>NC_040247.1:12334908-13601783 GCF_001444195.1 Xiphophorus couchianus | reverse complement strand
CTGCAATCAACACACTAACAACGCCCGCATTCTCGCTGTGCACACTTTCAGATCATGTTAAAGCGCCAATATAAATAAGAATTAAACAGAACATGTTCATTTTGTAATGTTAGGATCAATATTTACATTTAAACATAACCAAATGTGTTCTGTGTAAACAGAAATGAAACAATTTAATGACTGCTTTCATTCTAAGGGCAAATATTTGTTTTATATGTGTTCATTGGCATCAATGTATAAACACTCTAGCACCATAAACTTCATCTTAAGAATTAAAATTCAAAAGTTTTTATGAAATATTGTAACAGTTGGTGTTATTCCTGTCAGTACCGGTGTAACTGAGTCAGGTTTGAAGTTAAAAATTTAGCTGGACAACAAATTGTTCCAGTACCTATTGAGATAGACGGTAATATTGTTGTTTGGAGAATATTTTCACTTATTAATAATGGCATAGTAATGTAAGTTCACCCTCTCAAAGACCAATAAACTTTAGTTTTGTGAAGAACCCTCCAGACTGGAACTAGATAAATAAAACACAAAAAACAAAAACAGATAATAAAAGGTAAATAAAAATCACACACATCTGAAACCATAAATAAAATGGGGTGTGAGGTGTAAACAAAATTACCCTTAAAAAATAGTAATCGTTAAAATGTAAGTTATTGAGCTCATTTTGATTTAAAATTTGATTAACTGATTAGTTGCTTATTATTGCAGCAGGCTTACTGTGATGGCCACTAAAACTATCAATTTTGCTGTCTTTAAGTCAACAAAAATATTTAGTGTTGATGTCAACTTTTAAGGCTTAGTTGTGCCCAAACTAAGTCTCTCATAATGGCATATTTTTCCAGAAGTTATTGTGATAAACTAAATATTGTTGTTTTGAGTTCATTTGCAAGCAATTCAATGGTAATGCAGGAATACAACCTTAAAGACCAATAAACTTTCAATTCTAATCAACATTTAACACTGGAGCCAGAATACATTTTAATACCCAAAATAAACAAACATCACAGAAACAACAAATAAAATTCATTATACTGTATACAGTAAATTGCCCTTCAAAATACACTGCTCAAAAAAATAAAGGGAACACTTAAACAACACAATATAACTCCAAGTAAATCAAACTTCTGTGAAATCAAACTGTCCACTTAGGAAGCAACACTGATTGACAATCAATGTCACCTGCTGTTGTGCAAATGGAACTTTGTACAGAACAAAGTATTCAATGAGAATATTTATTTCATTCAGATCTAGGATGTGTTATTTGAGTGTTCCCTTTATTTTTTTGAGCAGTATAGTTGCTAGTTGAGACCAAACTGAAGATTTTATCATCCAGTTTTAGGCAGAAAGAAAGAAAAGAGAATTTATCATGCAGGTAACTGATATTTTGCTTATAGAATAGAATAGAATAGAAGTACTTTATTCATCCCAGCAGGGAAATTACTTCGCAGTTACAGCATAGCGACAAGACAAGACAAGACCCAATAACAACGTCCGGGTGTTGAGTCTGGAGTTTGGCTGGGTCAGAGCTGATGACGTCACAGGCCACCGCTGCATCAGCTGTTCACGCGAGCAAAAAATGCCGTTACTCCACTCGGCGAGGTTCTCCGCAACCAAGAGTATAAAAAGTAGCAGAAGAACGCGGAGAACATCGACAGAACCACATCCAGCCATTGTACAAAGCCCAACTGATGATCCATGGGTTCTTCAAAGCACGGATCCTTAATCGGTTACAGACACAGACAAACACACACGACAGGAGCTGCGTCTGCAGGCAGCCAGCTGCGCCGGCGCCATCTTGACGAAACTATTATTGTGACAGGCCTTTGCCCAAACTTTAACTTTCCTGCTGATGTCTTGAGATATTGCTTCAAAGTTGTTGTTTTTTTTTTGGTCATGATGTCATCTACGTTATGAAGCGCACCAGTCTCTCCAGCTGTAAAACAGCCACACCATGTGATGCTGCCTCCCCTGTACTTCACAGCTGGGATCCTTTTCTCAGGCCTGCTTCTCTCTTCTCCCTCCAAATGTAATGATGATCATTATGACCAAATGCTTCATTTGTTTTTCCCATCAGACCACAGGAAATGTCTCTAAAAATAAGATCTTTGTCCTTCAGCGCATTTGCAAACTGCAATCTGACTTTATGTTACTTGTTAAGTAACGGCTTCTTCCTCACCCTTTCTCATCCTCCTGGTGTTCATGCTTGCATGTGACCACAGAAATGTCAAATTGCACCCAAATATGAACCAGATTTGTGAAGTTCAACTATTGTCTTCCTGATTTTACTTTAAATAGATCCACAGGTGAGAATCCAGTTAACACAAAGGTTGTTTATTATGATGCTATTTTAATGTTGTTGTATCAGAAGCTAACAAAGAAACGACATCATCAATCTGTCAGTACAAATGCAATTCAAAACTACTTTATGTATTCCGAATGGAAATTAAATAAGCACTGTAATAGTAGTAATCTTAGTATATGTAAAAATCTCAGTTACTTTTCTGGCCTTTAAATAGTAAATTGAAATATTTTTGGAAATCATAACAGATCGAAAAAATATTTAATTTCAAAATTATATATATTTTTAAATGCAGTTCAGGAAAAACTAAGAGCCCACTGCACTGAACCCCATTGAAAACCTTTTGGTTATTCCACCAAATATTGATTCCTGAACTCTTCCTGAGTTAAAACATTTGTATTGTTGTTTATAAATTGTCCTGAGCCATATGCAACAAAATTTCGTTCTGTATACACCCTGTGTATGCAAAATGACAATAAAGTCAGTCGAAGTCTAAGTCTAAGTCTAAATTAATAGAAACTTGTTTTCTTTGCATTATTTGAGGTTTGAAAGCACTGGATCTGTTTTGTTATTTTGACTATTTCTCATTTTCTGCAAATAAATACAAAATTTTTGCTTGCAATGTCAGAGACATGTTGTCAGTAGTTCATAGAATAACAGACCAATGTTCATTTTACTCAAACATATGTCTATAAAGATTCAAATCAAATAAACTGATCATTTTAAGGGGTTTCTTAATTTTTTCCAAAGCTCCATATATATAGCACATATAAATATTTATTTTTCTTACTAATCTAAATCTTGGTGTCACTTTAGTTTCTTTACCAACTGGGAAATAATGGTGGGCTGAGGCATCCAACTCTGGCCTCTCCTTCTGTAAACCTCATACAAAATCAGACCTCAATGCACTTGGGCCGCCTCTACATCCATGCAACAGTTTGACTTCACACCAACAGCTCTCTTGCATCATGCCGAGACCTTTGTGAAAGCATTTGTTTCTGTGATACTCCTCTCATCTCATTTATTCATATTATTCTTTAATTTGCAGCCCATTTTCAATTCATTAGTTGGCTGATGCATTTAAACCAGTTAAGGGTGAGAATGCACTTATCTATGATCTGATATAATGTTTCATTCCCTCTCAGCATAATTAACAGCAACAGGATAATTCGTACTGTGAGAATGATTTCAAAATCTGACATTTTTCAAGAAAACAGTTGGTGATGAAAAGAAACGTGCAGTTCGAAAGTTCAAACCTCACATCACGATTCTGCAGAACAAGCAGCACAAATGTGATTATATACATTATCGCTAACAGCTGGGTAATATAAAAACATATATACAGAACAGCAACTGCGTCACCGTGCAGCCATGTTGGTTCAGTAGTGAAAGGAAAAGACCTGAGTTGACCAACTGGGCAAAGCGCTTCACCGTTTCAACTAACACATCTTTGTTTGGTCGATTGGTCTAAATAAAACCTTGTGTTGTAAGCACTGTTGCCTTGCAGCAAGAATGTCCTAGGTTCTGATCCGATATTAAAATCTGCCGATATAAAAAAAAACTCTAGACTAGGTATCTGTGACAATGAGCCCAATCCATGTAGGCAGATCTATTCAGTCTAATTCTATGCTTTGTGCTTTTCGCGTCATGCTTTTTTTAGTTTTCATTGGCTCCTAATTTAACCGACTGAACAAACTAAAGTTGTGTTTTTACACGTTTGACCAAACTTGTGAAGCTATTGCTCTATTTAAGTGTTATGTACTGGTGCACAGTTATCAAATACATTTGTAATTCAGTACATTTATGTCTGTGTTTTACAAAAGGAAACATTTTAAGTCAGTACTGCTTTTCTGTATCGAATCGGTTTCGGCAGATACAAAATCTCAAATCTGAATCGGTCTTAGAAGTGAAAACAGTGGATCGGTGCATCCTTAATAAATCCTGCAAGGTTAAGAAGGTAAAGACAATAGATGGATGGATTAAACCAACAAATTGTATTTACTATTGTAACTACTATAAACAGGATTTCTTTCCTACTGTGGGTTCCTGTTGTGTTCTGATAAACAAAGATCTAGTTTTATCAGAACAAGAATCCAGAAAAACCCCTAATAGTTTATAGTTTATAAATGATCAGCTACTTATTCTTATTAAACATGGGGAACCAATATGCAGTTTTAGACTTTTACCTTTTTGCTGTTTTGTTTGTATTTCCTTCTGATTCATGTAAAGCACTTTGAACTGCCTTGTTGCTGAAAATGTGCTACACAAATAAAAGTATCATGGTTTTACTGTGCCTTGCAATAGTGTTCATACCCACTGAACTTTTCTACATGTTGTGACATCACAACTCAAAACCTCCATGTTAGGATTTTGGTAATGAATATTTGTGAAGTGGAAGTAAAAATCATTCTTTATTTACAAAACAATTGTGGCGTGCATTTATAATTACCACCCTGAAGTTCATGCTCCAATCCTGCAAGTCCTGCGTTTGTGTACTGACATAAACAGCTTTCATTTGATAACTGCTTCATATTTATCACATACTTATCATATTTATCTATTCATATTTATCACATAAAGTACAAATAAAATAGAAAAGTTGAAAGAGTACAAATAGTTTTTCAAGGAACTGTAGAAGGGCTAGTGGATGAAAAGTTTTTGAGAATCTGTAGAACATCCCAATCCACTACATGCATCTACATCAAGGATCAGTCGCTCAGTTATTAAATATTATGTCAAAGGGATTGATGAGTTGATGTGCTGCAGTTAGAGAGGGGGGGAAACAGCATCTGCTGTCTAACCAAAAGCTGGACAAGCAGCCGGGGGGAGTTTCCTTCCACCGGCCCACTAAGCTAGCAAACTTGGCCCTGGAGACTAAAACCATGCAAGCGGAGCCGCTTCATTGAAATCGCCTGGTGTCTTATTTTAGCAGCCATCAAAGGGACAAGAAATCCAGTTCACACATTTTAAATGACTCCAGGCAAAGATTGTGTTTCTTTCTCAATAGAATTAAAGCATTTTTTTTAATGATCTTTCTAAAACACAAGGTGGTTTAATTTGGTTCAGCTTTAAATGAAACCATAACCTGTTTTCAGTAAAAGCCTCCACTGGAAACCTTTTACATCACAAAACGAGAGAGCAAAGTTTCCACTCCATTGACAAACTACGGACCATGAAAAACTGATTCAAGGGAAGCATTTCTCGAGTCGATTTAAAAACCACATGTCAACTTTGTTTTAAAAATCAATATTAATTCGCCTAATGTGCTGATACTCTCTGGATCTGCCTCCTCCTGGAAGATTCATGGCAGTCTCAAGGACATTATAGACAAAGAGAGATTTTTCTCTTCACACCTTGAAGACAAAAAACAAAGAGGAAGAAAAAGATCAATAAAAGTTAGATCCAATAATGCGGGAATCATTTTATTGGCTGCACAAAGATCATTATTTAATATTCTCATTCTTGTGTCATAATTTTTATAGAAATTTCCAGCAGTTTTCAGCAGGGAAAGGAATTTTCTAAAATGCCATTTCCATCATTTAGGGAGTTGAAATTATCCCAGTGTTGCTGTATAATTGTGCTACTACTACAGAGTGTACTCCTCAGACAGCCTCGCTGGAAAATGCCTTGCCCTAATCTCATCATCAGAAAATTGAGCCAACGCACTATTGGGAAATTAAGCTGACTACTGTCACTGCGGTCCAAAATGTATGGAAATTAGCTCCAGCCACACAAGCTCAAACTACTGCATGGAAAACGCAAATAATAGAGGGATTAATAAACGAATGCTGCAAACTGCATGGCAGAATAGAAGAGAGTTGTTATCATGCATCATCTTTCATCAGTTTATGTTGAATTATTACTAATTAAATTATAATTTTACAATAAGAGGAACTTTACTATTTTGTTTACTGATTGATTTTTAAAATATGTCGACTCCTTTGGGATTTACAGATGCAATATTTATGGAGTTGATGAAGATGTGCCAGAAATATTTTGGACTAAAATCCTTACAGAGCTATGACCATAACATTTACTTTATTAGAACATACTTAAACTTTAGTAGAGGTATTGCTTTTAAATAAATTTAAACAGCTTAGTAATATGTTTTCTCTAAATGTTGTAAATTAGATCCATGTTTTGAAAGATTTAGGTTTCTCTTTTACCATATGCCCCTTGGTAATCCTGTCATTTATATTGTTTTACGTATTTATTTTAAATTTTTACATATTACTTTCACTGTAAACTATTCAAGAAATTTGTGCGACTGTTTCAACATTATAGGATAAAATGAAATAAATAAATTCAGATACTTAAAATAATCAGCTAGGCCTTTTTAAATGACATTTTTATCAACTGGCTTTATAAGTTAAGTTTAATTGAGTATGATTATCATCACGTCCATTTACCTTTAACTTACTGAATATGAGACAATAAAAGAAGTATCTCTTCTATTCTCTTTCTATGCGCCTGTAACTGTGCAATAAAGCAGATGCACAGAAAAAGCTGAACTAAAGAGCAACTAAAGCACATTAACAAAAAAAAATTATTTAAATACACTTCCGGAGTTAATGGCTTTATTTCCCACTATAATTCCCACAGTATGGACTTGGAAGGCTGCTTCACAGGGAAAAATGCTCAATAATTTATTAATTTATTGACTTGAAAGTATGTTGGTGAGTGATGTATTTTCCCCCCTCCCCACAAAAAGATTAGGGGCATGGCTAAGCCCCATTTACATTACACAGACGTGTCATCTCTGAGCAGCAATTTACCGTCTGAAAAAATAAAACCCTGAAAACAGAAATTGTCTGTTAAAAGTGGTGCCCATCCCTTTTTTCTTTTCTTTTTTTTTTTTTTTGCAAAGACCGCTGATAGCTTATGGACTGGAATGGCTGTGGAGCAAATTAGCAGTCTTAATCAGTTATGCTGTTGGCTCAGAGCTTCGCGGCTCAAACAGCTTTCTGTGTAGGCCTGTCATTCTCACGGGGGAAAGAGGAGAGGTGGCTCGGCTGTCTGTGCCGCTAACAGCCAACCCAGCCTTCTGCTGCTAACGCTCACACAGGACACGACAGAAGTAACTATGCCAATCGGCACCAATATGCTTCCTCTGGCAGCCAGGACGGTCAAACACACAGAGAGAGACAGAGAAAATCCCACACGCATACAAATGGACAAAACAAACTCGCATTTCCACTCTGTGCAGCTCAGACACGTCAAAGAGAATTCACATTCTCATCATTAGCTGTGATGACTGGTTTCACTGTGCCAACCTCTGAGTATCACTGTAAACACACAGATGGAAAGACAGAGGGTGGCAGGACTCCAGGAAATTACTGTTAAAAGTATTATGCAGATTCATCTGGCTCCAAAAATACATCAAACAAGTTCTCCTTCTTTGAAAGTCTAGTCCTGCTCAGCTTAGGCAAGTAAAAGCTGCATAAAAGTTTAGAACCAAAACACTGTCAGAAAAAAACTCAAATCTGATGGTGTGACTTTTCAATGTTTACTTTTTCCTGCTGTATTTCCTAGTAGTGCTCACACTCTTTGCAAGAATTGAGTAGTAACTAGTTACATTTACTAAATAAAATTTATTTAAGTCATTTTTGGGGGGGGGGAAATACTTTTAGGAGTATTTTGATATGTTGTACTTTTTACTTTTACTTGAGTAAACCTACTAGAACAAACTTAAGATCCAGAGAAACTCCTATTAGTTCATAAATTGTTCATTAATTATTCTCACTCCTTAGAGAAACTCCTATTAGGTTGTAATTGTGAAGTACTTTTGTTTTTCTTTTGCTTGTTTTGTTTGTAGTCCTCTAATACATGGAAAGCACGTTGAAATGTTTTGTTGCTGAAAATGTGCTATATAAATAAAATGACCTTACCTTACCTTGAGTAGTTTTATTATAAAGTATCGGTACTCTTACTCGAGTAAAATTACTGGATTTTCTACCCACTGAATGAAAAACAAGCAAACATGTTTTAGCCAAAGACTCACCAGACACAGACACACAGCTGCAGGTTTAATTACAGTTTTACAAGTTTTTTTATTGAAAAAAATAAATCTGATTTGGAAACTTATTCTTCTTTTGATTTTGTTACTTTTTGTTACTTTAATGTATTTTTATCATTTTGGTCCCTAAAAAAATACCAAAATTTCCACTGAACTTCATATTTTGGTCTGTCTGATTATGTAATTTTTAAATGTTAAATGTAGACTCTTTAGCAAATACTTTTTTACTCTTGCTTGAGTAATTTCTTGGACGGCTACTTTTTACTTTTACTTGAGTAAAATATGTTGAAGCTGTTCTACTCTTACGTAAGTAGAAACAGAAACCTCTGCTCCCTGGTGGCACTGATATTCTTGACTTTTCGCCCGTGTCTAAGAAAGAGCGGACTGCTTATTTCTCTTTGAATTCAGCCACAACAGGGCGACGTCTGGCTGTGGCAGCGCTAAGAAAGTTGACAGAGACAGATGGCGCGTCATTAAGGAATATTAGTGGGCTCCGCCAAGCAGACCCAGCTTCCATGGGCCCCAGGAAGAGTTCAATAAGAGAGAACACGAAGGGAGTGAACGGGCCCCTCGGAGGAGCTCGATAAGAAACAAACACACCAGAAAGCTTTGGTAGTTCAAACGGGATGGAAGCCTCCGGAGGAGTCCAGTCAGGCACATAAAAAGCTCAAACATTGACTGCTACTGTCAGACTACTTTCTCTGGGAGGTTTTTCTCTCTAAATCAGAGACAGGAGGAGAGAAAAAACCTCCTGTGTGACTGTGATGGACAATTTGCCACCAGCTTTGATAAAACACACGACTGACTGCATCTGAGATTTGATGGTTTCCTTTAATCAGCAACTTTCTACAAACTGGTATTTTATAATTAACAATCTGAACATGGTTAACTTGAACTACCCTTTATTTAAATGAATATGAACCAGTCTGCTTTTGATTGGACTGTGCTGGAATGAAGTGGGTTGATTATAATTAACATGGTCTGCATTAAACAGAAATTTCACCAGTTTGTCTTTAAAAATGCCTTATGACTATTTTTGTTATAATTTGGTACAATATAAAAAGCAGAATTGGTTGCAATTAAGGAAATGTACAGGATTCTCTCAAACACATACTGTAAAATTTAAGAGCCCACTGCATTGAACCCCATTGAAAACCTCCTGGTTATTCCACCAAATGTTGATTTCTGAACTGAGTCAAAACATTAGTATTATTGTTTCTAAATGAATATGAACTTGTTTTCTTTGCATTATTTGAGGTCTGAAAGCTCTGCATCTTTTTCGTTATTTAGACCATTTCTCATTTTCTGTAAATAAATACTAAACTTTTGCTTGGAATGTCAGAGACATGTTGTCAGTAGTTCATAGAATAAAAGAAAAATGTTCATTTTACTCAAACATATACCTATAAGAAGTAAAATGAAAGAAACTGATCATTTTAAGTGGCCTCTTGATATTTTCCAGAGCTAGTCAAATTCAAGGCCCACCGTAGCTTTTTATGTGGCCCCTCTGTATTATAGAGAACCTTTGAGATAAGTTTAGTTTATCAATCAAATGAAAGCAGTTCTGATGTTTATGCAACCAAATTACATCAATATGAAAAGATGTTCCATATCTCTTACTTTTAAAAAGCACTTATTGAATACAGAGATGGTTATTTTATTAATATTTAACAGTTTCTTTATGGGTTTTATTGATACATTCTGCCACAACCGGCCCTTCATATGACCGAAAATGAAAATGTGTCTGACATCCTTGCTCTAAATGAAACAAAAGCGCCAAAAACCAAACCACAAATTAATGAAGCCTCGTTTTGTGGTGATTGCTTTACATTATTGGGCACTAAAACATTAAATTTGACAGGATTGGATCAATGACCGTGGAGGTAAGATTTAAAAAGCTATTCCTGAACCTAACAGCCTTTTCTATGTTTGAATATGTATCATCTCGTTTTAAATTGGAAAATTTGGCAGATAAATAATCGAGTGATTTGACAGACATGATCTAGTTATAATCTGCTTTACGTGTTTTGTGTGTTTTCCTATCAGCAGTGGTAACAATGGAAAGAAACTTAGCTTACAGCATACAGCGTGTACGGCGTCTTGGTATCTGACACATCCTGGTGTCACATAACAAGATGTTTGGTCCTGTACAAATTCATGCTTTAGCAGGCCGGAGCTGTAATGTTGGCATAGAAAACGCTATGATGGGTCAGTTTGTTTTTGCTACAACACCATCCAGAGCAGGGCTGTCTAAACAGATCAGTGGAAATCCGGCTCGTTTTCTGGCGAACAGAATCATTCAAAGATGATCCTTGAAGAAGTGGAAACAAAAGGCAGATTTTGCCTCAGTCTTTAAGAGAGACAAGACAATAAATTACAAGGAGTTGTTCACTGAACTTTTCCACAATGATAAATTTCAAAGTTTTTAATTGGGATCTTATGTGATAGACCAACATATAGTACAAAAAACATTGTGCTTTCCTCTCAGTTAAAACGTTTCACTGCAATGACAACTGGGAGACAACCACAGACTTAATTTTTGCCTGTTCATCTTTGTAAAAAGGTTCAAACTGAGTCGGACTGGATGACATGCAGCTGTGATCACCAACCTTTTCAAGTCTTGCAATAGATTCTTATTGAGCTGCCTGGACTTTGCCTGGGTCACTTCAATCAAAGAATATCCTTTGATCAACTCTGGTTGGGTGTTTAGGATTATTGTCCTACCAGAAGCCAAATATTTGCTTCAGTTAATGTCATGTATGAAAGCCCAAACGTTCAATTTATGTTTTATCTGGCTGAAGTGTCCTCCGCCACACTTTTCAGATACTTATTAAGCCTGTCGCCATAAACAATAATTTACATTCTGATGATTAATATTTTTCGAAGGGCAATTTTGTTTACAGAGACTTCATAATCCATTTTATTTATGATTTCGGTTTTAAGAGGTTTTTATTTTTGTTTAATTTATTGATTTCAGTTGTATTTTATTTTGGATATTTAAAATGACTTCTAGTGTGTTCTTTAAAAACATTTAATTAGTCTGTGAAAAGGCAAACTTGTATTATTATGCCATTATGAACATATTACTTGAAAATATTATCGTTTATCACAATAATCACTTGAAGAATTTATCATTTAGCATAATTTATTTTTGCAAAGAAAATGGGAAACAATGCACATTTTACCCGCTTGACAAATTATTCATAATATTCTGTTGTAATGTTTCATTCTTCCTACAAATTTGAAACAATCATTAATTTTTATTGTATTCGCCTTTCATATTTTAATGCAGCCAAATTCACTTTATCGATGACTTTTTTTAAAATCAAACAATTTCTAATCTTCAAAAGCTACAGATGTAAATTCAATAAGCTTCTAAACCAAAATCCCTGAACTATGTTCAAAGATGATCCTTGAAGAAGTGCTGCCCTCTTACCAGTGGGCATAAAAAAGCAACAGGGGTCCAAGTGAGCCGATGCTGAGCCAGAACATGAAGCAGAGGCTTCCTGTGGACATCTGAATAACAGTATGCAAAGGAAACAGACATCCCAGCACAGTTTGAAAAGCAACACAGTGTGCCAGTGCCTACAGAAAATAAGTGAGAGCAGACCCTATCCTGGCAGCTGATCCTGGGAAACAAAAGGCTAGGCTAAATATTTACATAGAGCCTGAAGGGAGAGTTTGAGATTAGCGAGAGAGGAAAAACATAAAGATGAAATAGAGGGTGGAGCTAGGATGGGCTGGCTGCTGCAACATTATCTGAGGGGCTGTTAACCTGAGATACAAGCAGGTCAAAACAAAGGAAAACATTGTTCACATGCACAAATCCACACCTGCACACAAACATCCCACAGAGACAGGATCCTGCATATGCTCAGCTTCGCATCATCCTATGGTCCTCTTCAACTGCAGGTAACAATATGATCCTATTCAAATGTCTGACTGTTCTTATTGTCTCAAAAATCAGATGGGAAGCATCTGATACAACCAGAAGGATATTTTAATCTGAGACACATATGCACCACGTTTTTCAAACTTCAAAACAATAAAATAGTTTTAATTCCACTTTCAATGATCCTGGTTATAACATTTTAACTCGCAGATAATTGAAATCTTTAACTGAACAGAAATTTTCATAGCTACACTTCATCCAATAAATAGAAAACAGACAAATTTAGGAAAACATGGAACCACGTTTGAATATTCCACTGATGATTTTGTTGTCATAACTCTCCATGATCCAAATTTTAAGCCAGGTGTGAGCATTAAGAGCAGATTAAATTCATACAACTAACTGGATGTATTATCATCATTCAAAGTATAATTGTTCCTGAAATGAAACGCAATAAAATGCAAGGCAAATATAGCATCAAACTTTGGGATTAAAATACTGAACACAGGGTTGACAGCCAAGGTTTCATGTGCAGGTACATCTCAGTAAGTTAGAATATTATCAAAAAGTTTATTCATTTCTGTAAATCATTTTAAAAAACAAAACTCAAACTATTTTTATCCATCACATATTGGATGATTATGGCTTACAGCCAATCAACAGACAACATTCACTTTCTCAGGAAATTGAAACTTTACATAAAACCAGTACCAGGTGTTTTAACACAGAAATGTCAGCCTACAGAAAAGTGTGTCCTATTACGCAAAATTCACATTTGCAATGTTTTTGTACTTTCATTTGGGTCTCAACTGTTTCTAAAGGTTTATAAACAGCTTAGAACTGTTTCTAAACTGTTGTGTTTCTAAAGCACAACAACAAAAAAAGAAAAAAATCCGCCATTACCTAGCAACCTCAGCCAAGCCCAGCTCATCACCTAGCAACTGAAGTGGAACCCCTCCCCATTGGTCAGTTGGTTTTACCTCTGTATTCTCTACAGGGTTTGGATCAAATACAGTGACATAATAGTAAATAAACCGGGTATTTGTAGATTTTTGGTGAGGGCAGGTGCTGAGTCCTGCTGGAAAATTAAATGAGAATCTCCATAAACCTTGGCAGCAGAGGGAACCATAAAATGCTTTAATATTTCTTTGGTGGATGGCCACACTGACTTTTGACTCCATGAAACGCAGCAGACCAACAATAGCAGGTGACCCAGTTACCCAGATCGTCACTGAGTGTGGAAATCGCACACTAGGTCTTGATTCTGTGCTGCTCTGCTCTTTCTCCTGACTCCGGGACGTTGATTTCCAAATAAAACTTAAGATCGACAGTCACATGTAAAGAAGTATTCGAACCAATGAGCTTGTTTTTATTCTCTTTGTTATAGTTAAGATGCTTTTGACATTGTCTCTGGTTGAGAAGAGGTTTGACAAAAGAAATGCATTAGTATTCACATTTATGGATAATAGTGACTTTTGCTGCAGTCTAAACATTATGAATTTACCCAAACTATTGAAAGGACCTTGATTTTAAATCCTCTAAAGCACATGTGTCAAACTCAAGGCCCGTGGGCCAAATCTGGCCCACTACAGCATTTTATGTGGCCCTCTAAATTCTAGACTACACACTGTATGCTTAAATATTATGTTATCAATCAAATCTATGCAGTTTTTATCTGTTTAGTCCCAAATTATATCAATCAGTCCCTCCAGTTTCTTGAGAATGATCATGGAAATTCAAGCAAAATCAATAAATTCCCGTACTTTTTTGGAGCAATACATAATTGGGAGATTATTGCAGATTTTTCTCAAAAACTGTCAAAAAACTTTCTTACTTGTACTAAACAGCTGCCTCAGCTTTATTTGACGTCAGATTATAGTCCATGATCTATACATCGAGTAATAAAAAGTTGTCTTTACCGTCACAAATAAGCTCAAATATCGTAAATATTTCCAAATTAGTACCACAAGAACTTTGATTTTTATTGCAAAACAATCACAAAACGTGATCCAGGAGGGACTGAAAATATGTATAATATTATTTAATTTTAAGAATTCATTGATATTTGACCTCATCTGAGGTCAAGTTTGTGAACAGGTTTTATCAATACATTCTGACACAACCGGCATTTATAATCTTGATTTGGACCAAAACAAAAATTAGCTGGACACCCCTGATCTAATTATCCCAGTTGTTTGTGGACCTTCCACCCACTTTCCGTTACCATCTTATGGATACATCCCTCTGCTTTAGTCCAGCTTCTTTAGCAATGAACTGTCTTAGCTTAGCTTCATTGAGGAGGATAATATTGACTGACCACCGCCTCTCTTCCCCATAACTGTGTAGTCATGAGTAACTGAACAAAACAGTTCTTTGTCATTTAAGTACCATCAAATAACAACAGAAAAGAATCGATATGTGAGATATATTTATATCTGTACCTTACCGAAATAAATTAAGTCTTCAGTGATATTTAGCTCCACTGAGAGAAGTCTGTATTCAACATGAGCAGTTCTATAAAGGATTTAAAAATGTTGTCCAAACAAATAAATCATGGAAATATGTAATCACAGGGAAGATATTCACTATATCATGGCCCAGACAAGGTGAACCAGCAGACATACAGGCAGCTGGACCCCAAAATGTTTTGTTTTAAATGCCAGTTTAGTATCCATTTATTAATGATCGCTGGGAGACGAACCAAAAAGGGTCAAGCTAAAGTGGAGTGTTATTCCAGACAAAACCAACAACCAGCCAGTTGGCAACCATCAAGCACAGGGATTAATAGTAAAAGACTTGCTGGAAAGAGGAAGAACCAAGGTAAATGTGGGGCATCTTCCTCCTTTTCTCATCTCCGCCCCTCCAACCTGCCTCAGTCAGGACATTTGTCTTTCCGACAAAGATAAACTGCAGTTCTTTTATGAACTTGCTGATGGTTGGGAATTGTTTCTTTCCCCTCATCCAAAAGATTTACTCAAACAGACAGCTGCAAAAAATACCCTCCTTACAATTATTCCTCCTCCCCCCGACTTAATAGTTTATGTTGGACCAAAATTGCATGCATATTGTCACAGTAAAGTCACTGTCAGGAGCTGCTGCGTATCAAATGCACAATCATCCAAAATCCATCACATCCCATCGCATTAGGGCATAGACGAAGCAAAAATAACAACCTATGCCTGTGAGGGATCGAGTACGTTATGTTTTGGGACGTGGATGCATGTTGTGTCTGTGTCAAATAGACGTAATTTAATTTGCAAACAGTAGATTATACTATAAAATCTGCATGAATTTGTGTATACATGGCTGCATTTATATGTTCGCGGGTTGACGGAGGTACTCCAGCTGAGGAGACACACCCTCAGGGGCATTCGCTCTGTGCAGCGTCTTCTTCCCTTCCTCTTCATTTGACAAATTACTGTGGCAATTCCACTCCACTGAGGCAGCCTGGCACCTGTCCATCAGTCTCACTGCGAGCTTGACTTTTCTCAGTCGAAAATGTTTCCTGTGCACTTTGAAAATAAATGATGTGAATGGGAAAAAATTTGTGGTATTTTAAAATAGCGCTCAGTCGCATTATATTTGGTTTACACGCTGATGCTCATCTTCCTGACGCTCATCTGAGGTAATCTGTGGCAGAAATTAGATCTTTCACGCCATCTGCCCGTCTCCTCCTCAGGCTTTCATCATCTTCTTAAACAGAAATCATTTCTCTACCACCTCTGCCAAGTTTAAACAATACATACTTGTCATGTAACGTCTAGGCCTATTACGATAACAAATTTTGCTGAGCAATTAATTGTCTCAAAAATTATTGCGATAAACGATAATATTGTTTGAAGATCTTTTTACACTGATTAATGGAAATTATGAAATAAGGCATGCGATTTCCTGCCAAAGATAGATACACTTTATTTTCAAAAGAACACTAAACACTGGAACTGATAAACAAAATAACCAAAAACAAAATAAAATGGATTCTCAGTCTCCATTAACAAAAATGTACTTGAATAAAAACTAAACAACATAAAGCCAAAGTGGAAATAAATACTGCATTCAACCAAAAGATTATGAAGTCTGTATATTATGCTGCCCTTCAGTAATAATTAGATTTAAATAGAGAAGATGGGCACATCGACTACCTGATGCAAAAGTTCACACTACACGTTAGTTCACACGTACATTTTCCCCTTGCAACAATCTTAGAACATTGAACGTTCTAAGATTGTCGCTTGCGATTTCATAACCGATCATCATGTAGTGTGTGGTGTGTAACGGTAGATCGTTGTTGCCGCTCCGATCCAAATCAGGGGTTTTTCCCGACTGGGAGCGTAACACAGCCTGTTGAATGTGACAGGCAGCCAATCAGAAAAACCCGGATTCTCCTCCGAGCTTACGGAGGGGAATCCCAAACAGCTGACACAGCGCAACCCGAAGTCCAGCGGACATTGGAGATGATATGTGTAAACAACATTAATGTTTATTCCAGGTTCTTGTAATTCAGTCGTATTGTTACATACATTAGAGGTGCACTGATTACAATTTAATTAATTTGATTCAATTCCTGATTTTCTAAGTTATCTGTTTAAAATAAACTGCATATTAGGCAGTTTAATATCTCAATATCTAAAACAAAAGTTTTCAATTTTGTTATTGTTACTTTTCATGAAAATGCAAGCAAGAATACCAGCATTAAGTAAAGAAACTTTTAAGTTTATGTTTACATTCGTCTCTCAGATGCAAATTTTGGTTTTGTTTTAGCTAATACTTACATTGTTTTTATTCAATCTAGAAAAAACGGGATATGTATATTGCTCATCTACGGATGGAGAAGTAGAAAAAAACATGAACATTTATTTGTGTTTGTTTATCTATTCACCCACTCATGTATCCACCCATCCATCCATGCATCAATTCATCCACCCAGTTCCTGTTTATGAGCCAAAACAGTAATAAAAGCATATTTAGGGGTTTTATTCAGCCACTAAGCCAGTCTACATAAAATAAAATGGTCTGATATTAATCATTTGTCCAGCCCACAATTATTGGTAGATTAATTAAAGTTGTTCTTTCATGCCAAAAATACATCTGCAAAATTTCAATTCTCTTAAAATTTAAAGAAAATTAAATTGAAGAACACTTTGTTAGGAACTAGCTGAACTATCTCTACATTACTAAGGCATGTCATGTTTTCAGATAAAATGTGAACATTAAAATTTTTATAGTCTTGAGATAACAGCTAATGTGGTAGTAAAATTAATATCGCTGTTAAAAATGAAGTTCAAGTGCAGGATGTTGGTTTGTAGGTTCAGTTTAACGTGTGACTCCTGTAGGCCCAGCACACAACCTGACTGACAGCGACCATGACAGCTATTTTCCTCTGGCCAACTTATCTCTGCCTTACCACAGGCACAACAGAACAGAAAGGGAGGAATTCAAAAGCAATTTAAGCTCAGTGCAGATTACGTTTCAAAACCCCCCAGAATGAATATTTAACTGGTCTGCCTTTCGATAAGCGATATGGGGAAATTTCACTGAGTCAGGAAGTCAATTTAAACTCCCCTGAGAGAGGAACGGCTACTTAAACGTCCTGCAGGATCGCCCTTGGGGACGGACAAAGCCCTTCCTCCCTCCTGCTGCATGGTGTGATGCTAACAGTGACTGTCTGCTCAGCCTGATACAGACAAGCTCCATGCTAAGTCATTACACAAGGTGAACTGCCTAATTACAAACAGACACCCCCCTCCCTACACCACCGTGACCTACCAACTGGGTCACTGCGGCTCTTAAAAGTGTCTCAGAGAGAAGCTGTACAAATCCTGGATGAGAGAAAAAGAACATTTGGGATGTTTTCTGCCTTTCATGTGAGTCTCTTTGCTAGGTTTGGGGTGTAAGGTCAAAGTTGCTTCTTTTCCTCTCTGAAGCAGGTTTAAAGTGACAAACGTAACTGGGCAAAACCGTCAGTCGAAAGCAGACAGTCCTTTGTAAACGGAACATCAGAGGCCCGTTTTTATAGCGCGCCAGCTCCTGCTAAACTGGCTGTTTCCATGGAAACCTAGCAGCTAATGACCGGTAACGAGAGAGAACGACTTGTTTGATAAAAAAAAAAAAAAGAAAGGTACTTGAGGACGAAAAAGAAAGACAGTGACAGAGAGGGATGGAGGGAGAAAGACAGAGATCTTGTGGAACAAAAGAAGCAATTTAGTATCGGCGGACAGCATAAAGCCTGATTATGTCATCAGTGTAAATGATCATTAATTTCCTTCTGTCCAGCTGGACCAGATTAATGTCTATCCATTTTGTTTTGGAAGAAGGAAACCAGCTAAACCATTTCACTGGGAAGCAACAGAAAACCACAGACAAATATACCATACTAGGCAAAAATATTATACTTTCATAGCATTACGGAAATAATAATAATAATAAAAAACATAAAACAAAACTTAAAAATATTAAGCATAAGGCAACCTTATTTAGTTTAAATCCATATTTAGGAATACATAAGAATATCATAAAGGTTGGAAAAACTCCTGCAGTATTACTTATGGAGATGAGATTTATAGTCACTCTAAGCTCACACACCAAAACGTACACAGTGTTTTAAATTACCGTATTTTCCGCACTATAAGGTGCACCTAAAAACCTTCAATTTTCTCAAAAGCCGACAGTGAGCCTTATAATCCAGTGCGCCTCATATATGGACCAATATTGAGCCACAACTGGTCTCGCAACTACGGTAAGCAGCCGCCGACTTCATTTTCCCCCGTAGAAGAAGACGTGCGCGGTGCACGCTGGGTTTTGTGTAAAGACCCCAAAATGGCTCCTATTAAGAGACACGCTTACGACGCAGAGTTTAAGCTCAAAGTGAACATGGGAATAAATATTCCCATGTTCTACTGCTCTATTCCCAGTAGAACATGGGAATAGAGCAGCAGAGAGAGAATTTAACATGAACGAATCAATGGTGTGGAAGTGGAGGAAGCAACAGCTGTTCATTCATTTTGGGAATGAACTGAGTTTTCAGAACGCTGGTTTGTAATCTATTAATAAAGTTTGACTGACCTATCTGACTATTTTGTTGACATT
Organism: Xiphophorus couchianus; assembly: GCF_001444195.1. Lineage (NCBI taxonomy): Eukaryota > Metazoa > Chordata > Actinopteri > Cyprinodontiformes > Poeciliidae > Xiphophorus > Xiphophorus couchianus. Next base: position 13,582,481 of record NC_040247.1, on the reverse strand, counting down.
CCCTTTTGCGCAGTTGCATCTAATGGATGCATAACGTAAACCCAGCCTCTACTGTAGCGTCTATTCTATGCGCCTTATATATGAAAAAAGTTTAAAAATAGGCCATTCATTGAAGGTGCGCCTTATAGTGCGGAAAATACGGTACCATAAATGCCAGTGGTGGTATTAAATTAAATTTGTTTATTTTACAAAACATTTGTCCTTTTTTATCTGTTTGTTATTTCTACGTCAAAATAAGTCAATTTTAGCTTCAAATCCTTTGTCATTTAAATTTGAGGCAGGTCTCTGGAGTACCCTTTGAAGCCAACCCTTTCCAAAAGATTAATTGCAGGCTGAACGGGAGATTTTTCTTCTTGTAACAATGGCGCACAAAGCAGGAGAGAAGCACCATTTTAAATACAAATCTAGCGTTAAAAACTTTAAAATGTTAAAGCGGTTATTTTATTAGGTTTTTATCCTTTTTCTAGACATGTTTTTTTTTTTTTTAATAATTCTTGTAAAAAAAATTAAAGGATTAAATGAGTAATAAAACTCAACAAGATTTTGAGCTGCATTTTTGCCAGCTTGAGATTAGCTCTGTCGCGGTTGCTAGGCGACAGGACATGTACCATGGTAACGGCAGTAACAAATGTGAAGAATAGACAATCCAGTTTCACAGCCACTCACTTCCGGTCTTTGTGATGGACAAAGGCTGCAGCCAGTGAATTTGGACAAACCCGGTTTGTTTACTAACAGACATGCTAACGCTACCAGCTAACATTCATTTAAGCAGTGCTTTAAAAAGACTGGCGGTTAGCTTGTCTATTAGCGAATGAATGACTGGTGTAAGTTTCACTAAGTGCTACTTCCTGCTCTACTTGACCAGAGGAAACTGAAGCCAAATGTCTTTTTGTTTCTCGTAGACCTTGAAATCAAAACCTAGCTCATGATAACATACAATGCTATCACTAAATAACAGTTAAAAACACACAAAAAAAAAACAAAAAATACATGCAGTTTTTTGAGCAACCAGATGGATCCGTTTTTGTTAAAACAGCTGAAAGATTATGCTTTCAAACATAATTTTTAGCAATAAAAATGGACTGGCCTTTCCAATGGAGGGTTTCAATCTTTTGGAGAACCAACAATAAACTATTCCAAAGATAAACATTATTGTAAGCCACGCCCTAAGAGCACAAACATGATGTTGCAAATGCTTGCAAGCACAAATAAAGACCACAATTTCATTTTATGTTCACTTTATCCTCCTGTAAGTTCAACAATGGACGTACTCCAGATTATTAAAAGAAAAGACAAAACATATTTTGTTATGTTTTAATGGAATAACATTACTGACATTAAAATAAAATTAAAAAACTAAAATGAGCTGCCATTCAAACATCCCATCTCTAGCACCGTGGTGAATTCCTGTTTTTACATCGATGCAGAACTCTTTCACTGGTTTCCACATAATAAAAGTTTTAACCTAAACATCTGAACCAGAACGCTGCACAGCGTGTGAAAGCCCGCCATTTCACTTTTCTTTACATCCTGATCCAATTATTTATAAAGCCGGCAATTATGCATCCATTAAACCTGTGAATCCAAAGCTCAGGATCAACAGCGGTGTCATGTGGATCGGCTTCATTACTTAAAAGCTCAACAACCTCTGTGAAAGTAAAAACACGAGTGGCTGACAATCAATTCCAATACAATGGCCATATATGCTTTTAAAATATTACCCATAAGGGCTTCATGCAAAGTTTTCAAATCTGCAGGTCATGGTTCACGTCATAAAATAATCCCCCAGTAAAACATTAACAGGAGTCTTTTAGTGTAGAAAAACACAGCTTTAAAACATTGTAATTATGTATATAAAGACTTAATTGAACCTTATTTATTAATATAACAACAAGCTTTCGGTAAAAACAATATTCCACAAAATGACATAAAAAATTTATTATTAATAGATAAAATAGAAGACATTACATCATTTAACTAATCCTGATTTAATTCATCTTTTTGGGCTATAAAATGTGTTGAATATTAAGTCATTCCAGTCAGTGGTTGATTTTTAAACCTTTGCTTCAGTAGAAAAGATCAGTGGATAAAATCAGCTCCACATGCATCAGCCCATCACCAATCTTCTAAAATTAAAGAAATCAGTTGATTTATCGGTGCACCCATAATTTTTATCTGAAGCTGCATAGATAAAGTGCAGCAAGCACTTTCACACTAGTTGCTGTGCACTGCCATTCAGATGGCTAAAACAAGCTGAAACTTTGCCCCAAATTTGACCAATTGGAAATATTTGGAGTTGATTGATTTTTCCTTTTTTGCTTTAAATAAAATCTGTTATTATCCTTTTATAAGGTAGGTAATTTTATTTCTATGGTACATTTTCAGCAACAAGGCAGTTCAAAGTTCTTTACATGAATAAAAAGAAAGACAAAAGGGTAAAAGTATAGAGCTACATATTGGTTCCCCAAGTCTAATAAGAATAAGAACAAGTAGTACATAATTTATGGACCGGGTTTCTCTGGATGAAAATCTAAAAAGTATAATATTGGTCTACATTAATGAGTACTCCACCACTTCTAAAAGTAATAAAAATAATTGTATTTAATATTTTTCCTTAACCTTTTCCTAATCAAGGTTATTTTACCATTAAAATAATGTCTCATACTGGCAAAATAAAAAACAATTCAACAAAATAGAAAATATGTTTTGTTTTTTTAAATATTCCCATACTACTCAGAATCTATACTTGCAGTGAATCCAAAACCAAAACCATGTTAACATTGTTTGCTTCTGTTCATCTGAAACTGTGCAATCATCGCAATAATTCAACCACAATGTTGCACATAATGTTCTCCACAATATTGTGTTGCCCTATTATACGCAGACATCTAATCACAACATATTTTTTCTTTACATTTCATACCATTCGAGTCAACAGCTCTCCCAGCAGTGGAGGAAAAGAACGCTGAAGTGTATTTAGACAAGATCGTGATGTAACATCTCATTTTACAGAGATAATTGGAAATACTGTCCTCTGCTACTTTTCATTAAGACGAGGGCAGCTCAGTGTAACTGACAACACTGTGTGTGTCGGTGTGTGTGTGTTTTAAATTAGGTGTTTACCTGTTTTATGAAGTGTGTAATTGAGCTCTCTTTGTTTTCAAATACTTAACAATGGTGTCTTTAATGCAGCTTCAGCCCCAGTTTTTTAGTCAAACATCCTTTCGCATTCAGATTCCTCTAACCACAAGCTTGACATGAAAGATTTAAGAACTCCTAATTTTAGCGTAGTTAGATAACCTTATAAAAACGATGACAGCACATGCTCATTCTCAGAGAAGAGATAAATTAACACAAACGCAGAACAGGATTAAAGATAACCTAATTCAATTTGAAGAAAGAAATTCAAATGTTCACCCAAAGGCAGAGTGAACTTTAAAACGTCTATATGTCTGGGTGTCGCAATATCAAAACTGGAAGATATTTGCTTGTCTTTGTGCCATCTAGTTACTGTCAGCATGTGAGAAGTAGGTGGAAAATATAATTATCTGATCACTTTTAGCTCAAAATATAAAATAACTGATAAACCTAAAGAGAATTAATCAACATTGAACAGAAAAGTCTTTAAATCAGTCTGAAGTTAATGAAACTATGTAACAATTTTTAGATTAAATGAAATTATTCACAATTCTCATTCATTGAACCTGAGATTTACCACACTGTAGCTGGGTAAATGCATCAACATAGAGCATAAACTTTGACGCACTCTTTTGTTTAACAAACTCGACATTAATGTGAGGGGAAGGGCTCCATATTATATCACAAATATTTTTCCATTATTGTGTGCAATATCAATATGACAAAGTATCTTCTTCAGGCAGAAGATACTACAGACACTGTAAGACTGACTGTTATAGACAATCTACAGCAACTATGAAGAAAATTGTACTTACATCAAGATTTAATTTCTCTCTGTGATTAGTAGTGTTGTTAAATAAGATATTCTGGTAACTGCATCGTGAATGTGTCAGGTGCATTTCAATAAAAAACGTTGTTGGAATAGAAATTGTGGCCTTTATGCCAGTATCTAGATGAATTATTTGCTATCGCGGGTCAGTATTTGCTGCATTTCGCATGTTCTCCTGATTTCACGCAGCCCAAACCAGCAGTTAATGGTTTTGATGCTTAAATTGAGATATTTTAATTCCTCATTTTCTGTTTGACTTTAAGCTACTGCCAAATATAACCTGCAGTACTCAAACAAAATCTGTAAACTGGTATCAGTGAAAAAAGCAGGATTGGTCTATATTACATTCATAATTTTTGGTACGGAGAGCCATTCCAGCCAAAATTAAATAAATTAATTAATAAATAAGTAAATAAATAAATGATTGGCTTCTTTATCCCTATTTATTTATTTAAACATTCATGTATTATTTTAATTGTTACTTTATCTATACATTTATAATTTTATTTATTAATTAATTTATACATTTATTACTTTATGTATTTATTTGTTTATTTCTTCCCACATTTATTTCTGCCTGTCCTTTTTCCATTTCCTTATTCATTTCTGCTTCATTATGATAATGAGATAAGCACCTGATCAATTACAAAAAGCAAAAAATTAACAGCAGCATAAACTAGCTGACACAAGAGTGGAGCACTTTATACTTTTTGCAAGTTCCTAATTTGTGAAATATTTACTGGTGAAAAGAGCGAAAGAAAGGTGGTATCCAGACTTTCTTCCATAAATAATGCTACAATCTTGTGTCACTCTTATAAACCCATTTTCGTCATCACGGGTCGTGAGCTGAACGTATCCAACACTACTCAGAATAAAAACACACGTCTTCTAGTTTCCGTTTATTTTTTACTTATCAAGACTTTTGGAAAAACCAAAAAGCTCCTCATTTTATGAGTCAAGATTGTTTGCCATTTTCTCTTCAACAACAACTCAGTTTTGAAAATGAATTTTAGAACAACACATTTAGAAAGCCAAAGAGAGTAGACAGCTTCACTCCCCCCCCCCAACTCGTATTCAAAAAGCAGCTGTCGATCAGCATTTCCACAAAGGCTTGTGACTGAACAACAATCAATGCCTTGAAAACATGGGCTGCTCTGTGAAAAGCTCTCCAAACACACTATTAAAATAGAGATCAATGCCGGGCCTTGCTTACAGCGTTATCATACAACACAGACACATGCTGGGTCCAAACGACCTCTTTGTGCTGACGAAGACCAAACAGAAACACTTTTAACAACATCCCCTGCACTGACGGTTCAGACCCAACATAATGACCATGTGCCTCAATTCAGCAGTATAGCATTCTGTTTATTTCACAACAAAAGACTAACCTTCAATTTATTTTAAAAAAACATATTTGTTAAACAAAGTAAAGGGTAATTTCATAAACATTCACATAATTCAAGAGTGAATGTAAACATAGGAAGCTACAGCTTTCTTATTCAGTTTTAATTCAATAATTGATTAAAACTTAAATGTTAGGCTGCAAATTTCACTCAATTTCCTGCCACCTATTTAAAAAGAACATACATTTATATTGCTTCCAGCTGATCTATCTTTATTATGTTAAATTGTTTAAAGAGAAGGCCTCACCAGGACGAGCGTGGCGCTCAGTTGTAGCGATACACTGATGAAAAATGTCATTATTTCATCACTCGTGTCTCCTAAGTATCCCTTTGTGTCAGAAATATCTACAGGAGAGGGACTGTGAACCTGCCTGAATAACGGCAGGAAAGAATTATCGTCTTCAGAGCAATAACGTTTAAGCTTCACCACAAGCAGTCGCCGAACTGCAGCACAAAGAAAAAATTTCTCATACTGGTCTATTTTTTATATAGTTTCACTAAAGTGGCTCTGCAAATGCGGCCACTTTCTGTCTGCAAGACAAAAGAAAGGTTCACGAAGATACTTACACCTAAGTTACCTCTTTTGTATATTATATTTTTTTGTTTTTTGCCTCTCTGGAAGAGAATTGAAGGCAGAATGAGGTCATTTGAGCACAGTAACAACTTATTTAATAGGAGCCAGCTATTACATGTTTCAGTTGCTCTATAGATGTAGCCTAATTTGCACTTAAAACGATTCTGAACTGCATATGTGTGACTTCATTACACCAATCAAGAGCAGATGGCTGAAAAGCATTTTATGCTTTTGAGTGTTTGCCTGAATACCTGTTTCTTTCACCATAATTTGAAATTATGTGTTATGTTTTATCACTTGACTTAATGGAGATGGTGCAAACTTTCAGTTTATGTTTCACTTGTAAACAGTTCATCCACAGTGAAAATAAATTACTGACGATATTCACAGCTTTACAGTTACAACGACTGTGAAGTCTTGTTTCTCTGTTCTAGCTGAAACAAGGCTGTATTCTTTTCTTTAAGTTTTTAAGCCCCTTATACTGTACCAGTTTCATGGTGTATGGTCCCAATTTCTTTTCTCTGTATTTGTTGTGTTTGGAGAATTGCAAATTATTATGCTGGTCTCTGTTGCGACAGTTTTCTCTTGCAGCTTAAGATTTCCACGCTCTGGAGCGGCTGCAGAAACTTTACAACGCATGCAGGCTTTTGTTAAGCACAGACCCTTTATTTTATGTTGAACTTTAATTTAAAGAGATGTTAGGGCCTTTTTAGGGTTTCACAAATACAATTCAGAGTACTCCAAAAATAAGGCTGGAACTATTAATTCAATTAATCGTGATTAATCGATAATTGAAATAATCGTCAGCTAATTTAGTGATTGATTAATCGTTAACTGGAGAATACAGATTCATAATGCCAATTTAGTGGATAAGCAACATATTCAGAGCAGTTTTTTGAATTTAAGATGAGAAAAAATATCTTCCTTGTCTGTAAATATGTTCTACCCAGAACTTCACAGGTTGCAGTTTTAGCTCCACCTGATTTAACTAATGTAAAAAAATAAATAAATAAATCTCCTATTAAACACGTTTTGGTGTCCAATTATTAATCAATTAATCCAGAAAATAACAACAGATGAGCTCTACGTTGTATTGATGTTAAGTCAAGAAGAAAGCTGATCTTTTCACATGTCGATGTTGGGAGTATTTTTAGCGGCACATGCATCATGCTTTGCTACAAATGATCAAATGTACCTTACAGGAATGTTGCTATTGAATTTTAGGCAATAACATTTTTATTTGCTTATTTAAAAAAGGAACTGAATTATTAGTTTATTTGAGAATTTTAATGTATTACTAGTGTTGTATAAAAAGGATCAAATCTGCAGCACATAGCCTTTATATGTATAGGTATACAACTCTGAAACAAATTAACAGCCCACTGCACTGAACCCCATTGAAAACCTCGTTGTTATTTCACCAAATATTGATTTCTGAACTCTTCCCGAGTTAAAACATTAGTTTTGTTGTTTCTGAATGAATATAAACTTGTTTTCTTTGCATCATTTGAGGTCTGAAAGCTCTGCGTCTTAGTCATTATTTTGACCATTTCTCATTTAAATAAATACAATTTTTTTTCTTTGAATTTCAGAGACATGTTGTCAGTAGTTCATAGAATAAAATAACAATGTTTATTTTACTCAAACAGATACATATAAAAAGTAAAGTCAGAGAAACTGATCATTTTAAATGGTCTCTTAATTTGTTTCAGAGCTGTATATACATATGTGCATATAATTACTTGTATATATATACACAAGTAATTATATATATACAATTACTTGTATATATATACAAGTAATTGTATATATATATATATATATATATATATATATATATATATATATATATATATATATATACACATATATTTGTTAAAACTGTCACCATGTCGTGACAGAATAATATGAGATGATCTCCACCTCCTCCCTGAGCTGCTATTGCCGTCTGAAGAAATGTATCGCTCCAGACCAAAAACAACCAATCTGAAACAGGAGGAGGGTCTTAGCACTGTCAATCAATCTCATGTACTCGCTGCTAAATGTGCTAATGGCGGAGAAGCAATTCACCGTTAAAAGTGCTTATCCACCGTCATAAGTGGCTATGCTAACTAGCCTGAGCATTCAAAACAGAACCTGCTGACAGGGAAAAATTGTAGCAGTAGCAGAGAGCAAGGCGGGAAGAGGGTGAGCAGCGCCACACAAGATTGTGATTGACAGCGCCAAGTCCCACTTCCTGGCCCTGATTGGTTGTATCTAGTCAGCAGAGGAGCTTGATTTTTTCACAGATTGTCTCTCTCTTACTCTTACTATGTCTTATCTCGACATAGTAACAGTTTTAACAAAAATATTTTTCATAAAAGTTTCACACTGCAACTTTAAGCAGTCAAATGGAAAGTCTGCAGAATGTGACAATTTTTATCAGATCAATCATCAGAATAATTGATTGACAGACTGATCATCAGTTGCAGCTCTACTCTGAATTATTAACAAATCCATCCATTCTTCATAAATGTCCATGGATAAAATTTTGTACTCTGTCATCAGTTGTGCAATGAGAAGACCCTCCAGATAGTGCACAGTTGACCTTAACCTTGCCTGTCTTGCTCTCACAGAGCCCTCATTGTTGAGTCATACAGAAAGCTGTTAATTTGAGAGCAGCAGTCTGCTCGATACAGATAGACTCTTGCTTGTGTTCGATACAAGCCTTTTGAGACGAGAGTCGACTCTATCTTAATGGCATCACAGGCATAAGCCCGAGTGACTAACAGGCTGTTAGAAAATGTAGACATGGTTCTGGTAGAACAGGAGTGACTAAACCTTGGAGGCCAACGTGCAGCTTTCAAGTCTGTGTGTCATTAGCTCATGTGGACTCGTCTTGTGGGGCTGAGGGGATGGCGGTCTCAACAGGAAGCCTCTAAACACTGAAGAGTGAATTTAGCATTATAGACCTTAGAGGCCGTGAAGGATTTACATCACTGGCAGGCGAGACTGTTCCCAATCCCCGAAAGACTGAAACGCGCATGCCCCTGAGCCACCTCCGGCTCCAAAACCTCTTCACATCGCGCTGGCGAACAAAAGGGGATTTTACCATCAACGTTTCTATTCTGTCTTCCTCTTGATGATGTGGCTGTGACTTATTATCTCCCTACGTACACAAACATAAACCTCAGCTGCACGCGCGCACACATGCATGGTGCATTACAGCGTCGCATCCTGGCTTCTGTTTCACATTATGAGGCTCTACCAGCCCTGGTTGGACTATTTATCCTCCTCATTTGACGGTAAATCCTATCCAATACAAACAGCTTTATCCCTTTCCTGACTGTGCAACCCCGGCTACAATCACAAACACACGCAACATAAAAATACACCTAGATCATTTTGGCTGAGTGTAATTAATAATTCATATTGGACAAATGTACAGCAAACCTTCATTATGGGCAGAAACAAATGCTTGTTTTTAGGATGCTACAAAACATGTTAGAGCAGGAGTTTCAAACCTGTTTTCATTTTGGGCCAAATAGAGATGATGAATGTTCCCAGAGGGCCACGATGTATTGATAAAAACCCATTAGGAAACTGTTAAAATACTAATCAATAAAATACCAAACATCTTTTCACATTGATCAGTCTCTTCAGGATTTTGCTTTGGTTTTGTGATTTTGTTTTGTAATCGAAATCACTGACTTTATTGTGCTACATAAGAAATACCTGCAAGAAATTTTGCAATATTAGTGCTTATATAAATTATGTAAATATGACTTTTAGTCGATCATGGACTTTAACTCAACATCAAGTTAGGGGGAGGCAGGAGTGGAGTAAAAGTAAGAAATACTGCCACTTTCAGGTGGGAGTTAGCATCACTTAAACCTGATGTTTTTGACATTTTTTGCAGAAACAAAATGTAATAAACTCACAATTATGCATCATGACGAAAAACTCTGGTGATTTTGCATGAATTTCCACAATTGCAGAATCATGAAACACTCAAGGGACTGATGCAATTTGACAATATAAAGGGAAAAACTGTTAAAATAATATTCTAATGCATCCCTCTGCAGTCTACAGGGCCACATAAAAAGCTGCAGTGGACCGGATTTGGCCCCCAGGCCTTGAGTTTGACACCTGTGTCAGACTGAAATGCCAAGCAGTGGCATTACAACCATATCGGCAGGCAGAGATAAACCAATGCTGCTAAACTACCACCATTAAAATGACAATGTTGTAGCTCAGCCCTCAAAATGATCCATGGGATTGAGATTATAGCTTTGTGAAGCTGCTCGATAACTTTGTAACTCGTTTGCTTAAAGTCACTGTCCTTTTAGAAGACCAGGCATCTATTTTGTGAAGTGCACCAGTCCCTCCTGCAGCAAGACACCAATACAACACAGAGCCACTTTTCTTTTAACTGAGTTTGGATTGTGTTTCCAAGTGTACTGGTACGACTTCAGATGTGGTTCTTGGTGCTTCTCTGAACTGTTGTGAGTAATTTTGATAGACTGGTCACTCCTAAGAAGGTTCACCACCGTTTCATGCCTTCTCTATTTGTGAATAATGGTTTTCACTGTGAATCACAGGAGCTAAAGCCTTAAAATGGCTTCGTAACTCTTTAAAAGATGCAAAGTGGAGTTTTTTCCAGATTTGTTCTTGAAATTCTTCAAATTAGGAAATGATGGATGTTCTTTTAGGTTATATAGCTTATTTCATGATGTCAAACTGGTTCTGTTTAAGTTATTTATTGATTATTGATTATACCCGTCTGTCAGTAATCAGGTCTGGGTTTCGCAAATGAGATTGAAGCCTACATGTTAATCCCAACCAAATTATGACTTAGCAACAATTACATTTTCAAGGTTAATTTAACTATTTTCCCCTCTTCAGAAAAAAAAGATCATTTAAAACTGTTTTTTGTATTTATTTTATTTTTGTCTGAAATAATTTGTTAGTTTTCAACTAAAACAGCTAAACTAATACATTGCGAAACATAAAATCACCAAGTATTTTGGTCTAGATTCTAGTGCAGATATCTTAGTACACTTGAAATAAGACATACTAACTTAAAAGTAACTTTTCAGCAAGATTTAGAGAATTGTTTAAAGTATATTTTTTCAAACAACTAAGTCAGAAGTGAACTCGGAAGAGTTCAGGAACCAAAACGACCTTTATTTGAAATTTTTGGTTTTGGAACTGAGACGTGTTGATCAAAAAAATGTTTGTTTTTGGCTCCTCACACCGCCATATAAAAACAATATAAACAAATGTATCAGCCAAACAAATCTCCACTGAGTTTTAACATCTACTTGAAACCACGTTGCATAAATCACCCAGAAAAGGCAACAAAAAAACGGACATTCGCTGGTGATTTGTCAAATTTACTCTCAAACTCCAGAGCTCCCCTATGCAGCGCCGCCCACAGGCCCAGAAGGGTTACATAATGTTATATCATCCATTGTGTGCTCTTTGAGTCTTTCTCTAGTGTACTAAACCCACACAAAATCCACGCAAAAAGCATCTTCAACATTTCAAAATGTTATGAATCAAATTCCTTAATTTTGATCAATCAATCAAAGACGTGTTTCAAACAAGTAAAATGGCTTCTATATGAGGATGTATAAACAATGTACAGAGAGGGCTGGATGCATGTGGGTGTATACAAACAAGGGAGGCATATAGTGTTAAATTTAGCAGTCATTCAAACAAGAGGGTAACAGAGAAAAAGACTTCATACTGTAGTATTTTGAGCTTTCTGTGTGAGTTTAGGTGTTAATAACACAGAGGGATGCGTTGAGGTCTCAGTGGATTACCAAACAACCTCTCAAGGAGACAAAGAGGCCATCAGGGGGAGGAGAGAGGAGCCGCAGGATCAATGAAATATTAATGTGTTTGCTGAACAGTTGTTATGGCAGCCTGCTAATGTTTGGACTATATTAAAAGCACAGAGGGCGGCTGACACGTTCACCTGCGCTGCAGCGACCCCCGCCATCTTCAGAGACCACTCTAATCAACATACAACTCGTCGCAATCACGGTCGCCCAAAGAAACGATCATCATCATCGCTCTCTTCATCATCATCATCATTTCCATCTCCGCCATCACCAGCCTGTTCATCTACATTATCGCCTCCGTCGTCCAACAAGATTGAGGAAATTGAAGTTGCGCCGATCAATAAACACAATATAAAAATTAAATTAGCTGCCAAGATGGGAATGAAAACGTGGAAGTAAGTGTTTACTGAGGTAACAGCTTTCAGGGAAACCATTAAAAACACATCTTAGAAAAGGTAAAGGTGGGTCCAACATGTCACAAAAGTATTTTTTCTTAAAAATGTCCACATTTTGTCAAGTTTCAGGCATTTTATCAAGATTTGTTTATATGTTGGACTGGCTAGAAGTAGCACATAACAGAAAGGGAATGAAAATGACAAATTTCTACAAATAAGAAGCTGCAGAAGTGTCAAGAGTAATTTACTGCAACCAATTAATGCGCCTATATAGGGACTTTGGGAGACAACATACTGCAGACCAAGGAACAAACCAGACAGGTCAGGGATAAGGTTACAGAAACATTTTAAGCTTTGTACATCTAATTGAGCAGTCGATCATCAGAAAAAAAAAAAAAAGAGTATAACAACTAGAAAACGACCTAGATTTAGCAGTCCATCTGATTTATTACTTTATCAGTGAAGAGATCGAGCAGCAGGAGAATCTGTTGACAGACGGAGGAATAAACAAAACATTTGCAACAGAGCATGTGGAAAAAAAGTCTTCTGGTCCTGTAAGACCAAAATTAAACATTTTGGTCTACAAAAATACGCAGCTTACTCTGCATCCTGAACACACCATCCCCATGGTGAAACATGGTGGTGGCAGCATCCTGCTGTGGGGATGCTTTTCTATAGAATCCCAGAAGCTAACTATAGTTAAAGGGAAGGTGGTTGAATCGAACCGCTTCCTGTTAGAGCCAAATAAGACGTAAAACCGGGACAGGTGAATGTGTCTAAACATAACAGCAACAATGAAAATGACTCAGGTCAGCAAAAAGCAATAAATCAATTAACTGCATTATAAATAAAAACAAGCTCAATAATTTCTTTTCTCTCTTTTTACCAAAACCTGGATGACAAAAGTCTTCAGTCTGGTGTTTGGGTCTCAACTAGTTGCTTTGTTGAAGCAAAAGTTAGTTTACAGAAACTTCATAATTGATTTGTTGTTTCTGTTGTTTTGTTTATTTGTTTTTAATTTTTAAAATGTCTCCCAGTTGCTTTGTTAAATGTTCATTAGAATTTAAAGTTAATTGATCTTTAAGAATGTGTTCTCAAGCCATTTCTATAATATTACTTGAAAATGGTTTATAAACAATATTACTGTTTATCGCAATAACTTGTGGGACAATTTATCGTTCAGCAAAATTTAATGTGACGGACTGAAGACCCGATCAAAGTCCAGACTGGAGGACTGGTGATGTATGATGTTCACAGATTCTCTCCAACTAAAGTTAAGCTATTTTCAAAAGAAGAATTAGTCAAAATGTAGATTTTCAGTTTTCCATTTTACAATTTTTAAGTGTAGAAAAGTTTAAGAGGTGTGAAAACTTTTGCTTTTAAGATTGCTCCTGTTTGGATCTGCCATTTCCTGCGGTATCTAATCATGGAGAAAGTGAGTCAGGCTTAATAAGAGTGGTCTAATGGAAATACAATTGACCCTCTTTACGCTGGAAAAACAAGACAGTGGCACTTTGCCCACACTTAAAACAGAGACAGCGAACATTTCCACTTCACCTGCACCCAGAGTACACTCAGCAGAAGTAAAAACTACTGAAAGATCCATATGCATCTCGGCTCGTTTGAAGTTTTATCTCCCCTCAGCGAAGGATGACGATTCGCTGCATCGCCAAACTCCATTTGTTCATTTCAATATGAATGGGCATGTAAGTTTGGTGCTGCTGGAGCGACGGGGATGTGAAATTGCGAATGGCATGCAGAGTGGCCTCGACACGCAGGGTTAATTCAAGCCCCCTTTGATGTCTGCCTGCGTGTGAAATGAGCTGCTGGTCCAGAGTTCACACAGGCGCTCTCCAGCACATACATAACCGTGCGGCATGTTCGAACCGTCACGCTGAAAACTCAAAAGACCAATCGCACGAGGCCACGTAACCCGAACCGCGCGGCGAGTGAAACCAGTTCATATTCCAAATAACAAAAGTTTCTTCTGTCGTGTTTCAGTTGAGCAGCAAATCCATTGCACTCCTCGGGGTTTAACTCCTGAGCATCCCCAAACATTCACTCACATCGCATTCACATGACAATAGGAGCTAAGCTGCCTGTAGGCAATAACAGACTGCGGGCTTATGCACACAATACCTATGTATAGCAGATGGAGGAGCTATAGAGGAGCTGCAGTCAGGGTGAAATATTATCTGGCACACACCAAATGTATCTCTTTGCTAAATGTCATATTGTGAAACTGAGGTTATCTGCATAAAAACAAGAGACGAACCAGAGCGTACCATTGTTAAAACAAACAAAAGGTGCTAAACCCTAATAACCATTTTTGGGATAGAAAATATTTGTGCTCATGTTACAAACATAGAAGTAATAACACAAAATTCAACTTCTATGCACAACAAATCTGGAACAAACTTTCAGAGAACTGCAAAACAGCCGAAACACTGAGTTCCTTTAAATCAAGATTACAAGCTGCTGTTTAGAGTTGCTTTTAATATTGACCAAAATGTCTGATGTGTGTGATTTTAGTGATGGCACTCATCAAAATATAATGTCTGTTAAACTGTTGACTGTATTCTGTTTTCTTTATAACTTTTTCAGTTTCTGTATTTATTAGCTTGAATCGCGTCGCTGTTGAAACACTGTAAAACATTTGAAGATGGTTGAGCTTAAAAATGAAGATTCACCTGCTGACTGGAAAATGAAATTTAAGTGAAAAGGAAAATTGTTTTGGTTTTAACTGAGAAATTAAAAGTTCATGAAGTTGACTTAACAACAAGAGACAAGTCTTCTAAACATTGTTTTTTTAAGTTCATTAATCTTGAATTGTGAGTTTTAACTTAATGCTGCAATTTAAACCAAATAATTATTTCACAATATGCAAGAAAAAAAACTTCCATCATTTAGTTAAAGAGCCACATTTCTCTATTATTTTAATCACAATATCAAGTTAAAATGCTTATTTCACTTTAGAATAATTTAAATTCTTGTTTCAAATTGAATAAATAAAATTTCTGATCTGATGATGAATTTTATTAAACATCCCAATAAATTCTGCTAAAAACATTTAGTGTGAACAGGACATTATCCTCAAGCTTTAAAATAAACATTTGCCTTAATAACAAATAGACTCAGATCAATGTAACGCATTTCCATCTCAGGATACAAAAACAAACCGCTAAGCATTCTGGGAAATAGATTCTAGTCCTGTCTTTTTTGTTCTTTCAGTTTTTTAAATGCTAACATAAAAACTAGTTTATTAAACTCTTGTAGTTTTGACAAAGTTAATAAAAAGTTAACAGAACTCACTACTGTAAGTTTATCTTTCACAAAGTCACATTTAGGTTCAAAATCTAAAACTGGCTAAATTTATTACAAAATTTACAGCATCCTGAAATGGGATCAATAAATAATACTTGCCTTAATTTATAAGAATTGCTCAGGTCCGATGTCATTATATAAAATTCAAACTCTATGCCAGTGTCTTCATATATCTAATCACTTTGTGCTTGCTTAAGCAGCCCTGTCCTCTCACATTTTAATTTCACTAATTTGTTTTGACAGGCCGGTGCCAACACAGACAGAGGATCAGATCTTAAGTGATATCAGTAAACACCTTGGCTAGATTTCAACTTCAGGAACCTGTTCCCAGAACAAGGCCATTTTTTCTGGTGTCTTTTCCCAGATGATCAGATTTTGCAGCTCTGGTATGGAGGTTTTACCATTTTTAATCGCGAACTATAAAAAGATTTTCATACTGGTTTCCCAACATTATATCTAAGTTGTTTTTTTTTTCCAAAGAAAACTTTTCTTTAAGTTTTCTTTCACAAAAATTTAAAGAAACTTGCAAAGATTGCAGCTTTCTGGCTGATCACCAGTTATCGATCTTTAAAAAGCCTGATCTGCTGATTCTGATTTTGGCCGATACCAATTGTTTTTGTCTGAAATGTTGGTAAATTTAGCAGGAAAGTCGCTGAGTTGGCAACAGCAGGGTAACTAGTGTTAACTGAAAATGTGCAGACCAGATCTGGTGATGATCTGTAAGTCAAACTTCTTTCATGGGAGAACAGTGGCTGATTTTTAGACCTTTGCTGAGGTAGATAAGATCAAGGGATAAGATCGGCTTTTCATTTAAGTATTAACTGATCATCAATCTGTCAAAATAAACGAAATCGGCACAGAGAAATCGATATACCCCTACTTGAAATCCTCAACTGTTGGCTTTTTTTTTGGGCTGACCAGTTCACATGATGGCTTTCATTTTTGTTTGTCGTGTTTTGCTTTTTACAGATAAGATTAAAAAAAAAAAAACATTTTTAAAAAGTCCCAATCCTGAATAAGGAAGCAAAAAATGTGGATTGGTGCATCCCTGGACGAAATGTGACTTTTGCAGGCACAATTTTGTAACTTGGCTGCATGTACCACTGCACTGAACCCCATTGAAAACCTGCTGGTTATTCCACCAAATATTGATTTCTGAGTTAAAACATTATTATTGTTGGTTCTAAATTAATATTAACTTGTTTTCTTTGCATTATTGGAGGTCTAAAAGGACTACATCTTTTTCCTTATTTAAACCATTTCTCATTTTCTGCCAATAAATAGAAAATGTTTGTTTGTAGTTTTGGAGACATGTTGTCAATATTTCATAGAATAAAAGAACAATGTTCATTTTACTCAAACATATACCTATAAAGAGTAAAATCACAGACACTAATCATTTTAAGTGTTCTCTTAATTTTTCCTGACATGTATGTTCTCCATCACAGAACATGCAGATGTGTTTGGGTTTATACATGCAACACACACCGATACATGCATATAAATGTAGGTTTACAAATCTATTCAAATAAAACAGCCAAAGGGGAAAAGATAAATCAGTCCAAGCTGAATCTAAAATGAAGGAGGTTTACTGGAGTGTGGAGAAAGTGGAAGGTTCACCTCCGCCCTTAACTGGGAGAAGAGCAAACCAGCCAGAGGCCATCAGGAGAACAGCGTTAAAACATTTCGCTTACGGAGACTGCTCTCAAAGGCAGAGGAGGTTCCTCACTGCCTACATGGTGAAAATTCAAACACTTTGCTAAGTCTTAAACAGAATCTGTGCTCTTAAGAACCACCCACCACTGAGGGAAGCCAATTAAAGTTATTCAGAGCTGTGACCAATCAATGGCAGACAAGACCAGGTGGAGAGGGAGAAGAAGAGGAAGACAAAACCTCCAAGAGTAAAACCCAAAATCATTAAAAAAGGCTCTTTTAAACAAACAGAAACAATAGAAATATATAAATACACATGCGATCAAAACGGGAAACAAACGTCACGGCAGCCGAACAGAAACACCCCCTCTGCAGTGAAATGAATAAAACACTTCACACCTGGAATTTTCTAGGGCATCACGCCACTCCACATTACCACTGCAACCCACACAGGTAACTGCACCCCGTTGTTTCTCTCTGTCAAGAACGCACAGCACCAACGACTCCCGGAAACATCAAACAAGATGGCGAATACAAATTACACACGCATGTGAACACATATATCCTGAAATATCTAAAAAAAAAAAAAAATACATGGAGATGAGAAGAGAACTGCAGCATCTGCAGAAACACTGAATCACTCTGTCTGTTTCTCTGAAGGGGTTGGCTGGAGCTTTAGCAGAGCCCTAATCCTGTTTTGACACGTAATGCAACGTATATTGTCTCCTTTTAAACAAGTGCACGGCCTTTTTTCCTCCCCTAAAAGCCACACGGACGCACTGGCTTTTTGTTTTCCTTGAACTCATCAAAGCAGCAATTAGCTACGCAAATGCAGTATCCAAACGTTGCCACAGTGAGAGTCAGACGCTGCTCTGCTCTGCCAGAGCTGTACTCTGGTTGCTTCCTTAATTCAGAAAATTTTTTAGATATTTCGGCCACTATAAACACAAACAGAAATATTCTCTAAAGTCTCTGACAACATGAAGTCAGTGCTGCGTTTCCAAGATCTGAATTATTTGTCCCACTCAGCTGACTGATGAATGAGTATTTAAACACAGGAATGCTAAATATATTGTTTTATTGCAGCGATATCACAAAAATGCTGAAATTACAAGAAAATCTAAACATTTTTCTAAGAATTTTCTGGTGCAAACAGAAAACAAGGTAACCTTACAGAGTGCATGCAAAAAAACAAAAAAAAAACAAAGGGGATTAGATGCCCAATTAAAAGAAAAATGTATATAAAAACACAAAAAATAAATGTAGTTCAATATAATTCAATGTTAAATTAAGCATGAGATTTGAACAGTAAGATAACCACAAGTATTAACTTAAGAATTGCTTTTTATTTTAAACAAACAACTGTTTGATTGATTGATTACATGTTACCTGTCAGCTGGCTGAAAGCGGAGCCCAACACTTTTCCCTAGCTTAGGAAATCAGAAATTGGGAAATTAAAAAAAAGAAAAGACAGAGTCACAGTCCTGAGGACCATCAATCACTCTTCTTAAGATATCAAAGCTTTAAAATTACTGTTTTCTTAATAAAAAAATTACATTTAGTGGGTATGTAGGCAAGGATTTTATTTTTTTAATTAATTAAATGAAGTAAGTTAGTGAGCAGCAGATAGAGTATTTGTTGTTTTTTGTTTAAAAAAATAAGTATATCATCTTTGACACATTTTTTTTATCTATGACAATTGCATATAGCTATTTTACAATAATCAAATAAACAAATACATGAGGTAAAAGTAAAGACTGCAGCAGATTGTTTTTTTTTTGGGTGTGCCATGAAATATCAGTGGTCAATTTGGCTTTAAACTTGGAGAAATTAGCATAATGAGAAGCCAGGGACAGGGCAATGGCATTATACAATGCAGTTCTTTCAAAACCATCACATTTTCATTGCAAAGCCATTTTGGAATAATTCCTTCAACACCAACTCGTGGTTATCTGCATGCAGGGCTGCACTCCGCAGATATATGTATTTTCATTTATATAAACACCGCACACCGGTGCCAAGCCATCAAGCCGGGGAGCTGAGGAATCCTTGTAACCTTCCCCGGTGTCAGAAAACCAATAAAAAGGCAGAAAAATAAATACGGGGGGTTTGTGTACCCTTCTGTTCGGCTGTCAGCCCAGGGGAGTCTGGGCTGGGTGTAATGTTGTTGACTGGCTCTCGCACTCTTTAACGTGGAGCCGATAACTGGCTTTATGCGGCTCCGACGTCCGCGATTATTTTGTTGTGTGCTCGGTTTTTACAGGTTGGTGTGAATACGCAGCGAATGGCACACAAACAAAGAGAGACCTGCGTTCTAAACAAATAAAAGCTGGATTGGTAGCAGAGCAAGCCTAAGCTTTTACAACCCTGACGTGAAACCGTCAGACTGACAGGACGTCTGCGTGCGGGCCGAGCCAGACAGCAGGAAGCTCCGCAACGGTTGGCGAAGCGTCAGCGTAACATAATTAGTTATTTGCTCTCTTGATTTGGGATTGTTTTTGAGCTATTCCTCGTTTGGCACGTTTTAAAATGTTGCTTTTAACTCACATTTAAAATGAATTTACAACAGCTCGCAGACCCCTCGTTTATCTGACATTTCTATTCACGTCACAGTGTGAAATCCAGCAAAACGCCTTGCTAAAGCCTGCTAAATTCATCTGACATTAACATTTCCTTTTATTAGCTGCACATTCGCTGACACTTAAGACAAAAAAAATGTAATAAAAAGCCCAGAAAATTAGCAACCTGTCAAATTATTTTTTATGTAATATTTGGTTTTTAACATTCTGTGTGCAAGTGTGTAAAATTTCAAATAAAATAATTCCAACAAGCTGAATTTCTGCTCTAACATTACCATAATTTTGGTTGTATGAGCAATAATCTATAACTGTTCCTTGCAAAAGTATAAATACTCCTTAAACTTTTTCAAGCTTTGCTACAACCACCAACAATAATGCATTTTACTGAGAGTTTACGAACTAGAGCAGCACAGAGTCGTGGATCACTGAGAATTTGAAGAAATAATACATGAATTTAAAAAGGTTTTAACAAAGAACATGTAAAAAGTACAATGTACATTTGTGTTAAGGCACAATAATAAAAATAAATACCTAATATGTCTTATAGCCTGAACAGTTAGGATGGGGATTAATCAGAGGAACATTAAGGAGTCCTACAGTAAAGCCAAGACGACTATGAGACCATTTTTTCTCTTTGGACGAGTAGAAAGAAAAGAAATGAATGCATGGTCATTTTATGCTCATTTTTGAATTTATCTATTCCAATCAGCAGGTCAGTTTAAGTCCAGACTGCCTTCAAGACCACCTAAAGAGAAAAGATAAAGGATGGAAAACAGAGGTGGGGACTCGAGTCACATGACTTGGACTCGAGTCAGACTCGAGTCGTTAAAATCACGACTTGAGACTTGACTTGAAAAAATGCTCAAAGACTCGGACTTGACTTTGACTTTCATGCCATTGACTTGGGACTTGACTCGACTTGAAGCTGTTTACTTGAAAAGACTTGATATTTTTTACTCAGTCTTAAAATTTAAAACACATTATTTATAAAGTGGCGTCATTAATTAATTTCACTCATTCCGTATCAATATGCGCAGACCGTCACTATGGTTTTCCTCTCTCCTTATGTATGTATGTGTACGTAGCTGCAGCACAACCAATCAAATTAACAGGATTTGGACGTTTAAAAAAACGCGGCAAAGCTGCAGAGCTCAGGGAACGAAATACGAAATAACCGCTCGAATATGCTTCCGCGAGTAATTTCTTTTGGCTACGTAGGTTATGAACTTTCGACTAAAAAACGAACTGCAACTTGTAAAACATGCAAGAAGAGAATATCGGATGGAGATGCCACGACGTCCAACTTTGTCCGGCATTTGAAGCTTCACAAAGATCGGTAGGTGGCGCTTTTCTTTTGCTGTAAGATAGCTGACTTTAGCTAACTTCGTGTTAGCATGTGTACTCCGGGTTAAATTGGTGATTATTTACCATAAATCCGGTCCTTCAAATGCCTCCACAAATAATGTGCACCGTGTTAGCTCAGGAAGCCGGTAGATAGTGAGCGGGGCTCCGGAACAGAAAGCAGATTCTGGACCTGAACACAGGGAACAGAGTCTCTCTGTCCCATCATGATGATGAACCGGGTCTAGTATCATCTAAGGATGGTTGGTGTATTTGAAGACATCTACGTTGGAAAATTATATTGACAATATATTGTTTACTGCAGTCAGTGCATTAAGTCAACTGTTTTTGACTTAATGCACTGACCGGCGTGACTGTCACATGTCGCACAGAACCCATTTCCAAGTAGTATAGCTTTGCTGGGAAAAAAAAAAAAAGACCAAATACAGTGACTGTCCCAAATAAATTTTGTGTTTAGAATATCTGTCCCATACTTACGGAGGACTGAAACTAACATACTTAGAAATAAAAGCAGAAAAATAAATGCACCAGACCTTCCTGAGTTTACTTGTGATAACTTCATTTATACTTATTTCATTTTTTGAAAACTATGATTGTTGTAGTGTTGATGTTTATTTATGAATAGAAGGAGTAAACTGAAGTCAAATGTAATTCATGAAAGGCTGTAATTTATTTTCTGACATCTGTTTACTTCTGACAGATTTGAAGAATACCAGATGAATAAGAGGATCACAAATGAACCTCAAATACTTATTTTAAAAAGAACAAATGGTCTATTATTTGAATTTTATGTATAATTGCAAATTATAAAAAAAAATAAAATAAAAACGACTCGAAATGACTTGAAATTAAAGGTTCCTGACTTGAGACTTGACTCGACTTTTGCCTGTCTTTACTTGAGACTTGACTCGGACTTGAGGACAGAGACTTGAGACTTACTTGAGACTTGCAACACAGTGACTTGGTCACACCTCTGATGGAAAATAGTCGTTGCAGCTAAATTTTTTAATTGTTTGCTTTTTATTTATGCTATTAGATTTTGGTATCTCTGACAATTTTAGATTTGTCTTATTAGTTTTACTAAACTTTATTTAATCTCTATTTTTTTCATTTATGTTCCTGTGATGTTGTTTGTTGTGAAGCACTTTGGTCAGCTGAGGCTGTTATAAATGTGTTTTATAAATAAACTTTGACTTGACTTGACTATTTGTTCAAGTGCAGAGAACAAGTCTGAATCCTGCACCATTTTTCAGAAAGTGTTTGTGAGAAATGAAGGAAAGGAATAAAAATCAAGATGTGTTGACTAATTGTTATTATATATCCATAATGCTGTGAATTACATTAAATGCATGGGTTTTAACTTCAGAGTTTTTTTCAATATTTGTAGAAAAACTAACGGCCGATCCTCGAACGTGAAGCCGATCTTATCCAACGATCTTATGAACCTCAGCAAAGGTCTAAAAATCAATCCCTGCCCTCTTCTGATCTCCCATGAAGAAGGTTTGACTAGCAGACTGACCCTCCAGGTCTTCATGTCTGCAGATAACAATAGTCACTCATCAACTTCACTGCTATATTTAGCAACATTTCAGCCAAAAAAAACACATTGGTATTGGCAAAAATCTGAATCGACAGCTCAGGTTGTTTAAAGATTGACAATCGCATAAACTGCAATCAGTGCATTTCTATTAAACATACAGCCAGATATATAATAGAATGGCTTATATCAAAGCATATGTATGTTAGAATGGCCCAGTCAAAGTATAGACCTAAATTAAACTTGAATCTGTGATTAAGTTTGAACATTGGTGTTCAGAGGTGATCTACATCCAATCTGACGGAGCTTCAAATATTTTGCAATAAAAATTTACAAAACGTAAATCTAAATGCTGGAGCGGCATTAACAGTGAAAAGTGGATATACAAAGTATTGATTCAGGGATGAACACAAAGATATGCCAAACCTTGAATTTTTGCTATTATGCTTTAGTCTATGACATGAAATCCTTACAAATTACATTAAAGTTTGAGG
This sequence comes from Xiphophorus couchianus, assembly GCF_001444195.1. Lineage (NCBI taxonomy): Eukaryota > Metazoa > Chordata > Actinopteri > Cyprinodontiformes > Poeciliidae > Xiphophorus > Xiphophorus couchianus. The sequence goes on along the minus strand of NC_040247.1, from coordinate 13,559,362 downwards.
CTGTGACTTGACAAAGCGATAAAAAAGTTAAAATGGTATTAAAACTTTTCATCAATGCTTATGTAAAGGAAAAAAGGCTTTCCATTCACTTTTTTGTAAACATCAAATTGCTCAGTGGAAGCTATTAACTATTTATCTCTTTCAACTTAAAAAAAAGCAGCACAGAAAGGACGACGAACTGAACTGATAAAGTAGTGACTAAGGGTTGCAGGAAGGAAGCCAGAGCCTTAGAGTAAGCGATGAAGCTGGAATAGCCTGTGAAGTTTCACATAAACAGATAACTTAAGTGTTGGGGTCCAAACCAGAAGACAGAAGAGGAGAAATCAGAGAGAGAGAGAGAGAGTCACCAAATCTTCTCCCTCTCTCCTTTAAAGGAGACATCTAACTCCTCTCTCCTTGCTTTTATCAAAAGGAGCTCTTTGCAGTAGCCAGCTCATTAAGAGTGCTCTGAAAAAACGCTTGGACTCTTACAGATTTACTGCTCACTTTATCATTACTTTTTTTATTAAAGAAAAAATGCTACCACAACCAGCCAGACCCCATGTTAAGAAGTAATTGTGCAACTAAATTCAGTAATTCTTTGCTTCAGCAACACTTGGCAGCAACAAACAAGTGTTTGCTGGGACTGGGAGTGAGTCTCTGAAATCGCTCTGAAGGAGATTTGACTCATTATTCTCTGCAAGAACTGCTTTAAAGGAGCAATATTTTGTCATTTCCTCACATGTAGTGTCATTTACACCACAATAAAATACCTGTGTTACCCCAAGTTCTTATGAAAATGCTGTAAATAGCAAACATACACACACACACACACACATTGTAATTCCACAACACTATCTGAAAAATTTCCAACGGTTTCTGAAAGGGGAGACGTTGCGCTTTCCAGCCAATATCAGGTTATTACGGTAATTTCTCCTTCACCGTAACAGGGAGCACGTGAAGAGACATTCTTTTAATAGACGATAAATTGCAAAAATGAGTTGCTAGATATTGAATGTTCCAGTTGTTATGGAGAAATGGGCAAATATTTTATTCACAGGACATTTTTTGAACTTTGTACAATTAAAATAAGCAAAAATATCCAGGCAGAGATTTGAAAGTTATGGTTATAGAGATGGACAGAGTACCCAAAGATTTTACTCAAGTAAGAGTGGCACTTTTAGTTTGTATAATAACGTCAGCAAATACGCAAATGTTCCACAAGGTGTTTGTGAATTGTTGCTGCTGCTAGTCTGGAGGAGCTCAGTGGAAAATGTGGAACTTTCTCAAACATGTGTTAAAAATTCAAAGTAACACATCAAGTATGGTTTTAAAGTTAATTTTGCATAATACCTCCCCTTTAACATTATTATTTTTTGCAACACTGTATGCATGTCCACACAGAGACAGATGAGCAGGCTCGGTTAAAGCTGACATCACTTTCAGGAAAAGAGGAAGGGGCTGTGGGCAGAGAGCAGGAGTGATGATGTCTGGCAGAGCAGACTGGGCATTTGAGACAGATTATTGGAAAACTCTGTAGTCAGCGATACTGTATAAATCCACCAGTGCACTTTATGGACTTATCTGTTTGTTGGGGCCGACTGCGGTGGCTGGGAGCAACACAGAGGAGCAACAAGAGACATCAGAAATTGTCTTCGACCTACATCTAACGTCACCCTCCGGTAGCAGCTACATACTTGCTGTGGTCAAATGGAACAAGATGCCTCTGCAACATAAACAAAAAAACAAAAACAAAAAAAGACCTGTTGCTCAGAAACACACACACACACACACCAACGCAGACAGACGACATACATGTCAAGAGCATGCACGACGCCTGGCAACACTGGAGGCGAGAAGGTCTGTGCAAAGCTGAGATAAACCTTGAGCCAGCATGTGGTCAGCAGCCCAACTGATGTGGTGCTGACAAAGATACAGAGTGAAGGGGGAAAAGTGATAGAACGAGAGCAAAAATACAGAGCAGATGAAGCTCATGCAAAAACTGAGCAAACGCTGAAAGCATCTCTTGGCAATCTGTCTCCCCTTCACATCGATTGAGAAGCCGCTCTCAGGTTTCATCCAGAGCAACAAACACGGAGACGACGAAGCATGGCAGCAGAGCAGACACACCCTAACAGAGCCGAGCCGCCAGGCGTCAGCCTGAAACCAAGGAGTTGAGGATCCGTCCTCTTCTGCAGCTTAAATTATTCATGCTGACTAGACTCTTCTCATTGCAATGAATTTCAGTTTCACTTGGACTGATCGTTTTAAACATGTTTAACAGTCGTGCTCTGCTAAAACCGTGGAAATCGCCCTGACACTATGAACCCGTCTGTTTGTGAAAAGTGCAGGTTTTATGAAATGCAAGCGGAGAATTCGGCTCAGTATATTTACGGTACTCATAAACTTTACTTTAGGAGTTCAAAATCTCTCAGAGGGAAACGTCGCTATTTGTTCAAACTTCATGTTCTCAAGCATTTCAGGCTAAACACGTTTAGTGAGTTTATTCTTCTTTTTCTTGTGTTTTAAATTGTTAGCATGTCATACATTTTAACCAGTTTTAAAACATTTGTCTTAATTTCCAACAGAAAATATAAATAGCAAAAATTATGTACACTTGAAATCACTTATAAAGCATGACCTGGTATAATTTTAAAAAATAATTTATGCTCTGATATTTAACATTATAATCCAATTGTTTTTATTTTCAGTAAAACAAATGCAGCTACGGTTAAAGCTAAAATTCAATCACAAATTTAATAGTAATTATTAAAATAATAAAATAATAATGATAGCAATGCATCTTTATCAAACACTTATTAATTTAAAGTAGGTTTTACTTATGTCAAAGCTGCAAAATATTATTGTGATGGAGGAGCCGTCACGAGCTAAGACTTAATTATAGAGTCAGCATGCGCGCGCACAATCACGCACACAATCACTAACTTACTTTTTGTTGCAGTTTAACCTGATGCGGTTCGTCGTGGCTCCACACGCGATGTTCCTGCTTCAGTTAATATTCTAACCTGTTTTCAGCATTAAACGTTTTCCCGGTTCTGATTTCAGGTAACGTGTTTCCGGATTGTGGCGCTCAGGGAGGGAGTCGCCTGAGGTGGTGACGTCATCAGAGCGCACTGGGTGTTGTTTATTAAATTGAGTATTGTTTTTGTTTACAAGTTATTTTATTATTATTATTATTATTATTATTTTGCATACTTCAAGAGTTGATTTGAGTTAGAAGTTATTTTTGCTTGTTTGGATTGTCTGTGGGCGGAGCCTGTGGCTTTAAAAGCAGGGCTCTGCTCCACAGGAAGACAGAAATTTTTGAAGGTAACATGATTATATGTAAGAATTTAGATTGGGGGAGATGCTCTGGTCCACACTCCAGCACAGTAGATGGCGATAATACATCTTAACGTTAGATGTCACCCGCCAATAAAAATTACAAAGAAGAAGAAGAACAGGAGGTCAGTCTGTGGTTAGACTCCTGAAGAAGTCACACTGGAGGTGATGGACTGTTGCAGTGAAGGTACTGATGATTATTTGATTTCTAACCTGCTCTGGATATCCTTCGTGTGTGGTCTGCACCTGCCATCTTTGTGCGAGCTTAATAAATTCCTCTAAAACAATCTCTGACTTGGACCAGTCATTATGTTTGACTAAATCATAATAGAACCCCGTCACAATTATAAATATTAGTTAATTTTGATTGTTTCTTCAAATTTATCTTCTATATTTTTAATCCATTTTATTTTATTTTGATTTCGTCTTTGGCCTCAAGGGACTACAACAATTTTGTAGGACTTCCACTATGACAACAAATATTAAATTAAATGATTGTTAGAATTAAATTAAAGGAAAAATAGTTAAATATTACTTCAAAAAACTTTAGCAGCCTGAAAAACTGGTGTTAGCTATTAAGACGTAAGACGTCTACCAATACATTCTAGTGTTGTGGTTTGACAAAACACTAACATTCATGAAAAAAGAAAAAGAAATTCACAAACAATTCCTATTTTGGAGCCAGGAGCCAGTAACTGCTCTGCATCTTCACCTAAAATAACACAAAATATGTTAATAATAAAACAGTGATTACTGGACTAATCTGATTGTTGAAGCTTAGCCTGTATCTCTGATAAAGCATCGCTAATGACAGCTTGTGAGTGTGGGCGCACTATTGTGAATGTGCCTCAGGATATGAAAACAATGGAAGTGTCCGTCAGCGCCTCTCATCTCTACATACTGCAGCACATCAAACTCAGCAGCTCAACAAGACGAGCAGGATAAGGACCGTAAGCAGCTTCTGTGTGCTCACAGTTGAGTTTATCCATCTGAGGAAGTTTGACACACATGAACATCCATCTCACTTGTCAAGCCATCGTTCAGTGCCCCCCCAGCACCTTCTAAAATGCCCACCTCCTCGGCTCCCAGTCGCCCACTCGCCTCGTCTATCTGAGCGCCACGTTTCTCCATTTTGAAACGTCCACCTCCTCTACATCACTCACCCTCCATCTCAACAATGAGAGCTTGACTTAACCTGTCTACAGTAAATTTGAGGGCGTTTAAAAATCATTTTGGACCTAAACAAACAAAAAAAACTATACATAGAAATAATATGGTTATTTTTCTGATTCAGACCTCGGCCTCACTCCCACATTCGTCCGCTACTTCGCTTGTCAAAAAAGATAACATCTCAACCAGGAGCGGGAACTGAGCAGAGCGCAATACATTCAACTTGGTTCACTTGTGTCCCTCCATGTAAGACAAACCCAGAAATAATTTGCACACACTTTACATTTTTTTTGTCTCATGTGAGAATAAACTGCGCATGAAAAGGAAGGGGGCGCAGAGGGAGGCAATCTTGTTACGAGCCGGCATAGCCCTGGGAAGATTTCTATCAGACACACGTAAAGAGAGAGGCATCCATTTAGAAAATGGCTTTTCTAGGCATGCTGGGCCATTTAGCACACCCTGTGACGACTCCTGTTTGGGGCAATGATAAATGTTCTTTCACACACAGTCTGTGCACCCCGTCAGACCAGCACACACACACACGCACGCATACACACACACAAAGCCATATGGGCAGCCAACACAAGACATCTCTGGTAGTAACACTTTTAGAGCGAGACAGGCTTCGTTGGGTTTGGATAACGGACACAACCTCACACACTTGTTGACTCGATTGGTTTAAATACGAGGAACCGAGCGCTGAACATCAAGTCGACACTCAGAAACAAGGAATCGGTTCACTTAAACATGAGAAACTGCGTCCCACTTTTAGAAAAACCACAACTGAAAGCCACAAAGAGCTTTCTAACAAAACTAAAGCAGCATTAACTTGTACAGTTTTCCTGTTAATTAGGATTAGTGATCAAATCAATCATGTCGACAAAGCTTGATCGAAATCTTGTTTCCATTTAAAAACTAAACATTATCAGGATGCATCATCAACTTTTAACATTTTGGTGTTTAAATGTATAAAATGTTATTTATTACTGGAAAAAAAATGCCACTTCCTCTTAAATCGCATCCAATGCTTGTGTTTTAAATGTATCAAAGTTATAGATTTGCACCAATTGCAACTTTTCAGCCTGATTCTAACTTCAGATTTTTTCATCAAAATTAATCCGCCTGTTTCTATTTTAGTTAATTTGGGATTCTGTCCCAGAAAACAGAATAGTTTTATTTAGTTACCGCAAACCAACTGTGTGTAAGAATGCAACGGACCTAACAAAGATGGAATATTTGTAATAAAAGCTGCATAAAAGCTCTGGTTTTTAGTTATATGCGTGGCCTCTGGGATGAACTTTAAGCTAAAATGGAGGTTTGTTAATATACTTAGATGTTCAATCAGGGATATGAATAATTGTGGACTTAATTGTAGATTTTAGAAACCATAATAATATGACTTATCTGCCTTGTTCTTCTTTTTTTTTTACTTTAATACTTCAGCACTTCTATCACAAGTCTTAACCTTTCTTCTCAGAAAAGCCCTAAAGTGACACATTTTGGGGGAAGCAAATGTCAATTTGTTCCTCTCATCTATTCTAGAAGAATCCAATTTTTTTGGTAATGGTTGAGAAAACTTTTTTATTTTTCAAGCTAACAAAGAAGACTCATTTGGGTTTTTAAAATCTCACTTGTTACCTTCAACATGTGCTGTACACCATGTCCAAACCAGCAGCTTCATGCACACCTTGTAGCTCAGAGATGCATGATTTCTACCAAACAGAGTCAAGACACTTTCACCTTGAAGCCGTGTTACTTAGTAAGTCTACTCCTCAGCACTACTCAGCAGGAGTACTGAGAAAAATATTTACACACACTGTGAAAAGCAAACATTTTGACAGGTAAATACTCCGCTCTGCTGTGTTTACACTGGATAAGTGCTAAAATCAACCTTGCTATATCTGACACTCCGAGCGTCTGCCTTATATCAACTAATGGTCATTACCCTTTCCACCGGGACGAGCTCCGCCAGCTCTCCTCCTCCTCTCTGGGATCCATCAATGTCGCCGCCATACGACCAGTTATTACACAACCCACTGTTACTGCTAGCATTAAAGCCACAGGCGTCGCACAGGCCCGATGAATCACACTCACCCAAACAGCAGTAATGAAGCATTTATCTCAGGGTGCATTACAAACCCTGGAAGCATGGCAAATGTGCACATGGCAGAAGTACGATGAAACAGTGTCAATAACACGGCGCTCAACCATCTGCTCTGCCACAAGACACACATGTTACACAGAAACTGTGATACTGGAGACACTAAAACCAAATCTGCACTCTGGAGAGTCTGCCCATCTCAGGAATTTTATTTGGTTCTCATGTGTTTTTATGTGAAAAAATTTTAAAAAGTGGTAAGACTGACATGACACTGTGACAAACCGGATATAAGATTCATGACGGAGTCTTCGTGCATGGTTATGACCGATGTCATAAACACTGCATTGTTTAATACAAGGCCCCCACTTTTAGTGAACTTTTAAGGCATGTTTTAGTACAACTTTGCATTAAAAGTGTCATTATTTACCAAATGACATGTCATGACAACAGTCATAACCATTCATGAAGACTCCTTTGGGTTCATAACATGTGTTATAACCTGTGTATGACAGTGTCATGTCAGTCTTATGCACACCCCTACAAATAAGGCGTTACCAAAAACTTAAAACTCCCACCATTTTCTGTCCATGAATGTGTCAACTTATAGTTAAATGAAAGAAAATCTTATAAAGTTAAAGGCATTTGCTTGTCAATAAATATGAAAAAGCTTGTTGTTTTCTGCTATGCCTTTGCAGTCTTTGATACTCACACACACACACACACATTTATGTTGTACAACCAAGCCCAGAGGAATCTGATTAATAATGCAAGGAAACGCAGCTCGTCACATGTTCGCGTGATGTCAACTTACCGATCTCATCTGCTGAGCTCCGGTAACGTGCTGAAGAACCTTTTCCAGCTCCTTCTCAATGCGTCCGGCCCAGTGAATCATTCTGCAAAAAATAAATAAAACACATGTCCCTCAACATCTGCATCTGAACAGGTTCTCACACAGTTCTCTGTCACTACATATGAATAAATGACTGAGTACGTCTGTCTGTCCCCAGTGTGTTCTGCTGGAAAGCTGCCACAATCTGTGCCAATGTTTCCGAATTCCTATCTGGACGAATCCTTTTCCTAATGTCCAACTTTCTCATCAGCACTGCCTTCGCTCGTCAAATCCTGCATGCATCTATCTGGTTGGGCCTGGCAGGACCGGCGGCGACTGAGCCTGTCTTGCCTCAGCTTTGGATCTCCAGCTTCATAATAAAATTGCTGGGGTCTGACAGAAGTGCACCCTAGACAAGAGCTGATCTCCGTTAGACGGAGCCAAGTTGGGAATTAAGAGATCAAACGCCTGGAGCTCACCACTGTATATCTCTCACAGAGCAACAAATGGCTTAATGGATCCAGATCATTTTAAAGAGAAGGAGCCAGCTTGGCAACCTGGATGTATGCTGCTCAGTTCACAGAACAGTTTAAAAGCTTTCAGCAATCAGATGAATAAACTCTGTCATGCGTTCACGGTCCAGCCACCGGCTGCCAACCTTTTTAAGATAACCAATCAGTCGCATCAACATCTCAACACAATGTGGTCGCTTGTCTGTTAATAAGATGACAGAAACAAATGTCATCTTCAAATGTCAGATTTGCTCAGAAGATGAGGAGAAAGAAGGCCGAGTTAATAGAACGCAGAAAATTGCCTTGCTGCCAAAAGTGGGGAGCAAGAAGCAACAGATCCAAACATGGACGCACGGTTTGTCTGTATTTATCGTACAAGTTTAAGAGAAAACTCTTAGTGTTTTCTAAAGAGGGAGAAGGAGGCAGAGTGAGAGTGTTTACTATGAAAGGTCATAAAAAAGGCAGGACACTATGAGTCCAGGCAATACCTCAGTCTCTCTATAATACGCTAAAGCTTCAATTAGTCAGACTGGGATTTGCTAATTTTCCCATAATTACCTCTGAGTGATGGAAAAAAAAAAGATCAAAAATAAGATTGACTACCATTTTCAGCCAACGAACATGTCAACAAACCGTCTGAGCCAGAAAAATCCTGATCTCTGAATCTCTAGTTTCATTCATCATTAAATTAGTTATTTACAAAAAACAACTTTTTAATCAAGCAAACTAGAAGGTCAGTTTCAAAGAGACTCGCATGAATACTGCTAACCAAAATAAAAAGTGGTTTAAATGAATGAATGAAAACTGGCTAATTTTCCCAACCGTTTAGCTCTGATTATTGATTGGGAGGTCAAATATTGATAAATCAGATTTAATTAAATGCATGAAAACTAAACATGTACACCATGTTCTATGTGAACATGGTGAACTATTTTAATGAACAATTTTAATAGTTTGGTCAATATGCTGTGATGAATATGGTGAGGATTTTGTAATTCATTCATATTAGTTATGAAAAACGACTAATTGTGATCAAGTGGTGCTGATATTGACTAATTAACCACAATTATCAATTTGCTCATGTTGATGATCAAACTCAAATATAATGTGGAAAATCAAATGAGTTTATAAGTAGAAATGAATGAATCAATCAGCCAAATATCTTAAAAAGACATTTATGAAATCCATCAAAGTTACAAACTCACAACATTTTGGTCTAAAAACTTTTCAACAACCAACAAGAACTTTGATCCACTTCCTGAATTTATGTTTAGGGACATAAGTTTTGAATAAAAATGTATTATATAGTGTTGATTCAAAACAAATGTCTGAACAAGGCACTAAACATAAAAACAGAACCAATATAGAGTGATATTTGCTCAGTTGAATTCAGTCACATAGTTTCAGTATCTATTATATATATTCAAATTTGGCCAAAGAAATAAAACAATTCAGTCAAGTTGAGCTTATTCTCAACTTGACTAAAGATTTATAAAAAGGTTTCTAAGTAATCCTCTTGAAGAAGCATGTGGCGACAGAGGAAAGGAAAGCTCCGTTATAATGAACTTTATAAGGAATGATGAGAGTAATTCTTTAACTTTCCACTGGATTCAAAACTCATACATCTATCATAGAAGCTGCAGATCACTTTTGTGCTACAATCTATAAAATGAAACCCTGGAATTGGTCAAAATGGAAATCAGCAGGTCAGACTTTAAAGAAAACTGAAAACTCACTGGCAATAAAGTTTACATTTATAAATAGCTAGCTGGCTAGCTAGCTGCCTAGCTAACTAGCTAGAAAAACAGACAGACACTATATTCATCTCCAATGCTATCCAGAAACCCAAAAAGAGCAAAAGATTTGTAAAATGATCAATAATAATCTCTATACAAAGGGGGTGTTACTTTAAAAGCACTGAAATAAAATTTAAACCAGAAATCAAACTAATCAAGCTAATAAAAATTGGAGCTATGTCCATATGTTGTCCGTTGTCTCATGTTGTAAAAAAGAATAAATAGAAATAGATGCACAAATCAATCAGTTGATTTGAGTTTTATAAATGATTTAAAGATCGTTTTTATCTGTTCACTAAAAATCTATTTTCTGTCAATGACTGTGTCAACCAACAGCCTGCGCTTTAATAGACGTGTTATAGTTAAATAAAATACATTCCTATACAGGTTAAAGGCACTTAAGACACAGTTGGATTCAGAACCTGAACCTCTATTAAGAAAAAAAAAGCCTGCCACACTTTATTTTTCTCTTAATTCTTGGATGAAAATATCAGAAGAAGTTAAGATCCAAATTGGTCGGGAAAAGCTCGATTGCTGCATCTCTAACTACAGGGAACATCTGAACTGCTGGGGGAAATAAGCAGTCAAGCAATATCTGTTAAAATGTTCTTTTTCCAAACTACTTTATCGTGACTTCTCAGTTTTACTGGACTAAATCGAATGAGAAACATCCTCCAGTCTCAGATGTGCAGAACTCCAGCTACTGAGATATCAGGACACGGTTATTTAGGAAATTATATGCACTACTGGGGCCTGATGCTAAACGCACGCCTTTAGACCTCGTGTGTAATGAAAGCTGCGATATCTTTTTTGTAAAACAAAGAAGTTTTCATGGTTCAGCACATTAAAGCCGACCGCGTCCTCTCTGCCTCTTTCTATGATGTAGTTGTAGAAACACCGCCATTTGTTCGCCTGCGTTTTTGATGGGTTTTTGTCAACGCATGCTGATTTATGCCCGGCCCGACATTACGGAAAAGCAGAAAATGTGATGAAATGAGTTCGGATGGGAGACCTGTGTGCCGGCAACATGCTATCACTGTGTCCATTCTGCTGCGATGGATCTCATCACTCGCACTGCCACGCTCAAAAATCTATTAGGGCAGGAGGTTGACTATTTTTTGATGTGTGGAAATAACATTTTGACAAGATTGCTGTTGATATTTTACCATCATTGGAAAGATTTAGTTTCTGGGGAGGAAAACCTGCTATCAGAACCGATTTCCCCACATCATTTAAACATATAGAAACTACTCCCTCTGCTAGAAACTCACAGAAGAATATACCGAAGCATTACCGCCATGCAATTTGAGTTTTCAGAAAATGTGAGCGCTGCTGGGAAATTAAGTTAGTCTTCAAAACAAATTTTAAAAAACTCAGATAGGTTGGCTCAGAAGCTGCATACACAGACACACACATGCTTCAATTATGTAGCAAAATCTGGCAAACGTAATGTGGGTGACCCAAAACCCAGTTTAAAAACCCCAAGAGGAAGCTGAATATAATACAGACTAAAACAAGGGCACCTCAGACCTGAAGGGAGGGAGAAGTAAGATGTTCCTTAAAAAAAAAGAAGGGAATCAACTCAGAAGCTCTTAAAGCAACAATTGAATGACATAAATTTCCTGCGCCACCTTTTTCCATTGGGCTTAAACAATCAAATCCGCGATCCAGCTAATCTGAGTCAATGGCAGTTGCACTGAAAGTCACCTTGGACGTCAAACTAACAAACCCCTGGAGATTTTCATCAGATAATCCAGCAGGACGCATCAGGAGTCACTAAAATATATTTTTATTTCTCTTCCTTTGAGACAAATGTACACAATGACATCAGAAATAAACACTTTCATCAAATGTCCTCCAGAGTTCAGCAGCTGATGCACTTTAAGGGTTTATTATGGAGCAAAAAGGGATAAATAAATCTAATAAAAATAAATGTGTTGCCACCTTAGAAATGGGGTAATTAGGTTGTGCTTTAATCAGCCGATGTTCACCCTTCATTTTCTCAAGGAGAAGTAAATTGGCTTTGCATTTAGCTCAGTTGTCGGAACTGTTTCCCAACAGGTGCGCTGCAAAAGTCAAGCTTCAGTTTTCCTGCTTCAGTTTCAGGCTTTATTGATAACAAATCTGCTCAAACCATCATCTTCATGAACAGCTGGCCTTATAAGAGATTTTCATAATATCCATGCATGGTGAGTTTCTGGTATAGAGTAAGTTTAAAACATCAGCTTTTACTTACACGCTATTATTCCCACTATGTGTGTGGGCGTGCGTGTGTGTGTGTGTGTGTGTGTGTGTGTGTGTGTGTTATCCGGAGGACTTTAAAGCTTAGATCGGATGTTCTCCCACATGCAGAGACAGCCAAACAAATTTCCATTTTCCATTTCATCCCCTTATTAATGTTTCTCAAAATCCGCCTCCAGCACGTGTCTGTGCACCACGATGCCATATTTACAGTTATTCTCAGCATCGGTATTGGATGATGTCTCTATAAAACAGGATGCGTGGGGACTGATGTTGATCTCGCTGCATCACAGGGAGCATCAGGAAACATCAGATCCTGCGAGGTAAACTGCGCACACAGCCTTGTTGGGGGCCACCTGTCCTACTTCAGCCCTCTCCCTCCCCTCCTACCCTTACACCTAAACAGCGCTTAGTACTTACGTGTAGTGCTGTGGGAAGTGGTGGGTCCCGGCTGTCGGTGTGGAGACGCATATAATAAGTACAGTTTGTACGGCGAAGAGGCAGAAAACGCCGATCGACTGCGCGCAGATCGCCATTTTCCATGAAATATTCAAGAAACTGGGAGAAATAAGAGAGAGTGCCGGAAGGACAGTCTCCCACTCTCTCTCTCTCTCTCTCTCTCTCTGTTTGTGTCTCTTGCAGCTGAGCTAAGAATAAACCGAGCTCCGGAGGAAAGTGAGCGGCAGGAGGTGAACGGTCGCCGGATGCTTCTGGACACTTCAGCCCCGCGCTGTGAGGGGCTCCACCGGAGGCGCACACGCCACGCAGAAATTTGGCACCAAAATAAATGATGATAGAAACAGAGTCAGGAGGCGAGGATCGGGGGAAAGATGCTCAGCCGCTGTTGCTGATGTGCCCGCCTGGCTGCTGCCTGTTCGCGCACTCGCTGTCCTCCCTCCCCTCTGTCTCTCTCTCCCAGCTAAAGCGCATATTCGCTCCCTTTTTTTTCTCCTCGGTCGTCTCCAGTGTAACAACAGCCATACAAGGTGAAGCTCAAAGCGACGCCACTGTTCCCCATTACGCTTTCAAAATAAAACCATTTGTAGTTTCTGGTGCAAAACGTCGCACTGACAGCGCGCAGACCCTTTGCGCGCTGCTTTTCCCTGAGAATGTTTTTTTTAAATAACTTGCTCCTCTCCTCTAAATTATGATTTTTGTTATATTTGACTCCTCACTTATTTTACGACATTAAATGCGCAAAGCGAGTTTGAGAATTGCCTCTTATGTTGACTCAGCTTTGACCTCAGTTTTTTTTTTAATGCGTTTAATATTTTATTTTGTAGGTATAACTTCCTGTGTTTCACCCTTTGGCTCACTTGATTCATCTTTTGGCACATCAGAGGTCCTTCCTCCTTCTCCAAGCGGCCCGTTCCTGTGCGCTAGACGGGGGCGCGCATCAGGCCACCTCCCCCTCTTTACGCCCTCCTCTTCCTCCCCCTGTGCCGCCGCCTTCTTCACAAACTCTGGATTAGAAGCAGAAATCAAGGCTTTATTTTGCTAATTAGAGGCTCGACTCTGGAGGGGCCCGTTGTATTCACTGGAGTGTAAACATTCAACAATCTGATCCGCAACTACATTTGTTCCACTCATTGTCGCATCTGGTCCAGTGAACGAGTTTGAATGGATGCAAAAAGAATTATTGACGTTATTTTGGAGCTGAATGCGAATGTTTCGTTCTTTTAAAAGCTATTTGGGCGGAGGAGATTTGTGTTGAACAGATGAGCACAGTTCTATCTAAACATGTATAGAGAGCCTATAGTCAGGCCTGTCGCAATAAGCAATAAGTCAATTAATAATAAATAAAACAAATCAATTTCCACTTCCAAGATTTTTCTCTTTCTACTAAAAACTAGATGACCAAAGTCTTCAGTCTGATGTTTTGGTTTCAAAAAGCCCTTTTTTTTTTTTTTTTTTGAAGGATACGTTTATTTACATAGACATCATTTTATTTATTTTTGTTTGGTTTATTTGTTTTGGATATTTAAAATGTCTTGTGTTAAATATTCATTAGAATTTAAAGTTGATTCATCTTTGAGAATATGTTCTTGCATTAATAAGCCTTTACTATTATATTAATCGCAAAGCAACATTATCGTTTATCGCGATAACGTCTGGGACAATTTATCGTCCAGCAAAGTTTGCCCGACCTATAGTTCACATTTTGCCATTTTACTACACAAATAGAGCATAGAATAGGAGAAAATGATCCATAAGGGAAAATTATTTTCAACATTTTTGCAATTGAAACTTTAAAAAGTTTCCCAAGGGTTTGTACACAGCACCCTTGAACTGTGAAAGTTATTTGGAGGAGCTTCCACCAGAGTTACACCTTCAAGCCTTTTTAGATATGTCTGGACCAGCTTTGTCCATCTGGATAGATTGGATTTAGGTCTGGACTTTGACTGGGCCATTCTTTTATGCTTTAATTGAAATTATGAACCTTGCTCCAATCTCAAACCATCATGTTTTACAGTGAGGATGGCTCGTTCAGGATCCTGTGCAGTGACACGTCGTGTTCCACATCCAGGCCAAATGTTAAATTTTGATCCCCAATCAGAACATCTTTTATTTCCTGTGTCCGTTGCATCCACCAATTTCTTCACATCATTGTCAAGGTTTGTTTTTTGACCCAAACGCAGAAACCACTGTGAGAGCATAGTAAGTTTTTTGACATTTATTAAATAGGTAACCGGAATCTGTTTCGGCAAGGTCAGTTCGTCTGAAAGGATGAGAGGAAAAGATGTTAGCGAAGCGGCAGCGATAATGGAGGAAATGTTCTGAGAATGAGATTAGAGCCGGCTCATGGGTTTGAGGAGAGGTAACAGCGCAGAGGTGGAAGATCCTGTTGGTTCAGAGGTAAGTGAAGTTGTTGATCCAGAGAAGATATGTCACCTGCTTGTTGACAGGTGACATGTGGGAGAGAGTAACTCACAGGTAACAGGAGCTCCTGATGCTGAGTTTCTTACGGGGAAATATGGAGACTTTGGTTTTGGCTTTGTGGACACTGGAGATGTGGATGAAGCAGAAAGCAGAAGGTTTCAGAAAGTGAGAATGTGGTTCGAATAGATGTTTAATTTTCTTCAATTTGGGAGATCGGTGATCGGCCGATACTTAAATGTAAAGCCGATCTGATCTTATCAACCAGGTGTAAAATCAACCACTGTCCTCTTCTGCTCTCTCATGATAGAGGTTTGACTGATAGGCTGACCCACCAGCTCATGTCTGTGCAATAGTCGCTCCACTGTTGCCAATTCAGTAACTTTCTTGCCATATGTAGCAACATTTCAGCCAAAAGAAAATGGTATCAGATAAAAATTGGAATCGGTTACTTCTTAAAGATCGGTAATTGGCCAGAAAACTGCAATCAGCGCATCCCTTTCTTCTTCTACTACTTCCATTATTTACTGTTATGTTTGCAAGTTTTATATTTTCTCTAATTCTTTCTTTGTATAAAAGCTACATGTGGTTTGGTGTTTTGCTTGGCTGTGTTGCCTTCCTGAAGGAGGACATTGGCTGAGATAATGCTGCCAACAACAAAACATTAACCTTCTCCTTCTAATAACTCTTTAACACAGATCAGTTCATCTGTTTTATTTTTGTGTATCTGCTCTGACTTCTCAAACCCCCAGTCAGTGGCAGCAGATGGGCGCTCGCACTGAGCCAGGTTCTGCTGGAGGGTTTTCCTGGTAAAGGAGAGTTTTTCCTCTCCACAGTCACTACATGCATGCTCAGCATGAGGAATTGCTGGAAACACAAGCGATAGTCTACCATCGCTACATGCTCGTCCAGGAGACAAACTTTTAACTAATTTAACAATAATGTATTGAGCTTATTGCACAGTTTGATAACTAGTATGTGTGGCTGAATTGAAATAAATTGCTTGCAAAGTGCCTTGAGATGTCATTTTTGTGAATTGGCGCAGGCAGCCAATTAATTCTGAATTAACTCTGGTAAGGCGTTTTCCAGAGCCGATCTAAAGAAACACAGAAAACAACATGGAGTCTGAATGTTTGGTTTGATTCAGATCCACCATCATCACACAGCTCCTCATGAACTCAGGCTCTCACACCTGAGAGCAATCAGCTGCATCAGGAACGCCCACCTGTCACTGAAAGTGGAGGTCAACGCACACACACGCCCACCCACACACACACACACACACACACGCCCGCTCACGCCTGCCCACCCCCCTGCACACACACACTCCAAATCATGAAGCGGTCAGAGGATGAGAGGGAAAATATAAATCTTCAAAAACATGCCTGACTTATCAGATTTGAACTCATAAAAACATGAAATCATGTATAAGCTTGTGACAATAATCAATAAATTAATTAATTGCACAATAAATTAAAATGAGCTCCATAATTTCCATCCTGATTGATATTTTTTAAAGAGGAATTTTGTTTATGGAGACTTCACAATCCAGTTCATTTATGGTTGTGTGTGATTTTTATTTCCATTTTAAAATACCCAAATTAATTGCACAATAAATGCAATCATTTATTGTCCAACTTAATCATAATGTAAACTAACTAATAATGTCAATGAAGAAAAGTAAATAAATACCTAACCCAATGTTGTGCTGGTAGGAGCATCCACCAGAGTCAGAATCAGGGGAAGTTTTTTGGGGGGGTTTTTTGCATATGAATACAATATGAGGCTAAAAATAACGTAGGTTTCTTGTTTTATTTTCCAGCTGTCCTCCTGTAAAAGCTGCGGACTGAAACGCATGAGCCTCCCTCAGGGTCGACTGGAGGAGTCTCATCTCGCAGCGCGTACGGTGGCAGCGGCCCTGTGGCTGCGCCGTCCGTGACTCGGTCAGTCAGCAAGGAGGGGCAACACGGGTGCTGCGCAACAGAAAGCCACGCAGCAGTCAGCAGGGTTGCTGCACGGTGTTTCTGTGTCCTCGGTGACAGAAGAAGAAGAAGCTGTTTCGGCAGAGAAGCGCTGCGGGGCACGGGCCTGCGTAGGGACGGGGGGAAACCTACCTGATGGCAGGCGGACGGCGAGATATGCACCTCGATGTCACGGGTCGTTCAGTCAAAACAAATCTGTGTGCTTTCTCTCCCGGGGACACGGGACCAAATAAAATGTTCAATTCCTGATAGCTGTGAAGTTTGGAGACATATTGTGCAGGAGTTTCCCTCCAGACAAATGTGGCAAAGAGACAGGACAGATTTTTGTTTTGATTTATATTAGCTTCCTAAGCTGAGGGAAATGGCCTTAATTGATGGCTTCTTTCACACATTAATTTACACTCTGTTACCTCCCATCACCTTCCTATCACATAAATGATGGCAGCAAGCAGACGCTGGTTGAGCGATGGAGCCTCCAGTGAGGTTGACTCACACTTAATTTTCTGCTGAGTCACACCCATTGTTCTCTTCCTCTTTTTGTTCTCAAATTTGCACAGGGCAAACGTTTATCTAAATTTACCTGCAGCTGTGACAAAGATAATCAAGCTCCAATTTAGCTTTGAATAAGTAGTTTTGTCTTATTTAAAGAGCGATTCAGAGTTTCTTTTTTTTCAAGCCATGCAAATAAAACGCCAGGGGGTTGAGAACCGGCCTCCTGGCGAGAAAGAGGCCGAGTAATAATCCCAACAACGAAACAGGCGGAGGTTGGTGGAGCTCCCAAAAACTGAACTCAGGTAAGAGTAGCGCTACTTTAACATATCTTTATTCAAGTAAAAAAGTATTTGGTAAAAAGTCTACTCAAGTGAGTAACTGATCAAAACAATCATTTAATATTTACAAATTACATCGTCAGATGGACCAAAATATACATGTCTGTGGAAGTTTTGGTATTTTAAAGACTAAAATGAAAATAATTCACATAAATACCATAATTACTAAATAAAATCAGGCGAAAATATTGTGCAAACATATAGAGGTGGAGATGGATCGCTTTTTTCTTTTTACAACTTTATAAGTTTTCAATACAAAACTTCAACAAAAACTGCAGGTGTGTGTCTGTGTCTGGTGAATGTTCGGTTGAAAAGTTTGTCCATCCAGTGAAGTTATTGTGGGCAAAGTATTCAGAAGTTTTACTCAAGTAAGAGCAGCAGTACTTTATAATAAAGTTAGTCAAGTAAGCATTAAGGACATTTTTTTCCAGAAGTAACTGAGTAAATGTATCTAGTTTCCACTCCACAGTGTGGGACTGTGGAGCGCTCAGAGATGATTGTCACACTGAGACCTGAATCCTAGTAACGCTTTAGGAAATCCACTCTCCATCTCAGCTGATTGATCCGACCCGTTTACAGATCCACTCAGTGGAAACCCAGAGATCAATGACGTCTGAGTCCTACAAACGATCAGTGGGTGCACTGTAAAACATCTGAGCTGCATTTAGTTGTGTCATCTATCTCCTACTCTTTAAGTCAAGTAAATTCAGTGAGTTCAAACTCACATTTGAGCCTAAATGTGAGTTTGTGAAAGATAAACCTCCAGAAGTAAGTTTTGTTAACTTTTTATTAATCTTGTCAAACCTCCAAGAGTTTTTATGTTAGCACTTAAAAAACTGGAGATAAAGACAGGTGTGAGAACTATTTCCCAGAATGCTTAGCGGCTTGTTTTTGTATCCTGAGATGGAAGTGTGTTACATGGATCTGAGTCTATTTGTTATTAAGACAAAAGTTTATTTTAAAGCTTGAGGATAATGTCCTGTTCACACTAAATGTGTTTGAACAGAATTTATTGTGATGTTTAATAAAATTTATTATCAGATCAGAAATTTTGTTAATTCAATTTGAAACAAGAATTTAAATTATTCTAAAGTAAAATAGTTATTTTTAACTTGATATTGTGAGTAAAATAGTAGAGAAATGTGGCTCTTTAACTAAATGATGGAAGTTTTTTGTTGCAAATTGTGAAATAATTGGTTTAAATTTCAGCATTAAGTTAAAACTCACAATTCAAGATTAATAAACTTAAAAACAATGTTTAGAAAACTTGTCTCTTGTTAAATCAACTTCATGAACTTAAATTTCTGCGTTAAAATCAAAACAATTTTCTTGTTGACTTAAATTGCATTTTGACGGCAGCAGGTGAACTTCCATTTTCAAGTTATACCACTTCCAAACGTTTTACAGTGTAGTTCTGTTTCACGTTGGCCGGTACAGTTTCTCATGAAGAGCTTGACCTGCCAGTCTGTTATTGATCCAGGGAGTGAAAGCGGACAGGCCAGGCTGTGCTGCGTCAGGCTGCAGCCTGCTTTCTGGGGAACGCTCCCCCAGACGGAGGTCAAGCAGGCTGGGGAAGAATTAATCACACCTTGTTTCCTTGTCTGCGGGCCGCAGGGAAGTCACGAGTAAAGCTACACACCCCACAGAAACACAGCTGCACCGGCTGCTTATCTCACACTTCTTCCACCTTATCCATCTTTTTTTCTCTGCCTGACCTCTTGCTTTGTTTCTCTCTGCCCTATGCTGATGTGCAGACAGAAGAAACAAATGCTTTACATGATATAAACCAATGCAGAGGTTTAATATTTGGGATTAGAGAGGCAAACAGTGGATGCTTTACCGTGCCTTGGTAGATTATATCCTGCAAGAAAATTGCTGCTTTAGATGGTCAATAAATCTTTTCTTCACTTTCAGTGTTGTTTCATTTTCAAAACAAAATGTTTAAATAAATTTATTTCAGAGTCCATCTTAATATTTTCAGTTACAATCACAGTTTTTTAATGCCAGGATTTATTTTCAGTTTCATTTTAAAGGGGACCTGTCATGCAAAACACACATTTTGCTCATTTTTTATACTTCCGTTTGTGTCGGAAAACAACCCAAGTGCTGAAATAAACACCCAGACATATTTTGGGCAACAGGTTAAAGTTTTTTGGTGTCTGGAAAATTAACCACTTTAAGAAACCTTTTGTCACAGTTGCCTAGCAACTCCAGCCGAGCCTCGCCCCGTTACCAAGCAACCCAAGCTGAGCTCCAGCATCTCTAATCATGGCACATGTGCGCCATTTCATAGCGCTATATGAGCTGTGCAATGGCTGCTGGAAAGGACAATAGATTTGGTGTTGAATTAACATTCAGAAACTACTGCAGTATTCTTGTTGGTTGTGCAGGAGACTCCACTTCTGCTTTTCAAAGATGTGTGGCTGCATAATAGCGCATCTGTTTGCAGGCGTTACATGTGTGAGTGTAAACACTGAGTTGGAGGACGTGGCCAGCAGCAGGCATGTCAGAGAACCCAAAAACTGTAACAGTAGAAATACTTCAATATATTTTTAATCAAGTAAAAGTAAAAAGTATTAATTCAAGAAATTACTCAAGTAAGAGCATGTGTTGAACAACCAACAAACCTGCACCCAACCCTCGAACATCACCAAGGAAGATGTCGACCCAGACAAACCGTCAAACCATCACAGGGCGAAATATGATGCATCGAATTCACCACAAATGGCAGACACATTGCACATAAGACACTCAAACTCTTCAGCAAACGTCATCTGCAAAACAGGTACTTGACATACTTGCCACACCTTTTCTTTAAGGGCGGCGTGTTTTTAACAGCTGCAGAAAGTCAAAAAGCATTTGTGCTTCATGAGGAAACCTTAAAGACGTCCAACCAGCCAAGCTTATCTGCCTTATTTATCACATTCCCCCTCTCTTCGTCCTAGAAATCATCATCATCTGCTCATCAGATAAGCAAGGCTGCGCTCAGTAATACTCAAAATTTAAAGTACATGATTTAAATTAAATTTATATTGATTCCCATTTGTCTCGTTCATCGCTTGCCCTAAAAACTTTTTTAAAGGAATCAATCGGAAAAGGCTCTCTTGTCCCTGCTATTCCTGTAAAACACAAACCAAAGCCAGAGATGCTGATCCACAAGGCATTCTGGGACTTCTTTCATGCTCAAATGTCAGAGCGTTTCATTCTGATGATGATGACTCACTGCCCTCGATCTTTGTCTGCATGGGAGAACAACGCCATTAAAAAACGACCCGGCATCCTCACGTGAAAAACCACAATACTACAAACGTTACGTAATAACACTGAACTGTGTACTCATGCTTTAACAACTGAATAAATAGACTTGTATGCATTGAAAACAGGATTTTATCATCTCTCTTACCTCCTCACACAGACATATTGGTGGTTGGGGTGGAGGGGAGATTTGAAAACAGAACAAGACTAAGCAGTCATTGACATGCTCTACTAGAGGCCTAATGGGCCCTGGGTAATGGCCCTCTCTGGGCTCCAGGAAATCCTCCCTCATGCATACATCAAAGCCGGGATTGAAAAGGATACAGAGTGAAAATGGAGGAAAGGAAAGAGATATCAGAGCCACACAGAGAGGTAAAATGCACGTTTTGTTTAGCATACCACCTTAAATCGTTACAAAACACCATTTAAAAAAAACGTTTGGTGAACTGAAGCTGGACGATATAACTCATTCATAGTGTTTTTATTCCTTGGAATAACATTGTTGTGTTTGAGATCAATTAACAGATACTAGGCAGACCTACACTGCAAAAACACAAAGTCTACCAAGTAATATTTGTCACGTTTCTAAAGCAAATGTCTTAGTAAACCTGAAATAAGACAAAACTGACTTACAAGTAATTTTTCAGTAAGATATAAGAGCTTGTTTTAAGTCAAAAATTTCTTAATATTGATGAAAAAGTTCTAGTTTCACTGGCAGATTATTTCACTTGTAACATAAGTGAAATAATCTGTCAGTGGAACTAGAACTTTTTCAACAGTATTGAATCATTATTTATTTAAACTCCTATATCTTCCCAAAATGTGACTTGAACATTAATTTTGTCTTATTTCAAGTGAACTAAGATATTTGCACTAGAAACTAGACAAAAATACTTGGTTAGATTTTGTGTTTTTGCAGTGTTCTCTACATGTGGAGGTCACTCAGAGACTGTAAAATTAAACATTTTACCACATTCTACTCAAAAACAATTTGAAGTAAACAACAAGTTAAGAATATTTTTCTCTTTGGGATTGTTTGGTCGCGATGCCAGATTCCTCTGTTCATCAATAACGAACACAATAACGAACGTATGGCGTTTGCCACAAGACAAATTGAAAATTAACCATCATTACGCTCACATACTGTATTTTGGTTTCTTTTCACTTCCACTTTTTAAAATCTCCTAAGCAGAACCTGTGTAGCAACATGAAGTAGGCCAAAAGATTAATCTTGCCAGGTGCAGACTGAACCTTTAAACTCCTGGGTAGGGTGTCGGTTCATTAGGTCTCCAAACAACTCCTCTCAGATATACATATTTCTCAGTCTGAGAAAATAAATTAAGAATAGTATACAACTGGAAAGAAAAAGATGTAAGGACATCATATTTGCTTCTTAAAATGCTAGTGAGAGTTAAACACTGCAGGTTCATGATGACATCTCAGATGTTTCCGTCTTCAGTCCAACCCTTTCTCACCAATTTTGTCCACCTGACTTTGCTGACACATTATTTGTCAGCCAGCTGCTGCAAAACAAGAACTGCAGCTCATCACCCTGCAACATCCACCGCCTCTCCTCTCACTGCCCATGAGCCATCTGCTTCATCTGCATAAAGCAGATCTGTCAATAACATCTAATTGTGATTCACACAGGAGTGTTCAGTGTGACCCTGACTCTGTTTGCTAAAGTTTCCCCTGCAGGCCACATACGATGAACGCGTTTGTGTGCAGCTATGTTCTCAAATGAATCTATCTCTATGTGGGATCTTTCAGGGGTGAATTCAGTGAAGAAATCCTCACCCACGTTCAGAAAACGCTGGGACCTCCAGGTGTCCTACTCAGGGAAGTGGAGCATGTAAAACCTGCCGCATTCGCCGTGATTGTCGGCTCTTCCTCCAATTTAACCTTTGACTTCTGTCCCACCGTCTGGCGGGACGTGTCTGAGAAAATGTTTCAGTAGTTGAGAGCAATCATACACTGAGGAGAAAATGAAGTACGAGCTGCCTCACAGTGCCACGCTGACTTTAAATTATCCTTCAACAGTTTTGCGGCCAGAGCGGTACTAAGTGCCATCGTATAACGCGTTAAGCAGTGTCGGTGCTAAAGAGACAAAACTAACAGGCCTGTGCAGCCTTCAGTGGTTTGATAATCTGCACAGGTGGTTCCATCTGAACATGGCCTAGACTTCTCTAGTTACTGTGGAGTAAGGAGCGCACAGACAAGGGCCCGCCCCGCCATCAAATTAGAGTCAATTTTAATTGGCATTAAGGCTGGTGATAAGGTTTTAATGAAGGAATTAACAGATAACACAAGTCAAGTTCTGCAGCTTCAAACTGAGTCACTTTATGACAGACAAACACAGAGATTTTACAAACTGAGTTCAAAATGTCGAAGGAAGTGACAAATTTACTGGACAAATCCAGATTATGTAGATCCGGGTTGTCCAAAGTGAGGCTCGAGGGCCATTTGCGGCCCTCAGTACTATTTTGGGCGGTCCTTGATTATACTTCATGAATAGCCTAAACTTGGTTTGGTGGTAAAAACATTAAAATCTTAAGATGGAAAATGTAACATGCAGCAAAAACTATTCATTCAGGGTTTTGCTTTTAATTTAATGTATTAGTAGCATTTATTATTAGACTTTTACTAAAATGCAGAACTGGGTACACTCATTTAATAAAATAAAGCAAGAGTGAGCCATAAAAGGGACAAAAACAATTTAATGTTTGTTTTATTATTATTTAATTGACTCATTATTATTATTATTATTATTATTATTATCTCTCTTTTTTCAGGAACTTATTCTATTGTGTTATTGTTTTTGTACAGCACTTTGGTGCAGTTTTAAACCTGTTTTTAAAAGTATTATATAAATAAATTTGACAGACATTTACAAAACGTCCAGAAAAAAATAAAATAAAATTTAGGATATCATTTGCTGTTTTTCTTTTTTTTTTTTTTATCTGTAAAATCTGCAAGACCCTTTTTTGTTTTAAGTCTATAAAGAACTGCAGACATCTGAACACTTTGCTTGTATCATTAAAATGTTGTGTTGTTTAGTTTACTTATTGAGTAAAAATAACAAAAGAAAGTAGTTTTTTTTATTACGGTTAAAAGTACTAACATTTTTGTGGCTACTGGAATAGTTGCAACTTGACCGTTTGGCCCCCTGGTGACGATGGATGGCTGAGTTTCTTTACTTTTTGAAAATTTCCATCCATCCATTTTCTCTCCTTGCTCTAATCCACAAAGGTTACAGGTGTTGGTGCCGATCTCTGGATGTCAGTGGTTGAGGGGTCACTTGTCCACTACAGAGTCAGAGAACAAACAATCTTTATGTTTCTCTTGATATTCATATTTTCAGAGTGTGGGAGAAAGAAAATCTTCAACATGACAGACAGAAAAATCTCCAGTCCTCCTTGGTTGAGCATTTAATTTAATCTGCACAAGTCTGAATCTGTCTGGTCTAACATCTCCTGCCACACATTCTCGGAGTTTGGTTCATTTTCCAAATTGAACTGATTAATAAACATTAATGGAAGGTAATAATGTAAAGTATGAATCAGGAAAAAGGTCTTCTGTTAGATTCATCATCTATAAAACGATAGGAATATCAAGAGGTATTATTTTTAAGTGTGGCAAAATCAAACTTCATTAAAAAGCTGAACTTATTTGAAATCTTTCTTCACCAGATTTTTATCAGTGGTTTCAATAGATTTAGAAGTTTCTGAAGTTACCAGCGCATTGGGATATTTATCATTTATCAAAATATGTTTTCCCTGCATGTCCATTAACGTAAATAAATGACAGATATAGTTTATTGGAAATGGTCAAACCATTGAGCAAATTCAGAGCAGTTAGCTGATAAGCAGGTATGGATTTCTTATGAATGTTTGCAATAAATGTTTAAATATATTTCTCTTTGATAATGAAATAACTGAAGCAAATATGTAGGGAAAAAAGGGGTCAGCTTATGTGACGTATGTGAAAAATACCTTTCTGTTGTCTCAGTGGAGGTGTCTGCTATAAAAGTCTTTTCTATGGGTCAAGTACATTTTATCAGGACAGAAACAGATTCACGGCTCGGACATTTTATTGCTTGAATTTGAAAATAATTTGATGTCAAAAACAGAAACTGCTGATATAAAATGCATGTGTTAACAAAAACAAAATGAAGTGAAACTGGAGACATTTACGTCCCTTTTCCAGTTTGTGTGAAACGGAAATGAAACATTGATGCAGCCAATTACCATCAACAATCTCAATATTACTGAGCAAACTCCGACTGATTTTATCCAAGTATGAAAATGACTGAAGTTTCTTAGAGTGAATTAATAAAGAAACAGCAAAATAAAGACCAAGGAAGACAGCAGAAAGTTGGGAGACTATTTAAAGCAGGTTTGGGTTACAAAAGATTATCCCAGGCTTCCCACACCTCACAGATGTTGCACTGTTTAGTCTAATATCTGAAAATGGAAAGAATATACGGCACACCTGTAAACCTACCAAACATGGTCTTCCTCTTAAACTGACGAGAGGCAGACAGCTGAGGTAAGAGGATCTGTTGACACTGCAATGTTTTATAAGATAAAAGTCCCTGCAAAAAGAAATCTATGAAATCTGGTGGATAGCTTTTTTTAAGTGTGGATAGTAAAGAGTTTAAGGGAGGATGAATAGAAATATAGACTAAAAATAATTAAAAACAAGAATGCAAAAGTCTTGAGACTGAGGCAGGACAATGACCTGAAGAATACAACCAGTATACAATGGCCTAGTCAAAGTCCAACTCTTCTACTTTTTTTTAAAAAAAACAGGCTAATTATGAATACAAACCACATTTTTCAGATATTCATTTAGCAGAAATGATGCATCTTTTTCCTTTCCACCTCACTGTGTGACTACCACATGAAGCCTCAATAACTCTACATGACGAAATGTAACAAAAAAAGGTAAAGTACTTCTTCAGGACACTGAAAAATGAACTATACGTTCAGTAAAACAACCACCGTCTGGTTCTACGATCTGTGATTTTTCCCGGTCTGAATGATGTCTGCAGCATTAAAATAAATTTACAAATAGAGGAGCTAACCAAGCAGGTGAAACCCTGAGCTTTGTTCTTATTGGGGAAGCTCCTTCTGAGCACCTAATGAAGCCTGCAGTTTAAATCTCCCCTTATTACAGCTAATGGATTGTTTATGTGGTTATTTTATCCCTGGCTTAGAAAAGTATTACAAAAATCTTCATTGTTATCAGTGTTATTACCGCATCACCTCAAGCATGCAGGGATAAGCAGTATTACAAGAATTGGTAATATACAATGATAATTAGGATGCACGGATATATCCACATAAATGATTGGCATTTTTGTTCTGCTCAATATTTGTTTTTTCTCTCCGCCTCCTGCCGAGCTGCGAATTTAGGCCATTTTCCCAGAAATGTGTCTGACAGAGAGAGGCAGATGCTTTCCTGTCCTCCCAGAGGAGACCGAAGCACATGTGGATAGTCAGTAGGCTGGTCATATTAAACACACCATGTGCACACTGCATGTGACTTTATGTGTGTCTGCGTGTGTGGAACGAGCACAGCCATGGAGTGAGACATCTAGTGGCACCCTTGCAGCACTTCAACAATAAATATGTCTTTAAACAATAAAAAAAAAACCCTAACTTGATAGTTTTTTTTAATCTGTCTAATGCAGTTTTAAAGAAAAGAAAAGAAAAAACAGCAACCTTAATTTGTGTTTGCTTCTAATCACAGTATGTTAGTTGGATTGTGGATATTGTTGCAGTTTGATACCATCTTCCCCCGCTGTCATAACAATAGCTCTTGCGGTTGATATCATTTGTCAAGCTATCAGTGGCAGAATATGGTCCACTGCTCCCATGAGGCTGCAGACTTGATACACTGCTGCTGTTGTTTAGTTTTTTGTTTTTTTTTTGTTTTTTTTTACCTTGGGTGTCTTCTTTCACCTCTTCGGTAGATTCTGGAGCTCAGGCTTTCAACGCCCTCTGCACACAACCTGCATGAATGATGCAGCAGAAGGAGGATCTGTGAGCAGAATGGCAGAGAGTAACTAAACTCGTCTAATGGGCTGATAACGAAGGCATCTGAACACAAAACAGCCGGATTCCTGCATATTCCCCATTACCATGGAGATGGATTCATACTCTTTTCTACATTTTAATAGACGTAGCGCCTGCTGGCAACGTTGAAGGAAAATACAAAAATAAAATAATTGTTTCCTATCAGGAAGATTAACCTTTTGCATGTGACGTCACGATCTCCAGAACTCCGCCATGACGGACGTCAAAACAACCAAAGCTCTCCTTTAATAAAGCCTGTCAAACGACAGACATCTGTAACCTAATGAAGTTGATTTCACTTCAGAAATGGTCATAGAGTGCTGCACGATTGGCTGCACAAACAGCCAAGGATAGAAACCAAACATTTTATAATAACTTTTAATGAGTTAAGGTGGATAGGAGCCTCAATCATATGACTGGCAGCCCTCTGAGTAACCACGGATTTGAAGCGAACACTTTTTACAAGGTAAGAACGTTCATAAACTTTATAAGTAAATATGACTAGAAAGATATCAAATATTGCATTATCCACCTTATTCCTGGGAAGCTTACTGGGGAAACGATTATGGGTCTTACTTCCAGCGCCCACCGGAAGTAGCAGTATTTCATTGTATGGTATTTTGCTAATCTATATTCATGATAGAAGTTACATCTCTCTTTTATGGTTTTAATACAATATTTAGTAAAACTTGTTTACGGACACACCGTCTGCTACCAGAGAGCTGCTCAGTGCAGATTATCCTAATTGTAAGTCTAATCAAGGGGAGCGACAGGAACACGATGGTTAAGATTTGTAACGAAATGACCGTGAATTAGCAGCGCTGCTAGCAGTTCATGATCTGAATCTTTACCATTATGATTGGGCCAGCAACCATAATGAGGCCCTGGGGCCAAATCCGGCCTGCTGCAGCTTTTTGTGGCCCTCCAGACTCCAGAGGGACACATTATTATTTTAATAGTTTTTATTTGTACACTGCAAAATTACATCAGTCAGTCATTTTTCATGATTCCACAATTGTGGAAATTCAGATCCCAAGACTTTTTTGTGATGTGCATAACTGCATTATTGCAAATTTTCTGCAAAAACGGTAGAAAATATCAGGTTTAAGTGACACTAACTCCCACCTAGAGGTGGCAGTATTTCTTACTTTTACTCCTCTGCTGCCTCCACCTAACTTGACATCAAGTAAAATTTCTTGTGAATGTTGATAAAATAGCACCACAAAATTTGTGATTTCGATTGCAAAAGAAAAATCACAAAACCAAAGCAAAATCCTGAAGAGACTGATCAATCTGAAAAAATGTTCAGTATTATTTAACTGATCAATATTTTAACAGTTCACTAATGGGTTTTATCAATACATTCTGGCACAACTGGCCCTTTAAGAATATTCATCATGATTTGGCCCAAAATTAAAACAATTTTGACACTCCTGCTGTACAGCCAGAGTTAGTGTCGTGCTTTAGGTTCCTGGTGTGATGGAGGCGTGTGGGTAGGTGAAGATACACGACAAGAAAGAAGAACTTTACTTCTTCCAGCAACATTTAAGTGACACTGGCAACTGAGTTGTTCTAACGTAGGAACTGTGTCGTTTCCAGCTTCTAGCTCTGGCACAGACAGCATTTAGCAATATCCAGGCAGTGAGCAGCGAGAGCCACAACCAACAACACAACATGAACAACGAATCTCGCGATACTAGCCTGGTCTCCAGAGCTGTGTTGTATTTACTGATCTAACTTAGGCTCAAAAAACTAAAATAAAAAATACAAAACAAAGCTTATAGTCTAATAAAGTTTAACCTTCCTTACTCTAGCATGAATGGTCCAGTCAAAGTTCAGACCTAAATCCATTTGAGAATAGATGAGAAAAACGTAAGTGCTCCCCATCCTCTTGGACTGAGCTTGAACTGCTCCACAAAGAAAAACTGGAAACAATATTCAGCATCTCAATGGGAAAAGCCTTAAAAACCTGCAGCTGTAATTACAGGAAATGACGGTTCTGCGGTGCGAGTCCAGAAACAGAAGGACTAAATGGAAATGCATTCAGCAGTGAGGCGTTTTGCATCACTGATGGTTCCTGCTGCATGTGAACACATTTCAAAACACTCTCTAAGTGGAGATGTTTTACACACTGTGCAGCATATCCAAGAGGAATTTACAAACATAAACTATTATGACTGATGAAGCAGCTTTCCACCTGCTCACCGCCACTTCCTGGATGAAAGCATGAGAACACCAGAGCTG
Source organism: Xiphophorus couchianus (assembly GCF_001444195.1). NCBI lineage: Eukaryota > Metazoa > Chordata > Actinopteri > Cyprinodontiformes > Poeciliidae > Xiphophorus > Xiphophorus couchianus. Next base: position 13,530,124 of record NC_040247.1, on the reverse strand, counting down.
ATCTGAGCTGTTTTCACTTTGTTCTGACTCCAAATGAAACTTCAAATGTGAGCTGAAAAAGTTTCTGAGCGAAAACTGTAAACAGAGTGACTAAATTCTAAAAAACAGTCGTGGAAGAGTCTTTAGCTGCTTTACGGTACTTTTATTTTAGACATCATCACCGACTGAACTTCAAGAATTCAATCAGTGAAGACATCTTAGATATATATCCGACTTTTTTCATTAATAAGGTAACTTATGAACTCTTTCCACACCATTTTTGTAATTTTTATTACTAAATGGGAGTACAGTGGTTTCAAATCCCACCTTGTTTTTTTGTTTGTTTGGGTTTTTTGCATGGAGTTTGTATGTTGAGATCAGAACCAGTTCTCCTAGAAAATGATTGGACCAGAGAACAGTGTAAGTGATTTTATCTGCATGCTTCAAAGATCATGAAACATCCAAACAGTGCCTGCAAACCTCATAAATAAAGCTTTTAAATCAATTCTTGATGTGGATGAGTCAGAAATGACAAAGAAACATTTGATTTTTCCTTCAATGTCAAAATGCTTTGGTGAAAAATCCAGTTTTCTGTTTTAAAAGATGGAGCAGGGAAATTAAAGTTTTTCCTGACTGTTCTCTTTTTCCAGACATGGAAATTCCTACAAACAAACTTCAAACACTACATAGAAAACCCTGCAACAAAATTCTTAATTATTAGGTTAAATTCTAGAAAAATATGAGGAAATTTTGATTTGTGAGATAAAAACCACGGAAAGCTCTCTATAAGGAATCAGTATTATGTCATTTTGAGCTTCACATCATGTTTTACTCTCTCATCAAAAACATACCTAGAGTGTCACCTTGAGATTTTCATCTCCATGGCAATCTCCAATTTAGATTTTCTTCTGTTTTATTTGTTTTCTGTATTTAGAGAAATGACTGCAGAGCTGAAGTTTAGTTTTCATAGAAGTAAAAAGTGATGAAGTGGTTAAAAAATATATTAAGTCACTGAAAATATGAAAAGAATAAAAGTGGAAACCACTGTTGGACAGACTCCACCTGAACTTCACGATTACTTTTTGTTTTGTTTTGTGACTTTTTGTGTGTTTAAATGTTGAAATTGTTCATGTTATGACAAAACAAAAACAAACATTGGGGTTTCTCTTCGTATGCCAGAGCTAAATGTGTATATATTTGTTCCGAGAACCACAATAAATATATCTTATAAATATTTTCTTGTTTATATGCAAATGTAAACAAGAAAAGTTTCATAATTGCTGACAGTTTTGATATTTTAATTGTAACGATCCCCTTTAAATTATGCACAATATTAGTTGTAAACATCCTGTCAGAAAAAATCTTAATAAAACACATTAAATATTTTGGATTGAACGAGACAAAATATGAATTAGTTAAATGACTTTATGACTTGACTTTGCATTTTTATGATGTAAAGCACTTTGAAATGCTTTGTAGCCAAGATGCTACACAAATAGAACTTGGTTTGATTTGACAAATAGTTTTGCAAGGTGCTGTAATGTTAGTTTTTTAGATGTTATGCCTGTAAATCACTATAAAAGGTAAGAATATCTCTTCCAGCATGAATACACTGAGTATAAATGTGACTGGGCTGAAAATAAAACACTTTTTCAGCAGGAAAAGTAACTGGATGAGGAAATTAATGTCATTCTCATTTTCAGAATTCGTTTGAACAAACAAGAATTAAAAGTGTTACATACAGCTGTGGGAAAAATTAAGGGACCACTTAAAATGATTAGTTTCTCTGATTTAACTGTTTATAGGTTTATGTTTGAGTAAAATGAACATTGTTTTGTTATTCTATGAGCTACTGACAACATGTCTCTGACATTGCAAGCAGAAATTTGCAGAAAGTGAGAAATGATCAAAATAAGGAAAAAGATGCAGAACTTTCCGACCTCAAATAATGCAAAGAAAACAAGTTTATATTCATTTAGAAACAACAATATTAATGTTTTAACTCAGGAAGAGTTCAGAAATCAATATTTGGCGGAATAACCAGGAGGTTTTTAATAGAGTTCAGTGCAGTGGGCTCTTAGTTTTTCCAGAAAAAAAAAGAGATTGTAAGTTATTTAAAGTGAATAGGATGAACAAAAAGTGTTTTTCTTTCTGTCTCCTCTTACAATTAGGAGTTAATGAATTATATTCTATATAAATTAGAATATAATTCTAATTTATATAGAATATATCCTACAATGTTTTGGCGCTTTTACAAAGCATGTGAGGAGTTGATGTTTGAAGCGATGAATCCACGCGTCTCCTAACACATCGCAGCTTTACCAGCTAAAATGAAGAGCCTCTCATACGTTTTCCATCAGAGCCGCCCTTGACTCGTCCCAGGTATGGAGAGGAGATTTTTTCCTGTTTGTTACCCCAGAGACACAGACTGACAGTGACCATCGCAGAATGTAAAACAGTAAATAACGAGGTAACGCCATCGAGGCTGCTGTCGTCTCCAGTCCAGCTCCGACTCTTAACCCCGGGATATTAGCAGGTAAATCTGAAATGCTTCTACGAGAGGCTTATTGATCAGAGGGTCACATGCAGAACGGCGGCAGAGGAGGAGAGTTTATTAATTAAGGATTTGCAGCCAATTCCCTTCTCTTATTCCCAGATGGACAGCTTGGGAATCCTGATGAGCCTTTGCTGCGAGAACCTGCAGAGGGAATTCAACCAGTCGCCTGTTCAGCCTGAGGGACGATAAGAGATCAGCCGGGCAGCCAGGTGTAAAATTACCACCCAGCTCACTCCCGACAAGTTCATCCTACCCCGATCACCTGAAAATGTAATTAATCATTAATCAGTTTACTCAAATAAGAGTAACACTACTTCAAAATAATTTCACTCAAGTAAAAGTACAAAGTAGCCATTCAGGAAGTTGTTCAAGAGTAAAAAGTATTTGGAAGAAAGGCTGAAAGTACTAACTGATGAAAACAAATCACTTTATATTTAAAAATTACATCGTCAAACATATAAAGTTATGTGGAAATGTAGGTATTTTAAGGATAAAAATGAAAATAATTGATAAAACATACCAAAATTCTGAAATAAAATCAGGCAAAAGAAATATTTTTTTGAAACTGCCTCTGTGTTTTTGGTTGAAACATTTTTTTTTTCTTCATTCAGAAAAGTTACTCACAGTGAGTAAAGTATCCAGAAATTTCATTCAAGTAAGCTTAGCAATACTTTCTAATAAAGTTACTCAAGTAAAAGTAAAAAGTACAGCGAGGTAAAAATACTCGTAAAAGTAATTCCCCCCCCCCCAAAACATTACTCAGATAAACGTAACTGAGTAAATGTAATTAGTTACAACTCAACTCTGATGACAGTTATTTTCATTTTAAAGACCAAAATAAAAATAATTGATATAAAAACCTAATTATGATGTGAAATCAGACAAAATAAACATTTTTCCACATTTTTTTTAAACAAAAACTGTATGTGTATTTTTGGTTAAAACATGTTTATTCTTCATTAAGTTTAGTTACTCACAGTGGGTAAAATATACAGGAATTTTACTCATGTAAGAATAGCGATACTTCATAATAAATATATTCAGGTAAAATAAAAAGTACAGTGAGTTAAAAATACTCCTGAAATGAAATGTTTCCCAAAGCCTTACTGCAGTAAATGTAACTGAGTAACTGTAACTAGCTCCTGCTCAGCTCTGATGGCGGTTTCAATAAGACATTTTTCAGGTTTCGGCTGTGAATTCATTGGCTTCATTCAGTCGTCTGAAGCGACCTCTTCAGTTTGTTTCCTCCTCTGTGCTGCTGGCTCCATGGATGTCTCCATGGGCATTCTGCAGCAGGTCTGCTTCTCCCTTCTAAACTTTAGCCTAATAGGATACTGGGCTTTTCCACTGATTGGGTAGCCAGAGAATAGAATTGGCTCTTAACTTTAGCTGGGTGCCGCGCAGCGCCCCAATCCCGCCGCCCCCCGGGCCGCCGGGCTCCGTTGTTCTCCCTCAGCTCCTTTGTATGCTTCGATACGGATCTGATCCCCTGCACAATTTCATGCCTGCTTTGCCCTCTTCTCCTGCAGCAAAGCATCAATTACCCTCATAAAACAAATTCTGCCCCCCTTCAGAAGCTTCAGCCAAACACAGCAGCCTTCACAACACACACACACACACACACACTTCATGCTGCAGCCGAAAAACCACAACTTTGAGCTCAAAATCACAAACATAAAGGTTTAAAAGTACCAACTCGGAGCGTGACATCCACACAAGCAAACAACCTTAAAGGGATAGTTTGGATTTTTGTGTGTGTCCAATTATTTTTCAGTGTATTGACTTATTTTCATGATTTATTTTGACTCGTCATTATGAAGATGCTCACTTGTAATTTCATAAAATTGTTTATCAAGATCTAAAAACATTTTAAACACGCCCTCTATTTGCATATATTTTAATTCTTAAAGGTAAAGGTAATTTTATTTATATAGCACGTTTTCAGCAACAAGGCAATAGAAAGTGCTTTGCAGGATTTAAAAGGAAATACAAACAAAATAACAAACCAAAGGAAAGAGCAAAAGAAGAAAAAGAATCTAATGTTGATCTAAAGTATGTAAGCTACTGTAGGTCTCTGGTCCATTTCTGCATTGGGAGAACAGGAGTCTAAAAAATAGTCTAACAATGTTGATCCAAAAGTGTCTTCTGGTCTCTGCATCTAAATAGTGAGAACTCTACAGATTCTGATCAAATAAACTAAAGAGTGACTAATCTAATTCCTTTTCTGGGTTAAACGTGAGTAGTCACAGTTTCTAAAAAGTGGTAGTATAAAAGTAACTCCTTGACTTGAAACAAAAAATATGTGCCATTCATTTGGAAATAAAAAACATGTTTATATTTATATTTTACTGTTATTTTATGACTGTTGTATTTCTGTAACCTATTTTGGAGTTCAGCTTAAAACTCTGCAAACAATTTTAATCTTGCTCATAATTATAAGAATAACATCTTTGTCAAATGGTATTTAAATATGCTTTGCCACATTCTGCTTTACAATAATACGTTTAATAACAGGTTTGTCTTTTCATTACAGTTTAGTTTTGTTTCAACGTTTGTTTAAAATGTTATTCACTTTTAAAACACTTTTTAAGACACTCAAAGGTGCAACACAGTAATAAAGATTAAAAACAATATCAATCAAACTTAGTGTATAATCAGGTAAAATAGTGAAGTAATCATGATTCTTTCTATGATCAATTGATTCCAGTTCATACAGCGTATATACTGTATATGTGCTGTTTTTCATTCCTTCCGGGTCTGTTTGGAGCTGCTTCGGTTCGGTTCCACCAGGAATCTGGAAATACATTTCAGGCGTCATGAGATGATTTATGGGAGACTACAGAAAAGCAAACAATTGTGTTAGACAAATGCACTCCTGAGATGTTTTTCTGTGATTCATGAATGTTTCAGCGTTCTTGTGGGTCTCTGGCGGAACCAGCAGAAATGTAAAAAAAACCCTGCCGTGGTTTTCAGCAACAGCTGTTTCCCTGCACCAGGCGCTTCATGAGCTTATTATTTGTTCCACTGTGCAGAATCCTAATTAGAAGCAGTGAGGTTAAAAAATTTTTTTTTTTTAAAAGATGCATTTTATTTTTTTTCTGAGGGAATGACTGCAAAAAGAGAGAAGACATTCTGTCTTTTTCAGCTAGCAGCATATTGCAAATGTGTTTATTGTGGATGTACATATATTGATTCTAAAATGCACGAAAAGACGATTTCATTTCATTAATCATTGATTTGATGGAGCACTCACCTGTGAGAGAAACTCTAAGATAATATGCAAACAAAATGTTTGACTGCTGTGGAAAACAGCTGCAGAATCTGCTTTTAGATTTAGCTGACTTTTATAAAGCCTCAGCTAAATCTGCTTCTCCTTTTTCCACTGATTATGCAGGAAACACAGCGGACAGCGCTCTTCCAGAAAGATGCACAAGAAGCAGCTCATTTCATATGTCTCAAACATTTAAGTGTTTTTACATCATCGCTATCGTTCCACCTACACACATGCATCAGGCCCATTAGGAACAAATAACAGGGTTTTTAATGATGCTTCAAATTTGGTAATAACTGGGAAAATGACTTCCAAATGTTAATGGTTTATGCTGCAATTAAGAGACATGTAGCAAAGAAAAGCTCAGTGCAAATTTCAATCCAAGTCCAAGCCGCTCTAACTATTGACGCTGATGCTCAGTGTTGGCTTGTTGTGTGTAAGAATGACTCCAATTCTTCACTGAGAAAACACTTTAAAGTATGCAACTTTTAGAAAATATGTTTTTTTTTTTACAATTTGTTAAAAGTGTCACCATGTTGTAACAGTTTATGAGATAATCTGTGAGAAGATTATCTATCGCTGAGCTGCTATGTCTGAACAAATGCGCAGCTCCTGACCAAAAACAACCAATTGGAGCCAGGAGGAGGGTCTTACCGCTGTTAATCAACCTTGTAAAAGCGCTGCTAAATGTGTTAACGGCAGAGAAACAACTGACACTTATAGAAAAACTGTTTAGCGCATGCTAACTAGCCTTTTTTTCACCTGAGTGAAGTCGGCCCCTTCACCTTCTTCAAATCAGACAAAATTGGTGTCGATCAACTCGACTACATTTGTGCAGCAAACAATTTTTGTTTGTGCTGCTTTGCCTTTGAAGATATTACTAGAAGTTTAACGATCATTTTGATTTCATAGAAGTGTGGCTGCTGGTGGACCTTTTGGTCCAATAGCTAAAAAACTAAAACACCGTTTTAGTGTTTTCTGGTTCATTGGGGTTCTTGTAGAGTAGGTAATATTTATCCATTAAAATAACACAAAGACTTTTTTACCTACTTACTGTAAAATAAGATGATAATACAGGATGAAATAATCCGCTCATCTTTGCACAACAATATCTCAGTTAAGCAATGTTGAATACGGTTGTTTTTAATTTATTTAGGCAAGAATTAATTAACCATAAAAAACATCTTTTTATCAAAATATTGCTTTATAGTTTGATAAAAAGCCGTCAGGTTTTTATTATTACCAGCTTGTGCTCAGTGCTTCACTACTGAGCACAAGCTCCATAGTGAAGAACTATGTTCATTTTAGTCAAACCTCCTTGTCTATACGTATAAATAAGCAAAGTGCAGAGAGTTTATTTTCTATTATGTTGATGTGCTAACAGTTCATCTGGCTGCTGTCCCTCACTCACTTCTCTCGAGTTCAACAGGGTCCCATCCCATTACTGAACTAATCTCTCCAAAGGATATTCAAACAATTTTCTGTGCAATGCGAATCACTTCTGGACGAGGTCGACATGCGCGACTGTGCAAAGTAAGAAAGCTAAAAGTGAGAAGCGACTGCAGAAACTTAGAGGTCAGGGCAAAGGTCAGTGAAAGGTGAAATTAATTGACGTGAATACAGTTAATCACACAAATGAAAGAATCCAAACATTTATGTCTGCATTACTCACCAACCCCAGAGTTTAAAATGCAATCTACTGACTGTGTTACTATGGTTCATATTTTTAACTGTGAAATATTTTGTTTTTTGCTTTGAATGAATAGAAAAGGAAATATGATTACTTTCAATTTTATGATCAATTCCAGTTTTAACTCATCGTGTTTAACAGTCTGTCTGCCACCGTTTCCTAATTCTGGAGTAATCGTCTCGCTCTAAACCAATCATACCAGAAAAAAGCTGCATTTGCACCAAAATTACACGAAAATGAACTTTACTCAATAAATAACCTGAATCAGCTCTTTGGACTTTCCACAATGGCTCTTAAGAACTTAAAAATTATTTTTAAAAACTACAAAAATTGGATATAAAACAAAGGCATGTGCATTAACAAAAAAAAAAGTTCAGTTTAATAAAAACTGTATAACTACTTACAGAATTATAACTTATAATTAAGCAAACTTGAGTTACAAGTGCTTGAATTAGAAATCTCTGCTGTACTTTTCAGATTATTGCTCTACCTTGCCACATTTATACAGCTCTGGAAAAAAATTAATAGACCACGTAAAATTATCAGTTTCTCTTATTTTACTTTTTATAGGTAAATGTTTCAGTAAAATGAACATTGTTCTTTTAATCTATACTGACAGCATGTCTCTGAAATTCCAGGCAGAAATGGAACATTTATTTGCATAAAATGAGAAATGGTGAAAATAATGAAAAAGATACAGAGCTTTCAGACCTCAAATAATGCAAAGAAAACAAGTTCGTATTCATTTAGAAACAACAATATTAATGCTTCTGGTGGAATAACCAGAAGCACAATGGGATTCAGTGCAGTGGGCTCTTTATTTTTTTCCAGAGCTGTATATATTTTACATTTTAAGTTTAACTTTGTCTAAAACAAAAAATAAACAAGCCAGATTTGACTGTTTATGTTGCATTTTATTGCAAACTCTGCTTGACCATCTTAAATCAGGTTCTTGGATTTTAAATTCTTTTGACATCTAAAGGCAACTGGTTACATTCAATTTTATTTTGGAGCATCAGAATAAATAAATCTGCTATACTGCAAAACATATTCAATATTTTTAGCTACTGTTGTTGCGCAACACCCCCCCCCCCCCCTCCTTTCTGTCTCTACTCTCTCACTCTCGTACTTCCTCTTCTGAGAGGGGAGATGTGCTACCAGCTCTCCGTCTAACGGGTCCGTTGAGTTTCCTAAATCTGCTGGGATTTACCCTGTCCAGAACTGAAGTAAACTCTGTTTAAGCTGGTTTCGAGAAACGATTCGCCTGGTTATCTGACGGCCTACATCCAGGTGTCCCACCCTTCTTCCCCCTGTGAATTAGCCAGACTGAGCAGCCTACAGCCAACTAGTTTCACAGAGCACACCTGTTAACGGTCGCTCGTTCTCTATTTTACAACTTGCATTTGTTATTGAACCAGGTAGGTTTTAGTGACTCGGGCGAGTCCCAAGGATGAGGTTTTAAATATGGGCTACCAGCAACCTAAAAACATTTTCCACCTCTTCCTCTCCAGAATCAAACATCACAGCTATTTTACAACCATCAAAGAACTTTAAGGTGACTCATTAACTGAATGTCCACAACATCTTTTAGATTTTCTTTATGCTAAATATTTTATTAGTAAGGCATTTTTGCAAGGGTCAGTACAGCTTAATTCAGTAGCAGAAATAATCAAATAAGTAAAATCAATCATCTAGTCTATCTTTCCCTACTGCTGACACTGAGAACTAAAAAAGGGAACCTTTGAGAGAGACGGACGGAGTTTGGCGTTTCGAACCCCAGACCTGGCTTGATGATGAAGAAGGTGTGGCAGCAGGAGGAAGATGTTGATCGGCGAAGGCCAGGATCTCCGCAGGTCTGATGAGCTTCCTCTCCGCATGGATGCTGAGGTCACACAGGACTTGGTGCTGGCAGGAAAAAAGGCACCAGTTCTTCTTCCTTGTCTTTGTCTTCATCTTTGTCTTTGGGGTCAGAACCCAGCCGATGAGAGAAGTGCGATTCGAAGCCACAGATTGTGGGCCAGACGGGTTGGTCTCCATGTGCAGGACAGTCTCCGGCTCCGTGGCCCCGGCTCTTCTTCAGCTGCAGAGTTCTTTGTCCATCTCGATCTTGGCTCGAAGCTGCCCGGAGGATCCAACGAACGGTTCCTCTTTTGCACTCACCTTATATAGGGTTCATCCACCCCCCTGGTGCGCCTGCTGTCTGCTTAGACAGATGATCTCATATCCATCACTGTCTTACAGACATTTCCTGATGTCTGTGCCAATGTCTCAGGGTTGCTCAACCTCCTGTGTCCCTTGCCTGCACAACCTTTTACCTACCATCTACCTCCAACATATCAGTGATGTTTAATTGCAGTTTTATAACCTTTTACACCATTTCAAGTTCAATGTCAAAATCACATTTATATCACATTTATTTTCTTTAGCTTCTCTGATTTAGCATTCATTTATAATTTTATAACTATAACTTATTAATTATATTTATTATAATCTTAATGTGAGTTATTACAGATGTTTTTCTGAAAAGAAACCAAGAATAATCCATGATTCTAATTATATAATACCAAAGTTACAGTTACTTGTTTTTCTTGTAAGTGTTCTCACAAATGTAAGTGTAAGTATTATTACAATTAAACCAATATTAATATAAGTATTTTACTTTGAATCTTATCCAATTACTAATAATGTTTAGATTTCATTCTTTAAAACTTTCATGCTTTAAACTAAGAAGTAGTCTCAGCTATTTTTATAAATCTGCAGGCTAGAAACTTCCTCTTTTTCCAGGAAACCTGCTTTTCCTGTTTAATGACTCTCTCTGACTGACTATGATTTCTTATGATTAGATAGAAAAAAGTAGAATTAAAGCAAAGTTTGCATGAGACAAAAACAACACACACAACTAGATTTATTTTATTGACACTTAAGTCTACTGTTGGGCCTTGATGTCACTTGAGTGATTCATTTTAAAGATAACTTTATTTATTATTACTGTTAAACTAACTTTATTGACACTTAAGTCTACTGTTGGGCCTTGATGTCACTTGAGTGATTCATTTTAAAGATAACTTTATTTATTATTACTGTTAAACTAAAATCTCCAGCATGGGGAAGTGGGATGAGCTCGGATTTTCTTGACACCCCCTCCACGAGGTCAGACCTTTCACATGCTGGGAGTCCATCACCCTCCTGCAGTTCGCCGTCCTCATCCCCTAGAAAGAGAAGAAGTTCGTCTGGGATGTGAAGATGCAGATTCTTCATCCTCAGTTTTCACAGAGGGCTCAGTGTAGTCATCAAAACTCCACTTCTCTTGACACCCCCTCTTTGGAGTTTTGATTTCCCCCATGAGGTGATGAATGTCGAAGAAAACTTGGATCGCTCTGATTCTTCTACAGGAACCTTCGCTGGATGAACTGTCGGTTCTTCAGGATGTGGAATGGTTCTTTAGGGAAGATGGGCTGAGACAGAAGGCCTCAAAAAAAAAACTTTTCTGGCTGTTCAGCAGAGCAAAGCAAAAAGCATAAGCATCATGACGCTTTATCCGTAATCATGATCCTTTTCCATTTTAATCCATCAGGTTGTGACAGGAGTTCTTCTTTAGCATAATCCAATTTCTTCACGGCCCTCCCAGTCCAAAGCCTTGAAGTTGTTCTTTGAACGGCAACCTTCCTGTAATAGTGGCCAGTCTAATATAGGATGGCATGGTGCTTGATTCTCTGGCCATCTTCTTGTAATGTTCTGGTTCGCTGTAGCTAAGAACTGGCTTGAGCACTGCTTCCTCATGGACCCCTTTCTTCATCAGTAGTACTGTGTTGAAGTTCAGTACTTACTTTACAAAATCTCGGGCGTTGAATCTCAGCTTGATCACCGTAGATGCAGGCCGATCTTGAGCTTTAATCCAAACTCTCTGCCCTGTTTTCAGTGACACTTCAAGCTGCAACTTCCCTTTTCCTTCTCTAAGCAAAAAGGAGAAGTGTCTTCGCCTCCCTGCTTTCTGTGACGTGAACGGAGTTCCTCTGCAGGGGAAGACCTGCTCTTCTAGCAGTTGTCACTGTGTCCATCAGCACCAAGAGGTACTTCTCACCTCTCTTTCCTGTTATCCCATTGGCTCTGCTACATCCATGCAGACTGAACCCCATGGGACTGTGCTCTTGATGAACAAACCTTCCATCCGCTGCCCTCGGCGACCTGCGTTGTATTGACCACACACTTCACAGTCCCTCAGCACGCGTTGGACTTGTTTCACTGGGATCCAAAGATCTTGCTCCTCCAGCTCCTTACGGGTAGGTCGCACGCCTGCATGTCCAAGGGCCTCATGCACGCTCCGCACGACCTCGACCACGTACTCTTCTGGGACCTCCCGTCCTCTGGGAGTACTGTCCCACTTCTCGGTACCGACAAAGACGATCTTCCTTTGTTGGACATAACAGTCCACTTCATCATTCCCACGCCAATGAGCTCCCTCATGCGTGTGTGCTCTTTGATGCTCAACTTCTATCTCCAACTGCATTTTTAGCTCAGCAATCTTTTTCCACAAATCTTTGTGTGCCACGGGCTTGCCCTTTGCAGTCTCGAAACCATTTTCTTCCCAAATGGCCAAGTCCTCTCTAAGGGCCTGAGCACAGTAGTAACTGTCAGTTACTAACCTGGCACTCTTGATTTTCCTTTTCACCAGCTCCAGCAATCCTTCCAGTACTGCCGTTACTTCTCCGGCTTGAGCACTACCGGGAGCTTTTCCTTTCTGACGGCATTTCTCTCTGCCATCCTGCTTCAGAATAAATCCCCAGTATGCCGACTGGTCGGACCCCTTTCTGGATCCATCGGTGTAGATTGTCCATTCCGGTTGTTCTGGCTTCTCAGATGTCTCTTGCGGTCGTTTCTTACTGGTGGGTTGTGCTGGCCCAATTTCAAGCTCCGGGTCCAGCAGGATGTCTTTAACCATGTCTGCGTCTGTGTGATGATGTCAGCTGCTGGTGTTTGTTCCTCTGTTGCCGGATGTCTTCTCGATGGCTGCAGTGGAGGACGCGGTGTGCTTGCTCATCCATCGTCGGCTGATGACACCTTTCTCCGTCTCCTCTGCATGGTTGCTGGCTGGTCTGGTCAGCATTACATCACGAACCACTCCAGCAAGAGTGAGCCAGCTTTCCTTTGTCAGGGGTTGATGTTTCAGTTCCTCATTCTTGGAACCAACTTCCCCACTTGCTTCAGGTCTGAGTCACAGTAGCTGTGTAGAAGCTGATGCAGTTCTGTTGAGGTCTCCTCCTTTTCCAAACGATCTGGACGGCCGGCTTCCTCCGGTTTCTTCCCCAGATTTTCCTCCTCGAAGTGATCATCCATCACTCCGTCTCTCTGTCGGTTCGAGTTGTCTATCCCCCAAAGCCTCTCTTTAGCCTTCGAGCAGGGATGGGTCTAGACTATGTTGGCTACTAGCTTCACTGTCTGGATCCGGTCATTTATCCTCAGTAGAAGCCTTCCCTCACCTGTATGCTATACAGTTACTGCAAGGGTTGTGACTGACGGCCTTATCAGTCACCATTAACTCTATTCCTTAAGAGTTAACAAGCCAAGTGAGCTATTCAGATCCTCACATCTGTTTTTACTAACTTGGCCATAGGGCCCTCCTACTCCGTTGGACTGGGCCCCACGTTGGGCGCCACTTGTTGTTGCGCAACACCCCCCCCCCCCCCTCCTTTCTGTCTCTACTCTCTCACTCTCGTACTTCCTCTTCTGAGAGGGGAGATGTGCTACCAGCTCTCCGTCTAACGGGTCCGTTGAGTTTCCTAAATCTGCTGGGATTTACCCTGTCCAGAACTGAAGTAAACTCTGTTTAAGCTGGTTTCGAGAAACGATTCGCCTGGTTATCTGACGGCCTACATCCAGGTGTCCCACCCTTCTTCCCCCTGTGAATTAGCCAGACTGAGCAGCCTACAGCCAACTAGTTTCACAGAGCACACCTGTTAACGGTCGCTCGTTCTCTATTTTACAACTTGCATTTGTTATTGAACCAGGTAGGTTTTAGTGACTCGGGCGAGTCCCAAGGATGAGGTTTTAAATATGGGCTACCAGCAACCTAAAAACATTTTCCACCTCTTCCTCTCCAGAATCAAACATCACAGCTATTTTACAACCATCAAAGAACTTTAAGGTGACTCATTAACTGAATGTCCACAACATCTTTAGATTTTCTTTATGCTAAATATTTTATTAGTAAGGCATTTTTGCAAGGGTCAGTACAGCTTAATTCAGTAGCAGAAATAATCAAATAAGTAAAATCAATCATCTAGTCTATCTTTCCCTACTGCTGACACTGAGAACTAAAAAAGGGAACCTTTGAGAGAGACGGACGGAGTTTGGCGTTTCGAACCCCAGACCTGGCTTGATGATGAAGAAGGTGTGGCAGCAGGAGGAAGATGTTGATCGGCGAAGGCCAGGATCTCCGCAGGTCTGATGAGCTTCCTCTCCGCATGGATGCTGAGGTCACACAGGACTTGGTGCTGGCAGGAAAAAAGGCACCAGTTCTTCTTCCTTGTCTTTGTCTTCATCTTTGTCTTTGGGGTCAGAACCCAGCCGATGAGAGAAGTGCGATTCGAAGCCACAGATTGTGGGCCAGACGGGTTGGTCTCCATGTGCAGGACAGTCTCCGGCTCCGTGGCCCCGGCTCTTCTTCAGCTGCAGAGTTCTTTGTCCATCTCGATCTTGGCTCGAAGCTGCCCGGAGGATCCAACAAAAGGTTCCTCTTTTGCACTCACCTTATATAGGGTTCATCCACCCCCCTGGTGCGCCTGCTGTCTGCTTAGACAGATGATCTCATATCCATCACTGTCTTACAGACATTTCCTGATGTCTGTGCCAATGTCTCAGGGTTGCTCAACCTCCTGTGTCCCTTGCCTGCACAACCTTTTACCTACCATCTACCTCCAACATATCAGTGATGTTTAATTGCAGTTTTATAACCTTTTACACCATTTCAAGTTCAATGTCAAAATCACATTTATATCACATTTATTTTCTTTAGCTTCTCTGATTTAGCATTCATTTATAATTTTATAACTATAACTTATTAATTATATTTATTATAATCTTAATGTGAGTTATTACAGATGTTTTTCTGAAAAGAAACCAAGAATAATCCATGATTCTAATTATATAATACCAAAGTTACAGTTACTTGTTTTTCTTGTAAGTGTTCTCACAAATGTAAGTGTAAGTATTATTACAATTAAACCAATATTAATATAAGTATTTTACTTTGAATCTTATCCAATTACTAATAATGTTTAGATTTCATTCTTTAAAACTTTCATGCTTTAAACTAAGAAGTAGTCTCAGCTATTTTTATAAATCTGCAGGCTAGAAACTTCCTCTTTTTCCAGGAAACCTGCTTTTCCTGTTTAATGACTCTCTCTGACTGACTATGATTTCTTATGATTAGATAGAAAAAAGTAGAATTAAAGCAAAGTTTGCATGAGACAAAAACAACACACACAACTAGATTTATTTTATTGACACTTAAGTCTACTGTTGGGCCTTGATGTCACTTGAGTGATTCATTTTAAAGATAACTTTATTTATTATTACTGTTAAACTAACTTTATTGACACTTAAGTCTACTGTTGGGCCTTGATGTCACTTGAGTGATTCATTTTAAAGATAACTTTATTTATTATTACTGTTAAACTAAAATCTCCAGCATGGGGAAGTGGGATGAGCTCGGATTTTCTTGACACCCCCTCCACGAGGTCAGACCTTTCACATGCTGGGAGTCCATCACCCTCCTGCAGTTCGCCGTCCTCATCCCCTAGAAAGAGAAGAAGTTCGTCTGGGATGTGAAGATGCAGATTCTTCATCCTCAGTTTTCACAGAGGGCTCAGTGTAGTCATCAAAACTCCACTTCTCTTGACACTACATTTAATCTAATACTCTTATGAAACAATATTTTATTACTTGCATTTTAGTGCTCGTCTCTGCAGACAAATTACAATCCATCTCTGTGTTTTTAAGGTTCTGGTTGTTCTTGGAAAGAGGTCAAATTTTTAAGCAACAATTTGGTGAACGAATTATTTTTGCTTTAATTGCTTATTGAGTATTTCTTTTCATCAGTTAATTAACATTCAAACTCAAGAAGGTGCTTAATTTTAAGGCAATTATTGAGTGATTGGCAGAGCGTTTGGAAAAGACCGCCTGCCCTCCGTCCTGTAAAACCCTTTTGAGTTTCTGCCTGGTTTCATTGAGTTCGGTCTCCTAATGCCGAAGGAGCGTGTGTAAGTGTGTACTCAGTATCCTTCACGGCGTCCATGTAGGTCCTTGACTTTTTTTATAATTATTTCATGGCGCAGGCAGATACCATGTGGCAGGTGGACAACATCTGCTGTGTAAAACGTTGTAACCTCGAGGTTTTCCATCACCATAATTGCTTCCACACAAACTGGTGTGAGCACACACACCTCTAGCGCGCTACAGCGGGTCTTCCGTGGTGTTCTGACGCGTTTTTAAGTCTTCAAACATCAAATCCTATAACCGTCAGCTTCTTTGTCTTAGCAGCAAAGAATCCGGCATATGTGTGTTAGAAATATCCTGAGATTTTAAAAGTTAATTACAGCATCAAATCAAGTGCAGGACAAGTGCCAATAGAGGGCCAGCGGAGGGGGTTTTAATCCCCCTCGCTCCCACCCTCAGCTTCTCAGGCGTCACCTTGGCCTCTGTTCACCAAACGACAAAAAAATCCCAGCTGTAGGAGGCAATCAACAAGCCCGTGGATTTACACGACTCCTTCCCCCTCCACTTGTTTGTTTGTGTTACTGAAAAGAAAGTGATGCATGATTCAATTGAACGAGGTCCCCTTTTGCAGCCGGTTTAGGGGGTAAATTTGATTGCGGTTTTAATTAACCAGCATAGTTGGCCCCTTTCATCGGTCCAAGGGATTACAATTATGAGCACAATGAGGCGGCGGCGTTGTGGTGATTTGGTCGTTTGTACTCAAGTGAGGGCTGTCGGAGCCGCACCGATGCCTGAGCTATTCATGGCCGCAGTGAAAGGTGGCAGGAGTGGGGATTCAGGGGCTCTTTCATCCCAGCTATGGAGCCGCGCATTTTAACTGGCGGCACGTAAAACTGTCTGGAGAAAAGAGCCATAAGTGGGTCCAGATTGGAGGCATACATTGTTTTTATATAAAATAATTCATTCTTGTCTTTTACTGTGCTAGATTTTCCATCAGCCTCGACATTATGCACATATTTACTGGCAGAAATGGAGATATGAGGAAAAAACCCTTAAATTTCTCTTTTACTGCAGCATTGTTAATCTCATTTTGAAAACATTGCCCCAGTTTTGTAATATTGAGCTTGATTTTTTGTTTTTATGGGTTTTTCCTTCTCTTTAGACAGCATGGTGGAAAGATAAACTTTGTTTGTCCTCCAGCTATGAAGGACCGGCTGCAGGAGGCTGCCGTTAAGGACTGTTAATCCCACAATGCACTGCATTAACCCACTTTCAGCTTCAACAGGAAGAAGATGAGTTTCAGGAAGGAAACGCTGTGATCATGGAGAGCCGATATAAACAAACAACACTCGGGAAAAACAACAATCTGCTAAAACTTCCCAATCCTCCTGGCAGAGAGAAGACCCGCTATATTTAGTGACATTTCAGACAAAACAATTTATGTCAGCCAAAATTGGCAGGTCAGGCTTTTTAAAGATCGTTAACAGGCCAGAAAACTGCAATCAGTGCAGCCCTGCACACATATTTATGACATTCTTTTGATTAAATAAATTTCTCTTAAGCGTTACTCCAATAGCTAAAAGTTTAATTTACACCAGGTGAGTTTTTCTCCCCTGAGAATGTGGACCGGTACCGGTACTGGACTGATTCTGAGCCTTCAAATGATTTTAACAGAAGTTTCACATAACCTAGACGTTGATGTAAAAATGTTTGCTTTAGCCACAAAATGATTAAGCTCAGCAGCAAACAACAAATCCCCAACTACAGCATATAGAAGCTCATCGATGTAGCAGCCATGTAGTCTGACGTAAAAAAACATTTTGCTAGACAATGTCAGACATTGAGAAGTTTTAATTATTATCAAACGTTATCAAACACGGCGTTTTGAAGCCAAAAATACCTCAGAAATATTCAGAGCCAAGCATGAGAATCAACTCCTTTAAAGTTTAAACTCGGTTTCACACAAACACAAAGACCCCAGTATAAATGTTGTGCTGTTGAACTGGACCGTTCCAGGTCCCTATCAACCTAATTATCTATTAGCAGCTTTACAAATCTTTTACATTACATTACGAAGGCACATTAAAACAAACCTTTATCTTGGCTTTTTTCTATTCTTCCTCTTTCTTTTCTCCCTCCCAGAAGGATAAGTCCTTTCTGAGACATTGTTTTGCTTATTTAACTTCTGACTGGAGCTTTGGACGTTTGGATGCTCTGCACGGCAGCTCGTTACCAGCGAAGCGTGCGGTACCGATCGCGGCCACCAGGGGCCCCAAGAGCAATTTATTTGTTGTTTTTTAATCCATGAAATAATGATTTCTATTTAAATTATCAAATATATACTATTGTAAAAACGAATCACTTCATAGTAAAATTGTGTGTTTTTGATATTATAATGACAGAAATTATTACCAAAAAAAATTTGAATAAAAATCAGTACAAGTACAAAATCGAATCAATAAAAAGTAACACAGAGGATAAAAGGTGAATGGGTGAGCATGTAAGTTTGCAGGTTTTCAAAGTTTTGTTTCATTATCTTTCTAATTTTAAGACACAATGAGACTGACCCAAATGCTTTGAAGTTTGAAAGCTTTGGCTGCTGCCACCATAATCAAAACTCAATCAGTGTTTAAAAGGTCAGTTCAGTTAAAGTTCAGATTTATTACGCAGTGGCTGTTCAGAGCCAAAAGTCATCTCATGGCATTTTATGCTGAGAAAAAAAAACAAAACAATTATCTTTAGGCAAACAGCAGCAACACATTTAGAAAAAAGAAGAAACTAATTTAGGGTCTGTGAAGTACGGGAAGAATAAAAAAACTCAACACGTCATATCCAAAACAAAAATGGGATAAAGTCAGTTTCCGTGCAACTAGTCTTGCTTAGACCCAGACAAGGTCAAGAAGGTGAGGCGAACACAGACACACACCTCCCTCTTCCTCCTCCTCCCTCACTGTAAAAGAGCAGCACTGGTGTAGATCAGCTACCCCCGTCCAAATGGGCTGTGTCAGCTCACAGAGAGCGTCATCATCGTGCTGCTTAGTTTAGAGCTGCAGTCCATCGGGAGGAGTGAGCTAATGCATTTCAATCCACACACACACACACACACCCACCCCCACCCCCACACGAAAGAGAGTAATAAGCTTCAACCACAGAGGCAGAGGTCGCTACAGGACAGAGGTGGCTCTGAATTTTGATACAATTGAGGAAAACGTCAAGTGAAGGGTGAATAAAAATTTTACATCATCAACGCATTCCCACAAAAAAAACGCACTTCCTATTGAACACCCAAAGAGTTTTAATAAGCACGTGTGTTTTTATTTAACGTGAATGTGCGCTCACACCCTGCCCGCCTCTCTGTGCAGCTTTTGCAATGCGGCACAGGACCCCAGTGACAGTCTGAGTTTAATAGCACGCTGATGAGGTCAAAAAGAGAGGGGAGTCAGGTTAATTGGGAGCTGCTTGGGAAGTCTCAGGTTGAATGATGATTACAAATCCTGCAAACGTTAACTGGGGGAGGGAAAAAAATTAGATAAATATAGCTTTTGGTTGAGCTGAATGAGAATGTGGAGCAGCGTGGTGACAGAAGGAACCCTCCTAGGAGATGGTATCGCTCAGAATTAGGTTATGATACTAGATAGAGGAAGGGACAATTATCAAATCTCCTCCCGTCCAGCCGCAATCAGTGATTGATAAGACGCCCTGTGGGCTCAGACACTTCTTATCAAGATTAGACAAAGTCAAGGGTGGCTGTAATGATCCTTTCGAAGCCAGAAAGGAGCATTATGTTTACTGATGCTGCTGTTTTATGGGTTTCATACTTTCATATAGCATACAAATTATGTGTTACTGTATTTTTAGGAGTAGTTATT
Organism: Xiphophorus couchianus; assembly: GCF_001444195.1. Taxonomy (NCBI): domain Eukaryota; kingdom Metazoa; phylum Chordata; class Actinopteri; order Cyprinodontiformes; family Poeciliidae; genus Xiphophorus; species Xiphophorus couchianus. Next base: position 13,510,544 of record NC_040247.1, on the reverse strand, counting down.
GTCCTTGCTTATGGAAAGATATCAGCACTATGGCCTTAAATTGTGAAGAATCATCAACAGTTTACCTGATTTGCAGCGGTACAAAAATGATTTTTACAAATGGTGTAGAAAAAGTATTCTTTTGCTCATTTTCTGTAATGTATTTGGCTGTTTTACAAATTTTTTTACTTGTGTCTCGTCTTTTTATTCTTCAGAGTTTGTTTTTTTTTTTCATTCAATGTGAGTTTCAAAAGTCGGAAATTTTCAACTTTTGGAAATTTCAACTCAGAAAACTGAAGTTTCTGAGATTGATCTCAAAATTTCATTTTCCCCCCACAAATTTTCAACTTTTTGAGCTCAGAAATTTTCTTGTATTTTTCCTAGAAGAATTCTGAGGATTTGGCAGAAATGTATAATGTCCCTAATAAGCCACCGTACCTTTCTCTCTCTTGGTAAATGTGCAATGTCTTTTGGTTACATCTCTTTTTTTGTTACTTTGTCATTCACTCTTACCAGCATTCAGGCAACATATTTCTATTATTCATATAACAATCTTCTTATTTCCCACCGAAGAGTTTTTAAAAAAAAATAATAAAATTGATCAAAACTCAAGTACAACACAAATTAGCGCAATTTGCATAAAAGCGCCAAGAGTTGTGTTAAAATAAAATAAAATATAAACACACAAGAAGTGTCAAGAGCTTTTGGAGAGTTGAATAAACTCAAATAACAAGCAACAAAATATTTATATTTTACTCTGTTCAAATTGTTTTGGGTTTTTTTTCTCACTGCAAGTCCAAATAATAATCAGCCCATTTCAGGAAACAAGTCTGTTCCTAAAAGTATCTAATTTTCTTTGTAGACACTGAAATGGATATGAAATGTTCCTCAATTTTCCTAAAATATTATTTAAGTTTCATTAAGCTATGAAATAAACTCATTCCTGGGAGAAACTCTGTACTCTGATTCTGCTCAGTCCTTTTGCAGTCAAGTCGTCTTTCCAGCGAACCGTCCAACACATCCTGCTCACTCTTTCACACTCTTTACCTCCATTAAATTTCCAGAGAGCTGGGAAACTGCTAATTGTTAAAATGAAGTGTGAAGGGTCAGAGTGCTTTTTAAAGCCTTCAGATTTTTGTCAGAAGGCTTGTTCTAATATTACAATATGGTCGCTCTAACAGGCTAATTAAAGTCCGGCACTCCTTTGGAGGTTATCTCACAGTAAAAATCGGTTTAATGGATTCCCTTTCTCATTTCCTGCTCCTGAAAAATATCAAAACCACAGAGACATGAAAGATGGGTTTGTCTATAATGTGGTTTTTTCTAAACAAGTCCAAAACTGGTGGTAAGAACTATTTTGACCACGGATGTTTGGCTTTTATCAAACATCTATGATTCTCAGGAAACATGAAAACAACTTGAAACAGTTTGATTGCTCCCCATCTTTCAGATTGTCCATGAAGTTTAAATTGCAGGAGCAAACAGAGCTTAAAAAACACAGAGAGAGAGAGAGAGCGATGGCTTCTACGGTAAATAAAAACGGGGTTATTAAGAACAGTAACCATGACAGGTTAAAAGCTGGAAATGTCACATCAGAAAACAAGCTCGGTTGTATTTCGTTTTTGATGATCAGCTGCACAAATAAAAAACTCTATTTTTATCCCGGAAAAACTCAATACTATATTTCTACTTTAGTTAAAACTGTTTGCCTCAATGGAATGAAAATATATTAAGATTGTAATTTGTCAATTCATGAAGAACTCTCAAATGGATTTTGTTATTTTTGTTTTATTAATTATTGTAATAATTAATAAAACAAATTAAAACAAGCTTGTGAATGCTAGCACATTCACAAGCTTGTGTGAATGTGCTAGCTGCCACCAATGCTCGTTGCAAATGAATTGCCGCTCAGAGACCTAATAAACTTGAATTGAATGCTTGTACAGCTGAAATAAAACAAAACTAAGATATTTGCACCAGAAACCAAAAATACTTGGTAAGATCTAAAATACATATATAGTTCTGGAAAAACTTAAGAGCCCACCGCACTGAACCCCGTTGAAAACCTCCTGGTTATTCCACCAAATATTGACTTCTGAACTCTGTCTTAGTTAAAACATCAGTATTGTTGTTTCTAAATGCATATGAACTTGTTTTCTTTGCATAATTTGAAGTCTGGTAGCACTGCATCTCTTTTGTTATTTTGACCATTTCTCATTTTCTGCAAATAAATACTAAACTTTTGCTTGGACATGATGCCAGTAGTTCATAGAATAAAAGAACATAAACCTATAAAGAGTAAAATCAGAGAAACTGGTCATTTTAAGTGGTCTCTTAAATTTTTTCCAGAGCTGTATATATAGAGACCTGCTACTGTTAGCATGCACTTTTTGTCTCTATCGTTTATTTCCCCTGCAGTCTAACAGACCATTTGCCTTTGTAAGACACTAAGAAATGTCTCCAGCAGTGAATAAGAACATTTATTTATATGAAAACCACCAACTCCCTTGTGTCATGAACTTGCAGTAGGACAAAGATGCAGTGGGACATTTCAATAAATATATGCAAATAGCGATTCTCCTTCTCAGATCAGCTGAAAGTGCTGAAATCTTGATTTTCCTGCATTTTCACAGAATCATCCATATGAATATCTGCTCTCTGGCGCAGCAGCTTCTCTGTCCTCCCAGCATCTGAGGGAACATCAGGAAGCGCCGTCTGCATCTTTTCCCGATGGAGACCTTATCAGTGAGCGGTGTTTGTGTAATGGGCTTTAGCAGGGCCGTCCTGCAGGTCATACAGTCTGAAGCAAACAGAGAGCCAAAAGAAAAACAAAAAAAGAAGGGCACGGGACAAAGGGAGGAAGAATTACGTAGGTTGTAGGCCTTATCATGCCTTACACGCTGGCTTCTCTGTTCAACGCCTTTCAGCAGGATTGCATTACTGAACCGTGGCTTAACTGAGGGCAAACAAAGACGGGAAAAAGCGCTCCTCTGACTCACACCAGTGTTTGATTTTCTTCTTGTTAAAAAACTGTTCAAATTGCAGCGGTGTCAGTTTTTTCATTTTTAATATTGTTATTATTATTTGCTTTTGTCACTTGCAGCACACCTCCCACACACATGCACCCACATCCACACAAGCAGGACACACAATGTCTCAGAATACTTCCCACAAGTCCCCACCTACATTCCCCTTTCAAACGCTGATAGCGGGCGCATGTATAATTGCAGTCGGCAATGGCGTGCACCTTAGAGGAAATAATTACCACCATAAAAAGAGCAATTACTAACCTGGCAGAGAGCTGCAGTGGATTTTAATGCCTGTGCCGGTAACGTCTGTTCGCGCATTGCTTTTTGTTTGTTTGACTAATGGTTTCTTTTGAAGGATAAACAAGCCACATTTACCAAAATGTCCTCTGTTTCGCACACATGTTTGGACGTAGAACAGTGTCTGCTTGTTTTGAGACAATCAGGAAGAAAAACAACACTGTGAATGCTGGGAAAGATGAGCAAGGCTGAAAGGTTAATATGAGCTTGATTTATATAGCCTAACATTAAAGAGCCTTATAAGAATTGACTGTTGAGAGAGGCTGGCTTCAATTCAATACTTAATATCCAGTTTTGATTAGCTCATGTTTCATTTCGCTCCCTTTCATCTGTTTGGAATAAACGCTCACCAAAACGGCTGTCAGTGTAAGACAATTAATTGCTTTCTTCCTCGGTGTCATTATGAGAGGATCACTAAAATGATAAGAACGGAGCGAGCGGCTTTGTGATTTACATCGGAACCACTCAGCTCCATGAGCGAAGCATGGGCAAGATGCATTAAGGCGCGCGGTCTCTCCTACGTGCGCCATTACCAGACAGAAAGGAGGAAATAACGTTGGCAACTTTTTTTTAAGATACTAATTTCGCCGAATCAGTCATAGAGAATTAATCACCGTCTGTTCCCTGTCTGTTTCAGAGAATATGGCCATCTATCAAAGCCTTCACTTGTCCTCACAGAAACGTCTCGCAGCTATTGTTTCCGGGCTTCATTGGTTTGATGGGTTTCACAAAATGGGTACAGATTACCCACATATCCTTGGTTTAAACTGCACTGCAAAATCCACGTTTAAACACACTGGACAATAGGAGAGCCACTATTGTTAGTTTTAATACGTTATTATTCAAGAGTGAGGGATTAATTTGCCTCATTATTGACACAAACTGATCAAAACGTTGAACAGAAACAAGCCCCACTTAATGTTATGATCCCTCTTAATGAATCATTTTAAAAAGTCTTTTTAGGATTATTGTTATTATTGGTTGGTGTCTTCATAAAGAGGACACTTATTTATAGCATTTGTTACCAAATTACGTTTAAAACTGCAGTATGCAAGTTTTATAAAATAATATTTGTTTTTACATGTTTGTTGAACCTGTCACCATGTTGTGACAGTTTGGTATTAATCTGCCAGTGCCGAATAGAAACAACCAACCAGAGCCAGGAGGCGGGTCTTAAACGCTGTCAATCACTTTCAGTGTGATGCCGCAGCTAGCATAACCTCTTATGAATGCTAAGGCTAGTTAGCATAGACACCAATGACGGCACATAAGCAGATTTTCTGTAGCGTTGTTTCTTCGCCATTAGTACATTTAGGAGTGAGTACGTGAGGGTGATTGACAGCGCTTTGACCTCCTTCCTGGATCTTATTGGTTGTTTTTGTTTGGAAGCAGAGCAATAGTAGCCCAGGAATTAAGTGGAGGAGATCGATCTCTTCACAGATTATCTGTCTTACATTACACCGCCACGACACGGTGATAGTTTTAACAAATATGTAAAAATGAACTATTCTTTATAACAGTTACATAAAAGTTAAGAAATGAGGAAGGACGCAAGCTTATCTCATCACCATGGAGACGGAGGAGGAAGGTAAGGGAAGTAGAAAAATCTCCCACGCTCAATGTTTGAGAGCTGCAGAGTCTTGGTCTCCATGGCAACCACAGGAGTCAATCTACAGCTGGTTGTTTGGGACGCATGGAGACACTTTCCTGTCAGAAGTTAGTTTTTTTTAAAGGATAACAACTCAAAACATCCCAGTGATTCATTCACAAAACGCACCTTCTTTCATGGTTGTTCACTGTTTTCCACAACAATGTATATTTAGGATTTAGATCTGATTGTAAAATAATCTCCAATTGACATTTGAGGAACGTTTTGGTAAAAGTTTTTAAAGTTGCGTCGTAAAATGTTGTATATTTTATCAAGTTTTGGTACCCTGGTAAATAAATGGGTCATAAAATCTTCTGGAAAGAAGAGCAACATATATACAGCTCTGGAAAAAATTGAAAGATCACTTAAAACTATTAGTTTCTCTGATTTTACTCCTTATAGGTTTATGTTTGGATAAAATGAACATTATGAACTACTGACAACATGTCTCTGAAATTTCAAGCAAAACTTTTGGATTTATTTGCAGAAAATGAGAAATGATCAAAGTAATGAAGAACATTCAGTGCTTTTAGACCTCAAATAAGACAAAGAAAACAAGTTTATATTCACGTAGAAACAACAAAACTAATGTTTTAACTCAGGAAGAGATCAGAAACCAATATTTGGTGGAATAACAATGAGGTTTTCAATGGGGTTCAAGGCAATGGTCTCTTAGTTTCTTCCACAGCTGTATTTTGACCAAAGATTTAATGTTTTTGTAACATGGTGCACAGAATATTTGGTGTTTTCTTTATTTCCAGCCACATAGTGCCATTTTTAAAACAATAAAGCAGGGGCAACAAACTCATTTCCATTTTGGGCCGTATCAAAAATCTGAATGTTCTTAAAAGGTCGGTTGTACTAGAATATATTGACAAAACCAATTAAGGGCCACATAAAAAGCTACGGCGGACCACATTTGGTCCCCAAGCCTTGAGTTTGACGCCTGTGCAATAAAGTAATTATGTGTGTGTTACTTTTGGGTGTTATAAAGATACTGTAAAACTTAAGAAATCTGACAGTTTATCCTAACTCTCCTGATTACCACCGTCTTACGTTTCAAATATATAAAACTACATCTGTTAACCGTCTTCATAACAGAGCCAAAGGCTGCAGACAACCAATCAACCGAGAATGGTAAACATCTGAGATAGCTGCCCCATCAGTGCCTGATGAAAATGTGAATGTAATCTAAGACATTGTGACTGTCAAAATCTTTGGGAGGCCGTCTGAATACAAAGAAGGGCAATAATTGAACAATATTCATTATTAACAGGAAGATTTTACATTGAAATCTATCCAAATAGTTTGTTTTCTGTTATTATTAAAGGTGATTATAATTACATAAATAATCTCTGACTTGGACTCATTGGATGTCTGGGAAACCTTGGCTGCTCTGAGCAGCTACGGGCCATCTAGACCAGAATCCATTAAACAATCTGCCAAACATTTACAGCCGCAGACAGGCTGACAAGTTTAATTGTAGATGACTGAATTAACATTTGCCGTCAGCTTTTCAAAGACTTTCATGGCCATTTGGATTGACATTTTCCTAATGTGTGCAATTTAAATGTAATTTAATGCACTATTTTAATGTCTCATTATCACTGGAGCCCATTTGACCAAATGTTTAATAAATTTGCTGATCGGAAAAAAGCTCCTAAATGTATTCAGAAAAGTTACAAAGTTGGATATCAAACATCACAGACACACAAGCAGCGTTGCTATCAGAGAGAACATCACTCGGGTCCGCTTCAATGGAAAATCAATAAGCCTAACGGCATTACAAAAAATCCAAATGAGGGGAAATGGGATATGCTCAAAGGAATAAATACAGATGCAAAAACAAACAGCATCGGAGAGCAAAAGTGCCAGTAAGTCAATATCACATTACCTGTATTTTATGGTGACTAAATGGTGTGATGCTTTCTTCCAGATGGGACTGAAAGGACCAAGCTGAAGGAGAAATGTCAGCTTATATCAATAGTTCTAATAAATTAATAGCAGCAACTGCAACAGATTATTAGTTACAGTTTTTTTTTATTATTATCATTTTTATTTGGAAAAACAAATTTCTATTATTTACAACTTTATCCATTCAAGGTCCTGGATAAGGATGGAAGCAGAAAGTCCAAGTGATTTTATTCATGTTGCCTTTCTGGTATTTTCTTGCACACTACATGTTTTAGAGTTATGCAAGAACAACAAAAGAACTACAGAAGTGACTAGAGCCATTGAGCAAGAAGAATACAATGTTTACTTATTGCAGAATTGATCCAAAACCAAAAGAAAAAAGCCTTGGTACATGAAAACATGTAGCTGTGTTTGTGTCCTTCTTTAGTGAAACACTTTGCATGAATATTGACAGCACATGTTTTTAGGAGGCGCAGCCTCGTGATCACATGTCCAATATTCTACCTGCTAACAGATTGCTTGCTGGGTTTGGGAGCAATCAGCACCACTCCTGCTAGCAGTTTAAGTAACACAATCTGGTGTCTAATTTCCAACAGCTGTCCTCTCTGCTAGAGGACAGCAGCAAGGGCGGAGGGCCAGAAACACCTTGATGAATCAGGGCCTGCAGAATTAAGACAAATATTTCACGCAAACCGACATTAAAAGGGCAGTATTATGTGTTTTCCAGGCACATTGTGCCATTTTGTTGCCTTCAAGTGTAATAAAAAAACTGCACACAGATGACTAAGAACTCCTGCTCTCTCTGAAACTCCTCCTTCAGGAAGTCATCACAACACTCCTCCTCTACTAACCCTTTAGCAATGTTTTTACGAGAAGTAGCTCGTATAATGAACTCAGCAGATGTGCAGGTCCACCAGGTGTTGGGTGCTAATTGCTGCGGCTAGTCTGAAGGAGCTGAGTGGGAGAGTCGAGGAGGAAAGTTACTTTTGAGGCAGGAGCTCAGAAACTTGGAAACTGCAGCTCCAAGGAGGAGCTACATCCTTGAAGGCAGGGCTAGGTCCATCCAAGCGTTTTACATAGCTGAATAGTTGCCATGGAGATTAAAGTATTTCTTAAACATGCATGAAAGAATCAAGGCAACACTCCATGTATGTTTTTGATGAGGGAATAGCCTTATAAGATAATATAAAGCTCAAAAAGGCAATTTTACATAATACTGCCCCTTTAACTTTCATTTGATTAAATGACAGCCCAGTAAATGGAGGCTGTTGTGAAATTTTCTTTGTCCTAAAAATTAATGGCAAGTATTTCTTCTGTTTCTTACTTTTAGTAAATTTTTGCCAGTGTAGCAAAATATGTCACACAGTTGCCTGAAATAATGTTTCATTTAAATTTTCTGCACAAATTAAAAAATTGGATTTAATTTCTGCCTTCATTTAATGTCCTTAATCCTGTTAAGTAATTTGCAATGCATGCACTTATGGTTGCATGCACTGCGGGATAGAAACGTGCATCCGTGCAGCATGTGTACGCCTCCTCGTCTTTTCCCTTTCTAACTAAGTTTGCAGGGGTAAATCGAGTGTGTGACTGCATATAATTCACTCTCAGAGCGGCCCTATTTCCTGCTGCCTGCCTGCTTGGTCACGCTGATTCAGTGCACCAGCGGCAGAGCAAAATCTATAGCAATAAATTTCACCTCCAAGAGGCTATGTGGCACATCAGCCAAAGATGGCCCTGCTAGAAACCAAAGCATAGATGGTTAGCCACAAGAAGCCAGCTGCAATCGGCGGCCGCTGCTGCTCTCTGAGAGTTTTCACCCTTTTTGTATTATGGTTGACTGTTATGATCACTTAACCTTGACAGCCCCTTTAGAATACATCCACTCTCGCTGCTGCGCTTATAAAGTTAAATCAACATGAACCCGCAGAAGGCTGACTGCGTTGGTCATCTCATCTGGCCCGTAATGGCCAAACGCCGTCTCCCTGATTGATTCTGCTTATTTGATGCGCTTCTCGACAAGGGTCACAGGCCAGGCACAGATCAGACAGTAAGACTTCAATGCTCCGAGCTGATGCATGCTCCACTTTCTGCAGGTAGCAGTCTGGATTTTATATGTAACAGTGGCTTCACACGCCATTAACCTGCGCCACGGCTTGTCGTGTCGTTATCGATTCTTAAAGGGCCGCACCGGCTGTGGACGTTCCCAATGCCCTTCAGAGATATCGCTCCGATTTGGAGCGGGACGAGAAGACAGAGCGGCAGAGCCGGCCCAAGGCAATGCGAGCCAAGCAGCTGCTTAGAGTCCTGAGAGCATCATTTGATTTTATTTTCTAGTGATAGATTGAACGTTTTGCACGTTTTTTTTTTTTTTTACATCTGTTCCAAATTTTAAAAACAAAAAGATATTAAACTCGCTAACTTGTTTACTGTAAGTGTTTGTAGGCTTGTCATGATAAATTTTGTCCTGGAAGTTATTGCAATAAATGACAATATTGTTGCTTTGAGACAATTTTCAAGTAATATGATAATGGCATAATGATGCAAGACATATTCTTAAAGATCAATATTCAATTCTAATCAACATTTAAGACTGGAAGTGGAAGACATTTTAAATGTCTAAAATAAATAAGCAACAAATAAAATGAATTATGAAGTCTCTGTCAAACTTCTTCAAAAAAAGGGACCAGTTGAGACTAAAACACCAGACTGAAGACTTTTATCATCCAGTTTTTGGTAGAAAGAGAGAAAAGAGAAAAATAATAAATCATGCAAATGGAAATTATTGAGTTTGTTTTAATGAATCACTCGATTAGTTGATTCATTGCTAATTGCGACAGGCCTGGGTGTTTGTCTGCAGATGTTACTTTCAGTTAGTTAAATTAATATACCACACTCAAATAACACTCTGCATTTCAAAATGCTAATTAATTAGAGCCTCTTTGCTACTCTGTTAGGTTAAAATCAACAGGTAAGGTAATTTATTTATATAGCACATTTTCAGCAGCAAGGCATTTCAAAGTGCTTTACATCATATCAAACACAGAAACACAATGCAACATAGAATCAACAATATAAACACGACATTAAGTCAGGTTCCATCAATAAATTTGTAATTGATTACGTTTCAAATATAATCCTAAACAGGTGGGTTTTTAGTCGAGTTTGCATCCATAAAAGGTTTACCTGTTACACTCCTACTGTGTTATATGGAACAAAATACCTGTTGCTATTTTTATTCCCACTCACGCTCACAATCACACAGTTTAAAACGATGCAGACAGCATTTTAATGGGCTTCCGGCACGAGGCTCCGTACACCTCTTTCACAGAATTTCACTGTGGGACTCCGTCATCCCTCACGGATTTATGTGCAATTTCAACATAGAATCAACAATCAAACCATGACATTAAGTCAAGTTCCATTATTAAATGTGTAATTGATTACGTTTCAAATACAATCCTAAACAGGTGGGTTTTTAGTCTAGATTTAAAGGAAGTCAGTGTTTGAGCTGTTTTACAGTTTTCTGGAAGTTTGTTCCAAATTTGTGGTGCAAAGATGCTGAATGCTGCTTCTCCTCGTTTGGTTCTGGTTCTGGGGATGCAGAGCAGACCAGAACCGGAAGACCTGAGAGATCTGGAAGGTTGATACAACAACAGCAGTGAATTAGAAGGAAGTACAAACAAAACAAACCAAAAGAAAGACAAAAACGTAAAAGTATAAAACTATTGGTTTCCCATATTTAATAAGAATAAGTAGTTGATCATTTATAAACTAATAGAGGCTTCTCTGCCTCTTAAGAGAGCCATAATAACCCAGATATCTAATTACAAATGACACTAATATCAGTAGGTATGTTACAGGCCTGGTGTAGCCTAAAAATGATGAAGAATCTACTGTTGACATGTTGGTATGGAGGCCCCCGAATTAAAACCTGCTTAGGGCCCCAAAAAGGCTCGTGCCGGCCCTGCAGGAATGTGATCTGCGATCTCTGTAATTAATGCCGTCTCATTGTGTGTTTGTTGTTACTGATGAAACTGCGTGCTGTTGCTGACACCCAGCCACATTCTGCCATTTTCACACCAAAAAGTCACAGAAGAAAACAAAGACGGTCAAAATGAGCGCAGAGCAGCCGCGCCATCTGCCTCCACGGTCTGAGCCACATTTGAGATTCAAGGCCTCCCCTCGTCCCTCAGAGCCCTTATCCCATATTCACAGACAAGATTGTGGTTAAGCAAAACATTATCACTGCTGATTAAGCGCAGATTGAAATAAAGGGCCAGATTTTCCCTGCTATTTAGATCCATGTCTTGATTTTGCAAGCAAGTTGAACTCTGGATGTGGCGCTTTACTGCCAAACGAATTAACAGTAATCAGTCTAATTAGACACATTGAGATAACAGCGGTGTCTTTCTTTACTTTCCCCTGAGCTTGACCAGAAAAGTGTATTTTGTGTCACTTCCTGTCAGCGGAGACAGGCACCGTAGCAGAACGCCAGATGGGTACACAGCGCCACGGATGTTTGACGCACAAAAGCTGGTTGGATTTCCATCATTTAGACTGCTTTCGTCCCATTCTCCTTTTAATCAGTGTTGCCCGTCTATCACGCAGGGGAATAAATTTTACTTACACCGCACAAGATGTATTTACTTTATTTAATTGCTGTTTAGTTTGCTTCAGTATGCAAAGTATGCAGAGCAGCGTTTATTAAAGACCTTGAAAAAAAGTGCTGGAAACTGTTGAAACAGAAAAAGAGGTCATTCTCCTCATATAGCTTCTTATATTAGCTGTCCTAGTCACACACTGCATCACTTACCTGCTATTATATTATGAATTAGGTTTTTTATCAACTACTTAGTATAGTTACACATACATTGGAGTGAGAAGTGGTTTGTTGCCCCCTACTGGTGGCTAGAGGACATAACATAACTATTTGAACTATAATGGAGGAGCAGAATTTAAAAAAATACAACTGAAGTAAGATCTAATTTTTCTTCTTGTCAGTAGCTCATGTTGGCCAAGCAGCACAGCTAACTGCTGCAGGAAGTTAGTAGAGTAGCAATTCGGCAAAACTCCAGAGACAGAAGGTCTTTCTTTGCATTTTTTGTGCTTTGTTGATTTTTACCAATCAATCAGATATCGATCAGTTTATGAATCTATGCAAAGACGAGCTGACTTGAATAAACAATGTAATTTCCACCATTTAGAATGTAGTCTTATAACAACATACAAAAATGGCGTTTTGAAGGGATTTTCAGCGTATTTTATGACGGTCTAAGTCATAAACCGGGTATTTTATGTGACTCTTTAGCCAGATGTGTGGTAAAAGTTGCAATTTGTGGCCCCTTTGGCCTTCCATAGTGCAGCACTGACCAACTAGCTCGTCAAGCTTGCTAATATCCATCTGGATAGTTGGAAATGAAGGAGTTTGTCATGAGAAATGTAGGCCATCAATCCGCACACAGAATACACACAGTACACCTGAGTGTGTGGGAGCAGTTTCAGGTTTTACCTCTTCACCTCATAGCTGCTTAAAAATAAAAAAGATAACCCGGTGGAGGGAAAGGAGAAAATTAGTCCAACAGCTTAGGAGGAAATTGTGGATAAAACAATGAAAGGTCAGGACAGTCGTTTAGCAGTATTTTGGACATATAAAAAGGGTTTTAAATAGTAGAAAGATATTTCCAGGGTGTACAAATGTTATTTTAATACGAGATCATCTCTTTGGGCACCTAATTCTGCTCAGATTTCTAATTTGGGTTTACTGGGTTTACCTCGTAAATTATATTGCAGATCTTGTGAACGTATGCTACTGTGCATGTGTCAAGCCATTAGAGGATGAAATAATAATAAAAAAATACAACCGGTTGCCGTCCATGTGGGAAAGTGATATATTTGATGTATGTCTGCACATCTTGTGCTGTCAGCTGGCCACTAATGGACCAATAAACAGGCTGATGGGAAGAGGCAGGAGACAATCAAGCGAATGTCTCTTTCTTTCCCTGCTGTTGACTGTGTTCATGGTTCGCTTCAAATCAGTAGTCCTATTACGGATAATGTGCCTTATACCTCTTATCGGGGTCTCCTGAGCAATGACCCAGCTAATGCTAAATGGGTGTCTTAAGCTGTAGTTAATATCTCCATGTAACATTAGCGGCAGCCTTATTAGATAACACTATTAATGCTGGAGGGATGAAGAGAATGGATGGTATCAAAACAACCAAATGTTCACGTGTCTCTTCTGGATTCAAAAAAATAAAAAGGTAAAGAGGAAAACCAGCCTCTGTTCAATGAGGTTTGACCACATCGAGGTGTACGCCTGTTTTGTGTTTGTGTATTGTTGTGCGAGCTTGTGAGTGATGCAGCAAATTGTCCATTTGCAGTATATCCGATGGGCTCAGGGATGTCATTAGTCACAGCGTGCTCGTTTTCATTAAATGGCCCAGTCGCCATGGCAGCCCCACAAAGGCCAGTCCCCTCCCCGCCAGAGCAACAAGAGTGACAGCCCAATTAGAGCGGGGCGCCATGACACGCAGTATGCTGTGATTACAGCTCCGAGGAGACGGCAGCCAGGCAGGACGGGGCGGGGGGTAGGATACACCGACGAAGGTCCCAACGCGATCCATCGCCAAACAAACACGATGAGCCGTGACCCCGGCGGTCAGGCCTGTTCGGAGGGCGCCATATCTTCATCCCGCCATTACATGTGGCACCTGCCATCGAGCGCAGCTAGCCACGGCTGTTCAAGCTACACCACCCAGAGGGCTTCAGGCTAGCATCAAACAAACGTCGGCCTGTCCGGCAACATTCTGTGCTGAAGATCTCTATCGCCTAGCAACGCAGGATACCACACACATTTCCTAATCCTCTGCAAGCCTCCATGTTTTGTGGAGAGCATGTGACAGTTAGGTGTCAGAGACGCAGCAGGGGAGTGAAGCGGGGCTCTAATCTTGGTGATGATGAGAGTATAATGGAAAAAGAAAGCGTGAAGCAAAGTATGGCATTGAATCTGTCAGCCTCTCTGAAAAACACATTCAAGATATAACAGTCATTATGCCAAACCCAAACAATGGAGACTCATCATCGCATTGTGAAAAACACAGCTTCTACTTTTAAGCAGAATAAACTTTTTGAAAAGCATATCCCACCTTAGCTTCAATCGTCACCAAACTGTAGTGATGATTTGTCATCCATTACGGAGTTTAACTTGAGACTTTATGGATGCAAATAATACTCTGTAGAGACTAAAACAAAATTGCCACCTAACTAAGCCAAAAAGGTACAAATAATAACTGCATTGGTCATTATTTTGCAGCTTGCAATAAGTTATTTAACCCCAAGTGATATAACTTCTTAATTATTAAACTATCTTGTCAAAAACACATCCCATGGTCAGAAACATCCTCCTTAGGGTCAAATCATTGGCATGAAGAAAAGAAAACATCTAAGAAGATTGCAAAAACTGCTAAAATATTGAGTTAAAACTATAACGCGTTATTAAAACTGGAAATAAAGTGGGGACCAATTGGCTTTCAGTCAGAAATGTGGTTAGAAGAAATTCTGAATTATCATAAACGGTGAACTTAGATCAAAGAAAGCAAGACCAGAAGAACTCAGGGATATGTTTAATAGTAAAAGTTGCCTGCTTTTTACGCAAAACCTGAAGGGATTGGAATAGAAAAGCTGTATAGCCACAAGAAAACCACTAATCAGAGAAAAAAGGCTTATGGTGCGTTCACACCAAACACGGCACGCATGTCAAGTTCGACGCGTGTGCACTTTGAATGCAGATGGTTGACATTTTGCTTTAGACCTAGCGTTTCACGCATCTGGTCCGTCTGGTTTACGTTCAAAGTCTGTGGAGGCGTGTCAGACGAGTCAAAAATCGCTCTAGCAGTTGTTTTCCGTTGCCGGCCTGTATGTCGGACGAGTTGGATGCTCTTGAGCCGCAACGGGCCCTCGACGAGCCTCCGTATAGACTTTGAATGTAAACCAGAAACGCCTGACGTTCAAAATGCGTTTGGTGTGAACGCACCATAAATTTGCAAAGCGGGCACAAATATTGAACTCTGGAGCAATGGACGAAGGCCATGTGGTCTGATAAATCCATATTTACCCTCTTCCAGAGGGATGGGTGCGTCAGGGCAAGAAGAGAGGCAAATGAAGCGATGAACCAATCATGTCCAGTTTACCAGCCTGTGGAGGCAATGCTTTGACCTCTGGTTGTCAGATCCAGGTTCAGCAACATTATGTGCCCAAAGAATGAGGTCGGCTTCCAAACACCTTTTTGTATTTAATCTTTATCTGATATTAAGATTTGTTTGTGAATCATTTGAATGTGATACAACAGGATATTTTTTACAGCACTAAAGTTTCTTTACCATTAAGAGGCTGTGTTGTAATCTGCTTCAATCTAGCTCACAGTGATTTTCTTTATTGAGTTTAGCTGGCTTTGCGCCACAGTTACATTTTTCAAAACGTTGCTATTTTCTTTTCTGTAAAAGGTACTGAAGAGTTTTCCAAAAAATATTCCAAAAATGAAGTTAATGTTTTGATACTGTGTGATTTTTACTCCATTTTCCCAAAGTGATGATTTTAAGCTTATTCACTGTCGTGTTCTGGCCCAGATTTGCCCACGGCTCATATTTTAATCAGGTTTTACTCAACAGATGGTTTGCTAGGCTGAACCATGTTGACATTGGAAGATATTTAGAAAAAGGGCAAACATTTTTAAATATTACTTGGCCGCCCACTAGATAAACCATCCTTCCAACACATTTCTTCAAACCATCTTTACTGGATCAACAGACTCGACTCTTTAAATTTTAACTCTAGCCAACATTCTCCCAAGAAATTACAAACATATGGCAAAGAAAAGGCATTAGTGTTGTAAACATTGCTGAATTGGCTTTTCTTCTGTTAAGGAAATATGGATATTGTTGAGTGT
This sequence comes from Xiphophorus couchianus, assembly GCF_001444195.1. Classification (NCBI taxonomy): domain Eukaryota; kingdom Metazoa; phylum Chordata; class Actinopteri; order Cyprinodontiformes; family Poeciliidae; genus Xiphophorus; species Xiphophorus couchianus. Next base: position 13,494,733 of record NC_040247.1, on the reverse strand, counting down.
TTAATATGGCTAATCTCATGACATGTGCGTTTAAGAGATAAACATTCCTATTTGGACAAATGTTAAGCAGAGATAAACATTCTCCTGGCAAGGCTGTAACTTAGAGCAGCCATAAAATACTATTCTCTTGAAAGGCTTTAAATTAGTAGGCCATAAAGAACATCTTCCCCTGCCTAGAGGTCGGAGGTTGGGGGGTTTCCCAGGGGCTCTGAGCTGCATCTGGAGTTGATCACAGATTTCGAATCTTGGAAACATCTATGTTTAATTTCGGATACACCTTTTAAATATTGTTTGTGATAAGGCAAAAATTCAAATCTTTGGAGAAGCTGACTGCAGAGGAGCAAGATAGGTTTTGTGAAATTAACTTATAACTTTAACAACTAAAATGACTCTTGAGTTTTGTCATTAAAACTTAGGGGAAGGTTTACGTTTTTCCAAGGTGGCTCTCTGATTGGTTGAACAACGGAACGCCTTCGTTGCATAAATTAAAATACGGAAACACCTCTTTGTATAAGATGACGTGTAAAGAGAAAGAGAGAGTTTTTTTCCATCTTTTCTCCACGTGGGCGCCTTTGTCTGTCTTTGTGTTCGTTTGTCTTCCCCTTGTGTGTTTTTATTTTATTTTTATGAGAAAATGCATATCTCTGTACCTCTGCAGCTTTGTTAACTGATTCATGTGTGGTTTTGTATGAATTAAACTCTGTGATCTGTGACGTCAACACGCCTTGTTTAGTTTCGTTTTACAGCTGGCCGCTGCTCGCCGAGAAGAACCCGGCTGTGTTAAGGAAGAGACGAGCCAAACGTTTTGTTCAAAGTTTTAATAAATAATTCTTCCTCAATACTTCCAATGAAAAAAAAATGTTTCCAGCTCTGATCGAATAGGTTTTATAACACCTATACACCCACATGTATCTGCAAGGTCAGGATAGGTTTTCTCATGGTTGGTTGAATTTTTGCAGAGTACAAGCTATGCTGCCATATCAAACTGTTTTTAAAGATTTGTTTATGTTTTGGAGATTCTGAATGAATTCTGAATGTATGAATCTTGGCATTCAAACAAATGGGGAATAAAAATAAGAAGTAAAAAAACAATAATTTAAGATCTAGAAGTTTATGACAAGTAAATAGTCAAGATGAAGGTCTGATGAATATTTCCTGTTAAAATCCTGTTGTTTTTTCACCATAACAGTGCCAAACTACTTGAACTGTATCTGGTCCTACAAAACTATTCAAAGAATTTAGAGTAGATTCTTTCTTTAAAGAACACAAAGAAACGAACAGAGGACAGACACTAAATACAGAAATGTTGGCATTTGAGAAAAATGAGTTTGCACCATTCTGCAAGCTGTGTTCTCTGTAAAATTCAAACTTCCTGGTAAAAAAAATAAACTGGAATCCCCTCGAAAGTTTGATTTCCCATTGAGAAACTGGAAGCAACTCCAACTAAACCGAGTTACAAGTTTTAAGGACGACTTTGTGCTGCTTCTTTGTGCTTATGCGAGAAGCATGCTTATTTTACAAGACGCACATGTAAGAGCGCGTCAAAAATCAATGTTACATGCAAAGCTTGGAACTATAAACAGAACCAATTAAAAGTGATGTTAAAAATGTTTGTAAGTGGTATGAAAAGCAACATTTACAGGCGCCGCCATGTTGAAATTCCTGAGGGATTCTGACAGACTTCTGACAGGCTACTGGCGCTACTGGGCTCTCTGACCTTAATGCATATTAAAGGATATTTGGTATTTGTACAATACAAATAGACAGTTTTAAGTGTTTTTAGAGGAAACTTTAAGTATTTACAATTTGGGGCGGCTGTGGTCTTTAACCTCTGCAATAATCAGGAATCCATTGGGTTTTAGGTGGAAATCTTGTTTTGAAAACTTGTGTCATTTAATGGCATTCAGTTCAAGAGACTCTGGAAAATTGTGCACAGAAAAACAGCCACAGCGTTCTCCCTCAAAGCAACTTTAGTTTCTACTCTGTGTGTATTTATTCACATTGTCTATTTAGGACCTTTTCTGGTATAATCACATTTTGAAGACCAACAAGCCTTCCAGCGACTAAAGTCCAGTCAAAAAAAATAATTAGTGGTTAAAAGTATGATGTGAATTAATTTCAGGTACTGGCAATACTTAAGGTGAGACATAAATGCAGTTTTTATAATGTATAGTCAATTCAATGTTCTACTACAGCTAGAAATACAAGAACACAGACATTTTTCTATGCAGTTACCATCAATCATTAGACAGATATAATGTATCTTCATCAAGGGATTAAAACGAAAGATTCAAATGTGACCAGCTTCAGCTTGAATAATATGTATCACGATTATCAAAACACAAACAAAAAATAGATTTCTAAGCATGTTTACATATGTATGCCGAGACCTAGGAAAGTATAGCAGCTGCAGGGCATTTTTACAGCAAAAAAATAGAGTTAAATACCAATTAAGGATTTTCTTTCCTGTGAACCTCATTGGAAAAATCAGAAAAAGGGAAGAAGAAAAGAACATTCTGTCAGGGCAGATCAAGCCATTAGCCTCTCTCACTGTACATCTTTTATGTTTCAGACAAAATGGTTCACTGCCTTCTGACAATAAAAACCACGGGTAGAAAAAAAAAAAGATAATTTTCTCCAGGCGGTACTCTGCTCCATTGCTAGCTTCGGCATGAAGAGCCTCACAATAAGCTGGAAATTCACATTTTGGCCTCACATTTTGTATAAATTGCATCTCTAATTGTACGTAAATATGCTGGGATTCTTTCATCTTGCAGAGGCGGTTATGACAAGGAAGAGCAAAGAGGCTGCGACTAATGATTTAATTGTTGGGAGAAAAACAAGTTATTCATCTTGTTGTCAAACAAAACTGCATCCAAGTGTAGAGGTACGTCTACAACTGAAGGAACAATTCAGCTTTTCTCTTTAGGCATTCTCCTTAGACTCAATCCAAAATCAATAAAGAATTTCTTTATTTTAACAAAGTTATCGGTTTAGATATTACCATGTCAAACATTTGTAGATCTTAAAATTTTACACCTGATATTTGTGAGAAATAAACATCTGATTCATTTGTTAAAAGGGGACCGACATTGCATGTTTTAGTACTTCCAGATGTTTTTTTTTTTTTATAAATTAATGTTTTTGGTGTATGGAAAATGAGTCGTTTCAAAAACCACCTGATTGTTGAGTCATATTCTAAGGGCACTGCACCATTACCTAGCAATCCCGGCTGAGTCCAGCCCATCATCTAGCAACACTAGCAGAGCTGCAGCACATTTGGTCAGCAGGTTTTACCGCTGTATGAGCTGTACAATGGCTGCTGGAAAAGACGAGTGCTTTGATTTTGACTTGCCATCCAGAAACCACTACAGCATTCTTGGTTGTGCAGGAGGCTCTACTTCTGCTTTTCTAAGATGTATGGTTTTATAATTTTGCATCCGTTTGCAGCCTTTTTCACATGCAAGTGTAAATGTTGAGTTGGGGGACGTGGCCAGCAGCAGCTTATTTGGATTTAAAGAGACAAGGGACCCTAAAACATCTTATTGTGAAAGGAGCTCAAAATAGGCAGAACTGAGCAGACTAAGGTCTCTTATCTAAGAATGACTTCATCCAAAAAAATGTAATGAACATATTTTATATAGCTCATCTTTTATTAAGTCAATTAACAATTTTGTTTGACCCTTTTTGTCCTTTTTCTGCGTTAGGTCTAAAATGTAAGATGACAGTAGAGAGTGAGGGTCGAGACACGAGGCTCTAATTGGCATAAAAATCAGAGCAGAAAAGTAAAACCATCCGAACCATGAAGTTTGAGTTATAAAACAAAGAAAAATAGATGTACAAGTGCCAATAGAGGCAAGGAGATTTTCTGGAGTTTTGAAAAATAAAGAGCAAAAGTATGAAGGGGGAGATTGAAAGAGACAACGAGGGAGAGGACGCCGTCTGGAGGGTTAAGGGCGATGCTGGAGTCTATGTGACGGCACCAAAGCCACAGTAGCAGCAGAGAAAAGCTGTTAACGGGAGCTCACCGTCCCTTAATCGATTGTGAACAGTGCTGCAAAGCACAGCCAATCCCGAGAGCTCCTGGAGACTTCTCTGGGTTACAGCACTTACACGCTGTCTGCCGCCTGATCCGGGAGACGTTGCAGGGAAAGCAGAGTGAAAAAGACAGAAAAGAAGAAAAAAACAAAGAAATAAGGATGGAGGGCTGTGATTGTGAAGGAAAGGGAACATTGGGGCTTTGAAGATTTAGTTTTCATCTTTGTGACCTTGAAAGTCTTCACAGGCAGATGTAAATGTGGGATTGAGATTCTGTAAAGTGTGTCTTCTTGTGCTTCATTTATGTATTTCTACAATATTTTTCTGTTTCTACTTTAGATCACGAGGACCTGCTTCTGTTCTGCATGGGGATGGTTCTAAAACAGAATCTGATTTGGGTCTCCTCTTCCTTTTATAAGTGATTCCTTGCTTCCTTGAACAAGTTTAAATACTTCAATAGGCAACACGAAACATTTTCTTGCACGAAATCATTCTTAGGTAATGAGATTTCTGCCTGTTTTGAGATGTTTTAGGGTCCCTTGTCACTTTAAATCCAAATAAGCTTCTGCTGGCCACACCCCCAACTCAACGTTTACACTCACATGTCAAAATGGCTGCAAACAGATGTGCAATTATACAAACGTAGATCCTTGAAAAGCAGAAGAGGAGCCTACTGCACAACCAACAAGAACACAACGAGTGGTTGTGCAGCGCATACACAAGCATGATTGACAGCACTAAGACTGTCGTCCTGGCTTTTATTGATTGTTTTTCAGATCATCTGTCTCATATAGTCAGAACATAATGAGTTTTAACAAATACATTAAAAACATTTTGTATTAAAGTTACATACAGTACTGCAGCTTTTATATATGAGATCATCATCACTTTTAAAGTTTATGTACCTAGTGGTTTTTCATATTGTTTATCTCAAACATTTATGTGTGGCAAAAAAAAAAGCAAAATCAGAAGAAATCTATAAAGTGTTAAAGCTTCCGTCAGCTGCAAAATGAAAGATGTGGTCTGCAAATGATTAAATGTTCTTATTCTTAGAGACCCAGTGGGCTGGGTCAGTTTGTTTGGACAAAGAAAGAAGCACTAACATTAGTTTGCTGAAGCCAAATTACTGCCCTCAATGGAATGGAAACCATTGTTTTGTGAATTTCAAAAGAATGTTTTCCCTCCATTTCAAATGAATGGATGACTAAATTACACCAACCTTCCTCTTTCTTCCATTCGTTATTTCAGCAGAGCAGCAGAATAATGATTGATTGGACTTTTGCTGCAGCACCTGGCATAGAGGCCCCCTGGGTCAGAGAGATGCTGATTGCCTTGACCAGCGCTATAGTGCTGCTGCTCCTGGTGTTTCTTTGTGTGATCCTGCATTTTTGTCCTTTTTTAATCTTTGGACTGTTATTTGATTTAGCCCTTTTCTTCTCCCTGTCTCTTTTGTTCCTCTCCATGTCTTTCGAGGTATGACCCTATTTTGGTTCACAAGGCAGAAATGAAGAGTTTTACCCCTCTGTGCACGGCTTGTGTTGTCCTGAATAATTATACCAATTAAATAATCAAAGTTTGAAATAGCACAGAGCTTCACCTGCAGTTATCCGACAAGATTCAGAAAATATATTGGGTTGATTTTCTTCATACGTCTACCCAAACTAATTCACAACATTAGAAATCCAGTTTCCCCTTTGAGGTGAAATATATTCTCTTTGTTCTCTGTAAAAGCAGAACAGTTGTATCTGATTGGCTTGATAGTGTGAAAATGAAGATTATAATGGGAGTAATGTAACATTATTCAGAAGAAGAATCCAGGTCAGGTAAAAAAAGAAAATCTGATTTTACATTAATCTCTGATGGTTGGCTTCAGTGGTTAGATTTGCTTCCTAAAAGCTCGAAGGTTGCGTGTTCAAATCCTGATCAGCGTCTCTCTGTGTCGGGTTTACTAGCTTTCCCTTTGGAGGGATTTCCTCCATGTTTTTTGTTTCCTTCTCTTGTTCAAAAACCTGCATCCTAGGTTCACTGTTTTGTATTTATGTATCTGAGTGGTAAAATGCTGCACTTTATAAGGTAATCCTGAGCCCACCTCCATGCGCAACACTGAGCAGGCACAGAAAATTAATAGACGGATTCTACACGATAGTCTTAGAAGAAGGTTTTTCATGTTTTGCGTTTTATTTAACAGATTGTTTAAAACTTCTAGAACAGGGGTATCCAAAGAGTCCATTTGTAGTCCGTTGAATGGTACAAGTTTGGTTTTCCAGTGGGAACTTTTGTAATTTTTCAAATTTAATTATTCTTTAACAGAAAGTGTCACGGTGCGTTCACGCTCAAACGCGTTTTGAGCGTCAGGTGCGTCTGGTTTATATTCAAAGTCTATGTTTCACGCATCTAACGCGGCGCAATTTTAATCGTTTGGGGCGTTTGACGCGTCTGACACGCCCTCGATGCGCTTCCGTGGACCTTGAATGTAAACAAGACACGCCTAACACGCGGACCGCTAGCTGTAGAGCAAAATATCAAGCGTTTGCATTCAGGGTAAACACGCGTCGAACCTGAAGCGTCGGACGCATTTTTTATGTGCATAACATGTTTGGTGTGAACACACCATTTCTCCCAAAGTATTTTTATTTGAATTTTAATTTCATAGTAAGTAGGGCTCTAAGCATCAAGCAACTTTGTACTCAAAAAAAAAGACAGGAACACATTAATCTTTCTATTAATCTTAATCATTAATCTTTCTATTAAACTTTGTTAACAAGTTTTTGAATAAAGTTCTCATGTGGCATAAGGTCCAAAACCAGCACTGCTGGCAAAAGTCCAATAAAACCTTACAAAATAACTTGTAAAATAAAAATAAAATAAAATAAAAAAACTTTATAAGACTAAAGTACAACCGGTTCTATTATTGTTTTATCAGGTAAAAGGTTTGATTTTGATTAGTAGCTTCTGCAACGATGCTACAGTTTACATCTTGTTATTCATTAAACAAGTAAAAATCTAAACACTATGTATATCCCTTAAAAAAATAAAAAAACATAACATGGATGCTCTTAATTTTTTTCCATGTCTTTCTGTGTTTAAATTTTCACATGTTTTTAGCAGAACAGACACATTTTCTCCATTCTTTCTTACAGTAAACATCAGGTTTTAAACACAAAACCTCTGTTGCTATTCTGAGATGAGAAATCCCATTATTCCTGCTTGACTGGTTTCACCTGTCAGTGAATAATTTCCCAGTAATCATCGGCAGGAAACGGGAGATGACTGCCAGATTGAAACATCAGGCTCTGTGTAGATAACATAAAAGAACATACAAGGAGGCTTTCACCACGAATCAGAGGAGGAGGGAAGGAACATTCTCCACCACATTCATTTAGCTCCTTTAATTTTAATTTCAAGTCATGGCGGCTGTACTGTACGAGCCCAAGTCTACATAAACCTGTTAGCTAGTTAGTCAAGAGAATTAACGGCTAAACCTACACAAGAAATGTGCTGCCAGCTGATTTTGGCAATGCAGCTCATTTGTTTTCCCAAGTTAGGCAGATTTTCCACCTTAAGCATAAACCATGACTCAAATCTGCTCTCATTTTGAAACATTTTCTCAAAAAAAAATCCAAAACGACACCATTTCTTTGTGTTGCTCTGTTGCTAAAATCAAAATGTTCGCGTGCCGTTTTTGCTCAGTGCCGCCCTGCCGTGGCAGTCATTTGGCAAAGTGGCAAGAACTCAAATAGGCAAAGGCTAATGCAAACAGTTTTTTAAGAGCAAACAGAGTGCTGGTCAAGGTCAGGCAGTCAGCAGCCAGAGCTGCCCCTTTAAATGTCAGTTGTCTAGGAAACAGCTGCAGAAATGGAGTATTTGGACAGTGGCTAAGCCTCCGTTTAGTGACGCCCAAGAACAACAGCGTGCCGAGCCAATGTCACCCTGTGGAGCCACTCAGCTCCACGGAAAGCTGCAATTCGAGCAAACTGGGATCTGGAAAACCATAAAAAGGAGAGAAGTCACCGGATGGTATAATCCACATTTGAAGTATGACTCATAATAGATGTGAAAAATTTTTAATCGTGCCAAGATAGTTTGAAAAAGAACTGGCTGCAACAGGTTTAGATCAGTTCAATTTTTAATTATATATTTTTTAAGAACCACCATCACCTAAAATCCACTAATCCACCTATCAGAGTTTGATTTTATCCTGAAAGATTAAGTGCAGCATTTACGGCGATAAAGGAGAAGTACAATCTGGTGACCTCGCCCTGAAATACCGGCACAGAACCAGAATCACGGAGCAGAGTTTCTCACTGCATCTTGCTTCAGAAACTCTATTCACTACTGCCCCCTGCTGTGACCACAAAGGCCAATCTGGGCATTAATGGATCAAAAGTGACCAACACTTTGACCTGACATGATGGATGTTATTCTCTCCTGAAATTTACTTGAGCTCGGAGACAATTTCCTCAGGTTTTAGGAGCAAAGCTTGAGGAAAAATGAGAACTTTGTCACCAGCGACAGAAATGTGAGACAATAAAGAAAGTCAATTTAACAGAAAGGAGAAAGCTCATATCGACTGAATATGTTATGAAACACTACATCAAATACCTCTTTTGCTTTTATAGAAGCAGCCAGAAAAAAATGCAAATAATCAGAAATCTGTAAAAATAAAAGCACAAAGAGCTTCACTTCATGAAAGTCAAATAGGTTTTTAGGCAAGGCTTTCATTTATTATTTGATTTCTGGGGGGAAAATCTGTATTGTGAACAACCATTTCTGTCTTTTTAGTTTCAAAAAGCTGCAAGTTCATCTCTAGCATAAACCATGTTTACACAAACGAGGTTGGTCATTTTAATCAATGTTCACCTTTTTTAATCTACATCTTTTTTTAAAAAAACATATCCAAATTAAATACTTGATCATGATCGGAGTGATATAACAGTCTGAATCTAGTTTTACAGCAATAAATATATATTTTATCTCCATATCCCCATAAACTTAAATGAAATGATTTTTAGAAGTATATCTTTACAATAGGTAGCATATTATATTTTACAGAGACCCGCTCTAAAACACCAAATAGATTTTTAAAAATTAATATAATTAATTGCAGGATCGGTCATTAGTATGATATGATTAAATTACTAATTATTTTACTAGTAGTTCACTTGATCTCCTCCATGGGCTGCCACCTTATCGTGGTGGAGGGGTTTGAGTGCCCCAATGATCCTAGGAGCTATGCTGTCTGGGGCTTCATGCCCCTGGTAGGGTCACCCAAGGCAGACAGGTCCTAGGTGAGGGACCAGACAAAGTGCAGCCCGAAGACCCCAATGATGAAGGAAAACCTTGGACTTGGTGTTCCCTCGCCCGGACGCGGGTCACCGGGGCCCCACTCTGGAGCCAGGCCTGGAGGGGGGGCACGATGGCGAGCGTCTGGTGGCCGGGCTTTTACCCATGGAGCCCGGCCGGGCTCAGCCCGAAGAGGAAACATGGGCCCCCCCTCCCATGGGCCCACCACCCGTGGGAGGGGCCAAAGGGGTCGGGTGCACTGTGTGATGGGTGGCGGCCAAGGGAGGGGACCCTGGCGGTCCGATCCTCGGTTGCAGAAACGGGCTCTTGGGACGTGGAATGTCACCTCTCTGGTGGGGAAGGAGCCGGAGCTAGTGCGTGAGGTCGAGAGGTTCCGGCTAGAAATAGTCGGTCTCACCTCGACGCATGGCTCTGGTTCTGGAACCAGTCTCCTTGAGAGGGGCTGGACATACTTCCACTCTGGAGTTGCCCAGGGAGAGAGACGTCGGGCAGGAGTGGGCATACTTGTTGCTCCCCATCTCGGCGCCTGTACGTTGGGGTTTACCCCGGTGAACGAGAGGGTAGCATCCCTCCGCCTACGGGTGGGGGGACGGGTTCTGACTGTCGTTTGTGCTTACGGGCCGAACGACAGTTCAGATTACCCACCCTTTTTGGAGTCCTTAGAGGGGGTACTGGAGAGTGCTCCTCCTGGGGACTCCCTTGTTCTGCTGGGGGACTTCAACGCTCACGTGGGCAACGACAGTGAGACCTGGAGGGGCGTGGTTGGGAGGAACGGCCCACCCGACCTGAACTCGAGCGCTGTTCTGTTGCTGGACTTCTGTGCTCGCCATGGATTGTCCATAACGAACACCATGTTCAAGCATAAGGGTGTCCATATGTGCACTTGGCACCAGGACACCCTAGGCCGCAGTTCGATGATCGACTTTGTCATCGTTTCATCGGATCTGCGGCCGTATGTCTTGGACACTCGGGTGAAGAGAGGTGCGGAGCTGTCCACTGACCACTACCTGGTGGTGAGTTGGCTCCGGTGGCGGGGGCGAAAGCCGGTCAGACCTGGCAGGCCCAAACGTGTTGTGAGGGTCTGCTGGGAACGTCTGGCGGAATCCCCTGTGAGACGGAGCTTTAACTCCCATCTCCGGCAAAACTTCGAACACGTCCCGGGGGAGGTGGGGGACATGGAGTCTGAGTGGACCGTGTTCCGTGCCTCCATTGTCGAGGCGGCCGATCGGAGCTGTGGCCGCAAGGTTGTCGGTGCCTGTCGCGGCGGCAACCCTCGAACCCGTTGGTGGACACCTTCGGTGAGGGATGCCGTCAGGCTGAAGAAGGAGTCCTATCGAGCCTTTTTGGCCTGTGGGACTCCGGAAGCAGCTGATGGGTACCGGCGGGCGAAGCGGCATGCGGCTCGGGCGGTTGCTGAGGCAAAAACTCGGGTGTGGGAGGAGTTTGGAGAGGCCATGGAGAAAGACTTCCGCACGGCTTCGAGGCGATTCTGGTCCACCATCCGGCGTCTCAGGGGGGGGAAGCGGGGCAGCACCAACACTGTTTATAGTGGGGATGGTGTGCTGCTGACCTCTACTCGGGACGTTGTGGGCCGGTGGGCAGAGTACTTCGAAGACCTCCTCAATCCCACCAACATGCCTTCCACTGAGGAAGCGGAGCCTGGGGACTCTGGGTTGGGCTCTCCAATCTCTGGGGGCGAGGTCGCCGAGGTGGTTAAAAAGCTCCTCGGTGGCAAGGCCCCGGGGGTGGATGAGATCCGCCCGGAGTTCCTTAAGGCTCTGGATGTTGTAGGGTTGTGTTGGTTGACGCGACTCTGCAATATCGCATGGACATCGGGGGCAGTTCCCCTGGATTGGCAGACTGGGGTGGTGGTCCCCCTGTTCAAAAAGGGGGACCGGAGGGTGTGCTCCAATTATAGAGGGGTCACACTCTTAAGCCTCCCTGGCAAGGTCTATTCAGGGGTCCTGGAGAGGAGGGTCCGTCGGATAGTCGAACCTCGGATTCAGGAAGAGCAGTGTGGTTTTCGTCCTGGTCGTGGAACACTGGACCAGCTCTACACCCTCAGCAGGGTCCTGGAGGGTGCATGGGAGTTCGCCCAACCAGTCTACATGTGTTTTGTGGACTTGGAGAAGGCGTTCGACCGTGTCCCTCGGGGAGCCCTGTGGGGGGTTCTCCGGGAGTATGGGGTACCGGGCCCTTTGATACGGGCTGTCAGGTCCCTGTATGACCGGTGTCAGAGTCTGGTCCGCATTGCCGGCAGTAAGTCGGGCTCGTTTCCGGTGAGAGTTGGACTCCGCCAGGGCTGCCCTTTGTCACCGATTCTGTTCATCACTTTCATGGACAGAATTTCTAGGCGCAGCCAAGATGTTGAGGGGATCCGATTTGGTGGCCTCAGGATCTCATCTCTGCTTTTCGCAGACGATGTGGTCCTTTTGGCTTCATCAGATCGTGATCTGCAGCTCTCGCTGGATCAGTTCGCAGCCGAGTGTGAAGCGGCCGGGATGGGGATCAGTGCCTCCAAATCCGAGGCCATGGTCTTGAGCTGGAAAAGGGTAGAGTGCCTTCTCCGGGTCAGGGGGGGTGTCCTGCCCCAAGTGGAGGAGTTTAAGTATCTCGGGATCTTGTTCACGAATGGGGGAAGAAGGGAGCGGGAGATCGACAGGCGGATTGGCGCAGCGTCTGCTGTCAAGCGGGCGCTGTACCGGTCCGTCGTGGTGAAGAGAGAGCTGAGCCAAAAAGCGAAGCTCTCGATTTACCGGTCGATCTACGTTCCCACCCTCATCTATGGTCATGAGCTTTGGGTCATGACCGAAAGAACGAGATCGCGGATACAAGCGGCCGAAATGGGTTTTCTCCGTAGGGTGGCTGGGCTCTCCCTTAGAGATAGGGTGAGAAGCTCAGTCATCCGGGAGGGACTCAGAGTAGAGCCGCTGCTCCTTCACATCGAGAGGAGCCAGTTGAGGTGGCTTGGGCATCTGGTCAGGATGCCTCCTGGACGCCTCCCTGGTGAGGTGTTCCGGGCACGTCCCACCGGGAGGAGGCCCCGGGGAAGACCCAGGACACGCTGGAGGGACTATGTCTCTCGGCTGGCCTGGGAACGCCTCGGGATTCCCCCGGAGGAGCTGGAAGAAGTGGCTGGGGAGAGGGAAGTCTGGGCCTCCCTTCTGAAGCTGCTACCCCCGCGACCCGACCTCGGATAAGCGGAAGAAGATGGATGGATGGATGGATGTTCACTTGATGAATAGCTCTACTTTCTATTAAACATATTTTGCTTTTCAGTCTTGAAATGCATGTTCTCTTGTCTTTCCTATTTTGAGAAATGGTTAAAAGAAATTGGGCTTTGTGTAACAATATACTGACAGTCAAGGGAAACAGGAAGTAACTGAATAAACATTTCAAAACGATAAAAAAAAACAGCATTTATGTTAAAATATGCTGCAGTTAGTTATTTGAATAAAGTTGCTAGAGGAGAAGAAATTTGTGGCAATGGAGATTATGTAAATATTTTTAAAGATGGTATTTTATGTTCCAAGTCAAACTAAAGGATGCATTTTCCTCCATTTTGAGCGAGAGCATGAGGCTGCAACAAATGATTAATTCATTCTGGGGCTTTTTATGCCCGTTTTCCAGGGGTGCCAATTAGTTTTGAGGTTATAAAATAAATGGTGGAGAGCGATTTCGCACGTTTGATGCTGAGGAAACATGTAGCGATCCTAAGACGAGAATCACATCCCTGCAGCTGCTTTAACATGCTCTGTGTAATTCAGATTTCCATTTGTCTATCCAAGTTGACATCAAGGATATCCTCTGATCTCTGTGGCTTAGGCAAGTAGCTGGCATTGTCAGTTTCATAACTCATGAGCTGCGATGACATATATACATGTCAGCAGTTCTGCAAACAGATCTGCATTTATTTACAGCAGCTACATCTGTCTTTCCTCCCTGCAGCCTCTTCTACATTCTTCTATCGCAGCATTTAAGCAGGGAAAAAAAAGAAGAGAGCAGTTCAAACATGTCAGACAGATTTTTTTTATTAGGATCCTCTCTGTGTCATGTTCCTTTGCATCAAGTGTCAGCTCCTCTTGAGCACAGGGTGACCCAGCTCCACTTCTCCACCCTCAGCTGATTAATTAGGGCCAGGGAGACGTGGATCCAGAGAGACAGATCAGATCCTTGAAACTCTTTGGCATGTCTTTGTGCTGGTGTTGCTGAACTGTGGAGTCAAGATAGCCGGTGGGCACGGCTTGAATGGGGACCTTTCAAATCCAATCGCGTGGTGTTGGTCCCCATCCCGGCCCGGCCGCGCCATCAGAGCAGATAACGTGCTCCACTAAAGGTTACGACTCACTATGACATTTCTCTTGAGACCAAGAAACCCCAGATTGCTGACGACTAATCTTAATTCATGTAAGAGCCCATTTGTTTGAATTTGTACCTCCTGTGCAGCGACATGAAGGCACCTCATTTCTTTTTATTTATGATAAAACTTAACTAAATGAACAGATACAGGTGGGAAATAAAAACAAGAAGGGACGATTTGTTTGGGATTGTCAGAGGAACAATGACTACTGCTAGCTTACACCTAATCAGAGGTGGGTAAAGTACCCTAAAATTGTAAAAGTAGCACTACTTCAACATATTTTTACTCAAGTAAAAGTAAAAAGTAGTCATCCAAGAAATTACTCAAGTAAGAGTAAAAAAAGTATTTGGTAAAAAGTCAAATTATCAATCATTTAATATTTAAAAATAACCCCATCAGACAGACCAAAATATAAAGTTAAGTGGAAATTTTGGCATTTTAAGGATGAAAATTACAATAATTCATGTAAGTAACAGAAAATATCAAAATCAGGCAGAAGATTTTTTTTCCAAATTAGTTTCTTTCAATAATAAACATATGAAACTTTATCAAAAAACTGCAGTGTCTCTGTGTCTGGTGGATTTTTGGGTAAAACATGTCATTTTACTCAAGTGTAGCGATACTTCATAATAAAATTATTCAAGTAAAAGTAAAAAGTACAGTATAGTAAAAATACTCCTAAAAGTCAATTTTTGCAACAAAAATAAAAAAAGTTACTCAAGTAAATGCCACTAGTTACCACTAGTTGGATGCTGGGGTGAGAAAATAATCTTTTTTACTGTTTACTTTAAATTATTATCAATAAAACGTCCATTTGTGCTTTAAATGCATCTCTTTGTGTCTCTAGCCAACCGTCTTAAAATAATTATTCTAAAGGTGTATTTAGCATTACCAAAGTTTTAAGTTTTTTTCTGCGCTTTGAGAAAACCAGTTCAGTGTCCAGTATTTTCACTATAAGTGTGCCAACAAAGTAAAATTTTTACAGCAACCTATTCAATACCCTATTGACTAACAGCGTCACGGTTTTGGTTATTTTTTAGAAACATTTGAAAATATCCTTACCGCTGATGAAGTGATGAGCTCCGTTGTTGATTAGCTAGCCACACTCGTCGATGATTCGTAGCAAAGTTTGCTCACCTTCACAGAAGTTAATGAAAACTTCTTCTTACTGTTTTGTCGCCTTAGTGTTTACATCCTTGAATCCAACAGTATCCAAACATCGCGGTTTTCTTCCGTCCGATCAATGAAGTGGAACGCAGCCGTACCGTCAAGATCGCGGCAGAGCACCCGGATGTAAGAGGAGTGACGTCTTCTTCTTCTTTAGATTTTAACGGTAGCTTGCATCTATTATTGTTGCACTACTGCCATCTGTTGGATCCTAATACTTATTCCTCAAATTCTCCTAATGAACCCAGTATTTTTTTTAAAACGAGATATCTTCTCTTTTCCTTCATGCTATTTAAATGAGCAATCACATTCTCAAATTTCAATTACCAATTAAAACCCATTTCCATATTCAGTAATCTTCTTTGATTCACATATTTCCTACAGCTAATAAAAACATGCTCCATCGTTTTATCGTTTTATCACACCAACTACAAAAACCAGGAAGATGTTTCCCCGTCTTAAAAAGAGTGCCATTCAAAAAACCGGTTATTATTCTATTTATAATTATCTCCTCCCTCCTGTTTATTCCTCTAATCCTTACAACATCAAGTATTTTTGTGTCATATATAAATGCCTTGCATTTATTTCATTATTCCACCTAATTTTCCATAACTTCTCACTTTCTTTCCAAGCTAAACTTTTGCCTTCAGATTTAGATAACTTTATTGGCATATCAATATCTTCTTTTTTAACATTAGCCAACCTATCAGCTCTTTCATTACCCAAAATGCCTACATGAGCAGGAGTCCAGAATAATACTACATTTTTGTTTTGTTCACATAGTCTGTGATGAACAGCCATAACCTCATACAATATATTTTGATGATTATTTGTACTTCCCTTTTCAATACTCAACAATGCCGAACGTGGAACGATCCATTCTTGGAGGATACTATTAGCGCTTTGTGGAAACCGTGAGATGGCTGATCAAAGCAATGAAGTTAAACATTATTCCATGTTATTCCGACAATGAGATTCTGCCATTCAATCTTATAATAAAATGAAAAATATCTCTAAATGTCATGTTTTCATATCCAAAGTACTCCTGCAAAACAGTCTGAAAGGTTGTAAATCCACCATTGTTGTCATCTTCTGTTTCATTGATTGTTTGAAGTGAAGAAATTATAATTGCACTTGTCCACTGAAATGCCCAAACCATGAGCTTTTTACAGAAAGTTTACCTTTTGGGTACAGAAATTTAACACAAAATGACTAATAATCAATAATAAAAACATTTTATTATCATAAAATTTGTATTAACAAATCCTTCATTAAAATATTAATATTTCAAAGATATTTTTACTTATCTCCTTCGTTCTTGCTAAACTTGATGTTCTGAACTTTTGGCATTCAGACTTTGTCCAGAAAAAATTACAAATCATCATTGGCCCTCAACAATAGATTAAATCTGATATCCAATTAGCAGTTCCCCCGCTGACTTGACCAGTTTGACAATCTTTGAGCAGCAGCAGTCTCTGCTCTCTAACAAAAGCATTTTTCTTCTGAGATCCACTTCATTACCCACACTAATATGAAGCAAAATGTTTATTCAAATGAGCTCAGATCAAATCCGGTAAAATGAACGAGAAAAAGGCTAAAATGAATTACGCTTGAAGAGAAAAATGCATCGGAAATAATTACAAACTAAAGGAGGATCATGGATTTTTAAAAGTCATTTTCTCATTATAATACTTTTATTTATTGTCATCAGCCAACTGTGCTCAATGTCATCAATGTGTATTCATGGAAGCAGACCATATTTAAGATTCATCAGGATAAATTTGACATCAGCAGGCATTTTGAGCACCTGCTTGGAAACATATTATACTTTTTGAGGTTTGATGTGCCTCTTCTTTTACTGACTTTTAGGGAAATTTATTTTACAACTAGGTGTGAACTTCACTGTGTGACTGCTACAAGGAGGTTTAAAAGTAATGTTTATTTTTGGTCCTAAATGGAGACACTTTTCAGGTCTGGCGGGGTTTTGCAGGACTGTGGTTGAGTGCAGTCATCTCATGATAAGCCGCATGTGACAGTCTGTCAGGTCTCATCAGGAGGTATTCAGACAAGGAGTCAAATGTACAACAGAAATAAAAAACCATGGATTAGACCCCACAAGTGCTGTTTATACCTATCATCTTGTACTTTCCTTTAATTGAAGGTTGAATGCCCAGATCACCATGAGTCCATCAGCATCCACCCAATCTTAGAGGATGTGGTGTAGCTGTGATTGCAACTGTGGGGAAAGAAGAAGAAGAAGAAAAAAGGAAAATTACAGGGTTGTATCCCGTAACAAGGAGGATGTTGTGACCTCTGTGCAAATACATTTGTCAGCCTTTACATTTAATGTTGCTGATCCACTACTCTTGATTTGATTTACATGAGGTGGATGTTATTAAAAGGTAGTTCCAAGGCTGCTTTCTTTCAATTTACATGCTGTTCTTTCGCAAATAAGATTTTACAAGATTAAATGCAAAAATCCATTAAGAGTTTTTGATGGGAATAAAAAGGCGTTCTCATCAGCAGCTTAAAATCAAAGGTCAAATTTAGAATGATAATTGAATAAGTGAGTAGCAGGAATATATTTATAACATATTTTACCTTACGTTTAAAGGGGACTTATGCAAAAATTCACATTTTGCATTTTTTGTACTTCCATCTAGGTCTAAACTGCTTATAAAAATAGCCCAAATGTTTAAAAGAAAACAAACACTCAGACCATTTTCTGGTAATAAATGAATGTTTTGGTGCCTGGAAAATTAGTCTTTTCAAAAACTTCACAATTCTTAAGACACATTCAAAGGGATTTGTGCTGTTACCTAGCAACCCCAACCAAGCTCAGTCCCGTTACCTAGCAACCCAAGCAAACGGTTTTATTGCTGCATGTGTTATACAATGGCTGCTGGAAAAGAAAAGTGTTTTGTTGTTGACTTACCATGCAGAAACCACTTGATGCATTCTTATTGATTGCGCAGGAGGCTCCACTTCTGCTTTTCAAAGATATACAATGGTATAATTGTGCATTTGTTTGCAGGCATTTTGAGTTTAAACGTTGAGTTGGAGGGACCAACTCAACTCAAAATAGATCTGCTAGCAATAGGCAGTCCAAAGCATGAGTTAATCTATTTAAAAATAGCTATTTTTTTTCTCATTCCTTATCATTTCTGAACTGTCCGTGATGTGTGATGGAGCCTCTACCCCTCCTGCCATCTCCCTCTCTTCCTACTCCCCCCTCCTGGAGCGCGTAGCTTTCGTCTACAGCAGAGGTACCCAAAGTCAGTCCTGGAGGGCCGGTGTTCTGACTATCAGTGCTACCTCATCAGATTTTAATACCGTAGCACGGATAGATAGCTAAATCTATCTGTCAGTGCTACGCGTCCAAAACTCCTAGGGTCATGTTTATAAACAGAAAACTATGGCAGGTTGTGTTAATGTTAAATACATTATTTGAGTGACGGGACTGAAGTGGAAGTTTAAGAGTTATGCTTAGCTTAGCATTGGAACAATTTATATACATAACAAAACCACAAGATCACTTCCTTCATCTGAATATCCTAACCATTTAAAATGAAAGCTGTAGATTTATGTACTAATCCTTTTATTAGAATATCCTACCTGTTAGAAATGTTTTAAATACCGAGGCGTTTGTAAGAATAAAACTGTATCAGACAGGGGGAACAGGTTTCTATTGGAATTAAATTAAAGACAAAAACAGATCACGGCAGATCTTTTTTGCGCATGAATCCATTGTATAACAGACTTTATTAAATGCAGAGCAGCCATAATGTGTCCACCGAACTGCGCAGGTCACTGTGCACCTGAAATGATAGGATATGATTCATATACATTAATATTACACCGCTATTACACAGCTTCAATCTCACATAGTATCGCTATCAACATCTATTTAGCAAGGTTTAGTAATAAAGAGTGTTATTAAACTAAAATATTTTAAAGTATAGAGACAAAAAAGCCCACAAAACAATGTATTTTGTCCTGATTTACTGCCAAATAATAACTTGTTTTCAGAAACGACAATGCATATGGCAAACTAAAGCCATTTATAAATATATTTACAAGCTGCCTGTTATGTAAACTAAAAACAAGAAGTAAAACAGCAGCTTAATGAAAGCCAGGTACAAAATAAATTAAATAAAGCTCACCGTAATCTGCGATGAAATAAAACACGAGACGAAACTTCCACAGGTAGGACGTATTTATAAGAAATCTGCTGAGTAAGCAGTATGTGACGTAGCATCGATGTGCGCATGCGCATTACCACAAGGTGGGACGGATTTAAAGGTAGCGCAGATAAACAGAACACCGGTGTTAGAGCCATAAATAGGAAATATTTAAGTTATTTGTATGATGGTTTGTTTATTATTTTATTATATTTAGTAAGAAGACTAATATTTGTTCAGGCCATTTTTATTGTGAAATTTAGATTTATTTTGAAAGGCTTGCTTCCTGTCGGGCCATATATTGTATTAGAAAAGCTTGACGGATTACTAAGACACGGAGCAATACAGTTTTTGACCGTATAAGCTGTGTATATTTTGGAAAAGGAAAAAGAAGAATTGTTAAACTGATGTATCGTCATTTTTGTATTTTTCGCTATTTTTTACTGATAAAGAATTTTCGTTAAATTCACGGTTTGCACGCGTCCTTTACTTCCAGTGTCTAAGGAATGACACAGATATTGGATCTGTTGCCATAACATTAGTCAAAAACTCGCTCCAAGAGGATAAAAGGACATTCAAGAAAGAAAGAAACGAAGCGGAGGAAGCTTTGAGAAGACGAGAGGTTAAGAGCCATTCTCAAGACTTGGATTGCCGCGAGTAGCTGACTAGCTAACATGCTAATGGCGAAGCTAACTATGCTAACTGAGGGAGCTCACATTTACACTACACAAGTCGTTTGCAAGAAGACATTAAAGCTGGAGAATATTTTTTACGTTTATGGACTATAAAAGCCTTTTGTGAACATTGGACAGTTTGTCTAAAATAAAAATAAAAAATTATTGGACATTGTTGAGACCAAGACATGGAGGAGAAACGACCGTTTGCTGCCGCATCGGACGCAATGCAGGCGGGTGACCACAAGAGGGAGCCAAAATACACACAAAAGGCACTCGAAGAGAAACTCTACAGGCTTATTGGACAAAGAAGGGCAAAAATGCTCAGATTACGGCTAAAATGAAGGAAATAGACAGCATGAAAAGTAATGACGAGCATGTATATAAAGTGGAATCAGAAACACTTCAAGGTTTTTACAAGCTGCATGAAGAGTTCATATTGCTAAACAACAATGTTGCACAGATGTTACCTGAAGATGAAGCTAACACAGATCAGTGTGACTGGTACGAGTCAAAGGCAGCTACTATTAAGCAGTTTTTGCATGAGACAGAAAGTTGGATTCAAGAACGTAAAAGATATGTTCAAAATGAAGAGGAGGTTACTCCATATGACAGTGTTTCTGTGATAGCTGATCTTCGTCGTCAAAGAAGTAAGAGCAGATCGAGTTCCAGCACTGAAGGTTCTTCAGTTGTGTCAAACACTAGTTCAGTGGCTCGCATGAAAGAGGAGGCTAAAAGAGCAGCTCTTCTAGCACAAGCTGAATCGCTAAAGAGGAAAAAGGCAATACAACTACAGGAAGCAAAGCTAAAGGCTGAGTTGGAGGAGCTAGACATTGAAACTGCAATAGCAGCCTCTACCGCTAAGCTCAAGGTTTTCCAGAACCATGAAGATCCCTGAGATGCCATGAATGAATATGTGAAACACAGGCTGGAAGGACCTCTATCAAGTCTTCCAAGATCCCAACTTGTACATGAAATCCATGCTCCAATGACAGCAAATGATGAAGAGAAGGAAGATCATCTGATTTTTGATGTGTCTGCTAGTATCACGAAACATTCATCTCAGGCATATTTGTGTCATCAGGATCACTCGGATGGAGCCCCACCTACAGGTCCTCAGGATCCCACATCTACAGGTGACAAGATTTATGAAGTGATACATCATCAGAACCTGATCACTGAAATGTTGGTCAAGCAGCAAAGCCTGTCACTGCTGCCCAAGAGAGACATTCCTGTGTTCTCAGGTGATCCACTCACATATAGATCTTTTCTCAGAGCACTTGACAATGCTATTGACAATAAGACACAAAATGAGAAAGATAAACTCTCTCGTTAAATTCACGGTTTGCACGCGTCCTTTATTTCCAGTGTCTAAGGAATGACACAGATATTGGATCTGTTGCCATAACAACCGGCATCCTGCATGTTTTAGTTCTCTCCCTGGTGGTAGTAAGAACCTTTTCAGCATGTCAATGTTCTTCTTAGGCCTCTAACGAGCCAGAATTGGATCCAGGTGCGTTAAACTAGGAAGAGAACTAAAACATGCAGGATGCCGACCTTCCAGGACCGACTTTGGGTATCCTGGTCTACAGCTTTCAAACCGTTCAGCATCTGTCTGCTTATTAAAAAACGTTCCAATTTAAAAGCAAAAGGAGATTCCCTAGTTGTGCTTCGTGTTATTTTGCTCAATTAAAACACAACACACCTCGAAAATAACTGCTTACTAACTTATAACCGAAGATTTCACTGGTATTAAACAATAGCGCATGGAGCGTCTTCGGATAAGACGATTCTTACTGATCGGATTTGATTTATGAACTGGGGTATTTTATACAGGTGGTCCACAGACATAAAAAATGGCGCTTGCACTGGGACGGGATGAACAATAAACCGCTTATTATTTATAGATTTATAAGCCTGATAAAAGTGCAGAGAACAATTACTAATTTGTTCAAAGGAAAAGACAGTGATGTCGAAGATTTTAAAAAAGTTTCTGCAGACGTTACAAGATCAAATGGTTTATCAATGTTTATACATGCCAGCAGAGGTGGAAAGAGTACAAAAATAATGTACAAGCAAGATGAGTTATTTTTTTGATAACGATTTGTGATTAGCATCTCATTAAAATTTTACTTTACTTACTTTATGATGAGTAAAACAAAGTTCAGCTCATCACAAAGAACATGAGAACATGTTGGTCCCAAGCTATTTTTATTTAAAGGAGCAAAATTATAAATAAAAAAGCAACACAAAATATTATGTGTATTTTTATTGGGACATTAATTTCCAATAAATTATGTCGGCTGCTCTTTGTCCCTCCCATCTAACAGTTTTATATAACTGACTGATGACTGATTTGTTGCTAAAATATTATTAAAGTTTACAATGTGTAATAAACTTGCTGCCTTTCTCATACTTGCAGTTAAATTGATGCCTTAAGTACAGCAAGATGATTTATTTTTCTCAGAAGATAACTTGAGCTACACTTGATGGGTTTTGCTCCTCTGTCTTCCTGTTGATGCAACATGAGATCTGAATACAAACCCAGCCGAAAGATCAATGCCATTTCTTCTGGTGTTTTCTCATGTTTTATCTTTTTACTCATTAATGGATATGATTTCAAATGTAACTGAGTAACTTTACTAAAAAAAATCAAGTAAAATTCAGGTTTTTAACAACTTAAAGGACAAATTGGACAAACTGTAATTACAGCAATAGATATAAATGTAACTAATTACTTTTCACCACGTATGGAAGAATATACATTTTTTTCACATTGTGAATTGTCTACTTTCTGTGTTATCCAAACAAGGAGCTTATAGTACAGTAAAATATTAATCTTTTTATTTGCTTTGGTTTGTGCAATGAGCCACTGACGATTTTCGTCATAGTAATAGCAAGAATTTAAAACTACTTTCAGCCCTGCATGGGACCAATAACAGTCCTGAAAAACTGGTGACTTGGTCAAAGCGCAGGGCGGCGGCGAAGCCCAGTTCAAGGGTCGCTTTCTGTGAGGACGCAGAGGGCCGTGAACGTGGGGCGACGACCTACTTGGGGTTCTATTTTCATTTATAGACTGCACTTTTTCAACAGTTAAAGGATTATTGACTTCAAACAGCTGAGTAATCAGACTGAAAACGGACAATGCGATCCTAAAAACTCAACACACCTACCCCAAGAGGAAATGAGAAACGGTTCTGACTCTGTGCAGAAAAAACACAAAACAAAAACACTGCTTTTATACTGGCTCCGTATTTAGATTACCACTAAGTAAAAGCGAGGAGCGGGATCTGAAGGAACAGGAGATTTAAACTGTTTCTCCAGCAGGACGCCTCATGATGACTCCGTCTGCATAAAAAGAAGAGAATAATCTCAGAATGTCATCTCTGTTCATGGGGTATTTGGACCGCCTCCAGTTTTAACTACTTCGAAAAGTCCAAATCTCGGTATTTTTGTCATGCTTCCAGAAGTAAGGTTTGTCTGCATTGGAAATACTTTTGTCTGCGCCCAGAAGCCGTGCAGTGCAAAGTCTCTGATGGAGAGCTTCCTTTCAGCAGGAGAGTTTATACAAACAGCATTCTTTCTCTCAACAACATTCTCTCTCTCAACATTCTTTCTCTCAACAGCATTCTTTCTCTCAACCGCAGGCTTGCTCTCAACAGCAGGTTTTCTCTCAACAGGCTCTTCATTCATGTCCAGATCTTCCAAGTTTAGTGACTCAATGTCTTCCAAAACTAGATCACCAATATTCACATAGGGATAGTTTTCATCTATGTCCTGGTTCTCAAAGTGTACTGATTTGGTATCTTCCAAAGCTGTATCACAGATGTTCACATGTGTAGATTCTTCATTGGTGTTCTGTTGGCTTTCCGTATTTTCTGGTTCAGAACTTTCCAAAACAGGATTACAAGGACGCACCTGTATGAATATTGGACAACACTTGCCTCTAAATGGATCATTCATTTTGTAGGGAGGTCTCATGGGTGAGCTTTCGGGAAACAACTCTGGGGTTTCATTTTCACTGATGGAAAGTTGACTTTTGTCCTGGTCTTCACTCTTGACAAACTCCAAAACAAGATCACAAGGAGCCACATCTGAAGGGGCTTCACTTGCATCTTGGCTTTCCACGTTTGTTTGTCCTAACTCAGAGGCTGGCTCAATGTTTGGTCCACTGTTACAGGGTTCTTGGGTCTGGACAACATCTGAATCATCTGCACAACAGAACGCATGTTTAATGCACCTCCATGCCTTTTGAAGATTGTTTTTTTGAAGATTAATTTTCCAGGGACGTTGCAGGGTTCTTTTGAAATCCAGTATAATGTTGTGAAAGAACACTGGGCTTTCATCTAGACTGATAGGTGATTGACTATCGTCCAGGTCTTCATCAAACTCCAAACCAATATCAAAAGGAACCACATTGGAACCACATCCACTTGTGTCTTGGCTTTCAAAGATTGTTTTCTTCATTCTTTTCCAAAAAGAAGGTCTCTGATCCATTTTAATCGGTGAGCTTTTGACATTCATCTCTATTGCACTGAGCTAATGAAATTTGTGCGAACTGACCAGAGAATGAACTGATCACTTTGCTCATGCACTGGCCTCTATGACATCACAAAGTCAGCCTTAGAAGGGTCTCATGACACAGACATCATTTGAAGTCATGCTGATGACATCATTGTCAGCAGCATGGCAACTGTTGCTAGGGATAATAATAGCAGGCAGTGAGCATGCGCTATGAAAATAAATGGAATCTGTGGGCACTAAATACATTATTCCCACAAGTCTGAACCTGAAGTGATCTGCGCAGCTTCGCCAGAACAGGGGGGCCAGGGTATCATTGGCCCCTCCACTTTACCGCCCTACCCATTTTTATTTGTTATTTGGGTTCTATCTCTTAACAGGCATAGGGCAAGTGTCAATGGGACCGCTACATCCAACCAGTTACTCAGCACATCCACCGCTTTAACCCAAAGGGTTTGACCACTTTGCAGTCCCATATTCAGTGTAAAAAAGTTTCTACTTTTTATCTGCTCTCCTGCGCAGGAATCCGCTGCTAATGAACGGTAGACGTTCCACTCGGTTTGGTTCGATCGCAGTGACGAGGTCATATTTATATATTTTTTTTCTGCCTGTTTTACAAAGCGCTTCTCTGTCACCTGGTCATCCAGGCAAAGTCGTGAAAACGTATATTTTCTCATGGTGACTCACTAGTCTCAACACGTTAGGCGCAGCAGATCGGACAGCGAAACCAATCGAGTCTACCAAAGTCAGCTCAGGTCCTGGGAGTAAATATAATTTTTTAGTACAGATTTTATAGTTAAAGGAACTTAAAACAAAAAGTCAGCATTAATGTAAAATTCTAAATATATTGAAGGGGTCATGAAATGTTTTTTGAAAAATTTACTACCAACTCGAATTCTACTTGTTACCATTTACTGGCCTTAATTTGGGCTAATTTCATTTACTACCTTTTACTGCCGCACAGAAGCCCTGTTACATGAGGCAAATAGCTTCTGACCCACTGTAACAGTTTATAAACCATTAACCTAACCTCAACACGCCTGATTAGCGCACCATTCTGTCCTAACATGTAATAAATTTAACGCTGTCTGAAACACAAGCTAAAATTTAAAAAGAAAAAAAACCCACAAAAAATAGCACCAAAGGAGAAAAGCGAAGTTGGAGAGGTCGGGGGGATCTGGAACTATCGGTTTTTTACCCCCTTTGCCCCCCTCTTATTATTTTTCCCCCCGGTTCAACGGTCGTGTCTCCCCCTGAACCCTCCACCCCCTCTTGTTCCTACGTTCGTCTGTCACCAGGACTAATGGTCAAACCCAAAAGAAGTCCAAAAGATAGATGTTCCAGGGTCCAGTTAGCAAGAGAAATGTCGTCTGACCACTTTTCGCGCTTCGCAAAGGTTCTTCTTCCTATTGTTGCACTCACGAAACAGACAGGAGTCCTTCAGTTTCGGCAACTTTATTTGCCCCACGCTGTATTTTTTATTTATTTTTGTTTTTGTTGTTCTTCTCAGAAGCAGTGCTGCCATAAAAAGGACACATAGATGAGGATCGGCTGGAAGAGTTGGGGTTGTTTTCTGAGAGTCTCTCTACTCGGGTGGAGCAGCTCTGCAGGACTTGGAAGGTTTGGTGACCCAACTGATCATAAGTGTAGATTCTCCTGGGCAGCCTCCTCCTTCTCGGGCATTCTCCAGGTGATCCTTCATCTCTTCGATCTTCATTAGATTCAGCGGTATCTGAGTCGACCTCCTCTTCCTGAGGGTGTAGCTCCTCTACTCCTTCCTCCAAGACCTCGTTTGGCTCAGTCACATCTTCAGCTCTCGGATGAAATTTCTCAGCCTCTGCATTTAGAGTTGACTCGGCTGATCATGTTGTAGACATCTTTCTTGTTCTTCTTACTTTGTTTTGATTTGCTTTTGTTTTGTCTTTAGAATTTGAACTGCTGATGTTGGCCTCTTCCACCAGGTAAGGGCATGATAATAGCAGGTTGCGATGTAACACTCGTTCCCTTTCTGTTCCATGCAGTGGTTTTACGACAAATACTGGGCTGTTTGATCACTTCTGGGTCCTCCTCCCCTCAACGTCTCTTCGCCCCCCGCCACCCACCATTCTGGCTCTTCGGTACGCTCTACCAACCTCGCTCTGACTGTAACAGCGGACGATTAAAAGTTTCCGGTATTCTCAAATCCAAAACTTGTCAGCTCTCACGGCCATAATCATCCACTGCCGTGAGTTGTGAAGTTCTGCTGAAGAAACACATCCAGTTTTGACACTTTCTGACAACGTGTCTCTCCCTGGATCTCCGTGGGTGAGAAAAAGTCCTGTAAACACCGTTATGCATAAGGGCGCACAGAGCCTGACTTTGACGCAGCATAGACGCACACATTACACGTGGTTACGCATGGAGCTAGTGGATTTATATCAAAACAAACGCCAAAATGCCTTATATCCTTATAACAGGACACATGTTGGCTACACATTGGTGTCTTTAAATTTAGTTTCCGAGTTGACCAGTCAGAAATATTCCAGAAAGAACACAGGCATGTCAAAACGAGCTCAAGTCGCTCTCTGGATATTATGGGCTCTTTGCACCTACAGCGCTGACGTCACATCCACATGCGCAAATGCAACTAATTTTTTTCCGCTTTGAGTGACCATGACCGCAAGTAAAGACAAAATCGTATTTCAAAGCAGACCAGAGCCGGACAGTCGAAAAACTGATCCGCCTGTGCGATGCACTTCTGCAGATCACTGTTAGTGCTCTGTCCCAGAACCAGCTGGCCTGGACATGGCAATAAATGAAAACGAGAAATTACAAGAAGAAATAAAAGCCCTAACAAACCAGATCGAAGAACTGAAAATCCAATCTACCTTTGGATTACAAAGGTTTGCCGGGTCTGATGACGACATCCGATTTTACACAAGGTAAGTATTACATGTCTCAGCTGTATTGAAACAGTTGTAACAGATGATTTTTTTTAATGTCTCTGCTTCTCCTTTCTTCCGAGTGGGAAGCCTGTAAACAAGAACAGCTTTAGCGAACGAAGAACGACTGCCGTCTTCTTCCCCAAACTCTGTCTCTTTATTACAAATTGTCAAAATCATGAAATCATGCAATCATACATTGAACATTCCTTTGTGCATTTATGTCCATGTGTCCTTCCGTTGCTCCAAAACAACCATATTCCATCTACTTCAATAAACAACATCAGCCCCACCAGCTGTGACAGCATCCAAGGGCCAAATCAAAACAATTCAACAATCAATTTAAATCTTACAGATTTACATAAAAAGAAAACTATTTCTCAAGTGCAGTGAAATTTTAAGGCCACTTTGAATTGTAATAATTCTGAAAAATGTAATCATATTATTAGTTCTATAATTTAATAGGGGCATATTTAGATGACTGGATCTAGCTTAAGCTAGTACAGTAGAATCAATTACAGGGTAGTAGGGGAAAAGTGGTAACGTCTATAATAAATGTTTGAAACTGATGAGAACTGATTTCCGGTACATGTAACAGAGTAACTTTAACACTTCCTATCAAAAGATAACACAACACGTCAGGAAACCACCGTAACCTTAATAAGGTTGGGTCGGGGAGTGGATCGGAGTTTATAGATACATGTAGCAAACTCTCTATAACGGCTGTTTTACGACCGTTAAAGCTAAAATCTCGTTAACCGTAATTCTGAAAAAAAAAAAATCACTCGTTTTTTTTCCCTTGAACGTCTGAGCACGTCTAGCATGTAATTACGAAATCAGCACCAAATGAACTTGTAACTTTACATTTTAGCGGGGACAGTTTCCACCAGCTTCACACTACTAACCTGTAAACAAGAACAGCTTTAGCGAATGAGAGAACGACAGCCGTCTTCTTCCCCAAACTGTCTGAGGAGCGAGGGGGCGGGGCTCCTCACTCTAGGACTCCTGGTGAAACTCTGTCTATAATTTGGTTCCCTATTTTTTTCTTTAATTTGACGTGGTATTTTGATCAATTTCACTCTTAAAAAACATATATAATGCATCGTAATACTAATAATTTATGTGGTGGCTTATACCCTTAAATCTTCTTGACTATATAAACAAATGATTATTACAATCTCCCACTTTATGGTGTATCACATAAGCTTGTACACTGCAACGAACCTTTTTCTTTTTAAAATTTGGGTTACTCGCCCCACCTCTGGTTTCTTAATGAAATATGTCTGAACTCTACAATACAAGGCTTGACGTGCTTCCTCATGCTTCGGAAGCAAAAAGCCAGAACCGTAGTCTCCCCTGTTAGACACTAACGACAACAAACACACATCAAAGCAATACACTTAAAAATAAATACAAAATAACGTAAGAACATTGTCCGTGAGAAAGAATAAGAATGTTTAGATATTTAAATAGCACAATTGTATAAGTAAAATGTCTGAGAATATTGCCTATTAGCATGAGCTAACGCTAATGTTAGCCACGAAGTTTAAAGAACTTTAAAGTAAGACTCACCTTCATATCCATGAATGTATGACGATACATATGTCTTAAAACCTTTTTTCCAGTTTGCTTTGGACGCGGTTGGGGACCACTGGTTTAAAGGACAAATTAGACAAAATGAAGCCTAGGCAAAATCAAACTGCAAGACTCTGGCCCCACCTGCATCATCCAATCGGCGCGTCCCGCTCATCATCGTCGACCTATCACCGCTGGACCAAGCCACGTCACGGCCAATCACAGCCCCAGTTGATAAGGACCTCCATCCATGGTATCTTCCGCTTTCCAGCTGCGCTCAACCCACCTCCACCCCTTCCCCACCTCCACTCTCCAGGCCTCCACCATCAGTGTCGCCCGGGGATGACATTCCTCTACTTTCTGTCTTATCCATACAAGCTTATAGTACAGTTAAATATTAATCTTTTTATTTGTTTTGGTTTGTGCAATGAGCCACTGACGATTTTCGTCATAGTACCGGCAAGAATTTAAAACTACTTTCAGCCCTGCCTTAGACCTAAGCTAACATTTTCAAAGAAGCCTACTTGCTCACCTTTAAATAAAAATTACAAATCTTAGATTTTATTCTTTTTTGTTATGAGAATAAAGTCACAATAAAACCAGAATAAAGTTGTAATATTAGGTGAACAAATTAGTAATTTTATAATAACTCACACTAAAATTAACAGAAAATTAAAATGATAAATGTTGAGCATCTTGTGAAGTTATACTCTGGTATAAGTTTTCATGGCACTTAGTAATTTGATGCTGATGTGTTAAGAGATCTACAGTCATGGCCAAATGTTTTGAGAATGATTCAAATGTTAATATTTACAAAGTCTACTGCTTCAGTTTTTATAACGGCAATTTGCATATACTCCAGAATGTTATAAAGAGTGATCACCGTAACAGCAATTAATTGCAAAGTCAATATTTGCCTAGAAAATGAACTTTATCCCCCAAAACACATTTCAACTTCATTGCAGCCCTACCTTAGAAGGACCAGCTAACATTGTTTCAGTGATTGCTCCATTAACACATGTGTGGGTGGTGATGAGGACAGGGCTGGAGATCAATCTGTCATGATTAAGTAAGAATGACACCACTGGACACTTTAAAAAGAGGCTGGTGCTTGGCCTCATTGTTTCTCTTCTGTGAATCATGGTTACCTCAAAAGAAACACGTCCAGTCATCATTGCACTGCACAAAAATGGCCTAACAGGAAAGAAAATCGCAGCTAGAAAGATTGCACCTCAGTCAATCTATCGCATCATCAAGAACTTCAAGGAGAGAGGTTCCATTGTTGCCAAAAAGGCTCCAGGGCGCCCAAGAAAGACCAGCAAGTGCCAGGACCGTCTCTTAAAAGTGTTTCAGCTGCGGGATCGGGCTACCAGCAGTGCAAAGCTTGCTCAGGAATGGCAGCAGGCAGGTGTGAGTGCATCTGTTACTGGCACCACACCTAGGGGAATCTGAGCCAGTATCAAGCGGTGCAAAGGCACATGAATCCTTTACAACCAATTTCTGTGGATCACAGAGGAAGCGAGTTGAAACAATGTTACTCTGGCAGAGCTCGTTTATTCTGAGCCGCGCATCTTCAATTAAACAAACACAACCACAATACAATTCAAATGCAGTCAACAACATCTGGAGTTTCCACAAAGAAATAAAATAAAATCCTCAAATAAAATAACATAATAGCAAAAGGAATTAAGAAAATCTAATCCTAAATTAACATAACCCAACTGAACAAAACATTCCATCTACAACACACAGTAAACACCAACGTTTGTCAGTTACAACTGTTTAACGTTTGTCAGTTGTAACTGTTACAGCAGCCACAAAAGAGATCAAGCCCACCACAAATAAATACACAGTTATAAGAAACAAAAATATTATAATGCTACCCAAACAATACTGACTGATCAAGTGATATAAATAAATTTAAAAATCCCCAAGGCTCCAACAACAAAAAGCAAGCTACACGCCGACACAGATCAACGGCAATACAAAACGTTGCAAATTATTAGGCCTGTCACGATAGCAAATTTTGCTGAGCGATTAATTGTCTCAAAAAATTATTGCGATAAACGATAATATTGTCTGAAGACCTTTTTACACTGATGTAATGGAAATGATGTAATAATGCATGTGATTTCCTGCCAAAGATAGATACACTTTATTTTCAAAAGAATATTTAACACTGGAGCTGATAAACAAAACAACCAAAAACAAAATGGATTCTTAGTCTCCATTAACAAAAAATGTACTTGATAAAAACTAAACAACATAAAGCCAAAGTGGAAATAAATACTGCATTCAACCAAAAGAGTGCAGATTATGAAGTTTGTATATTATGTTGCCCTTCAGTAATAATTAGATTTCAATAGAGAAGATGGGCACATCGACTACCTGGTGCAATAATTCACACTACATGATTTTTGCTCCTATTTTTCCCCTTACAACAATCTTAGCACGTTGGTCTTTCTAAGAGTGTGTGATGTGTTACGGTAGATCGTCGTTGCCGCTCCGATCCAAATCAGGGGTTTTCCCCGACTGGCAGCTTTAACTACACCTGTTGAATGTGACAGGCAGCCAATCAGAAAGCGATTCTCCTCCGTGTTTTCTGAGGGGAAATTACGTCGGGGAATCCCAAACAGCTGACACAGCGCAACCCGAAGTCCAGCCGACTGGAAACAACATTAATGTTTATTCAACATGCAAAGAATATAGAAATGACAAGAGGAGGAGTTGGAGCGAAATTGCTACCGCAGTTGATAAACCTGGTAACTTTTCATCTGTTCTTCGTTAACGTGACGTAAATAGGTTCTAATGATTTTCATTCAGTCAGGACTTTACGCTGACACTAGCCACATGCATTGCAGGTAGATTGTAGTAAAGCATTGATTAATGCCTGGTTTTAAAATTAGTTCACTGGACTTGTAGCCATTATTTTGTGCCCATTGTTGGACACCACACGGCAGGAACGAACCGATGGAACCGTTATACCTAGGATTTCTGTCGGCTAATGTTGTCATGATGAGTATATAATTCCAGCCCAAATGCAGAACACGACACAGGAGAGCGATATATATAATAAGTGAATTTATTACAACAGCTGAAGATTGCGGGTCCTTTCCAGGGGGAAGGAAAAGGCTCACGGAGTGGTCGGCTCACTATAAAGAACACAGCGAGGAGATGGTGCGTTCACAGGGTGTAGGAGACGGGAGTGATAGAGAATTGGAGCAATCTTACTTGTTGAGTGGGAGTTTGCAGGTTTGGAGGGATAACTGCCGTACTCGGGGTTCTTGATTCCGTATGATCCAGGTGGAACAGCGCTGGGCCACTGAGATCCGGAAGGCGGCGAGGGAATGTTGTTGGGGTGGGGACGGACAGGTAGGTTTTGGCAGGACAGAGACAGAGGAGCCACACGACTGCCAGTCGGGACATCCAGGAGGGAACTGCGATAGCCGGAGGAGGTGAGTCTGGAAACTCGGGCAACCAGTGGGTAGGTTCCACAGCGTCACGAGGGGGGGAACCCAGGACTTCTCAGGAAAGACACCTGAAGACAGGAGACAACAAGGAGATTCACTAAGAGATCAGACACCGAGGAGAAAAACAGAGACTAGCTCAAGGGGGCTCAGAGGTACCGTTTCTGGCTAACACTCAGGCGTCGAAGTGCTGGCAGTCAGCTCCTCTTGTACACCTTGCCTGACGAGCAGATAGATCACAGGTGCGCCGGATGACAACACCCCACTCCAGAGAGAGAGGTGAAGCTGGCGCCATCTGGTGGCTAGATGGTGAATAGCAGCAAGCCGACTTCCACAAGGGAAACCAAGAACCCCGGAACACGACAAATGTGTAGTCTCTCAGGTTTTAAAAATGGGCCGACAGCTCTAAGATCGTGTAGTCTGCGCTGGGCTTTACACTAAGGAAATGAGGAAGGGAGGGTCAGTGGAGAGCACCGGAGTTGAGCCTTTTTTCATTCGGTGTCATCAACAGAAAGAGAAAAAGGCCGGAAGAGACGATAATGCCGATAATTGAAATGACGTCGATAGTTTTAATTTATCGTACATTAATCGATTTATCGTTTATCGCGACAGGCCTACAAATTATACATGTAAGTTATACAATAGACTCCGAAATTAATCTTTATATATGTACAGATCATTTTACATGGCTTATGAGAGTGGCCTTCTATCTTACCTGTGGATCACAGAGGAAGCGAGTTGAAACAATGTTACTCTGGCAGAGCTCGTTTATTCTGAGCCGCGCATGCCCAGAGCCAGGAAACTCGTTCTCCTCGCTAGACCCACGGCGGCGCGAGCGCCCCCACTGGCAAGAAGACACACGCACACAACAAACACGTCTACACACAGAGGAAAAAAACTAAGACAAAAGACAAGACCAACTCCGATAGAAAAATAGGAGGTGTATTTTCTATTTATTTATTGATTTTTTTTTTTTTAACCTTTTTTCCTCAACCCACTGCACATCTGCACGCACTGTGAGGCGGAGACTCTTGGAGCAAGGCCTGGTCTCAAGGAGGGCAGCAAAGAAGCCACTTCTCTCCAGGAAAAACATCAGGGACAGACTGATATTCTGCAAAAGGTACAGGGAGTGGACTGCTGAGGACTGGGGTAAAGTCATTTTCTCTGATGAATCCCCTTTCCGATTGTTTGGGACATCTGGAAAACAGCTTGTTCGGAGAAGGCAAGGTGAGCGCTACCACCAGTCTTGTCTCATGCCAACTGTAAAGCATCCTGAAACCATTCAGGAAACCATCCTGAAACCATGTGGGGTTGCTTCTCAGCCAAGGGAGTCGGCTCTCTCACAGTCTTACCTAAAAACACAGCCATGAATAAAGAATGGTACCAGAATGTCCTCCGAGAGCAACTTCTCCCAACCGTCCAAGAGCAGTTTGGTAATGAACAATGCCTTTTCCAGCATGATGGAGCACCTTGCCATAAAGCAAAGGTGATATCTAACTGGCTCAGGGAACAAAACATAGAGATTTTGGGTCCATGGCCTGGAAACTCCCCTGATCTTAATCCCATTGAAAACTTGTGGTCAATCATCAAGAGACGGGTGGACAAACAAAAACCTAGGAATTCTGACAAAATGCAAGCATTGACTGTGCAAGAATGGACTGCTATCAGTCAGGATTTGGTCCAGAAATTGATTGAGAGCATGCCAGGGAGAATTGCAGAGGTCCTGAAGAAGAGGGGTCAACACTGCAAATATTGACCTGCTGCATTAACTCATTCTAACTGTCATTAAAAGCTTTTGTTACTCATAATATGATTGCAATTGTATTTCTGTATGTGATGACAACATCTGACATACACACATGAAAACCAGAGGGCAGCAGATCATGTGAAAATATAATATTTGTGTCATTCTCAATACTTTTGTCCATGACTGGACACTTGATGGGTTTTGCTCCTCTGTCTTCCTGTTGATGCAACATGAGATCTGAATACAAACCCAGCCGAAAGATCAATGCCATTTCTTCTGGTGTTTTCTCATGTTTTATCTTTTTACTCATTAATGGATATGATTTCAAATGTAACTGAGTAACTTTACTAAAAAAAATCAAGTAAAATTCAGGTTTTTAACAACTTAAAGGACAAATTAGACAAACTGTAATTACAGCAATAGATATAAATGTAACTAATTACTTTTCACCACGTATGGAAGAATATACATTTTTTTCACATTGTGAATTGTCTACTTTCTGTGTTATCCAAACAAGGAGCTTATAGTACAGTAAAATATTAATCTTTTTATTTGCTTTGGTTTGTGCAATGAGCCACTGACGATTTTCGTCATAGTAATAGCAAGAATTTAAAACTACTTTCAGCCCTGCATGGGACCAATAACAGTCCTGAAAAACTGGTGACTTGGTCAAAGCGCAGGGCGGCGGCGAAGCCCAGTTCAAGGGTCGCTTTCTGTGAGGACGCAGAGGGCCGTGAACGTGGGGCGACGACCTACTTGGGGTTCTATTTTCATTTATAGACTGCACTTTTTCAACAGTTAAAGGATTATTGACTTCAAACAGCTGAGTAATCAGACTGAAAACGGACAATGCGATCCTAAAAACTCAACACACCTACCCCAAGAGGAAATGAGAAACGGTTCTGACTCTGTGCAGAAAAAACACAAAACAAAAACACTGCTTTTATACTGGCTCCGTATTTAGATTACCACTAAGTAAAAGCGAGGAGCGGGATCTGAAGGAACAGGAGATTTAAACTGTTTCTCCAGCAGGACGCCTCATGATGACTCCGTCTGCATAAAAAGAAGAGAATAATCTCAGAATGTCATCTCTGTTCATGGGGTATTTGGACCGCCTCCAGTTTTAACTACTTCGAAAAGTCCAAATCTCGGTATTTTTGTCATGCTTCCAGAAGTAAGGTTTGTCTGCATTGGAAATACTTTTGTCTGCGCCCAGAAGCCGTGCAGTGCAAAGTCTCTGATGGAGAGCTTCCTTTCAGCAGGAGAGTTTATACAAACAGCATTCTTTCTCTCAACAACATTCTCTCTCTCAACATTCTTTCTCTCAACAGCATTCTTTCTCTCAACCGCAGGCTTGCTCTCAACAGCAGGTTTTCTCTCAACAGGCTCTTCATTCATGTCCAGATCTTCCAAGTTTAGTGACTCAATGTCTTCCAAAACTAGATCACCAATATTCACATAGGGATAGTTTTCATCTATGTCCTGGTTCTCAAAGTGTACTGATTTGGTATCTTCCAAAGCTGTATCACAGATGTTCACATGTGTAGATTCTTCATTGGTGTTCTGTTGGCTTTCCGTATTTTCTGGTTCAGAACTTTCCAAAACAGGATTACAAGGACGCACCTGTATGAATATTGGACAACACTTGCCTCTAAATGGATCATTCATTTTGTAGGGAGGTCTCATGGGTGAGCTTTCGGGAAACAACTCTGGGGTTTCATTTTCACTGATGGAAAGTTGACTTTTGTCCTGGTCTTCACTCTTGACAAACTCCAAAACAAGATCACAAGGAGCCACATCTGAAGGGGCTTCACTTGCATCTTGGCTTTCCACGTTTGTTTGTCCTAACTCAGAGGCTGGCTCAATGTTTGGTCCACTGTTACAGGGTTCTTGGGTCTGGACAACATCTGAATCATCTGCACAACAGAACGCATGTTTAATGCACCTCCATGCCTTTTGAAGATTGTTTTTTTGAAGATTAATTTTCCAGGGACGTTGCAGGGTTCTTTTGAAATCCAGTATAATGTTGTGAAAGAACACTGGGCTTTCATCTAGACTGATAGGTGATTGACTATCGTCCAGGTCTTCATCAAACTCCAAACCAATATCAAAAGGAACCACATTGGAACCACATCCACTTGTGTCTTGGCTTTCAAAGATTGTTTTCTTCATTCTTTTCCAAAAAGAAGGTCTCTGATCCATTTTAATCGGTGAGCTTTTGACATTCATCTCTATTGCACTGAGCTAATGAAATTTGTGCGAACTGACCAGAGAATGAACTGATCACTTTGCTCATGCACTGGCCTCTATGACATCACAAAGTCAGCCTTAGAAGGGTCTCATGACACAGACATCATTTGAAGTCATGCTGATGACATCATTGTCAGCAGCATGGCAACTGTTGCTAGGGATAATAATAGCAGGCAGTGAGCATGCGCTATGAAAATAAATGGAATCTGTGGGCACTAAATACATTATTCCCACAAGTCTGAACCTGAAGTGATCTGCGCAGCTTCGCCAGAACAGGGGGGCCAGGGTATCATTGGCCCCTCCACTTTACCGCCCTACCCATTTTTATTTGTTATTTGGGTTCTATCTCTTAACAGGCATAGGGCAAGTGTCAATGGGACCGCTACATCCAACCAGTTACTCAGCACATCCACCGCTTTAACCCAAAGGGTTTGACCACTTTGCAGTCCCATATTCAGTGTAAAAAAGTTTCTACTTTTTATCTGCTCTCCTGCGCAGGAATCCGCTGCTAATGAACGGTAGACGTTCCACTCGGTTTGGTTCGATCGCAGTGACGAGGTCATATTTATATATTTTTTTTCTGCCTGTTTTACAAAGCGCTTCTCTGTCACCTGGTCATCCAGGCAAAGTCGTGAAAACGTATATTTTCTCATGGTGACTCACTAGTCTCAACACGTTAGGCGCAGCAGATCGGACAGCGAAACCAATCGAGTCTACCAAAGTCAGCTCAGGTCCTGGGAGTAAATATAATTTTTTAGTACAGATTTTATAGTTAAAGGAACTTAAAACAAAAAGTCAGCATTAATGTAAAATTCTAAATATATTGAAGGGGTCATGAAATGTTTTTTGAAAAATTTACTACCAACTCGAATTCTACTTGTTACCATTTACTGGCCTTAATTTGGGCTAATTTCATTTACTACCTTTTACTGCCGCACAGAAGCCCTGTTACATGAGGCAAATAGCTTCTGACCCACTGTAACAGTTTATAAACCATTAACCTAACCTCAACACGCCTGATTAGCGCACCATTCTGTCCTAACATGTAATAAATTTAACGCTGTCTGAAACACAAGCTAAAATTTAAAAAGAAAAAAAACCCACAAAAAATAGCACCAAAGGAGAAAAGCGAAGTTGGAGAGGTCGGGGGGATCTGGAACTATCGGTTTTTTACCCCCTTTGCCCCCCTCTTATTATTTTTCCCCCCGGTTCAACGGTCGTGTCTCCCCCTGAACCCTCCACCCCCTCTTGTTCCTACGTTCGTCTGTCACCAGGACTAATGGTCAAACCCAAAAGAAGTCCAAAAGATAGATGTTCCAGGGTCCAGTTAGCAAGAGAAATGTCGTCTGACCACTTTTCGCGCTTCGCAAAGGTTCTTCTTCCTATTGTTGCACTCACGAAACAGACAGGAGTCCTTCAGTTTCGGCAACTTTATTTGCCCCACGCTGTATTTTTTATTTATTTTTGTTTTTGTTGTTCTTCTCAGAAGCAGTGCTGCCATAAAAAGGACACATAGATGAGGATCGGCTGGAAGAGTTGGGGTTGTTTTCTGAGAGTCTCTCTACTCGGGTGGAGCAGCTCTGCAGGACTTGGAAGGTTTGGTGACCCAACTGATCATAAGTGTAGATTCTCCTGGGCAGCCTCCTCCTTCTCGGGCATTCTCCAGGTGATCCTTCATCTCTTCGATCTTCATTAGATTCAGCGGTATCTGAGTCGACCTCCTCTTCCTGAGGGTGTAGCTCCTCTACTCCTTCCTCCAAGACCTCGTTTGGCTCAGTCACATCTTCAGCTCTCGGATGAAATTTCTCAGCCTCTGCATTTAGAGTTGACTCGGCTGATCATGTTGTAGACATCTTTCTTGTTCTTCTTACTTTGTTTTGATTTGCTTTTGTTTTGTCTTTAGAATTTGAACTGCTGATGTTGGCCTCTTCCACCAGGTAAGGGCATGATAATAGCAGGTTGCGATGTAACACTCGTTCCCTTTCTGTTCCATGCAGTGGTTTTACGACAAATACTGGGCTGTTTGATCACTTCTGGGTCCTCCTCCCCTCAACGTCTCTTCGCCCCCCGCCACCCACCATTCTGGCTCTTCGGTACGCTCTACCAACCTCGCTCTGACTGTAACAGCGGACGATTAAAAGTTTCCGGTATTCTCAAATCCAAAACTTGTCAGCTCTCACGGCCATAATCATCCACTGCCGTGAGTTGTGAAGTTCTGCTGAAGAAACACATCCAGTTTTGACACTTTCTGACAACGTGTCTCTCCCTGGATCTCCGTGGGTGAGAAAAAGTCCTGTAAACACCGTTATGCATAAGGGCGCACAGAGCCTGACTTTGACGCAGCATAGACGCACACATTACACGTGGTTACGCATGGAGCTAGTGGATTTATATCAAAACAAACGCCAAAATGCCTTATATCCTTATAACAGGACACATGTTGGCTACACATTGGTGTCTTTAAATTTAGTTTCCGAGTTGACCAGTCAGAAATATTCCAGAAAGAACACAGGCATGTCAAAACGAGCTCAAGTCGCTCTCTGGATATTATGGGCTCTTTGCACCTACAGCGCTGACGTCACATCCACATGCGCAAATGCAACTAATTTTTTTCCGCTTTGAGTGACCATGACCGCAAGTAAAGACAAAATCGTATTTCAAAGCAGACCAGAGCCGGACAGTCGAAAAACTGATCCGCCTGTGCGATGCACTTCTGCAGATCACTGTTAGTGCTCTGTCCCAGAACCAGCTGGCCTGGACATGGCCAGATCAAGTACTTTAAAAGATCAAGTACTTCTGTTATCAGTAGCAGGACTTTGAAACTATTTGTGTCCGTTTCCAAGAAAGAACCACACAGAGTTAGGTGTGACAGCAGATTTTGTTCATTAAACAACTTTTTTTCTCAGAATTTTAAGATATTTTTTATAGTAAAATAACATCGTTATCCTGACTCCATTGTACTTATGGAAAACAACAAGCATTAGCATGACGACCTCTTTCTTTATACAGACCTTAAATCTGACCACTTAACAGGCACATTGGCCATTTCAAGGCTAACTCTGTTTTTAACAGCCTGATCAGTGCATAACACAGAGGGCTTTGATGACTTACACAAACATAAATTATGTAAACAAGTGTGAGCACAGGATCAGTAAGAACCCCGATCAGAGAGTGGGAGTCCTCTGAAGGACATTGAGA
The DNA here is from genome assembly GCF_001444195.1 of Xiphophorus couchianus. Lineage (NCBI taxonomy): Eukaryota > Metazoa > Chordata > Actinopteri > Cyprinodontiformes > Poeciliidae > Xiphophorus > Xiphophorus couchianus. Next base: position 13,455,330 of record NC_040247.1, on the reverse strand, counting down.
CGGAGCGTGACAAAACCGTGATTAAACCCAGAGCAAGCGAGACGATCTGCAGACCGAGCGGCGAAGAAAAGGGAGGACGTGACCATGGAGGTGGGTGACAGAGCGAGACGCCAAAATGAAGAAACGTTGAGATGGAAAGGATAGGAAAATAAAAGAGGCCTGCCAGACCTGGCAGAGGCTGGAGAAAGACGAGGGATCCACTCAGAGCAGATAAACAGATCACAAATGGCCTTTGTGGAAGTGTGGAGGCAATTCTGAAATGTGTGATAACGCATCGAAACGCAGCTCCCAACAGGTAAATCTTACTCCAACTGTAAGGTGTAAAGTTTCATGTCTTGATTTAAAATCCAGCCACAATAAAATATATTTCTTAAATGATGGCATCAGGTGTTGAATTATTTGGCTGTGTCCTGTTCTAATTTGGGTAGAGGAAGCAGATTTTAGGTTGCCAGGGTGAGAGAAAATTACAGCAACCACAAAGTGACTGACAATCAGCCCTGAACGTCTATCAGTGGGAGCCATTTTGTATCTTCCCAAATTTATCAAACAACTCCAGGTAAACATTTGCCCTTGGACCGAAAGAAACAAGTTCAGCAATTTGTCTTTCTCTGACAGTTACTGCAGTAAATGTTCTTTTTCTCTCTATAAATATATATATGTAAAAAACAGAAAGCAAAACTGCAAATGTGTTGCTTCTGCTTGCAAAACAAAGTGTCCGCCTTGTCCTCATTTTGTAATAATACAGCCTAATAAAGCTGGAGGCTGGGAACAAGGGAGTCTGATCTTCCAGCCGTTTAATCCTCGAGGGACACAGGAGGTAAAAATCACCATCAGTAACATGAGTTTGCAGCAGTGGTGGATATCAGATTAGAAGACATGGTACGTGGCATTCCCATCCTAATCAAGGTCACCTCTCGCCCTCTGAGGTTCAATCAGTCACTTGAATTTATTATAAATCCTAAACTGCTGCAGAAATAGACAATAATCTGGATCAAGTAATGAGTAAAATGTGTTTTTAAATCATATGATTTGACTGCTGTTGTGATTTAAAACTCCCGTTACCGTGACCTTGATGTTCGTCTTTGGTTAGTAGCCCGACAGCACCACCTGCTGGTCACGAACCAACAAGCAAGTCATTATGGAAGCCCCAGTAACTTCCATAGATGGCAACTTCAATTTAAAAACCAGTATAAAAGAGTAACTAATTGTTATTTCCATGCATATCTTTAACTAACGCTGTCCAAACTCTTTGAGCGTTCTGGTCTTCATTAACTTAAAGCAACAATAAGACTCTAATATAATTAATTCATGTAATTTCTCAATACAAAATATTTTAGCCCTTGTAAAAAGTCCTAAAAGAAGTTAATATTTTAATATTTGTAATTCACATTACAACCGCAAACTTTAAAGCACTTATCAGAGATTTATGGTATAGACCAACACAAAGTGTTACATTACTTTTAAATTCACTTTTCATGCACATCATAAATCTGGTTTTTGTTGCAGAGGAGGAAGAGACAGATAAATTAGAAAAATGGTGAAAGAAACCTTGTTAGATTCTGCAAAAGGATTGAGACTGAAGTTTCCCTTCCTAAAAGATGAATGCACTGCAAAAACACAAAATCTCACTGTTTTTTTTTTGTCTAGTTTCTTAGTACGCTTAAAATAAAACAAAACTAACGAACAAGTAACTTTTCAGCAAGATATAGGAGATTGTTTTAAGTCAAAAGTCCTTGATGTTAATGATAAAGTTCTAGCTCCACCTGCAAATTATTTCACTTATAAAATGGAAAAAATGTAGAACTAATACTACTCTGTCAATATTGAACTATTATTTACTTAAAACATTTTCATCAATATTAATGAATTATTGACTTAAAACAAGCTTTTATATCTTGCTGAAAAGTTACATGAGTTAGTTTTGTCATATTTCAAGATATTTGTATAAAAAAACGAGGCCAGAAGTGGGAAATTTGCGGCCCGGGGGCCATTTGAGGCCCTCTGAAGGATTTTGTGCGGCCTCCACACCTGAACTCAATTCTAGAATTAAGTAAATCTGCCCTGCGTTCATAGTTGGTTGATCCAGACAAACACGTTTCATCATAAACAATGTTTTGTTGCTGAAATGTGCTACACAAATAAAATGTGATTGATTGATCTTTCAGGGCAGTTTTTTTCGAAAAATAAATTATTTCCTCTTACAAAATATTGGGTGCAATTTTAAAAATGGTACAAAAATATAACATTTTTGAACCCCATGTGATTTCTAATTTACCGATTTTTGCCCTCATTGCAAAAAGGCTGGACACTAGTGAACTAGACCAAAAATATTTGGTAGGAAGTTGTGTTTTTGCAGTGCACAAACAGAAAGCCAACTGTGAACCCTCTCAGATCTTATGCACCATTTTGTGTTGATCTATCATATAAAACACAGGTGTCAAACTCCAGTCCCTGAGGGCCACAGCCCTGCAACATTTAGATGTGCCTCTGCTGCACCACACCTGAATAGAATAATTAGGTCATTAGCAAGGCTGGGAGAACTGACCTACACAAGGAGGAGGTAATTAAACCATTTCATTCCAGTGTTTTGTACCTGTGGCACATCTAAAAACTGCCCTTGAGGACTGGAGTTTGACACCCCTGATATAAAATATTAACCAAACACACTTTTCTGGGACAATAAAAATGTGAAAATCAATGTAAATAAATATTTCTGCAAGGCAGCGGATTTGCTAAGATGTATTTGACATTAACACAGGAGCACAACGGTTATCAGGAAGATGATAAACTGGAGCACTGATGTTCTGGTTCGAGTCGCCGCCCCTTTTTGGTGCAGCTGGTCTGTATGACAGTCTTTCCCCTGAAAGCCCTTGTAGCACTGGCACTGAAAGTTCTTGTCAAGAAGCACCTTGTCTGAGTCTCCTAGCTCGCCGATGACCGTCAGTTTGCCTTTTCGCCTCTCGATGCGGTGTGTGAGGGGGTTGAGGTGAAGGTAAACATCCTTGTCCCAACGTTTGCGAATGCAGCGGCCGTGGGAACCGCACAGGGTCTGGCTGCAGAGCTCTGCTGCCGTGGAGACGTTGAGGAGGTATTGGCTCAGTGTGCCCTGAAGATACGCGTTCAGGTCAGAGCAGGTGGTCTAAAGACCGGAAGAAAATGTATATTTACAGTAAATGTTAACATTTTACATCACAACGGCCAATCACTTCTTGTAAAAGGGAATATAATATGGCCAAATGCATTTAAATGGTTGTTTCATACTTGTTTATTTTACTGTCAAATTTGAAATACCTTGTGTTTTACTTTGAAATCCAGACTCTTATTTTGGTAGCATTTTTAGAGGTACTTTTTTTTTTTACACTTGCAAGGCCATTCATTTAATTAGTAACAGTCAAACCATGTACACCATGACATCATTCCACAGGATACTTATAAATGAAGACAAAAAAAAGAGTTTGACCAGTTTTCTGTTTTACTGCAATGTTTAAGTAACATAAAATCATGATTAAATAAAACAATCTAAAGTCCCCAGGAAGTAAATTTAACTCCGTTGAAAAAACAAAACAAAAAAAAGCCAAACTGGTTTGAAAGTAATTTTAAGCTCCTTGCTGATAACAGGCACAAGACATGTTAGTTTTCTACATTTAGGATGACTGTGAATGCACACAGGATTAATGAAAGTAAAGCTAAAGGTTTGCGATTGTGAGAAGCGTAGCTCCGGTTGCCATGCCAACAACTGGTTGCCGTTCCATTTATGCTAAACTTTAGCATCAGAGATAGTTTTTACATTTAGAAGCTGGTATTTTTTTTTTAGATATGTTTGAATTTGTTTAGTATGACCCAAAGTCACTCTGTATGTGTCTTCATCATGTTGTTCTAAAGACACATTCATTAAAGAAATGTTATGAACCAGTCAGAGCCACCAGCCACGAATGCTACATTCCTCACGCAATAATGTTCTGCAGTACTAAAAAACAACATTTAAAGTAACATATAAAATAAATTAATATAAAAAGAAGGTCAACTTTAAGAATCTGAGGTAATTTGAAGGCATTTAAAACAGTCTTATGTTCTAATTGTATTTATCTTGTCTAAGTAACTGTCTAAGGATTAAATAAGTATATTTATGCCTACCTTTCTTTTCAATAAAAATATATCCAAACATACACCTCTGGAAAAACTTAAGAGCCCACTGCACTGGACCCCAATGAAAACCTCCTGGTTATTCCACCAAATGTTGATTTCTGAACTGAGTTAAAACATTAGTATAATTGTTTCTAAATGAATATGAACTTGTTTTCTTTGCATTATTTGAGGTCTGAAAGCACCGCATCTTTTTGGTTATTTGAACATTTCTCATTTTCTGCAAATAAACACTAAATTTTTGCTTGCGATGTCAGACATGTTGTCATAGAATAAAAGTACAATGTTAATTTTACTCAAACATAAACCTATAAAAAGTAAAATCAGAGAAACTGATCATTTTAAGTGGTCTCTTGTTTTTTTCCTGTGCAGTAACTGAATTGTGGAAAGGTTCAATTCAGTGTTTGAATTGAACACTGAGAAATACATGGTCACTGTTTATCCATGCCTTTGAATACTAAGCACAATATTTAATCTCACTACTGGTTTTTTAACTTGAAGCTAAAACATCTTAAACTGGGATTAATCTAAATCCCAGGTTCACCTTTGAAGAAAAATTGAAGGCAGCTTGTGCCACTGCTGGTTTTTAAAGATATTGTTTAAAGGTATCCTACAGTCTCATAAAGAAATCTTTTGAGATCTGAATTGATTTAGGCCCAATTCATACCAATATACAGTATGTTTTACAAAACAGATTTTCTGCTGTGTTTGTTCCTCTTGTTCTTATACAAAGTACGTTTTTGGTGAGAAAAACTGATTTAATTTTAAAAAATGCTTTCTGGAGTGTTTTTGGTGTTGTCTGTGAAGAGTTATTGTCTTGAGGTTATTAAATATGAATAAAAGGTTTACTTTACACATACCCACAACTCAAAACTGTAGATAAAGCTTTCCCTTTTAATTATATTTTAGGCTACATCCAATGATTGTTTAAGTTTTCTCATAAAGGTAGAGATACATTTTGTTTTCAACCTGTACTCACATTTCTCTCTCATGCAAACTGTCTTTCACTGACGACTACACACTCTGAAGCTAAAAGCAGACCATCAACTCAGCAAAATAAGAAGAAAAACTTATGCAAACGCTAAATAATCACACTTTTGTGTGAGTCTGTATACATCATGTGTTTTTCTTCATGTTAAATAGTTTCCTCCTTCCACCTTTAGCAGACATTAATTTTCCTCCAGACACGTATCTTCTGTGTATCTGCAGAACAAGTGGCTTACAGTATAATTAGTGACTGACTCGGAGTCCTGAGTGTCAAATGACTTCACATGTGACAGGCAAGCAGGGGATCAAACTCCAGGTGAAAACTGTCTGCCAAAAGTATTCATACCTGTTCAACCTTTTCCCTTTTTCTCATATTACAGCCAAAAACTGTGATATTTAAGTGACAGAACAACCATCATCATAATGAGAAAGGCAAGTGGTACAACATTTTTAAGTAATTACAAAATACAAATCTGAAACGTGCGGCATGAATCTGCCTCTTCAAGTTAATTTCCCATAAATTAAAAGTAGGTTGCTTGCAACTTGTTTGATGCTGCAAAAGACTTGACATTGAGATGGAGCAGAACAACAACCTAAAAGATAAATTAATATTTATCTTTCAGAATGGATTAGAACAAAATCTACTTAAAGTTGTTCTGCAGTAATTTTTTACATGTTTAACCAAGACACTAAGCCTATTGTTTTCATCAGTTCCAGTTTTTTATTAATTAATTTGCATTGGCTGTTATACACCAAACTGCACTGACTGAATAAATTAAAGTTGTGTTTTTACATTTGACCAAGGTTTGATAACTCTGCACTACTAGCGCTGTGGTAGTGCAGAGTTATCACATAATTCAGTACGTTTATGTCTGTTTTAAAAAAGAAACGTTTAAAGTTCTGTTTGGCTGTATTGGATCGGTATCGGAAGTGAAAAAAGTGGATCACACAACCTGTGAAACGTGAGAGTCAGTTTATGCTTACTTTGTTTTTTGCATGCGTTACATCTCCCCACATGATGATTCCTGCAGCTCCCAGAGCGACACTCTCCCCGATGGTGGACACCAGGTCAAACTGGAAAAGAGGATTCAGCTCTTGAAATTCACAGATCAACAAAACTGCTTGGAAAAAAAGGAAGAAATAAGCTTTTATTTTTTTCTCTTTCTATCTTTATGGATGATTAGACAGATCTTGAATGTAACCAACACCCTTCCTGCTAGCTCCACACAAATTAAAAGGTATTAGGGACATCTGACTGCTACCAAAACAGGAAAGGAAAGGACTGCGCCTGCCCATAAGGAAAACTGAAGAGCTGTAGCTTCACTCAGCATGGGATGGGGGTTGTGAGCTAGCGCTCCTCTGCAATTGAGATTTGTTTGCTTGACGGATGACATAAGTGCATTATATTAACTTTCCACATAGTCACTTAAAGGCAAGTGTAAAACAGGATACGAGTGTTTCTGAACGATAATTCAAACTTGTCAGTAGGAGAGGCTAAAGAAGGCGGTGTGTCACCTCTGTCAGCTGTTCCGGATGGTCGTTGTAGGTGGGCCGGGTGTACACAAAGACAGGATGTGCCAACTCGTCGCCGGATGAAGACACACGCATCCCTTCTCTCACACGGTGCCGCACAAACTGCCGTCCTGGGGAAGAGGAGCGCAGCACTTTGCGAATGTAGATGGAGGGGAAGAGCGCCGTGCTCTCCGTCCACAGCCACTTCAGCTGCTCATTGCGGGCCAACTCCAAGTCGGGGCAGCGGCCCGTGTAACCCTCCAGGGACTTCAGGTAGTCGTGGTTGTAGCAGTCCGGGAACAGGTAGAACCCCCACAGATTGTTGGGCCGCAGGTGTTTGGCGCGGCGTAGCGTCTCCACCATGAAGTTCTTAGCAGACTCCTCAAACTCCAGCTGGGCCACTTTTCCCACCTGCTCCTCGGACCAAGTTGGGTTCTTCTGGCGCACCAGTTCACGAGACTGTTTTCGGTAGATGTCTTTGGGTCCCCAGTTTCGTATCCAAAGGGGCCGCCACTCTTCCCAGTCAATAACTGCTAAACCTACAGCGTCCCGGTTTGGTATGTACTTATCAACACCTTTCTGCATTTCTCTGAGGTGCTGCGAGAGACTGGCGATCTGTGGCAGCCCACCGCGCACCGGCGTCGCATCCGTTTTAAAGTAGGGGTACAAGCCCAAGCGGTCGTGATAGAACAAGGTCAAGTTCTGCCCGACGAAGGTCTGACTTGGCGAGGCCACAATCTGGAACTGGTCCAGCTGCAAAGAAACGCCATGCCGGGAACCACAGTCCTGAGTCGGGACATTCCAGGCGAAGAGAAGGGGCTTCTTGGAGTACAGGGGCCGTGTTGTAGGTTTCACTTTCGGAGCGCAGACGCCGTCCCAGAGCAGAACAATCAGGAGCTGTACTCTCCAGTCACGAAGAGTCCAATGCAACATGTCTTCAGTTGTGTCTCGAGTGTCCTTCTCGGCCCTACAATGTACATACGCCGATTGTTTTAGTGTATGTAGTTAAGGTTTTAGATGGCATACCCTCAACTGCTTGGCCATGTCCTACAAGGACCGTTAACTAAAAAGATTCAAAACAGATTGTTGCTAGGTAACCACAAACTACTCAAGAGATTGTTGCCGGGTAACCAAAGAGTGAGTGAGTGAGTTGAAGCCACTAAACTTGCTGTGAAAGGTTGAGCAGCTAAAGTGTTTCTTCTGTCCACATTTCCCAGAATGCTGGTTTCAAATGATCAAACAAATCTTCAATATCAAACAAAACTAACCAGATTGGATGAAAAAAAATTGTTTTCAGCTGATTATTTCATTTAATGAGAGGCAAAAAATCAGTTTAAACCAACCTGACCCACCTGGTAAAAGAAACTACCCTCTAGCACTTAAAAAGGTAAAGGTAATGGTAATTTTATTTATATAGCACATTTTCAGCAACAATGCAATACAAAGTGCTTTAAATAGAACCTGTTTGACAACACAAAGAGGCTAAAAGTTTTCAAAAAGCAACACATCATGACCTCATCTAAAGAAATTCAAGGATAAAAGACAAAATCGTTGACATATATCAGCATGGAAAGGGTTAAAGGACCCAAATACAAACTTTAAGGGAATAACAAACAAACATGGCGGTTGTGTGATTACCTATGATTTGCAGAAGTAGGAAGTTTTCTCTTCATATGGAGTTTTATCAAGATATTTTGTGGTTCTATTCTATTACAATAGCAATAAAAGTTATGATTAAAAACTATTTACTGCTTCTATTTTTAGGTAATTATATGCTCTGACTTCATGGTGCCACAAACATAAATACTGTTCTTGAATTCATTTGCAATAAGCTTCTTCAGAATGATATTTGTCTTGTTCAGACAGTTACTGTAGTAAATGTTCTTGTTCTCTCTATAAACATATATATGAAATATATATATGTAAAAAACAGAAAGCAAAACTGCAAATGTGTTGCTTCTGCTTGCAAAACAAAGTGTCCGCCTTGTCCTCATTTTGTAATAATTCAGCCTAATAAAGCTGGAGGCTGGGAACAAGGGAGTCTGATCTTCCAGCCGTTTAATCCTCGAGGGACACAGGAGGTAAAAATCACCATCAGTAACATGAGTTTGCAGCAGTGGTGGATATCAGATTAGAAGACATGGTACGTGGCATTCCCATCCTAATCAAGGTCACCTCTCGCCCTCTGAGGTTCAATCAGTCACTTGAATTTATTATAAATCCTAAACTGCTGCAGAAATAGACAATAATCTGGATCAAGTAATGAGTAAAATGTGTTTTTAAATAATATGATTTGACTGCTGTTGTGATTTAAAACTCCCGTTACCGTGACCTTGATGTTCGTCTTTGGTTAGTAGTCCGACAGCACCACCTGCTGGTCACGAACCAACCAGCAAGCCAGTAACTTCAATAGATGGCAACTTTAATTTAAAAACCAGTATAAAAGAGTAACTAATTGTTATTTCCATGCATATCTTTAACTAACGCTGTCCAAACTCTTTGAGCGTTCTGGTCTTCATTAACTTAAAGCAACAATAAAACACTAATTTAATTAATTCATGTAATTTCTCAATACAAAACATTTTTAGTAAAATTTTAAAAAAGGCCCAAAAGGAGTTAACATTTTGTTGCACCCTGCAAAATTAAGGAGAATCCAACATTAATTTCTACTTTGATAAATAATAATACTTTTTAAAATCAATTAGTGGTTCTTTTAACATGTTTAAAGTTACACTTTACGTTTTAAAGTAAGCATATTGATCAGTTCTTAATAAGTGATCAGAGGTTTCTGTTTCCCATAGGGGCAAAAAATCTGACGCCACTAAACAACATTTTCTGATAATTACTCTTCAAAATGGGAAAAACAATAAAATATCCTCTTTAATAAAGGCAGATGTATGTAATATCCTCACAAGTCAGGTAATAATTACAAGAAAATTGCTACTTGCTGAAACTTACATAAGTTTAGAGTTAGAATAATATTTAAAAAGTTGTAAAAAAAAAAAAATCTTTACCAGGGTTCCAGTAGTTATGGAGGGAGCTGAACATATTGAACAATTCACAACATATCTCAAACTTTGGTATAAAATTATCAGAAAGACTTTCTTCAATCTGATGTATGTGAAGATTTGAAACCACCTTTACAAAAACATTAAATCAAAACAACAAATTTTCCACTTGGGAGTTCATTTTACAACTCGTGCCATTGTGTTCTAAATACTGTCTGCCTGGAAAACTAATAGGATCTGTGCAGTTTGCAGAAGGATTTGATTAAGTAGGCAGACACCAAAACAAATTAGTGGTTTATGTAAAAAAAAAACACACAGAGACACATCCATATCAGTGCATACTGACAATACTGTAAAACAAAACACAGATACAAACAATGAGTCATGATTTCCAAAAATATAGCTGTTTTGAAATGAGCAAGAATCAATCAACTCAGTCCATTCATCCATCTTCAAAACCCATTTGGTCCTGATTAGGAATTGCAAATCCATCACAGAACAACGACAGAGACACTGACACCTAAAAGCAAATACTGCTAAAAGGCACATCTTTGGGTTCTGAGAGGAAACTGATGAAACGAGCAACAAGCAAACTCCTCTCAGAAAGACTCTGGCTTTCACTTCCCCCTCTTATTATTTAAAACTATTGTAATCTCTAAACTGGCGTGGAGCAGTCCCTCCCTTCCCACCCAGGATAACACCTGCAGTGGAAGTCAGACTTCATCTGCAGCACACTTTGTGCGTCCATCTGCCCTAAAACCCTGTAGTTTGTCCCTCCTGCCGGTTTCTTCTCAGACAGGATCTTCCAGGCTGCAGGGTCGAGCTGGAGGTAGGCGCCCGACTTCAGGTCCGACCTCTGACACCGTCCCTGAGAGGAGCACAAAGCCTGGCTGCAGAGCGTGGCAGCTGAGGTCACGTTGACCACGTAGGGACCTAAAGTCTCGTCGATGTAGGACTTGACTGCTTCACATGTAGCCTGGACAAACACAGCAAATAGCACAGAATAAACAACTCTCTGTGTTGGAGCACAGCAAAAATAAATCTGCTCTTCGTTGTCTCTACAGTGTTTGTTTTAGAGTAAATAAAGTCATATTGTACATCAAGGGTCTAAAATGTTTTTGATTCTATTAGTTTTTATGATTAATAGATGTATTCTACACATATAATATGTTTTCTATGCAATTACTTGTTGTCTACTGCTGCTACTTTGCAAAGCCTTCAACTTTTTCTCATTTTATATCATTGCAAACCAAACCTGAAGTGTATTTTACAAGGATTTGGTGCAATAAACCAACATAAAAGAGTGGATGATTGGAAAGTGGAAGCAAATTGATGCATTTTTTAAACTAAACATCTAGAAAACAAAATATTTAGCACCAAATTAAATATTTAGTTATCAAGCTAAATATTTAGAGGGCTAACTAAATATTTACCTTCAAACTAAATATATGGGTTGTGAACAAAATATTTAGTGCCAAATTAAATATTTAGGCCCAAACAAAGCATTTAGCTCCACACTCAATATTTAGTTAGTAAGCTAAATATTTAGCCTGAACTTAAATATTTAGCTATATCTTTACTTCAAAAACAACTTTGAAATTGTCACTGAAAAGCTTGATTTATATTGAGATTATAAAACACACAGCAGGACTGTAATAACAACTTCTGAAACCAATTGTTTGCACTAGATTTCACTTGGGAATAGCAGAGTAAAGGGGGCTAAAAACAAATCCAACCCTCAAATTTTGATTTTTAATTAAATCTTTAATAAAAAAAAAGCAGTAACTTATCAGAACTTTAACTTTATATACATAAAAGTGACAGGACATTAAACACTTTCAGGAGGAGTGAATACTTTCGCATGTCACCATAAACTGCAAATTTTACAAATTCCTCCTTTAAGATCTTCAGCCTTTTATAAGGAGTCTCACTGCAGTAGAAGCCAATAGGTGCCTGAGATGCTAAAGGTCATCAAACATTGGTACTAGAACTTGGGAAATCGTCATAAAGGAAAATGATTTGTAACAAGTATCACTTTCACAACCGGATTTCTAATAACAAGAGTTTCAACGGATATCTGCAGGATTATATTAGTGTTATAAAGAGGGAAAACAGCCATTGCATGTTTCATACCTTAGATTTATCGAATGCATGGTCCCCCCACAGCACGACCCCAGCAGATCCTAAAGCAGCGCTCTCTCCTACAGTGTGGACCAGATGCTCCTGTGTTGTGAAAACAGAATATTATTTACATCGGACCGTGCTGAAGAAGACGGTACTAACCCGCCACTCACCTTGGAGAGGAACTCTAATGTGTAGGTGTAGACGATGCGGGCGTAGGGGAAGACGGGCAGCTGCGACGGGGTCACCTGATCTGCCGCCCTCATGGCCTCCAGGATGCGGTGATGAGCGTAGAGCAGCACCTCTTTGCCGAGGCCTCGCAGGTCCAGGCTCAGGTAGATGTCAGGGTACAGAGCGGAGGAGGCGTTCCACATCCAGAACAGCTCATCGTTCCTGCTCAGCTCCACATCTGGACACTCACCTGTGTAGTTTACGCTCCTGTCGTTGTAATAGTTGTAGCAATTGGGAAATCCATAAAACCCCCACAAGCCACTTGGCCTCATTTTCTGCCCCAGTTTCTGTGTTTCCTCCATGAATTTCCTCCCAGATTGCTCAAACTTCCGCCGAGCCGCTGCCTCCACCTGAGCAGGACTCCAGTCTGGATGCCTGGCCCTCACCAGGGCTTTTGACCCCTCCTTGTACACTTGTTTACTGTCCCAGTTTCTCTCCCACACTGGCCGCCAGCTCTCCCAGTCCACCACCGCCAGGCCCTGGAAGTCTCTGTCAGGGATGTAGTAGCGGATATCTTCGCTTGCGAGTCGGAGGTGAGCGTCTAGGCTGCTGTTCTGAGGAACCCCGCCGTTGATGGCCTCGCCCTGGGCTGAGTACCGAGGGTACAGACCCAGCTTGTCAGCATAGAAAATAGTGACGTTTTCACCTATGAAGGTTTGATTTTGGTTCTGGACGATGCTAAACATCCCCAGGTCAAGATCCACGCCGTACTGGGAGAGGCAGTTCTCTGTGGGGGCGTTCCACACAGTGAGAAACGGCGCCTGGCTGAAAGGCGAGGCAACAGGCAGCCCTGAAGTTAGTCTGAGCAGACCAAAGAGGAGCAGCACCTCACAGAACCTCATGGCTGAAAAGAGGAACAAAGAGCTGTCACTCAGACGTGTTATGAAATTTCAGACATTGGCAAAACAGTGTCCTGTTTTTGTGTCTCAAAACATCATTCACTTCATTAATTTATGGCACTTTTTATAGTGGAAGGAATAAAATCAACAAATGCAAAATTGTGTAAGAATGTAAAAAGTGTCAGAATGGCTACAAGTCCAGACCTACATCAAGTTGTGAATGTGCAATAAAACTTGTGGGTTTCTGTAGAAACAATTCGCAGAAAAACTGGTAATACTTTCAATGACATGTTGAATGCTATTGTTTACATCCGGAAATATCGCGCATGCGCACAATGCTGGGGGGCAAAAAGACGATTCTTTAACTTGCCATAGCCACTGCTCCTCGGCCATCGAGCAATTACGTTAACACATCGAAACCTGGAGATGTAAGTACTTTAATGTAGCGCAGCGTGTCACAGTAAAGGGAAAACATGGCAGAGAAACGGATAAAGAGCAAGTCAAACCCGCTCTTTTTCTTCTTTTGTCTCTCTAGTATCTAAGCTATACGCAGAGCCGTTGCCATAACAACCGACTGACCAACAGCTCCGCTAGCTGACAGAGATTCAACACCAGAAAACGCGTAAACACTTTTCTACGGAGAGAAACATTCAGTCTGTTTTCAGTTTTACTGTTTTCATGCTAAGGTTGTCAAAGTCAAGCTGACATAACTGACTTACCTCCCTCTTCTTCGTTACTTTTTTTTTAAATTAAAACATTTTAGTGACCTGTAATCTTTTCTGCTAGTTGTCACAGTGTTGACAATTAATATCAAAACACTGCGTCCCTTTCTCTTGTATATATCTTGCATAATTTAAGATTTGCCGCATTATGTTGACAGCTAAAATCGTCGGAAGAGTTTTTCCCCTCCAACAGGAAGTTGGGGGCGGGTCTTGCGCGCATGACGTCACGTTTCAACGTGTCAAATAAAATGAGGCTAAGCCAGTGTTTCCCAATTCCGGTCCTCAGGCCTCCCTGCCCTGCATGTTTTAGGTGTTTCCCTTCTGCTACACACCTGGATTGAATATATGGGTGATCAACAGGTTTCTGATGGTCATGCAATCATTTGAATCAGCTGCTCTGGAATAGAGGCACATCTAAAACATGCAGAGCAGGGAGGCCTGAGGACCGGAATTGGGAAACGCCGGGCTAAACAATCAGTCAATCATTTATTTGTTTATATAGCGCTTTACACAACCAAGGTTTATAAGACTAAATGTTTTACAGGGAAAAAAGGAACAAAAAGAAACAGCAAGAAGTAAATCCAAGAAAATAAACACAGAATAAACTAAATAAAGGAGAGTACTAGTCAGAGAACCAGGCCAGAGGCCGCTAACCATGCTGAAACATGTTGGTGGTAGTATTATGGTTGTGGAGAATCTTTTTTTTTAACAACAGAACAGAAAAGCTGCTCAGTTAATAAATACATTAAACTAAATACAGAACAAGCCTGGATGAAAACCAAATAGACTCTGAAAGAGATTTGAGCTTCATTTCCAGCACAACAACAACTCTAGAATGGTTTGGAACAATGCATATTGATGTGTCAGATTGTCCTAGTCAAAGTACAGACCTAATTCCAATTGAAAAGTTGTGGAAATACTAATGCTTTGTTGTAGAGGTTCTTAACTCTTAAACAACCGATCTTAAGTATTGTCAGATAGTCTGAGTTTAGGCAAGAAAAACAGCTACAAAGAATGATCCAGTCATAAATCCAGTGCAAATTCTTAGCACTGAAACAGCAGCTAATCATTTCACACAAAATGAAATAAGCAAGCATGATTAACAGAAAACTTCAAACTGGTGTGAATTTGTAACAAAAACAACCCTCTTACCTACTGTAAAACCTTCAACAGGTTCTAATCTGTGGTTTGCTAAAGACACCAGAAGTCTCATGATCTGACTGAAACAGGGAGGGAAACCAAGCAGGGAAAGGGGAAGTGAAACACCAGAACTGGAACCAATCCGACGCAAGCTCAAGATTTCTACCAGCAAATGAGAAGAGACATGCAAATCCTGCAAAAGCAGCCTTAAAGTCACAGGCCAGATCAAACTGAATCCAGCCATTCTCTCCCTCATGCTGCTTTCAATATAAACACACAAACAGAGCTGGAAATAACAGGACAGGTCACTGAGTACTAAGAGACAATCAAGAAAGCCATAATGAACTCCTACACATCCAAATTCACATGTAAGCTCTGCTCAGCTTATTAAAATAGTATAAATAACGTTTGGCCAACAACACCCTGTAATTACAGAGGGAAGGAGTAAGAGGCTGCTGCTGCCGCTTGCCTCCCGGGAACAGCAGGCTTGGACCGTCCTGATGAATAAGTCACAAAGAATTCCTATTGAAACTTTGCTTTTATTTGCAAAAGACAACACATATGTACCTTTGTAATAACAAAGTCAGATCTTACCATTAATGCTTCCAGTGATTTATACAAGAAACTGCACAGGCTCACAAAAAAACTCTTTATTTGCAGTGACAAATCAGAAGAAAACAGCATGTACTTTTGCATGTATAAGCAGTTTCCAAACTTACCCTCAAATGAAGTTCTTGCTTTGTGATTCTGAGGTAAAAATACATGCACTGTGAGCTGTATGAAGGCATTAGTAGTCATGATTCGGACATACAAATAAAAACCCAGATATCAACTTCAAATACATTCAAATAAATACAAATGCGTGGAAAAACATCCGACGCCAGAGAGTGGTCACTTTGGGAAGTTAAAATTTTTAAGAAATCTGGCACTTCCGGTGTGTATTACTGTAGTACTCCAAGCTGATTTAAGTGCTTTATTCCCACTCTGACCACCCAGCAACAAACATATTCCTTCACTTTGTTCAACACATTTACTACAGAAGCATCAGATCCTGCAGAGAGACGAAGAATCTGACACCTTGGGAAACTGACCCAGGGGGAAACGGAGAGCAAAATGTAAACAGTGTCATTTCCAGCAAGCCCTCTGCTGTTTAAAAAAACGCTTATAATTTATAAACAAACATCACTTTTCTGTCCCCTTTGTTTATAATACAGTTTGACTTTCTGTCATTAAAGTTTTGCAGCAGAAAATGACTAACTAATCCCTCTTTGTGCTTGTGTGCAGTGCTTTACGAAAGCCTTGATATCTTCTGTTTCACATTTTGTCACATTACAACCGCAAACTTTAAAGCACTTATCAGAGATTTATGGTATAGACCAACACAAAGTGTTACATTACTTTTAAATTCACTTTTCATGCACATCATAAATCTGGTTTTTGTGGCAGAGGAGGAAGAGACAGATAAATTAAAAAAATGGTGAAAGAAACCTTGTTAGATTCTGCAAAAGGATTGAGACTGAAGTTCCCCTTCCTAAAAGATGAATGCACTGCAAAAACACAAAATCTCACTGGTTTTTTTTGTCTAGTTTCTTAGTACGCTTAAAATAAGACAAAACTAACGAACAAGTAACTTTTCAGCAAGATATAGGAGATTGTTTTAAGTCAAAAAGTCCTTGATGTTAATGATAAAGTTCTAGCTCCACCTGCAAATTATTTCACTTATAAAATGGAAAAAATGTAGAACTAATACTACTCTGTCAATATTGAACTATTATTTACTTAAAACATTTTCATCAATATTAATGAATTATTGACTTAAAACAAGCTTTTATATCTTGCTGAAAAGTTACATGAGTTAGTTTTGTCATATTTCAAGATATTTGTATAAAAAAACGAGGCCAGAAGTGGGAAATTTGCGGCCCGGGGGCCATTTGAGGCCCTCTGAAGGATTTTGTGCGGCCTCCACACCTGAACTCAATAGAGCTTTGGAACTGACGTCACTGCCTGTGACGTTCACGTCGCTGGGCGCCATCTTGTATGGCCACATACCAAAACAAACTTTTTCCGGGGTTTTCATTGTGCTACCGACTGCAGTGAAGTTGTTTCAAGTTGGATATTAAATATTCGCGCTCCGCGGCGTAAGGAGCGGTTAGCCCAAGGTTGATCCGATTTATGAACGCTAATTCCGGCCAGCTGTTCTCACCGCTCCCTCCTCAAGCTCTCGGAGGTTTACATTGGGACCGTAAATTTCCGAACCAAACACTCCTGTAAATAAATGCCTTGTGACCCACTGATACAAAAAAGTGGCAATTCATTCTTTTACACGAGGCACACAATCTTCTATTAAAATTTTAAGTGACAGACTGGTGACCTGTCCAGGGTGAACCCCGCCGCTCGTCAGGAACGTTAGCTGGAGAAGCAGCAGCACCTCCCGACCCCACTAGGGACAAGTCTGTAAGAAAATGGATGGATAAATAATTTTAATATTAAATTATATGTTTTCTTCAATAGCTTCCAAATCGTGCCCCATTAACTCAAAATCAGTGTGAAGTTATTCTACTACTTTTTTATTTAACTAATTTTATATTTAAAAAATATTTGATGGGCTCTTTAATCTGGTTTGCTTGTTACATTAAATGTTTACTGCAAAATTTAATATAGTTGTTTAATCACATGAAATGTTTATTTAAAATATCTTTCATTACATGATGTATGTTTATTACTTGAAACATTTCAGATATCACATTTTTACGTGAAATGTGATTCGTTTCATCACCTCTTTACATGCAGCTTGAAGTGCTTGAATCAAACGTTTCATGAATGTTTTACCACATTAAATTATGAAATGAGAGGAAAAACAGCCACTTCCAACTGAACACATATTTCAACACAAATGGTTCATGTTCCTCTTCAGAGCCTTGCTGATCTTTTCTCCTTGGGTTTCCTCCTCAGTCTCTCCAACTTGCTGCTCTTCTACAGCCTCCGCTGCTGCGTTTTCTAACCTCTTCTGGGGTAAATAATGTAAACACAGTCTCCGTAACTTGCTCCCCCATTTGTTGATCCATCACGGTCTTGCTGTATCGCCTCTTTAATTTACGTGAATGTCAGACCGATGTTGTGGCGTTTACCTCGCAGTGACCCATATTCAGTCTGGATTGAGCTGATCCATTTCATACGACGGTTTCCCTTGAAGAGGACATATCAGAACACACATCGGTATTAATGCCCTAAATTTGGTAACACTAGTAAAATAGTTTACTTCACAATAATGGAATAACCTCGATGT
Source organism: Xiphophorus couchianus (assembly GCF_001444195.1). Lineage (NCBI taxonomy): Eukaryota > Metazoa > Chordata > Actinopteri > Cyprinodontiformes > Poeciliidae > Xiphophorus > Xiphophorus couchianus. The sequence goes on along the minus strand of NC_040247.1, from coordinate 13,437,341 downwards.
CCACTATGCTACATAAAAACATATAAGCCCGACCTAAACAAAGTTGACCCGCTTAAATGTAACGTAAGTGACATTTAACATCAACGTAACTGAACACGAGTAAACCCGGACAAAACCATAGCCAAACATTATGACACAACACCAACAGAGCGAATTTAGACACTAACCAAAATGGACATGTCTGGAGCAAACTTGTAGATATCTTGGGACGTTGGAGAACGTAAAATCAGGACATCTCACCGCTGATACCCGGGACATTCGTCTCCTTTTCGTTAGCTCCAATAGCTTAGCCTCCTCGCGTTGTTTACAGGCAGGAAAACAGTGAAACGAAAACCGTTTTCCATCTTTTTACTGTTTCAGTCGTGTGATTGGACACTACATCCAATAACGCAGCAAGTTCCAACCATTGCTAATTAATTTTAAGTAACTTAGATTCAAAAAATCTGTGAGACAGTCATTTTCTCGGTTATGTTTATGGCCATACAAGATGGCGCTCATATCCCTACACCTAGAGCAGTGACGTCAATTTCCAAAACTCAATTCTAGAATTAAGTAAATCTGTCCTGCGTTCATAGTTGGTTGATCCAGACAAACACGTTTCATCATAAACAATGTTTTGTTGCTGAAATGTGCTACACAATTAAAATGTGATTGATTGATCTTTCAGGGCAGTTTTTTTTCCAAAAATAAATTATTTCCTCTTACAAAATATTGGGTGGAATTTTAAAAATGGTACAAAAATATAACATTTTTGAACCCCATGTGATTTCGAATTTACCGATTTTTGCCCTCATTGCAAAAAGGCTGGACACTAGTGAACTAGACCAAAAATATTTGGTAGGAAGTTGTGTTTTTGCAGTGCACAAACAGAAAGCCAACTGTGAACCCTCTCAGATCTTATGCACCATTTTGTGTTGATCTATCATATAAAACACAGGTGTCAAACTCCAGTCCCTGAGGGCCACAGCCCTGCAACATTTAGATGTGCCTCTGCTGCACCACACCTGAATAGAATAATTAGGTCATTAGCAAGGCTGGGAGAACTGACCTACACAAGGAGGAGGTAATTAAACCATTTCATTCCAGTGTTTTGTACCTGTGGCACATCTAAAAACTGCCCTTGAGGACTGGAGTTTGACACCCCTGTTATAAAATATTAACCAAACACACTTTTCTGGGACAATAAAAATGTGAAAATCAATGTAAATAAATATTTCTGCAAGGCAGCGGATTTGCTAAGATGTATTTGACATTAACACAGGAGCACAACGGTTATCAGGAAGATGATAAACTGGAGCACTGATGTTCTGGTTCGAGTCGCCGCCCCTTTTTTAGGCGGTTCTTTCTGAGGCTGTGTATAACTACAGCCGCCCTCCTTAAAGCACTTGTACCACTGGCACTGAAAGTTCTTGTCAAGAAGCACCTTGTCTGAGTCTCCTAGCTTGCCGATGACCGTCAGTTTGCCTTTTCGCCTCTCGATGCGGTGTGTGAGGGGGTTGAGGTGAAGGTAAACATCCTTGTCCCAACGTTTGCGAATGCAGCGGCCGTGGGAACCGCACAGGGTCTGGCTGCAGAGCTCTGCTGCCGTGGAGACGTTGAGGAGGTATTGGCTCAGTGTGCCCTGAAGATACGCGTTCAGGTCAGAGCAGGTGGTCTAAAGACCGGAAGAAAATGTATATTTACAGTAAATGTTTACATTTTACATCACAACGGCCAATCACTATTTGTAAAAGGCAATATAATATAGCCAAACGCATTTAAATGGTTGTTTCATACTTGTTTAGTATGACCTAAAGTCACTCTTATGTCTTCATCATGTTGTTCTAAAGACATATTCATTAAAGAAATGTTATGAACCAGTCAGAGCAACCAGCCACGAATGCTACATTCCTCACTCAATAATGTTCTGCAGTACTAAAAAACATGTTACGCCCCCAAGGTCTGGGAGTTCAGGGGCGGTAACATAAAAAGTGTCCAGAGAAAATAAGTGGAATGTAAAATGATTACAAAAACATGGTTTCACAAAACACAATACAACTTAACCCAATTAAAACAAAAGGGCCAACAAATTCAAGAATGGTTAAGTGCAAATTAAGTTACAAAATGTCCAAACAAGTCAGTCTAAAGCAGGGGTGGGCAATCGTGGTCCTCGAGGGCCGGTGTCCGTCAACTCTTAGATGTCTCCTTGGTCCAACACACTTGATTCCAATAGCTGAATCACCTCCTAAGTGCAGTCAAGTTCTCTAGAGTCCTGCTAATGACCTCATTACTAGACTCAGGTGTGTTGAAGTAGAGACATCTAAAAGTTGCAGGAGACCGGCCCTCGAGGCCTGGAGTTGCCCACCCCTAGTCTAAAATAAACTGAAACCAACCCAAAAGAAAGGACACAAAGGGAGCACCACACCTTCCAAACACGAGCTTCTAGCTTGTATAAAGTCAGTCTACAGCAGATTCAAACGACTTAGCAGAACAAACAAAAACAATGCAGGTCTAAACACCAAAGGTGGCTGACAGCTTAACAAACCTCTTCCGACTAGCTGCCCCTCTAGAGGAATGATTTCAGGAGCCTTTTATATGGTGCAGGTGGGCCTCGTTAACGTCTGATTGGCTTGACAATCCTCTGCGTTGACCAGATCAACATTGTCTCTGACTGTACTAACATTTCTCTCCCAGAACAAATCAGTAAATAATGTATCTACGATGTTACACAATTCACATTCAGAGGCACAAAAGCATGCTTGCACCAAATTACAGCCTTGCACAATCATGGAAGAAGCTCCTGGATTGATGGATTTTACATACAAGCCTCTGTTCTGCCAAGTGAGCACAGATGTGCAAACAGGGAGAAAGCAGACAGGAGGGAGTAGACAAAGATTTGAACTTTGCACAAGGTTTTTATAGCCCACTTACATGCAAACTATCTTTCACTGACGACTACACACTCTGAAGCTAAAAGCAGACCATCAACTCAGCAAAATAAGAAGAAAAACTTATGCAAACGCTAAATAATCACACTTTTGTGTGAGTCTGTATACATCATGTGTTTTTCTTCATGTTAAATAGTTTCCTCCTTCCACCTTTAGCAGACTTTAATTTTCCTCCAGACACGTATCTTCTGTGTATCTGCAGAACAAGTGGCTTACAGTATAATTAGTGACTGACTCGGAGTCCTGAGTGTCAAATGACTTCACATGTGACAGGCAAGCAGGGGATCAAACTCCAGGTGAAAACTGTCTGCCAAAAGTATTCATACCTGTTCAACCTTTTCCCTTTTTCTCATATTACAGCCAAAAACTGTGATATTTAAGTGACAGAACAACCATCATCATAATGAGAAAGGCAAGTGGTACAACATTTTTAAGTAATTACAAAATACAAATCTGAAACGTGCGGCATGTATCTGCCTCTTCAAGTTAATTTCCCATAAATTAAAAGTAGGTTGCAACGCAAAGTTTAGGTTGTAATCTAAAGCTTTGGAAATTTCAAAGATGGATGCTTCAATCCATAATGTGAAACACCAAGTTTTCCCATCCCCTCTGTGAAACAAGGTGGTGGCAGCATTAGGCTGCAGGCATGCTTCAGAAGGACAGGAGAGCTGGTCAGATTTTATGGGAATGTAGTGGGAAAAAAAAGGTTGATTTTTAGAGAAAACGTCCTGCAATAGACTTGCAGCGTCAAAGTCTTAGGGAAGCGTATCTTACCTAAATTAATATTTATCTTTCAGAATGGATTAGAACAAAATCTACTTAAAGTTGTTCTGCAGTAATTTTTTACATGTTTAACCAAGACACTAAGCCTATTGTTTTCATCAGTTCCAGTTTTTTATTAATTAATTTGCATTGGCTGTTATACACCAAACTGCACTGACTGAATAAATTAAAGTTGTGTTTTTACATTTGACCAAGGTTTGATAACTCTGCACTACTAGCGCTGTGGTAGTGCAGAGTTATCACATAATTCAGTACGTTTATGTCTGTTTTAAAAAAGAAACGTTTAAAGTTCTGTTTGGCTGTATTGGATCGGTATCGGAAGTGAAAAAAGTGGATCACACAACCTGTGAAACGTGAGAGTCAGTTTATGCTTACTTTGTTTTTTGCATGCGTTACATCTCCCCACATGATGATTCCTGCAGCTCCCAGAGCGACACTCTCCCCGATGGTGGACACCAGGTCAAACTGGAAAAGAGGATTCAGCTCTTGAAATTCACAGGTCAACAAAACTGCTTGGAAAAAAAGGAAGAAATAAGCTTTTATTTTTTTCTCTTTCTATCTTTATGGGTGATTAGACAGATCTTGAATGTAACCAACACCCTTCCTGCTAGCTCCACACAAATTAAAAGGTATTAGGGACATCTGACTGCTACCAAAACAGGAAAGGAAAGGACTGCGCCTGCCCATAAGGAAAACTGAAGAGCTGTAGCTTCACTCAGCATGGGATGGGGGTTGTGAGCTAGCGCTCCTCTGATTTGTTTGCTTGAGGGATGACATAAGAGCATTATATTAACTTTCCACATAGTCACTTAAAGGCAAGTGTAAAACAGGATACGAGTGTTTCTGAACGATAATTCAAACTTGTCAGCAGGTAGTGATGGGAAATCTGAAGCCAGGCTTCGAGGCGTGAACCGAGTAAAAAGGGGGCGTGTCAGACGAAGCCCCCGCTTCGGCGTTTGTGTCATATTGAGGAAAATCACCTGATCAACAACAAACGAGGCCTCGCACTACATCTGCCTCGTCATTGCTTCGTTTTGCGTATAATTTTTTAAAATAAAAGCGCGATGAGCCCTGGTGCTTCGTGGGGTTGAAGTAGGTAGTTTTTTTAGCGCGTCAGCAGAGCAGTTTTCATCTGCAGTGGTTGAAAAGGAGCCGTCAAAAAAGAGGAAAACCTCTCAAACCTGGGAGTATTTTGGGATGACAGATCACAATAAAGTTTGCAAAATGTTTGCACACGATCTGACTACTTTTGCATCATTAATAGCAACTTTGTGTTAACTTCCACATCCTTTTATTTCAGGTGAAATGTTTGCTGTGTGAAAACATGTTGGTCTACATCAACAACACATCATCAATGATTAGCCATTACAGGGCCATACATGAAAATAAGCACACTTCAAACACAGGAGACTCCAGCAAGAGTATGACATTGTCTGATGTTTTGTAAATTAATTCACTGTGTAATTTCAATAGTTTTATATTTATGTGTCTTGCAGGTTCCAGGAAGCAGGTGCTAGATGAGGCTGTGGTAAATCTGATTGTAAAGGATTCCCAACCTTTTTCAGTAGTGGAGGATGAGGGGTTCAGAGAGCTCGTTCATTTGCTGGATCCAACCTATGTTCATCCTACTAAAAAGGTTTATATGTCTAAACAATAACAGCTAACGTGGTAATTGGAAATCATTTCAGTTATTTAAGTGAATAATTTTCCTTTTCATTTTAGGCATTAGAAAAGATGGTGGAAGAGAAATTCTACAAAACGAAAGAAAAGGCCAAAGAAGACATCCAAAAGGTTTCTGCCGTCAGCCTGACAGCAGATATGTGGACGTCCATGAATATGGAGGCGTACCTGGCCATAACATGCCACTTCACTGGTCCCAATGACAAACTGGGCATTGTATTAGTTGGAGTGGAGCATTTCCCTTCCACTCACACATCTGACAATCTGGCCAGGGTAGTGCATAATCACATGGCAGAGTGGGGAATTACTGATAAGGTGAACTGTCTGGTGACTGATGCCGCAGCTAACATGATTGCTAACACAAAAGCTTATATTCGATGTGGACACACGCTGGAACAGCACAGCACTTACCTTATGTTGGAACATCTGTTTCAACAAAAAGAACCTGTGGCCTCACAACACTCACAACTGATATAATCCCTTTCACTTCTCAAGATTAAGAGATAATTGAGGAATCCTTACCGGTGGTGTTCCCACTTTTCCAAGCAGCTTCAGAGATCTCTGAAGAGAAAAGAGTGTCAATGTCCAAGGTTATACCTTTAAAGAACATGCTGCACCATGCAGTGCTTACAAAGATGGCAAATATCAAAAATGATGTTGCAAGACTTCTGTCTGAAAACCTATTGAGGCGTGTCAAAGAACAAGTCGCAAATACTGATTCATTAAGTTTCATGCAATGGCCACATTGCTGGACCCTGGGTTCAAAACTCTTGGTTTGCTCAGTCAAAGCCAAGCACAAGAGGCGGTATGGCGGCTGAAAGCAGAATGTTCTGCACTGATTGCAAGCAATGAAGGTATCCAGCTGCAGGATTCAGGAGATGCAGGAGAAGGCACCAGTAGATCTTGTGAGTTTTTATTTATTTTGAAATTTTCTTGTGACATTTGTACTACTGTATTTCAGCTCTTGGTGTTGTGTATTATCTGTAATTTTTTACAGATAATACAGATAATAATTTTTTAAAATTATTTATAGGTGAACTGTGGTCTCTGTTAGATACTACAGTGGACCAGAAGAGGTGGAGCTCCAATGCCACAGCAGATGCCATTGCTGAAGTGGAGCGATACCTTGCTGAAATGAACCTGAGGAGACCATTGGCGTATTGGCATACACAGAAACATGTGCATCCCCATTTGTACTGTATGGCACTGAAGTTCCTCCGTTCACCTGCATCATCAGTGCCTTGTGAACGAGTGTTTTCCAAGGCGGGGGAGGTTATCTGCCGACGAAGAAACCGTCTAAAACCTGAAACAGTGAAAAAAGTCCTGTTCCTAAATAAAAACAATTAAACCTAAAATCCAGACATTTCTAAATTTTCTTTTGTTTGATCAGGAGACGCATCAGAATCACACATCAAAAGCAGGCTGAAAGCCATTGGAAGAGGCAAACTGGATGTGTAACTTAATATTAAGAACCAGAACTAGAGCTCCCAGGAAGAGATGATTTTAAACAAATTCTCTCTTTCAGGAAGCAAGTTTCAAGCTCAAAGTATACAGAGTCTGCCCCAACTATCACTCAATTCCCAATACATTAAAGTAACACATATCTTCATTGTCAAATAAGTCCATGACATAAAAGAAAGCCCAACACAACCACTGATGGTCAAGGATTAGATTGGCTACAAACCATTTTGATAATTAAAACATGACAATTAAATATGATTTAATTGATTCTCTTCTTACTAAACATGAGTTTGATGAAAACTTTGTGACAATATTGAATTGACTAATTTTTGGAAGTATGATTCAACTGAGTGACAAGCCTGTTACAGTTTCATCAGCAGATGTCACTAGTGAGTGAGTGGTGAACGAAGCATCGAGTAATGAACCTTTTTCCAAAGCAAAGTGTTGAAAAGCTTCATTGCTTCATGAGGCTTCATTTGCCCATCACTGTCAGCAGGAGAGGCTAAAGAAGGCGGAGTGTCACCTCTGTCAGGTGTTCCGGATGGTCGTTGTAGATGGGCCGGGTGTACACAAAGACGGGACGTGAAAACTCCTCGCCGAATGAAGACAAACGTATCCCTTCTCTCACACGGTGCCGCACAAACTGCCGTCCTGGGGAAGAGGAGCGCAGCGCTTTGCCCATGTAGATGGAGGGGAAGAGCGCCGTGCTCTCCGACCACAGCCACCTCAGCCTCTCGTTGCGGGCCATATCATAGGAGGGGCACTGGCCCTTGTAGCCCCACAGGGAGGCCATGTAGTTGTGGTTGTAGCAGTCCGGGTACAGGTAGAACCCCCACAGAGTGTTGGGCCGCAGGCGATTGCCGCGGCGTAGCGTCTCCAGCATGAACTTCTTAGCAGCCTCCTCAAACTCCAGCTGGGCCGCTCTTATCGCATGGTCATCGGACCAAGTTGGGTTCTTCTGGCGCGCTAGTTCAAAGGACTGTTCGCGGTACATGTGTCTTCTTCCATAGTTTCGTACCCAAAGGGGCCGCCACTCTTCCCAGTCAATAACCGCTAAACCTACAGCGCCCCGGTTTGGTATGTACTTATCAACATTTTTCTGCATTTCTCTGAGGTGCTGCGAGAGACTGGCGATCTGTGGCAGCCCACCGCGCACCGGCGTCGCATCCGTTTTAAAGTAGGGGTACAAGCCCAAGCGGTCGGGATAAAAGAAGGTCAAGTTCTGCCTGACGAGGGTCTTACTTGGCGAGGCCACAATCTGGAACTGGTCCAGCTGCAAAGAAACGCCATGCCGGGAACCACAGTCCTGAGTCGGGACATTCCAGGCGAGGAGAAGGGGCTTCTTGGAGTACAGGGGCCATGTTGTAGGTTTCACTTTCGGAGCGCAGACGCCGTCCCAGAGCAGAACAATCAGGAGCTGTACTCTCCAGTCACGAAGAGTCCAATACAACATGTCTTCAGTTGTGTCTCGAGTGTCCTTCTCGGCCCTACAATGTACATACGCCGATTGTTTTAGTGTATGTAGTTAAGGTTTTAGATGGCATGTTGCTTGACCATGTCCTACAAGGACCGTTAACTAAAAAGATTCAAAACAGATTGTTGCTAGGTAACCACAAACTACTCAAGAGATTGTTGCCGGGTAACCGAAGAGTGAGTGAGTGAGTTGAAGCCACTAAACTTGCTGTGAAAGGTTGAGCAGCTAAAGTGTTTCTTCTGTCCACATTTCCCAGAATGCTGGTTTCAAATGATCAAACAAATCTTCAATATCAAACAAAACTAACCAGATTGGATGAAAAAAAAATTGTTTTCATATGATTATTTTATTTAATGAGAGGCAAAAAATCAGTTTAAACCAACCTGACCCACCTGGTAAAAGAAACTACCCTCTAGCACTTAAAAAGGTAAAGGTAATGGTAATTTTATTTATATAGCACATTTTCAGCAACAATGCAATACAAAGTGCTTTAAATAGAACCTGTTTGACAACACAAAGAGGCTAAAAGTTGTCAAAAAGCAACACATCATGACCTCATCTAAAGAAATTCAAGGATAAAAGACAAAATCGTTGACATATATCAGCATGGAAAGGGTTAAAGGACCCAAATACAAACTTTAAGGGAATAACAAACAAACATGGCGGTTGTGTGATTACCTATGATTTGCAGAAGTAGGAAGTTTTCTCTTCATATGGAGTTTTATCAAGATATTTTGTGGTTCTATTCTATTACAATAGCAATAAAAGTTATGATTAAAAACTATTTACTGCTTCTATTTTTAGGTAATTATATGCTCTGACTTCATGGTGCCACAAACATAAATACTGTTCTTGAATTCATTTGCAATAAGCTTCTTCAGAATGATATTTGTCTTGTTCAGACAGTTACTGTAGTAAATGTTCTTGTTCTCTCTATAAACATATATATGAAATATATATATGAAAAAACAGAAAGCAAAACTGCAAATGTGTTGCTTCTGCTTGCAAAACAAAGTGTCCGCCTTGTCCTCATTTTGTAATAATTCAGCCTAATAAAGCTGGAGGCTGGGAACAAGGGAGTCTGATCTTCCAGCCGTTTAATCCTCGAGGGACACAGGAGGTAAAAATCACCATCAGTAACATGAGTTTGCAGCAGTGGTGGATATCAGATTAGAAGACATGGTACGTGGCATTCCCATCCTAATCAAGGTCACCTCTCGCCCTCTGAGGTTCAATCAGTCACTTGAATTTATTATAAATCCTAAACTGCTGCAGAAATAGACAATAATCTGGATCAAGTAATGAGTAAAATGTGTTTTTAAATAATATGATTTGACTGCTGTTGTGATTTAAAACTCCCGTTACCGTGACCTTGATGTTCGTCTTTGGTTAGTAGTCCGACAGCACCACCTGCTGGTCACGAACCAACCAGCAAGCCAGTAACTTCAATAGATGGCAACTTTAATTTAAAAACCAGTATAAAAGAGTAACTAATTGTTATTTCCATGCATATCTTTAACTAACGCTGTCCAAACTCTTTGAGCGTTCTGGTCTTCATTAACTTAAAGCAACAATAAAACACTAATTTAATTAATTCATGTAATTTCTCAATACAAAACATTTTTAGTAAAATTTTAAAAAAGGCCCAAAAGGAGTTAACATTTTGTTGCACCCTGCAAAATTAAGGAGAATCCAACATTAATTTCTACTTTGATAAATAATAATACTTTTTAAAATCAATTAGTGGTTCTTTTAACATGTTTAAAGTTACACTTTACGTTTTAAAGTAAGCATATTGATCAGTTCTTAATAAGTGATCAGAGGTTTCTGTTTCCCATAGGGGCAAAAAATCTGACGCCACTAAACAACATTTTCTGATAATTACTCTTCAAAATGGGAAAAACAATAAAATATCCTCTTTAATAAAGGCAGATGTATGTAATATCCTCACAAGTCAGGTAATAATTACAAGAAAATTGCTACTTGCTGAAACTTACATAAGTTTAGAGTTAGAATAATATTTAAAAAGTTGTAAAAAAAAAAAAATCTTTACCAGGGTTCCAGTAGTTATGGAGGGAGCTGAACATATTGAACAATTCACAACATATCTCAAACTTTGGTATAAAATTATCAGAAAGACTTTCTTCAATCTGATGTATGTGAAGATTTGAAACCACCTTTACAAAAACATTAAATCAAAACAACAAATTTTCCACTTGGGAGTTCATTTTACAACTCGTGCCATTGTGTTCTAAATACTGTCTGCCTGGAAAACTAATAGGATCTGTGCAGTTTGCAGAAGGATTTGATTAAGTAGGCAGACACCAAAACAAATTAGTGGTTTATGTAAAAAAAAAACACACAGAGACACATCCATATCAGTGCATACTGACAATACTGTAAAACAAAACACAGATACAAACAATGAGTCATGATTTCCAAAAATATAGCTGTTTTGAAATGAGCAAGAATCAATCAACTCAGTCCATTCATCCATCTTCAAAACCCATTTGGTCCTGATTAGGAATTGCAAATCCATCACAGAACAACGACAGAGACACTGACACCTAAAAGCAAATACTGCTAAAAGGCACATCTTTGGGTTCTGAGAGGAAACTGATGAAACGAGCAACAAGCAAACTCCTCTCAGAAAGACTCTGGCTTTCACTTCCCCCTCTTATTATTTAAAACTATTGTAATCTCTAAACTGGCGTGGAGCAGTCCCTCCCTTCCCACCCAGGATAACACCTGCAGTGGAAGTCAGACTTCATCTGCAGCACACTTTGTGCGTCCATCTGCCCTAAAACCCTGTAGTTTGTCCCTCCTGCCGGTTTCTTCTCAGACAGGATCTTCCAGGCTGCAGGGTCGAGCTGGAGGTAGGCGCCCGACTTCAGGTCCGACCTCTGACACCGTCCCTGAGAGGAGCACAAAGCCTGGCTGCAGAGCGTGGCAGCTGAGGTCACGTTGACCACGTAGGGACCTAAAGTCTCGTCGATGTAGGACTTGACTGCTTCACATGTAGCCTGGACAAACACAGCAAATAGCACAGAATAAACAACTCTCTGTGTTGGAGCACAGCAAAAATAAATCTGCTCTTCGTTGTCTCTACAGTGTTTGTTTTAGAGTAAATAAAGTCATATTGTACATCAAGGGTCTAAAATGTTTTTGATTCTATTAGTTTTTATGATTAATAGATGTATTCTACACATATAATATGTTTTCTATGCAATTACTTGTTGTCTACTGCTGCTACTTTGCAAAGCCTTCAACTTTTTCTCATTTTATATCATTGCAAACCAAACCTGAAGTGTATTTTACAAGGATTTGGTGCAATAAACCAACATAAAAGAGTGGATGATTGGAAAGTGGAAGCAAATTGATGCATTTTTTAAACTAAACATCTAGAAAACAAAATATTTAGCACCAAATTAAATATTTAGTTATCAAGCTAAATATTTAGAGGGCTAACTAAATATTTACCTTCAAACTAAATATATGGGTTGTGAACAAAATATTTAGTGCCAAATTAAATATTTAGGCCCAAACAAAGCATTTAGCTCCACACTCAATATTTAGTTAGTAAGCTAAATATTTAGCCTGAACTTAAATATTTAGCTATATCTTTACTTCAAAAACAACTTTGAAATTGTCACTGAAAAGCTTGATTTATATTGAGATTATAAAACACACAGCAGGACTGTAATAACAACTTCTGAAACCAATTGTTTGCACTAGATTTCACTTGGGAATAGCAGAGTAAAGGGGGCTAAAAACAAATCCAACCCTCAAATTTTGATTTTTAATTAAATCTTTAATAAAAAAAAAGCAGTAACTTATCAGAACTTTAACTTTATATACATAAAAGTGACAGGACATTAAACACTTTCAGGAGGAGTGAATACTTTCGCATGTCACCATAAACTGCAAATTTTACAAATTCCTCCTTTAAGATCTTCAGCCTTTTATAAGGAGTCTCACTGCAGTAGAAGCCAATAGGTGCCTGAGATGCTAAAGGTCATCAAACATTGGTACTAGAACTTGGGAAATCGTCATAAAGGAAAATGATTTGTAACAAGTATCACTTTCACAACCGGATTTCTAATAACAAGAGTTTCAACGGATATCTGCAGGATTATATTAGTGTTATAAAGAGGGAAAACAGCCATTGCATGTTTCATACCTTAGATTTATCGAATGCATGGTCCCCCCACAGCACGACCCCAGCAGATCCTAAAGCAGCGCTCTCTCCTACAGTGTGGACCAGATGCTCCTGTGTTGTGAAAACAGAATATTATTTACATCGGACCGTGCTGAAGAAGACGGTACTAACCCGCCACTCACCTTGGAGAGGAACTCTAATGTGTAGGTGTAGACGATGCGGGCGTAGGGGAAGACGGGCAGCTGCGACGGGGTCACCTGATCTGCCGCCCTCATGGCCTCCAGGATGCGGTGATGAGCGTAGAGCAGCACCTCTTTGCCGAGGCCTCGCAGGTCCAGGCTCAGGTAGATGTCAGGGTACAGAGCGGAGGAGGCGTTCCACATCCAGAACAGCTCATCGTTCCTGCTCAGCTCCACATCTGGACACTCACCTGTGTAGTTTACGCTCCTGTCGTTGTAATAGTTGTAGCAATTGGGAAATCCATAAAACCCCCACAAGCCACTTGGCCTCATTTTCTGCCCCAGTTTCTGTGTTTCCTCCATGAATTTCCTCCCAGATTGCTCAAACTTCCGCCGAGCCGCTGCCTCCACCTGAGCAGGACTCCAGTCTGGATGCCTGGCCCTCACCAGGGCTTTTGACCCCTCCTTGTACACTTGTTTACTGTCCCAGTTTCTCTCCCACACTGGCCGCCAGCTCTCCCAGTCCACCACCGCCAGGCCCTGGAAGTCTCTGTCAGGGATGTAGTAGCGGATATCTTCGCTTGCGAGTCGGAGGTGAGCGTCTAGGCTGCTGTTCTGAGGAACCCCGCCGTTGATGGCCTCGCCCTGGGCTGAGTACCGAGGGTACAGACCCAGCTTGTCAGCATAGAAAATAGTGACGTTTTCACCTATGAAGGTTTGATTTTGGTTCTGGACGATGCTAAACATCCCCAGGTCAAGATCCACGCCGTACTGGGAGAGGCAGTTCTCTGTGGGGGCGTTCCACACAGTGAGAAACGGCGCCTGGCTGAAAGGCGAGGCAACAGGCAGCCCTGAAGTTAGTCTGAGCAGACCAAAGAGGAGCAGCACCTCACAGAACCTCATGGCTGAAAAGAGGAACAAAGAGCTGTCACTCAGACGTGTTATGAAATTTCAGACATTGGCAAAACAGTGTCCTGTTTTTGTGTCTCAAAACATCATTCACTTCATTAATTTATGGCACTTTTTATAGTGGAAGGAATAAAATCAACAAATGCAAAATTGTGTAAGAATGTAAAAAGTGTCAGAATGGCTACAAGTCCAGACCTACATCAAGTTGTGAATGTGCAATAAAACTTGTGGGTTTCTGTAGAAACAATTCGCAGAAAAACTGGTAATACTTTCAATGACATGTTGAATGCTATTGTTTACATCCGGAAATATCGCGCATGCGCACAATGCTGGGGGGCAAAAAGACGATTCTTTAACTTGCCATAGCCACTGCTCCTCGGCCATCGAGCAATTACGTTAACACATCGAAACCTGGAGATGTAAGTACTTTAATGTAGCGCAGCGTGTCACAGTAAAGGGAAAACATGGCAGAGAAACGGATAAAGAGCAAGTCAAACCCGCTCTTTTTCTTCTTTTGTCTCTCTAGTATCTAAGCTATACGCAGAGCCGTTGCCATAACAACCGACTGACCAACAGCTCCGCTAGCTGACAGAGATTCAACACCAGAAAACGCGTAAACACTTTTCTACGGAGAGAAACATTCAGTCTGTTTTCAGTTTTACTGTTTTCATGCTAAGGTTGTCAAAGTCAAGCTGACATAACTGACTTACCTCCCTCTTCTTCGTTACTTTTTTTTTAAATTAAAACATTTTAGTGACCTGTAATCTTTTCTGCTAGTTGTCACAGTGTTGACAATTAATATCAAAACACTGCGTCCCTTTCTCTTGTATATATCTTGCATAATTTAAGATTTGCCGCATTATGTTGACAGCTAAAATCGTCGGAAGAGTTTTTCCCCTCCAACAGGAAGTTGGGGGCGGGTCTTGCGCGCATGACGTCACGTTTCAACGTGTCAAATAAAATGAGGCTAAGCCAGTGTTTCCCAATTCCGGTCCTCAGGCCTCCCTGCCCTGCATGTTTTAGGTGTTTCCCTTCTGCTACACACCTGGATTGAATATATGGGTGATCAACAGGTTTCTGATGGTCATGCAATCATTTGAATCAGCTGCTCTGGAATAGAGGCACATCTAAAACATGCAGAGCAGGGAGGCCTGAGGACCGGAATTGGGAAACGCCAATCAGTCAATCATTTATTTGTTTATATAGCGCTTTACACAACCAAGGTTTATAAGACTAAATGTTTTACAGGGAAAAAAGGAACAAAAAGAAACAGCAAGAAGTAAATCCAAGAAAATAAACACAGAATAAACTAAATAAAGGAGAGTACTAGTCAGAGAACCAGGCCAGAGGCCGCTAACCATGCTGAAACATGTTGGTGGTAGTATTATGGTTGTGGAGAATCTTTTTTTTTAACAACAGAACAGAAAAGCTGCTCAGTTAATAAATACATTAAACTAAATACAGAACAAGCCTGGATGAAAACCAAATAGACTCTGAAAGAGATTTGAGCTTCATTTCCAGCACAACAACAACTCTAGAATGGTTTGGAACAATGCATATTGATGTGTCAGATTGTCCTAGTCAAAGTACAGACCTAATTCCAATTGAAAAGTTGTGGAAATACTAATGCTTTGTTGTAGAGGTTCTTAACTCTTAAACAACCGATCTTAAGTATTGTCAGATAGTCTGAGTTTAGGCAAGAAAAACAGCTACAAAGAATGATCCAGTCATAAATCCAGTGCAAATTCTTAGCACTGAAACAGCAGCTAATCATTTCACACAAAATGAAATAAGCAAGCATGATTAACAGAAAACTTCAAACTGGTGTGAATTTGTAACAAAAACAACCCTCTTACCTACTGTAAAACCTTCAACAGGTTCTAATCTGTGGTTTGCTAAAGACACCAGAAGTCTCATGATCTGACTGAAACAGGGAGGGAAACCAAGCAGGGAAAGGGGAAGTGAAACACCAGAACTGGAACCAATCCGACGCAAGCTCAAGATTTCTACCAGCAAATGAGAAGAGACATGCAAATCCTGCAAAAGCAGCCTTAAAGTCACAGGCCAGATCAAACTGAATCCAGCCATTCTCTCCCTCATGCTGCTTTCAATATAAACACACAAACAGAGCTGGAAATAACAGGACAGGTCACTGAGTACTAAGAGACAATCAAGAAAGCCATAATGAACTCCTACACATCCAAATTCACATGTAAGCTCTGCTCAGCTTATTAAAATAGTATAAATAACGTTTGGCCAACAACACCCTGTAATTACAGAGGGAAGGAGTAAGAGGCTGCTGCTGCCGCTTGCCTCCCGGGAACAGCAGGCTTGGACCGTCCTGATGAATAAGTCACAAAGAATTCCTATTGAAACTTTGCTTTTATTTGCAAAAGACAACACATATGTACCTTTGTAATAACAAAGTCAGATCTTACCATTAATGCTTCCAGTGATTTATACAAGAAACTGCACAGGCTCACAAAAAAACTCTTTATTTGCAGTGACAAATCAGAAGAAAACAGCATGTACTTTTGCATGTATAAGCAGTTTCCAAACTTACCCTCAAATGAAGTTCTTGCTTTGTGATTCTGAGGTAAAAATACATGCACTGTGAGCTGTATGAAGGCATTAGTAGTCATGATTCGGACATACAAATAAAAACCCAGATATCAACTTCAAATACATTCAAATAAATACAAATGCGTGGAAAAACATCCGACGCCAGAGAGTGGTCACTTTGGGAAGTTAAAATTTTTAAGAAATCTGGCACTTCCGGTGTGTATTACTGTAGTACTCCAAGCTGATTTAAGTGCTTTATTCCCACTCTGACCACCCAGCAACAAACATATTCCTTCACTTTGTTCAACACATTTACTACAGAAGCATCAGATCCTGCAGAGAGACGAAGAATCTGACACCTTGGGAAACTGACCCAGGGGGAAACGGAGAGCAAAATGTAAACAGTGTCATTTCCAGCAAGCCCTCTGCTGTTTAAAAAAACGCTTATAATTTATAAACAAACATCACTTTTCTGTCCCCTTTGTTTATAATACAGTTTGACTTTCTGTCATTAAAGTTTTGCAGCAGAAAATGACTAACTAATCCCTCTTTGTGCTTGTGTGCAGTGCTTTACGAAAGCCTTGATATCTTCTGTTTCACATTTTGTCACATTACAACCGCAAACTTTAAAGCACTTATCAGAGATTTATGGTATAGACCAACACAAAGTGTTACATTACTTTTAAATTCACTTTTCATGCACATCATAAATCTGGTTTTTGTGGCAGAGGAGGAAGAGACAGATAAATTAAAAAAATGGTGAAAGAAACCTTGTTAGATTCTGCAAAAGGATTGAGACTGAAGTTCCCCTTCCTAAAAGATGAATGCACTGCAAAAACACAAAATCTCACTGGTTTTTTTTGTCTAGTTTCTTAGTACGCTTAAAATAAGACAAAACTAACGAACAAGTAACTTTTCAGCAAGATATAGGAGATTGTTTTAAGTCAAAAAGTCCTTGATGTTAATGATAAAGTTCTAGCTCCACCTGCAAATTATTTCACTTATAAAATGGAAAAAATGTAGAACTAATACTACTCTGTCAATATTGAACTATTATTTACTTAAAACATTTTCATCAATATTAATGAATTATTGACTTAAAACAAGCTTTTATATCTTGCTGAAAAGTTACATGAGTTAGTTTTGTCATATTTCAAGATATTTGTATAAAAAAACGAGGCCAGAAGTGGGAAATTTGCGGCCCGGGGGCCATTTGAGGCCCTCTGAAGGATTTTGTGCGGCCTCCACACCTGAACTCAATAGAGCTTTGGAACTGACGTCACTGCCTGTGACGTTCACGTCGCTGGGCGCCATCTTGTATGGCCACATACCAAAACAAACTTTTTCCGGGGTTTTCATTGTGCTACCGACTGCAGTGAAGTTGTTTCAAGTTGGATATTAAATATTCGCGCTCCGCGGCGTAAGGAGCGGTTAGCCCAAGGTTGATCCGATTTATGAACGCTAATTCCGGCCAGCTGTTCTCACCGCTCCCTCCTCAAGCTCTCGGAGGTTTACATTGGGACCGTAAATTTCCGAACCAAACACTCCTGTAAATAAATGCCTTGTGACCCACTGATACAAAAAAGTGGCAATTCATTCTTTTACACGAGGCACACAATCTTCTATTAAAATTTTAAGTGACAGACTGGTGACCTGTCCAGGGTGAACCCCGCCGCTCGTCAGGAACGTTAGCTGGAGAAGCAGCAGCACCTCCCGACCCCACTAGGGACAAGTCTGTAAGAAAATGGATGGATAAATAATTTTAATATTAAATTATATGTTTTCTTCAATAGCTTCCAAATCGTGCCCCATTAACTCAAAATCAGTGTGAAGTTATTCTACTACTTTTTTATTTAACTAATTTTATATTTAAAAAATATTTGATGGGCTCTTTAATCTGGTTTGCTTGTTACATTAAATGTTTACTGCAAAATTTAATATAGTTGTTTAATCACATGAAATGTTTATTTAAAATATCTTTCATTACATGATGTATGTTTATTACTTGAAACATTTCAGATATCACATTTTTACGTGAAATGTGATTCGTTTCATCACCTCTTTACATGCAGCTTGAAGTGCTTGAATCAAACGTTTCATGAATGTTTTACCACATTAAATTATGAAATGAGAGGAAAAACAGCCACTTCCAACTGAACACATATTTCAACACAAATGGTTCATGTTCCTCTTCAGAGCCTTGCTGATCTTTTCTCCTTGGGTTTCCTCCTCAGTCTCTCCAACTTGCTGCTCTTCTACAGCCTCCGCTGCTGCGTTTTCTAACCTCTTCTGGGGTAAATAATGTAAACACAGTCTCCGTAACTTGCTCCCCCATTTGTTGATCCATCACGGTCTTGCTGTATCGCCTCTTTAATTTACGTGAATGTCAGACCGATGTTGTGGCGTTTACCTCGCAGTGACCCATATTCAGTCTGGATTGAGCTGATCCATTTCATACGACGGTTTCCCTTGAAGAGGACATATCAGAACACACATCGGTATTAATGCCCTAAATTTGGTAACACTAGTAAAATAGTTTACTTCACAATAATGGAATAACCTCGATGTCCACTATGCTACATAAAAACATATAAGCCCGACCTAAACAAAGTTGACCCGCTTAAATGTAACGTAAGTGACATTTAACATCAACGTAACTGAACACGAGTAAACCCGGACAAAACCATAGCCAAACATTATGACACAACACCAACAGAGCGAATTTAGACACTAACCAAAATGGACATGTCTGGAGCAAACTTGTAGATATCTTGGGACGTTGGAGAACGTAAAATCAGGACATCTCACCGCTGATACCCGGGACATTCGTCTCCTTTTCGTTAGCTCCAATAGCTTAGCCTCCTCGCGTTGTTTACAGGCAGGAAAACAGTGAAACGAAAACCGTTTTCCATCTTTTTACTGTTTCAGTCGTGTGATTGGACACTACATCCAATAACGCAGCAAGTTCCAACCATTGCTAATTAATTTTAAGTAACTTAGATTCAAAAAATCTGTGAGACAGTCATTTTCTCGGTTATGTTTATGGCCATACAAGATGGCGCTCATATCCCTACACCTAGAGCAGTGACGTCAATTTCCAAAACTCAATTCTAGAATTAAGTAAATCTGTCCTGCGTTCATAGTTGGTTGATCCAGACAAACACGTTTCATCATAAACAATGTTTTGTTGCTGAAATGTGCTACACAATTAAAATGTGATTGATTGATCTTTCAGGGCAGTTTTTTTCCAAAAATAAATTATTTCCTCTTACAAAATATTGGGTGGAATTTTAAAAATGGTACAAAAATATAACATTTTTGAACCCCATGTGATTTCGAATTTACCGATTTTTGCCCTCATTGCAAAAAGGCTGGACACTAGTGAACTAGACCAAAAATATTTGGTAGGAAGTTGTGTTTTTGCAGTGCACAAACAGAAAGCCAACTGTGAACCCTCTCAGATCTTATGCACCATTTTGTGTTGATCTATCATATAAAACACAGGTGTCAAACTCCAGTCCCTGAGGGCCACAGCCCTGCAACATTTAGATGTGCCTCTGCTGCACCACACCTGAATAGAATAATTAGGTCATTAGCAAGGCTGGGAGAACTGACCTACACAAGGAGGAGGTAATTAAACCATTTCATTCCAGTGTTTTGTACCTGTGGCACATCTAAAAACTGCCCTTGAGGACTGGAGTTTGACACCCCTGTTATAAAATATTAACCAAACACACTTTTCTGGGACAATAAAAATGTGAAAATCAATGTAAATAAATATTTCTGCAAGGCAGCGGATTTGCTAAGATGTATTTGACATTAACACAGGAGCACAACGGTTATCAGGAAGATGATAAACTGGAGCACTGATGTTCTGGTTCGAGTCGCCGCCCCTTTTTTAGGCGGTTCTTTCTGAGGCTGTGTATAACTACAGCCGCCCTCCTTAAAGCACTTGTACCACTGGCACTGAAAGTTCTTGTCAAGAAGCACCTTGTCTGAGTCTCCTAGCTTGCCGATGACCGTCAGTTTGCCTTTTCGCCTCTCGATGCGGTGTGTGAGGGGGTTGAGGTGAAGGTAAACATCCTTGTCCCAACGTTTGCGAATGCAGCGGCCGTGGGAACCGCACAGGGTCTGGCTGCAGAGCTCTGCTGCCGTGGAGACGTTGAGGAGGTATTGGCTCAGTGTGCCCTGAAGATACGCGTTCAGGTCAGAGCAGGTGGTCTAAAGACCGGAAGAAAATGTATATTTACAGTAAATGTTTACATTTTACATCACAACGGCCAATCACTATTTGTAAAAGGCAATATAATATAGCCAAACGCATTTAAATGGTTGTTTCATACTTGTTTAGTATGACCTAAAGTCACTCTTATGTCTTCATCATGTTGTTCTAAAGACATATTCATTAAAGAAATGTTATGAACCAGTCAGAGCAACCAGCCACGAATGCTACATTCCTCACTCAATAATGTTCTGCAGTACTAAAAAACATGTTACGCCCCCAAGGTCTGGGAGTTCAGGGGCGGTAACATAAAAAGTGTCCAGAGAAAATAAGTGGAATGTAAAATGATTACAAAAACATGGTTTCACAAAACACAATACAACTTAACCCAATTAAAACAAAAGGGCCAACAAATTCAAGAATGGTTAAGTGCAAATTAAGTTACAAAATGTCCAAACAAGTCAGTCTAAAGCAGGGGTGGGCAATCGTGGTCCTCGAGGGCCGGTGTCCGTCAACTCTTAGATGTCTCCTTGGTCCAACACACTTGATTCCAATAGCTGAATCACCTCCTAAGTGCAGTCAAGTTCTCTAGAGTCCTGCTAATGACCTCATTACTAGACTCAGGTGTGTTGAAGTAGAGACATCTAAAAGTTGCAGGAGACCGGCCCTCGAGGCCTGGAGTTGCCCACCCCTAGTCTAAAATAAACTGAAACCAACCCAAAAGAAAGGACACAAAGGGAGCACCACACCTTCCAAACACGAGCTTCTAGCTTGTATAAAGTCAGTCTACAGCAGATTCAAACGACTTAGCAGAACAAACAAAAACAATGCAGGTCTAAACACCAAAGGTGGCTGACAGCTTAACAAACCTCTTCCGACTAGCTGCCCCTCTAGAGGAATGATTTCAGGAGCCTTTTATATGGTGCAGGTGGGCCTCGTTAACGTCTGATTGGCTTGACAATCCTCTGCGTTGACCAGATCAACATTGTCTCTGACTGTACTAACATTTCTCTCCCAGAACAAATCAGTAAATAATGTATCTACGATGTTACACAATTCACATTCAGAGGCACAAAAGCATGCTTGCACCAAATTACAGCCTTGCACAATCATGGAAGAAGCTCCTGGATTGATGGATTTTACATACAAGCCTCTGTTCTGCCAAGTGAGCACAGATGTGCAAACAGGGAGAAAGCAGACAGGAGGGAGTAGACAAAGATTTGAACTTTGCACAAGGTTTTTATAGCCCACTTACATGCAAACTATCTTTCACTGACGACTACACACTCTGAAGCTAAAAGCAGACCATCAACTCAGCAAAATAAGAAGAAAAACTTATGCAAACGCTAAATAATCACACTTTTGTGTGAGTCTGTATACATCATGTGTTTTTCTTCATGTTAAATAGTTTCCTCCTTCCACCTTTAGCAGACTTTAATTTTCCTCCAGACACGTATCTTCTGTGTATCTGCAGAACAAGTGGCTTACAGTATAATTAGTGACTGACTCGGAGTCCTGAGTGTCAAATGACTTCACATGTGACAGGCAAGCAGGGGATCAAACTCCAGGTGAAAACTGTCTGCCAAAAGTATTCATACCTGTTCAACCTTTTCCCTTTTTCTCATATTACAGCCAAAAACTGTGATATTTAAGTGACAGAACAACCATCATCATAATGAGAAAGGCAAGTGGTACAACATTTTTAAGTAATTACAAAATACAAATCTGAAACGTGCGGCATGTATCTGCCTCTTCAAGTTAATTTCCCATAAATTAAAAGTAGGTTGCAACGCAAAGTTTAGGTTGTAATCTAAAGCTTTGGAAATTTCAAAGATGGATGCTTCAATCCATAATGTGAAACACCAAGTTTTCCCATCCCCTCTGTGAAACAAGGTGGTGGCAGCATTAGGCTGCAGGCATGCTTCAGAAGGACAGGAGAGCTGGTCAGATTTTATGGGAATGTAGTGGGAAAAAAAAGGTTGATTTTTAGAGAAAACGTCCTGCAATAGACTTGCAGCGTCAAAGTCTTAGGGAAGCGTATCTTACCTAAATTAATATTTATCTTTCAGAATGGATTAGAACAAAATCTACTTAAAGTTGTTCTGCAGTAATTTTTTACATGTTTAACCAAGACACTAAGCCTATTGTTTTCATCAGTTCCAGTTTTTTATTAATTAATTTGCATTGGCTGTTATACACCAAACTGCACTGACTGAATAAATTAAAGTTGTGTTTTTACATTTGACCAAGGTTTGATAACTCTGCACTACTAGCGCTGTGGTAGTGCAGAGTTATCACATAATTCAGTACGTTTATGTCTGTTTTAAAAAAGAAACGTTTAAAGTTCTGTTTGGCTGTATTGGATCGGTATCGGAAGTGAAAAAAGTGGATCACACAACCTGTGAAACGTGAGAGTCAGTTTATGCTTACTTTGTTTTTTGCATGCGTTACATCTCCCCACATGATGATTCCTGCAGCTCCCAGAGCGACACTCTCCCCGATGGTGGACACCAGGTCAAACTGGAAAAGAGGATTCAGCTCTTGAAATTCACAGGTCAACAAAACTGCTTGGAAAAAAAGGAAGAAATAAGCTTTTATTTTTTTCTCTTTCTATCTTTATGGGTGATTAGACAGATCTTGAATGTAACCAACACCCTTCCTGCTAGCTCCACACAAATTAAAAGGTATTAGGGACATCTGACTGCTACCAAAACAGGAAAGGAAAGGACTGCGCCTGCCCATAAGGAAAACTGAAGAGCTGTAGCTTCACTCAGCATGGGATGGGGGTTGTGAGCTAGCGCTCCTCTGATTTGTTTGCTTGAGGGATGACATAAGAGCATTATATTAACTTTCCACATAGTCACTTAAAGGCAAGTGTAAAACAGGATACGAGTGTTTCTGAACGATAATTCAAACTTGTCAGCAGGTAGTGATGGGAAATCTGAAGCCAGGCTTCGAGGCGTGAACCGAGTAAAAAGGGGGCGTGTCAGACGAAGCCCCCGCTTCGGCGTTTGTGTCATATTGAGGAAAATCACCTGATCAACAACAAACGAGGCCTCGCACTACATCTGCCTCGTCATTGCTTCGTTTTGCGTATAATTTTTTAAAATAAAAGCGCGATGAGCCCTGGTGCTTCGTGGGGTTGAAGTAGGTAGTTTTTTTAGCGCGTCAGCAGAGCAGTTTTCATCTGCAGTGGTTGAAAAGGAGCCGTCAAAAAAGAGGAAAACCTCTCAAACCTGGGAGTATTTTGGGATGACAGATCACAATAAAGTTTGCAAAATGTTTGCACACGATCTGACTACTTTTGCATCATTAATAGCAACTTTGTGTTAACTTCCACATCCTTTTATTTCAGGTGAAATGTTTGCTGTGTGAAAACATGTTGGTCTACATCAACAACACATCATCAATGATTAGCCATTACAGGGCCATACATGAAAATAAGCACACTTCAAACACAGGAGACTCCAGCAAGAGTATGACATTGTCTGATGTTTTGTAAATTAATTCACTGTGTAATTTCAATAGTTTTATATTTATGTGTCTTGCAGGTTCCAGGAAGCAGGTGCTAGATGAGGCTGTGGTAAATCTGATTGTAAAGGATTCCCAACCTTTTTCAGTAGTGGAGGATGAGGGGTTCAGAGAGCTCGTTCATTTGCTGGATCCAACCTATGTTCATCCTACTAAAAAGGTTTATATGTCTAAACAATAACAGCTAACGTGGTAATTGGAAATCATTTCAGTTATTTAAGTGAATAATTTTCCTTTTCATTTTAGGCATTAGAAAAGATGGTGGAAGAGAAATTCTACAAAACGAAAGAAAAGGCCAAAGAAGACATCCAAAAGGTTTCTGCCGTCAGCCTGACAGCAGATATGTGGACGTCCATGAATATGGAGGCGTACCTGGCCATAACATGCCACTTCACTGGTCCCAATGACAAACTGGGCATTGTATTAGTTGGAGTGGAGCATTTCCCTTCCACTCACACATCTGACAATCTGGCCAGGGTAGTGCATAATCACATGGCAGAGTGGGGAATTACTGATAAGGTGAACTGTCTGGTGACTGATGCCGCAGCTAACATGATTGCTAACACAAAAGCTTATATTCGATGTGGACACACGCTGGAACAGCACAGCACTTACCTTATGTTGGAACATCTGTTTCAACAAAAAGAACCTGTGGCCTCACAACACTCACAACTGATATAATCCCTTTCACTTCTCAAGATTAAGAGATAATTGAGGAATCCTTACCGGTGGTGTTCCCACTTTTCCAAGCAGCTTCAGAGATCTCTGAAGAGAAAAGAGTGTCAATGTCCAAGGTTATACCTTTAAAGAACATGCTGCACCATGCAGTGCTTACAAAGATGGCAAATATCAAAAATGATGTTGCAAGACTTCTGTCTGAAAACCTATTGAGGCGTGTCAAAGAACAAGTCGCAAATACTGATTCATTAAGTTTCATGCAATGGCCACATTGCTGGACCCTGGGTTCAAAACTCTTGGTTTGCTCAGTCAAAGCCAAGCACAAGAGGCGGTATGGCGGCTGAAAGCAGAATGTTCTGCACTGATTGCAAGCAATGAAGGTATCCAGCTGCAGGATTCAGGAGATGCAGGAGAAGGCACCAGTAGATCTTGTGAGTTTTTATTTATTTTGAAATTTTCTTGTGACATTTGTACTACTGTATTTCAGCTCTTGGTGTTGTGTATTATCTGTAATTTTTTACAGATAATACAGATAATAATTTTTTAAAATTATTTATAGGTGAACTGTGGTCTCTGTTAGATACTACAGTGGACCAGAAGAGGTGGAGCTCCAATGCCACAGCAGATGCCATTGCTGAAGTGGAGCGATACCTTGCTGAAATGAACCTGAGGAGACCATTGGCGTATTGGCATACACAGAAACATGTGCATCCCCATTTGTACTGTATGGCACTGAAGTTCCTCCGTTCACCTGCATCATCAGTGCCTTGTGAACGAGTGTTTTCCAAGGCGGGGGAGGTTATCTGCCGACGAAGAAACCGTCTAAAACCTGAAACAGTGAAAAAAGTCCTGTTCCTAAATAAAAACAATTAAACCTAAAATCCAGACATTTCTAAATTTTCTTTTGTTTGATCAGGAGACGCATCAGAATCACACATCAAAAGCAGGCTGAAAGCCATTGGAAGAGGCAAACTGGATGTGTAACTTAATATTAAGAACCAGAACTAGAGCTCCCAGGAAGAGATGATTTTAAACAAATTCTCTCTTTCAGGAAGCAAGTTTCAAGCTCAAAGTATACAGAGTCTGCCCCAACTATCACTCAATTCCCAATACATTAAAGTAACACATATCTTCATTGTCAAATAAGTCCATGACATAAAAGAAAGCCCAACACAACCACTGATGGTCAAGGATTAGATTGGCTACAAACCATTTTGATAATTAAAACATGACAATTAAATATGATTTAATTGATTCTCTTCTTACTAAACATGAGTTTGATGAAAACTTTGTGACAATATTGAATTGACTAATTTTTGGAAGTATGATTCAACTGAGTGACAAGCCTGTTACAGTTTCATCAGCAGATGTCACTAGTGAGTGAGTGGTGAACGAAGCATCGAGTAATGAACCTTTTTCCAAAGCAAAGTGTTGAAAAGCTTCATTGCTTCATGAGGCTTCATTTGCCCATCACTGTCAGCAGGAGAGGCTAAAGAAGGCGGAGTGTCACCTCTGTCAGGTGTTCCGGATGGTCGTTGTAGATGGGCCGGGTGTACACAAAGACGGGACGTGAAAACTCCTCGCCGAATGAAGACAAACGTATCCCTTCTCTCACACGGTGCCGCACAAACTGCCGTCCTGGGGAAGAGGAGCGCAGCGCTTTGCCCATGTAGATGGAGGGGAAGAGCGCCGTGCTCTCCGACCACAGCCACCTCAGCCTCTCGTTGCGGGCCATATCATAGGAGGGGCACTGGCCCTTGTAGCCCCACAGGGAGGCCATGTAGTTGTGGTTGTAGCAGTCCGGGTACAGGTAGAACCCCCACAGAGTGTTGGGCCGCAGGCGATTGCCGCGGCGTAGCGTCTCCAGCATGAACTTCTTAGCAGCCTCCTCAAACTCCAGCTGGGCCGCTCTTATCGCATGGT
This sequence comes from Xiphophorus couchianus, assembly GCF_001444195.1. Classification (NCBI taxonomy): domain Eukaryota; kingdom Metazoa; phylum Chordata; class Actinopteri; order Cyprinodontiformes; family Poeciliidae; genus Xiphophorus; species Xiphophorus couchianus. Next base: position 13,410,853 of record NC_040247.1, on the reverse strand, counting down.
CATCGGACCAAGTTGGGTTCTTCTGGCGCGCTAGTTCAAAGGACTGTTCGCGGTACATGTGTCTTCTTCCATAGTTTCGTACCCAAAGGGGCCGCCACTCTTCCCAGTCAATAACCGCTAAACCTACAGCGCCCCGGTTTGGTATGTACTTATCAACATTTTTCTGCATTTCTCTGAGGTGCTGCGAGAGACTGGCGATCTGTGGCAGCCCACCGCGCACCGGCGTCGCATCCGTTTTAAAGTAGGGGTACAAGCCCAAGCGGTCGGGATAAAAGAAGGTCAAGTTCTGCCTGACGAGGGTCTTACTTGGCGAGGCCACAATCTGGAACTGGTCCAGCTGCAAAGAAACGCCATGCCGGGAACCACAGTCCTGAGTCGGGACATTCCAGGCGAGGAGAAGGGGCTTCTTGGAGTACAGGGGCCATGTTGTAGGTTTCACTTTCGGAGCGCAGACGCCGTCCCAGAGCAGAACAATCAGGAGCTGTACTCTCCAGTCACGAAGAGTCCAATACAACATGTCTTCAGTTGTGTCTCGAGTGTCCTTCTCGGCCCTACAATGTACATACGCCGATTGTTTTAGTGTATGTAGTTAAGGTTTTAGATGGCATGTTGCTTGACCATGTCCTACAAGGACCGTTAACTAAAAAGATTCAAAACAGATTGTTGCTAGGTAACCACAAACTACTCAAGAGATTGTTGCCGGGTAACCGAAGAGTGAGTGAGTGAGTTGAAGCCACTAAACTTGCTGTGAAAGGTTGAGCAGCTAAAGTGTTTCTTCTGTCCACATTTCCCAGAATGCTGGTTTCAAATGATCAAACAAATCTTCAATATCAAACAAAACTAACCAGATTGGATGAAAAAAAAATTGTTTTCATATGATTATTTTATTTAATGAGAGGCAAAAAATCAGTTTAAACCAACCTGACCCACCTGGTAAAAGAAACTACCCTCTAGCACTTAAAAAGGTAAAGGTAATGGTAATTTTATTTATATAGCACATTTTCAGCAACAATGCAATACAAAGTGCTTTAAATAGAACCTGTTTGACAACACAAAGAGGCTAAAAGTTGTCAAAAAGCAACACATCATGACCTCATCTAAAGAAATTCAAGGATAAAAGACAAAATCGTTGACATATATCAGCATGGAAAGGGTTAAAGGACCCAAATACAAACTTTAAGGGAATAACAAACAAACATGGCGGTTGTGTGATTACCTATGATTTGCAGAAGTAGGAAGTTTTCTCTTCATATGGAGTTTTATCAAGATATTTTGTGGTTCTATTCTATTACAATAGCAATAAAAGTTATGATTAAAAACTATTTACTGCTTCTATTTTTAGGTAATTATATGCTCTGACTTCATGGTGCCACAAACATAAATACTGTTCTTGAATTCATTTGCAATAAGCTTCTTCAGAATGATATTTGTCTTGTTCAGACAGTTACTGTAGTAAATGTTCTTGTTCTCTCTATAAACATATATATGAAATATATATATGAAAAAACAGAAAGCAAAACTGCAAATGTGTTGCTTCTGCTTGCAAAACAAAGTGTCCGCCTTGTCCTCATTTTGTAATAATTCAGCCTAATAAAGCTGGAGGCTGGGAACAAGGGAGTCTGATCTTCCAGCCGTTTAATCCTCGAGGGACACAGGAGGTAAAAATCACCATCAGTAACATGAGTTTGCAGCAGTGGTGGATATCAGATTAGAAGACATGGTACGTGGCATTCCCATCCTAATCAAGGTCACCTCTCGCCCTCTGAGGTTCAATCAGTCACTTGAATTTATTATAAATCCTAAACTGCTGCAGAAATAGACAATAATCTGGATCAAGTAATGAGTAAAATGTGTTTTTAAATAATATGATTTGACTGCTGTTGTGATTTAAAACTCCCGTTACCGTGACCTTGATGTTCGTCTTTGGTTAGTAGTCCGACAGCACCACCTGCTGGTCACGAACCAACCAGCAAGCCAGTAACTTCAATAGATGGCAACTTTAATTTAAAAACCAGTATAAAAGAGTAACTAATTGTTATTTCCATGCATATCTTTAACTAACGCTGTCCAAACTCTTTGAGCGTTCTGGTCTTCATTAACTTAAAGCAACAATAAAACACTAATTTAATTAATTCATGTAATTTCTCAATACAAAACATTTTTAGTAAAATTTTAAAAAAGGCCCAAAAGGAGTTAACATTTTGTTGCACCCTGCAAAATTAAGGAGAATCCAACATTAATTTCTACTTTGATAAATAATAATACTTTTTAAAATCAATTAGTGGTTCTTTTAACATGTTTAAAGTTACACTTTACGTTTTAAAGTAAGCATATTGATCAGTTCTTAATAAGTGATCAGAGGTTTCTGTTTCCCATAGGGGCAAAAAATCTGACGCCACTAAACAACATTTTCTGATAATTACTCTTCAAAATGGGAAAAACAATAAAATATCCTCTTTAATAAAGGCAGATGTATGTAATATCCTCACAAGTCAGGTAATAATTACAAGAAAATTGCTACTTGCTGAAACTTACATAAGTTTAGAGTTAGAATAATATTTAAAAAGTTGTAAAAAAAAAAAAATCTTTACCAGGGTTCCAGTAGTTATGGAGGGAGCTGAACATATTGAACAATTCACAACATATCTCAAACTTTGGTATAAAATTATCAGAAAGACTTTCTTCAATCTGATGTATGTGAAGATTTGAAACCACCTTTACAAAAACATTAAATCAAAACAACAAATTTTCCACTTGGGAGTTCATTTTACAACTCGTGCCATTGTGTTCTAAATACTGTCTGCCTGGAAAACTAATAGGATCTGTGCAGTTTGCAGAAGGATTTGATTAAGTAGGCAGACACCAAAACAAATTAGTGGTTTATGTAAAAAAAAAACACACAGAGACACATCCATATCAGTGCATACTGACAATACTGTAAAACAAAACACAGATACAAACAATGAGTCATGATTTCCAAAAATATAGCTGTTTTGAAATGAGCAAGAATCAATCAACTCAGTCCATTCATCCATCTTCAAAACCCATTTGGTCCTGATTAGGAATTGCAAATCCATCACAGAACAACGACAGAGACACTGACACCTAAAAGCAAATACTGCTAAAAGGCACATCTTTGGGTTCTGAGAGGAAACTGATGAAACGAGCAACAAGCAAACTCCTCTCAGAAAGACTCTGGCTTTCACTTCCCCCTCTTATTATTTAAAACTATTGTAATCTCTAAACTGGCGTGGAGCAGTCCCTCCCTTCCCACCCAGGATAACACCTGCAGTGGAAGTCAGACTTCATCTGCAGCACACTTTGTGCGTCCATCTGCCCTAAAACCCTGTAGTTTGTCCCTCCTGCCGGTTTCTTCTCAGACAGGATCTTCCAGGCTGCAGGGTCGAGCTGGAGGTAGGCGCCCGACTTCAGGTCCGACCTCTGACACCGTCCCTGAGAGGAGCACAAAGCCTGGCTGCAGAGCGTGGCAGCTGAGGTCACGTTGACCACGTAGGGACCTAAAGTCTCGTCGATGTAGGACTTGACTGCTTCACATGTAGCCTGGACAAACACAGCAAATAGCACAGAATAAACAACTCTCTGTGTTGGAGCACAGCAAAAATAAATCTGCTCTTCGTTGTCTCTACAGTGTTTGTTTTAGAGTAAATAAAGTCATATTGTACATCAAGGGTCTAAAATGTTTTTGATTCTATTAGTTTTTATGATTAATAGATGTATTCTACACATATAATATGTTTTCTATGCAATTACTTGTTGTCTACTGCTGCTACTTTGCAAAGCCTTCAACTTTTTCTCATTTTATATCATTGCAAACCAAACCTGAAGTGTATTTTACAAGGATTTGGTGCAATAAACCAACATAAAAGAGTGGATGATTGGAAAGTGGAAGCAAATTGATGCATTTTTTAAACTAAACATCTAGAAAACAAAATATTTAGCACCAAATTAAATATTTAGTTATCAAGCTAAATATTTAGAGGGCTAACTAAATATTTACCTTCAAACTAAATATATGGGTTGTGAACAAAATATTTAGTGCCAAATTAAATATTTAGGCCCAAACAAAGCATTTAGCTCCACACTCAATATTTAGTTAGTAAGCTAAATATTTAGCCTGAACTTAAATATTTAGCTATATCTTTACTTCAAAAACAACTTTGAAATTGTCACTGAAAAGCTTGATTTATATTGAGATTATAAAACACACAGCAGGACTGTAATAACAACTTCTGAAACCAATTGTTTGCACTAGATTTCACTTGGGAATAGCAGAGTAAAGGGGGCTAAAAACAAATCCAACCCTCAAATTTTGATTTTTAATTAAATCTTTAATAAAAAAAAAGCAGTAACTTATCAGAACTTTAACTTTATATACATAAAAGTGACAGGACATTAAACACTTTCAGGAGGAGTGAATACTTTCGCATGTCACCATAAACTGCAAATTTTACAAATTCCTCCTTTAAGATCTTCAGCCTTTTATAAGGAGTCTCACTGCAGTAGAAGCCAATAGGTGCCTGAGATGCTAAAGGTCATCAAACATTGGTACTAGAACTTGGGAAATCGTCATAAAGGAAAATGATTTGTAACAAGTATCACTTTCACAACCGGATTTCTAATAACAAGAGTTTCAACGGATATCTGCAGGATTATATTAGTGTTATAAAGAGGGAAAACAGCCATTGCATGTTTCATACCTTAGATTTATCGAATGCATGGTCCCCCCACAGCACGACCCCAGCAGATCCTAAAGCAGCGCTCTCTCCTACAGTGTGGACCAGATGCTCCTGTGTTGTGAAAACAGAATATTATTTACATCGGACCGTGCTGAAGAAGACGGTACTAACCCGCCACTCACCTTGGAGAGGAACTCTAATGTGTAGGTGTAGACGATGCGGGCGTAGGGGAAGACGGGCAGCTGCGACGGGGTCACCTGATCTGCCGCCCTCATGGCCTCCAGGATGCGGTGATGAGCGTAGAGCAGCACCTCTTTGCCGAGGCCTCGCAGGTCCAGGCTCAGGTAGATGTCAGGGTACAGAGCGGAGGAGGCGTTCCACATCCAGAACAGCTCATCGTTCCTGCTCAGCTCCACATCTGGACACTCACCTGTGTAGTTTACGCTCCTGTCGTTGTAATAGTTGTAGCAATTGGGAAATCCATAAAACCCCCACAAGCCACTTGGCCTCATTTTCTGCCCCAGTTTCTGTGTTTCCTCCATGAATTTCCTCCCAGATTGCTCAAACTTCCGCCGAGCCGCTGCCTCCACCTGAGCAGGACTCCAGTCTGGATGCCTGGCCCTCACCAGGGCTTTTGACCCCTCCTTGTACACTTGTTTACTGTCCCAGTTTCTCTCCCACACTGGCCGCCAGCTCTCCCAGTCCACCACCGCCAGGCCCTGGAAGTCTCTGTCAGGGATGTAGTAGCGGATATCTTCGCTTGCGAGTCGGAGGTGAGCGTCTAGGCTGCTGTTCTGAGGAACCCCGCCGTTGATGGCCTCGCCCTGGGCTGAGTACCGAGGGTACAGACCCAGCTTGTCAGCATAGAAAATAGTGACGTTTTCACCTATGAAGGTTTGATTTTGGTTCTGGACGATGCTAAACATCCCCAGGTCAAGATCCACGCCGTACTGGGAGAGGCAGTTCTCTGTGGGGGCGTTCCACACAGTGAGAAACGGCGCCTGGCTGAAAGGCGAGGCAACAGGCAGCCCTGAAGTTAGTCTGAGCAGACCAAAGAGGAGCAGCACCTCACAGAACCTCATGGCTGAAAAGAGGAACAAAGAGCTGTCACTCAGACGTGTTATGAAATTTCAGACATTGGCAAAACAGTGTCCTGTTTTTGTGTCTCAAAACATCATTCACTTCATTAATTTATGGCACTTTTTATAGTGGAAGGAATAAAATCAACAAATGCAAAATTGTGTAAGAATGTAAAAAGTGTCAGAATGGCTACAAGTCCAGACCTACATCAAGTTGTGAATGTGCAATAAAACTTGTGGGTTTCTGTAGAAACAATTCGCAGAAAAACTGGTAATACTTTCAATGACATGTTGAATGCTATTGTTTACATCCGGAAATATCGCGCATGCGCACAATGCTGGGGGGCAAAAAGACGATTCTTTAACTTGCCATAGCCACTGCTCCTCGGCCATCGAGCAATTACGTTAACACATCGAAACCTGGAGATGTAAGTACTTTAATGTAGCGCAGCGTGTCACAGTAAAGGGAAAACATGGCAGAGAAACGGATAAAGAGCAAGTCAAACCCGCTCTTTTTCTTCTTTTGTCTCTCTAGTATCTAAGCTATACGCAGAGCCGTTGCCATAACAACCGACTGACCAACAGCTCCGCTAGCTGACAGAGATTCAACACCAGAAAACGCGTAAACACTTTTCTACGGAGAGAAACATTCAGTCTGTTTTCAGTTTTACTGTTTTCATGCTAAGGTTGTCAAAGTCAAGCTGACATAACTGACTTACCTCCCTCTTCTTCGTTACTTTTTTTTTAAATTAAAACATTTTAGTGACCTGTAATCTTTTCTGCTAGTTGTCACAGTGTTGACAATTAATATCAAAACACTGCGTCCCTTTCTCTTGTATATATCTTGCATAATTTAAGATTTGCCGCATTATGTTGACAGCTAAAATCGTCGGAAGAGTTTTTCCCCTCCAACAGGAAGTTGGGGGCGGGTCTTGCGCGCATGACGTCACGTTTCAACGTGTCAAATAAAATGAGGCTAAGCCAGTGTTTCCCAATTCCGGTCCTCAGGCCTCCCTGCCCTGCATGTTTTAGGTGTTTCCCTTCTGCTACACACCTGGATTGAATATATGGGTGATCAACAGGTTTCTGATGGTCATGCAATCATTTGAATCAGCTGCTCTGGAATAGAGGCACATCTAAAACATGCAGAGCAGGGAGGCCTGAGGACCGGAATTGGGAAACGCCAATCAGTCAATCATTTATTTGTTTATATAGCGCTTTACACAACCAAGGTTTATAAGACTAAATGTTTTACAGGGAAAAAAGGAACAAAAAGAAACAGCAAGAAGTAAATCCAAGAAAATAAACACAGAATAAACTAAATAAAGGAGAGTACTAGTCAGAGAACCAGGCCAGAGGCCGCTAACCATGCTGAAACATGTTGGTGGTAGTATTATGGTTGTGGAGAATCTTTTTTTTTAACAACAGAACAGAAAAGCTGCTCAGTTAATAAATACATTAAACTAAATACAGAACAAGCCTGGATGAAAACCAAATAGACTCTGAAAGAGATTTGAGCTTCATTTCCAGCACAACAACAACTCTAGAATGGTTTGGAACAATGCATATTGATGTGTCAGATTGTCCTAGTCAAAGTACAGACCTAATTCCAATTGAAAAGTTGTGGAAATACTAATGCTTTGTTGTAGAGGTTCTTAACTCTTAAACAACCGATCTTAAGTATTGTCAGATAGTCTGAGTTTAGGCAAGAAAAACAGCTACAAAGAATGATCCAGTCATAAATCCAGTGCAAATTCTTAGCACTGAAACAGCAGCTAATCATTTCACACAAAATGAAATAAGCAAGCATGATTAACAGAAAACTTCAAACTGGTGTGAATTTGTAACAAAAACAACCCTCTTACCTACTGTAAAACCTTCAACAGGTTCTAATCTGTGGTTTGCTAAAGACACCAGAAGTCTCATGATCTGACTGAAACAGGGAGGGAAACCAAGCAGGGAAAGGGGAAGTGAAACACCAGAACTGGAACCAATCCGACGCAAGCTCAAGATTTCTACCAGCAAATGAGAAGAGACATGCAAATCCTGCAAAAGCAGCCTTAAAGTCACAGGCCAGATCAAACTGAATCCAGCCATTCTCTCCCTCATGCTGCTTTCAATATAAACACACAAACAGAGCTGGAAATAACAGGACAGGTCACTGAGTACTAAGAGACAATCAAGAAAGCCATAATGAACTCCTACACATCCAAATTCACATGTAAGCTCTGCTCAGCTTATTAAAATAGTATAAATAACGTTTGGCCAACAACACCCTGTAATTACAGAGGGAAGGAGTAAGAGGCTGCTGCTGCCGCTTGCCTCCCGGGAACAGCAGGCTTGGACCGTCCTGATGAATAAGTCACAAAGAATTCCTATTGAAACTTTGCTTTTATTTGCAAAAGACAACACATATGTACCTTTGTAATAACAAAGTCAGATCTTACCATTAATGCTTCCAGTGATTTATACAAGAAACTGCACAGGCTCACAAAAAAACTCTTTATTTGCAGTGACAAATCAGAAGAAAACAGCATGTACTTTTGCATGTATAAGCAGTTTCCAAACTTACCCTCAAATGAAGTTCTTGCTTTGTGATTCTGAGGTAAAAATACATGCACTGTGAGCTGTATGAAGGCATTAGTAGTCATGATTCGGACATACAAATAAAAACCCAGATATCAACTTCAAATACATTCAAATAAATACAAATGCGTGGAAAAACATCCGACGCCAGAGAGTGGTCACTTTGGGAAGTTAAAATTTTTAAGAAATCTGGCACTTCCGGTGTGTATTACTGTAGTACTCCAAGCTGATTTAAGTGCTTTATTCCCACTCTGACCACCCAGCAACAAACATATTCCTTCACTTTGTTCAACACATTTACTACAGAAGCATCAGATCCTGCAGAGAGACGAAGAATCTGACACCTTGGGAAACTGACCCAGGGGGAAACGGAGAGCAAAATGTAAACAGTGTCATTTCCAGCAAGCCCTCTGCTGTTTAAAAAAACGCTTATAATTTATAAACAAACATCACTTTTCTGTCCCCTTTGTTTATAATACAGTTTGACTTTCTGTCATTAAAGTTTTGCAGCAGAAAATGACTAACTAATCCCTCTTTGTGCTTGTGTGCAGTGCTTTACGAAAGCCTTGATATCTTCTGTTTCACATTTTGTCACATTACAACCGCAAACTTTAAAGCACTTATCAGAGATTTATGGTATAGACCAACACAAAGTGTTACATTACTTTTAAATTCACTTTTCATGCACATCATAAATCTGGTTTTTGTGGCAGAGGAGGAAGAGACAGATAAATTAAAAAAATGGTGAAAGAAACCTTGTTAGATTCTGCAAAAGGATTGAGACTGAAGTTCCCCTTCCTAAAAGATGAATGCACTGCAAAAACACAAAATCTCACTGGTTTTTTTTGTCTAGTTTCTTAGTACGCTTAAAATAAGACAAAACTAACGAACAAGTAACTTTTCAGCAAGATATAGGAGATTGTTTTAAGTCAAAAAGTCCTTGATGTTAATGATAAAGTTCTAGCTCCACCTGCAAATTATTTCACTTATAAAATGGAAAAAATGTAGAACTAATACTACTCTGTCAATATTGAACTATTATTTACTTAAAACATTTTCATCAATATTAATGAATTATTGACTTAAAACAAGCTTTTATATCTTGCTGAAAAGTTACATGAGTTAGTTTTGTCATATTTCAAGATATTTGTATAAAAAAACGAGGCCAGAAGTGGGAAATTTGCGGCCCGGGGGCCATTTGAGGCCCTCTGAAGGATTTTGTGCGGCCTCCACACCTGAACTCAATTCTAGAATTAAGTAAATCTGTCCTGCGTTCATAGTTGGTTGATCCAGACAAACACGTTTCATCATAAACAATGTTTTGTTGCTGAAATGTGCTACACAAATAAAATGTGATTGATTGATCTTTCAGGGCAGTTTTTTTCCAAAAATAAATTATTTCCCCTTACAAAATATTGGGTGCAATTTTAAAAATGTTACAAAAATATAACATTTTTGAACCCCATGTGATTTCTAATTTACCGATTTTTGCCCTCATTGCAAAAAGGCTGGACACTAGTGAACTAGACCAAAAATATTTGGTAGGAAGTTGTGTTTTTGCAGTGCACAAACAGAAAGCCAACTGTGAACCCTCTCAGATCTTATGCACCATTTTGTGTTGATCTATCATTATAAAATATTAACCAAACACACTCGGGTTTCTGGGACAATAAAAATGTGAACATCAATGTAAATAAATATTTCTGCAAGGCAGCGGATTTGCTAAGATGTATTTGACATTAACACAGGAGCACAACGGTTATCAGGAAGATGATAAACTGGAGCACTGATGTTCTGGTTCGAGTCGCCGCCCCTTTTTGGTGCAGCTGGTCTGTATGACAGTCTTTCCCCTGAAAGCCCTTGTAGCACTGGCACTGAAAGTCCATGTCAAGAAGCACCTTGTCTGAGTCTCCTAGCTCGCCGATGACCGTCAGTTTGCCTTTTCGCCTCTCGATGCGGTGTGTGAGGGGGTTGAGGTGAAGGTAAACATCCTTGTCCGGATGTTTGCGAAGGCAGCGGCCGTGGGAACCGCACAGGGTCTGGCTGCAGAGCTCTGCTGCCGTGGAGACGTTGAGGAGGTATTGGCTCAGTGTGCCCTGAAGATACGCGTTCAGGTCAGAGCAGGTGGTCTAAAGACCGGAAGAAAATGTATATTTACAGTAAATGTTAACATTTTACATCACAACGGCCAATCACTTCTTGTAAAAGGGAATATAATATGGCCAAATGCATTTAAATGGTTGTTTCATACTTGCTTATTTTACTGTCAAATTTGAAGTTTTACTTTGAAATCCAAGCTCTTATTTTGGTAGTACCTTTAGAGGAAGTAAATTTAACTCCGTTGAAAAAACAAAACAAAAAAAAGCCAAACTGGTTTGAAAGTAATTTTAAGCTCCTTGCTGATAACAGGCACAAGACATGTTAGTTTTCTACATTTAGGATGACTGTGAATGCACACAGGATTAATGAAAGTAAAGCTAAAGGTTTGCGATTGTGAGAAGCGTAGCTCCGGTTGCCATGCCAACAACTGGTTGCCGTTCCATTTATGCTAAACTTTAGCATCAGAGATAGTTTTTACATTTAGAAGCTGGTATTTTTTTTTAGATATGTTTGAATTTGTTTAGTATGACCCAAAGTCACTCTGTATGTGTCTTCATCATGTTGTTCTAAAGACACATTCATTAAAGAAATGTTATGAACCAGTCAGAGCCACCAGCCACGAATGCTACATTCCTCACGCAATAATGTTCTGCAGTACTAAAAAACAACATTTAAAGTAACATATAAAATAAATTAATATAAAAAGAAGGTCAACTTTAAGAATCTGAGGTAATTTGAAGGCATTTAAAACAGTCTTATGTTCTAATTGTATTTATCTTGTCTAAGTAACTGTCTAAGGATTAAATAAGTATATTTATGCCTACCTTTCTTTTCAATAAAAATATATCCAAACATACACCTCTGGAAAAACTTAAGAGCCCACTGCACTGGACCCCAATGAAAACCTCCTGGTTATTCCACCAAATGTTGATTTCTGAACTGAGTTAAAACATTAGTACAATTGTTTCTAAATGAATATGAACTTGTTTTCTTTGCATTATTTGAGGTCTGAAAGCACCGCATCTTTTTGGTTATTTGAACATTTCTCATTTTCTGCAAATAAACACTAAATTTTTGCTTGCGATGTCAGACATGTTGTCATAGAATAAAAGTACAATGTTAATTTTACTCAAACATAAACCTATAAAAAGTAAAATCAGAGAAACTGATCATTTTAAGTGGTCTCTTGTTTTTTTCCTGTGCAGTAACTGAATTGTGGAAAGGTTCAATTCAGTGTTTGAATTGAACACTGAGAAATACATGGTCACTGTTTATCCATGCCTTTGAATACTAAGCACAATATTTAATCTCACTACTGGTTTTTTAACTTGAAGCTAAAACATCTTAAACTGGGATTAATCTAAATCCCAGGTTCACCTTTGAAGAAAAATTGAAGGCAGCTTGTGCCACTGCTGGTTTTTAAAGATATTGTTTAAAGGTATCCTACAGTCTCATAAAGAAATCTTTTGAGATCTGAATTGATTTAGGCCCAATTCATACCAATATACAGTATGTTTTACAAAACAGATTTTCTGCTGTGTTTGTTCCTCTTGTTCTTATACAAAGTACGTTTTTGGTGAGAAAAACTGATTTAATTTTAAAAAATGCTTTCTGGAGTGTTTTTGGTGTTGTCTGTGAAGAGTTATTGTCTTGAGGTTATTAAATATGAATAAAAGGTTTACTTTACACATACCCACAACTCAAAACTGTAGATAAAGCTTTCCCTTTTAATTATATTTTAGGCTACATCCAATGATTGTTTAAGTTTTCTCATAAAGGTAGAGATACATTTTGTTTTCAACCTGTACTCACATTTCTCTCTCATGCAAACTGTCTTTCACTGACGACTACACACTCTGAAGCTAAAAGCAGACCATCAACTCAGCAAAATAAGAAGAAAAACTTATGCAAACGCTAAATAATCACACTTTTGTGTGAGTCTGTATACATCATGTGTTTTTCTTCATGTTAAATAGTTTCCTCCTTCCACCTTTAGCAGACATTAATTTTCCTCCAGACACGTATCTTCTGTGTATCTGCAGAACAAGTGGCTTACAGTATAATTAGTGACTGACTCGGAGTCCTGAGTGTCAAATGACTTCACATGTGACAGGCAAGCAGGGGATCAAACTCCAGGTGAAAACTGTCTGCCAAAAGTATTCATACCTGTTCAACCTTTTCCCTTTTTCTCATATTACAGCCAAAAACTGTGATATTTAAGTGACAGAACATCATCATAATGAGAAAGGCAAGTGGTACAACATTTTTAAGTAATTACAAAATACAAATCTGAAACGTGCGGCATGAATCTGCCTCTTCAAGTTAATTTCCCATAAATTAAAAGTAGGTTGCTTGCAACTTGTTTGATGCTGCAAAAGACTTGACATTGAGATGGAGCAGAACAACAACCTAAAAGATAAATTAATATTTATCTTTCAGAATGGATTAGAACAAAATCTACTTAAAGTTGTTCTGCAGTAATTTTTTACATGTTTAACCAAGACACTAAGCCTATTGTTTTCATCAGTTCCAGTTTTTTATTAATTAATTTGCATTGGCTGTTATACACCAAACTGCACTGACTGAATAAATTAAAGTTGTGTTTTTACATTTGACCAAGGTTTGATAACTCTGCACTACTAGCGCTGTGGTAGTGCAGAGTTATCACATAATTCAGTACGTTTATGTCTGTTTTAAAAAAGAAACGTTTAAAGTTCTGTTTGGCTGTATTGGATCGGTATCGGAAGTGAAAAAAGTGGATCACACAACCTGTGAAACGTGAGAGTCAGTTTATGCTTACTTTGTTTTTTGCATGCGTTACATCTCCCCACATGATGATTCCTGCAGCTCCCAGAGCGACACTCTCCCCGATGGTGGACACCAGGTCAAACTGGAAAAGAGGATTCAGCTCTTGAAATTCACAGATCAACAAAACTGCTTGGAAAAAAAGGAAGAAATAAGCTTTTATTTTTTTCTCTTTCTATCTTTATGGATGATTAGACAGATCTTGAATGTAACCAACACCCTTCCTGCTAGCTCCACACAAATTAAAAGGTATTAGGGACATCTGACTGCTACCAAAACAGGAAAGGAAAGGACTGCGCCTGCCCATAAGGAAAACTGAAGAGCTGTAGCTTCACTCAGCATGGGATGGGGGTTGTGAGCTAGCGCTCCTCTGCAATTGAGATTTGTTTGCTTGACGGATGACATAAGTGCATTATATTAACTTTCCACATAGTCACTTAAAGGCAAGTGTAAAACAGGATACGAGTGTTTCTGAACGATAATTCAAACTTGTCAGTAGGAGAGGCTAAAGAAGGCGGTGTGTCACCTCTGTCAGCTGTTCCGGATGGTCGTTGTAGGTGGGCCGGGTGTACACAAAGACAGGATGTGCCAACTCGTCGCCGGATGAAGACACACGCATCCCTTCTCTCACACGGTGCCGCACAAACTGCCGTCCTGGGGAAGAGGAGCGCAGCACTTTGCGAATGTAGATGGAGGGGAAGAGCGCCGTGCTCTCCGTCCACAGCCACTTCAGCTGCTCATTGCGGGCCAACTCCAAGTCGGGGCAGCGGCCCGTGTAACCCTCCAGGGACTTCAGGTAGTCGTGGTTGTAGCAGTCCGGGAACAGGTAGAACCCCCACAGATTGTTGGGCCGCAGGTGTTTGGCGCGGCGTAGCGTCTCCACCATGAAGTTCTTAGCAGACTCCTCAAACTCCAGCTGGGCCACTTTTCCCACCTGCTCCTCGGACCAAGTTGGGTTCTTCTGGCGCACCAGTTCACGAGACTGTTTTCGGTAGATGTCTTTGGGTCCCCAGTTTCGTATCCAAAGGGGCCGCCACTCTTCCCAGTCAATAACTGCTAAACCTACAGCGTCCCGGTTTGGTATGTACTTATCAACACCTTTCTGCATTTCTCTGAGGTGCTGCGAGAGACTGGCGATCTGTGGCAGCCCACCGCGCACCGGCGTCGCATCCGTTTTAAAGTAGGGGTACAAGCCCAAGCGGTCGTGATAGAACAAGGTCAAGTTCTGCCCGACGAAGGTCTGACTTGGCGAGGCCACAATCTGGAACTGGTCCAGCTGCAAAGAAACGCCATGCCGGGAACCACAGTCCTGAGTCGGGACATTCCAGGCGAAGAGAAGGGGCTTCTTGGAGTACAGGGGCCGTGTTGTAGGTTTCACTTTCGGAGCGCAGACGCCGTCCCAGAGCAGAACAATCAGGAGCTGTACTCTCCAGTCACGAAGAGTCCAATGCAACATGTCTTCAGTTGTGTCTCGAGTGTCCTTCTCGGCCCTACAATGTACATACGCCGATTGTTTTAGTGTATGTAGTTAAGGTTTTAGATGGCATACCCTCAACTGCTTGGCCATGTCCTACAAGGACCGTTAACTAAAAAGATTCAAAACAGATTGTTGCTAGGTAACCACAAACTACTCAAGAGATTGTTGCCGGGTAACCAAAGAGTGAGTGAGTGAGTTGAAGCCACTAAACTTGCTGTGAAAGGTTGAGCAGCTAAAGTGTTTCTTCTGTCCACATTTCCCAGAATGCTGGTTTCAAATGATCAAACAAATCTTCAATATCAAACAAAACTAACCAGATTGGATGAAAAAAAATTGTTTTCAGCTGATTATTTCATTTAATGAGAGGCAAAAAATCAGTTTAAACCAACCTGACCCACCTGGTAAAAGAAACTACCCTCTAGCACTTAAAAAGGTAAAGGTAATGGTAATTTTATTTATATAGCACATTTTCAGCAACAATGCAATACAAAGTGCTTTAAATAGAACCTGTTTGACAACACAAAGAGGCTAAAAGTTTTCAAAAAGCAACACATCATGACCTCATCTAAAGAAATTCAAGGATAAAAGACAAAATCGTTGACATATATCAGCATGGAAAGGGTTAAAGGACCCAAATACAAACTTTAAGGGAATAACAAACAAACATGGCGGTTGTGTGATTACCTATGATTTGCAGAAGTAGGAAGTTTTCTCTTCATATGGAGTTTTATCAAGATATTTTGTGGTTCTATTCTATTACAATAGCAATAAAAGTTATGATTAAAAACTATTTACTGCTTCTATTTTTAGGTAATTATATGCTCTGACTTCATGGTGCCACAAACATAAATACTGTTCTTGAATTCATTTGCAATAAGCTTCTTCAGAATGATATTTGTCTTGTTCAGACAGTTACTGTAGTAAATGTTCTTGTTCTCTCTATAAACATATATATGAAATATATATATGTAAAAAACAGAAAGCAAAACTGCAAATGTGTTGCTTCTGCTTGCAAAACAAAGTGTCCGCCTTGTCCTCATTTTGTAATAATTCAGCCTAATAAAGCTGGAGGCTGGGAACAAGGGAGTCTGATCTTCCAGCCGTTTAATCCTCGAGGGACACAGGAGGTAAAAATCACCATCAGTAACATGAGTTTGCAGCAGTGGTGGATATCAGATTAGAAGACATGGTACGTGGCATTCCCATCCTAATCAAGGTCACCTCTCGCCCTCTGAGGTTCAATCAGTCACTTGAATTTATTATAAATCCTAAACTGCTGCAGAAATAGACAATAATCTGGATCAAGTAATGAGTAAAATGTGTTTTTAAATAATATGATTTGACTGCTGTTGTGATTTAAAACTCCCGTTACCGTGACCTTGATGTTCGTCTTTGGTTAGTAGTCCGACAGCACCACCTGCTGGTCACGAACCAACCAGCAAGCCAGTAACTTCAATAGATGGCAACTTTAATTTAAAAACCAGTATAAAAGAGTAACTAATTGTTATTTCCATGCATATCTTTAACTAACGCTGTCCAAACTCTTTGAGCGTTCTGGTCTTCATTAACTTAAAGCAACAATAAAACACTAATTTAATTAATTCATGTAATTTCTCAATACAAAACATTTTTAGTAAAATTTTAAAAAAGGCCCAAAAGGAGTTAACATTTTGTTGCACCCTGCAAAATTAAGGAGAATCCAACATTAATTTCTACTTTGATAAATAATAATACTTTTTAAAATCAATTAGTGGTTCTTTTAACATGTTTAAAGTTACACTTTACGTTTTAAAGTAAGCATATTGATCAGTTCTTAATAAGTGATCAGAGGTTTCTGTTTCCCATAGGGGCAAAAAATCTGACGCCACTAAACAACATTTTCTGATAATTACTCTTCAAAATGGGAAAAACAATAAAATATCCTCTTTAATAAAGGCAGATGTATGTAATATCCTCACAAGTCAGGTAATAATTACAAGAAAATTGCTACTTGCTGAAACTTACATAAGTTTAGAGTTAGAATAATATTTAAAAAGTTGTAAAAAAAAAAAAATCTTTACCAGGGTTCCAGTAGTTATGGAGGGAGCTGAACATATTGAACAATTCACAACATATCTCAAACTTTGGTATAAAATTATCAGAAAGACTTTCTTCAATCTGATGTATGTGAAGATTTGAAACCACCTTTACAAAAACATTAAATCAAAACAACAAATTTTCCACTTGGGAGTTCATTTTACAACTCGTGCCATTGTGTTCTAAATACTGTCTGCCTGGAAAACTAATAGGATCTGTGCAGTTTGCAGAAGGATTTGATTAAGTAGGCAGACACCAAAACAAATTAGTGGTTTATGTAAAAAAAAAACACACAGAGACACATCCATATCAGTGCATACTGACAATACTGTAAAACAAAACACAGATACAAACAATGAGTCATGATTTCCAAAAATATAGCTGTTTTGAAATGAGCAAGAATCAATCAACTCAGTCCATTCATCCATCTTCAAAACCCATTTGGTCCTGATTAGGAATTGCAAATCCATCACAGAACAACGACAGAGACACTGACACCTAAAAGCAAATACTGCTAAAAGGCACATCTTTGGGTTCTGAGAGGAAACTGATGAAACGAGCAACAAGCAAACTCCTCTCAGAAAGACTCTGGCTTTCACTTCCCCCTCTTATTATTTAAAACTATTGTAATCTCTAAACTGGCGTGGAGCAGTCCCTCCCTTCCCACCCAGGATAACACCTGCAGTGGAAGTCAGACTTCATCTGCAGCACACTTTGTGCGTCCATCTGCCCTAAAACCCTGTAGTTTGTCCCTCCTGCCGGTTTCTTCTCAGACAGGATCTTCCAGGCTGCAGGGTCGAGCTGGAGGTAGGCGCCCGACTTCAGGTCCGACCTCTGACACCGTCCCTGAGAGGAGCACAAAGCCTGGCTGCAGAGCGTGGCAGCTGAGGTCACGTTGACCACGTAGGGACCTAAAGTCTCGTCGATGTAGGACTTGACTGCTTCACATGTAGCCTGGACAAACACAGCAAATAGCACAGAATAAACAACTCTCTGTGTTGGAGCACAGCAAAAATAAATCTGCTCTTCGTTGTCTCTACAGTGTTTGTTTTAGAGTAAATAAAGTCATATTGTACATCAAGGGTCTAAAATGTTTTTGATTCTATTAGTTTTTATGATTAATAGATGTATTCTACACATATAATATGTTTTCTATGCAATTACTTGTTGTCTACTGCTGCTACTTTGCAAAGCCTTCAACTTTTTCTCATTTTATATCATTGCAAACCAAACCTGAAGTGTATTTTACAAGGATTTGGTGCAATAAACCAACATAAAAGAGTGGATGATTGGAAAGTGGAAGCAAATTGATGCATTTTTTAAACTAAACATCTAGAAAACAAAATATTTAGCACCAAATTAAATATTTAGTTATCAAGCTAAATATTTAGAGGGCTAACTAAATATTTACCTTCAAACTAAATATATGGGTTGTGAACAAAATATTTAGTGCCAAATTAAATATTTAGGCCCAAACAAAGCATTTAGCTCCACACTCAATATTTAGTTAGTAAGCTAAATATTTAGCCTGAACTTAAATATTTAGCTATATCTTTACTTCAAAAACAACTTTGAAATTGTCACTGAAAAGCTTGATTTATATTGAGATTATAAAACACACAGCAGGACTGTAATAACAACTTCTGAAACCAATTGTTTGCACTAGATTTCACTTGGGAATAGCAGAGTAAAGGGGGCTAAAAACAAATCCAACCCTCAAATTTTGATTTTTAATTAAATCTTTAATAAAAAAAAAGCAGTAACTTATCAGAACTTTAACTTTATATACATAAAAGTGACAGGACATTAAACACTTTCAGGAGGAGTGAATACTTTCGCATGTCACCATAAACTGCAAATTTTACAAATTCCTCCTTTAAGATCTTCAGCCTTTTATAAGGAGTCTCACTGCAGTAGAAGCCAATAGGTGCCTGAGATGCTAAAGGTCATCAAACATTGGTACTAGAACTTGGGAAATCGTCATAAAGGAAAATGATTTGTAACAAGTATCACTTTCACAACCGGATTTCTAATAACAAGAGTTTCAACGGATATCTGCAGGATTATATTAGTGTTATAAAGAGGGAAAACAGCCATTGCATGTTTCATACCTTAGATTTATCGAATGCATGGTCCCCCCACAGCACGACCCCAGCAGATCCTAAAGCAGCGCTCTCTCCTACAGTGTGGACCAGATGCTCCTGTGTTGTGAAAACAGAATATTATTTACATCGGACCGTGCTGAAGAAGACGGTACTAACCCGCCACTCACCTTGGAGAGGAACTCTAATGTGTAGGTGTAGACGATGCGGGCGTAGGGGAAGACGGGCAGCTGCGACGGGGTCACCTGATCTGCCGCCCTCATGGCCTCCAGGATGCGGTGATGAGCGTAGAGCAGCACCTCTTTGCCGAGGCCTCGCAGGTCCAGGCTCAGGTAGATGTCAGGGTACAGAGCGGAGGAGGCGTTCCACATCCAGAACAGCTCATCGTTCCTGCTCAGCTCCACATCTGGACACTCACCTGTGTAGTTTACGCTCCTGTCGTTGTAATAGTTGTAGCAATTGGGAAATCCATAAAACCCCCACAAGCCACTTGGCCTCATTTTCTGCCCCAGTTTCTGTGTTTCCTCCATGAATTTCCTCCCAGATTGCTCAAACTTCCGCCGAGCCGCTGCCTCCACCTGAGCAGGACTCCAGTCTGGATGCCTGGCCCTCACCAGGGCTTTTGACCCCTCCTTGTACACTTGTTTACTGTCCCAGTTTCTCTCCCACACTGGCCGCCAGCTCTCCCAGTCCACCACCGCCAGGCCCTGGAAGTCTCTGTCAGGGATGTAGTAGCGGATATCTTCGCTTGCGAGTCGGAGGTGAGCGTCTAGGCTGCTGTTCTGAGGAACCCCGCCGTTGATGGCCTCGCCCTGGGCTGAGTACCGAGGGTACAGACCCAGCTTGTCAGCATAGAAAATAGTGACGTTTTCACCTATGAAGGTTTGATTTTGGTTCTGGACGATGCTAAACATCCCCAGGTCAAGATCCACGCCGTACTGGGAGAGGCAGTTCTCTGTGGGGGCGTTCCACACAGTGAGAAACGGCGCCTGGCTGAAAGGCGAGGCAACAGGCAGCCCTGAAGTTAGTCTGAGCAGACCAAAGAGGAGCAGCACCTCACAGAACCTCATGGCTGAAAAGAGGAACAAAGAGCTGTCACTCAGACGTGTTATGAAATTTCAGACATTGGCAAAACAGTGTCCTGTTTTTGTGTCTCAAAACATCATTCACTTCATTAATTTATGGCACTTTTTATAGTGGAAGGAATAAAATCAACAAATGCAAAATTGTGTAAGAATGTAAAAAGTGTCAGAATGGCTACAAGTCCAGACCTACATCAAGTTGTGAATGTGCAATAAAACTTGTGGGTTTCTGTAGAAACAATTCGCAGAAAAACTGGTAATACTTTCAATGACATGTTGAATGCTATTGTTTACATCCGGAAATATCGCGCATGCGCACAATGCTGGGGGGCAAAAAGACGATTCTTTAACTTGCCATAGCCACTGCTCCTCGGCCATCGAGCAATTACGTTAACACATCGAAACCTGGAGATGTAAGTACTTTAATGTAGCGCAGCGTGTCACAGTAAAGGGAAAACATGGCAGAGAAACGGATAAAGAGCAAGTCAAACCCGCTCTTTTTCTTCTTTTGTCTCTCTAGTATCTAAGCTATACGCAGAGCCGTTGCCATAACAACCGACTGACCAACAGCTCCGCTAGCTGACAGAGATTCAACACCAGAAAACGCGTAAACACTTTTCTACGGAGAGAAACATTCAGTCTGTTTTCAGTTTTACTGTTTTCATGCTAAGGTTGTCAAAGTCAAGCTGACATAACTGACTTACCTCCCTCTTCTTCGTTACTTTTTTTTTAAATTAAAACATTTTAGTGACCTGTAATCTTTTCTGCTAGTTGTCACAGTGTTGACAATTAATATCAAAACACTGCGTCCCTTTCTCTTGTATATATCTTGCATAATTTAAGATTTGCCGCATTATGTTGACAGCTAAAATCGTCGGAAGAGTTTTTCCCCTCCAACAGGAAGTTGGGGGCGGGTCTTGCGCGCATGACGTCACGTTTCAACGTGTCAAATAAAATGAGGCTAAGCCAGTGTTTCCCAATTCCGGTCCTCAGGCCTCCCTGCCCTGCATGTTTTAGGTGTTTCCCTTCTGCTACACACCTGGATTGAATATATGGGTGATCAACAGGTTTCTGATGGTCATGCAATCATTTGAATCAGCTGCTCTGGAATAGAGGCACATCTAAAACATGCAGAGCAGGGAGGCCTGAGGACCGGAATTGGGAAACGCCGGGCTAAACAATCAGTCAATCATTTATTTGTTTATATAGCGCTTTACACAACCAAGGTTTATAAGACTAAATGTTTTACAGGGAAAAAAGGAACAAAAAGAAACAGCAAGAAGTAAATCCAAGAAAATAAACACAGAATAAACTAAATAAAGGAGAGTACTAGTCAGAGAACCAGGCCAGAGGCCGCTAACCATGCTGAAACATGTTGGTGGTAGTATTATGGTTGTGGAGAATCTTTTTTTTTAACAACAGAACAGAAAAGCTGCTCAGTTAATAAATACATTAAACTAAATACAGAACAAGCCTGGATGAAAACCAAATAGACTCTGAAAGAGATTTGAGCTTCATTTCCAGCACAACAACAACTCTAGAATGGTTTGGAACAATGCATATTGATGTGTCAGATTGTCCTAGTCAAAGTACAGACCTAATTCCAATTGAAAAGTTGTGGAAATACTAATGCTTTGTTGTAGAGGTTCTTAACTCTTAAACAACCGATCTTAAGTATTGTCAGATAGTCTGAGTTTAGGCAAGAAAAACAGCTACAAAGAATGATCCAGTCATAAATCCAGTGCAAATTCTTAGCACTGAAACAGCAGCTAATCATTTCACACAAAATGAAATAAGCAAGCATGATTAACAGAAAACTTCAAACTGGTGTGAATTTGTAACAAAAACAACCCTCTTACCTACTGTAAAACCTTCAACAGGTTCTAATCTGTGGTTTGCTAAAGACACCAGAAGTCTCATGATCTGACTGAAACAGGGAGGGAAACCAAGCAGGGAAAGGGGAAGTGAAACACCAGAACTGGAACCAATCCGACGCAAGCTCAAGATTTCTACCAGCAAATGAGAAGAGACATGCAAATCCTGCAAAAGCAGCCTTAAAGTCACAGGCCAGATCAAACTGAATCCAGCCATTCTCTCCCTCATGCTGCTTTCAATATAAACACACAAACAGAGCTGGAAATAACAGGACAGGTCACTGAGTACTAAGAGACAATCAAGAAAGCCATAATGAACTCCTACACATCCAAATTCACATGTAAGCTCTGCTCAGCTTATTAAAATAGTATAAATAACGTTTGGCCAACAACACCCTGTAATTACAGAGGGAAGGAGTAAGAGGCTGCTGCTGCCGCTTGCCTCCCGGGAACAGCAGGCTTGGACCGTCCTGATGAATAAGTCACAAAGAATTCCTATTGAAACTTTGCTTTTATTTGCAAAAGACAACACATATGTACCTTTGTAATAACAAAGTCAGATCTTACCATTAATGCTTCCAGTGATTTATACAAGAAACTGCACAGGCTCACAAAAAAACTCTTTATTTGCAGTGACAAATCAGAAGAAAACAGCATGTACTTTTGCATGTATAAGCAGTTTCCAAACTTACCCTCAAATGAAGTTCTTGCTTTGTGATTCTGAGGTAAAAATACATGCACTGTGAGCTGTATGAAGGCATTAGTAGTCATGATTCGGACATACAAATAAAAACCCAGATATCAACTTCAAATACATTCAAATAAATACAAATGCGTGGAAAAACATCCGACGCCAGAGAGTGGTCACTTTGGGAAGTTAAAATTTTTAAGAAATCTGGCACTTCCGGTGTGTATTACTGTAGTACTCCAAGCTGATTTAAGTGCTTTATTCCCACTCTGACCACCCAGCAACAAACATATTCCTTCACTTTGTTCAACACATTTACTACAGAAGCATCAGATCCTGCAGAGAGACGAAGAATCTGACACCTTGGGAAACTGACCCAGGGGGAAACGGAGAGCAAAATGTAAACAGTGTCATTTCCAGCAAGCCCTCTGCTGTTTAAAAAAACGCTTATAATTTATAAACAAACATCACTTTTCTGTCCCCTTTGTTTATAATACAGTTTGACTTTCTGTCATTAAAGTTTTGCAGCAGAAAATGACTAACTAATCCCTCTTTGTGCTTGTGTGCAGTGCTTTACGAAAGCCTTGATATCTTCTGTTTCACATTTTGTCACATTACAACCGCAAACTTTAAAGCACTTATCAGAGATTTATGGTATAGACCAACACAAAGTGTTACATTACTTTTAAATTCACTTTTCATGCACATCATAAATCTGGTTTTTGTGGCAGAGGAGGAAGAGACAGATAAATTAAAAAAATGGTGAAAGAAACCTTGTTAGATTCTGCAAAAGGATTGAGACTGAAGTTCCCCTTCCTAAAAGATGAATGCACTGCAAAAACACAAAATCTCACTGGTTTTTTTTGTCTAGTTTCTTAGTACGCTTAAAATAAGACAAAACTAACGAACAAGTAACTTTTCAGCAAGATATAGGAGATTGTTTTAAGTCAAAAAGTCCTTGATGTTAATGATAAAGTTCTAGCTCCACCTGCAAATTATTTCACTTATAAAATGGAAAAAATGTAGAACTAATACTACTCTGTCAATATTGAACTATTATTTACTTAAAACATTTTCATCAATATTAATGAATTATTGACTTAAAACAAGCTTTTATATCTTGCTGAAAAGTTACATGAGTTAGTTTTGTCATATTTCAAGATATTTGTATAAAAAAACGAGGCCAGAAGTGGGAAATTTGCGGCCCGGGGGCCATTTGAGGCCCTCTGAAGGATTTTGTGCGGCCTCCACACCTGAACTCAATTCTAGAATTAAGTAAATCTGCCCTGCGTTCATAGTTGGTTGATCCAGACAAACACGTTTCATCATAAACAATGTTTTGTTGCTGAAATGTGCTACACAAATAAAATGTGATTGATTGATCTTTCAGGGCAGTTTTTTTCCAAAAATAAATTATTTCCCCTTACAAAATATTGGGTGCAATTTTAAAAATGTTACAAAAATATAACATTTTTGAACCCCATGTGATTTCTAATTTACCGATTTTTGCCCTCATTGCAAAAAGGCTGGACACTAGTGAACTAGACCAAAAATATTTGGTAGGAAGTTGTGTTTTTGCAGTGCACAAACAGAAAGCCAACTGTGAACCCTCTCAGATCTTATGCACCATTTTGTGTTGATCTATCATTATAAAATATTAACCAAACACACTCGGGTTTCTGGGACAATAAAAATGTGAACATCAATGTAAATAAATATTTCTGCAAGGCAGCGGATTTGCTAAGATGTATTTGACATTAACACAGGAGCACAACGGTTATCAGGAAGATGATAAACTGGAGCACTGATGTTCTGGTTCGAGTCGCCGCCCCTTTTTGGTGCAGCTGGTCTGTATGACAGTCTTTCCCCTGAAAGCCCTTGTAGCACTGGCACTGAAAGTCCATGTCAAGAAGCACCTTGTCTGAGTCTCCTAGCTCGCCGATGACCGTCAGTTTGCCTTTTCGCCTCTCGATGCGGTGTGTGAGGGGGTTGAGGTGAAGGTAAACATCCTTGTCCGGATGTTTGCGAAGGCAGCGGCCGTGGGAACCGCACAGGGTCTGGCTGCAGAGCTCTGCTGCCGTGGAGACGTTGAGGAGGTATTGGCTCAGTGTGCCCTGAAGATACGCGTTCAGGTCAGAGCAGGTGGTCTAAAGACCGGAAGAAAATGTATATTTACAGTAAATGTTAACATTTTACATCACAACGGCCAATCACTTCTTGTAAAAGGGAATATAATATGGCCAAATGCATTTAAATGGTTGTTTCATACTTGCTTATTTTACTGTCAAATTTGAAGTTTTACTTTGAAATCCAAGCTCTTATTTTGGTAGTACCTTTAGAGGAAGTAAATTTAACTCCGTTGAAAAAACAAAACAAAAAAAAGCCAAACTGGTTTGAAAGTAATTTTAAGCTCCTTGCTGATAACAGGCACAAGACATGTTAGTTTTCTACATTTAGGATGACTGTGAATGCACACAGGATTAATGAAAGTAAAGCTAAAGGTTTGCGATTGTGAGAAGCGTAGCTCCGGTTGCCATGCCAACAACTGGTTGCCGTTCCATTTATGCTAAACTTTAGCATCAGAGATAGTTTTTACATTTAGAAGCTGGTATTTTTTTTTAGATATGTTTGAATTTGTTTAGTATGACCCAAAGTCACTCTGTGTGTGTCTTCATCATGTTGTTCTAAAGACACATTCATTAAAGAAATGTTATGAACCAGTCAGAGCCACCAGCCACGAATGCTACATTCCTCACTCAATAATGTTCTGCAGTACTAAAAAACAACATTTAAAGTAACATATAAAATAAATTAATATAAAAAGAAGGTCAACTTTAAGAATCTGAGGTAATTTGAAGGCATTTAAAACAGTCTTATGTTCTAATTGTATTTATCTTGTCTAAGTAACTGTCTAAGGATTAAATAAGTATATTTATGCCTACCTTTCTTTTCTATAAAAATATATCCAAACATACACCTCTGGAAAAACTTAAGAGCCCACTGCACTGGACCCCATTGAAAACCTCCTGGTTATTGCACCAAATGTTGATTTCTGAACTGAGTTAAAACATTAGTATAATTGTTTCTAAATGAATATGAACTTGTTTTCTTTGCATTATTTGAGGTCTGAAAGCACCGCATCTTTTTGGTTATTTGAACATTTCTCATTTTCTGCAAATAAACACTAAATTTTTGCTTGCGATGTCAGACATGTTGTCATAGAATAAAAGTACAATGTTAATTTTACTCAAACATAAACCTATAAAAAGTAAAATCAGAGAAACTGATCATTTTAAGTGGTCTCTTATTTTTTTTCCTGTGCAGTAACTGAATTGTGGAAAGGTTCAATTCAGTGTTTGAATTGAACACTGAGAAATACATGGTCACTGTTTATCCATGCCGTTGAATACTAAGCACAAAAATTTAATCTCACTACTGGTTTTTTAACTTGAAGCTAAAACATCTTAAACTGGGATTAATCTAAATCCCAGGTTCACCTTTGAAGAAAAATTGAAGGCAGCTTGTGCCACTGCTGGTTTTTAAAGATATTGTTTAAAGGTATCCTACAGTCTCATAAAGAAATCTTTTGAGATCTGAATTGATTTAGGCCCAATTCATACCAATATATGTTTTACAAAACAGATTTTCTGCTGTGTTTGTTCCTCTTGTCCTTATATAAAGTACGTTTTTGGTGAGAAAAACTGATTTAATTTTAAAAAATGCTTTCTGGAGTGTTTTTTTTTTTTTTGTTATCTGTGAAGAGTTATTGTCTTGAGGTTATTAAACATGAATAAAAGGTTTACTTTACACATACCCACAACTCAAAACTGTAGATAAAGCTTTCCCTTCTAATTATATTTTAGGTTACATCCAATGATTGTTTAAGTTTTCTCATAAAGGTAGAGATACATTTTGTTTTCAACCTGTACTCACATTTCTCTCCCAGAACAAATCAGTAAATAATGTATCTACGATGTTACACAATTCACATTCAGAGGCACAAAAGCATGCTTGCACCAAATTACAGCCTTGCACAATCATGGAAGAAGCTCCTGGATTGATGGATTTTACATACAAGCCTCTGTTCTGCCAAGTGAACACAGATGTGCAAACAGGGAGAAAGCAGACAGGAGGGAGTAGACAAAGATTTGAACTTTGCACAAGGTTTTTATAGCCCACTTACATGCAAACTGTCTTTCACTGACGACTACACACTCTGAAGCTAAAAGCAGACCATCAACTCAGCAAAATAAGAAGAAAAACTTATGCAAACGCTAAATAATCACACTTTTGTGTGAGTCTGTATACATCATGTGTTTTTCTTCATGTTAAATAGTTTCCTCCTTCCACCTTTAGCAGACATTAATTTTCCTCCAGACACGTATCTTCTGTGTATCTGCAGAACAAGTGGCTTACAGTATAATTAGTGACTGACTCGGAGTCCTGAGTGTCAAATGACTTCACATGTGACAGGCAAGCAGGGGATCAAACTCCAGGTGAAAACTGTCTGCCAAAAGTATTCATACCTGTTCAACCTTTTCCCTTTTTCTCATATTACAGCCAAAAACTGTGATATTTAAGTGACAGAACATCATCATAATGAGAAAGGCAAGTGGTACAACATTTTTAAGTAATTACAAAATACAAATCTGAAAAGTGCGGCATGTATCTGCCTCTTCAAGTTAATTTCCCATAAATTAAAAGTAGGTTGCAACGCAAAGTTTAGGTTGTAATCTAAAGCTTTGGAAATTTCAAAGATGGATGCTTCAATCCATAATGTGAAACACCAAGTTTTCCCATCCCCTCTGTGAAACACGGTGGTGGCAGCATTAGGCTGCAGGCATGCTTCAGAAGGACAGGAGAGCTGGTCAGATTTTATGGGAATGTAGTGGGAAAAAAAAGGTTGATTTTTAGAGAAAACTTGTTTGACGCAGCAAAAGACTTGACATTTAGTTGCATGTTTAAGTTGTTGGCAAAAAGATAAATTAATATTTATCTTTTTGAATGGATTAGAACTAAATCTACTTAAAGTTATGGTGAAACTTGAGCAATTTTGCTAAGGAAAATGGACCAAAATATTAAGCATGTTGGATCCCAAAACAGTTAATGAGGAACTGGTGTTGAACTGCTTTCTTTGACTTTTGATTTTTTTTTTTTTAAGTTTATATCTTACATAATGTAGTATATTATTGCAGTTTGTGACTGATTATACATTTCTCACACTCACAGATATCTTTTTATGGACTGATTTTCCATCCTGTCTCTGATTGGCTTAGATTTCCTTTCATCTCTAAATAGACACATTGTTTGAGAAGCTGATGACGGCATGCAGCCGAAACGCATTCGATTTCTGCCCCTTTTTAAAACCTATGACTATTTATATGTAGTTCTTCAGAACCAGACAGTCATTTACTCTTTTCCTTTTTTACATTAAGGTTGTGCGCACTAACTTCCTCCGCTTAAAAAGACTCGGTCTCTAGAGGTTCAAAGATAATAGAGATTTACCCCAGAAAGCTTGCAGCTGAGATCACAGCATGAAGTGGTTCAACAAAGTGTTAACTGAGAGAACTGAATAAAATAATGCAAATTTAAAATAAAAAAAGAAAATAATGTATCTATTTCCCTTGTGTTTCACCTGCTTTATGTTGGTGTATCATATAAAATCCCATTAAAATGTATCGGCCTCCATATTGAAGAAAATTCTGGCATTGGTGACAATCTACCTAATCCATAAAGGCAGATCTATTCAGTCTAATTCTATGATTTATTATTCATTTTACATTACATTCATAATTCTTAATTGTTCTTTCTGAACTATTTGAAAGGTCTGCTGCAGTAATTTTTTACATGTTTAACCAAGACACTAAGCCTATTGTTTTCATCAGTTCCAGTTTTTTATTAATTAATTTGCATTGGCTGTTATACACCAAACTGCACTGACTGAATAAATTAAAGTTGTGTTTTTACATTTGACCAAGGTTTGATAACTCTGCACTACTAGCGCTGTGGTAGTGCAGAGTTATCACATAATTCAGTACGTTTATGTCTGTTTTAAAAAAGAAACGTTTAAAGTTCTGTTTGGCTGTATTGGATCGGTATCGGAAGTGAAAAAAGTGGATCACACAACCTGTGAAACGTGAGAGTCAGTTTATGCTTACTTTGTTTTTTGCATGCGTTACATCTCCCCACATGATGATTCCTGCAGCTCCCAGAGCGACACTCTCCCCGATGGTGGACACCAGGTCAAACTGGAAAAGAGGATTCAGCTCTTGAAATTCACAGGTCAACAAAACTGCTTGAAAAAAAAGGAAGAAATAAGCTTTTATTTTTTTCTCTTTCTATCTTTATGGATGATTAGACAGATCTTGAATGTAACCAACACCCTTCCTGCTAGCTCCACACAAATTAAAAGGTATTAGGGACATCTGACTGCTACCAAAACAGGAAAGGAAAGGACTGCGCCTGCCGATAAGGAAAACTGAAGAGCTGTAGCTTCACTCAGCATGGGATGGGGGTTGTGAGCTAGCGCTCCTCTGCAATTGAGATTTGTTTGCTTGACGGATGACATAAGTGCATTATATTAACTTTCCACATAGTCACTTAAAGGCAAGTGTAAAACAGGATACGAGTGTTTCTGAACGATAATTCAAACTTGTCAGTAGGAGAGGCTAAAGAAGGCGGTGTGTCACCTCTGTCAGCTGTTCCAGAGAGTTAGCGTAGGTGGGCCGGGTGTACACAAAGACAGGACGTGCCAACTCGTCGCCGGATGAAGCCAAACGCATCCCTTCTCTCACACGGTTCCGCACAAACTGCCGTCCTGGGGAAGAGGAGCGCAGCACTTTGCCCATGTAGATGGAGGGGAAGAGCGCCGTGCTCTCCGTCCACAGCCACTTCAGCTGCTCATTGCGGGCCACCTCCACGTCGGGGCAGCGGCCCGTGTAACCCTCCAGGGAGCGCAGGTAGTCGTGGTTGTAGCAGTCCGGGAACAGGTAGAACCCCCACAGATTGTTGGGCCGCAGGTGTTTGGCGCGGCGTAGCGTCTCCACCATGAAGTTCTTAGCAGACATCTCAAACTCCAGCTGGGCCACTTTTCCCACCTGCTCCTCGGACCAAGTTGGGTTCTTCTGGCGCACCAGTTCACGGGACTGTTTTCGGTAGATGTCTTTGGGTCCCCAGTTTCGTATCCAAAGGGGCCGCCACTCTTCCCAGTCAATAACTGCTAAACCTACAGCGTCCCGGTTTGGTATGTACTTATCAACACCTTTCTGCATTTCGCTGAGGTGCTGCGAGAGACTGGCGATCTGTGGCAGCCCACCGCGCGCCGGCATCTCATCCACCTCAAAGTAGGGGTACAAGCCCAAGCGGTCGTGGTAGAACATGGTTAAGTTCTGCCTGACAAAGCCCTCATTTGGCGTGGCCACAATCTGGAACTGGTCCAGCTGGAAAGAAACGCCATGCCAGGGGCCACACTCCTGAGTCGGGACATTCCAGGCAAGAAGAAGGGGCTTCTTGGAGTACAGGGGCCATGTTGTAGGTTTCACTTCCGAAGAGCAGACGCCGTCCCAGAGCAGAACAATCAGGAGCTGTACTCTCCAGTCACGAAGAGTCCAATGCAACATGTCTTCAGTTGTGTCTCGAGTGTCCTTCTCGGCCCTACAATGTAGAGAGGAAAATTTAGGTTTAGAAATTCCTGCACTCTCTTTCTCTACATATGCCGATTGTTTTGGTGTATGTAGTTAAGGTTTTAGATGGCATAACCTTAACTGCTTGACCATGTCCTACAAGGACATGTTCGGGACATGTCCTTGTTGAGAAACATCAACAACTGTTTCTTAACAGGTTGTTGCTGTTGCTAGGTAACCACAAACTA
The DNA here is from genome assembly GCF_001444195.1 of Xiphophorus couchianus. Taxonomy (NCBI): domain Eukaryota; kingdom Metazoa; phylum Chordata; class Actinopteri; order Cyprinodontiformes; family Poeciliidae; genus Xiphophorus; species Xiphophorus couchianus. The sequence goes on along the minus strand of NC_040247.1, from coordinate 13,380,417 downwards.
CTCAAGAGATTGTTGCCAGGTAACCAAAGAGTGAGTGAGTGAGTTGAAGCCACTAAACTTGCTGTGAAAGGTTGAGCAGCTAAAGTGTTTCTTCTGTCCACATTTCCCAGAATGCTGGTTTCAAATGATCAAACAAATCTTCAATATCAAACAAAACTAACCAGATTGGATGAAAAAAAAACAGTTTTCAGCTGATTATTTCATTTAATGAGAGGCAAAAAATCAGTTTAAACCAACCTGACCCACCTGGTAAAAGAAACTACCCTCTAGCACTTAAGTAGAACCTGTTTGACAACACAAAGAGGCTAAAAGTTGTCAAAAAGCAACACATCCTGACCTGATCTAAAGAAATTCAAGGATAAAAGAGAAAGTTGTTCACATATCAGCAATGAAAGGGTTAAAGGACCCAAATACAAACTTTTAGGGAAAAACAAACAAACATGGCGGTTGTGTGATTACCTATGATTTGCAGAAGTAGGAAGTTTTCTCTCCATATGGAGTTTTATCAAGATATTTTGTGGTGCTACTGTAATAACAATAAAAAGGTAATTATGTGATTCATGACGCAGCATTCATGGCGCCACAAACATAAATACTGCTTTTGAATTCCCATTTGAAATAAGCTTCTTCAGGATGCCACCTACTTAAAGAAGACTGATCTACATCAATAAATTGCTCACAGTAACTGTATTTAACCATATTTTTTAACTTACTGACATTAATTAAAGCATTCGTGGAACATTTCCCATGATACTTTAAGTTTAGTTTTTCTTTAATCTAATTAATTAAAATTGATCAAGACAACAATAAATCAAAATTCTTATCATCTTAAGAAAGTTTTTGTGATAAATGACAACATAAATGCCAACCCAGATTCTCCAGCAGATGGAGAATGTCGGACCATTTGCTCATAACCTGGAGCTCAAACACACAAGCAATGAGGAGGTACAGTAGTTGGACCATTTCAATCATCTGTGTTGGAGCAGACTCGCATCTAAAACTGGCAGGACAGCAGCACTGAGGGACACTGAAGCAGGCCAACGATCCATAACGCAGCAATAAGTCAAACTCTGAATGGTTAAACATGGAAAAAAATATACTACTTTATGTGACCTAGTCAAAGTCTTGACTTGAATCCAACTCCAATGCAATGGGATAACCCTAAACACAAAACCCTCTAATCAGAATGAATTTAAAAAGGTGAATGGTGAATCAAAATTCCTCTATACTCAATGCCAGCTATTGCAAACATTTGCAATAATGTTGGAACAGCCGGTTATCAGGTTTTGTGGGGTAAAATACTCTTTCAACTTTGGGTAAAACAGAAAACTGCATTATACTTGTACTCAGGATGAAACATTAGAAAGTTACAGAATAATAATAATAATAAAACTATTCACTATTCAATCGCCATTATATTTAAAAATACAATTAATAATTTAAAAGGAAGTTAACAAAATTTAGTGTAACTGCTTTTAATTGTTGTCAAACTTGTCAGATTAACAGTTTTTACTTACTGAGAACATATAGATGTTGTCATGCTTTTCCAATTTCTATGTAAGCAAATAAACAAAACAAAGATTTAAAAAGCCCTACAGTCGTATCCACTGGTCATTTTATTACTCCGCTCCATGTTTTTCTTTTTCTTTTCTTTTTTTTTACAGTTTAGAGTTTAATAACAGCCAGTAAAGCAATTTTAAGCTCCAAGTGGATGGACCTACCTTTAACAGCAGACTGGGGAAGCATTCCCGTTAAAAAAAAAAAAAAAAAAAATCCCAGAAACTTCAGGCGCGTCTCTCCAAAACAATCATTTCCTCCGGGTGAGGAAGCTATGATGGGAAAACTTTAGAAAGGCATAAGAAAGGGTGTTGGACCGTGTCAGCTCGGCTCCCGGTCTTCCCACGGCCACTACAGCGGGGAAAAGTGAACTTACCCCCCGCGACGTTGTCAGTTCAAACTCCTTCAGTCAGAAAAGCTCAAACCATTTTCAGGATGTTCCATTCAGGCCGGGAAGAGAGGGGGGAGCTCTCCGGACATCCTGAAAACTCCCTCAGCGCCTTGAATTTCTTCGATAAAACGCGTTTCCTTTGCGTAACTCCTCACGTATCGGACGAGTGACCTAATCGACCATAACTTGGTCGTGTTTTATTCATTTTTTCCCCCGAGTTAATTTATTGGGTTCAGCCCACAATGTTTCAGTCCAAGAAGCTGACCAGCAGGAACAGTGAAACAGACACCCTAACTATACCAAGATCCGCGCCAGGACAGCTTGCAATGTCCCAAAATAAATTCACTAAAGACATTTCTGATACGTTATATCCCGCAGGGCACATGGACGCAGTTGCCTGCTGAATTTGAACCCCGAAACTCAAGGATTTTTATAGTTTATATCAAAATTCAGACATAAATGTGTGAATTTGCTGTTAATGTTACTATAACTTGATGTAAAATGGATTTTAATCAGGTGTTACTGAATAAAATCCATTCCAATCAGCTGCCATTAGAAGTCACCCAATTAAAATCAACATTCATGGACTTTAACGGGGACTTGTTTATGGAAAATTCACTTTTTGCACATTTTATACTTCCATTTGTGCTTCTAGAAACAATCCAAGCACCAAAAAAAAAAAAAAAAAAAAAACATCCAGACATTTTCTAACAATAAATTAATGTGCTTTGGTGTCTAGAAAACAAGCCATTTCAAAAACTTCTCTATATTAAGGTCTCAATACATGGGCACTCCTCCCAAGCAGAGCTCCACCCATTTCACTGTTGGAGGACCAGCAGTTTGGTCAGCAAGTGTTACCATTTTATGCACTGTACAATGGCTGCTGTTGTTGACTTACCGCTTGCTGCGTCCTGGCTGTGCAGGAGGCTCCACTTCTTCTGCTTCTGGGTCTGACTCCAGGTCAAAGACATACAGGTTTACCATTGGGTATCTGTTTGCAGCCATTTCCAGGTGTAAAAAAGGGCAAGTGTAGACATTGAGGTTGGGGGCGTGGCCAGCAGCAGCTTATTTGCATAAAAGTGACAGAATCCTAAAACATTGCATTCTGACAGAATAGGCAAAACTAAGCAAGTGAAATGTAATTTTTAAGATTGATTTTGTGCAAAAATGTAATGAACATTAAATAAATTGACTTAAAAGAATGCATAATAGTTTTTTTTTCCAGCCATACAACCTTTAATATAGTTTTTCCACCTCTGTGAGACATGCAACTCAGAAACCTTCTGAAATTTAAAAGACATAACTGCTATCATCCGTGTTAAAACGACAAGAAACGATTTTAAAAGTAGTCAAAATGAGCTGAAGAGGGAACATTTACAACAAAACAACAAAAGTCCCAAAACAGCCTTGAGATCCACCATCTATAACTCGATGAAAGGCTAAAAGTTAATCCCAGCTCAAACAAACATGATGAAAAACACTGAATTTATCCAGAACAACAGATACATAAATGCTTAATCATAATCATAGATGTAGAATATTACAGTACACTATTCGGATCGGTGCATTGTGAAAACTTAATCACTTCATGCATGAAAACATCAATAAGGCCCAAATTGCTTCCCTCTGCTTGAAATAGATAATTAAAGCCTTTATTCTCACCACAAACAATTAAAGTTTAGAAACTAATAAGAGGCTTAACAGAATCTCATAAATATCGTTCTAAATAAATAATGGTTGGTTTTATGTTGCTTTAATCCCTTTCTATAATTACAACAGTTAATCATTTTGCATGACAACTTCAAACCCATCTACAGTTATAGCCAAGAAGTATAACATTCATTCCAGTGAGGCCCATTTGTTAAAATTACTTTTTGAAAATAAGAACCATTAAGCTGGTTTTAAGCAAATGTTTATGAAGCCCATATTTTTGTAATGATTTTTCATTGGCTTGATGTAATATTATAATCTTAGATATTTGTGTTTTTATGAGCCTTAAGCTGAGAATCATCATAACTAACATAAATGACAACTTGAAAACATCTGTTTTAGTAAATCAAGTTGCTGAAATAAATTAATTTTTAAATAATATTTTAATTTATTGAGTATTACTCTGTGTAAATAGGATCACTTTGTTACAGCTACATCTTTCTATAAGTAAAAATGTAAATATATTTATATACATTCTGTATAAATACAGAATTTATACAGAATTTGCATGTATTTAAATGTACATGCAAATTTAAATATGCATGCATATTTACATATGCATGTAAATCAATTATTACATGCATATTATTAGATGAGTCTTGCATTCATGTTTTTTTCCCTTAGTTTGGTATAAGCGATGTGGCTCCCTGCCCAGGGCTTCACCGCCTGAGGGTGTCACAGGCAGTCACAGGGTGTCACAAGCACTTTCTGTTTTTTAACTTTAAACAACAAAAAGATTGTTCTGTCACTTATTTGAGTGCTGAGTCAAAAGGGAGCGGGGCAGCTGCCACCACAGCACTTCTCTGCAGAAATGTGTCGAGGCGTGGCACAGAAACAGAGACTGGCTCAGGCGACAAGTTGATCAGAGTTCTGAGAAATGTTTATTTTGAAATAAACGATCTCCTGATTCTACACTTCATTTTCCTTAGAAACTTCTCAAGATGGGAAGTTTGAACAGGCCGTTCAATAGTGCAGATATTGTATGTGTTAATCTTCATAAATGTGGAGATTTTCTTATAAGAAAGTTGAATAATCAGTAGAATCCCAACTATCAATGTGTGCAATATCATAATAGTGAAGAAATATGGGCATGAACATTTTGGTTTGCTATCATATTTCACGTCTGATGCATGCACATTCTACATGCCCGTGATTATATCTACTGGATGGACTTTCACTGCCCTTTGTGCTTAAACCTGAGGCTGAATTGCTAAAAGAATAATGAGCAGTGGAGGAAACATTGTGAAAAAAGAATGAAAAATGCACTTTCATTGTAATCTATAAATGTTTCCACAATGTCCTGAAGCCAGACTGGCTTCCATGGCTGCAGTCAGCAATACTAAAGCCAAAGTCCACTGTTAAAAAGTCAAAGGAGGCATCTTGAGTTGCAGTTCTGCACATTGAAGATACAACATGAAAAAGTTTTTCTGTCCTAAAATCACAAAATAAACACAAGAAGTTGGCTTAACTCTACAGAGACGATGTCCTTTGATCAGATTAGACTAATGCTGACCTTCAGCTGAGTGTGAACAGCTGAACACATGGAAAAGTACCTCATATCCACTGTCAAAGCTCCAGTGCAAAACATTTATTAAAAATATATGTTTTTTATTTGTTTGTTAAAATATCACCATGTGGGGACTGTACATTATGAGGCAGATAATCTGTGAAGAGGTCGGTCATCTCCTCCTACTAGCTGCAATTACTGTCTGAAGATAAACACTGCTCCCAACCAAAAACAACCTATCAGAGTCAGGAGGAAGCTCTTAGTGCTGCCAATCGATTTTGTGAACGCGCTGCTAAATGTGCTAAAGTCGTAACAACCTACCGCTACAGGAAAACCATTTATCCACCGTTATTGGTGGCTCTGCTAACTAGCTTGGGCCTTCACAGCAGGCACTGCTGTCAGGGAGAAGCTGTATCATAACAGAGAGCAAGGGAGAGTTGAGGGTTAAGCATGATTGGCAGCGCTAAGACCCTCCTCCTGGTCCTGATTGGTTGTTTCTAGTTGGCACTGGGAAATAGTAAAGGTGTTACAGTTTTTCATAGATTATCTGTCTCATTCTGTACACTGCAAAAGCAACAAAAAAAACTTACCAAGTACACAGCAAATTCTGCAGAGTCGCAGAGTTTGTTTGGTCCTTTTCAGAATTGGCAGTAATTTAACTCTCACAGAGTTATTTCAACAATAGTTTCAGTAGTTAGAACTATTTCAAGTGTTAAAATTATTCAATTTCTTGTTGAAATAACTTGGAAAGAGTTAAAATAACACCAATTCTGATAAGGACCAAATAGACTTGGCATAGTGTTGATTTAACTCTGCAGAATTTGCTGTGAATCTTTGATCTAATTTCTAGTGCAAATATCTTACTGTACTTGAAATAAGATAAAACTAACTTACAAGTAACTTTTTTAGCAATATATATAACAAGACAATTTCCCCATGTTTTAAGTTAATTTATCTGCCAATAGAACTAGTATTTTTTCATTAATATTAAGAAGTTATTCACTTAAAACTTGCCTTTGTATCTTGCTGAAAAGTTACTTTTAAGTTAGTTTAACTCATTTCAAGTTTACGAAGATATTTGCAGAAACTAGACCAAAATTGCTTGATAAGATGTTGTGTTTTTGCAGTGTACTGTCACAACATAATGGCATTTTCAACAAATATGAAAAAAGGGTACATACTGCAGCTTTAAGGTATAGTGGAGAACCTGTGTTGCTGTGGGCTTCTTTCTTTTCCAAATGTCCTTGGAACCTCATATAGTGCATGGTTTTGCAAAGACTTTTAAATACTTGCAGTGCACTAAAATCTAAGAGTGTCCGCATGTTTATTTCCTCTACGGTAAAGTGGATAATTTGAATTTAAACTAGGTCTTACTTGTAATAATCAAAGAGTGTGAAAACTCACATCTGTCCTCATAAAGGAGTTAAAGTGCAGCGGTTTCCTTTCAAGCACAAACTGAAATAAAGCCTCTGAGATAAAACTTTAAGGAAGGAAATTGCACTTAAAGATATTGAGAGACATCTGGCAGCAGCACTAAAAAGTAATGCCTAAATCTAAAAGCAGTGGTGAAACATCACTGTTGGCTGTGTTTTTAAAACAGACAAATGTGCAAGCGGTCTTTCTGTTCAGTTGAGTGAAAAATTGTATGCAGGCCTTCTGCTTTTATTCAAACGGTGTTCGTGGGTGTGTTTTTCCACCAGCGCTTTGAGCACACTTCAGACAGTGGGTACACAAGGCATCTGGTATGCAGATGTCACTGCTGCCTGCCGGCATGTGACGACAGCCAGAGGCAATGACTCACTGAAGTACCCAAGAACCACATGCTGTCATGGTTGCCAAGTACAGCAGATATGGATGGGGACAGAGGACGTCTGAAACCACTGAATTAAATGAGCAACTAGAGCTTGTTTGCCTTTTAGATTTTTAATCCGGCCCACCACAGCTTTTGATGTGGCCCTCGGGACTCCAGACACCAAATCACATTGATTAGTGCCTCTGTTTTTTTGTTTTTATTTGTGAGTTTAATGAAAAATTTCTGAAGAAATGGTCAAAAACACCAAGTTTAGATGTCTTCTAACTCCCGCCTACAGGTGGCAGTATATCTTACTTCAGCTTTAACTGATGTCAAGGTGCAGTCCGTGATTGATGTGGCCAGTAACAAAAAGTCACACTTAATGTCATACAAAGCGCAAATATTGCAAAATTCCTTGCAAAAATATCTAAACTAGCACTACAAAATCTTTTTGATTGCAAAAAATTACAAAAACAATCCCCAAATTCTACAGAGAATGATTAATGTGAAATTTTTTTAAATATTCTTTTATTTTAAGAGGTACTTATAGAATACAATGCAAAGTATTTATTAAAATGTTTAACAGTTTGTTCAAAATTCACATTTTGCACTTTTTTGTACTTCAATTTGGATTTCTATTGCTTCTAAAAACAGCGTAAGCCCTTTAAAAAAAAACAGAACCGGTTGGGTAATAAGTTAATGGGTTTTTTTAAAGCCATTTTAAAATCTCCAGAATGTAATGTCACAAATCAGCAGGCACTGCCCCTCACCTACTAACCTCAGCAAAGCCCGGCCCGTTACCTAGCAATCCCAGTAGAAGCAAAGCTCCAGGCAGCATATTTGATTGGCTGGTTTTACCACTGTACAATGGCTGCTGGAAAAGATAAGTCTTTTGTTGTTGACTTACCATCCACAAACCACTTGCTGCATTCTTGTTGGTTGTGCAGGAGGCTCCGCTCCTGCTTTTCGAAGATACATGGTTGTATAGCAGCGCATCAGTTTGCAACCATTTTCACATGAGAGTTAAACTTTGAGTTAGGGGTCGTGGCCAGCAGCAGCTCCTTTGAATTTAAAGTGACAAGATGCTCAAAAACAGCTCATTCTGAAAGGAGCCCAGAGTAGGCAGAACTAAACAGACTAAAATCCTTTATATCTAAGAATGATTTTGTGCAAAAAAATGTAATGAACATGTTTTTATAACACATGAACGTATCTTAATGTCTTTATGGAAGTATAATCTGTCACCTTTAATGAGTTTTATTAATACATTCTGGCACAACCGGCTCAAGAGAACATTTCTGATCTTGATATTGGCGAAATAAAAAGGAGTTTGACGCCTCTGGTGTAGATGGTAAAAGATCATTTAAAGTGCTGCTGTTTCAACTTTTCAGGTCAGAGGTCAAGGTTAGGCTTGTGTCTAAGGAGTGCTACTTGTGATGTCTGAACACATGACCAGGGTAGCTTTGACGCAGGAAGATGCCGTTTTCCCTTGTCAGGATGAGTTCCTCTGCTTATCCTCCAAGCTCTGCTGACTCACCTCACCATGTCATCAGTTTGTCCCTCTTGCTCTTTTTCTCTGCAGAGAGGTTAAGGGAAATCTAGAACGCAGGCGACCCATGATTGAGGACAAAGAGGGAGGAAAGGAACACGGATTCGACTCCATTTTCCTCTTGTGTCAGCTTCCCTTTGACTTCGAGCTCCTGAACTTTACATCAGCAGGAACAAGTGAATGCCAGGAAGCGAAAACAATGGGAGGGAAAATGGAAGTGCACAGTGCCACTGTGTTTCCTAAACACTGTAAATCTCATTGCCTTAAGGTTTAACCTGGACCCAACCCTTTGTCAGTCCCACAGGGGCAAATAGATTTTAACATTAAAACATCTGTTTTATTTACTGGAAGTTTGTTTTTTTTTTAGAAAAGTTGGTTAAAACATTGCTCAGATAGCTAATGTTTCATAAAAAGGCATGGCACTACTTTACAATATGTTATCCATTAATCTATAAACACAATTAAGAACTGTTTATTATGCATTTCTTAAGGATGAGAAGGAAACTGTATGCTAACAAGTATGTGTACGAATGCTTAATGTGCTACAAGGTAGTCTGAAATGTTTACTATAACAACTCTGGATAAAATGTAAGCTTTATTTTAATGGGCTCATAAGATACTAATCCTAATCATGCTAAAAAAAAAAAAAAGTTAAATAAATTAAATATAACCTACCCAGCCATACAGTCACAGTGAGCTGTGACTGTTCTCCAACATGCTTCGTGTCCAGACACGGACATGGAGGTTTCTGTGGATCGAAGCAAATTTTTGACCTACAACAATTCGCTCCAACGTCCTACAACAACTCAACATTAACGTATAACTCCAGCATGAATTTGGGTTAAAAGAAACTAAATAAATTATTTATCGTCAGATCCAAGCTCATAGAAATAACATGGGTTAGTTCGTTGTTAGCCGTAGCATTGTTATCATAGACTAATTACTTAAAATAGCACAACTCACTACTCACCCGGCAGAAACAAGTCCACAGTCATTTAATGCTTCTTTTGGTCCTAAATGCTTGACCCAACTTGAAACGAAATGATTGTTTTCTCCAGGCTTTTGAAAACTTTCTTCTAGCTCATATAACATGAGGTCTGCAGCACCAGATAGTTAGTTATGTGGATTGCCTCGATGCGGGTAAATCCTCAATAATACAAGAGAAGTCTTTTTTACAGAGGTAATACGGATTACATCCTAAATATATGTGCATTTTTGCCTTGTCTGTTCCAGCCTATTTAGGGCTTTAGCGTACTGATCAGTTTTGCTTTGTTTTGAACCGGAGAAATCCACTTCCGGCCCTCCATCTGAATTTCGCGCGTCATCCGGGTCACGTGTCTGAAAGCCAGCAATACAAAGGAATACAAGCTACAAGCTTCAATAAGATGGTGCAATGAATACAATAAAGAAATAAAATGATACCTCGCTGTCTGATCCTTCTTTAGAGGTTGAAATGATGTCATGGTAACTAATTTTCAGCAATCATAAAAATGTTTTAATTTATTTTTTTTTAAAAAGCAATACAATGGAATTAACACATATGGCAAGACCTATAAAGCAATAATAACGGAGCTAAGTATGGCAAGACCTGTTAAGCAATAGTAAGGAACACAAACATAAACAAGGATCAAGTGATTGTTGTTTGAATACTGCTTTTGTATACAATAATAATACTAATATTGCTGAATTACTTGAAACATTTAAGTGCTATAAAGCATAAATAAGAAACTTGTAAATAGTTTTTTAAAAGCACAGTAATACCTTCAACAGAACTATTCCTTTATTAAGTTACTCTAATAAGCAGAACTGTTTCTTAGAAATCGTTTTTCAGCTCCATTTCATTCAAATGTGCTGTGTAAGATATATATATTGCAAAATAATTCATCAGCAACATCAGTCACAGATGTTTCACTTTAAGCCGCTTCAGCCTACATACTTCTAGGAAAGCGGTGTCTCCTTTTTCACTCTTTATAATTCAAAGCACATTGCCATACTTTTTTTGGAGGACTGCAGATAATTCATGACGACTGACTCTCATATCCACATTCACATGGACGATTCCCCCTTCCCCGCTTTACGCTCACATTGTATACATCAGGGAACACATTCCACAGGTCAGAACAGTGCTTCACATTGTCACTTTCACGAGGTTCATAACTCCTATGCTTCATCCTTCTGGTGGAGGGGGAACTTGCAGCAAAACTTCAAAACAGGAGCAGAGAGGAAACACATCAAAGTGACTGACCTCTGACCCAAGAACGCACCCAACCACATTCCACTCAATTACAGACACCAGGGTAGGGCTGCAAAGGAAGCCCTACCCTTTTATTGTGGAAACTCAGCGCACACACAGAAATATATATTTACATTACCATTAAAGTTTGATCCTCAGCCAACTGGTAACCACCTCAAACACGTCATATCTCTTTGCACTCAGATCACAAAAATTCAACCTTAGTATTCTGGATATCCTGCTTTAACAAAGTTATCACTACATAAGGAGAAAACATGATAACGGTGGTGTTGATGCAAGAGAACACAAAACCACACGGCTCATGTCTCAGGAGGAGACATTGCTCCCATCTAGTGGTAAGAAAGCGTTAACTAAATTTTATGACGTGATTATTTAAACCAGGAGTGTCCAAAGTGTGGCTAAGGGGACATACTGTACTTTTTTCGTCAAAAAAAGTTACTTTCTCCTGACATTCAAGTTCTGTTTCGCTGCTCTTGACAGTTGAAGGTTGCCATAGCAACCAGTAACTGACAACTCGTACCCGTTTTTTTTCTCTTGCTGCTTGTAACTGTTGGGCAGAAGCTGCTGGACTGATGTTGACCACCAACTTGATTTTCTCTCTTGTTATAGTCAGAGGTGGGCAAAGTACCCAAAAATTGTACTTACATAGAAGTAGCACTACTTCAACATATTTTTACTCAAGTAAAAGTAAAAAGTAGCCATCCAAGAAATTACTCAAGCAAGAGTTAAAAAAAGTATTTGGTATACTCAGGTTCTGAGTAACTGATCAAGTTATGAATCATTTAATATTTAAAAATTACATAATGATATGGACCAAAATACAATGTTTATTGCAAATTTTGGTAATTTAAGGACAAAAAAAATTATAATTCATATAAGTAACAAAAAATAACAAAATTGGGCAAAAGAACAGTTTCTTTCAATAAAAAACGAATGAAACTTTAATAAAAACTCCAGGTATGTGTCATTGTCTGGTGAATTTTTGGTTAAAACATAATTGATCTTCATTCAGTGAAGTTCCTGAGGGTGGGTAGAGTATCCTGAAATATAGAATAGAATAGAATAGAATAGAATAGAATAGAATAGAATAGAATTCAACTTTATTGTCATTGCACTGTCACAAGTACAAGCAACTCTACGAGATATAAATATTTATTTACAGATGTACAAGACTATGTATGTATGGACTATAAGGGGTTATAGCAAAGAGATATACAGTAGATATTGTGTATAAATATAAATATAAATATGGGAGCTATATGCACAGATTATACAGATTATACAGAATATACAAGAATGATAGGGAATGGATTATATATGTATATAATATAATACAAGATAAATAATGGCAGATAAAATTTACAGGTTGTATGTGTGTGTGAAGAAAACAGTCCGTGACGTGTGTGTGTGAAGATGGTCTATATACTCTATACCACTGAAATAAAGTAAAAATAGTGATACTTTATAATAAAATTACTCAAGTAAAAAGTACAGCGTAGTAAAAAATACTCTTAAAGTTTATATATTTTTAAAAAAACGTTAAGTAAATGTAACTACCAACTCTGCCTGACATTCATTGGTAGATAAATTATGTTTCGCTGTTCTTAACGGTTGGTGGTAACCATAGCAACCAGTAACTGACAGCTCCTCTCCATTTTTCTGTTGCCGTCTGTTAACCACAAACTCGATTTTCTCTCTTGTCATAATAAATACGGTGAACCTGAGCGTGTCTGTTGTGAAATCAGCCATATTAGACCCGAGACGAACAGAGCTTACAGACGATCTAAAGTCATGTTAGGTACTCAAGAGCCATCCTCATGTTCGTCAAACAGCAGACAAGGAAGCAGGAGTCTCTGGGAAAGGTCAGTCGGCTCCCAAACCAGACACCATCATTCTCAATCAGTTCTGCTGGAATTAAAGGTTTTTAAGAAATAAATGACCCTCAGTGTGGGATAAGTCGCCAGCATTTAAAAAGGCTTTAAAGGAAATTGCACAAAAAAAAAAACTAGAAAATTACTTTAATGTTTGTGAAGTCATTTAAAAACATCTTAATGGGTCTCTGAATCCCCAGAACTCAGACTTAAAACAAGCCGATCAAATAAAGACAGCCAAGCAAAACCACGACTAGCCTTCATTATTTATATGTTTGGTGTATTCTCACAGGCAAAACTAATTGACATCACACACTCAATGGCCACTTAGGCGTCTAGACGAGATGACGTTCAGACTGAGCACCAAAACAGGATGGGAAGGGGATTGAAGTGACTTTGAACGCAACACGGTTGTTGGTGCCAGACAGGATGCTCTGAGGATTTCTCAAACTATTCATTTATGAGGATTTTCTCACACTATTATCTCTAATGTTACATAGAATGACCTATTATAAAACAAGTCCAGCTTTTTGTCCTTTTTGTCAGATGAGAATGAATGGGCTGGTTCAGGACAACAGACAACAAGAGCTCAAATAACTTGCTATAACTCAGGTATGAATGGAGAAAATGTCAAACCTTGATGACATCAAGCTTTACTAAACTGGACAATAGTTTGGATAAATATTTCTAGTATAGACGTGTCTCGATTTCAGTCCAAACATTCAGATTGTATGGTCACAATTTGGTCAAAACAATATGAAAGCATGGATTTAACTTTGAGCCCCATTAGTGCCAACAGAGCATTGCTTAAACCCCAATGTTGTTGCTGACCATGTCCAGTCCTTCACAAACCCAGTGTACCCATCTGTCTAGAAATTGTATCGGACTTGAACTCTACAAACTGCGCAAGATCAATATTGTAGAAATCTTAGTAACTCTTGACAAAGCGTTTTAAGGAAATTACTGGATGTCAAAATTCATCACAGCAGTTTTGCGTGTCAAGTTAGTACAGAGACATCAGTCCAAACAAGAAATTCAAAAGTGAGCGTTAGTAATAATTTTATGAGATTCATAGTGAGAAAAAGAGTGAGAAGTTTCCCAAGAAATTTCAGACACCGATATTTTTTTCAGGCCCTGTTTGGTCGTTTGAATGCTAAACTGACTGCTAGAAAGCCTGTCCCACTAGCTGTGTTTCCATTAACCATAAAATTGCGCAAATTGGAATTACAAAAATAAATTTGCCTTTTGGAAACACATCAACGTGACCAACAAAAAATTTTTTTATTAGAAGTGGACAACGGAGAATGAAGTATGTTTTTTAATGACTCATCATGTGAACAAACTTGTTCACGCTTGATTTAAATTGCGTTTCTTATTTAATGGAAACACCGAAAGAAAATTTCTCCATTAGTGCAATATCAATGTTTTGTGCACATTTGTAATGGAAACTTAGCTAGTAATCGACCAAAGATGCTGATTCAAACCTACAGCCAAATATTTCCCTACAATTCTCTCACAATAAAGGATTTTAGCAATAATGAGCAATAATTGCAGTGTGAACCAAGCTTAAAGGAAAAAAACGAAAAAAAAAAAAAAATACGTCAAGACGTAGATTACAAAAATTTTTTAAAATGGCATTAATGCAAAGATTTGAGTCAGACCTCAGTTCATTAAAACATTTATTCAAGTATTTCCAACTAAGAAAGTATTTACAGTACATTATGTTCACTAGTGCAGGTCTGAGCTCCAGAAGCTAAGACAGACTCAGACATGACGATACAGAACACAAGTTTATGCATAAGAACTTAAAAAAATCCACTTTTATTGCTACCCTTTATTCTGCCATCCGCCTTCCACAGATCTAACCAACATGTAAAAAGAACCGTACAGTTTAACACACACAGTTTAGCGTTTCACTGAAGGCAAAAACAATTACCGCCTTTTCACATCATTTTAGTTTCTCCCAGCACAAAAGAAGAAGAAAAAAAACTTCACAGGGAAAATACGATGTGGATACTTCTCCGGATGGCTTACAGGTCAGATGATTTGTTTTGTAAACCATTTCCGGCACTACTGCAAAGTGACAGCAAGAACAGAACACTCTGTAACCACAGTTTAAATGGAGCAATTTAACAATACGGGTTGAATGTTCGATGTTTTCCCAAGCAGAACCATTTTCCCAGTCTTGACCACAATCCTGTCTGACTGTAGAAGTTTCGCCGTAAAGTTTTGAGGAGATCAGAGCTGAGAAACTCCTCACCCCTCACAGAGGACGATGGGGAAATCTACATGAATGCACGGGTGGTCGAGCTTCACGATTCCCTGAAAATAAACAACTTCCCAATTAACAAACAGAGCAGTTTCTGAGAAAACATGCTGTGTAGTTGCTGCTGTGTGTCAACGCTCACCTGTGGAATCAGGTTCTTCTGGATCCTTTTCAACTTCGACCTTCTTCTGCCGTTTTTTGTCACCACTGTCTCTTCGTAGAATTCATGGGCTAGATCCCCATCCTCATCGAAGTACAAGGAGCTGAAAAAACAAAGAGTTTTAACACTGAAATCAAAATGAGGCATCTTCATTTATATTTAGGATTATTACTCCAGATTGGTTCTGTTTGATTTGCTCAATAATCCACTTGATTACTGGGTCATAGTGGTTTCTGATGTGTCGACCAATAAAATAAAGAAAGAATTCAAAGACAGAACAGAACAACACTGTCATCTTATGACAGTCTAACATACAGAAGTTGCAGTTGTCAACAATGATTACTTCATAAAACAGCCATACAGTGGGATGTAACCCAGACATATAATGAACTTTTAGAAACCTTAATGTTTAATTGCATGCGAAGTTTAAATGGTACAGCAAACAGTGTCACTGTGATGATTAAAAATCCCCTTTAGACCTTTTCCAAGGAGATTCTCTGGTTAAAATGTTTATACTGACATTTACAAGAATTTATTTAGATCTTATTATAAAAAAGTGTAAAATTTTCTTTAATATTGGGTTTTTAAATGACTTAACTGATTAAAAATTGTTCATTTAAAATGAAAACCTTTCTGTACCTCCTTCTTGTGAAAACAAATGGTGTTGCATTCCTGGAGCCTTTCAGTCGGGCCAGAGACTGCTCGCTTCCATCGGCCCCTGAATCCCCTCCGCTGCCTGTGAAAGGCCAGGAACCTTTGACTTTGGATCCACTTCCTCCCATCCTCAGAGATAAGACATTATTTATCTCCAGTCAACGCTTCCGCTCCGCTCGGTTGGCCAGATGCTCTCAGTTTCTCAGCAAGGCCAGGAGCTGGAAAAGTGAAAGAGCACAAAGAAAAAGAGCGTTCCTAATCAGACGACGGCCGTCTGGTTAGTGTAAAGTAGCAGCTGTTTGCTTAGTGGCTGCTGACAAGCTGCAGGATAACACATGGAACCAGATTCCAGCTCACACATTTCCTAAAGACAGTGCTCAAGCTTTTCATTACAAGATTACAAAGTAACGTTCTCATAAATTGTAACTTTCACAAACAGCAAACTATACAAACTATTTCTCCTGTGAAAGCAACCTTTTTGGAATAATAGCAAGATGGTCTACAGAACGAGACTTTGTTTGCTCTTTAATCGCGGTTTAATAGTGTTATCACTTAATTCAAAAGATAACTTTGATGATGTATGAATACGTTTTACCCACTTTCAGACGTACGGTTACACCAAAAGAGTTTTGCCTTATTAAAAAAAACAAAGAATTGTCTTCAATCAACCTTGCTTACACTAGTGTAACATAGCAGAGTTTTGCCTCTACTTAAAATATTAATAATAATAAAAAAAAAAAAACAGAGGATGATCCCACTGTTGTTAACTTTTGGAAGAGTCTGAAGTGAAAAAAAAAGGATTTTCTTAATTAACCTAACTAATAATACTACCCCCAATAATACTATCATCCAACTGTGTATTCAATAGAGTTTAACCCATATCTTTAAATTATATGTTGTTTAGGTGATCACAGCTTTGTGTGTTTGAGATAATCTAATACAATAGGTGAGTATTTAAGCTAAAGTAAGTTATTTATTGTGTTTTAATGATATCCAAATTGTCTTTGTTGATATTGGCTCATCATGTAGTGACTTTCTTTTGCTCATTATGAATCTTCTCAAATGGAAACCTCTAGAACAAAAAAAACAACAAAAAAACTGGACTCTTTATTTACGCTATTTTATTTCAAAATATATATTTTGTAATACATTTGAATATCAAAGTTATTTTATTTCAGTAATTCAATTCAGAAGCTGAACCAAAAGTTAAATAATCTTGTAAATGTTTAATATCTTAATGACTGACTTACAGCTAGTGAAAACCCACAACATACATAAATGAATGAATGTGTATAACAGGTTTCACATTTTTTTTTCAAATTGTAAAACCTGAGCTTCACCTCTTCGCAAGTAACAGAACATGAACAGTGGAGACCTATGACTATTAAGTCATACTTTCTTTACTCAAATTGGATCGTTATTTTATTTTAAAATGTATATTTTGTAATTGCTATTGCTGTTATTCTGTGGCCCTTGGTAATTGTATATTTGAATAAAGTAAAAAATAAAATTAAAAAAAACCGCTCAGAATTAAATGGAAAGTGAAAGCCCATTTTAGAGTATATCCGCTGTGGACATGTCGCTGGAGTAAACTGTACCAGATAAAAGCTAATAAAACTCAGCACGTTATCGTTATGCTAGCTTCACTGAAAGCTAACCAAGTGGGCCGCACACAAAAACAACACTAGAAATGTAATTTATTACGCTCTCTATCTCACTTTATCAACTAATTAACACGCATACTTTCCTAGGCTTAATATATTTCTCACAAAAGACGATTAACAACCAGTAAACAAAAGGAGACGTCTATACAGTCTTAACTGTTAGCTTCAACCACTGACGCATATTAGCTTCAATGGCTAAAATAATTATTCGCACCGAAGCTTCACCATTGACACACAAAATTCCTTCTTTCTCACACAACAGCGCTTAACATGAACTATCTCACCTTATTATATAATGTTAAATCGATAGGTGGGCTCATAACTGCCAGCTGTTTCGCTAGCAGCAGTGAGGATGAAGCGATCAGCTGATCTCAGCGATGGGCTGCAGTCGCTCACTGACCTTTAACCAATAAGGTGGAACATCCGTCTCCTTGACAACGTTCAGGCTTCTGATTCGTCCACTATTTAAGAAGTGCCATAAACTACAAGGAAGTGATGTAAAATAGCCCAAACACGATTCTAAATAAAATGTTATTACTGATATTGTAATATGGAGTTATGATTTATATGTTGGTAAAAGTTAATGAACCATGTAGTTTGTCACCACACATTATACTATGGCCCGTTTGTTTTGTTCTGTTATAAACCCGTTTATTCAAGAAAAAAGGTCACCAGTCAAACTTAATCCCTTGCAACTGGGATACATGTTGAAATCTGTCAAAATCCCATATGTTATATTAATTCAAATTCTTCAGTTATTGTACCTAATGATGATTGTATTCATAGATACAATGTTCTGATTCTTGATTTTTCTGCTTGTTTTGATATTAAAATACACAAAAAACATTACCATTCACCCCATCAAATTTTAAAAAACTTTCTGCACTTTATTACTCTTCTGTTGTTACTGTCAGTGTATATTTGCTTGTGACAAAAATCTTAAAAAAAAAAAAAAAAGTAATTCCTACTTAGTTTGATCAGCCTCTCCCTGATAAGGAGTTGCCGTATCCATTCTTGACTCAAAGAAAACCAAAGATAAATTTGTTATTTTTATTAAATGCTGTGCACATTTGCCAGACATCCATAAGACTGCTACATTTAAAACAGGAAAAGTGCAGGAAAAGTGGAAGAAAACAGAAGACAAACATTTTAGTGATTAACAGAGAAAAACACAAATATGAAAGGAATGATAAGCAGCATCCAGTTAAACACAAGTATGGCAAATCCAGTCACATAGAGTGACTTGTTACACAGCTCTCTGACATTCATAATCTCATACAAATGTCCATACGTCAGTCATACTCACAAAGTGACCGCTAAGTAAAGAGTTGCACCCATCAGGGGTGTGGAGTGGACATGGCAGCTCTTCAGACTTGGATGCAATGAAAATTCAAATACCTTTCAGCTACAGACAAGGGAATTTTTTTTAAAATGAAGAATTAGAATCCAGTAATGTTGACTGAATCTAAGATTTTTGGGGCATTTGAAATAAAAATTAACAGAGGGCAAAATAAAAAGGAATTTTACCCTTTAAGAACATGCCAATTTAGATGTTTGTTTTTAGAAATGGCTCCGTTACAGTAAAATAAAGCTGTTAAGTTTTCACAGGATTTTTAAAAAAAAAGCTGCATTGCTTTTTAAGATGAAGTCTGTCAGCTGAGGTCCAGAATAATCAGACGGCACCCGTTGCATAACGTCACTGTCCCCGCTGCCAGTCTCAGTCCGCTCAACTCATTCTCTCAGGCACATCAGACTCTCCAGGTGTAAGGCACTTCTCATCTCTCGCATCATTTCACACCAACATACGCGCTAGCTCTTACTCTCTCATAGTCTTGCGCCCTATCTCACCCTCTCGTTCAACCAAGAGGTGTTTTTTCTTCTGCCGTTTTCTCCGGAGTCTTTGAATGCAGCAGCGTCCGGTCACAGCTGACCAACCAGGCCGCCGCACATCAAACTCCGTGCGCAGAGAGGTTTCAGCCCGGCGTCGAGCCGGACAGTGCCTCCAGCATCTTGGTGCGAGCCAAAGTGTATCGCTGTACGATCTGCTTGACGTGCTCCTCTTCCTCACGCTGCAGGATCAGCAGGAAGTTCTTCAGCTCTGGCATGGAGAAAGCATGCCACTGCAAAAAAGAGGGGAAGAACATGTAAATGCCTGTGAGATTCATTAGAAGTTTTGATTTGGGTATTTTAAGTGGATGCTTCGCTTACATTCACTTCTCCAGTTTCATTTTCTTTGAGAACAAAACTGAGGAGCTTCTCGTTGGGTCCAGCATTCAGGCGCAAACGGAGAGGACGCTCGTCGTCAGAGAGCTTGCGAACATAAACTGGAGGAGGCAAAATGGAAATGATTATTTTCTGAAAAAGCAAAATAGGATCAGATTGTTCTTTTCTTTTTTTAAAAAAAAGAAACACTACCTTGGTCATGGCGCTCGCTGCGCTCAAACAGTGCAAACTTGCCGGGATTGTCTACCACAGTAAACTTTTTCAGCAGAGCCTCGATGACCTCGCGAGCAGAAGTACGGGAGCTTATGTGCAAATGCTTGGAGGCGTCCTTTGGCAGGTAGAAGGAGGTGCGACGCTTCACCCCGCTGGCTCGCTTCCCTCCAGCATCAGCACCTCCTTTCTTTGGCGCTGGGACCGACACGGGGCGCACTAGCTTGAATTGAACCTTCACAAAACCAGTGTAGGACCCGTCCTTGTTCTGTTAAAAAATATATATAAACATAAAAAAACATTACATGCCCAAAAAAAGCCTTTCTGCTAAAAATTTGTTTTAGATAACTACGCACCATGTTCATGAACAGATTGCTATTGATCTGGGAGTTGTATTCCTTCACTTTCTGCAGAATTTCAGCAGTTGATAGCTCCTGTTTCTCACATTGGATTTGTTCATCCTAGAAAGGAGAGGAGTTACAATGATGAAGCACCAGGTGGCGCTGTTTCTTTAAAACAGCACAATATCTTTAAGTAAAAAAACGGCTACATAATGAAAGTATTCAAATAATTATCATTCAAATAATAAATCAGATGTCTTAGACATCTGGTTTATTATTTGAATGATAATTTTATTTTATAAAAATGAAATTATTTATTGTTGAGCATATTTTATTGGTTTTATTTATGCTGTATTTAAAATTGCTCACTTGCTCACATAAAAAAAATGTCAAAGTGAGAATTTTTTTTACAGCAATCAGAAATACAATCATTAGAGATTTAGATGCTCTTAAGAGACATTGTTTTTTTTTTTCCAAAAAGTACAAAATACAACACAAGAATGCTCTCCTTCTAACCCATACACAAAAGATTGTAAATTTATTTCACATAGGATTTTACAGACAGGGGAACTTAGTAAACCTAAAGCAACTCCATTATTGTTGTTTTCATAACGTGTTATGAATTTCCCACTATGGGTTCACACAAGTTGCATCAGACTCAACTTCCTGACAACGCCGCAAAGGGAAACATGATGATGTCAGCCCTCACTAGTCCTGCTTAACTCCTCTGATCCCTCTGCGTAGGAGGGCTGAAGGGAGGAGGAAGGGAGGCTGGCAGGGAGGATGAGGAAGAAGGGAGGGGGAATAACTTGCAGCTGTGCAATGACTGCGACCAACAGCAATGCATTCCTCAGCCTGGTGTTCATGTAAAAATAGCCTCCGTCCCCCCCCCTCAACTTCAGACTCCAACAAGAGACAAAGCTAGCCCTTGTTTCAAGCCACATCCTATTAGGTCAGCTGCCTGACAAACCACACACCTACAGTCATGTTGCAGTCATGCACATTTGGCCTCTGGCAAGTAGACGACCAGCAGCCTAATTTGACCTGGTGTTGGGGCACAAATTCCTGCTAGTCACACTATGCAACATTAACTGAGCAGTCGTTACAACCGAGACTTCAGAAGACTTAAATCCAAGTATCTGTACTTAAAAAAATGGCTTTTCCTGACAGATTTCCATTTCTGTTGCCCTCCAGATTCAGTTGATTTTTTAAATGGAACACAAAAAAAAGAGGAAGAAATGTTCTGCAGAAAAGTACAAGATTATGCCTCTTTATGCATAGCTTTAATTTCATCTGAAGTGCATGCAGGTAGCAAATGCTGGTAACGTTTAGAACTAAAAGCCCACAAATGTTTCAGTGTTTGACTTTACAATGAATTGAAAATCGGAAATCCAGTCCTAAATTGTCATTTCAGCTCAAAAGTCAACCTATTAATTTATTTATTTAAAAAGTAATTTGCAGCACATAAATCAATATCAAGTGGGAGGTCAATAGTAATGCTCCTAGACGGAGAGTTAAGGTGTTGTTCCTAATGAGTCAATAAATCAGTGAGTCAGCGGAAACTGGCATTTTGCAATGTGCCGGTGTTAAGGAACATGCAATAAAGCTGTGCCTAAGCATGCCTGCATAAGGAGTGCCAACAACATAAACAAGGGCCTCCGCAAGACAAGACGATGTTGTATGTTTACTGTAAACTTCATTTGTTTCTCATCAAGACAGAATCGGATACCCCAGTGTGGGCGTGTGACTAAAAGACAGAGATACGGATCAAAACCATCCGGTTTCATGAGTAACTTAGAATTGTGAAATTTGCCAAAAACCAGAGTCCAGATGACAATGAATGGTGGGTGTTGGGCTGGAAACTTGAGAAGCAAATATGCGTCACAAGAACATAACATGTGGGCTGATTTCAAGAAGAACGCACCAGTGGGCCTGGAATTGTAATAACGAAAAAGAAAGCAAACCCTACTGGAGTTTTAGTGTTTTGTGCTCTACTAACGTTTTTTTATTTATTATTATTTATTAAAAATTAGATAAAACAATAAAGTTTCTGAGTGCTGAAACCAGAAAATAGAGGAAGCAGAACTCCACCCAGAACCAGGAAACTTGCTTGGCAAGAATCGGGCCTGCTGGGGTTCCCTGGAGCTAACATGTGATAATTAAAGGTAGAAACAGAACAGGCTGTGCAAATTCTCAACATGTCAACAACTCTTTAAATTATTGAATTCGCCTCTATTTGATGAAAACAGGAGACGCATCAACGAAACAACGCGAGAGTTAATCACCCAACCCGGTCCGCTCTCAACTTCTCCTTCCCAAAAACTTTTATGAAGCATTGTTCCGGTTTAATTTTCTCTCCTTCTCACCTTCTTTACGTCATTAGTAACGGCGGGTTTTCGGGGTTTGGGGAAGAAAGACGTCCGGGCCGTGAAGTACTGCTCGAACTCTGAGTCCTCCTCCTCCTCGCTGCAGTAGCCGCTGCTGGTGGAGCTGCCCCAGGTCATCTCGAAGGAGGGAGTCTTGTCCGAGCTGTTCGCCTCGCTTGCCATGGTTCTTATCGCTAATAATAATAATAATCAACTCACTTCTCAAAACTAAACGTTAAACGACCTTCTGAGTGATTTACCGACACAAAATTGGCGAAAGAGGTTGTTAGCCGATGCTAAATAACGGTCGCCGTTAAGACTTCCAACGGTTATCTCGCGCACGATAAAATGTCTCTATGAAAGCTCAACAACCGCGCAGTCTCACCAAGTTTTTCTCCTCCCTCTTCCTCCCTGTAGCTCTCAACTACCGGCCACGTTTCCAGTGTGTGTGAAACAGGATGTGCGGAGCTCTCGGCCCCGCCTGCCGCGCTTCCGTCCTCCCTGCGAGGCCCCACCCAGGCCGTTGGTCTCCAGTTCAGAAATACACAAAACGCCGGAGAGGGTCCCGATTGGACGGAAATGCCGGAGAGCCCACCATGCGTCCCCCACCTACCACCCGCAAATAATGAAGCTGGCTTTGGTTTTAGCCAGAGGTGGGTAGAGTAGCCTACTTCTGCGCATTTTTATTCAGGTAAGGGCGAAAAGTAGCCGTCCAAGAAGTTACACAAGCAAGAGTAAAAACGTATCCGGTAAAAAGGCTTTAAGTACTGACTAAATGATCACATCAGTGATTTAATACTTCAAAATTACATAATCAGACTGACCAAAATATAAAGATCGTAATAGAAATCACTCAAGTAAAAATACAAAGTACAGCATAGTGACAATACTCCGAAAAAGGTTTTTTTTTCTTTTTTCCAAAAAGTTAAGTAAATGTAACTGAGTAATTACAACCCAACTCTGGTCTTAACAGAATTGGGTTCATAATCAGAAATACTTTATTTCTGATTATATAGATGAATACTTTATGATCAGATGGTATATGATAACTCATATTACACAATTTTCTTCAAAGAGTTGCTGTAGATGCTGATGGTTGTGGATGGGAAAGGTTTCCTGTAGCAGACTGTATTACAGTGGCTCTAATGAAGCCTCTGACTGAAAAACACGGTTGTATAATAGCCTTATATAGGGGATGCTCAGGGTTGTCCATAACATTGCACAATAATCTCCTTAGGTTCTAGAGCAATTCCCAGAACACAACCAGCCTGCTTTATTAGATCGTTAATCCTTTTTAAGTCCCTGGTTCTCATGGTGCAGTGCACTCTCCACTTCAAACTTATAGAATATATGCAACATTTGGATGCAACCCTTAAAGGATCTAAATCTCCTCAAGAAGCTCTGTCCCTTCTTGTAATCTAAATCTCATTTGTTTAAAGTAATTAAAATCAAAAGGTAAGGGTGACATATTTTACCGAGTCATTGCTTTTGAGTAACATTAGACACATTTTTTGAAAACCAAATGTAGAAAGACTCGAAAAAAAGATTATTTTGCATAAGGCCAATTTAAAATATATAATATAAATATTATGTTACAGCCTAAAGACAGTCCAGATGTCAGTGAATAACACCCTCCACAAGGATTGCTAGAAAAGGTGTAACTATGTTACACTGTCTGAGAATATTCTAGACAGAATATTCTTTATCTCTGTTGCATACGAGCAACACAGATAAATAAAGCTTCAAAAAGATTGTGAAGGAAAACCCACTCATGAGTTTTGCTACAGCTGTTGCATTTCTTGTGTTAATACATTTGAGGACAGAACTGTGCCCCAATTTTGTTGTTTGTGTGAGCTATACGGAAATGTACAGGGACGACAAAGACTTTACTTCCTTTACCTACTTAATTAGGCGGTATTGAAATTAACCGTTAACTAACAAAAATTTTGTTTTTTTTATCAGCCATAAAACATGATTATCACAAAAAAGAAACACCCCTAATATTCCTATTTATGCAATCCTTTTAAAAATAAATTAACTCTTTGATTATAAATGTATTTTATATATGCAGTTAAAAGCAAAAGCGCTTGACTAATAGTTAGCCTTTTATTATTAAATAACTTATTTTAGCCAAATCTTATAGACAAAATCACATCCAAATAAGTTCACAATATATTACAAATACTAACTTTCCTCCTATGTTCTAAAACTATAGAAGTAGTTGGCTATTTTTTAAACTAGCCAACTACTTCAGATTTAGTTTAATTTACCATCATCTTCCCTCTGTACTAACGTGAGTTTGATTTAAAGTCAGAGCTTGAACATCCCACATGGAGGAAGGATTCTCCTCCTCCTCCTCCTTCTCTTCTTGTTCCTCCTCTCCCGCCTCCTGAATGACATGTGATGATGGGGGGTTACCGTGGCGACAGCTTTCTACACTAAAATTTAAAAAATGCCCTCCACCATTAATTTACACCCGCCCCGTTGTCGCATGGTTCTTGGTTTCAATGCAAATTTAAAAAGAGTGAAAGAACAAATCTGTTTGAAAAGAAACAGTGGGAGTCAACGAATGTTTGAGTTTTAAAAAGCACTTGTTGCTAGAAGTGAAGCTTCAAATTTAGAGCTTTGCATCTATTAGTGGAGAAATGCGACAAAAAACAAATACCAAGCTTGGACTGTTTGAAGAGGGAAGTAAGAACAACAAAGTTCCCGTTAAGTTTCAGCTGTAAGTCTGTTCAAGTTGCAGTTCCTGCTCAGGAAATCAGGGAAACCTAATTTAGATTTTTATTTTAAACGAGCGCAACTTTGTTCATGATGTATAACTTTTTATATAAGGTTATTACTAAATATTATCATTGGTATTCAGTAAACTCTAACATTAAATATACGACTGACCAGAAGGCAAACTCCAAAAAGTTTTTCTGATCTCTGATCTTTTGCCTCAATGTCTATAATGTCAAACAGCCTAAATTAAACATGTGCTGTTCCGTCTTTACGGCAAACTGTTTAAATTGTAATATG
Organism: Xiphophorus couchianus; assembly: GCF_001444195.1. Lineage (NCBI taxonomy): Eukaryota > Metazoa > Chordata > Actinopteri > Cyprinodontiformes > Poeciliidae > Xiphophorus > Xiphophorus couchianus. The sequence continues at coordinate 13,354,881 of NC_040247.1, read as the reverse complement.
ACCTGAGGACTCACAATTTCTCTTGTGAGAAATTAACTTCTCACAAGAAGTTAATTTCCTGTACCTACTTTAAATCTCGCATCCTCATGAGACTAATAGGATAACAGAAAAGGTCATCTGAAAGTACCATTGCTTTAAAGTAAAACTCAGTTTACTTTCAACCAACACATCCTTAAAGCTGCTGTATTTAACTTTTATAGAAATATGTTTTTACATATTTGTTGAAACTGTCACTATGCTGTGACAGTATAACATGAGACAGATAATCTGAGAAAAGATCAATCTTCTCCTCCTCCTTATGGGTTAGTCCTTTTAATGAGAAGCCAGAGAAAACTTGGGTTTTTCCCAGCAGCATTAAATATAAAGTAGAGCAGTGCTGTCCCTCCCCCACCTGTTTCTGAGCACTGCTGCTCAGCTCACTGAAGAGGTGTTACCACATTTTGGTTTCCTGAATAGTCAATGTTACTTTGATAGCAGCAGGAATAATTAAAAATGTTAACATGTGGATATGTGAATGATTGAGGAAACTGAATAGAAGCAATATGTAAACAGAAGTACAAACATATTTAATTTCCTCTTAACATAAGTGGTGTTGGTCTTACCAAACAGTCCATGTAATCTGAAATACTAAACCTACTACTATCAATAGTATTAATAGTATTACTATTATTAATATCAGTAATGTTAATATTACTGATATTAGTATTACTATTCTTCAACATGATACTCTTAATTATTTTTGTGTTTTTATTATGTAAAGTGCTTTGAACTGAATTGCTGCTGAAATGTGCCATACAAATAAACTTGATTGACTGATTGATTGCTCAGTCAATTGATTGATTGACTGAACAGAACCAATAGCACTAAAGGTGTTCCAGGCTGAAAGATTTTTCTTGCATTTATCTGTATCATTTCTTCAGCAGCTGAGAAGGTGGTTGTGTCTTTCTGCTTAAAACTGAAGCGAGGAAAAGCAAACGTAGAAGTATTTTTTAGAAACACATTATCTGACTTCCTAGTATAAACTAGAGGTATGTTGCTCCCAGAAATCTTCCACAATCTTCCTTGACACAAGGCAGGCCTCACATACACAACCTGTAGATTACACGAGTCAGTAAGCGTGGCCTTGTCGGTGTTTTTATTTTTATTTAGTTTATTTACAGATTATTTAGTGCTGTAAAAGAGCAGATAAATTAAACTTTTCATCCAACTACTTTTCTTACCTTTCTTTTACTAGTTTATGTGGTTCTGTGCCTGGAAAGAAACGGGCTAAAACCTATAACTTAATTTGTGTAAAGATATCTGCAGCTAATTGTGCGTTTTCTGAGAGCAGCGATTTAAGTAAAAAAGCTGTCGGGCAAAACATAAGACAGAAAAGAAGATGATGTAATGGTGGGAAACACACTCAGCAGGAATAGACAAACTGTTTCGACATTGCAGGTAATTTCTAAAACACTCTTCAAGCAAACAAAGAATTAGAATTGACCAGAGCATAAAAATTTAATGTGTTCAGCTTTTCCCCCACAGATTTGCGTTCTCGTTTAAAACCACTGACCCAGATTTTTGGACAAGGTAATTTTTGGGTAACAAACTTCCCATTTGAATCATCTGACTTCTCTTTTCAGAGCTGCTGCTGTTTATTGCAAACCAGATTGAGATGCAGCGTTCAAGGAAAACGGTTTGTTGATAGAAGTAAACTTACTGACCTTTAGTTAAATAAAGTAAAGGATATTTCTTAATGCACTAAAGAAATGGTTCCTGTTTTTGATTGTAAAGCAGGTCTATTTAAAGCAATCCAGCCCTGCTCTATGAGAGACTTCTAGAGAAGTCCTGATATGATGTCCATACATAAGAAGAATCAGTGCCTACTAGAGTTCTGCCTGTGGGCAGTGCTCACTTCCACTAACAAAGCTAGGAAAGTCACTGCAGTGAAACACGAGGGGGCTCACCACATTCGTGTCTGTTTCGATTGTGTGCTCCACGACAGCGGTGAGGTCCGCCGTAGAGCCTCGCTCCCAGCTGCAGTCCAGCCGAATCAGCGCACGGCAGCGGTAGTGGCACGTGAATCTGCAATCTGCACATTCAGAAAGTTTAATAAGTTCAGGACACACACACCTAATACAAAAACAATTTTAAAAAAAAACATTTATTTCCAAATAATTTTTTTTTTTTGTAATTTTGTGACCCATGAATGTTGTTGCACGTGAAGCATTTACTCTACTTATAAACAGAGTTTTACATTTACTTGAGTAACTCTTTTGAAAAATATTGTTTTAGGAGTAATTTTACTAGACTGTACTTGAGTAATTTTATTGCAAAGTATCGCTACTTTTATTTAAATAAAATTTCTGGATTTTCTACCCACTGTGAGCAATTTCACTGAATGAAGAACAAACATGTTTTAACCAAAACATCACCAGACAATGACACACACCTGCAGTTTTTGTTAGTTTCATTAGCCTGATTTTGCCATTTTTATTTATTTATTTATTATATGATGTATTGTCATTTTCGTCCTTAAAATGCCAAAATGTCCACTTAACTTTATATTTTGGTCCATCTGATTATGTAATTTTTAGATATTAAATGATTGAGAATTTGAAAAGAAACCAGAGTAGACTTTTTATCAAATACCTTTTTACTATTGCTTGAGTAATTTCTTGGATGGCTACATTTCATTCTTACTTGAGTAAAAATATGTTGAAGTAGTGCTAAGTACAATTTTTGGGTACTTTGCTCACCTCTAACTATAGCAGGAGAGAAAATAAAGATGTGGTTAACTTCAGTTTAGCAGCTTCTGAACAACAGTTACAAATGGCAACAGAAAAATAAAAACCGAGGACGAGTTGTCAGTTACTGGTTGCTACGGTAACCACCAACTGTCAAGAGACAGACGTAAAATAATTTGAATTGTCAGGAGAAATTAACTTTTTGACGAAAAAAGTACAGCGTGTCCTCTTAGCCACACTTTGGACACTCCTGGTTTAAATAATCACGTCATAAAATCTAGTTAATGCTTTCTTGGATGGCTACTTTTTACTTTTACTTGAGTAAAAATATGTTGAAGTAGTGCTACTGTTACTTGAGTACTCATGAATGGACAAATAGGAATAGCTTATCGCAGAAGTGTTACTGTAGTTGTTGGAAATAAATAAAGGGAGGTTATATTTAGACGAAAGATAAAAGTTTATGGTTGGGCACTCTAGATAAAGCACAAACCACATCTGCTTTCTTCTGTTCAGGTGCTTTCAGACGCCTGAAGGAAAGTTCTGCGAAGCTCAGTGAGCGATAAAGGAAATAGGTTTGCAGCTTTGATTATGACCAGAGCACCAAAACCACCTACAGTCTGCAAGAAACAGCCTACTTTCAAACCACTATTAAAACCAAAACAAGCACATACGTAGATTAGTGTCTGCATGTTTCATCGCTCTCTTTGTTGTTTCTGAACACTAGAAATGCAACTAACGATTATTTTAGTAATCAAAACTTTAAACGGACTCACTGACACACCGCAGGCTCTGCTTGTAAAGGCCCCAGATGAAGTCGCCGCACAGGTCGCACCATGTTGGCTGAGCGTGGCTGCAGGGCTGAAAGTTGTGTCCCTCTCCTTTCTCCTCCACAAATTGGGGATCCTGGGAGCTGCTCAGGACCCGGATGATGCCCACCCGGCTCAGCAGGTCCGGCACCTTCCCCGGGCTGATCCTCAAGGCGTTCGTTCGCTCCAGGCGTGGGGGAGAGCAGGGCAAACGCGGGCCTGCCAGTCCTATCTGCTCTCTGCCGGAGTTCAGGTCCCGGAGCTCGATGAACTCGCCCCAAGACATCGTGGCTGTCAGAGGTGAGCTTCCAACGTCATCACTGAGGGGAGAAAAGGTGCGAGGAACATGAAGCAAACTGTATCAACCTTCCAGACAACCTTCTGGTTCTGGTCTGCTCTGTGTCAGAACCAGAACCAAACATGGAGAAGCAGCATTCTGCTCATATGCACCACAAATCTGGAACAAGCTTCCAGAAAACCACCAAACAGCTGAAACACTGAGTTTCTTTACATCTAGACTAAAAACCCAGCTGTTGAGAGTTGATTTTGAAACATTATAAATGAAACATTAATTAACATTTTGACTTGGAAATAATTTTATGTTCCAATCATTGTTTTTTCTATTTTTATGAAGTAAAGCACTTTGAACTGACTTGTTGCTGAAGTGCACTATCCAAATAAAAATGAAAAAAGGAAACATTAAAAGGTCATATCATCACCTTCCTAAAATAATGGCTTAAGTCGTTTTTTGCCAAGGTGATTTTATTTTTTTTTTGTGCCTAAGGCATATTTTAGTAATAGAGAGGTAGTGACACGGTCTTCAATAACTTTATTTATTGTTCAATAACAATAAATAAATAAATAAACAGCACCAATAAATTAACCCCGATTTCCTTCATTTTGGGATCGGCTGATATTTATATGTGAAGCGGATCTTATCCACCGATCTTATCTACCTCAACAAAGGCCTGAAAAACAAAAACTGTCCTCTTCCGCTCTACAGTGAGAGGTTTGACTGATAGACCGTCCCACCAGGTCATGTCATTGCAGTTGACAGCCACCCCCCTGTGGTCAACTCACCGACTTTATTGCTGTATTTAGCAACATTTCAGACAAAAAAATGGTACTGACCTAAAACAGAATCGACAGGTCAAGTTGTTAAAGATCGGTAATCGGTAATCAGCAATCGGCCAGAAAGCTGCAATCGGTGCAGCCAGGAAGGTGACAACATGGATATTCCTGGTTTTTCATTTTATCCATCCATCCATCCATTTTCTGGTCACCCTTGTCCCTAATGGGGTCGGGAGGGTTGCCGGTGCCTATCTCCAGCTACGTTCCGGGCGAGAGGCGGGGTACACCCTGGACAGGTCGCCAGTCTGTCGCAGGTTTTTCATTTTATTACAAGCTAAAAGCCACTAAAAATAAAAATACATATGATTAAATCTGTTCAATCAGTGAATGAACCTCTGTTTTTGTCAGACATCCGATTGTTTCATATAGGGATGGATGAGCGATATGGACTTAGAAATATATCGCAATATTTTGGGATACTATTGTGATAACAATGAAACTTATGATTAAAAAACAATTTATCACAGCATTCATAGTATCGACAACATAAATACTGTTCCTGAAAAACATTCCTATTTGAAACAGGCTTCTTCAGGACTCTACCTTCTTACAGGATTGTGATTTTAATTGTACATGGAAACTGTATTTAATCATGTTTTTAAATTTACTGTTTGTTGTTCCCGTGCAACAGACGGAAAATAGTACAATTACACTATCAGTTTTGTTCCTTATTTAACATAATTAATAGAAATGTATCAAGGCAAAATTCTTATCATGATCAGAAATTTTCAGAGTAAATGATAAATGTCTAACCCAGTCTAACATTAAACAGCCAGAGAGAATAGAAAAGCCACTGAGGACGAAGTTCTGCTGAAAGCCACGACAGAAAACCAAAGTGTGAACACTCCCTGCGGAAACTGTGATGATATTTTTAAAGGTGATGTTCACATTTTGAAACTTTCAAAAGCAAGATGAAGTGAATCACAAGCCAAAAACATTTCCTATTTATTATGTTAATGGAAAAACTGTTCAGCTGTTCATTTTAACTTAATAACACTGGCGCAATTTTGTCAAATCAGAAAGGGAAGAAATTATTACATTTATTTGTAATAATTTCAACGGTTATTTGGTTATGTGGTTATTTATTTAGTAGGCACAACAACATGACTGGAGCACATGTGGAAATGAAGTGAAGTGTTTACATAATGTCTGGCACACAGGTAGCGATGGCAGGTTGTGCAAATAAAAAGAAAGAAACACACAAAGAAAGACGTTTAACTCATATTTATTCATCACAATTCCACAAAATATACTAACTCACATTTCAAAGAAACAAACAAGGACACACAAAATGTTTCAGTGCCTTTAACAAAGGTTTGTCTAATCTATAAAGTCTCTCATTTAATTGAGGTAGAAATAGGTAGTATTGATGGAATAACCTCGACTAATTACAAAATCATTGGGGCAAAATAACTGAACCCGTATTCATTCAGGCTTTGCTTGTCACAGTTCCAGTTTCTACAAACTTTCCAGCTAAGGAAAATCAACACACCAAGCTGTTCTCCCGTTTTGCCAGTTTTGAAGAGGGATGCTTCTTGTCGCGTATAGGTCAGATTTTGCTCATTGTGAAAATAATGCACGAAAATAGTTTGGTTACATTTATTAATTGCACGGGTAGCAATAAGAAAAGAAAAGCATTTTCTCATAAACAAATATTTAAATCTTAGTTCCCCAAATAAATGTAGCCTATTCAGTTTCTTTTCTTTCTTTTTTTACGGGAAAAAAAGTTACTTTAAGAAACAATCAATGAATTTTAACGGTTTTATACAGATATGCTGTTTCTAAAAAGTGTGGCGGATACGCTGTTCTCGTTTTATCCATCCATATTTCTTACGTATTAAAAAAGTTTATAAGGAAAAACAGATATAGTTACGTGTCGCTTCAATAACCTGCTAAACATTACTGTAAACAATACGCTATAAATTAAAATAAAAGAATGCTGCTTTTATGAGAGACCAGCAGTTCTTCATGAACAAATCCGTAACTACTGAGGTTTAAATGTGCAACTTGGCAAAACTGTAGGAGGCAACTTACCAGAACAGAGGAGAAAACCACGCCGTGTTTGCCGCTTTGTCTCAAAACTCCTTCCATCCGAGGAGAGAAAAAACTTTCCGCAGAAAAATGTCGGACTGTTTCCAGGTGGTGGAGGTGCTGCTGCCCCGGCTACATCTCTGGAAATCAGCCGACCATCAGCGACCATCGCCGGCTAACGGGACGGCGAGGCTCGGAGGAGGTGACGGCAGAACATCACCGAGAGTCGGTCTGAGCCGCCCAAGGAGGAAGCGGGTGAAAAAACGGAGAGTGAAAGATGAGACTGAGCTGCAATGACATCCGGAATGTCTTCATGTAGGGGGAGAAAAGGGCTGGTTGGTTGCTGGCTGCGTCTGGAGAACAGCGGCTGAGTGGGCGGACAAAGTCCCCGACCCCTCAAACCCACGGTCTCTGGAGGGACGGATCGAGATTTCGTTTGCAGAAAAAGCTTGAAAACCACAAGCAAAAAATGCAAATGGGGTTTATCTGCGATCAGTTCCACAGTCTTACACATTTGCTTACGTTTAGATGTGAAACCCCCTTGCAAAAAAAAAAAAAAAAAAAAAGAGAAACATTTCAGCAACCAAAGAGGGTAAAGACTAATGAGTACAAAGAGCATTAACAGAAACTTGTATGAAAAATTGGTAGCACTTTATTTGGCAGAGTGTGCATAAGACTGACATCACACTGTCATAAACATGACATAACACCTGTTGTGAACATGAAGGAGTCTTTATGAATGTCAATGACTGTTGTCATGAAGTGTAATTCGGTAAATAATTACATTTTTAATGCAAAGCATCTATAAAAGTTGCATTGAAAGTCCATTAAAAGTGCCAACTTTGCATTAAAGTGTCATTATATAAAAAATAAGGCAAAGTGGGAACTTTTAATGGCCTTTTAATTAAAGGCCATTAAATAGTCCCTATTAGTTTATAAGTTACCTTCATAAAGACTGCTTCATGTTCATAACAGGTGTTATGTGATATTTATGATACTGTCATGTCAGTCTTATGAACACCCTGTCAAATAAAGTGTTACCAAAAAGTTACTCTAGTAAAAGTAAAAGTACAGGTTGAACAGTTTTACCCCAAAAAAGTAAAAAAGTACAAGTTTTGAAATGTACTTACTAATAGTAACTGGAACCAACATTTAGTTTTATACCTCACTAAACCAGAACAAACTTCAGATCCAGAGAAACCCCTATTAGTTTATAAGTTAACTTTTTGTATTTCTTTTGGTTTTGTTTGTATTTCCTTCTGATTCATGTAAATCACTTCGAACTGCCTTGTTGCTGTAAATGTGCTATATAAGTAAACTTACCTTACCTAAAAGTATAAAGTAATTTTCACCTTCAAAAATACAAAATGACTTTTGATCAGTCTGAAATACTTAAAAAGTTCTAGTCATACAAAAAACATTTTTTTTTTTTTCTTTTGCTGACAACATGCACTGTGTTGGTCTAGAAATGTAAAAAGATACTGATACGGTTTTTCTTCAAACCAACCAGGATAAGTACTTTTACTGCTTCATCTCATCCTAATCCCTGCTGCCTCATTTTACTCTCTTTTTCTCCAAAAAAAGATGGCGTGTTTCTAATCCAGAAACACACCATATTGGACTCAGTTCTTCGGATATAAATTGGCTGTAATCGTCCCGGGATGTTGACAGAAAAGTGGATCTGACTGGTGGTTTCGCTGAAGGCTGAGCGTCTCTGTTTCTGTGAGTTGGTAAACCTTGAAGTTAAACATTGGGGACAATTTGATTTTCACTCGAATTATGAATTTCATTTCAAGTCTGGAAATCCTGGAGCCTTAAAAAACTGTTGCACCATCCATCCATCCTGCTTTCTCTTCCCTGATTGAACTCTGACCTCCACCGATCTGCTGCTGCTGATCAGATTGGAAACGACCGCTTAAGGTGAGCCAGCAAGTCTTGGCTCCTAAAGGAAGTTTAGAACGTTTTCTGAAGTATTTCACAAAAGCATCACTTTCACACTCGTTTGAGTAAGAGAGTTAAGAAATAAAAACTGCACCTAACGGAACAAGTTGAAACTTTATTGCATCACGTTTAAAAGCAAAACTACTAAATTCTATAATAATCTCTAAAGATATGTGAGGGACTCCTGTTAGAAAAATCTGAATTTACATAAAATGTTGTGATTCAGGTTCATACAAATAAAAGCGGGTTTGTTTTCCTAGCTTTAGATGTTTGCTCGTTTAGTCAGTAAAATTATCTCAGCTTTTTGTCTTCCTGGATCTTCTGCATGGTCTCAGTCATCAGCTGACAGGCCTGCTTGTGTTTAGGCCAGTGCTTCACCTGACACTGTCTGTAGGAAAGAAACACAACACACAGGGTAAAACTTACCAGTCAGAAAATGACACAAAATATTTATTTACAAATAAAAACTAAAAGAGTGGCATACATTTGCATTCAACTCCCCTGAGATAAACTAAATTAGACACAACTGGGGCCCCATTTGAACAGTTGGGTTTTTATTAGGGGTACCAGAGTAAGGGAGGTTGACATTTTTCAGGATTTTATTTCTGTGAAATTTGAAACACATATATAATTTGCCTAACATGTAATGTGATGTTATGAATTACTGCAAAGCCTGTCACAATAAATCAGTTAATCGCCTGATAAATTTAGACAAGCTCAATAATTTCCATTTGTATGATTTATCATTTTACGCTTTTCTGTCTTTCTACCAAAAATTGGATGACAAAAGTATTCAGTCTGCTGCTTTGGTCTCAACTAGCCCTTATTTTGAAGGACAATTTAGTTGACAGAGACTTCATAGCTCATTCTATTTGTTTCTGTTTTATTTATTTTCGATATTTAAAATGTCTTCCAGTTCTAGTGTTAAATGTTCATTAGAAATTAAATTATTATTATTATTATGCCATTACCATTATACTACTTTAAAATGGTCTCAAAACAACAATATTATCATTTTTCCTAAAAACTTCTGGAACAACTTATCATCCAGCAAAATGTGTTATCGTGTCATGACTAATTGCAGGAATTAAAAACTCAGTACAATACAATATTTTATGGTATTTTTCCACAAAGTGTGTGTGAATATTATTGCCAGGCCCCTTGACTGTGGGGTCTGTCTCCCCTCATGTCTCACCTGCTGCAGTACCACTCTCCCTGGCATCCAGAGCATCTCTTTGGAGCCTCTTTCCCGCAGCATCCACACTTTGGTTTCTCCGGGAGCAAACGCTCCATCACATCCAGGCTGTAAGTCTGCGCCAACCTTGGGGAAACATTTTTAAAGCAGCGGCTCATGAGCTGTTCCTGCACACACCTTGACCTCACAGTGTCTTCAGCGTTACCTCTGGGCCTGTTGCTGCAAGTCGCTGTCAGACGGGCTGAATGTTTCCTTAACCTGATATTTAGCTATTCCTTTCCACTTCCCAGAATTTTCTCTGATAATCTGGTTTCGCATTTCTGGGATCTAAACGTAAATAAAACCCAGAGGATGAGCGTGCAGCAGTAGGGATGATGAGTGTATGTCTGTGACAGCGACTACCTGCTCCAGAACCAGATCTTTCTTTGGTGGGGCTGGGTCTGTAACAGCCAAATGGGCCAGAAAGCGCTGGAGCTCAACCAAGTTCGGTAACTGATCGATCAGCACGTCTGTCAAGAAACCCCTGAGCTGTGAACAGCACAGCAGCAGCAGGAATCAGGAGGAAAAAAAGTGCTTGCAAGAGGATAGTCAAAGCTCTCTGGTTATATAATTACTGCTGCAGGAAGAGAAGCTTATAATAGGAGGAAACTGAGTAATAAACAACCTTCGGAGAATGAATCTGTGCTCTACAAGATTGGATAGGATGTAATGAACAACAACCTGGAGCAGTGATACTTCCAAACCATTAGCTCAACTTTTACCAAACCTGTAAAATTAGACACACAACTCCCTGGGCGTAAAAGAAACAGGTAAAAAGCCAGCGTTTGTTTCAGCGCAGACCTTTAGAAGTTGGTTCTTGTTGAAATTGTTGAAGTCGTATTTTCTTTGGCACTCCTCCTTCAGGATCAAACTGTAAAGAGCCATCCAGACCTGGCCGTCAAGTTTGGTCATCTTCACATGGTCCTCTGCAGAAATCCTCTGCCATTTGCTGTTGATGTACTTTTCTACTTGGCCTGCAGGGGGCAGCAGAGACAACATAGAGGCTTTCAAAAGCATTCACAATGTGGCAATAAATCAATCAATCGAATGGTAAATGAATATAAGCTCAATAATTTTCATTCTGATGATTAATATTTTTTGAAGGGCAAAGATAAACAGTCAGTCAGTCAGACAGACAGACAGACAGATTGGTCAATCAGTCTGTAAAGTGTTTCGAGATCTGAAGGTGAGCTGTAGGATTTTATATCTTTAGGATAACAGAGGATAATATCTCTCTGCTCATCTGAGTAGCAGATGGTGTGATCTACCTTTGCTGCTCCGACTCCAGGGGCAGGACTCGACCAGCCGGACCAGGACACAGGGCATGTTGTGCGTGCAAAGCATGCGATTGATGACGCTGATGCTGGGAGGAAAAAGATGATATTTGTATTCTGCACCCCGCTTGTCATCTGTCAAATGTTTAAAGTTTTCATTTTACTTTGATAAACGGAGACTGTGGTCAAACAAGTGGCTTTAAATCGATTCCTACCTCTCGGTATGATCTGCGATGTAGCTCAGCACGGATATCGCTTTCAGGGAGATTTCAAACTCCAGTGCAGCACTCTGCATCTGCAGCTCCTTGTTTAGGAAAAAATAAAAATCATTCAACTTCTATCTCTATTTCAAAAGGTGAGAAAAAGCTACAGAATGAAGAGAAGCATCTAATTTTACCTCTAGAGAGGATATCTGGTTCTGATAGTCATGAGCAGCAGCAACATGGGACTTGGTTGCTTCACTGGCCAGCAGGGTCAGTTTACGATGGCAGTAATCCACCAAGTCAAGAAGAGAATCATCAGCTGCCTCACAGGAGTCCTGAACAACCAGACATACAAAACAGGATTCACACCAAAACATGGGGGAAGAAGACACTCTGGTCAGACTAAAATTGGACTTAAATATAGGTCAACACTGGCAGAAAACCTGTTGGAGGCTGCAAAATCCTTCCAACAGGATGTCAACTCTAAAAAGAACCACAGTGGAAATACTTTAGAACATATTCAGAAGGTAGAATGGCCCAGTCAAAGTCAGGACGTAAATCCAATTAAGAATCTGAGGAGAAAAGCTGAAAATTTATGTTAACAACTGATAACAATATTCTTCCTGAGCTATTTTATGAAGAACAATGGAGGCAGATTATTGCCTCTAGATCAGGGCTGTCAAACTCATTTTCATTTTGGGCCATATTAAATTATGAATGTTCTTAAAGGGCCGGTTGTGCCAGAATATATTGATAAAAACCAATTGAACTGTTAAGATATCAATAATTAGCAGTTCCTCCTTGATTTAGTGTTTTTTTACAATCAAAATTACAGATTTTGTGGTGCCAATTTAGAAATATTAGTAAGGAATTGTTATAGTATTTGCACTAATGTTAAAAGTCACTTTTTATTACTCGCTGTATCAGTTATGGACTATAACTTGACATCAAGTAAGGCTGAGGCAGCAGTCACTTAAACTCAATGTTTTTGACCAATTTTGAGAAAATCTGCAGTGAAATCAGAAAAAAATGTTGATTTTGTGTGAATTTTGCAGATTTGTGGAAAAACTTATTGATGTAATTTGGAGTCTAGAGGGCCACATAAAAAGCTACGGCGGGCCAGATTTGGCCCCCGGCCCTTGAGTTTGACACTTGTGCTCTAGATGTTCAAAGCTGGTTGAAACGTTCATTTTCAGAATGTAATTTCCTAAAATGAAGGCCTGTACAAACAAGATGCTAATAAGATGACAAAGATGAATCTGTGTTTATGTTTGTATAAAACAGTTATTGGAAACTAAATAAAGAGTTTTTAAAAAAAAGATTTATTTCAACAATAGGTGATTCAGGGAGACTGAATACAAATGACCAACTTTTCAGATTTTTATTAGCAATAAAAAAATGAAAAGCAAACAGATGCATTTTTTTCCACTTTAACCATTACACACTTTTTGTGTTGGTTTGTCATACAAAATCTCAATAAAATCCAATTTTAGTTCAGAGAATGTAGATATCATAAATATTTGAGAATTTACAGACCTTATGAAACAATATTGTTTCAAGCAGGTTAATAATTGTAGCTTCATGGCGGATCTAAGAAAGACAAAAAGAGAAATAAGCAAATAAAAATGAGAAGCTAGTCATAGATGCTGAACATCTATAACTTACCAGCATGTAAAGATGAAACGTGCTCTTAGGGTTGAAGTCCTGCAGCTGGCATAAGATGGGAAACACTTTCTGCTTCCACACCTCCACAAGGATCATCTCATGGACCAGAACTGGTATCTGCAGAGAGGGATTTATCAATAACATCGCTGCAAACTGACATGCTTGCATTTTAAGAACTGGAGGTCACCTTTCCAAAGGACACCAGGAGCTCCTTGACAAACTCATCATGCATGGCCGAAGCACTCAGAATGGCCTGCATGTTTAGCTTTTCAATAAACTCGTGCTGTCTGAACCACCTGAGGAAAAAAACGAGGATGTTTTATAAACAGCTGCAATATGAGACCCTTGCTTAATCAAAGCCATACATAAGGAATCAGTTCCAGCTTTTCACGCCATAATTGTAAAATGTATTCCCAGCGTAGCTGAGCTCAGCGTTCAGGAATTTCCTCCAGCTTGGCAGCAGCTGGGATGGTTCTTGGAAAGTGGGTTCAAAGAGAAACGAAATGCATAAAAACCTAGATTAACACAGCGGACTAAAAAATGAACCACATTAATGGGCTTCAAGCAGCAGATTTTAAACTGTGCCAGAAAGAATCGCTAACCAAAGGGTTTGTAGTCTCTTACAGATGAATGAGCTTTTTGGGATTTTACAGCTTTGTGGGGGAAAGTTGTTTCTTCCAGTTCGTTAGTTTTTCGCATAATGTTGAAAAGAACCTGCATGGCTGAAGTGTACATGTCAGGTAACATGTTTGATTCTTGCAGTCTTCACAATATAAAAAAAAGGCAGAAAATAATGAATTCACGTGTGTTTTCTTTAACATATCAATTTATGTTACTATAAAGGATGTACAGATTTCACTTCAGATGACCACAACATATGGAATAATCCTCTACAGATTCAATCTGATGCAGAAGAACGGCATTTTAATGTTTAGCAGAACAAGAATGGATATCAATGGGGTGTGTGTTCCCGTCTGCTGAACATAATTAAATGTTTGTCTGTGTATTTTCAAATCCCCTATCACTGACATATTTCTATATTACAAAAATGTCCCGCAAAAGTATTTAGTAACATGGTGTTTCGCTCACAAAACAGTGGAAATTTAATTACACAAATATGGACTCACTTCTGAAGGTGGATTTTCTGCAGCTTTTTTTAAAGGAGTGTCAGAATGAAAAAAATGTTTTTGTACAACTTTAGAGAACAATCTAGATCTATTATATAATCTTTCTTGCTCTGTCACAGCACGTGTAATGAAGGTAGCGAAGCAAATTGAATGACTTGTTCAGCAGTTTTTCAGATCTTTATGGTCTCCTCCTACTCCTACATTAGCTTACATTAGTTAGTTTCTGATCTTACCTCACAGAGCCCACTTCTTTGAGGGAAAAGGTTTCCAGACTTTGAATAAACCCTTCAGCTTCAACCGGCAGCACTACCGATGTATCCATTTTAATAGTCTTGATTATCCCGCAAAATGTCTGTAAATATATAACCTTTGCAGTTACTTCAGTAAATTTCTTTGAAAGTGACCAGCAACTGTGAAAGAGATACAGGTAGTTGTCAAGGTAACCGTAAACTAAGTACAGTTTGCAGTGGCGGCCACGGAGGGGCGCCAGACTATCACGTAAATCAGACTGGAATGAATGCTGACGATTTGATTGGCTGGTACATTGTTAGGCAACGGCGTCTTCAGTTGTATTGCAGCCAATCACAGTCAATCATTTGATAGCCGAGTACAAAAAGGAAGGCAAAGTTCAAATCCCTAGTAGTTAGCTGTAACTAGCTAGCATGTGGAACTAAATAGTTCAACCTTCTTAAAACTATTTATTGATTAAACCTTGATTAGTTTGTTTTTTATTTTAAAGAATGGCATTGAAAAAAGATTTTAATAAGGAGCTTTTTTCTGATTAAGCAATGTTTATTACGATAAAAAAACAGCATATTTCCTTCATACTTTCTGAATGTTTTAACACTTAACTTTGACTTTTGTCTGTTTCTTTATTTGTTCCCATTTCTTTCGTTCAGTCTGTAATTATATCACAAAGCTATTACAGTTTACCAAGATTTTTCCAGCAGCCAACATTGGGATACTGTTTTTCATTCTTCTTTTAATTTCCTTTATGTGTTTGAACTACACAGTTTGATGACATGGTCAGACAGAACAACAAAAATTAATTCTAAAAGTAGCCAAACAAACAGAACAACTGAAGAGACCTGAATAACTTTAGATCAAGATGACTTCAAAATAAAAATAAAGAATTAAGAAATACAATATTTCAGGGACCTCATACTTTAAGTTTAGTTTTGATCAGTGATTGTGTGTAAGCATCTAAACTTTGGAAGAGTGTGGTGTACAAGATTTTTCAACAATTCGATTCAATTTTTCAGTTTTACAGCCTGTGAAATCTAAAAAAAAACATCAAAGTAAAAAATAATAATAAAAAATCAAGGTACACTTTGTTTTATTCAGTCTTATAAAGACAGACATTGTGCAGTTACTTGCTTCACTGCAAGTTTCAAAACAAAGAGACAAAATTTCATGTAAATGGAGACTTTAAATGCATATCCTGGTATTTGACATTATTTTTATTCAACCCAACTTGTGTTATGGTATGAGGAGCCAATTAAAATGAATTTCTGCGCAGCAACAAGTTATCCCAACAGTTAGGTAAATGTAAGCATTTCCTGCTCAGTATTTCCAAGGCTGCAGGCCATGTACCAGTGGTTCTGTGTAGCTGCAAAGGTTAATGTTGTCTGGCATTTACAGTAAATACAGACCTTTTTTGTCACAATGTAAGCAGGATATGATACAGGAATAGCCATATTTTGGTTTACACAGTAACAGTTAAAAAGAAAGCCACACACACAGTAAACTTGAGTAGGAAACAGTTTAAAGTGAATTTTAACATATTCTGGTTAATACCCGGTTCTGATCTCTTCTGGACTATTGTTTACAAAACAAGGAGAAGACAATAACCAGACTCAGGCTAAAGTTAGTCACAGTCTTTAAAAGATAGAAATAAATAATTAATGAAAAACGGAGCAAAGACATTTACAAAACATAACTCAATCTTTGAAGCGTCTCGCTCTTGGCTGTATTGGTGGAGGCTTCTTGGTAGATGGCTTCATTTAACATCACTTCCAGCAGATGACAATATTAGGGTCATTTTCCAAACGTTCATCCAGCTCGAGGTAGCTAATCCCTGTAAAAAGCAGCACATACTTCAAAATACATACAAGACTTTCATGTTGAGTTAAAATAACATCTTATGTTAAGCAAGTAGCATCCCGAGCTGTTCAAAATAACTGCAATAAGTTAGGTACTCCAAAACATTTGTCTGAATACCTGTCCAGAAATGTGAGACTATCTTACAATATTTTTATTTATCTAATTCAGAATTTAAAATAATTAGTGGTTAGTTTTAACTTTAAACATTAATTATTATTTTTTGCTACCTGATTTTGTCACGTTAGCAGCTCTGATGGTGAAACAATTGGTATAAGGTGACAGCTTGTTGACATTTTTGTTATCTCTCAGCCTAAATAATTGGTCTTTAATGTGAAATTTAGAGCTGCAAAAAAAACATTTTTCAGTTTCACAAATTCCTTCTGTTTCTGCTTTATTTCACACTAAACCAAGTTTAAATTTCAAGCAAAGATAAACTGAGTAAACACAATATGCAGTTTTAAATGATGAATTAAATTCTTTTTTAAAGCTATACAAACCAACCTGGTTCAACACAAAATATAACTGAGCCCTAAACATAATAACTGGTTACCATATCAATAATCAAGCATTTCCAGTAACTGTTGAGTCTTATGTCTACCCTTCATTGCAGAACTGTCTTAATTCAGCCCCATTGGTGAGTTTTAAAGCAGGAACAGATTACTTAAGGCCACGCTGGAGCATTTTAATGTGATTCAAATCCAAACTTTGACTAGGCCACACCAAAACTTAAATTCAGTTTATTTTGTCATACTGTATAACTCAAGTAATTTGGGTTTAAGGCCAAAAACTAATGATTGGTCATTCTCAGTTTGGGATTTGACTGACTTCCTGGTTTCTATCAGTGATAGAAAAATATAGATATGATGTTCTCTTTTTGAAATATTGTGTTTGTTTTACACCAAAACATTCCACTTTTATCTTCTTTTAATGTTATTTGAACAAAAGTCATGGTGATAATAGGGGCACATCAAATTATATTTGTGTTTTCTTTTTCACCTGCATGTGTTTCAAATGGGAGATCCAACACTTTGTAAATGTTTTGAATCACAAGGTGGAAGAAGAATCAAGATTTCCAAAAGAACTGTACCAGAACCAACAATCTTTTGGTTTTTGAGAGACATTTTTGGCCAAATAACAGCTGTTTAAGCAGGAATTTTACTGTTTTTTCTTTTAGATGTCATTGAGACAATCAAATCTTTCTTTAGCTGTGGCTCTGGTACTTAACACAAGCAGGTGTTTCTCCAAGACTTTGAATACATCACACCTCAGGGTAAAGTGAAACATTAGATCTCAGAATCAGGCCATGAAGCCTCTTTCTTTAGGCTCCTAACAGACCAGGAAACTATTAATAACTGAGATTTTTATTCAGTTTAGATTATATTTTCAACATTCTTTCCCTCACAGTTACAGTCGTGCTCACTGGTCATGGACTGAATATGTAATCAGTGCATATTTTTGCAGTGCAATGTTTCTGTAATTTGTGCTATAAATAGTGTGCTGAACTTTAGCAAGAATTTTTTTAAACCAAGGAAGTGTGTCAGCGTTCCTTTCCTCTGAGAAAATACCAAAATGGGTATTAGTACTAGGATGAGCTACATGGCCCAATCTATAATGAATAACTGAACTGTACAAGGTAAAAAAAAACAAAAACAAACAAACCCTGAGTTTAAATAGAGCTGCTGAACTTGCCTGTTTTGCAGCAGATTTCATCATAACTATGACAGCCAGTGTAGAGACGAGGCGGTCTGCTCCTCTCATCCCGGACCACCTTCACAGGATATTTCTGAAGCCGTCGGATGAGACTTTTCATCAGTCCGAACTGGATTAGCCTCCTGGGTAAAACAAAACACACACTTTGTTAAACAAGAGTCACTCTGACCCGATATTTCCAGAGTCACTTCAGGAACTGATGCGCTGACCTCTCATCAACCCTTTGAAGTTGCTGCGAGTAGCGAGAACAAAGGTCTCGCACCGTCGTTCCTGGACTGAGACCACAGTAGAGCTGGAACACGTCCCGGAGGCTGGCACGTTTCTGACCTGATCATGACCCAAAACCCTGCAATCAACCTCTGGAAATCAATCAAAATGTCATCTTCAAACAGATGTTTTTCCTTACCTTGTTTGGAAACGTAGCTGAGGCATTCGTCCTGAAGGGATTTGTCATCAATGAGGCTCTGAACCTTTGGGGTTGTGCAGTAGACGTTGGAGTACTGCGAAAATTAACAAGATAGTCAGCCTAAAAACAGTCTGATTACGGAGTTCCTACAAAAATGTTTTTACAGACAGATTTAAATTTCTGGCCCTTTTTTTAATCATTTATTTATCTTTGTGCAAGCATTATTTGTAATGGATGCTTGGACAACAATAACACTTTAAATATATTTGTATAGAGCATTAAGAAACAACAACAAAAAAACAACATAAATAGAATAAAAGAAGAGGTATAATTCAATATAATTTATAATTTAAGCCTCTCAATTACAAATTTTGTTGGATGATAAATTGTCCGAAAAACAATGATATTGTCGTTTTGAGACCATTTACAAGTAATATAAAGATAATGGCATAATGGCTGGTACGCCCTCTCAATTAACATAAAAAATGAAGACAAGAATATCCTAAATAAATAAATGAAATGAAAATAAAAACCAAACCAATCCAATTATAGTGGATTATAAAATCTCAATAAAGAAAATTGCCCTTCAAATCATATCAAATTAAAGAGAAAACCCACTATTACTAAAAGTATGAACTCAAAATGGGATTAAAGATTAAAGAATCATGTAAACTTACCAAAATAAAGCTAATTTGAATTTGATTCTGAGATTCCTCACCAAATGACCCGTTTTGTTTACATTTAGGTTCAGAAAGCTTAACATCGTTCAGTTTTTGATGTTTTTCAGGCAGTTCAGGTGACAGGATAAATGCTGTTTATCTTAACTTGCAGGCAAGCCTGAGTAAAAATGAAAAACACAATTGTGCTTCCTTAAGATTCACCACAGACACCACATACAGCACAAGATGAATAGAAATGGGCCAAACACACAGCCTTGGAGAACCCCAGAGTGGGGAGGAACTCATTTTGAGGCAAGATTTCTAGCTTTTATTTCAACATGTTCTAAACACTATATGAGGATATTACGATCCACGTATCAAAGGATGCTGTTAAGTCTAAAAGCACTAAAATAACAAAGTTCCCAGCGCTAACTGCTCTACATAGGACACGGCTGTAAAAGCAGATAAAACATTGTTTTCCAATAACTCCTACGGCTTTAATTACATAGTATCTTCTTCACTAAAATGTTTGTTTTGAAAATGATATTACTACGTGGTGCAAAGGTTCCCAAATGACATGCCACAGTTTTGATTCAAATTAGGCTTTAGATTTGAAAGGATGTTGTGAAGAAAGTACATTTTTTAAATTAAATATTAAGGTAAACTGAGCAACATTTTGCTTAGTTTTTACCATGTCTGAAATTTTTGGCTTTCATAAATGAAGATTTTAAAACTAAAAATAATTTTTTCCTCACATGGCCATGCCTGGAAATGCTAAAAACCAATTACTGCTAAAACCAACAATATTTTCTATAAATTCTTAGAAATAGCAGGAATCCTGTTAGCGTGAGCTAATAATTCTGTTATATACTAATATTTTACATTTTGAGGTTGGCCTTTGGGCTATTTCATGAACAGTTTCACAACACTAAATCTGCCCACATTGGAAAACATTAAACAACATGTTGTAAAATTAGTTCAGTACCTGGAATATCGAGACCAAAGTCACAACACCATAATACCTGGAAGGACAAGATGGATGCGAATATATCAGTTTTTACTGTTTGTCCCAGAAGACGTGAGAACTTTAAAAAGCAACGCAAACGACTGTATAATTTAAAGCAAATAAACCGTACTAAAAATACCAAAATCTATAAGAATTACAACAGATTTGCTGGTCCCCTCATAAATAACAGGAATGAACTCACAGCAGATTCTGCACAGCGATACGAACGAGATTCAGCTCGACGTCTGCTTCGGCAGAGATTTTCTGGATGTGCCTGAATCCATCAATGTAAGGCAAAATCTAAATAAAACAACATAACAGATAATGAGCTCCGCAGCCTCATTTGTTTGAAGAATGCAAAACTGCATTCGGTATTAGCGTGAGAACATTGTTTTATTACAGTAATAACACTGTACTGCATCAATAAAGAGATTATTTCCTATTAGAGAAGCTCATTTCGCCGCCAAGAAACATTTGGAAAAGTCATCACTTTTTCCAACGTGATAAAAAGTGCTACACACTAATCTTTTAACAGCTGCTTCCTGGAAATCTAGAACATGTCTTATCATGACGTTGATATTAGCAGCCACAAAGTGCTCATCCTGCCTGCTGAGTGGTGAGGTCCCACTGAGACTTTATAAAAAGCTCTTTGCATTCGGTGAAGACGGGGACGTCATACTCCTGGACAGTGGGGGGGTCTGTCCGCTGCTGGATCAGTTTTAGCTGGATGGTGTTGGAGTCGTCTAGAGAAAGAAAAAAAAAACAGAGTTACAAACTTCACCCTAATTAAGGAGTTATTCCCCTGTTATGTAATTACATAACAAGATTTGTATTCTGAATCACAAATCCAGCTTTAAAAAAAACAAACCTGACAGGCTGAAAGATAGGGCTGGACAAAATGGCCGGCAAACATATCACGATGTAAGCGTTTCATATCAGTCGATACCAATAATTATTGATTACATTTTTGTTTTAAATATCAGAAATACAGCCAAACTAGTGATGTGACCTTTCCTGTTTTCCAAATTGTAAAGTGGAAGGAAAATGAAGCATGGTTTATCGTTTATTTCTAAACACAAATCTAACATGTGAGAATCAATTTGTATTGTAATTCTTTAGTCTTATAATCATATCCTAAATATGAAATCTGGTCCATCATCTGCCTTCAGAGGCCACTTTATTAGAGTAAACATCTGTCCAGCTGTGTGTGTTGTAACAGTGTCACTGCACATCAACCCTGTGAACCATGGTGGCAGTATCATGCTGTGGGGATGCTATTCTACAGCAGGAAGATGAAAGCTGCTCAAAATTGTGACTGCTCCTGTTTATCTGCATGGTTAGTAAACACAATAAGTTCAATGAAAAATGCAGCCAATGGTGCAACTTAGCTCAAGATAACCTCAGGTTTAGTAACTGCTTTTGTTTAAATAATAAATACTTCTCATAACACTTGAAAATCTGGCAACAATAAATTTTTATTGTTGTTCTGGCAGAACAACAATAAAGATAGAGCCAAGGCAGTGGGTTATATTAAAGCACATTCATGCGTTTGAAAGGTCCAGTCAAAGTCCAGACTAAAGGTATTGACTCGAGGGTCAATACCTTGTTACAATTTTTATAATTTTTCACATTTTTATTTAACAAAGCCTCATATTCTGCACCCTAAGGACACAAAGTAGCATTATCGAATGTCCTTCCTCCCACCAAACATCTCTATAATTATCAAAGTTGTTTGCAAACCTGCTATTATTTACAATTTTCCATCTCTTTATCTTTTTTTTTTGTTCAAATATATAAAACACAGCCTTGGTATTTTTAAATTAGTTTCTTGAGTTGGATATTTCTAAGAATCTGTATGTATATTTTCAGAGCAGTGCATCTCGTCTTACCTTGTACATTTGACCTCACTGTAGAGTTTAGTATATTTTTATTATTACTTATCTTTATGTGCATCATGTTTCCACATTATATCTCAAAGCTCCCTTGAGGAGCAACAATTTCTATTTAATTCTATTCTACAATTATACACTGCCTTGTGTACAGTTGTCACATAAAATCCCAATAAAAGTTAAAATGTGTTCAAATTTGAAAGAACCTTAAGGAATGCAAACACTTTGTAAGACACTTTTACTATATACTTAGCAAAAATATGAGATTGACAGTGAGTTAAAAATGTGAAATTACATAACAAATTACACGTGTGGCCTTGAGGTTATAAATCATTGTTTCACACATGAAATAAGAGTTTTAGTAGCTGCAAACTGACAGGCAGAACTAGATTATGATCACTATGAAGATTTTATAAGCGGGTTATAAAACCACCAAGCTATCATTACCTGGAGTAGACGCAGCGGAAAAGTGCACACTTTTACTCTTATAAGAGTTATTGTCTCATCACCTAATAAAAGTCACACACATAACACATAACACTTTACAACCCATCATTGCTTGCTAAGCAAACATTGATTTTTTAATGTAATTTCTTTGAAGTTTCCTCCATATAATTTCAGTTCTGAATCATGAAATTAATCTTGAGTCACATATTTCACAGATATTGAGCTGTATACAATCATAATACAGCAATACAGCTTATCCTTTATGCAATGATCACTATGCAAATATGTGCAATAAATAAGCTTATCATTGCACACATTAGTGCAATTCAAAGCTTGACCATGTGACAATTAACAACTGTGCTTTTATTTATTTTTTAATTTGAAACATGTAAGACACCTCCGGCCTCTTCCATCCTGTTCAAATGCAACAAAACATATTTTACAATATAAATTAGGTTCTAAATTGTAAAGATAAACAGCTTCGTTGATTAAGAGGCTTTAATTTTAGTGGCATTTATAGGATGGTTCTGAGATAAATGCCATATTTTATCTTCAGTTTGAGAAAATGGAGATTTTCATGAAGAAAATAAAACCGCTGAGAGAAAGTCGCAGGTGACTTTTGGAAGTTTAAGAGCGTTTACGTCGTTATTAGAAAGAGATCTGCAAAGCTGCAAGAACTAATTTCTTCTGATTTCATCCCAACAGTTTTACTTCCTTGTTCAACTTCTTTTTGACCATTTTGAGCTGATTTCTCTCTTTTTTTAGAGAAACTAATCTCTGGTGTGAAACTTTCAGTTCTCCATTCGGCATCAACTCATCTGGATTAATTAAATAGAGTTTTTCTAGCCCAGGACTCCTGGTTATTGCCATCATCAACAGCAGCTTAACTTCAAGGTGGTGCCTCCGCACATTAAACATGCTGCTGTGAAAACTTAGCTGAAGAAAACTTGGCTTAAACAAAACAGTCACTCTTACAAAAGACATTTTATAGAGGTGGCCAATAAAAACAACAAATAAAACTGGTTCAAGAGAAAATTTCCATCTGGGACTAAATCCCTCCATAGCACTGATTCTGCTCTACTGAGAGTTTTTAAATCTTTTAGCAACAGGTTCTGGTGATATTCAACTCCTGGTTTTACTGGATTTATTGGCCTACAATACTATTGATCAAATCGTTCTCATCTTGACGCGGGGCCGATGGATCCGCATCACTGGTTTTAGTCCGACCGCACTAGCAGATGTTTTTGTCTTAGTTTCTGTGGTTAGAGCTTGAACTCTGCTGCGCTGACCTGGGGTGTACCGCAGGGCTCCATACTTGGACCTGTGCTTTTTTTCTTTGCCAGCTGCCAACTTTGGCCAAGTTAACCGTTTTTAAAGGTGTTTTATAAATAAATTTGATTTTATTGTTGTTTGGATCAGGAGGAATAAGGTCTAGAGAGAGATCAGTCCTGTTTTAGGACTTCCTTCAGCTGGGATGTCTCCCATAGAGATGGTTCACAGTGTAGTAACAACAGATCTATTTCTAATGCCACTTTCAGCACAATTTAAATGACAGCTGCTTCTTTCTCACTGTGTCTCTCATGATAACAAATTTTGCTGGACAATAACTTGTCCCAAAACTTACTGCAATAAACAATAACATTGTTTTGAGACCATTTTCGAGTAATATAATGGTAACAGTACAATAATAATGCAAGAACATATTCTCAAGGATCAATAAACTTTAAATTCTGATGAACATTTAACTCTGAAACTGGAAGACATTTAAAATACCCAAAATAAACAAACAAAGCAACACATAAAATTAATTATGAAGCCTCTGAAAACAACATTGTCTTTCAAAAAAAACTGCTAGTTGACCAAAGCACCAAACTGAAGACCAGTTTTGGTGGAAAGAGAGAGGAAACAGAAAAATTATAAGTCAAGCAAATGAAAATTATTGAGTTTGTTTTCATTTATCATATGATTAATTCATTTATTGTCTATTGTGACAGGCCTATTTGTCACTACACAAAATGGGAAAAATCTAAATATTACCTATAGGTAATGTGCAGGCTCCTGTAGCATTAAGATCCTTCAACAATGTCGACATTATGGGTAAAAGTTTCTGCTTGCTCTCCTCCTTTGAAATAAAGCCACTTTCCAACTGCAACACAGCAGGGAGAAAATATTAATATGATCTCCAAGACATTTTACTATAAAAATATGAGGGACAAAAGCTCATTACAGCTGTAACAATATGATGTAGTGAGAGTAACATTTTACTCCTTACCTCCAGAGTTGTGAGGTACCCAGCCAGCTTTTTGACAATTGGCTCAAGAGCGCATGTGTTGGTCTGAGCCTCACAAACAAAGCCGAGGTTAAAGAGGAGAGCATTTCGGCTGTACTTTTTATGCTCGATGCACACTGGACAGCCGATTAGCTTCTTCTCCATAGCAGTGCTAAAAAATAATAAACGTTTAAAATAAATAGATATTGAAATAGAACCAAACCAAAACATTTAAAAACTGAAGCAAAAAGACAGTGTTGGATGACATACACTGTAATTAATTTGTTTTGTAGCTCTGGCTTGGTGATGATGTAAACTTGGACCGTGTCGAACAATTCCCGTGAAATGTACTCCTCTGGTACCTGCCAAGAAAAGGACACAGAAATAAATATACACCTTAATATTTTGGGATTAAGTCCTTAAAAATAACTACAAACACAAAACCAAAAAAACTCACAACAAAGAAAACAAAATTTACATTTATGTATCAAAAACCAAGTAACTTTGATCCGGACTCCAGCTTTTACGGATACTAGACAGTGAAGTATTTGTCTCCAGATGTACGCTGACCACTTAAAGTTAAAAAGTGCATAAAACATTTAATTATTTGAGTGTCTTTAGAGAATTGGTTTGATTATCTAGTGTCATAAAAAAGTTTGCAAGACAAATTCAAATTCAGAAGTACTTTCTTCTTTCCAGAAGGAAATTAAATGTTGTAACTCGTATTATGCAACTGTTGTAGTTGCTTGTGGCTAAGGGAAGGAAGGATCTCCTGTAGCTGCATGTATTGCGGTGGCTTTGAAAAAGCCTCTGAATGAAGACACTTTGTTGAGGTTCAACAGTCTCATGAAGACGATGCTCAGGGTTGTCTGTAATTTTATGGAGAATCCTTCTTGTTCCAGAAAAGTTCCCACTAGTTTTTTAGCCTCTGTTTTGTTTGTTTAGACGAGACGTTTAGCAGTTTTATTATATATTCTCAAAGATGCTAACAGAACACGAGTTAAAGGAGTATCAACCTTATGTCTTTGAGCCAATCGATGTTCCTATGAACGGAGAAGGTGAGATAAAAAGTGATATTGACCATTTTCAGAATATAAACTGGTACAAATTTGTCAAGATTCCTGTTTGCTTATTTTTTTGCAAATGACTGGTTTCTGTGCACTATCATCACTGATAAGACCATTAAAGATATTTGAAAATGAAATTTAGCCAATCCAGTCTGACCTGGTACACTTTTCCAAATTTATCGTTGCAACATTTGCTGTGATTTCACATGCAACTCTTTTTATTCTGGAGCCAGAGAGAATATACAAACACTTGTAAAGGAAGATATCTGAAAAAGGAAGCATTTAAAGAGGAAAATAACATTAAACTATTTTAAGGCAACAACAAAATAGAACAACAAATAGAAAAACTGATCACTTTATAGCTTCTTTAGTGACAAACCATCATGTGACTGATTTTACAGAAAAGTCTGGCGAGCACAGGGTTGTCAAAATCTAGAACTACTATCCGACAACTTTTAAATGCATCCCTTCTCCGACACCTGTAATAAGTATGTAATTTAGCTCTGCACATGTTTGACTCAGGTGTGTTATTGAAATGATGCATCTAAAAGTTGCGATATAGTAGCTCTCCATGACTGGGCTGGCTGCTTTAACAGGCATACGTGCTTACCTGATAAGTTATCTTTGGACCCAGAGTGGGGTGAAACTCACTGAAGAATATGCACTCTATTCGAGTTGTCATGTTCAACATGGACCTTTCCTCCTCCTGTGTTATGCTAGCTTCTAGCTGTAGCGTTAAAAACGAGCAGGTGAGTTCTTCTAAAACAAACTACAAACAGCTCCAAAGTTGTACGACATCTACATAACAGTGATATTTAAGTGATATAGAGATAAGTCACGTCGCTTTGTTGTTTAAACCATCTGAAAACGCTGCAGATTTTTACAGCAAACTGTCCAAAGAGACGAGACAACACTGCTGCGTTCAGAGTCTCCACAGAATTTACGCTTTTAAACACTCTAATGAAGAAAACAGGAATATGTGAAAACTAAAATTGGCTACAGAAAAAGTAAATATTTTAATCGTTGAACTGCGTTATATTTGCTTTTAGTGGGTTTTGAATGTCTATGGTCCCACTCTGTCCTCCAGTAGGATGGAAATGTCCCCTTCAAGTTACGGAATTGTAAGCTAGCAGTTGGACTTTTCATATAGTTCACACTAAAGCGATGTGATATAAGAGTTTAGACACAATTTTTTAAGTTTTATAAGCTATTTGACACCCAACTACGAGACAACAATTCGTTAAAAGTTAGATTTACCACAGTCTTTAAAGGGACCGCGTAGGGTACAAACGTTTTTGCGTCATAGGGACGTAAGTGGTGTTTATCACATACGTAGGACGCTCAACAAACATGCTATCAGTTTTTGTAACTGTCTGAGTGTTTTATGGGTTTAGAAATGTTTTTCAGAGCTATAATCGGTTATCTTGTTTTCGCTTTAAGAGGGGAATGAAAACTGATAACTGAAGAAAGTTCCAGACACTTTTTTCTATTTAACCATGTGGTGGAGACGGACCCTTAGCTCGAGCTACCGATGCTATGTGGAACGCAGGCGCAGTGGGGCAAAGGTAATTCGGTGTTTGCTGTATAAACTGCAGCAAAGCAGAAGACAAATGAATGTGTTTTAGCACATCATTAGCACATCACTGTGAATGACTCTAAAATAAGAGGCACAACAAATCTGTTTATTTTTAAATATAGTTTCTGTAGTCAGGCAACTCAGGCAGAATATTATATAATCATACAAAATGCTTTTATTATTAACGTTTCTTCAGCTGGTTGCCTTTATATGCGCGCAGAAGAAGAATAAAAATACCCTGCATCACTAAGCTCTAATTATATGATACAGAGAGGAGCTAAAGCGTGTGGAGAAGATCTTACTTCCTATGAAAAGCTTCATGTTTGGATATTTCATATCACTTTTAGTAATCCTGGAGAAGTCAAGTAATATAAGACATCAAGAAAAGGCATTTTAAGATGTAAGAAATGTAAGAAATTTCTGATGAGGAATAAATTAGGTTTATTCCCACTTAAAATGGCTAAAATCACACATAAAGTCAAACGTACATGATGAAAACATCATTATTCTGTATTTTGAAGGAGGATTTATTTAGCTTGGTGTGCTCCTGACTTCTGAAATGAGAGTAAACACCATGGTAAGACTGATCAAGATGAAAAATAAAATAGATATTTGCAACTATATGTGCTTTAGCACACCAATTTCATATATACTTATCAGTCATAAGATGATAAACCCTGACGGATCATATGAAGCAGCTCATCTGGTTACAACACAGTACTCTACTCTGCTGCACATCTGAACGTCACCCAAAACACACAATCCCTTCTCTGAAATATGGTTGTGGCGGCCTCATGTTGTGGGGATGCTTTTCTTTACCAAGAACAGAGAAACTGGGAGATTGAAAATGGTGAACCCTGCAAGAACACTTAGAAAAAGAGGTGGAGGTTCACCTTTAAGGAGGACAAAACACTCCTAAACAAACACCCAGAAACTGCCTAATGTTTGTCTGTCTATAGAATAAAGTCCCAAAACATGAACTGAAGTGTATTGGCAACAACTATTTGAAGAAACATGTATACTATGATTAGGATTAGGGTTTGTTTCAGACCTTTCACAAAAGCAAAACAATCAGATGGAAGGACAACGAAGCAGAGTCAGCAAAAATAATCCCCTCTGTCTGTTATTCATCAATCTGAAAAGGAGTGGATAGAAGTAAACGCTTTTATTTCCCTTTTGACGTCTTTCCTCCACTCAAACAAAATGCCAGTTAGAATAATAACAATAGACAACCAAAGAATTACATTACAAACAGACTAAAACAGTACAGTGTTAGAAATAAATGTAGCCAGCATTCAGTTTTTGTCCTCATTCCAATATTGATCAAAAGCCATCACATTATTTTTTAACTGTTTTAGGTTTTCACTTGGCTTTGGCTCATTTCTCCCTGTATGTCCTGGTGATACTTTTAAATGAAAACTGTTTTTATCAAAAAATCAGTTTTCAGCTTCATCCAAAATTAAAAGGTAGCAGCATTTCTACCCATATTTTAGTAATTTTATTAAGCTTTTTTTTTGCATTTGTAAGTAGGTGTTGGTATTTACTGTAACTTTTATCATTTATTGTAATATATGTCTTATCGTGAGAATTTTGAGGTATTGTTACAATAAATTGCAAATAATTGATGTTTGAAAAAAATCTGTCTGTATTTTTAGTTTTGCTATTTTTTTCACTGTTTGTTCAACAAAAGTATTAATATCAATAAATCTGAAAATATGATTAATGCAGTCACTATGTGCAGTTTAGTGATGCTAATTACACTTCATTATGAAATATTGTCCTAAAGAAGCTTTGTTTTTCCAAGAGCTGACTTTGTGATATTCATAAAGTTACCTGAAAAAATAATCAATAGTTATTATTGTCACTTTTATCAATAGTCCCACAAAATATGATACAAATTTAAGCTCAGTATTTGTAAACGTACCATCTACATTGGAGATCCTGATATTGGTATATTAAATTTTTTCACTAATAAAACTCCTTTATCAGATTTGGCGCTGCCTCACCAGACCCACATGCAGCGCTCCGGCCTTTCCTGCGGGCCGGATCACGGCGCTTCAGGCTCTGGATGTTTGGAAGAGGCACTTTGTGGAGAACGGTGTGACGGAGCCTGAACAGTCGAGCCAATACATCATCGCTCATCTGCTTGGAGCGAAAACAGTGAGTCACTCTTTCCTCTGTTTCCTATTTAATCCTTCCAGGACAGCGATAGCATCTCTTCCTGATCTGTTTCCAGATAGAAAGTGTCGAGCAGCAGAGGTTAGCAGAGTTCCTCAGCAAAGAGGAAACGCAGCAGGTGTGGCGGCTCTGCTCCAAACGTCTCTCCAGGTGAGTGCCTTGTTGAAATCTCTGTGTGTGAAATCACAAGTGATAGTTTTCTGGGTTTGTGATGTGCAGAATGCCGGTGCAGTTCGTCATTGAGGAGTGGGACTTCAGAGACCTGACGCTGAAGATGAGGCCTCCAGTTTTCATACCCAGGCCTGAAACCGAGGTTGGTGACAATAAAAACAAAAAGACTTCACGCTGGAACACGCCTCTTCATTTATCATCAACTTTATTTTTACAGACATGAAACCTTTGGACACACACATTTTGTCAAATTTGGTTTACTGTGCGATTCCCCACTTGAAAGGGAAAGTCTCTACTGTGAATCTTAACTGGATTTCACTCAGAGAGAAGTCACTTTAGCTGATCCATCTTTATTTTTATATGATGGTCATCATAGTTTTTAGCCTTCCAGCCACATAGGTGAAAAACCTCAAGAGAAACAGAAACGCATCTATTACATTTTGAAGTTAACAAGATAAATACATTGTGAAATAATCAAACAGATTTCCACCCCCTTAAACCAATTATTCCAAAAGTATAATAAATATCAAATATTTTATAGTAAAATTCGACACCAATAAATAAATTAGCATATTTATCAACATTTCTTAAATATATTTTTAGTCAAAATTCTATTCAACATTTATTCATTTTTCACTTTCTACCATAAACAATAAACACCAAGTGTATTTTTTATTTTATTACATGTTTTAAAAAATTACTCACTTGATTTGATTTGAATATTAAAACTGTTCCGTACAACAATCAATCAGAGTCCATGTGCTGCTCCAATGAGACTCAGGAAATGAGCAACCTCATTGTGAGGCTTACCGGCCGTCCTTCACAGTTTGTAGAAAACCTTTGCACAGTTCTGAATTCATGTGCTACCAGCACTGTTTGCTTCTCATGCTGTGGCGCTTCTTCTATCAGGAGTGAGACGTCAGTCACACCAAAAGTACCTGCACTCTCTGATCGCTAGGAGATTGAGTCCACCTAGTTCTCATCACTAACCAGGAGAGAAGCCTTCTGCTGTAGAAAGGTGCAGCAGAAAGGTGCTGCAGAGGGGAGTGGCTACCTGGCAGTTCGCCAGAACACATATTAAAACAGACAAAAACTAGTAGCAACATTCACGGTAAAACAATGAATAATTAACAGAAGTAATCAATTATAGGGAGCAGATTTAGACAGTGGCTTGCAAAAGTGTTCATATCTCTTCAGCTTCTCCATATTTTGTCACTTTACAACCACAAACATAAATATATTTCATTGGACTTGTGCACACCGCACCTTTCAGTTTTTTAATTGTTTAAAAAAAAAAAGATTTAATCATGTATGACTTCCTTTCTGCTTCACAATTGTACTTCACTTTGTGTTGGTCTTTCACATAAATTTCTAATTAAATATATTTATGTTTGTGGTTGTAATGTGGGAAAAGGTTTAAGGGGTTTGAATACTTTTGAAAGCCAATCTATGTAAATATGTGATTAGAAATGTCATGAGATCAATCACACTCTAGAGCTGTGATTAACTTTATAAAAGTAAAAATGCACATTTTCAAAAATGTTTCATAAAATGTTTAATTGGTTTTCATATTTAGAAATGTTTAAATAAAAGTAATTTTGTTCCAAATACAGTAAAACTGTCGCCATCGGTGGCTACGCTAACTAGCCTGAGAGTTCATAGCAGAGTCTGCTAAAAGGGAGAAGCTGTAGGAAAGCAGAGGGAAAAGCAGTGCGTACATGAGCATGATTGACAGAGGCTCTGATCGATTTGTTAGCACTGGGAGTTAACAAACAAGCCAGAGGAGCTTAATTTTTTTTCACAGATCATCTGTTTCATAATAGTTTTAACAAAAAAGTAAAGAACATAATTAACAAAACAAAAGTAAAAGATCACTTGAAATGATCAGTTTCTCTGTTTTAACGTTTTATAGGAATATGTTTGAGTAAAATGAACATTGTTCTTTTACACTATGAACTTCTGACAACATGTCTCAAATAACGCAAAGAAAACAAGTTCATATTGATTTAGGAACAACAATACTAATGTTTTAACTCAGACATCAACATTTGGTGGAATAACCAGGTTTTCAGGCTCTTCATTTGTTCCAGAGCTGCATTTTTATAAAAATTTAAACCAGATTTATCTGTGTTTCGTTTGGTGCAGGAGTTGGTTGAACTGGTGCTCACAGATCTGCAGAATCATCCCGGGTCCACAGAGACGACGCCAACGTGTTTGGAAGTGGGTTGCGGTTCTGGTGCCATTTCTCTCAGCCTGCTGAAGAGCCTCCCTCAGGTGAGCTTTGTGGTTATAATCAGAAGCAGCTTGTTAGCCTCACTGCCATGCGTCATATTCCTGAAAGCTGCTGGCTGCACATTTAGGAATTGCATAATCAGTTTGTTCAGAGGCCTTTTTGAAACACAGGAACAAGCTGCGGATGAATCACCAGGAAATTCAGAGAAAGGCTTTCTGGCTTTTCATTTCACTGTCTCTCTGCTGCAGCAGCATCTCCACTAGGATGCATCGCTTCAGACTGAATGGAGGAAATATTACCAGAGGCAGCTCTGTAGAAGAAATTGCAGGAATTTATTGTGTTTTTTTGGTGTAGCTTTATAGCATAGCTGGCACATGTGGTTGGAAAATGTTCCCCAACACTCCCTTGGCATATTAAATGCTGCGTCTGTAAACTGACACTTGTAGCTAAATATTTAGATGTCAGCTCATGGTCAGAAAGTGAAACAGTTGGCACCGCTTCTCCAGGACGCTTTCACAAAAGGAGAAAACATTCCTGATTACTGAAGGTTCCTGCGCTTACATTCATTTGTAACAACACTGTTTAACAACAGGAGCAAAATACAAACTAAAATATTTATGTTTAGTGTGCAAGAAAACCAAGAACATGCATATTTTACCGTGGAAAACGTCTGAGAGTCCTTGTTAGAAAAATAAAAAAGTCCTGTTAAAATGAATAAACCAAGAGAAATGTAGATAAAGAAGTGGAGGTCTGACTAATTTTAGGGATGAAAATTAGACAGACCTCTAATAAAATAAACATTGAAAAGCAGGAACAGCACGTTATTTAACTAAGAAGACAACAAGAATAATCCTGTACTTGTTTTTGTACCTTTAGTCATGGCTCAGTTTTCCTTTGTTCTCCGTAACAAGCAGACTTCTAGGAAACTGTGGAAAAAAACTGAGCTCTGCAATCTTAAATGATTCATTCCTAATCTGGAAAATGCAGTTAATAACCGTATAAAGAGCTTTTCAAAAGCTACAGTGTACAATTCATCATAAGTAACGAAGAAAAGAATCATTCAGTGTTTATTTCAGGACTAATAAACCCAAAGCTCTGAGTCACGTACTTTTATCTCTCTTTCTGAATAAAATACTTCCTAGCAGAAGTAGTGCAATAAAACAACTAATCCTGTTTGTATGTAATCTGCAGACATTCAATAAGATAATTTAACAGTAATTATTACATTTAGTTTAATACTGGCTGCTTGTTTTAAAGCAAACATCTAAGAAATTTGAGAAAAAAGAAGATCAGGATACACATTTATTGAAGCTGTCATCTTTAAATGAATGTAGCTGATTCAGTGTTGCTATCTACATTTATCCCTATAAATGTAGATAAATCCTTTAAAACAAAATAGTTTATGCTTTGAGAAAACTTTTCACAATATCTAATAGCCATAACTAGAGGAGAAAATAACCTGTTTTGATTTTGTAGCCAATATTTCTATTAGGAATTAATGTCATAAAGTGATAAATCTCATCTGATAAGCATTTAATGACGTATTTTATCACCGTTTCCTCTCATCGTTAGGGCGCAGTTACTGGAATGCTAACGCGTGAGTTCGGCCGAGGCTCTCGAAGGACGAGTGAAGATGTCACATTTCTCTTTCTCTCCTTCCACTTCCTTGTTAAAACCTGTCGGATCAGCTGGGTGTGTGTCGCCGTGTTCCCAACTTTCACAAAAGCTTTCATCACGTCGTTTGCTGAAGAACAGAGCTGCCTCTGTGCTTCACACAGACTTGCATGAGAAGATTCGCTTTCATTTTGGTCAATAAATGCAAAGTGTGGAAACGCATGTTGATCAAATAAAAACAACCGTTTACTGGTGATAAATGTGAGGGGGGGGGGAATGCTTTTGTGTGTTTTAAAGTGTGAGGGAGCAGCAGGTTATGAGAAGTCCGTCCTGAAAACAGAAAGTTTTTTACTCGGCGTGTTTGTTTCTCCTCCTCCAGCTCGAAGCCTTTGCCTTGGAGCGAAGCCAGGATGCAGTTGATTTAAGCCGGGAGAATGCGTCGAGGTAATTGCGCCACAGTAAGCAAACTGTGACTGTCCCAGAGGTCAGAAGTTACTCTTTCTATGATTTTTAAAAACATTTTTTTAGTGTTGCTGCTGTGTTGTTGTTTCTTCTGCAGGTTGGGGCTTCAGGACAGACTAAAGGTTTATCATATGGACGTGATAAAAGGTATAAAAACACAGACTGAGACAAAATGCTGTGTTTTTCTCTAATTAACCAGACTTATCAGGTTCTGCTCTCTATTGCTGTGGGTTTTTTCCAGATGCAGAACAGATGCCAGGTCTGTTTAGCTCCATTTCAGTGTTGGTCAGTAACCCTCCTTACCTGTTTTCAGAGGACATGGCAACCCTGGAGCCTGAAATTTCTAGGTGACCTGCAAACAAATCTCTACATTTGATCTGAAAATGTGTAAAAACCGATTACTGGAGCTTCTCACAGGCGGACGTAGCTGCTCTCTGGAAATTCATCTAACATAAAACAAAAGACAAAGATCACATGTGTCAAACTCGAGGCCCGTGGGCCAAATCTGGCCCGCCGTAACTTTTTATGTGGCCCTCTAAATTCTAGACTAAACATTAAATATGCTTAAATATTATGTTATCAAGCAAATCAATGCAGTTTTTATCAGTTTATTGCCAAATTACATCAAGCAGTCCCTCCAGTTTCTTGTGAATTGTCGTGGAAATTCAAGCAAAAAACAAATCCTGCACTTTTTTGTGCTAATAATCGGTAGTTTATTGCAGATTTTTCTCAGAAATTGTGAAAAACTGTCTTACTTGTTCTAAACAGTTGCCTCACCCTTAACTGGTGTCAGATTATGGTCCATGATCTATACAGCGAGTAATAAAAAGTCATAAATAAGCACAAATATCACAAATATTTCCAAATTAGTAGCACAAACTCTTTGATTTTTGTTTTGCAGAAGATCACAAACCAATCGTGAAATCCTGGAGGGACTGAAAAAATTTTCAATATAATTTGATTTTAAGAACTCATTAATATTTTTGACGGGTTTTATCAATACATTCTGGCCCAACCGACCCTTTAAGAACATTCCTGATTCCTTGATTTGGCCCAAAACAAAAATGTGCTTGACATCAATCGCTGACATAGGTACTTGATTCTAGACATACAAGAATGAAGCAAACAACTCAGTTCAGTTATAGATTTCCATTTGTCAGTAAATACCTTGAAATCAGATCATCTATATTTAAGGACACATTATTTAAATTATGAGCCGTTTGTCCTGATAGCCTGGAAGACGAACTAATAACAAATAGCATTTATAGGTTTTTGTGCTGGTGAAGACGTCGACACGTCAGATTTAGTTCATAAAAAATGAAACTGTCCAGCCAAAACCAAGCAACGTGCACTAACCGCTGTTGACAGAGTAGTTTTATCATCCATAATTTATCAGCAGATTATCTGCTCAAGCAGAAACTGCTGAAGTCAGGGAAAAAAATAGTCTTTATTATTTTAAATCTGAAGATAACTTGGGTAAAAATGCAAGTAAGGGATAATGTTTGAGTTTCCAAACTTATTATTTAAAAGATAAAACAATCTGTATTGCATTGATTTATATATTTTGTGTTTGAACTTTGATTTTCCAGATTGCAGCTCGAGTTAAATGTTATTTTCATATCAGTGCTTTGAGTTTCTGACTCATAACTTGTTCAAAAATGAATAAATGAGACATTTTGAAGTGTTTTTGGCATCGGGACAACATTACGGGTTTTAATCCTAACATTACGGGTTTTAATTCTAACATTACGGGTTTTAATTCTAACATTACGGGTTTTAAATCTAACATTACGGGTTTCAATTCTAACATTACGGGTTTTAATCCTAACATTACGGGTTTTAATTCTAACATTACGGGTTTTAATTCTAACATTACGGGTTTTAATCCTAACATTCCGGGTTTTAATCCTAACATTACGGGTTTTAATCCTAACATTACGGGTTTTAATCCTAGCATTACGGGTTTTAATCCTAACATTATGGGTTTTAATTCTAACATTACGGGTTTGTTATCCTACCATTACGGGTTTTAATTCTAACATTTGTTATCCTACCATTACGGGTTTTAATTCTAACATTACGGGTTTTAATCCTAACATTGCGGGTTTTAATTCTAACATTACGGGTTTTAATCCTAACATTACGGGTTTTAATCCTAACATTACGGGTTTTAATCCTAACATTACGGGTTTTAATTCTAACATTACGAGTTTTAATTCTAACATTACGGGTTTTAATTCTAACATTACGGGTTTTAATTCTAACATTACGGGTTTTAATTCTAACATTACGGGTTTTAATTCTAACATTACGGGTTTTAATCCTAACATTACGGGTTTTAATCCTAACATTACGGGTTTTAATTCTAACATTACGGGTTTTAATTCTAACATTACGTGTTTTAATCCTAACATTACGGGTTTTAATTCTAACATTACGGGTTTTAATCCTGACCTGTGGTTCTGTGGGACTGATGGCAACTCCTGTTGGGATTTATTTTTACTTCTTACTTTCAGATTAATCGGATTAATCGATTATTGAAATAACCGCCAGCTGGTTTAATAATCGATTAATCATTAACAGAGTATAAAGTCTCTAAAAAAAAGAGTATTTGCTGAAAGAATAAAATACTCTATAATTAATACATTTTGTATTTGTAATAAAAATAAAACACCTTATGGACATAAAACTTATGTTTTATCATAAATTCCTCAAGTTGCATAGATTTACAGTGACTTCATTTGGTTCAAAGTAAAACAAATGTTGCTATTGAACTGATAATCGGTTAATCCAATAACTAATCAACAGATCAGTTGTATTAATTAGTCAAGCAGAAAGGCTGAGAAATCCTCATGTTGATGTTAGAAATATTTTTTATGATGCATCCTTTGCTACAAAGTAATCCCATGTTATTGCGTTTTACTTAAAAAAGGATTTTAATTGTTTATTTGCATCTTTTATTGCATTTCTAGTATTGTTTAAAAAGGCTTAAAAGAAAATTCTACAGACTGTGCCATTTTTTAATCATCAGGCTAATCAATTGATTTATCGATTACTAAAATAATCATTAGTTGCAGCCCTACTTTCTTTATAAGAGCCCAGTTGTTTATCCTGGGTTAACTCTGGGTTTTATTCATTAAATAAAACTTATAAAGACAAATGTTTGCACTGGGTTGCAGTTTTGCACAATTGTCTGTTGGTCTGTCCAATAAAATCCAGATAAACCAGAATAAAATTATATGTTTGGCTAGTAAATATGTTGACAATCTAGTGCAGTGGTTCCCAAAGTGTGGGGCGCGGCCCCTAGGGCGTCGCAGTACCGTTGCAGGGGGGGCGTGGGAAGCAGTACGGATGAATGAAAAAAAACAGTTAAACAAAAGTGTTTCACTGTAAAGATGGTTTGTAGTTTGTTTTGTTGCAACCTGAAGTGTGAAATAAACTTCAGTGGAGTTTAAAAACAAAATATGCGTAAAGGTTTATGTAGGTTTATGTCTGGTTGACCGATGTGTCTGCCCAGTTGATTTTTTTTTTTTTTTGGGGGGGGGATTTTATTGTAATCCATAGGGGGACCAGAAGAAAATCTTTGGTAACCACTGATCTAGTGAATGAGTCCAGTGAGCGGCTGCATGCTGCCATGCTGTGTGAAATGCTGCTTCTGCTCAGCTTCGTTCAGGGTGAATCAAAACTGTAGTAAAATTTAAAACACAGTTTAAAAATTAACTACACTGAGCACTGAATTCATTCAGCCAAGAAGTTTGTTTCTGATTTGTTTAATTAAACAGTTAAACGGCTGGGACTTTAAAAAGCTGAACTTATTGTTATTTTAATTCTTGAAAAAAGTGTTTCACGTTTTCTCTGGTTCTCAGCATTTTGGCTGATTTACGTCCAGTCAGAGGAAACATGTTGGTAGAATTAAAAGATTACTTTAAGCCTAAATCTGGCAACGCTGAGACATTTTTCGGGGCTAAACTTTGTTGTTTTTTGTTCCCTGTAATCAGAAAAATAATAAAATCTGAATATTAAATACTTTCAGAGATGAAAACGGTGCATTAATAAATTATTTAAGTGCATCAAGCAGATTTCAAGGGATGATTATAGTTTTGAGTTTTTTATTATAGTTTAGTTTTTCTGTTGGTTTAAATTAGTTTTTTCAAAAAGTATTGTATCTTGATTATGTATACATCGATTGGGAAATTAATACTTAATAGAAATAATAGCAGTTCAGCAATAATTGAATATATTTTCTAATTGACTCTGATTGCCACCATGATGAATACGGCGTGCCGCATTTTGATGAAAGCTGACGTAAACTGCTTGTGTGAAGAAAATTAAAAGATCAATTTCAGATGAGTTGGAAATAAATTCGTGAACGTCATGTTTTAGTTTAATAAAAGGACGACATTGCTCCATTTTATCTGAAAACGTTTTCTCAGTTTTAATAACTTCGATGTTTTCCAGGTTTGAGGATCGCGCCGCGTTAGATGGAGGTGAAGATGGACTGAATGTGATCAGACAGATTTTAACTCTGGCTCCAGACTTTCTGTCAAACAGAGGGTAAGGCAGCCAACACACACACACACACACCTAGGTTTAATTCCTAATGGCACCTATACGCAGAAGGGGCCGTCTCTGAAAAACACACGTATCATGTTGCGTGTTTAACAAGCTTTCTGCGAGGCGTCCCCTGAACCCAGTTCCAGGCAGACGCTGCCTCCATCAAGGTCACCCACCGCCTGTAATCCTGTTGTGTTAATTTGATTTTAAGCCTTTTTCATCTCAATCCTCCCTTTGATAAACAACAGCCGGATTTACTTGGAGGTGGACCCCAGACACCCTGCGCTCATTCGCCGCTGGGTGGAGGACAACGTGGAGGAGCTCCGGTTCGTGGAAACACGGCAGGACGTCAGCGGCAAGTCAGTGCTTCAAAGAGATCAACACACATTCCAAGAATTTTAGATTCAAACTGGGAGTTGTGTGGTCTAAATCTTTGCATTTGGTGTGGTTTTGCTTCCTAGGCCTCGTTTCTGCATCCTCCAGAAAGAGGAGTCACATAAGGCCCCCGAGGTGGATCAGGATTGAGAAACCCAGATCCTATTACGCTGGCTTTAGCTCAGGTCGCCTCGGCTCCCCCCCCCAACACCTGACCCAATCTCCTCAAAATTAACAATTTCACACAAATAGTTTCCGTACCAACGCTGCACTTTTAACCAGCGGACAGTCAGCAAACACGCCCCATCTCGCAATAAAAAAAAAAAAAGAGGAAAGTGTGTGTGCGACGGCACAAAGCAGGCTCAGAGCTGAAGGTAATTACCAAAGCTTTTCTTAGAACGCTCCCTCTCAGAATCCGCCTCTCTCCTCCCAGGAAGCATTCAGTAGTTCTGTGAATCCGCTGATGAGCGGTCCTCCCCTTTTGCTTGTCCACCCCGCTGACTCAGATTGCATCGTTGAGCAAAAAGACACACTCAAAACGCGATCCGAATTCAAGCTCAAAGGCCGCACAAAGCCTTTGTGTCTCAAAGGTTTTGTGTGGCGAAAACATTTCACAACGACGAGCGTCACAAGAGCCGGCAGCATGTGACTGTTAGTGGTGCGGAGTTGTTGAAATAACTGGATTTTAAGCAGCACAGAAATTGTAAGTTCCAGTTTTAATAGAAAAAAATGTACACATGTAAAAAGTACAAAAATGGTTTTGCTGAGAAAAATAAAATGGCATGAAAGACGTCTCAGTGAAATCAGTGTCATTTCTTAACCAGTATGTACATCCAGACGCGGCGGCGTCCATGTCTGAGGAGCCTACAGTACCGACCTCCTGCTCTCCACAGGAGGGTTGAAGTCTGAAGCCAGACACATCAGAACGTCTCTGTGACTGGCCTCCGCAGGTCCAAACTACCTGCTGCACAGTGTCTCCACCTCCTCTAGCGTAAATCGGGTCAGTTCAGCTCCGCTCCTGCTCACACCTTGAAGGGGTAGTCCTGCAGGAAACGCAGCAGCGGCTTGGGGAGCGGCAGCTGCTCCACGCCGGCGCTGTGTCTGTTGATGACGAGGCGTGTCAGGTGCTGCAGAGTCGGGAGGTTCTGAGGTTTGTACACGGCCCGCTTCAGCTTCAGCACCACCGACGCCTCCTGGGCCGGCAGCTCGGAGGGCTTCGCCGGCGCCGCCTGCTCCTCCGCCCTCCGCTCCTCCGCTTTCCTCTCCGCCCCCATGTAGTGCTGCACCAAGCTGGGGACGTTGGGGAAGGACGAGAGGCTGGCCCGCGCCCCGGAGCTGGAGTCCAGCAGGAACTGGGCGCCGCTGTACTGGATCCGGATGCTGGTGGGTCCGCGCGCCGTCCTGACCGACAGGGTCAGCATGT
Organism: Xiphophorus couchianus; assembly: GCF_001444195.1. NCBI lineage: Eukaryota > Metazoa > Chordata > Actinopteri > Cyprinodontiformes > Poeciliidae > Xiphophorus > Xiphophorus couchianus. Next base: position 13,314,601 of record NC_040247.1, on the reverse strand, counting down.
ACAGAGGGTGGCTGCTGTCCCGCACCAGGAAGGCTCCCTCTGGGGTGTCTTGCAGGGCGGCGTGGGCCTGCGCTGCAGTGATGGCTCCCCAGTACCAACCTGCACACACACCATCACATTATGAATCTCACAGAACAGTTCTGCTCTGATGAACATGAAAACACTGGAGAAAATCTACCAAACTGAGTTAAATGGGTTCAGTCACTGATTTTACACATTTTTACTGCACAGACAGATAAACGAAACAAGAAAATTATTAAAATGAACATAAACCAAACTACAGCTCAGTCTGTCATCAATTAATCACAAAATTAATTCAAATCAACTCAATAATTTACATTCTGATGATTAATTTATTTGTTCTTAACATCCCAGTTGTTCTGTTTCTTCGAGAGTTGCTACTTTTCAAATGTTATTGTGCTTTATTCTTGGTCAGTGACATTAACAGTGATTCTGATTCTAATTGATATTTTGTCTACAGAAAAAGAAACAATCCATTTTATTGATGGTTTCGCTTCAATCAAGTTTGTTTTCCACAAAGTGGAAAATGCAAATTAACTAACATGAATACATCATGTAAACAAGACAGATTTAGCCAGAGAGGCTAACTCGCATCTTTAATGGTTTTTGGTGTTTTTTATTTTATTTATTCATTTTTAATATTTATATTATCTTCCAGTTACAGGGTCAACGGTTTACAAAATTTAAATGTATTTGTCTTTTCAGATCTCCAGTGCAATTATCAATACCTTACTTGAAAACTGTCTTAAAACAGCAATATTATGGTTTGGTACAATTTACCATCCAGCTGAATTTGCAATCATGATAAGCCAAACAAAAATATTCATCTTATGACTGGAAGACTTTACCTGAGTTTTCTAGGTAGCAGAAGTTGCTGGCAATCGCCCGCAGGTCCTTGGTGGGGTCCCATTTTGGGGGTTTGCTCTGAAAGCACGGGGCAATGGCGGCTGTTCCCTCCCGCATGCCCCACGGGGCCTGAGAAGATGGAGCAGCAGGGAGAAGAGACCTGGGTCTGGGGAAAGAAGCGAGAAGAAAAAAAAACGATGGAAAAATTATTATAACTGGCACAAACAAAACCCCTCCATAAATAAACCAGGCGCTACACTTCCAGGCTTTCATTAAGGGCCACATTTTGACCTTTTTGTTCCCGGATAATTTTGGTTTTATGACGCCATGTGGTAAGAGAGAAATGTTTTCTTTCGACGTCTGTATTCGTGTTAATTAGAAAGCATGTTAAATTTAGACAACTCTGTACTAGACATATTAATCTCGAAGGAAAATACAGTTCCTATTTATTAATATTCAGGGTTCCTATTTTATAATTTTTTTTACAATTTATATGACACGGCATTTTTGTCTTCTAATATTAAATTAACACACACATACACACACACACACACACACACACATACATATATATATATATATATATATATATATATATATATATATATCTTATATATATAAATAAGATCGATCCAACTATGTTATTTCCTTACTTGTGGCGCGTTAGTGGATTTATTTGTTTTAATTGCGCCTTTCTAATAAACTTGGCATCCAATTTAACCTGAAAAATGTTTCCGTGCAGATAAACAAACAGGACAGATTTTGTTCTCAGATATGCGCACTGACGTAAAAACGGCGAAAACAAAGAAAAGTCCACTCACCCTCGTTCACAAAGAATCATACTATAAAATCCTCCGGCGTAAAAATACGATTTGTTGTTTGGACTCAGAAACTAAACGCAAAAAAAAAAAAAAAAAAGGAGAGAGACGCGATGTGTCTGGAGAGACGGCTGCCTTTCTATTAAGACAAAAAAACAAATCAGACCTGTAGTATCGGTTCTACGTGAAAAGGCGAAACACTAAGCCGACCAGGATACGTTGCTGTCATGAACGTGAAGAGAAAAAAAAAGCCACTTCCCCGGTGCGAAGCGGCGCAGGTTAAAGAAATATAAAGCGACTTTTCTGTCAAAAAGCTCGGTCCGGCGGCGGCGGCAGCGGTTCGGAGTGTGTTGTCGCCAGACTGAGATCCAAATGTGTGAGGGACGGAGGCTAACAGCTCGGCTTTTAAAATTTACCGTTTCCTAGAAGTCGATTCTGAGAACTCCTCACAGAACCCCGCGGCTCTGACGTCACCGCGTCTGCCGCGTTCGCCGCTCCCGTTCGCTCGCCGCTTTCGCGTCACGACGTGCAAGCGATTCTGTGGAAGATTTATGGCAGGCCGTTTCAACATAAGTTCGGCCTGGAATCGGATATCCTGACTGCGGATGAGTGAAGTCGGAATTCCTTTTATTCTCATTGTACGCGGAAGAAAGCACAACAAAATTTAAAATATAGCAACTCTCGATGACAAATCAAGTAACTGAATAGAAATAATAAGTATATCTCAATAAATATAAAAAATATAGCATGAACAACTGGGAAGTTAAGGAAAAAATAAATAATTGATCATCAGGTTTTAGATGGATTAGCTGTGTCCCGTCGCTTGAGTTATGTTGAGAGGAATTTTGACTCGTCAAAATGTAATTGACGATATTGTGAATTATTATTCTTACCAGTCAGATCAGAATGTACATGCAGATATTATACATTACCATTCCGGATTTAGTAAAAATCTTTAGACACCTAGAATGTAATTAACATGACGCTGGCTCTGTCAATTCTCCGTGAATCATTAAGGGGGCTTTTGTTATCAACTGACCAATCAGTGGTCGCAATTTGTCCTGAAGTACACGCCCCTTATCTGGAGAAACTGAACCTCAAGCATGTTGCTGTTAGACAGATTTAAAGGAAAAAATAGGAAGTCATGGTCCAACGGTGTCAGTGGGGAATGTGCAATCCTGACAGCCGTTATCCAGAGTGTATAGAGGGTGGAATGTAATTTATTAAACTTCCAAATCCCAAACTGAGTCTGAATTAATGCAAGAAATGGATTAAGGTCTGCAGCCGACCTGAAACTGCGATTAACGGCAAATTCCACATGTTCTGCAGAAGGTAACTGGTCGTAAACATCCCATTTTTTTTGTCATAATGACACTTACTGATAGTCAAATCAAAGATTAATAAGTGAAGCTAGTGTTGCTTGATTCTTTTATGTGTGTAAATTCCATTGGTAGCTCTATGGCAGCATGAAAACATGTGCTGCAGTAACTGCGGTATTTACAGTTAAATACAGCAATGGGGTCGAGAGGGGTGCTGGTGCCTTTCTCCAATGGTCAACGGAAGAAAGGTGTTGTCCAGCAACCTGGACAGGGCTGCTACTGTTTATTTGTAAGCATTTTCCTGAGAGCAGATTTTATTTAAGTCACTACTCACCCCGTTTTGTATGTGCAAAATGCACCTGACTGCGTTCACACTCACATCCAATGAGACTTTGTGTCCCTCAACATTTTTCCTCTTGGGCTTTATAGGTGATTTCACTGTTGTTTCCCGCTAATAGCAGACCTGATGTAGGAGATGTAGAAGAGAAATTTCTTTCCTCAGTGTTGGCTGGTAAGGCAAAAGTGACTGAACATTTTTTCCCGCTACTTCTGTTACTATAACACTGTTTGTTTGTCGGGGTTTTCTCCACTTTCGCATGTTGCCTCCTTCATGTCAAATGCGGCTAGTCAGATGAAACCGAATTCATGTTAAAACGGCCTGCCATACAAATTCACCTCTCTCCTTTCCTCTTCCTGGTGTCTCGCGCGGCTCCGCTCTCGTCGCTGGAGAGCTGGCGCGCGCGTCGCTCCCAGGAACCGCCAAGCAGCTTCTGCCTACCGGCTTTCCAGGAATAATTGCGGGGCCTGGCTCCGCCCCGCCGGGCGGCCCTGACAGAGCCCTTATTCTGGGAATTCACCGCCTCGACATTAAAGATAATAGGAATGCGCTCAGGCTATTTCCAGTTATATAGATTTCCCTCGATCCTGTTTGGAAAAATAGGGCTGGAGCTTTTCGCGGAGCTTCAGAGCAAATTACGTTCGCGAAAACAGGTTGTTGTTGTAACAATAGCCTGTAGTCTACTGTTAGGCCCGAGAAAATGTCGTTTACGCTGTAATATGGGCCACTTTGTGGATTTCTATTGGAATATGGTTTATGTATTAACACGTGTGACCCATTCTTGGAATGATTTAGGACTACTCAAAGTGCTCATTTTATCTCTCCTGACATCCCATTCCAGGTAATCTAGGATATTTAGTCTTCTATAGTAGACAGCCACTATTATTTACACTGTATCAAGCTAAATAAGCCCCAAATAGATTTGTTCCTGCTGGTTTTATTCTTTTATCCATAGATATTCATTACATTTGCTGTATTTTTTCACTAAATAATGTTCTTTGTTGTTACAAATGAAGGCTCCTGTTGATTGTATATTTAAAACATTTTGCCTGCAGACATGTAATACAATGGATTGAAGCTCAGATGTAGAGCGAAATTCATAAAAGTCTCCTGACCTCAGCGAGAGGAATCTCAACCTCGTCCCAGGAATTTTGGAATGAGTGTATTTCTAAGAAGTCTTGTGGACTTTATCTATCCCTACAGGATGTCACTGAGCAAATATTTTCTTTTGTGGTTCACAAAGGAAAAAGAACATTAACAAATGGGGACAATGTACTTACACCCCCCCCCCAAAAAAATAAACAATTAAAAAGAACGTGGCATGGTTGACTTTAAATGTGCTCCTTAGGATAAAATCACAGATTTAATCCTGATTACATCAGCTTAGTGTTGCATTTCTGAGTGAGCGCGGTGAAATTTATTTGTGCTCACATGACAATGATGTGCAGAAGCAGAAGATAAGCAGAGCACCTCTGAACTTTAGGTTCAACCAGGACGTTTTGTGATTGTTGTATCTGCTCTGAGTTCCCTGCATGCAGACGGACTTTCTTTTTTACTCCTGAAAGTTGTTTCTAGAAAGCCAGCAGGCAGCAAAAAAAAAATAAAAGAGCCCATAAAACGCTCCTCCGTCTTAAATTCTCTTCCTGTTCGCGAAAATATTTAATGTGCTTTTCCTGGAAGACGGAAGGAATCTGGCTCCAGCAGCCTGAATGTCAACATCTGCTGGTTTTATTGTCTAGCTGCTTGAATCGAGTTAAAACAGCAGGTAATAGTTACAGACTAATCATTTCTGCTGCAGTTCAGACCTGAAGCAAAGGCCTGGGATCGCTTTTTGTTCTAAAATATACGCAATTCTTCCAGGTTTGCAGGATATTATTCCATATTATAGCTTGATTCATGTTCATCCTCATGCTGTTCAAGTGGATCCTGATACAACTAATGATATCTGAAACCCAGATTCTCAGAAAACTGGAGTATTGCATGAGATAAATTAAAAATAGAGGCGCGCTACTGTAATGGAGACATGTGTCAACTTGACGGATATCGAGCAGAAAGAGACAACCTCCACAAGTAAGGTTGAGCAACAAATGGGCTATAAAAGTTACTTGTTTAGCATGTTAATAGAAATTTGAGTGGAAGGTAAACATGTGGTAAGAAAAATGATGCACAAGCAAAGGAGGTAACTGCAGACTTGTTCATTTGTGTGTAATAATTCAACAAAAACACTCATTAAGATGCATTTTATTTTGCATTAGAGTGGTGCTTACACAGTGACTTGAGAAATCTGAGTTCGATTTACTCTAAAGTAGATAAAAATTTATTTTATTATTCAACTTTTCTCTGAAAACTCCACTACATTCACTTTAATTAAACTTTTTTAAGTTGCTATAGCAAAATTTTAAAGCGTTTGTTCTGCAGATATGATCTTGAAAACATTTTGTGTATTAAAATGAATCACCAACTTTTTAATCACCTTATAACCTATTTTTTTCCAACAATTTAAGCCTTGTGTATTGCACTTCATGCACAAAAAGCCTATTATATGAGATATCTTTAATAACTTATCACAATTTGCAACACTTTCTCAAAGTTTCCTCCTCCTCCTCCTTGTGCAACTTTGTCTTGTAATTTTCCACTTTGCACCACCAGACGGTTGCCGGTTAAAACGCCACCAGAAACCCAAGGCCGCGCTCGCTTGCTCTTGACTTGAATGCGTCTAACTTTTCACACGTAAACACCCTCCCTTTACCTAGAACTTACTGAGAACTGGGTGCTGTCGGGACTCACTGAAAAACAATCTCCTCCCTCTGTGTTAAACAAAACAAAACAAAACAAAACAAAAAAAAAGTCAAGGAAATTCTGAGAAAATTGGTCGGTGCTTAGAATCAGCTGCAGAAATTCATCCTTGGTGAGTTAGGAGAGAAAAGAAACGTATTCATCAGCAGACGGTTAGTCAGAGGATTGGCTGGACTGAAATGGCTTTCAGCAACACAAAGTGTTTGTTCATGATTTTCAGCTTACTGTGGCCGATTCAGAGAATATGTCAAATATTTCTCTCTGCTTTTTTCAAAAAAACTCCTTCAGGTTTTGGATGAAGTTTGGACATTTTTCCACTAGAGCTGAAATTGTAGAGCTTTAACTATTATTCACAGCATGAGCCAGATTTTAGGTCTCTCCATAAGGAGTAGATCAGTTGATCTCGTTTTAAATAAATAGTTAATGTTTTCAGGTGTGTTGGATGTTTTTAAACCACAATCATCACATTCGTGTCTTTTTTTTTTTTTAATTCAGTGATAGCAAAAATACGAATGGCATTCGTTAAAGCTGTTTTAGCAACAGAATAAAAGATGTGTTTTTATACAAAGTTTTAGACCTTTAGTTTTCAGAAATCCAGATTTTCTTGCAATCTGTTCAAGTCCTTCTACTTTATGTTTTTTTGCAGACTTTTTAAAGTTTTTTTTAAAATTAGTTTTTAGTCTTTTTGACCCATCGTAACTGTGTATGAAGCTGTGCACTGCAAAAAAAACACTAAATCTCAACAAGTATTTTTGTCTAGTTTAGTGCAAATATCTTACTGCACTTGAAATAAGACAAAACTAACTTGTAAGGTTTTGTGTTTTTGCTCATAAAAAATGATCAAAGTGAGCAAATTATGGCATAAAAGAAGTAGAAATATAAGGACTAAATACTATTCAGCAGATAATAAAGTGTCTGAAAGTTTATTTTTAGGTCAATCTGAAGTCATAGAAGAATCTTTCCTTTTTCAGATGATTCATTGAAATGTATTTTAATAAACGTTCTTTGTTTGGTATATTGTTTTAGTAACATAAGCCTATTTTAGACTTTTCATGGACTTTATCTGTGACATGATGTTGTTTCTTCTCTAATGTTCTCTAAACAAACCTTCGCCGAACAGCTGGATTAAACTGAGATTAAATCACACGCCTGGACTCTGTTTACAAATTAAATGACCTCTGAAGGGAATTAGGTGACCCATATTTTATTTAAAGATGTCAGAGAAAAGGGAGAGACAAATGTCGTCATTTTTTGTAATAAAAAAAAAGTTAAAAACAATTTCCTCCTATCTTCATAATCGCGACTTTTAGACCATTAGACTTTAAAAGTATCACTGCTACCAATAAACTCAATAACTGTTTACATCCACGCTGCCATCTGTACAACTTCACTAATTGTAAATAGTTTGTCTCTTGATGCTCAAACACATATTCAGATTTTAACATTTTTAATTAATAACCTCAGTTTCTCATTTGTTTGGACTGGTGTTAATAATTTTTATAACTATATATCCAGTATTTATGTTGTAATTTTGCCCTAACTGTACAATATTCTTATTCTTTATTGTTACTTTTTATATATATTATATTATATCTCTGTGTGAATTTATTTGCTGTGATCGTGTTGCAAAACACCTATGAAATAAATGAGTTTTTATATGTTGTAGCATTACAGTGTGTGAAGATGTTGAAGGGAGTGAAATCTAATCATCTAATTTGAGTCTAGGTTAAACTTAGATGAACCTAGATTCATATAGGTTCATCTTTATGCCTGGAGCTCGTTATGCCTGGATAAGGTCAAAGTTAAAAGGCTTAATAGACACATAAACAAACAAAATAACATTTACTTCAAAATAGTCACTGGAAAGTAAATGTGTTAGAAAAAAAAAGCCCAATTCTGAGAAAAACCATTTAAAGACCATTTTAAAAAGCCTATAGGCAAATCTGACTACATGGAAGCAAAGCTTACAGTCCGCTGTGTTGTCTTATTATTTATATTTGTTTAAACTTGTGATATTTAGGGTTTTGTCTCATGCAGGGAACCATCAAGACTTGACCTTTCTGCACCATCATTTGTTTAATAATATCAGGCACTGCAATGGAAAAAAAACAAACAGAAACTCTGCAAATGTCCGTCCACCCTAAAGCTGCTGCTGCTCTGCTCTCATTAGGTTTAATAATTTTAAAAATATTTTTCTTTTTAGAACATCAGTCAGTATATTAAATTATTTGATATGTTGATATTCTGAAATGTTTTTTTTAAAGAACTGAAAAGGAAATTCTCAACTGTACACATTTGAAGCTACTATTGACCCTTTGCACGTGACGTCACGCTGTCCAGAACTCCGCCCACTCTGCCATGACGTCAAAACAACCGACGCACTGTCAAAAAAACAACACAAAAAAACAATTAAAGAGCTTTGGATGGATAATAAACTCTAAAGTTAGTGAAATTAATTTAAATCAGTTAAATACACGTCAGACAGTTTTATTACCTGCAGTACCACCATGGATACCTCCTGATGCTGAAGTTGATTTTTCATGATTAGAAAAGAAGAACAAAGATAAATTTCACAGAAGAAAAGAAAAGAAAGGAAGGAAGTTTTATAAAATCCAAAAGAGAATTGGACAGATGAGGAAAAACAGAAAGAAACAGGAGAGAAGAGATAATTTTTCGCGACTTAGAATCGGTCACACTGGTCTAAATAGATCACTATTTTTGATAGGGAAACATCAGACAGAGAAATGTGACTGTGGGGAAGATGAGACACTGGAGCGTGTTATTTTAAGTTGCATTATCTGATTCAGAGAAACAAGTTAATAAGGAACCTCACTAATATGAAAATGAAATTTGATAATGTCGATTTACTGCAAAAGGACTCGGGAAGCGGAGGACATCAGGCTATATTTGATTGTTAGAAACAGAGTAAGTTCTATAATAGGATATAGATTTTTTTTTTTGTTGTTGTCATGTGGTCCACACTCCTTACCAGTTGGTGGCGGTAATGCTCACCCAACGTTTTTTGCCAACCGCCAATAAATTTTAACAAGAAGAAGAAGAAGAAGAAAGGCGTCGAGGGTGCAGCAGGCGTTTTCGAGCAGCGAGAGTTTTTGAAACAACTTTACAAAGGGTTTTGTTATTTTGGCGGTTGGCATAAACTGGAGTGTGACTGGATTGGGATGACCACAAAGGTAGATGGGGGTGGTGATGAAGATGATATGGATTTTGACGAATGGACTACGGTAGGTAGAGGAAGGGGTAGAGGGAAGGAAAAAGTTTCGAAAGATGATAGAGAGATTGGTAACCTAAATAGTAAGAGAAGTTTAGAAGAATATAGTTCAGATGAAGAAAACAGAGTGGCTAGGAGGAAAATGGTAAATGAGGAGTTTAAGGTAATACTTAAATTCAGGAAGGAAGATATGAACATAAACCTCAGTCCGATAGCAGTGTCTAGAGAAATAAAAAAGAAAATAGGGGAGGTTGAGTTTGTAAAAATCTTGCGAGATGGTAATATGTTGATAAAATGTAAGTCTGAAGAACAAAAGAATAAAAGCATGCAGATTGATAACATTTGTAAAAAGGTTGTGAGTGAAAAGAAAATTGTTGGAGAAAACAGAGTATCACGTGGTGTAATCACAGGTATTCCGCTTGAGGAAGATTTAGAAAAACTTAAAAGAAATATACATGGTGGTGAAGTGCGGAGATTGAAAAGATTGTTAAAATCTGTGGATGGGGAGAAAATAGAAAGTTTTTCGATACTTCTGGAATTTCAAGGTGATGTTCTTCCTGATAAAGTGAAAATTGGGTTCTTGAGTTTTCCTGTTAGACCTTATATTCCTCCTCCCTTGCGCTGTTACAAATGTCAAAGGTATGGTCACATTGCATCAGTGTGTAAAGGGAAGCAAAGATGTGCTAAATGTGGTGAAGATCATCGATATGATGAATGTGGAGCAGATGTACAGTTGAAATGTTGTAACTGTGGTGGTCAGCATAATGTAGCATATGGAGGGTGTGAAGCAAGGAAAAAGGCAGCAGAAATTCAACAGCTGAAAGTAGTTAAAAACATTTCTTATGCAGAGGCAGCAAAAAGTGTTCAAGAAAAAAAAATAGTTCAGAAAAATCAGCAAGTGTCTTCTAGTCCAAATCGTGAATCAAGTCAAAAAACAATGTCAGGAATGGAAATTACAATGGATAAATTAATTTTATTCATGGCTTATGTTATTAATTGTACTGATCAAGTGAAACAGAAAACTGAAAAAATCAAGATTATAGTGAAAGGTGCAGAAAAATTTCTAGCTGTGAAGGATTTATCTTGGGAGTTGATAAATAAAAGGCTTGAAATAGATGGGAAGCAAGGTGGAGGAAGAATTTAATGCTTATTTTACAATGGAATGCAAGAAGTTTGTTAGCAAATGGACAAGAATTTAAAGGATATTTAAACTATTTGAAAAATAAACCAGATATTATTTGTATTCAAGAAACATGGCTTAAACCAGAGTTAGATTTTGTCATAAGAGGGTATAATAGTATTAGAAGAGATAGGGAACAAGAAAGTGGAGGAGGATGTGTAATATTTATAAAACAAGGAATACAGTATAGATTTTTAGGAAAAGGAGCTTCACTAGAATGGTTATCTGTGGATATTTGGATTAATAAAGAAAGTATTAATATATTAAATTTTTATAATCCGTGTAAAAAATTGGATTTAGATGAAATGGAGGAAATGTTTAAAAATATAGGAAGAAAGTTCATTTGCTGTGGAGATTTCAATGCTTATAGTACTTTGTGGGGTAATAGGAATGATGCAAATGGAGAAGTGGTGGAAGAAATAATGGATAGAAAACATTTGGTTTGTCTTAATAATGGAGAAGGGACGAGAATTAATATTAGAAATGGATCAGAGTCAGCGTTAGATTTAACTTTAGTTTCAAAGAATTTGGCTGGGATTAGTAAGTGGAAAATATTGAGAGAATCAACTATAGGTAGTGATCACTACCCTATAATTATTGAAATTGGTAAAGAAATAGGAAAAATTGTTAATGAGAACTTAGAAAGATGGATATTTGGAAATGTTGATTGGGAAAAATATAAAATAATAAATGATGAAGAGATGCAAAAAGTTAATATAGATTTGGATGTTGATATGGTAAATTCTTCTATTTGTGAGGCCATTTTAGGGGCTGCTCGAGAAACAATCCAAAGGAAAAAAGGAAAATATAAGAAGAAAATTGTTCCATGGTGGACGAAGGAATGTGATGGTGCAATTAAATATCGAAATAAAGCTTTTAGATTGTTAAAGAGAAATCAGAATTTTCAGAATTTTATTGAATATAAAAGGTCACAAGCTCTGGTTAAAAGAACGGTGAAAAATGCAAAAAAGGTTTATTGGAGTAATTTTTGTGATTCTGTAGGTAGGGAAACAAAGATTTCAAAAGTCTGGGGAATGCTAAAGAGAATGAATGGAATTAGAAGGGAATATGGATATCCAGTTTTGAAAGATGGAAATGTTATTGCTGTGACTGAGGAGGAGAAAGCAAATATGTTAGTTAAAAAATTTGTTAAAGTTCATAGTTGTAATAATTTAAGCGCAGAAGAAAACCGCAGAAGAAATTGTACAATTAATGAAAATGTAAATTTATTAGAAGAAAATGTAAGAAATAATGATTTATTGAATAGTCCCTTTTCTTTATTTGAATTAAACAATGCCTTAGGAAAATCAAAAAATTCATCTCCAGGAAAAGATAATATTTCTTATATTATGGTTAATAAGCTTAGCAATTCATCTAAGAAGGTTTTATTGGAATTCTATAATAAGATATGGGAAGTGGGTATTTTACCTCTGGCATAGAAAGAAGCAATCATAGTTCCAATCTTAAAGCCAGGTAAAGATCAGTCAAACCCAGCAAGTTACAGACCCATTGCTTTAACTTCTCATATTTGTAAAATAATGGAGAGAATGGTAAATGAAAGATTGAGCTATTTTGTTGAAAAGAGGGGATATTTATCAAAATGTCAAAGTGGATTTAGAAAAGGGAGAAGCACTATGGATCCTTTATTATGTTTAGAACATGAAATCAGAAAAGGGCACGTTAACAAGGAGAGTGTAGTGGCTGTTTTCTTTGATATAGAGAAAGCTTATGATATGATGTGGAAAGATGGATTTTTAATTAAATTGAAAAAAATGGGAATTAATGGATCAATGTTTTATTGGATAAAAGATTTTTTACAAGATAGATCAATACAAGTAAGAATAGGACAACAATTGTCAGAAAAGTTTTTTGTTGAGAATGGTACACCTCAGGGAAGTATAGTGAGTCCCTTGTTTTTTTCTATTATGATTAATGATATGTTTGACAATTTGGAAAGTGGAATGGGGTGTTCTTTATTTGCTGATGATGGAGCAATATGGAAGAGGGGAAAAAATTTAAAGTTTATTGTTAAAAAGATACAAGAAGCAATTAGAATTATAGAAGACTGGTCATTTAAATGGGGATTTAAAATTTCTATAGACAAAACAAAGACTTTATTTTTTACAAGGAAGAAAGCATCTGAAAATTTAAAACTGCAACTATATAATCATGAATTAGAAAGGGTAAGGGAATTTAAGTTTTTGGGTTTATGGTTGGATGAAAAACTTACTTGGAAAAATCATATTCAAAAAGTAGTGAATAAATGTAAGAGAGTTTTAAATGTAATGAGGTGTTTGGTGGGAAGTGAATGGGGTGCTGAGAGGAAGGCATTGAAATCAATATATACTGGGTTAATAAGGTCTGTATTTGATTATGGAAGTATTGTATTTGGGTCAGCATCAGAAACACTATTAAAAAAATTAGATAGTATTCAGTATCAAGCCTTGAGGTTATGTACAGGAGCAGTTAGAACAACTCCAACGTCAGCTTTGCTAATAGAAATGGGAGAGATGCCACTTAATCTCAGAAGATTACAGTTAAAGTCCAATTATTGGTGTAATTTAAAGGGCCATGATGGAAATCATCCATGTCAAGACATTTTAAAATCTAGTTGGGAAAAAGAAAAGAAGAAATTAAATTCTTTTGGATGGGAGATAGAAAATGTTATAAAAGATTTTGGTTTATCTGATATAAACATTAGTCAAACAGTTCCTCTTTCACCAGTTTATCCGTCTCTATTTCATAATAATGTTGTTGATTTAACTTTGTTGGAGAAAAGGAAAGGAGAAAACATTTCAGATCCATATTTGGTTCAATCATATTTAGACAGTAAGTACTATGGATATGTCCAAGTTTTTACAGATGCATCTAAAAACTCAAATAGCAGTAATGGGGTATCTTTCATTGTTCCAGAATTCAAAGTTAAAAAATGTAAAAGAATTACTGATGGAGTATCAGTTTATACTGGAGAGATGATGGGAATTATTTTAGCTTTAGGATGGATTGAGGAAGTCCGTCCATTAAGAAGCATAGTATGCTCTGATTCAAGTTCTTCTTTATATTCATTAAAAAATAATCATGCTATTAGTAGACCGGATCTTTTATTAGAAATTCAGTTAATAACATATAGAATTCAAGCAATGGGGTTATTAGTTATATTTACATGGATACCATCACATATAGGAATAAGAGGGAATGAGTTGGCTGATAAATATGCGAAACTAGCTTCAAAATATAGTGATATTGATATATTAGTTCCATTTAGTAGAGAAGAAATCAAATCTATTATTAAACAAAAGGTTAAGGAAAGATGGCAGAGACAGTGGGAGGAAGATAGAACTGGTAGATGGATGTACAGTATTCAAAGAAAAGTTGGTGCAATGAGGAGAACGGAACGAAATAGAAAAGAGGAAACAGTTATATCTAGGTTGCGTTTTGGACATACAAGGTTAAACAGTAATTTATTTAAAATAGGAAAGCATCGAACTGGAAGTTGTGATTTTTGTGGTCAAGAAGAGACAGTAAAACATGTTTTGTTGTTCTGTACCAAATATTCTGTTGAGAGAAGGAAATTAGTTTGCCGGTTACAAGAAAATAAATTACAGTTAAATTTACAAGATATTTTGGGAAAAATTTCTAATTCTAAAGATATAAGTTATTTAATTACTTATCTTAAGAAAACAAAATTGATAGAAAAGATTTAAGTGTTGTTATTTTATTATTATTATTATTTTTTATTTTTTTATTTTATTGTTTTGTTTTGTTTTGAGGGGGGTGTATATAGTTAGCGTCCCGATCCACACTCCATTCCAGTAGATGGCGGTAATGCACATCTAAAAGTTGTTTGCCAACCGCCATAAAAAAGGAAAAGAAGAAGAAGAAGAAGAAAAAAAAACAAGCATCCGGTAGGCTGATGTCACTTTTATTTTGTTGATTTCAACTTAAAAATGGTCATAGAATGCTGCCCGACTGGCTGCACAAACAGACAAGGAAAGAAACCAAACGTGTCATTTTATTGTGTAACTTTTAATGAGGGAAGATGGCGGCGATGGACAGCAGCGGCCGTTATAATCTCAGTAACTGGCAGCCCTCGGTGTAACCGTTGATTTGCAGCGAACACTTTTTACAAGGTAAGAAGATTAACATTCATATACTTTATAAGTAAATATGATTAGAAAGATATCAAAAATTGCTTTATGGAGACGGTATGCGGCTAACCATTAGTAACCATGACAGTGCGTCATGTGACCTAACGTATGAGGAGGGAGGAAGAACGGCTCGGTTTCTAAGCTAGCCGCCGTCTGTGAGCCACAACCAGCTGTGTTACGTTCACAGACTAATTATCTGGACTCGAACAAGTAGAAACCACGAATAAACTGGGAAAAACAACTTTAAAAAAACAATTTCAGTCGCTCTGTTCAACACTCCCGTCCCTCACTTCAGACGTCCATCATGGCGCCTCGAGTGATTTAATGACGTAGTTGACAAGGGTCAATATTGTCTTTGTGGTGTGAAAAAGAAAAAGATTATTTGTACAGTTTTCACACGTATTGATCAATCCCTGTACGTGTGATGGCCTGAGGGATCAAGTGTTATTTTTTTTATGTTTTAATTTCCTCTAACAAAAGAATAATCTTTCTTAAAAGCATTTTTATTGAGCTGAGAGATGATGGATTGAACGTGTTTAAAACCTTGTGCAAAAACACAAAATAATATCACATGATTTACAGTCAATACCAACTATTGAAAGTGTTTGTTGCACTATGTGGTGAAAACTGACAAAGCAAAATTTCAGCAACTGAACACTTTCCTAACGCTTTAAGGGAAAACTAGAAAACTACTCAAAATAAGAGGAATGTGTACAATTTCCATGCCTTCATACCATTTTCACATTTTGTCATGTTAAAACTTTAATTTAGTTTATTGGATTTTAAAAAACAAAATTTTACTAAGTATATTTGGTCTTTTTCTCTTGCTCTCGGTGAAGGCGGACGCTTTTTTCCTCTGCTCCCTCCCTGCCCTGTTTTTGTTCTGTCCTTTTCTATATTTTTGGAGCCTTTCTTTGCACATCCTCCAAATCTACAAATTATAGATCTGGTCAATCGGTCTTTCAATACAATTTATAAAATTTTCTCGACAAGAAGACTGGGCACAGGAGAGCCCCTAGTCCTGCGGGGACACACCCTGGATTTATTCAGGATAACAGGATTTCTGCTGTTTTTAGCTTGCGGATACTTGGCTTATTGACAAATTTGTGAATGACTTGGCCGAACTAGCAAACAATCAGACTGTTGGTGTGGACAGAGGCACAGGTTGGATGTCAGTCTTGCTGCGACTCTCAGCCCAGCTGAGGACTCAAAAGCTCACCAACAGGATGGAATCGATCTTGGGGAAGTTGCTAGTTTCGGCTCAGTGGAACGACCAAACTAATTTGGATAATTGTGAATTTCAATTGGGAAGATTGAAATTTATAATCTACCCGACCTAAGACATTCTGTATCTGATCGGCTTTCCCGTGTTGCCTTGGAAGGGCTGCATATTTCCAATCTCCTTGAAGATGTGTAAACATAACGCTCCTTCCCACCTCACCCCTCCTGTTATCCATGCAGCTGTGGAGCCGAGCGCTCCAAAGGACATTCCTCGATAACAACATCTTTATCAGATTTCTGCCGGGAGGCTGAGCAACGTGGTTTCATGACCCTGTGATGTCACCGCCTTCACTCATGTCTTTGTTTTGTCTGAATGTTGCCATGTGCCCTAATGTGTCCTTTCCTCTTTTTATTTTATTTTGTTAGAAAGTGTGGAGTACTCACAGAAAAGGAATGAGAACAAACTTGGAATCCAGAGACTCTAGTTTATCAGTCACTCGTTAGCTTATTTTTAAGAAACTGTAGAGTACTCACTATCTAGATCAATATTAGATTATTTTTTAGATTATTATGCAGAAAGACTCCTATTATTGCGATTCTAATTCAAAAGGAATTAGAACAAACTTAGAATCCAGAAAAAATTCTTCCGTAACGGGAACATTTAGTTTTTATTACTACTTAGAAACTGTGGAGTACTCATTACTTTTATAAATTTAGAGCATACTTAGAAAGTCCAGAGAATATCTAACAACCTAGAAGTCCAGAGGATACTTACTTACTTACACTTACAGTATTTAGCAACCCAGAACCGGGATTAGAACTTAGAATCCATAAAAACTACTTTAGCAATTACTTTTTAGACTCCTATTCTTCCAAACCAGAAAATGAATTAGACCAGAGGATACTTACTTATATTTATCTACCAATCCTGAATCGTAGTATCTAGTTTATTTATTTTGGATCAACATTATTAGTTTTTTCTTCTTTTGCTCTTTTCTTTGGTTTGTTATTTTTGTTTGTATTTCCTTTTAATTCCTGTAAAACACTTTGTATTGCCTTGTTGCTGAAGATGTGCTATAAAAATAAAATGACCTTTACCTTTAATTTCTGGTGCAAATATCTCAGTACTGGAAATAAGACAAAACTAGCATAAATGTATTGTTTTAGCAAAATGTAGAACACACAACTCAAACAGAAAACAATACCACAATCAAATATGGTGGTGGCAGCGTCTTGATTTTTCTTATACAGCAAAAACACAAAATCTTACAAAGTACTGGTTACACTGGCAGATTATCTCACTTATAATAAGACATTTTTCAAATATTGTAAGTGAAATAATGTAGCAGTGGAATTAGACCTTTTTCATCAATATTAAATAAAACAAGTTTCTATTTCTTGCTGAAAAGTTACTTCTAAGTTAGTTTTTTTATTATTTCAAGTGTACTAAGATATTTCCAGAAACTCTACCAAAAATACTTGGTAATATTTTGTGTTTTTGCAGTGTAAACCTTTAAAAAGTTTGTGATTTAGCACGATAAATTGTGAAAATAGTTTGAATGTATGAAAACTTTGGCGAGTCCCTCTTATTTTTTATTAAACCCAAAATCTTACCTTATCTCGTTTCTGGAAATATCTTAGTACACTTGAAATAAGACAAAACTAACTTACAAGTAACTTTTCAGAAAGAAGTAGGAGCATTTGTAAGTCAATACTTCCAGAATATTACTAAAAAATTATTATCTCGGGGCGTGCCGTGGTGGCGTAGTGGTCAGCGCGACCCGTATTTGGAGGCCTTGAGTCCGCGACGCGGCCGTCGCGGGTTCGACTCCCGGACCCGATGACATTTGCTGCATGTCTTCCCCACTCTCCTTCCCCGTTTCCTGTCAGCCTACTATCACATAAGGGACACTAGAGCCCACAAAAAGACCCCCTGGAGGGGTAAAAAAATAAAATAAAATTATTATCTCCACTGGCAGATAATTTCACTCATAACAAGAAATTTGTCTCATACTATAAGTAAAATAATCTCCTAGTGAAGCTTATACCTTTTTTAAAATCAATATTGGGTATTAAATTATTGATTTAAAATAAGCTTCTGCATTTTGCTGAAAAGTTAGTTAGTTTTGTTTCTTTCAAGTCCATTTAGATATTTGTACAAGAAACTAGACCAAAAATACTTTGCAATAATTTGTTTTTGCAAAAATAGTTTGGAAGGTATAGAAAATTTTACACAGTTTACAAAGTTCTCAGTTGCTGACATTCGGTTCGTCGCAGTTTTCACTGCAGAGCAGATACTTCCAGTAGTTGGTGTGGACTGCAGGACTTCTGATGTGATTTTGCTAACTGCACAATCAAATGTGCAGGATGTGATGTTTCTTTGAAATGAAACAAGGTTCCCTGGAAAAAGCGTCTGTTCTGAAAGGCAGGGTTATTGTTGTTCAGGGTATTTTATTTTGCGATGGATGCATCATCAGTCAGTATTCAAGATGAAAAAGGATTACTCATGCGGCCTCATGCCCTGTCAGATGCTCGCTTTCAAACTCTGTGTGGGCAGGCAGTCGCTCTTCTTTCGAGCTTTGAGGGTTGAAGTCAGGCTTTCCAAGAAAACTATAAAATTTTTATGTGACAGGCCACAGAACGGTTTTCAAAAAATGGTTTTCAGAAGTTGTTCTGACCTCATGGAGCACTTTCAATTGCAAAGTATTTTCTGCTTTTTCATTATTAGCCTTCAAATGTTGTTTTCATCTCCATGCAGGAGTACGGAGAAAACCGCTGGATTCTCTGAACCTTTTAACAGGATCTGTAATTTATTTATAAATGTTTTTTTTTCTTTTGGCGACTTGACATCTATAGGAACACTGCAAAAACAAAGAAATCTTACCAACTATTTTGGTCTGGTTTCTAGTTCAAATATCTTACTATACTAGAAATAAGACAAAACTTACATGCAAGCAACTTTTAAGCAAGATATAGAAACTTGATTTAAGTAAATAATTCCTTAATGTTGATGAAAAACTACCAGGTGCATTGGTAGATTATTTCACTTAAAACAAGACATCTTTCCCATGTTAGAAGTCAAATAATCTGCCAGAAGAACTAGTACTTTTCTAAAATCAACATTAAGGAATTATTGGCTCTGAACAATCTAAAATCCAAGTATGTTTTGTTTAATTTTGGGCACAAATTGTTTTAGTACTCTTCAAATAAGAAAACTAAGTCAAAGTCAGAATCACTTTGTCATGGTGCAAGAAAGCACAACATTTTTTTTAAAATTACAAGTAGTTTTTTAAAATCATTTTTATCATTACAAAATATTACAGCACAAGTCCATATCACCCAGCCCACTTATGAGTTTCTCTTTGGTTATATGAGCTTTTTAAAAGTCAATAATCTTTAATATTGATAAAAAGTATTTCTTATTTCACTTAAAATAAAAAAGAAAATCCAATTTCATAAGTGGAACTTCTTTTTACATTAATGTTAAGGAATTATTGACTAAACCAGCTCTTATGTCTTGCTCAAAAGCTATTCATAAGTGAGTTTTGTCTTACTTTGAATGCACTAAGATATTTGGATAAAAAGCTACTGAAAATACAGATTTTCTGTTTTCGCAATGGAAGGGAATCTGTCTCATATTTCAGCCCAGTAGATGCTCTTTTTCAAATCAAATCATTAAAAGCTCATTTTGTCTTTGTTCTGCTTCCTGATGGGAGATTTTAGCGCTGTTGTGTTCCAACATGATTTCTCAGTCTGGACCATCATTTCCCTGAGTTGACTATAAATTAGCTGCTCAGTTAGCAGCCAAAACCAAATGATAAAATTTTCTTAGAAGGAGCGACCACTTCATTCTGCAACATGACCAAGAGACTGAATTACTCGCCATCAATCTTGAAATTAATGTGAGAGAGTTTAAAATGTGGCATTTGTGTGCTTTAAAAAATGATTAATGAGAGGAAAATGTTTGCAGTGGCCACAAGATGATCTAGATGCAAAAATAATCAGAAATCAGTGAATATTTTCATCAGGCCTGCAGACTTTCCTGTAGCAAGTTGTAGATATTTCATCACTTTTCTTAGCAGAAATGGAAATATCGTTTAATATTTCTGATTTTTATTCAAATGAAGTTTGGAGGATTCTAGATGCTTAATAGGACCAGATTTTTTCTGTTTCACGATCAATTTGATTTTATCGGTACCGCTCCAGCCCCTCAGTGTTTGGCACAGTTCTGTTAGATTTGAAAGCTTTATCTTCCTCCAAACATTCCCAGTTTTATTGTGGCCAAATATTTATATCTTTGTTTCTCAGAAAACTTTTCCCCAAGAAGCACTTTGCTTCTCCTCAAGGGGTTGGTATTATGCATCTTTATTGCACAATTCAATAACTGTTGGTATAAAAATGCTGTATATATCAAACATGGCTTAAAAAGAAATGTAACACCTTGAAATTGAGCCTCTGTCTCTTTAAGAAGCTCCTGCTCTTTCCAACACTCCACCTTCAGCACAACAGTGCTCCTATATTATGCCGTTTAAAGCTGATATTAGGAGCGCTGGACTAAGTATGATAAGTTCTCAAGTGTTTACTAATTGCTGCTAGTCTGGAGAAGCTACTATAAGATACTCTTTGTTTACATTATTATCTGCCTCTAGCTGGAAAAGAAGAGTTCAAGTGCATCAATAAATGTTCACGAGAAGTGCAAACCTCTCACAGTCTGACTGTAGACAATCAGACTGCTGGTCTGCTTTAATTCCCTTTTAACTAAATGTCCAGACTCTAACATTAACAGGTCAACATACTGAGTATTTAATAAACATGTTGGATACCTGCAGACAATAAAAATGCTGAAATCTTAACAAAAAATACCCGACACCACTGTGTAAACAAAATGGTATTGTTCATTTCTCCTAAATGTCGATGCAAACATTGAATTTAACATTTTGCAAATCACAAATCCTCAGGAGCCGATTGTCTCGTGCGAGTGACAATTTGTCTGTAAAACATTATCACAAAGACCAAAGGAAATTAAACGGCGCATCCCAAACAAATTTTGTTCTCGCTATTTGGAGAAACAGGAAGGAAGGCCTGAAAATGCTACAATAAGATACTCTATATTTTCATTATTATCTGCCTCTAGCTGTCCTGAATGGCCTCTCCTGCCCCCTTAATAAGACGCTTATGTCCCCGTTTTCCTGCTGGGCCCCGGGGCTTTGCAAAGGCCTGCTTGTGAGCGTACTGCTTAGGATGGACCTCGTTGTACAGAAATTCCTCCGTCAGCTCGTCTCCATCTTCAATCTCCAACTGCACCACAAAAACACAGAACATTCATGATTCAGAATGCAACTTTGACCTTCTATAATTCATTATAATCCACTACAAGTACATAACTTTGACATAAATAAATCATCGTCTGGTTGAGTAAGTTTTTGATTATCTGTCACCTGTTTATTTCTGGCAATGAGTTTAAATAAAGCCAGATGTCTAAGCTTCAAAATGCAGCTACTGTTTTAGTGTTTTTAAGACAGAAACGCTCACCACACTGCAAAAACACACAAAATCTAAGTGTTTTTTCTGATGCAACTATCTTAGTACTCTTAAATATAGACAAAACTAACAAGTAGCATTTCAGTAAGACATAAGAGCTTGTTTTAAGTCAATACTTCATTAATATTGATTTCCAAAAATGTACTAGTTCCACTTATAAGACATTTTCCCAATGTTTTAAGTGAAATAATTTTTTTGTGGAAATCCAATATTTAAGAATTATTCATTTCAAACCAGCTCTGATATGAAAAGTTACTTGTCCCTTTTGTCTTATTTCCAGTGTACCGAGGTGTTTGCACTATAAATATCTTGGTAAGATTTAGTTAGTGTTTTTGCCGTGTGCGTGGAAGAAACGTACACAGCATGCGCCAAGTAATGAATCTGCATGTAAAACAATGTTATCTAATGTTGTGGCCCATCCACCCCCCTCGCCGGTTTGTCCATCTGCTACCTTTTTGGCTATTTCCAAGCGGTAATCCCTCTCCATGTCCTCCAGTAGTCGACTTTTGCAGCTGGAATACAGCATCCGCTCCTTAATGCTGCAGCTGTATCCTGGCATGGAGTATATGAACACTGCAGAGAGCGGAGAGCATCAAAACACTCAGAAATACACACTTCTGGAAGGAACTTTTTATGTAAAATTCATCTTTTGGCATGTTTTTATTCTTCCATTTGGGTTTCTACTGCCTCTAAAAATAGTTCAAGCTGTTATAAAAAACCACAAAGTCGTTTTCTGGTAAGAAACTAATGTTTTCTAGTGCTTGGAAAATTACCCGTTTCGAAAACCTCCTGATTAAGGCACATTCTATGGGCACTGCGCAGTTACCTAGCAACCACAGTCGACCAAGCCCCGCTACCTAGCAACCAAAGTGGAACTCCAGCGCATTTGGTCAACTGAATTTACTGCTTCAATTCAAATTCAGTTCAAAAATACTTTATTAATCCCAAAGGGAAATTAAATATAAGTAAATAAAGGAGTTCAAATTAATTAATGAGACTAAAATCTCATTATCTAAGAATCATTTTTTGCAAAATATATAGTGAACATGTATTTTAAAGCCCGCAGATCTATCATGACCTGTTCTAGAAAGTATAATAGGTCACCCTTAAGTTCTTTTATGTATTTTTTGTGCATTTAAGCTACACTTACTTAGAATAATAAATATGTAAATCAGATTGGTGGAATACTATAAATGTGTTGCACAATGTCTGTGGGTTCTTATCGTTTCAATATCCAGAAATGTTGGCGCTCTGTGAAATATGATGAAAACTAGATAATACTTTAACCTTTTCTATTTAATTTTTTTAACTTTTAAATTAAAAATTACATATGAAGTGTGGAATCTCAGAAAGGTCATTTTTAATTGGGCAGAAAAAGTTGGAACATGGATCTAAAACAGCAGAAAAATGCAGCAGAATAAACACATCTAACCACTAATCAGCTTCAGGCTCAGAAGGGCCAGGGTTAAAGCATTTAAGGACAAAAGGGTGAAAAAATAGAACTAGTTTAAGCATCTAAATTGTATAGTAGAGGCGATGAAGCGTTTAGAAAATCCAGAGAAAATTGAAAACTCATCCTGAATGACCAGAATCATTGACCTTTTGACCCTATGGATTTCAATCGTAGATGTTTACGGGAAAGAAATGAGTTTAAGACTCATTCAGAAAGCCGCCGCTGGATTGAAAGGCTTCTCGTAAAGAGTGTGGCGGCGTAGCGAAGTATTTCACCTCAGTAAAACCACAGTTAATCCTAATTGATGTATGTACACATCAGCAGTGGCTTTAGAAAATGTTCACAGCCTGTTACAATCACGCTTTTTGGGATGTAGAATGATTAAGCCGTTACAAGTAATTTCAAAACTTTTCCATGTGTAACGTGGCATTTGTCGTGCAAATTTAAAGTGAGAAACCACAACACAAATTAGGGCCATACTAAGACAAACAGAAAAAATAAAATTACAAGAATAAAGTTATAATGTTACGAGAATAAAGTCGAAATAATATGAGAATAAAGTTGTCATATAAATAAAATGGAATAAAATGAAAATATTTTGAGAATAAATTCATATTATTACTAGATCAAAGCTGTGTTCTTATGACTTTATTCTCTTAATTGTATCTATTTTTTCATTAGTGTTGTCCTTATTCTGCATCATAAAAAAAACTAACAAATCTTTTAAATAAAAATAATAATAAGAATAATAATCTACTTGGATAAGTATGCACACTCTTGAACTAACCACTTGTTAAAAAAGACTTGATTTGGAAATATTTGCCTGCTCTGCTTTGCAAAGGTTCTCCAAATCTATCCGAATATGTTGGTTTAAGTCAATAATAAACACTAATTAAAAAAGTACTAGTTTCACTGGCAGATTTTTTTCCACTTAAAACATTTGAATAATGTCTTGTCATAAGTGACAAAAATCTGGTACTGGAAATAATACTTGGTAAGATTTTTTTTTTTGCAGAAAACTGAGAAGTTTAGCTTCATCTGGAGAAAAGTAGCCCCAGATCATGATGCTGCCTCTACCATATTTAACTGTGGAAGGGTTCTGGTGTGGTTTCATCAGACCATAACACATTAAAATTTAAAAAGAGCATTTAAAAATCTATAATAATTCATAAAATAGCACTGAATTGATGAAATGGGTGAAGATTGTTACCGTTTGTTTTCTTAATCTGTTTAAATGTGTTTTTAAAATGTAAAAATTGAGTCTGTTGATTTTAATTTTTGTTTTATGTGTTTTAAGGTATTTTATTATGTCTTTTTGTCTATAATGTTTGTAAAAGTATAATGTTGTTATAATGATACTATGCCACAGACTAACTGGAATCTTTGAAAAAATAAATAAACATTTTCATGCAGGGTTTTAGGAGGTTTTAACCAGATTAAGGTTTTCTTTGGAAGAAAATAATTTTATCTTGTAACCCACATAAACACAGTAGAGAGTTTTCACGTCTAAAACACTTTGCAGAAATTCCTGCAGCTTCTTCTTTTCATCCGTTTAGGAGAAACGTTCAGTTTTTGTAAAGTCACAGCCGTCCCATATTTTCTCCACTTATCGTTAACTATCATCTCTGTGTCGCATTTAATGCTGCTGGTTTTTGTACAAAGGAAGCATTTTGATCTCCTTGCAAGCTTTGGCTTCGACTGAAGGAAGTAAATTGAGTAAATACGTCTCGGACCACAGCTGAACTTTATTTCCACTTAATCAGATTCTCCATAATTAATGGCAGATGTGAACTCAGGACGCCTGAATACGCTCATTGTATCAAAATATGTTTCAAGCAAGAACAAGTTAGGAGTTTGTGCATTTATGCTCTGCTGCTTTTTATGACACATTTACAAATTAGTTTTAGTTAAATCGCACAGGATATTTGTCACTCTGTGGAAAAAGTTTTTACTCAAGGGTTCGTTTTACTTTGGACTCTTAAAGTAGGCCGCTTTTAAAATGTTATGTTTTCCTGATACCAGGAAAAGGTGGGATATGCATGCAACTTTAAACAAATAGTTTTGAATCCAGCGTTCAGGCTTCTTGATTTCATTCCTGCCTTCACTTGCAGAGAATCTGACTAAATGGAAATCAAGTTCTGGTGTCCTAGTGGGATTTTCCTGGAAATTGCTGATTTGCATACTTTAGCTAAAGCCATCATTTGCAGAGAGGTTACTGAATGTCAAAAGGATTTCATTGCACAAATATATCACTCAGCAGAAGGATGCAAATAATTCAAAACACGCGGCAACCATGACATTTCAGAGACTCGATGTTTCTCTGTAATTGATGAAAAGAGTGAAGCTGGCCAACAAGCCAGCAGACGCTGTAAGGATCTGCTGGCCGAGATCTTCATGTGAAAACTGTCGTCTGCGTTTTCTACGTTTTGTTGACGTAGGAGTGAAGCTGCACAACAGGAAGAAAACATCCAGACCTGGCCAACGTCTCTGTGAGAACGAGCTGCTCCCTGATGAAAGCTGTGACTCCAGAAAGTGTGTTTGGAACCAAAACAATGGCAACAACAGGACACAAGTGAAACATGGAGGTTGCAGCATCATACTGTGGGATTACTTTACATCAGATTCTGTCAAGGGGAAGTCAGCTTTTACCCTAAACCTCCTGCTACACTGCAAAAACACAAAATATTGCAAAGTGTTTAGTTTTTGGAGCAGATGTCTTAGTTTGCTTAAAATAAGATAATATTAACTTACAAGTAAGTTTTCAGTGAGATTTAGGAGCTTGTTTTGAGCCAATAATTTCTTAATATTGATGAAAAAGTACTAGTTTTACTTTCAAAATATCTCACTTATAAACATTTCTTCACATTGTCGGGGAAAAATGTCTCGTTTTAAGTGAAATAATTTATCAATGTAACTAGAAGTTTTTCATCGATATTAAGGAATTATTTACTTAAGTCAAGTTTCTAAATCTTACAAAGTACTGGGTACTTGACAGATTATTTTACCTATACCAACTGTTTTAAGTGAAATAATTTGGTAGTGAAAGTAAAACTTTTACATCAATAACAAGCTCCTGATATATCTTGCTGAAAAGTTACTTCTGAGTTAGTTTTGTCTTATTATGAGTGTAATAAGATATTTGCAATAGAAACTAAACCAAAAATGCTTGGATTTTGTGTTATTATAGTGGAAAAGGCTGGAAATACCTTTATTTTTATTTAATTTTTGAGCATCACAGCAAACATACTGTAGATCCAGGTAACAAACAAAACAAAGACGTCAGAATGACCCTGTAAGAGTTAAAAACCACATCTGTGGTCACTTGAAGAAGGCTGTGAACCAGAGATGTTCTCTCAATCTGACAGATTTGAAGAGCTTTACTAAAGTAGATTAGGAATATATTACGAAGTCAAAGTGTGGGATTCTGATGAACTTACCCAAAAAAAAGCTGCAGTTTAAAGCTGTGCACACTTGTGCAAACAAATTTATAACAGCTTTTTTTGTTGTTACACAACATTCATGTTACATTAAACAGAAAAAGCTTTTGAATTACCTTATTTTTTCTTTAAATTAAAGATCGTTGCATGTGAAAGGGGTGTGCACCGTTTCAGATCCACAGTGTGGAGTCACAACCGTTTTTTCTCACTTAAATATTTGAAACATAGCAAACTACGCTTTTACTTTCAAAATGAATGAGTTAACTAAACATTTCTTCACATTGTCGCAAAGTGATGAGAGGAAAATAACTCAGACTGAGTTCGTGCAAATGTTGGGTTGGAGCACAATGGCAAAAACAGGATTATTACGGTACAGTGATCAGGAGCGTACCAACAGATTCCAGGTAATCTCCTTCATGGGAGTGCTTGTAAAGGAAGAAGTGATATCTGGGAGTGTCTTTGGGAACCCTGCGGGGTAAATCACGAGTTTCTGTCGGGTTGGCGTGGACCAGTTCTATCGTCTCCTTTTCCACATCCAGCCTCTGAAAACACCAGAATAAACAACAAGAAGCTAAGCGGCTCTTTGATTGTTGGTTCAGAGACACAGCTCTTCCTGCTCACCAGCTGTACATAGTTGATGCGCCTCTGGGCCAGCAGGTGTAGGCTTCTTTTGGCTGACTCCTGCAGAGGAAAAGCGAGGCCCTGAAGTGTCTGGTGTTTGCTCTCCACGCTGATTTCTGTCTTCACCTGCAGGGGGCAGCACAGCATTGACAGGATATGTGAAATACCTTTTAGAGACTCAAAGTGTTGAAGGAATGGTAAAACTTTCTATTTCCCAATATTCAGAGCCAATAAAGTGGGGGTGTCCAAAGTGTGGCCCGGGGGCCATTTACGGCCCCTGAAAGATACAAATTTGGGCCTTCAGTATTTGATATAGATTGATACTTTATATCTTTATCTGGGCAAAATTATCACAAACAAGTAAAATCTTGGCTTTAATACAAATGATTTGCTTTGCTAAATACACCAAGCATTTTCATAGAAAGAGTGACCTAAATCCTGATTTTATTCATCAAGATTGATGCCTAGAAAATTAGCAAAATACTTTTAATAAGGCAAATCTGCAGAACCATTTTTAAGTTTTGGATTTTGAATAATTTACAAATCCTTTTCTAGCAGCAGATCCACTACTTTATTTGTTTAATTCAAGTATTGCATCTTCAGTTTATTGTTAAGTGTGTAAAAATATAAATATTTTTAGCCCTTGAGGTCTTTCAACTCAATGATTTTGGCCCATGTGACAAAAAGTTTGGACACCCTGCACTGAAGCATAGAGATATAGTAACAATTAATGAACATACCTGTTTTACCCGGCCCTGGAAAAAAAATCACAACACAGAATTACCTTTTCAAGAAAAACTGGAGACATAAAATTATGTGGGAAGAAAATTGGCCTTATTTGTAAACATTTGTAATGTTTTTGTTTCACTTAAATGTTTCAGATCAACTTTAATATCAGAAAAACATGCTGAATAAGTAGAGAGAAAAAAAAGTTGAATCCTGGCATGTTTTCTCAGGGTACTCCGGCTTCCT
Source organism: Xiphophorus couchianus (assembly GCF_001444195.1). NCBI lineage: Eukaryota > Metazoa > Chordata > Actinopteri > Cyprinodontiformes > Poeciliidae > Xiphophorus > Xiphophorus couchianus. The sequence goes on along the minus strand of NC_040247.1, from coordinate 13,286,662 downwards.
CCCACAATCCAAAAACATGATTTGGTTTCTCTAAATTATATTATTGTGTGAATGGTTGTTTTTCCTGTGTATTTCTGTGTTTTTTTATGTCCACAGAAATACAAAAATATAGTTTTTAAATGGAGATTTAATTTATTAAGTGAATAAAGCGATTCAAAAAAACCTGGTCCTAAGTGAAAATATATTCCCATCCCTTGTTAAAACATAAATGAACTGTGGAAAACCATGTTTGTAATAAACTACCCATTTCCAAGCTATGTGCAGGGAAGACGGCACAGCGGCGGACAGGCTAACTTCTCACCTCTGTGATTTTGATCCTCTGCAGCTCCTGCTCAGCTAGCGTGAGCGGAGCCGGACCCAAGCAGGACGACACGTAATGCTGGTAACCCTGCAAGCAGACGTCCTCCTGCAGCAGCAAAGCAAGAACGAGATCGGCATTAAACATTAAAATGCAGACACATCGTGAAAGTAGTGGTGAATTTAAAAGGTTTTCAACCTCAGTGGTGCCAAATATCTCGTACTTCAAGTGGCCGCCGCCAAACTCTTTTTTCACTGTAGCACGAGTGGCGGCGTACAACATCTTCTGCTTCACCTTCAAACAGCAGACATGAATTCATTGATCAAAATCCTTCCTTCATGTAGGTCACAGCGGTCAATTTGTACATTTTTGTTAATTGTTTCATTCTTTCACCAATTAAACAATTAAAGCTGCAGGATGTAACTTTTATAAAGTTTGGCATATTTGTTAAAACTGTCATTTTGTCGTGACACCATCATATAAGGCAGATAATCTGTGAAAACATGTTAGCTCCTCAGCCTTCTCCCAGTACTATGTGGAGAAATATACAACTGTCATAAACAACCAGTCAGAGCAAGAAGGGGGGTCTTAGCACTGTCAATCATTCTCATGTATGTGCTGCTCACACCCTCCGCCTTACTCTTAGCTAAGCTACAGCCGGTTCACCACACCAGAGCCGGCCATGAATGCTAAGGCTAGTTCGTATGGCCACTGATAACATATTTTCCCAGAACAGTAAGTTGTTTCTCAGCCATTAAGTGTGTGTATACACGAGATTGATTGACAACACTAACATGCTCCTCCTGTTTTTAACCAGGATAAGAGCATTTCATCAGACAGCAATAGTGGCTTTAATAGATCAGAGAGGAGTTAGATCTTGTTTTGCAGATTGCCGGTCTCATATTAAACTGTCATGACATAATGATGATTTTAACGATGAATATGTTAAAAACATTCTTTTTAAAGTTACATACTACAGCTTTAGCAGTTATGATGGTGTATTCAGTATTGCAAGTGCAACTTTCACCCATTTTTCTTCAAATGTAACGAAGATCACAGACTAGTTTGTTCGGTCTGTAGGACGCGTCCAAAATCTGAAGTTGTTCTGCAGTGCATTTAAGCTAGATTTTTATGAAGCTTTTGGAGTGCTTGCTTCTTCCTCTCTGAGTGGCCTTTCAGCCTATGTTGGTACAGAATATGTTTCAATGAGAATACTGACACTGTGTGATCAACTTTAGCATTGTTAGCATCTTGTTTTGCATTTGTGTTGGGATTGTGATGCATATTTCACATTAAAACGCGTTTATCTCTAAGTCCCAGAACCCTTCTCCTTCCTAAACTCGATGATGGCTGGACGTTCCCATACTGCTTACGCTTCTGCAAACACCATGTGAATCAACATGGCAACTTCAGACATCTGGGAATTGTTTCCAAAGCTGAACCAGAATTGCTCCACAGCTCTCATCCTGACATCTCAACTTATTAATTTTTTATTTAATTTGAAGAGAGCAACAAAAAAAATCTTAAAAGTTATGTTTCTCATTATTCTGGCATTTAGCAAACATAGTTTTGATGATCTCACACAAGAAATGTAGTTTGATTTCAAACAGTTGTTTTGTCTTTTTATATAATAATCTAAACAAATGTTTCAACTGGTTACAAAACTAAACATGCACAAAGGTCTTAACAAAGCACAAAAATGTGATTACTTCGGCTGAATTTAAATTAAAATAAAACGGAGTTAATATAGAGTTTCAGATAAAATTTTTGGGGTTGGTGTGTCTCCCTAAAGTTTTGTTGCCATTAGCAACATGTTTTTCTTTTCCCTTACTGGAGACTGGTCAGGAGACCAGGAGATGAAAATCCACTCGTAGCCCAAAGCATTCTGGGAGTCGAGCCGGTACAGGATGTAGCAGGGCTCCTGGTCGTCCAGGAGAGGAAGCAGGAAGTGGTCATAGTCCTGGTCCCAGTGCTGCTGTGGCTCTCTGTAGGCTCCCAACACCAGCTGCTCTGAAAATCAGACCAGTACTCATCACATACCAGAGCCTCTCTAGTGTAACACATAGAGCCGCCACATCTAGATTTCACATCAGCAATAAACATGGAGAGAGATTAGAATAACCAGGATGATTTTAAATGTGTTTCCTTTACAACTGAATCTAATTAAGTAATTAGAGAAATAATTTTAGGAAGGAAATAGAGAAACAGACAAACTATTAAAACTTAATACTCAAAATATTTTTGTTTTAAAGCAAATAAAATGCTTCATATTTAATACATTTCTGTGCAATACATAATCTATTTTTGATGTTGTGAGACTATAATTAAAAAAATCAAAATTATTTTTCAATTTTCTTTTTTTACATCTCAAACCCTTGAGAACAGGGGTGTTCAAAATGTGATTCAGGGGCCACAAGTGGCTCTTTAGAGCTCCCACAATGGCCCTCAAAAACTTTAGCTAGAAATGTTTTTAAGATATAATAGCAAATACAAGTTTTAGCAGTTTTTTTTTTGTTTTTTTTTTTCACAGAATTACACAAAAATTACAAACAGTATCTATTTAGATCTGTTTTTCTTGTAATTATATTGGAAATTAGAGGCTTTTTTAAGTGTCCACAAATATTGACCATCCATAGAATAAAGTTTTACTATTTTCTTTATCTTAAAAGGTAAAAAAAATAGTGATAAAACTGTGACTCTGTTTGTCACCACAGCGAATTTTGCTGGATGATAAATTGTTCCAGTAATTATTGATAAATGATAATAAAAGGTGCTTCAGAGGAATAAAGACTAAAAAACTATTTCTACCCAACAGATGTTGTTTACATGAACACCGCTAATTCACCCAAACCCTGAGGTTTCTGCGCACTTCTACTATTTTCTTTTCATGATTATTTAAATATACTTATTTATTTGCACTGCCTTTGAGAGTTGCTATTTTTTTTTTATTTTGTTGCGCTTTCTTGCACAATGACAAAGGAACAATAACAATAATATTGTAATTTTGAGACAATTTTCAAGTAATATAATGATGCCAACATAATAATACAAGTTTGCCCTCTCAAAGACCAATAAACTTTAAATTTGTAAAAAATAAATAAATAAATAAAATAAACACTGAGACTGAAAGATATTTTAAATATCTAAAATAAAACCAATAATAAACTGGATTATAATGTAATCAAAATGGAAATTATGGAGCTCATTTTAATTTATCAAGGGATTAATTAACTGCTTATTGTGACAGGCTTTGTACTTTTTCAAAAGGTCATGTGACACAACCTTTATTTGAGGGCCAAAATGGTTGCCAACCCCTAATCTAGAGGATTAGGTAAATTCTCCTAAAATGAACTGCTTGACTGACCTGGAAGGTTGTGAAAGCAAAATTAACAGATTAAACTAACAGAAACATGTATTTGTTCCCCAGATATCTACTGCACAGCCTTCCTGAGTAAAATCTGAAAACGTTGGCTGCTATGATAAAAGAAAATAAGATTAGGTTTGGAGTTAAAAAAATCCAGCTGGGTTATTTTGTGTGAAACACAGACAGAAACCTGGAGTCTGGTGTCCTTTGTTGGGTACAGGGGGATTTTCCCCTTCCACTCTCTTGGGGCAAGTTTCTATTCTGAGCTGCAACACATTCCAGCTCTGCAAGCACATACTTTCCATCAGCCATTCTCTGCTGTCTTTATGCGTCTAAACAAGTATGAACCTAACTACTGACTGCTTTCTCACTTAAATGTTTTTGTGAGGTGTCAGCTCGGTGAATAGGAATCTCAGGGTGATGCTATCAGATGCAGAGATCTTGTTTTATCTTTGACACTGGAACAGGCAGAGCGCGTCAAGTGTTGGTTCAAATAGCCGAGCGATGACCCGAGAGAGCAAAGTGCACTGGGGTAGATTTAAGCCGATCATCCGGGTGTAGGGTTCTGTTTTCAGTACTGGTACTGTCCAACTTTAATATTCATGTTTGAATCATTCGGGAAACTCCTGAAGCATCATCCGTGCTTTAAAATGTTATATTTAGTGGCACCTGAACTGAAAACTAAATATCAGGATGCAGCCTAAACAGCATTAATTTGATATCCCAGTGGCGCCCCCAAGAGGAGGACATGAGGGGGCCATGGCCCCTTTGTGAAAAATGTTCACCTCCCCTCCCCCAGAGAATCATAAAGACAAAAACCCACTAAATAAATAAATACAAGATAAATAAAATTCTATATTTTTTTTCTTTTTTCAATTTTAAAATTATTGTCATTATTAATATTATTATCCGTAGATTTTCTTGTTTTGAGTTAGTTTGTAAACATTTTGTCTATGTAATATAATTTATTTGTTGGCACTTTATCCCAATACATTGAACTGGCACATGAATATTATAATATGGTTTTAATTATAAAGTGAGTCAGTAAGTAATGTATGCACATTTTCTCTGTCCTACTAATTGCGCCCCTGGATATTCTCCCACATATTAGCAGTTTTTATTGTGTCATTATCAAAGTGTTTATGACACTGCTATTAAAATGTCTTAACTCTTTCCCCACTACAGTTTTCACTTTAAAACTACAAACCACAATGTATCTTATTGAGATTTTATGAGGGACCAACACAAATTGGTACATAACTGTGAAGTTAAAAGACGAGATAGCCTCCTGTGCTGAAATATTTCTAAATGAAATCCAGTAAATGTCATTTAGAAGTCACATTTATAGTAAAGTACAATATTTATGTATTTTAATACACAAATTAAAATGCATAATTTTAATTTATGTATTAAATTAAAATTAATATTGTACTTTTAATTTTAGTTTAATAAAATTATGTATAATTTCAGAGAGCATCAGTGAACAAACAGCATAATGAACACAAGGGAACATACTGGAGATGTCAGGGAGGAAGATATGAATAACTTTAAAGCAGGATTAGGTTATGAGCTTTAAACATATCAGACAGCAGTTTTATCAATTAAAATTCTGTTTTTCATAACTGCAAATTGACCAACAAATAGCAAATTCTTTTAAAAATCACAAGCTTCTTAAGGTAGACACTTATCAAAAATTATAAGTTGAGGTTTTTCAACAGGTCATATAACATTTGTCTCTCTAAGTAAGTTTTATGTAGCTTAAATGAGGGCAAAATGGCTCTTTGGATTGTGAAAGTTGCAGCCCTTTGGTCTAGTCAAAGTGTAGATTGTAATCCTGCTGAAAATCTATGAAAGTCTTGAAAACCGATGTTCCTAGATGCTCTCCATCCAATCGGTCTGAGCTGTTTTCCAAAGATTGGGTGAAAATGTCTCTAGATGTGCAGCCCCAGAAGTTTTACAAAGTACTTCTTTAGAGGACTGAGCACAAATTCACACAAATGTAAATTTTTAATTCATAAAAGTCCTTCTATTTTACCTTAGTCTATCATATAAAATCCCAACAGAATACATTTTATTGGGGGTTTGTATACTTTAGCAAAGAACTGTATGCCCATAAATACCAGTACACGAAAGCTTTCCGTCAAAGTATCAGATTGAAGCACCAGCCCTTCTCTGTCACTACGCTGTCTGACCTCAACCCTATAAATATGTGACCAAATATTTCAAGTGATCTCTTCTGTTCACAAAGATAGCCCCAAAAACTTCCCACATTGCATCTGACATGAATCATATTACAGCGTGACATTGGGTCCACACAAAAACATGATGTAAACACCTCGGGAATAAACAGTTGCCTAGAAAGCTATTGCTTCATCCAGCTTTTCTGTCGTCTGAAAGCAAAGCAGCTTTCAGACGACAGCTGCTCTGGTTTTCATTTTCCCGAGGACAAGACTAACTTTTCCCCTACTTTCCTTTTTTTTTCTCGCCTAGTCATTGCTGTGAATACCAGGGAACTTAAATGCTTTCAACACAAGCTCTGTTGCTTGAGGGAGGTCAAGCCATGAAAACTGAAAATAGTTTGGAGCCAATTTCATTTGAGTCAGAGAGAATCAGCTGTTTTCTAAGATATTTAAAAATGTCATTTTCAGAGTTAGCTCATAACTAGTTACATTTATTCAATTACATTTACTTGGGTAATGTTTTGGGAAAAAATTACTTTTCCAAGTATTTTTTGTTACTCTTTAGTTTAACCTGAGTAACTATTGTTGCTCTTACTTGAATGAAATTTCTGAATACTTATAATACAAGCTTGTTTTAACCAAAACATCACCAGACACACATGTAGATTTTGTTAGTTTTATTGAAAGGAATTGTTTTTTTAAATTATTCCTAATTATTTTAATTTTGGTCTTTAAAATACCAAAATTTCCACATAACCTTATATTTTGGTACATTTGATTATGCAATTTTAAAATATTAAATTATTGATGTTTTGGTCAGTTAGTCATTACTTGACAGCCTTTTAACCAAATACTTTTTGACTCTTGACTAATTTCTTGGACAGCTACTTTTTACTTCTACTTGAGTAAAAATATATTGAAGTAGTCAATATATAATGTCTACATTTCTTTGGTAAAAACCTATGGTCATTTTACCAGATTTTATTGAGAAGTTAAATTATTTCCAAGATTTGAAATGATCTAATGCAAAAATAAAAGTAGATCAAGCTACATTTATAACCAAATTCTAACAATTCCACTAAAAATAGAGGAATATAAAAACTGTACTAATATTTTTTTCTGTGAAGCACTGGTTTAGTTTTGTGAACTTAAAAAACGTTTTTGTACACACTCAGGCTTTGTCCCTGAAGGTTTATTTAAGTCAAGGTTCAAATAATCTGTGCCAACTGTACAACCAAACTGATCCAGAGGACCGGCTTGTCCACTGCGGGGTATCCGATGTCAGCAAGTAAAATTTAAGACTTTTTGAGGCCAGCTTGAATTAAATTTCAAACAGAAAAAGACTATAAATACAGGGGATTATCGAGTACAGTGAAGTGACAGCCAAACGGTGATACATTTGCACTTAACCGTTATGGATGTAAGCTAGCTAGGCTACATTAGCAGCTGGTTACCAACCGCCGCCATAGATGTCAGCGCGCGCAACGTTTGCCACACAGAAAAGTTCCAACTGCGTATCATTTAAAACAACTTAAGGCCGCTGATTATCATATTCTTTTCTGTTTGTTGCGTCCCTTTAAGGGTTTTTTAAGGATGCGCGGACACCCTGCTCTGGGTCACTCACCGTCCTGGATGCAGACTTTGATGAGGCGCGCCGCTCCGCCTCTTGCCCTGGCCAGGAACTGCCGCAGCTCCGGCGTCACGACCAGCGCGAGAAACATGGCGGGTCAAGTTGAGTCTTCCTCCCGCCGGGGGTAACAGCGCGCGGGGGTGTTCAAGGAGGGAGGCGAGGATGGTTTAAGACGAAGCAGAACCAGGAACTCCACCGAACCACAACAATCAGTCCAAATTAGGATGAAGTATGAAGAGTCGTCCTTCTTTGATGCAAGACTGCAGAGCGTGTCTGTGTATCTGGACTCAAAGTGTGACGGAATGAGACGGGACACTGCTCAAGTAACTGGGACAGTGTCATGTGGACAGAGGTGGAACCTGATCACCTCTCTACCAAATTTAGCTCCATCTCTGACTGTCCAGCCAGGGGTGCTGGCCTGTGAAGAGCCAGAGACCCAAAACTGTGGTGATGTAAACCCAAAGGCCAGCCAATATTTAATAATGAGTGACCAGCCTGGGCTGAGAACGGGGTTAGATACCGGCTTTTCAATTATATTTAGTGTTTGATGAGTTAATGTAACCAAAGTGACTTTAAGGAAACTATCCCTGACTCAAATATTTCCACATGAGATGATTCTGATGGTCAACAGATTGTGTAAGATGTTTATGCTCCAATAAAAATCAGGTCATACTGGGTTTTAACATAACTATAGCTCTAACCTTACAAAGAAAACACTTTTAAACCACACTTTAAATTAAATTCAATCCTATTAACAAATCATCACTTATAATTTGAACCTAAAAATGTATTTCCTTCCCAGATGCTCTAAAATACATGGAACTATGTTATTTTAACCTTTGTACACTAATTTCAAAAATACCAAAGACCCAAAAAGAAATATAAATTGGCACAATTAAAAAAAAAAGTCAAAACTATTTTTTTTTTTTTACAAAGGAAACAATTTAATGTTAAATAGAAATATAAAAAACCAAACATGTTTTATTCCTACAACTGATTATTTACAATTTGATTTTGTGACATTCACACTGCCCCCTGCTGGTCAGCTGCTGCTCCTACTCCTCAGTCATCAATGGTCGGCAACCAGAAAGCCTGAAAGATTAAATTCACAACAATCACATTTAAGTCACTTCAGCCATTACCGTTTACATATTTGACTGTTCATTCTACACAGAGAGGCAGAAAATCTCTTAAATATTTTATTACAAATTGGACTTAAATTCTGTTTTAGTAGAAAAAGCATTCAGATGTGAAATCAGGTGATCTGATTCCTGTACTTTTATCTTAATCTTTTTGCAACTTTAAACATTCAATTAATGTTTAAAGTTGCGTTTTTCTCTTTTTTTGATTGTTTCATGTTTTCATTTTTACAGAATCTAAACAAAATCTTTAAAAAGCACCTCATATATAGACAAATTAAATCAAGAAATGCACAAACATTAGTAAAATGTAATGATATAATGTTTGCTATTTTTAATAATTCATCAGTTTATCTAATAGCTAAGCTTATTTCTCAAAGAAATGTCTTTGTCAAGCCTGAGGCAACGTTTTCTTTGTCTTAAACTCACCATGTTGGAGCAGGCACTGGCAAAGGTCATGAACTTTGGATTGAACTGCAGACAGGTAATTGGGCCTGTGTGCTTCCCGTCTAATAACGCCACCTTCATCCCGCTTTCAGCATTCCACACATGGATCTTTCCATCTTCAGAGCCTAAAACACATCAAATGTTGGAGGTAAACATTCACATTCAGTAATAAAAAGCAGATTACTGAAATAATGAAAGTAACTCTGGTTAACCAGCATCGCTACGCTCCCTGATCTCTGACATGACTGGGATCAGGTGCAGACAGTGTCCATGTGGGACAGTGAGTCTACAATTCTACCGAAATACAGCATTGGCAAGCAAAATTTTAATGAATTGCACAGTAAATACCTTAGCCTACCAAATATTGCATTAAAGCCATTCTTTGTACTATTATATTGCAACAATACAATAAAATGTTGTTAGAGGTATTTTTTAGCTGCAAATTATCAAGCGTATGCTAAAGGAATGCTGTTTTATTGCATTGTAGGCAATAAAATTTTTATTTTAGAATGTCTTTTTAATAAGTGGTTAAATCCAAAATAGAATATGCCACTTCTTCATCTAATTAATCAATCAAACATCAGAATAATCAGTAACCAAGTAATTATTGAATGCAGCCCTACTAAAAATACAGAATTCGTTTTCATAATCAACCTTATAATATCTTCTTCAGCTACTGGCACATTTATCAAGGAACCTGTAATTAATTTTCATCTTTTAGTTAACATTTGCTCAATTTTATTTTTGAGTTACTTCATGTTTACAATGAAAGAAATTTCCCCAGATATTGGTGCGTCTCTAAATTAAACAACAACCATCCTGCCTGTTCTCAGAGCAGCTGTAGGATTTTAATAAAGCCTTAGATCCAAAAAAACAGTTAAAATTATATTTTGTATCATGTGAGCTGAAATCTGGTCTGTGCTTCAGCTGAAAACACTTCCATCCTTATTCCAAATAAATTAAATGTTCTTTTTGCTGAACTGTTAATTTAATCACAGATAAAGTGACACATAAAAACACGCTTATCCAAACTCACCAATCATCACAAACTGAGAATCAGGAGTGAAAGAAGCCTCTAAGGTTACGCCTTTACTGTTGTTGTAGCCCTGTGGATAGAAAATATAAACCCTCAGTTTTATTTTTTACCAAATATTTATTCTCCATTTTGCAGTGACTCCATCTTTACCCCGAAAGAATGCAGCACCGCCCCTTTAAAAGCGTCCAAAATGCGAAGCGCCCCGCCGTTGGTTGAAAGAAGGATGAGTTTTCCATCATTGCTAAACTTGAGTCCAGTCCACTCACATGTCCGATCGTACTGAAGCTTGAAAGTTGCAAACGGACCCTGTTGGCAAGAGAGATCGATTTAGTTCTTTTTGGATCAATTTAATTAGTCGAGCGTCAGACCTCCTTCCATACCTTATCAAATGAGCGCAGATCATAAAGTTTAACCATCTCTGAATTTATGCCAGCTGCAAAAATGAGACCCTCTGGATCAAATGAGCAAACAGGCTTCCCCTGCAGGTGCATCAAACCCTAAAAATGCAAAAATAGCAGCAAATACAGCATTAATTTTCTAAACTCGTGGTGCAAGACTACAGAGAACAAACCAACTCCAAATTCAATTTGTTAGGAAGGTTTAATTTTTACAGCACAAGTGTCAAACTACTTCTAACAAATGAGTAAAACTAGATGCCTACCTGGCAGTTCGGTGAGCGCAGATCCCACAACCTGATCGTTTTGTCTAATGAGCCGGAAATAAACGTGTCATCCACAGGAGACATGGACAGAGACGTCACTCTGATGAAAACACACAGGAAGAGGAATCATGAAAACACAGAAACATTGAACCAATCGCGGAAACACGAGGACAGCACTCACCTTTTGTTGTGTCCAGGAAAATACCGGATATATTTGTTGTCATGAAGAGACAAATACCGGATAGTGTCTTAAAGACAAAGAACAAAATAAGTGGCACCAACATACCAAAATAAACGATTATTTCATGCATAATAGAAAAGAAAAGAGAAAAAAAAAATCAATCCAAAGCTCGTCTGAAGATTGCACTCAACCGTAGGCAAGGCAGTCACTTGTACAGTTAGCTCCTGTATGGGGTAGAATCACAGACCCTCAAACTGTACAAACAACTACCTCAGGCTACAGCGAGCAGCGCGGCGAGCAGCTACGCAACACAAATCATCACCTGAGCCAAGGCAGCAGTAAATTATGCGACAAAACAGAAATTAAAATCAAAATGGCATGCATTTAAACATACATCTTCTGAATACATACCATCGATTTTGTTGGAACTGTAGACCACTGTGTTTGCAGCATGCGTATACCTGATCAGATCCACGCCATACTTTTTACTGTAGAGAGTTCTTTTGGGTCTGTCATAAATGGGATAAAAAAAACAATAAATTAGAGGAAATTAATCAACAGAAGCACACTTAATAATACAAATAATAATTCTACAATAATTTAGAAACCTTCCAAGGTCAATGTTTGCTACTTTTTACTGAAACTCATCTTGAAATGATTCAGATTTCTAACAGATAAGGGGACTAAAAAAAAACCCACTACACTTGATTTTTATTGTGTCATTATTTACACTCTTGTAAATAATTTTGCAAAGCACTGAATCCTTTTTCTTCCAGGTCGCGATGATGCGCTACTCTGTTAGTCTCTTTGGACCTTCCTCCAGGACTCTTACTAACTTTGGCTAAAAGTGATAACGAACCAACTAATGTTTTAAAATATACATTTAAAAAGAAATGCTGGTTTTAGCAGTGCCAGTTTTTTGTGAAACAATTGCATTGACATTCCACAACATAGTGATACTAAATATACCAGTAATAGACTTCTAGATCTATTTCTTTTAGTAAGTTTGTCAAATTTTCTCTTTACTAATATTCCCCAGATGTCAAAAATCGCATAGAAGAAAATGGATCCTCTTTTCCAAAAAAATATGTTTTTATTTCAAAATAATCAAAAAGGAGTAAAATGATTGTTCTTCAGAAATTACATCATTTTCCCTATTGTAGATGTTTATCAAAAATTGTAAGTTGTCTTTCTTTCAGCGCTACCTTTCTTTCAAGAGGTTTCTATGCATCTCTAACTGTGGTTCTAAATTTTCTAAAATTCAGATAACACTTGTGATTGTAATACAAAAATGCAAAAACTTTTATCCTTCCAAACAAACAAGTTGGTATTCACAATTAAATCTAATTTAAGTCACAATAAAATTGACAGATATCCATTAAAAAACTCCCAATTCAACACTAAATGGAGAGCTCCTTCAGTGACATGTTCTGCATCATTAGTGCACAAATGAGCGTCATCACAGATCCTTCCTTCCAGCAGACTTTATAAACATCACAGCTTCAACAAGTCTTATACGGTTGCTGTTATTTGCAGTTTTTCTAATTTCAAATAACATTGTTGATCATATTTGAACATCCCTGTTTGCATTTTTTTTACTTCCTGCAAATAATATTTTTTTATAACAAATATCTATGCAAATGTATATTTTCTGCTCCAAATAAAGATAGTCAACTGTACATTTCTGTTAATCTGAGTTTACCATTATTATCATAGTATTATTTTTCTTATGTTATAAACTTTCCTTTACCTTCCTGTATGCATGTTCCCACTTATCCTCAACTTGCTGCTGTGACAACTGAATTTCCCCACTTTAAATATTCTAGCCCCGTTTAACCAAAAGGAGAAATGGCGGCAGAACAGCTTAAATATTTAAGATCGAACTATACAACGCTCACTTGATACAGCACCAGTTTGTCGTCTTAATTATGCGACTTGTTAAAAACTCTAGAAATATTAGGTGAAATTAAAGCGCATTTTCTCAATTTAGCCATCCCCTCCCACTTAGTTTAACAGTAATAATATTCATACAAGTGTTTTGCTTGATGAATATGAAACTGAATATTTGATGGCACACAGGCTTTAAAAAAACACAATACTGGTCCAGTTTTAACCGGCAGACTCGTTTATTTTTAATTTCATGCTGCATCGCTCTAAGCACCGCAGCAGGCCTCAGCCATTAGCTTAGCATAAAGCTAACATAAAAAACAAGAGGAGCAGCTCTTACTTTCCCTCCTGGCAGTCGTACAACACTAAGGAGTCGTCGTCGCTGCTGGAAATGATTGCCTCTCCGTTGGAGCAAAAGTCGAAGCAGTTAATTTTGTCCGAGTTTTCTCGGAACACTTTAGCAACCCGAAAGCTCCGGAGCACATTGTCCGTTAGCTTCATGGTGGCCTGTCTGTGTCTGAGGGGGAGCTGGCCCTCGCCCCGCTTTAGAACCACTCAAGGGTCACAGTTACGGTGATTTGTGGAGATATATAAACAAAAGCGGTGCAAGAAAAAGTTGTTATTGGGAAAATAAAGTCCCCAAAAACGGCAACCAAATCCCGCCTGGGGTAGTTTGAGTCCACAGCAGACGGTACGAAAGCTCAACGCCTTCGACACGTCAGTGACGCACAAATCATCACGTGACCGCGCAGTGGCCCAAAATGATGTCTTATCGCGAGATTTTCGTGATGCCATAAACAGCACAAGCAGCAGGGTTTGATGCGGTTTTCCTGCTTAGTTTTAAATGTCTCAAATAGTTGCCAGGTTGTGTGTTCACTAGCAGCGCTTCCTGTCACATATAAGAACAAAGATTTGTTTTCTGTCTGTCTCTAAATTTTACTCCCGCCGCAAAATAAACACATGATGAAGAAAGTTCCTGGAGGACTTTTGACCCCGCAAAAGGGAAAGTTCAAGGTATGAACTACATATTACTGTTTTGGTTGGTTGTGCATTATCGTATAAAAATAATGTAATCGTTCAGAATTATAATTGTAAAAATAAGTAGATTTAATTACATGTGTATTCATAATGAGGATCACTTTTCGGGACCTTTAATTTTATTATTAATATTCGTATGCCTGGTCTGTACTATATACACCCACTGACAATACATTTTGCTCATACTGAGCTGGACCTTCTTTTGTCTTTAATTTTTTAATTAAATACAAATACAATCAATCAATCAGATTGTATTTGTATAGCAGACCTGTGAAGACGCTGTTGCAGTAATCAATGCAACTGAAGATGAATGCATGGATGAGTTTCTCTAGATCTGGAAATGTTCTTCAGGTGACAGAAGGCCGACTTTCAACAAGATGGCTGAAATTTTTTTTCAAAAGACAAACAGGGAAGTTGTTGTAATGTTCAGGAAAACAATTTGGCTTTGGGTAAGCATTGGTCTTTAAACAATTTGTCAAAGGTATCCAAAGTGTGTTAAGAAAATATCCCCCACACCATTACACCTCCACCACCAGTCTTATTGATTGATACAAGATAGAATAAATAAAGCCACATTCACTTAAATCTCCTTCTATATGGTAGAAATTTTAAGCAGTGTCAGTAAAGATGAGATAAACAGAGAGCTGAAATGCATGCTCACCGGGGCAGTGATCCCTCTAAATTAATCATTAAACGGAGTTTAAACAACTCCAGTCACTGTTTGGTCAGATTTTTGCTTTGCTGCTGAACTGGAACACACACAACTGGCTGCTGCAGGAATCTGCAGGCTCCAATCGTCCTAAACCATCCACACAGGTAGGCAGACTTAAAACCAGATTTGAAGAGAGTCACAGTAGCTGGTGCACAGTGCACAATATTTAATTTTTGTTCATTTAAAAAACTATTTAAGGTAGTAAATGTACATGCATTTTATCTATACCTTCTAAACTAAATTGTCAGATAAACATTTGAAATGTTTTTTGTGTAAGTCCAAACAGCATGTTGCACATCTTGACTGTGAAAATTTGCTTTAAATTTGTATGAAGGTCTTTGGAAGCATTGGAATGTTTACAGTAATGGATCATTTTAAGCTGATGTACATTTTTACAAATAACACTACTATAACACTTTGTGTGCATGTAGTTTTCAGAAGGTTTTAAATGAAAGACATTTAATAGCATTATGCAAGTCTCACCTTCCTAATTTGACATGCTTTTCTAACTCTACACATCTTGCTGTATCGATTCCTCAGACCTGCTGAGGTGGCAATGGCCCGCATCCTGTCCTTGTTCCGGTCTCAACCTTTTCTGGCCCTCCTGGGAAGAAGAAACCCCACGTTCTGCAACATGTCCATGGACTCAGGGGCGCGGGAAACCTTCAGAGCCGCAGTGGAAGCTGTGCAGCCGGACACTGTGGTGCGGCAGAGCATAGAGCGGAACGGCGACTCGGTCGTTATTGACGGACGCAGATTCACACTCAGTCACAACATGCACCTGGTGGGCTTTGGGAAAGCGGTTCTGGGAATGGCTGCAGAGGTAGAGAGGATTCTGGGCGATCATCTAGTTAGAGGAGTCATCAGCGTGCCGCATGGGATGCAGCAGACGTTACAACAGCATGGAAAAAGGTGAGCAAATGATGCAGGAGCCATAGTGCATCACAAAAATATTCTGGCTAGTTTTTTTTGTTATTATTTGTAACAACCACCAACTTAATTTTCAATTCAACTGAATCCAGTCAGGAACTTAATAAATAAATAATTTATGATCACCTGTTTGTAATTAAATCTCAGTATAAGTCCAGCTTTTCTGTGAAAGCCTCTGGAGTTTCTCTGAAACTCTGGAGGAGATGCAGGAATCCACAGCTCATGAAGACAGCTATCAGTTGTGCAATCTGCAAATCCAACTTTTATGGAAGAGAGTTAAGAAGAAAGCCATTATGGAGAAACATGAAAAATGTAGTTTGCAGTTTTTCACGCATGATCTGGTCAGGTGAAACCAAAATAAAACTTTTTAGGCCTACAAAGGAAAGATTAAAGATGAAAAACTAGCACTGAACTACACACTAAACTCACCATTCCCACCATGAAACATGGCGTTGACAGCATCATGCTGTGGGACTACATTTTTTTCATCAGGGACAGGAAAGCTGGTCAGAGCTGAAAATCAAGAGATCATGGAATAAAGACAATCTTCTTATGACAATGTCAGTTTATTTATAAAACAACAAATGTTGACCAAGTTGCTGTACAATTCAATAGAATGAAGTAAGATTACAATACTAAGAACAAGAAAAGAAATTTAAGCAAAAATGCAAATTATATACAAACTCACATTATAAAAGAAACTCAAACTCTTGTCGTTTGATTCATTTTTGTTTGAATCAAACACCAATGAATAAAAATGGGTCTTGAGTCTCGACAGTCTCAGCATTCCGTACATTAAACTAATCCAAAGTTTAGGAGTACAGATTGAAAAAGTCCAATCACTTCGGTTATGCTAACTTTTACCTTTTGCAATCATTTGCCACTTTGTGTTAAAAAGTGTGAACAATTTCAAGGAATGTTTATCTAATTTCTGAAAACTATCTAAAATATCACAAACAATATGGATATATGTGACATTTTGTGCGTTTTATCCATCACAGCCATTTGTTGCTAAAAGCAGACAGTCGGATCAAAGTCATGGAGGGAGCCAAACACAACCTACCTGATGACGACTCTCTGAAGGCGGCCGAAGGCATCAAGCAGTTAGCTACTGAATTGACAGAAAAAGATTTACTGCTTGTACTAATATCAGGTAAAACGCATGATTTCTTTTTAAATAGTCCCACCGATTTCTACCCTGTTTACTGTTTATTTATTTACACACAGACAATGTACAACATTTCAGTATTTTTTTAAAAGAAGAGAGAGAAGAGATTTGTGGTACCAGGTTATAGCAAAGAAAATGCTAAGGAAGTAAACCAATCACACTACAAACCAGCATACAGTTCACAAAGCAACTTCATCAATAATGATTACAAATCTGCTTGGTTAATAGCCATATTATTAGCCAAATGTGCGGGTTTGTTTCCATCTAGGTGGAGGCTCTGCTCTGCTACCAGCACCAGTACCTCCAATCTCACTGCAGGAAAAGCTTGATGTAACTCGCAGACTTGCAGCTGCTGGCGCGACCATCCAAGAGCTCAACAAAGTTCGTCGAGCGCTCTCTTTGTTGAAGGGTGGAGGGCTTGCACACCACGCTCACCCCGCACAGGTAAGTCGCCCCGCACAGGTAAGTCACAGCAGTTGTTTAAAGGGATAGTATTATGTAAAATCTACTTTTTTTGAGTTTCACATCGTGTTATAATGTTATTCCCTCATCAAAAACATACCTGGAGACGTGTTGACTTGATTCTTTCATTCATGTTTGAGAAATTCTTTAATCTCCATGACAACCATTCAGCTCTGCAAAACACCTGGTGGACCTAGCCCCGCCTTCGAGACTCAGCTCCTCCTCCTCTGAGCCAAAGTTCCCCCCCACCAAGCTCCTTCAGATTAGCCAGCAGCCACTAGCAAACACCTGCTGGATCATCTGCTGAGCTCATTGTAGGAGCTGCTTCTCAGTGAAACGCTGGTTAAAATGTTGCTCTATGTTAAGAGAGGAGCGATGTTGTGATGGCTTCCTGAAGGCGGAATTTCAGAAAGTGCAGGAGTTTTTAAAGAGACAGAGACCCAATTTTAAGGCACTAAATTACAAAGTCAAATTTCTTTTAAGTAGGGGTGCACCAATAAATTGGCTTGATTGCTTTGGGAAATTGGTGATCAGTCGATACTTACATGTGAAGCTGATTTTATCCACAGATCTTATCTACCTTGGCAAAGGTTTATACATCAACCACTGTCCTCTTCTGTAGAGGTTTGACTGACAGCAGGTCATGCCTGCAGTTAACCATAGTCACCACACTGTTAATTTTATTGCTCTATTTAGCAACAATTCAGACAAAAAAAATCTGTATCGCCCAAAATCAGAATCGGCAGGTCAGGCTTTTTTTTCTGTGATCGAAAAGAAAGCTGCAATCACTGAACCTCTATTTTTAAGTCATATGCATTTTTATAACAACTGAAGGTAGCATAGTAACTTCATTGTGCTGTAAAACGTAACTAAGTGTGACTGAAAAACACATAATACTGCCCCTTTAACAATGTTTGCTTATTAAAAGAAGAGCATATTTCTGATTTTCCCATCATTTCATCAAAGGTGGTTTCACTCATACTGTCTGACGTGATTGGGGACCCTCTTGATTTGATAGCAAGCGGCCCAACAGTGACGTGCGAGGTGTGGCCGGAGGAGGTTTTATCCATCCTTGAACGACACAAACTTCTCAGCTCCATGCCAGCTTCAGTCACGCAGGTCCTTGCGAGACAGGGTCCCCGCTGGAAAGACAGTAACAAGCACTCGGATTCACCTGGAGAGGCTCTCAATGCTGTGATTGGCTCCAATACCGTTGCGCTCACCTGCGCTGGCCGGCGAGTTCGAGAACTGGGTTTCCGTCCTGTTGTGCTTTCACCGGGAGTCTGCGGCGACGTGAGGCTCGTCTCCAGGCTGTACGGCCTGCTGGCCCGGTTCGCCTGTTCCCAGGAGGAACCGTCTCCGGAGATCGCAGCCGAAGTGCTGAGGCTCGGACCGGAGGTCGGCGTGGAGAGCTGGGACCTGTGCCGAACCATGCAGGTGTTGGGTGAGGGGCGCGCCGAGGGGTGGGGCGCCACATGTGTGTTAGCTGGAGGAGAGCCCACTGTGGAGCTAACGGGCAAAGGACGAGGAGGTCGAAACCAGGAGCTGGCTCTCCGAGTGGGACTGGAACTGAAAGGCCTGGAGCTCCCGCCGCAGGGGCCCGTGTTTCTGAGCGGCGGCACCGATGGTCAGGACGGACCCACGGAGGCTGCGGGGGCCGTCACTGATGCGGGGCTGTATGACGAAGCCCAAGCCCAGGGGTTAGACATCGATGGCTTCCTCAGTAATAATGACTCCTACACTTTCTTTTCCCGTCTGTCAGGCGGAGAGCGTCTGCTGGTGCCTGGCCTGACCTGCACTAATGTCATGGATGTTCATGTGCTGCTTATCCCACCTATTCCCATTAAAATTAGTTAACACACAGGCTAAACAGGGCAAAATAATGAGTAGATCATCAGGTCAGTAGACATGAAAGGCTTTTTAGGGTTTTCTATTTTTATATTTGACACTCATGGTAGGCAGAGGTGAGTAGAGTATCCAAAAATTGTACTCAAGTAAGAGTAGCACTACTACAACAAGTAGCCGTCCAAGAAGTTATTCAAATAAGAGTAAAAATGTATTTGGTAAAAAGGCTGAAAGTACCGAGTTACTGATCCAAACATAATTTAATATTTACAGATTACATCATCAGATGCAAAGGGGCATCTCATAAAGTTTGTGGAAATTTTATTCCACAAACTTGTGGAAGTTTTGGTATTTTAAAGATCAAAATGAAAATAATTGATATATAATGCTACAATTATGAAATAAAATAAGGTAAAAGAAACATTTCCTCAAATAATTTTTTGAAACTTTCACAAAAACTGCAGGTCTATGTCAGTGTTTTCCGTCTTAATGTAAAAATCATTCTAATGTTATGTGCTAGCTGACGGCAAGATTGTACATTAAAGTATCAAATGACCTCGTCTTGTTTTTCAATAAAAAATGAAATGACTACAGATTTATTTGTTTTTTCTTTTAATTAAAAAGATCAACTGAAAAATAAAATCACATTTTTTATTATGGTAAAATTTTACTCTCAATGAAATGTGTATTTGATTTTGTTTTATAATATTTTTATACAATTCTTTGTTCTCTAAGCATGCAAACTGTGTATAATCATAGGCAGTGATTTCCTCTTTAGATCACAAATTGGACAGGGAGACACTGAACAGGTTTCCTCCAGAAGGTTTACTGCCAAATGAGCAGCAGCTCTGTCCCCTGAATTTGTCTGTCTGGAAAATTCATTCACCACTTTGTGCCACTTCCCCATTCCTCTTTTAAGACGGGAACATGTTGAAAAGGTTGCCTGCACAATCTCTCCCATTCCCACTCTACAACTGCACTATTTTATTTTGATTCATCACATTGCATAAATAAAACTGGCCGCAACTGATACTTCAATAGTAAATATTTACACAGCATATGCTCCCTCTACTACTACTACTAGTAATGCCAAATCTATTAATAAAAACTGTATTTTATTTTGTGTCCTGACTTCAAAAATACATTTGTTGCACCAAGGTTTCTGTATGACCTTGGAAGTGAAATTATAGTTGCATCAAACCCAAAACCACGACTGTTTCACATTACCACTGCTGCCGCTCACGAAATTCACAAGTGGTCCATGTTGACAACACGATTTATTTCAGTCATTCTTGCTGAAAAGTGTCCTGCTCTGTGACCGGTGGTCAAAGTAAGTACGCCACAAACTTTGTTCGACACCATCCCAGGAGAACTGATAGATGTTCGTATCTAGATCATCAAAACTGATCATGTTCATTTAGTGTCTGAAGTAAAAATGTCCAGCCCTGATTTCAGGATGAGTATTCAGTCATGATGGCTCTTCATGGGGTCCCCAGCTTCACTCACCCTACAAGATAACAGATAAAAGATCAGAAACAACAACAATAGCCATGCAATAAATGAAGAATAAAACATAAACGGAGATTAATTAAAGCGGGCTATCTCCATGGAAACAAAAGTAACCTTTTGAATTAATGTGAGCCACATAATTCCAACATCGGACACTCACCATCCGCCCAGGTGGGAAGCTGCCTCCGGTGTTCCTCCGTTCTGCCCAGCGCCTGGATGTAAACACAGAGCATGCTAACGCGACTAGCTTGGATTTACACAGCTAAGTGTTCCTGTGCGGGACGAATAACACTCACCTTGTCGGTAATACATGTCGTTCACTGTGTTCCCGTAGACTTTCCATGCAAAGTGAATCGCGATTAGACTAAATATCAGCCAGCTGAGCAGGATTTTGAATATGGAGACCCTCATGTCATTGGCGAGCCAATCGTCCACAAACTCGGAAATAAACGACAGACAGCTGTCAGCGACGCGGGACAGAAACTCAAAATCCCACGAATCCTCCATATTGTCCGCTTATAATGTTAATGTCGAGAGAAGCGGGCCAGCTGCTTGTCCATTCACTTTGGTTAGGCAGGATGCGTTATTTGTTGCTCCACCGTTAGCTTTGTTTACTACAACATTCTTCTTCTGTCGCTTTTTGTTCGTTGGTAAGAGCGCAGTACCGCCACCTACTGGACGAGATGCATATTAGCATATTTAAATTCATTACACATAAGGAGATATTTCGGGCGTTTCTTGTAAATTTTCCTTATTTTTAAATTTTTTTTGCCCAATATCTTTACATTTTATTATTACATTTTACATTAAATTATTTATTAATTTAGATTATTACGGGTTACACCGTATAAAAATCCCAAACTTAAGTTTCTCTGAAAGTTAGAATCCAGAACTAATAAAAAAGGATTTTTAACATCAAAACATTAAAGCGTTTTATTGGAAGATTTAGTGGAAGGAAAACACACACAGGCAACAAAGTTAAGTCCAGTCCTCAGAAGATTATGAAGCAGAGCCCCTTCAAGAATTTGTGACAAATTGGAAATTAAGTCAGTGAATAGATTCATGAGTTTTTCAGCTGAAACACTGAAATTAATCACCTTTTGACAAATCTCAAATTTATTGAGATGGAACCTGTAATAAATAAACTTTAAACAGTTTGAAACCCTTTCACAATTAGTAATTACAATGTTATGGATTTTTTCTTCATTAATTCTAATAGTTCTGTACTTTCTTCTTTTAACCATTCCATCCATCCATCCATCCATCCATCAGGCGTTCATGAGGCGTCCTAACCAGGTACCTGAGCCACCTGAACTGTCTTCCCTCCACATGCAGGAGCAGCAGCTCTTTGTCAGAGAAATACCGCCATCTTCACAAACTAAATACAATTGTTATATTTAAAATACATTCTATCCCAGTTGATATTGAGTTAATAAATAATATTCTAAGCTAATTTAGTGTTAGCTCATTAGATTAATCTATTACGTGTCTTAAATGCACGATGTGCAAACAGGTTAAATAAGAAGGTGCCTCCAGGAAACTGCATCGGCCCCTGGTATACCTAGAACCGGCCCTGTCTCGTTCCTGTTGTGTTTTTTTTTACCAACCGCTCAGATTTTGAGGTTTCCTAAGGGGGCGGGACTGACAGGCTCCTACCAACGTTCTGATTGGTCAGTTGAACCCGTCATCGTCGATTCCGGAAGTCCGATGTTGTAAGAGCAAGATTTGTTTTCGGCTTCTAATTCTTGACAGCTTTATTTGCCTACGGGCTGCAGAGGAAACTTAATGTAGCTAATTGTGTTTTTTTAAAGGCAACGCTTTGACATTTTTTACAAACGTAAGTGTTGTTGTTTTTGTTTATTTGTGTAATTTAAAAGGAGCTCGTTTAAGCCGAGGCCATGAAATTCATCTGTGTGTGTCTCGCTTGTTAGCGGCGAGCTCTGCTAGCTTCATGTCTACAGTCACCGTTCGCTGACTTTTATTCTAATTCACCGCCACACATCTGTCATTATAAGGAGGTTAACTGCATTAAGCGTGTTTGTGGTCGCAGATGTGACGTTGGTTACGGTTGAGAAACTTATTTCAACACAATCTTTAGCTCCCTCTCGCTTTCCCTTGGTCTCACCGAGCTGTGTTGGTGTGTAACATTAGATCGGCTGAAGCTGTAATCAGATTTGAATTCCAGTGTCTGTTTGGTGTCCTGGAGCTGTTTCTCTCCTCTGCTCTCATGTGACCTCCAGAATAAATGCTCTCATTCATGAGCTCCTCACATCTCAGGGTAAATGTGCTTTAATCGCGGACCTGAACGTGGATTCTCTTACTTGTTTGTAGTGAGTGGGATGGTATCATGGAGGAAGACCACCATCGAGACAGAGAAGCTCAGGCAGTGAACATTTCTGATCCTCCAGCGGAGAACAATCCACCTGGTAAATATGAGTTCATTCTGCACGCTGAAACCCAGTATTTGTTTTGCAAATTTAGCATATTCAAATTTGCGTGCAAATAAGGATTACAGGTTTGTATTAGTTGCATTTGAGCTTTTATAGTTTTTAAAGTATAAGCTTTAAGGTCATATCCAAGACCTGCAGAAGAAGAATCTTGTTTTTAAGTGAACTAAAGATAGGGAGACATGTGATTTATTTAATTGGGTTCTGGTCAAAAATCCAAGCTATTACTGAAAATATTCATAATAATAATATAGAAATGAGCAATTATTGAAATATTCCATAAACTTAAATATGTAAAATTATTTAAATGTAAATGATTAGACTAAATTAAAATAGAAATGGTCCATAAAAATTAAGTTCAATATATGTAAAAAAAAAAAACAACAAAATGTAGAATTTATTTGTATTATTTCAGTTATTTCACAGTTTGTTTGTTCTGTGCTGCTGTAAACAAACAAAAATAATTTACACTGCTTCTGTGATTCAAGTGTCTCCTAAAACCGTATTTATAGTTTGCAGTGCAGATACCATAAAATTATCTAATTTAAATGAATTGACATTTTTAGATGTTTAAATTATGAACACATTATGTTGAATACATCTGAATATATAGTTAACACGTTAACAGATTTTGCTTCTCAAAAACTGGGATTACTATTTATATAGTTATTCTGCAGAAGTACAAAATCACAGAATATAGCTTTTTCTGTTTAAGACAAAGATAAACTTTAAACAATAAATAATTTGCTATCATAAAGCCTGAAAATGAGAAATGAACATTTGTTTTTGATTCCTTTCAGTAGCCGATTATAAAAGCTCCTCAATTAGGTTTTTTTTCTCCTTTTTTTCCTCCCCTCCAGGGGGTCTTTTGTGGGCTCTAGTGTCCCTTATATGAAAGTAGTCTGACAGGAAATGGGGAAGGAGAGGGGGGAAGACATGTGGTAAATGTCGCCGGGTCCGGGAATCGAACCCTCGACGGCCGCGTCGAGGACTCGAGGCCTCCAAACGTGTCTCTGTAAACTAAACTGTCCTTCAAAAACATGTCTAGTTGAGATCAAAACACCAGACTGAAGATTTTTGTCATCCGGTTTTTGGTAGAAAGAGAGAAAAAAACAATAAATCATGCAAATGAAAGTTATTGATCTTGTATTTTATCCTGTGACTGATTTATTGCTCATTGTCACAAGCCTACTCATGTGTTTGTGTTTGTCGTTTTTCTTTACTTATTTCATAATTTAGTTTTCTTTCATTGCAGCCGACACCCTGGCCACTTCTCTCTGTCTTTTGGGGAACCACATGTTTCCCGATTCAGTGGCGGCGAATGCTTGCAGCGGCGTCAACCGGAGCGAGCCGGCCAGTTTGCAGCCGTCTGATGTTACAGCAGAGGATCCGGGTCCGGAGGCAGAACCTCCTTCCAACCTGGGAACTGAGTCAGAGACGCCAGACCGTCAGAACAATCTGCCGACCCACTCAGCTGGCAGAGGGACCGAAGTTGCTGGTGTTGAGAACGGTCAGAGCGACTCGGGGGAGTTTGTTGTTACAATGCTGACCAAGGCCAAGCTGGAGGAACAAGGTATAGGCGTGAAGGGAAGATCGTCTCCGTTGCTGGAGGCGGGAATCCAGGAGTCTCCTTCGTTCACTTCTCATCGAGACGAGGATGTTACGGCCGACAGCTGGCGGCGACACAGGAAGCACGTTTTTGTGCTGAGTGAAGCCGGAAAGCCTATTTATTCCCGATACGGCAGCGAAGAGGCTCTTTCTTCCACCATGGGCGTCATGATGGCGCTGGTGTCGTTTGTCCAAAGTGGAGATAACATCATCCGCTCAGTGTATTCAGGTGAGAGCATTGACTGTGATGGTAAACATCGGGATGGACGATAAATCGATAAGAATATATATTGTGATAGATCAATATAAGTAGATAATACGTCTGATAGAATATTGAATATGTAGAGTATTCACTGAACAGCATTCTGGGTAATATAGGCAGAAGAAAGACTTGAGCCACTCAGCCTCTTTTTTTCTCTATTTTTATTTATTTATTTGGCTTGCCTTCAAAGAGTTGCTATTTTTTTTTAAAATCTCGTGGTTTCTTTCTAGCACAATGACAATAAAATAAATTATGATTCTGATTTTCAGCTTCTCACAGACAGCTAAATAAAGCTTGTGGAATTAACTAACTCACTCTTTGGTTGCCTAGCAACTCACTCACTCTTTGGTTTCCTAGCGACAACCTGCTGAGTAACTGCCGCAGCAGCAGCTTTAGGCTTTGTCACTTTTCCCTAACTGCTTAAAAAAAAAACCAATGTTGTGGAGTAAAAACTGTGGATAAAACACTAAAGGTCACAGTAGTAGTTTGGCAATATTTCATATGTTTAAGACAAAAAAAAACCTGATCAATTATTATCAATATCAACTGATATGAAATGCTTTTGTAAACACTAGGTAAACCAAATTGATTTTACCTGTGCTAAATTCAACAATTATTTATTATATGACAATTATAATATTGTATTATTCTTATTATTGTACAAGATGACTTGGCTTAGCGATAATTTGACATTAGCCATTTGTGACGGTATTAAAAACCAAATCTTCTTGTTGTTCTCTATGTATAGCAGCGCTATATTTGAGGTCATTATCAAATGATGAAGCTAATTAGTAAAATTGCAGCAGCTATTGGAGAAAATAAAACGCATATTGGAAGTACTCAAAAATATAAATAATCAAATAACAACACCAGTATTAAATGCTACAAATTAAGACTTTATTGTCAAAAGTGAGAAATCATTGGGTTTTAATTTTTGTCACATTATGATTTTTTTTTTAAATGGAAGTTTTGATCTTAAATCATTTGAAAACCAGGTATTGTATTTTCCCCTGCAGTTCACAGTTATATATGGCTTTATGCAGATAAAATACACTGCAGCTGATTTCAAGGTGTTTAATTAACAAGTCAAATTTCGTCTAAGTCATGTATGATTTATATTCAGCCTTTTCTTTACAGCTGAAGTTAAGATAGTGACTTGGTTGTGCTATAAAGTGTGCCTGTAAACACATAACGCTGCCCCTTTGGCCTCTTGTCCCGTTCTGTCTCGATCCTACCAGAGGAGCACACGGTGGTGTTCCTGCAGAAAGGACCCCTGGTTCTGGTGTGCGTCTCCAGCAGTCGTCAGTCTGAGCAGCAGCTGCGTGAAGAACTCCTCTACGTGTACCACCAGATCATCAGTATGCTCACCCAGGCCAGCATATCCCGCATCTTTGAGCACAAGAAGAACTACGACCTGAGGCGACTCCTGGCCGGATCCGAGAAGATCCTGGACGGCCTTCTCAACCTGGTGGATTCGGACCCGAGCTTCCTGCTGGCAGCCGTGCACTGCTTGCCTCTGGCCTCCTCTCTCAGGGACTCTCTCAGCCAGATCCTGCAGAAAGCGATCACCCCCAACCTGGTTTTCTCCATCCTCGTCGCCAAAAACCAGCTGCTAACCATCGTCCAGGAGAAGACGGTGATCGAGGATGCGAGGCTGGCGCCGGCTGACGTCCACCTGCTGCTCAACCTCATCGGAGCCTCGTCTGCGTTTCAGGCCGGGGAGATCTGGACTCCGATCTGCCTGCCCCTCTTCAACCCTGACTGTTACTTTTATGCTTACATCTCCTACCTGGACCCGCCGGAGTGTACCGTTTGTTTGCTGCTGCTTTCCACGGACAAGGAGGCTTTTTACGCCGTAGCCGAGTGCAAGAGGAAGATCGAGGAGGCCATGTTGGCGCAGAACTCCCTGAGCCTCATCGCCAAAGCTCAGTCATACAGCGTGAGCCAGGTCGGTGTGTCGGACCTCAGGCACTTCATGTACAAGCCCTTCGACGTGCCGGACAACCACCGCCAGCTCACTCAGTTCACCAGGTGTGTGTTGTTATTTTAATCCTGTAGCAATGACAGGGTGCTTTACTACAGCGTATTGGAGCCATTGTGCATAAAAAAATGTAGTAGTAAATTTCCGCCAAAAGAAATTTCAGAGTTTAAAATGTGCATGAAATAACTTAAAGTGTTGAGATTAATTTGAGAAATTTTCTAAAATCAAATTGGACATTTGAATTTGAAAAGTAAAAAATTTGCTAGATAAAAATATTCGACTTCTGAATTTTCTAGAATTTTTTTTAAAAGAATTTATGAGTTTAAAATGTCAAATATTTGCTAGAAAAAACTCAGAAATTTTGACATTAATCTTAAAAATTTCCTGGAAAAAAACTTTTAAATTTGAGTTCAAGTCAAACATTTTAAACTTTTCAAACTCAGACATTTCATTGCTGTTTCTAGAATATTTCTGAGATGAATCTGAAAATTTCTATGTTTTCTTTGGTCCTTTTTTTTCTATCTACAATGGCCCTTTTGGTAGGTTTCAGAAAGTCACGAAATACAAAGAAACCTACATATATTGGGGATAGTTGGGGGATCCTGCTGCATACAATTAGGGTGTACTTGCCTTATTTTGCCTTTGTTGTTATAATACTTGAAAATGCTTTCAAAACATTATTGTTTATCTCAATAACTCCTGGAAAAACTTGTTATTGCGACAGACCTATGCGTGTATGAATATGTGTTAATAATAATCTGTGAGCTTCATACTACTTTGTGTGTTTACCTGCCTGCAGTCCTGAGATGGAGGCTCCCTACGGCAGCGATGAGGAGAAAATGCGGCTCCTGGATTTGTATCGTTACATGCACAGCCGCATCCACAGCACCTCACGGCCCCTGAAGCTGATCTACCACGTCGCTGAGAGGGAGACTCTGCTGGCCTGGGTGAGCAGCTGCGCTTTAGGTTACTGCAGTCATGCATAATATATACGGATTTTAGAAATTCATGGACGCTGTTCCAATCGGTTCATTTTTAAGACTTCTAGCCTACTTCTCCTGTTTTCAGAAGTGATTGAACACATAATGCACTTATCATTGATAGGGATTTGATCAATATTCGGTGCTGATTATTTTCTATGAGTGGGATGTTTTAGCACATTCATTACGGTGCAAAAATTCCTTAATATCAACCAAAAAAGGCTCTGAAATTAAACGGTTGAATCAATGTTGTCTGCACAAAACTTAAAAGAAAAAAACTGCTTTAAATTACATTTTGCTCTCTTTTTCTTATTCCATCCGCACCATTATGTTGTTCCAAATTAATCACCATAAGTATATATAAACTTGAGATTTTGAGCTCATTTCAAAATGAGCTGTTTTAGGACGTCTTGTCACTTGAAATCCAAATGAGCTGCTGCTGGCCACGCCGGCCCGACGTAACGTTTACACTTCACATGAAAATGGCTGCAAACAGACGCGAAATTATACAAACCCCATATTTTTGTAAGGCAGCAAAGCCTCCTGTTCAACCAAGAAGAGTGCAGCAAGTGGTTTCTGGACGGTAAGTCAACGACAAAACACTTGTTTTTTCCAGCAGCCGTTGAACGGCGCATACAGCGGTGAAACCAGCTGACCGAACGGGCCGGAACTCTGCTTGGGTTGCTAGGTAACGGGCTTGGGCTCAGTTGAGGTTGCTAGGTAACGGCTGCTAGGTAACGGCGCAGCGCCCGTTGAATGTATGAGATTTTTGAGTTATTGAACTTATTGAATGTATTTTTTTTGTTGTTTCTTTTTGAGCACTTAGGTTCGTTTATAGAAATAGTTGAACCCAAAAAGCAAGTTTAAAAATGTTCAAAAATTGGATTGATTTTCATATTTAGTTAAGTCTGTGTTGTTTTTTGTTTTAGGTGACCAGCAAATTTGAGCTCTACACCTGCTTCAGCCCTCTTGTGACAAAGACCTGTGCCATTACTGCCATCACTAAGCTTCTGAGATGGATTAAAAAGGAGGAGGACCGCCTCTTCATCAGATACCCTCCTAAGTATTCAACCACTCCGAACCCCAGCAAGAGCTCAAGGAGCAGCAGATCCGAGCAGCAAGACACCACAGATAACGGCTTCCTATCTCTGCTATAGGACTCTGCTAGCGCTGCTCTGAAGCCGCTGCCTCACTCAATAATAATTTTTACGGTGACTCGCTGGTGTTTTTCAAAATCAGTTTTTGAGAGGTATTGGACTTGACGTAAACTGACGAGTAGAACCAAACACTACGTTTAGGCTATTTAAAAAGTCTCCAGTATTCTCCTCATACTGGGAGCGAGAGCATGTTGTTGCATCACTGCTTTCCTTTAGAGACAGTCGGGGCGAAGCGGCACTCGTAAGTTTTAGTTTGAACTGTGGTAGAAGCTAATTGAAAAAAAAAAAAAAAATATTTAAGTGAAAAAGTTTTTATATTGTTTTAGTACAGAAAAAAAAGAGAGAAATTTTCCTCACGGGCTGTGAATGTATCACTCAGATGGCAGTTCGATCATAAGCTACATCCGTTCATTTGATCAAAAAAAAAAAAAGTAGGTCACATGTAAACGTTTTGGGAAGCGGGGAGTTTGCAATAGTTATTGTTTTTTGCTTTAAGATTCACAGAAACTGGAATAATGACACTGGAACTGCCACATATGGACTCTCAGATCATGTTTTAAAACCAACGGCAGAGTTTCGTTACTGCTGATATTTATACATCCAGCTGAAAGAAAAGTTACACATTTTAGTCTGATAACAAAGCATTCCCATCCTGGTGTCTAGTCAGAATCATCGGCACATACAGACAACTTGATGAGTTTATTCACAAAGACAAAGTCAGACTTCACATCATGTTTATCTGCAGATCATCTCACCTATGAAGAGTTTGGCTCTTTATGAATGATGTCTTCATACTTTTGTCTCCTGAGGAATTTTCATTCATTTCAAGTCTGAAGAGTATGTTTGGTTTCATGAAATAAATTTCAGATTGCACATATTTTTGTGTATGTTTCTTTCAGGGATCGTATGTGTTATACTCTAAAAGTCTTCATCCTGTTTATTTTAAATGACAAAATGTAACTAAATTTAGTGTGGAGATTTCTTTAGTAGTCAGCTCTTGGATACATTATAAAAACAGACAGGGAGGACAGAAACAAGGAAGAGAAGAAAGGAATGAGGATAAAAGGAGGAAACAGACAAGAAAAGAAGGAATAAAGGAAGATCATAAAGAAGGTAAGAGTGAAGAAAACATGGTTAAAGATTGGAGAGGAAAAGCAGAAAACAGGAAAGATGGAAGGAGGACACAAAGAAAGATGTTTACATTATAGGGTAAAAAAATTGGGAAAGACAAGGAAGTAAGGAAGGAGAAGAGTATACTCCGATAGGATAAGGAAAGGTTTTAAAATACAAAGGATGCTAGGATGGAAAGACAGACACAAGGAGGTAAGGAAGGAGACAGAAGGGAGAAAATAAATACTTATTCAGGCGATAGGAGATAAAGTCTTGAAATACAAATATGTTTTCCAAGCTCTCATTTAGGGTGCACTGATTTTCTTATTCAATGATCTTATGTAAGAATCCGCCTCTTGTCTTCTTCTAATCGCCCATGAGGTTTGACTGACCGACCGGCCCACCAGGTCATGGCTGCACGTTTGCAGATAATAATCACCCCACTGTTGCCACTGTTGACTTAAGTGACTTTCTTGGTGTAATTTTCAACACTTCAGCCAAAAAGAAAGAAAGAAAAAAAAAAAGGTATTGGCTAAAATTGGAATCGGCAGGTCAAGCTGTTTAAAGATCAGTAATCTGCAATCGGCCAGGAAACTGCAATACTACTCTTATCTTCTTTTATTTTTTTTTAACCTTTATTTCACCAGGAAAATCCCATTGAGATTGACAATCTCTTTTGCAGAGATGCTTTGCTTTACATCTCAAACTTCTCCAGACTGCATAAAAACTCAGCTCTTTGGAAGTGATGATCCTTAATCTGCTTGTTTCATCATCAGAAAAAAATAATTTAGCTAATAAAAAAATTCAGAATCTGAATTTTCCAAAACAGTAAAATTACTTCTTTAGAATAATTCATAATTAGATGAGATCCTTTATCTTTGATTTGCTACATCGAAACTTTTAGGTTTTGAGTTGTTTACAGAAGCCCAAACGCATCAGGAGTTATTTCTACCCCTTAAAGTTTTCACGTCATCATAGACTAACCACAAAATATTGCATAATTGTAAAGAGCATAATAATTACATAAATAATTGATCTAGTTTTTATATTTTAACTCTAAAACATTTGTTCAGGCCCCTGAACTCAGATATTTCTAGAAAAAATAAAATCCAATGCAACAAATTACCTTTAAAAGTCAAGTAATTATCAAAAATAGAGCACTGCATGCAATTTAACTCATTTGTTAAGTTGCCTACTCCACAAATCTGAGTTTTATCAGAGTGGAAACAAAAAAAAAACATGCCAAAAGAAACTGAGGACAAGTTTTTAGACACATTATGAGTCTACAACTTTCAGGTTTTCCCATCTGTAAAAAAAAAAAACCCAACTAATAGTTTTAAATGACATCTAAAATTGTGAACAAAGATCTGTCAAAACCCCACAAGTTCTCATCAAACACACCACCAGCAGTTGTTTCAAACAGCGTTTATTCCTGTGAGAAAATATTGTCTCAGGCAGACAATAGATCTTGCGGTAGACTTTAAATGACAAGATCAAAAACATCTGTGCCACCGAGAAAAATGAAAACAATCTGTAGTCTGCTGTCTACAGTCGTGTGTCACCGCGTTTTCTGCTGACATGTTGGTAAAACACCGTCTCTACTATAAAGAGCTACTCAGCGTCATACATAAATCTTTTCAATAATTCAGTTTTTTAAATAACTCCCTCTACGGCAACAAATTATAAATTAAATTCTATATTTGATTTTTGCATTCCTTAAATTACTTCATGTAAGCGAATATAAACATACTTTTACATATTTACAAAACTATACACATGCACTTTTACCACACTGAGATTGTATACATAGATGTATCAGCTGTACATGAACAGACGCAGTAGGTTTTGCCACATATTTGGCTTCAGGAAACACCAATCGTATAGATTTTATTAAAACTAGACCATTTGTGCTTTTCAAGTCTTTCCAGCCAGATTTACTAGCAAAGTTCTTCACCGGTGTGTAATCGCTTTCCTGAATCACCGCTGTAGTGGTATCTGCGCCGACCGCTCTCAGTCTACTGTCATATTACAGTTTCACAATATGGAAAATAATCAAACACGAACAAAGTTTCACCAAAAGCGTCTCAAAACTGGACCTAAAAGTTGCAAAAATGTTGGCACTGTCAGCTGGGACAAAAATAATTTCAGCTGGAATTGAAGAATTTTAAAAGCTAATAAAAATAAACCTAGAATAAAAGAATGAGTTTTAAAAAAAATGATAAAAATGTGATGACTTTATATTTAGAAAATCACAAAGATTTAAAGGAAATGTTTGGTGGCCTCCACAGAAACCAGATATTTACATACTCCTCACTGTCTGACTGACCTTCTCCGGTTTCCTCTGGTGAAGAAGCCGAAAGAAGCTGATAAAAGTGTCGCTATCCACAGTGAAACTATCCCTGAAAAGCCACGCAGAGAGGAAGAAGCCATTACTTGAAGAGCAACATGAAAAAAGCTAAACTACAGTTTAGATTAAAGGTCAAAGTCCTGCTGTCTGACGAAGGGTAAGAAGGGGCAGATTACAAATCTGATAACACCATTCCAACAGTGAAGTACGGCGGTGGCAGCACCATGATGTGGGGGTGTTTTACCCCATCATGAGGAGGGACATTATTTAGAAATATTGAAGCAACCTCTTAAGACATCCGGCAGGAATTTAAAGCTGTGGCACAAACTGATCGTCCAATAAGGCGAAGTCTTATTTAGTCTTATTTAACGTCAGTGAGTCCAGTGTATGTAAATATCTGGTTTCAGCTGCGCGTAAAACTCCAAGTCCAGGTGTGAAACGCCTGCTAAGGTGAAACTTTCACACTTCATCATACACAGTGACATTTCAAGAGCAAATACAATCTAAATATGTTTGGAACCATAAACAATCCCTTTGACACGTATCTCTCTATCTGGTCTCCACCCACTTTGGCCTGATGCACAAACTTCATATCAACACACAGCAACAGTGGTTGTGGAAAACTCAATTTTTAAAAATGTACATAGAAAATAATTAACAAATTGATTCATGAAAAACATTTATGGAACCTCTACCAAATCCAAGCATAGCAAACCTCCAAACACCATCAGCTGTAACTGTTTTAAGAACTTTAAAAGAGCTGCTTCCTGCAAACAGCTTGTTTAAGATGATAAAATCCTTTTTAAATAAACTTTATATAAAATTGGAGGGAGTGAAGTTGAGATTTCGTCTCACGTGGTTTAAATGCACCATGGCGCGGTCGTACGCCGTGTGGACCGACTTGCGAACGCTGGGTTTCTTGCCCTCCATCAGGCGCAGCTTGTCTACAGTGTCATCCATCCCCAGCGGCAGCAGCTTGTTTTGAGGGAGCCACTGCCTGAAAGCAAACACAGAAACGTTTAAAACTCAGCCTTTTACACTCGTACTAAAACACCAGGGGTTTGCTAATGTGCCAAATATCTTACCAAGTTCTCTTTGTGTCGAAGAAGAGCACCAGGAAGAGCTTGTGGCCTTCGTCAGTGTGTCTCCATTCCCCCAGTTTGAGCACCTCTCCAGGAGGCACTGGGATGGGGATGCCGTTGTGGAGCAGTCCTTCCTGAGGCATGTCAGGGTCAACGATCTGCAACAATCACTGAGGTCAGCTGCACGGCTGCTGGTGTTCATTCAGCAGTTTGGTTAGCTCGGCGGTCTGCAACCTGAAGCTCTTTCCACAATAACTTTGGCTAGAAATCAAAACAAACCAGCTAATGTTTCCAAATTTAGATACAACAAATCCAGGTATTTAACCGTTTTTCAGTTTATTCCTACGATATTTCTGCAAAGAAATTCAGTGTTTTAGTCGGGCTGAAATGATTAATTGTGATTAATCGACTATTGAAATAATTGTCACCTAATTTTAAAACTGATTAATCACTAATTGGAGCACACTGATTCAAAAAATGACCACTTGTTCAAATAACAGCAAAGTGAGAGCAGTTAATTAATTAAGACAAAACTGTACAAAAAACTACAGACATTATGAATAAATAAAACAACAACAAAGAAAAAACCTTTGTCTGTAGAAATGTTTTAGCCAAAACTCTTCAAGTGGCTTCGCCCAGTTCAGATTTACCAAAGGAATGCCATGGTATTGCATTTTAGGCAATAAAATGTTTATTTTCTTGTTTAAAAGAGGGACTGAATTATTTTTATTGCATTTCTAATATTGCCTAAAAGGGCTTAGATGGTTAGATGAAAAAAACATTAGAATGTACCATTTAAAAAAGAAAAAAAATCAGATTAACGTCAGAATTATCTACAGTTTCACCCCTATTTTAGATATGGAATCCATGTGCTTTTATTTTATTTTATACATCTTTTTCCATCCTACAGAAAAAAAAGATCAGCCCTATTTATGTTAAATATTATGTTTATCTTTATTTTAAATCCTAAAATTAGAAATAAAATTCTGGCTCTTTAAAAAATTCCAATAGTAAATATTTATCTAAAGTTATAAGTTGTCTTTAAAAAAAAAAAAAAAAAAAAAAAAAAAAAACTTGAAATGAAACTCAGAACGAGTTTCATTTGTCTGTTCTGATAGTAAAAATGGCTCTTTGGGGTGTAAAGGCTGCAGCCCCTGGGTAAGCTGTACACAGTAGGAACTCACCATTGCTGGATACGACGGGTATCCTCGACATTTCGCCCAAACCAAGTCCAGTGGTGAAAGTTCGGTCTCACTATCTAAAGACAGAAGCGCAGACTTCCCTGTGAACAGGACACTCCATTAATTCTCTTCATTTCTATTCACTGCAGCTTAAAAAATTACTTTATTCAAACTGTATACTATGCAGTCACATTTGGTACAACATGATACACACCAGAGCTGGAGATGTCTCCATTTTCTTTGCTGGGAACCTTAGCCAAAGCTGGCTTACCTCGACTGCGTTTGGGAGGGGAAGCACTACACACGAGAGAAGCAGTAAATATGGATCATTTTTACCTTTGAGCTAATAAAGTCAGTTCTAACTTTGATTTAAAGATTTCTTTTGTACTGAATGAAACACGAGTCAAGTTTTCATTGAACTTTCAGAAGCGTTGATCCTTTTTGTCCAATTTAGCTGATATTATTACAGCTAAAGGCTGTATTATATATTATATGTTATGTTATATTATATTGAGTTTTTATGTTTCTTAACCACTGCTGTAAACCAAGTTTTCTCTGAGACTCAAGATCTGAACTAAACTGAAGGCATTTCAGGACAAGATCAAGCAATTTTTTATTAAGACATAGAAATTATCCCACTGTCTTCTAACTAAACCACAAATGGCCACATTTGTATTATTCGGAGAACAATAAAATGTTCTCCGAATAACGGAGAATACAAATTTGGTAAACCCTCCTGTAATCCTCTATTAAATTTGGCTAAATAAAGCAGCCATTTTAATAGAAAGTGTGGCAAAAATCATGTTGTTAATAACATCCAATGGAAACTAAATAATTTTCTAATTTATTGAAACAAATGCTGAGTATGATCTGATTTTTCATGCAAATGTTCTTTAACACCACCCCTTAGGGCTGGACAATAAATCAATAACAACATGTATCACACTTGACATGTGATCAAAATCAATAGAAAATTCACTAATTTCACTGAACACTGATTCAGAACCGCACAGCATTCTGGGAGGTGTAGGCAGAGGAAAGGCTTTAGCCGCTCAACTTCTCGCAGCCAGAGAGATAAGCAAAGTTGGTGGAATCAACTGACACACTCTTTGGTTACCTAGCAACTCACTCACTCTTTGGTTACCTAGCAACAACATGTGAGTAACTAGCGCAGCAGTAGTTTCATGTTTCACTACTGTTCCTCATAACTCCTTATAAATAAAAACAGCGGTGTGGAGTGAAAACTGTGGATGAAACAGGAAAGGTCACACCACCAGTTTGGAAATATTTCAGATATTTAAAACCAAAAGAACTAATCAATAATTATCAATATGGCCCGATATGAAACACGTATAATGTGATAGGTTTTCCAGTCCAGCCCGTCCACCACTACGCTGCTATGAAGTTATTCGTTCATTGTGTCTGAAGTCCTGTACTCACGTTAGGTTTGGGTCTTCATCCTCCTCCTCCTCATCATCAGCACCATCATCTTGGTTTCCAGACGTGTGCTTTCCATTAGTCAGTGCTAGAAAAACCAAACATTGAAACTAATCAAAGTTGGCCTTTCTGAACAGCCTAATGTGTGTAGTGTAGGGATGAGTCCTGCCTTACCTTCTTCTTTGGGGGCTGCAGTTGGTTTGTCATGTTCGCTCTCGGAGCTGGGGCCTCTGGACCTCAGATGGTGTGAGGAAGGAGAGGAGGGGGCGGGAGAGGCGTTGGGGGTAGGAGGTAAGGCGGTGATGTTCTCACTGGGGGAATTTGAATCGATGGCAGCGCTGTCCAGCCCGTTGGTCTTCTCTTCAGATGTTTTCCCATTTTGCCACTGGGACGACTTGTTTTTTCTTGCCCCGTTTTTAGCTTTCTTAAACAACACAGACGTGCGCCGGCCGACTCCAACCGGTGGCAGAGCCGGAGGCGAGCCGAGCGGCGTGACCTCGTGAACAGCCTCTGGTTGGGAAGACGGCGTTTCTCCAACTTCGGCCTCATCCTCACCTTGGCTTTTGCTGCCGCTGCGCGAGGACCTCTGACGCTTGTAGGAGCGCCCAGGTGACCTCTGACCTCCGATTACAATGCCCAGGACAGGTGGTTCCAGGGGAGCGTCTCCTGGTAGAGGTGACGATACCGGACAGGTGAGTTCAAGAACGGGCGGCGAGTCATCTGCATCAGGGAGAAATCAGTCAGAATATTTAAAAATATAGTTAATTTTTTTACACAAATATTTAGCCATTTACTGGTTTCAGTCAGTAATCTGACCTCTTCTAATCAATGCCAATAAAAATGTTTTCGTCATGATCAATAGACTATAAAATAATGTCCACTTACAATTTTTATGACTACAAAACTTAATGTAGATGCATGTAAGTCCAGCTCTTTAAAATGCAGATTATATTCTGATATTCTTATAACTCAATAAGCTTTTGAAATTAATAATTTATTAAGAATAACATTAAGCAACAGTTATTTTTATTATAATTCCCTTACCTCCTTAATAGTAAACTAAAAGTGCAATATTATAAAAAACCCCCAAAGTTTTTAAAGTTTGTTTATATTTTAAAACGCTTTATAGTATTCTGACCTGTAAAATGTGCTATATAAATAAAATTTTCTTACCAAGTTTATTTCACTAGTAGATTTTTATAGAAAAGTGATCTTTATATCAATCCTAACAAATACATTTTAGGACAATTTAATTTCCTTAAAATTCCTCCCACCAGAGAAAACCTCACTCTAGAAAATAAAATGATAAAGTGTTAAAATAATAAGAGTTCTCCTACATTAAGCTCTAAGCTGGCAGGCCAATTATTTTGTGTTTTTTGTGGTTGTGCACAAAATGATTCCAGCATCAAGTAAAGCCCAGCTGAATTTTAAATTGATCAAATCTAGATCTAGAGATTAAGTCTGGGAGTTTTCTAAAGTGTCCAATCAGATCTTCAGAGTTTCCTTCACTTGGAGTTCATTCTTTATTTTTCTCCCCAAACTACTAAAAAAAGTTTGAGAACTCCAAAATGTGCACAAATCTGCACCTACGTCGACGATAGGTAAACATTTAGAAGAAAAGATATCTTCACACTATCGACATGCTAAACATTTAATTGTTCAATTCCTTTCAGAATTCCCCTTGAAGTAGTCAAAATGTTACATTTGATTGTTTTGTTCTTTACTTAATGAAGTATTCAGACATTATTGTGATTACAAGTACAAAAATTATTATTATTCAATAATTAAATTATTATTTATCTATTCCTCACGCTCCTTCTAATAAAATATGCAGCAAGGACTTTCAGATTTAACATATTATTTTTATTATTATTCTATAATAATGATGAAAGTGCTGTGATCCTACCTGACCCAGAGTTTGGCACATCAGACAAAGGCTCAGTATCAATGTCCACCTTGTCTTTTTTCTTTATTTTTTCCTTCTGCTCTTTATTCTTCTTCTTCTTCTTCTTCTCCTCCTCTTCATCGTCATCATCCTTGTTATTTCCGTTGACAGGCTGAACGTTTTGCTGCTGGCTCATCTTCTGCCTCAGAGTGTTAATCTCCCGGCGCAGCAGCCGGATGCGTTTGGTGCGGCCACCGCTCGTTCGCATCGACGTCACCATGTCCAGTTTCTCCAGTAAGGCCTTCAGCTGCTCCTCTGTGGTTAAATGCAGTCTGTTTTCAGGGTCCAGCAGAGAGTCGACTGTGGAGAGAAAAACAAACAGTGATCAAGGTCAGAAGTTTACATATACTCATCACAGGCATGAACAGCACTAGTTTGGGCTTTTAAAATACCTTCATACTGCTTCGGGTCAAAGATAAACATGCATAAACATGTAACTATTACTAATATTTGGATAAATTTCCTTTAAACTGCAGAAAAAGCAAGATCTAGATGATGTAGCCGTAAACAAGAGCATAATTGTGGCTAAATATTAGAACAACTTCATTCAGAAAAATTAAGCTTTATTGTCAGAGGAAACAAAGATTAAGGTGGTCAGCACTGGAGGGTTTCAATCTGAAAAACACTGCCAACTGTGAAGCATGGAGGCACTAAACAGCAACCTTAATGCTTTCTGTGCCTGGACCAATCAAAATGCTTGAAAGGATGCATTATGCCAGCCAATCAGTGATGATTCATTAAAAAAAAAAAATAGTCTGACAATCCGCAGCTTTGAGTTTTCGACTGTTTGTTTTAAGGGTGATGTATATCTGGACGTCAAGGAGAACCAGCTCGTTATAAATGTCCACTGTTTAAATTTTTATGTAAAATTTTACATTTTAAAATGTGTCTCTAATGTCTGTCTATCCAAGTTTTTTCATAAAGACTGATTTATGTGATCATGCAGTTATATTTTTAACCATGTGGATCATAGAAACTTCACAATAAAATCAAAAAATTTTAAGTATATAATAACTCAACACTGAAAATGATCACCATGACAATCATCGTCATAAGTGCATGTATATTTCTCACCAGCGCTGAATTTATAGAGTGCTTAGGAAAGAGTAGGACTCATTTTTCAGCTCACCATCCTCCCATGTGCACTGATAGAAGCCGTGTTTGTTCGGTGCCTCAGGCAGATGCATGCCAGTGCTGGGGTCAAGGCCGATGCTCTGATACTGCCTCTGAGCGTGACGCAGAACGGCTCCCCCCACTTCCCTCAGCTGTAAGGCCGTCTTGTGGAACAAAGTGTCCTT
The DNA here is from genome assembly GCF_001444195.1 of Xiphophorus couchianus. Classification (NCBI taxonomy): domain Eukaryota; kingdom Metazoa; phylum Chordata; class Actinopteri; order Cyprinodontiformes; family Poeciliidae; genus Xiphophorus; species Xiphophorus couchianus. The sequence continues at coordinate 13,247,340 of NC_040247.1, read as the reverse complement.
GGAGTTGTATTTGAGACAATTGGAAATCATCAGCTCAAAGTCCTTCTCCAGGTCTCCGATGGAGCAGTAGGCGTGTCCCTCCAGTTTGCTTCGCATTGTTGAGAAGTCCATGGGTTTGGATATAAACTCAAGGTAATCTGGGACCTCAGTATAAAATTCAAAATAAAAATGTTAGCCGGTCATACTCACAGGCAACATTTGCTAAATAAAATGTGTATTTCAGGAACTCCACCAACCTCTGACAGATTGACTGGCTGAGAGAAGATTTTGGCCGAGTCCTTCTCCTGTAATTGGTCCAAAGTGGATTTAAGAAGCACCTGTGCAGGAGTCAGCGACAGTTCAAGGGCAGCCAGCTGGATTTTCATCTGATGACGTAAAAACACAGGAGAGAGGAGAGAAAATTAAAGGTCATGCTTTAAGATTTAAACTAATAAATGTTACAAAGGGGTAGATTAAACCTCTTAATACTTAATCATACAGAATATAAATAATTTTCTGTAACATTATATATGTATGATGTTTTCAAAGCCAAAAATGAGTCTATTTATTAATATTTTGATCGGCGAATGAGAAATTGAGGGTGTCCGATAGTCCAGTAGACCAGGTTTTGATTAGGGATCAAAATTGTAACATTTCTTACATCTTCATCTGGTGCGGTTCGCTTTCTCACTGCACTGTGTCAACCGATCCAAACCAATAGAAAAACCTGTTCATCTTCTTGCCTGTGGTGGAGCTGTACCAAGAGCCACGGAGGTAAATGACACAAAAACCTCTGAAGAAGACATGAGGGCAACTCCCCTCTTCACAAAATGATAAGAAAAATGAAGTGATGTCAGATTTTAGCAGTTGTAGGACTTCTCTTTTGTCTTTGGTAAAAGAGCAAGAGCCATTTCTCCTGCTAGCGTTAGGTCTGGTTAGGTTACATTTACCCAGAATGCCCTGCACTGTAGTCCACTTCCTGCTTTTGGACCGCTTAGTATTCACATATGTATTTGAACGGCATCAAAGTTCACTTCAACCAGAGACCAAGGTTTTTGGGCGGACCAGAAACTGTCTACATCAGAGTTTTTATCTACATCAGAGTTCGATTGCGTATTCACATCTCCCCAAACGAACTGGACTGCTGTAAATTAACTCTAAGTGATAAAGAACTGTTTTAAGAAGCATATCCCTCCTCCTTTACCTGTTCTCTTTTAAGCCTCTCTCTCTTGCGGATGAGTTCCACTAGAAGTCGAGCTCTTTCCAGGTCTTGCCTCAACTTCTGCCAGTACCGTAACTCCTCTCTCGCAGCACTTAGCTTCTCATCGGGTTCCTTCTGAACATCGAAGTAAAGGCACAAAAGGTATTTACTGTTAATTCTTCAAGTATGAATAATATCTCCTGTGGAATTTGTATGAGGAAGTGATGAAGTTTATTAATACTGGAAGGAAAACCTATACTTAAAGTTCTGCAAGTGGCATTGAGTCCACAGAGTTTTGGTGTTGCTTCTTTAAACAATGTAAAATGAGACAAACACAAATCTAAACAGTGTGATGTGCATTTCTATTTGGTCCCCTTTTTTCTGATGCTACTAAATAAAATACAAATGCAAGCGAGATATGGTCGTCCACCTAAACCGACAGGCTGGGCAAAATTAGTATTACGCCAAAAACTCTGAAGGAGCTGCATATTTCCATTGCTTAGATGAAAGAATGTATTGAGAAAAACATTTAATAGTTTAGAAATCCACAAATCTGACCTTCCTGGAACATTGGCAAGAAAAAAGCCATTAAAAAGACTTGGATAGAGTTGGTAATAAGCCTACATGGCGCAACGCTTTGTGTGCTCTTCAACGAGCCTAAACAAAAAACAAAAGCTTCAATAGATTTATATTGATGACATCCTAAAGGGCCAAAGTCCTGCATTTGAATAAAATGAAACATTCATTATTAGATCTCTGAATGCAGGGTAATTCCATCATTTCAATCAGCTAGGTGATTGATTAGATTTGGACACCTCTGGTTTGGATAAAAGCAAACTGATGTATTAAAATGGCTTAGTCACAGTCCAAACCAAAATCAATTGACTCTTTCGAAAACTTTAAATAAATTTTTTTTTAAAAACTCTCTCTGTCCAATCTGACTGAGATAATAGAAAAGGAAAGTAGCTCCACAAAGTATCAACTCTGTTTGGGTTGTGGTGGACATTGTACATCATACTATTAAGATTATTTATTTGCATAAACCTTTGAAAACCCATGTATCTACTGTACTTCCTTCCACATGACAATTATGCAGTTCTTTGTGCTGGTTTATCAAATAAAATACAATGAAGTTTGTGGTTGTAACACAGGAAATTGAGAAAAAAGTTCAAGTAGTAAGACATCTATAAGGTACTATATATTATTCAAACAATTTTATTATGTTTGAAAACAATAAGCTTCATGTATTGTAGAAGAATTGAATGAAAAGAAGACAACAGAGGGCAGCTGCGCTCACCTGCTCTGCAGCCTTGTGAGTCTGTAGATGGGAATGAAGTCGGCGTATTAAAGGCATGCCATTTCGCGACTGTCTTTTCAGTAACCAATAATTATGAAGTCTCTGCATGAACTGATTTTTCCTCTGTACTTCAACTCCTGTGCAGATCTTGTTTAGCCTGTGATGAACAATATAACAGTTACATATTAAAATGTGATTTTATAGCTAAATAATGTATCTGAGTGTAAAAATACTTTTGATGTAAGAAGATGGAAAATAATCCAAGACGTCTGTATAAGTCTGACCTATGAGAGGGGATCTGAGGCACTAGCAGCACAGGAACATTCGAACGCCGTGTCGACCCAGACCCTTTAGTGTTCTTCTTCTTCTGGCCTTTGGTTGGCTTCTTGTTGGTTGGTGATGGTGGGCTCTGAGTATATGACCTCTGTCCCCGACTGCCCCGGCCCCCCACCAGTCTTCCTTCCACAGACTCATCCCCAGACGCGTCCCGCCGAGACCCGACAGGGGAGTGATTCTCGCAGAAAGCTGTCTTCTTCACAGAGAAGGTGGTGCCATTGACGCCGGTCTCTCGGACGGGGTCTATTTTCATGAATAGTCCGGCTTTCTGGGCGCAGGTCACATGAAAAGCCCTGTAGCAGTTCGCTTTGTGGCACTGGATGGAAGCTCCCCTGCCTTTCTGCTTGCAGAGGTAACACGTGAGCTTCCAGCGCGCTGGGGGGATGTTCTTCACCCCCTCAACGGGCTCCAAGAACACCGTGTTGGCAAAGCATACCTCGGGGATCCATATGGCACAGACGACGTGGGCCCACCGTCCGTCGCTCGTCTGTTTGAAGGCACCTCCTCGGTTGGGGCAAAGTACACAATTTACAGGGCGGGAGGGGGACTGCAGGCAGCAGCGGCACAGCCACTGGCCTTCAGGTACGTAGGGCACACCGTAGCACTCCTGGTGGACGGCCAGATTGCAGATGTCACAGAACAGGATGACGTTACTGTTCAGACATTCATCGTCCAGGCAGACGCAGCAGAAGGCGTCCTCATCGACTGCGTTCTGAGATAAAGCCTGGCTGCGTGACTCCAGGACGGACTCCCTCTCCAGGCGGTCGATCAGAAGCTCAAACGTGTCTGGAGACACAGACGCATGGCCGTCACACACCCTCTTTTGGTTCACCATCTCCAGCCAAGCCAGGTCCTCCTCGTCCATGTCGTACTCAGCCACATTGTCCTGCTCCTCCACGGACTTCTCTATGTAGCGGTAATAGGCCGCCGGGAGCGGAGGCGCTTCACAGGGGGAAACGGAGCTCAGTTCGCGGAAGGTGGGCTCCGGCAGGGGGGTTTGGTGGGATGGATGCTGGAACGAACAAGAAGATCCTGTTTGCTGCTGTGAGCCAGACCGCTGGTTCTGCTGAGATGTATTTTTACCACTCCTTCGGCTCTTGTTGTTAGAAGGTTTCCTCCATGATCTGTTTTTACCTTGCATTTGCTCACTGTTCTCCTTGTTACTGTTGCACTCTGCAATGTCCTGAGCCATCATCTCATCCTCTGTGATGACCGGGAGAGGATCTGTGATGTTAATCCGATGGAGTCTTCCATCGAGATCCACTTCCACAATTTTCTGGGCCTGAGCATACGTCAGAGTCTCCCTGGATGGGGAGAGCTGCAATCGGTAAGGCGAGGGAGGCCTCGGTTGACCCGCCTGTCTGCCTCTTCCTCTCCCCCTGCCTCGACCCCTTCCCATGTTGAGTCCTCTAGCAGTCGTCTCACATTCCCACCTCTTCAGCCTCCGCATGAGACTTTACTCCTGCTTTCTAAAGGATACAAAGAAAGAATGACATGATTCAAGTTTCTGCAAAAACACTGATGTTCTACTTTCAGGAAGTAGCTGTACAAAAAGCCTTAAAATTATTGAATACTTCAATGCAGCTGTATAACATCATGCAAAAATGTCATGTAAAAGCATTCAATGTCAGTATATTTATTCAGAGGGGTAAAATGCCATCCCAATAAATAATTGCTTCAGGTTTTGCCAGTAGGCAAAAACCTACCAAGGCATATTTTGTTAACATATTACTGTAATGATTAAAATAGACTAGATATATAATGAATTTCTATTTAACTGACAATTTATTTTGATGCTTAAATATTTTTGGAGCAAGTGCAACAACCTTAGAAAGTAGTATAAACAATAAACTACGAAATGTCGCATTTATTTCTAAGTAATTAATATATTGTATGACAAAAATGTTTCGCTTTGCATTTTAACTTTATTCCATGATGTATTTTATTATCGAAAACGATAGTTAACATGCAAAAAGGTCTCAAGTCTGGCTCTTCACTCTGTAATAACACAGTTTGTTACCTCAACCAACCTTGCTGCACAAACACAAATACAGCACATAACTACTTACATGCGTTTATCTCTGCTCTCTTCCTATTGGTCCCTCTAAGCACTCTGTGACGTGACTTGTATGTCCCTGTGACCAATCACAAGACAGCACCGTGTTTTTTCCCCATCTTGTTGCTGTGCATAGTTAGGTTGTAGAGTGCTAAATACCAGCCCAAGCAGCTAACATCTGTCAGCCATTTTAGGCGCACAACAGCAGAGACAGCGCTTGTGTTGCAAGTTCATTAGCAGCCCAATTATAAATTCAAACAGCAACCAGAGAGCAGGTGCTCTCTGCTGCATCGTGCCTTAATGTATTGACTAATAGCACGTACACACTAGATCACCACAAAGACGCCGAGCAACGTTTCTGGTATTTCTTTGTGCTCCAGACCCCTGCAAAAGACTGTCTCTATCCGTGTCTGAGGTGATAACGTTGCTCGGTCGGACAGGACACACGGATATAGAGCGACAAAACGGCAGTTATTCTAAACGGTGCTGAAAATGCCGAGAAAATAATCACCCGCCCAGTTTACCTTGATGAACCGTCCTCTGCGGTGCCAAGCAAGGGGAGGAAAAACTGCACCTGGCTAAATGTCAGCTAGTGACAGACTCCGACCGAGGCGGACATGCTAGCCGTTAGCGGCGTCATCTTCAGCGGCCCGCTTCTCCGCCGCCGCTCCGCTTCGGCACACGAACTCCGCCCGGTTTCATTGGCGCGACTTCAGCCTTTGGAACGACGGCGGTGGGAAACTCTGGGACGGCGAAATCCCGAAGATATCAATTTAAAGTACCTAGGATGAGGCTAAATATTCAGTCAAGATGGCTTAAAAAAATACGCCCCTTTAGGAAAAAAACCCACCTCGGCCAATTGTTGGTCGCCGCTTTACCTCGCACGCGACGCGCACCGGTTAACGGTTGGTCCGTGAGACCAATCGGACTCATCGGAGTCTTTTTGGAGCTCATCACGGGAAAAAGCGATGAGAAAAGCAACGGGACGGCTACTGCGCGCCCTCTGGCCTCATCTACATCCACGGCCACCTTACCGCACACCTTATACACCCGTACAGTGCATGTGCACCACATACATGGAGGACATCATATTTAATTCATATGTAACGTTGGCGAAACATGATAAAATAATTTCAGATCAGTTAATTTATATTGCGCAAATTCACAACATGACTTCTCAAAAAATATATCTTTATCAAACACTGCAGACAGGTTCAGTTTATTATTCAAATTGGCTACAAAAAAAGCAGAGTTGGTTGGTAGTAACTAGTTACATTTATTCAGTTACATTTACTGGAGTAACTTTTTGGAAGAAAAAAAAAATTACTTTTAGAAGTATTTTTACTACACTGTACATTTTACTTTTACTTTAGTAGTTCTATTATCAAGTATTGCCACTCTTACTGTGAGTAACTTCATAAAGTTACATAGTTATAACCAAAAAATATCACCAGACACAGACACACCTGCAGGATCTGTTAACATTTTATAAATACTATATTGAAAAGAAAAGAGAAAAAGATTGGAAATATGTTTTGTTATTTTGTAATTATGATATTTATATAAAATATTTTCATATTGGTCTTTAAAATACCAGTGTTTCCACATACCTTTATGTTTTGGTATGTCTAACGGTGTCATTTTTAAATATCAAGTCATTTATGTTTTGATCAGTTACTCAGTACTTGAGTCACCTTTTTACCAAGTACTTTTTTGCTCTTACTTGACTAATTTCTTTCTACATTTTACTTTTACTTGAGTAAAAATGTGTTGATGTAGTGCAGCATTCACTCCTCAACTAATATGTACCAATAGCAGAAAGAAAAAACTCCTCTTTCACAGGAATAAACCTCAAGCATATTTGAGAAGACAGAGCAAACACACAAAAATTATAGCAAATTATTATAGCAATCCCTCTTGGCAATCATTTGGAAAACTTATTTTGCTACAAGTGTAAGGAGAAACACATTGTGCTCAACAACAGAAGTGACTTTGTGGGTTGCTTCTATGAAAAACCTGCCAAATCCTCTCTGCCTTTGCCAAAAATATTATTCTCCCATTGACTCATACTTGGTGTTACATTGGTTATATTTGTTGGTTTGCTTTAAAAAAATAAAATATTATACTAAAGTAGAGCTTTGTTTCTCAGAAAAACAAATGAGGCAAACATTTCTCAATGTATAACAATTTTTTGGGGAAAAAAAATCTGATTTTATTCACGCCTTTAAAAAATGTCAATTAAGCAATAATTAACATCCATCTCCATCTTTATTTGCAATACAGCAATAAATGCAATGATTTGCCCAGTTTTTTGCATGTTTCCACTGGTATTTTTAATCATAATGAATCTTTAAATCTAGATGCCTGCTTATTCAATATTTGGTTGTTTTTGTGAATTATAGCCAGAGAAAGCAATCAATCAAAGATCAAAATCAGCAAAAAAAATAAAAATAAATAAATAATAATAATAGTAATAATAATAATAATAATAATGTTTTGGCCTTTACAAATAATAATAATAGTTTTATTTCAAATGATGAATAAAAAAATATGATTAAATATTACAATTTTACTTTCAAATTTTCCACATCTATGTTAAGAATCTGGTATGAATCCTAAATAATCACCCAAGTCATTTTTAGCCAAAAGTGATTTTTGCAAATTTAGACGAAAAAATAAAAATAAAAATCTCTTTACCATTATTTAATATCTATTTTTAGAGTTATCTGTAACTCTACAACAGTCTATCTCAGCTAAAATCTTAACATTTATCAATTATGTGTAATAAATAATTGATTTGGTCACATATTGAGTAGCTCTCATTCCTCAGGGGCAGCTTCGTGTTTGGACATCCTGCTGTTTCTCTCCACCCTTTCATCAGAAATCCATAACTTTTATCTCCACCCACAAAACCTTCATTGGCTCTCTGCTGATGGACGTGAAGCTGAAAAACTTCGGCTCTCAGCATTTGGGTTCTGTCTTCAGCTCGCCGCGTTGGATTCACCTCAGGTAGAGCTTTCCTTTCACTCTGCTTCATTTAGCTCGGCTCACTCTTAAGTGATTTTAAATCCTGTTTTGTAGGTTACAGGTGAACAGAGCCAGGATGCTGTTTGCGTTTCTTCTTCTGTCCTCTGGGCTTTTCCTGGATCTGGAGGTGTGTACTGCAGGTAAGAGACGCCATTGCTTCAACACAAACTGCAGCAGTTTAACACATTTTCTGTACATTACTGCTCTGTGTCAGAAGAAAAACGAGTTTGTTTTTCTCTTGACCTGTGACCCCGGTCAAGGCATTTTTCATTCGGTGTGGTGGCAGCTTCCCTTTTCGCTCTCTGCCAAATCCCTCATGTTTCTCCACAGGATGTGGTCCAAACTTCTCAAGCTTGACAAGACTTAAATACATGCACTGTCAGCTCGGATGAATATCAAAGTTTAGCGCCGCATCCTGTCCAACTCTTGTGGAAAAACGGAGAGGGGAGCGAGCCAACTGACAATCTCGCAAAATTGGTAATAAATCGAGTCTTTGATGCGAACAAAGACGCTCTGATTCAGAGAGTGACAGGGCCTTGAGGAGCCTTTATGACGTGTCATCTTCTGAAAAGGAGGATCTGATGGTTGTCAGGATCACCCTGTGGTGATGGATCCCCATGGCCTTGGCCTGGATTCAGGCTTTTGATACTCTTTGTCTGCGCTCCCATCAAACACTGCCATGTCACTGAGGCTCTTTAAATTAACACTCTGCTCTAAATAGACTGCAGAGTCTACTCTCAGGGAAAGAAAGTGTCTCCAGGATACCAGAAGCACTTCGTGACCTTCAGGGACCCCAAATCCCACCTCAGATGAGTCAGAGTTAAGCCAGCTGGTCAAGTGATTTGTATAAAAAAAACATTTAGTGACCAGAAGTGAAAAATTAAGCAGGACTGATGTGTTTTCAGCACTGTACTGTTTCTTACCTATGCCTCTTAAATTATTACATTTATGACGTTACCGCTGCAAACTTTAACGTGTTTTATCAAGATTTTATGTTAAATAAACAAATTTGTGATGTAGAATAAAATGCATCATAATTTTTGTATTTTTTCACACTTAAAAATCAGGGACGTTTGGTGTGTGTGTGTTTAATGCCACATACTACTTTGTAGGACAACCTTTCACTCAAATGAAAAGGTCTTTTTTAGTAAGTTCAATGTTTTTACCCATTTGTTTTTGCAAAACAGCCAATGAGTCAGGTTTATTTGTTAATCATATTTCAGCCTCAAGGCAAAACATCATAAAAACACAAAAATATAAAGTCATAGAACATACAGTCAACAATTGAAGCAACATTTTGTCAAGTGCCATTGTTACACATCAGATTGTTGATTAATGTTTTGTTTATTCTGATACAAAAGCAACTCTAAACCTGTGTGTTTTTAGTCATGATTTTAAGGAACTCGGTGTTTCAGCTGTTTTGCGGTTTTCAGGAAGTTCATTCCAGATTTGAGGTGCATTGAAGCTGAACGCTACTTCTCCATGTTTGGTTCTGGTTTTGATTCTGGTTCTGCAGACCAGAACCAGAAGATCTGAGAGGTCTGGAAGGTTGATACAACAGCAGAAGATCTTTAATGCATTGTGGTGCTAAGCCGTTCAGTGATTTATAAACTAACAACAGTATTTTAAAGTCTATTCTGTGGAACTGGGTTTATGTGCTCCATCTTCCTGGTTTTAGTGAGAACACGAGCAGCAGCGTTCTGGATCGGCTGCAGCTGGATGATTGATTTTTTAGGCAGACCTGTCAAGACACTGTTGCAGTAATCAATGCAACTAAAGATAAAGTCATGGATGAGTTTCTCTAGATCTTATTGAGACATTAGTCATCTATTTCTGGAAATGTTCTTCAGGTGATAGAAGGCCAACTGTTAGATTGAGACAGTCTGTGAGCATCAGGTTTCCAAGATTTTCACTTTGATTCAGGTCCGAACTTTGACTGGGCCATTCTAACACATAAGTACGCTGTAATCTAAACTGCTCTATTGTCGCTCAGGCTGTGTGATTGGCTTGATGATCTGCTGGAAGGTGAAAATCCACCACAGTCTCAAGTCTTCTGCATCCTCCGACTGGGTTTCTTTCTGGTCTGATTTGATCTGAACACCTTCTACACGTTTGCTGTTTTTCATACAAACTCAAAAAAGACTTTCTTCTTGCCACTTTTCGATTAAGGCCAGAGTTATGAACTGCACAGCCAGTTTGTGTCGACAGATTCTCCCAGTCTGAGCTTTCGATCTCTGTCTCTCTTCCACCAGGACAAAAGGCCTGTCAGTTTCTCCTTTAATGCTTTTACTCACATTGAATTTCATTTTTGGTGGAAGAAAACTGACAGGCAATGTGAGTAAAAGCATGTTAGAAAAGAACAGAGCATGAGATATTGTTTTATAACCAGATCCTGCTTTAAAGAGTCCATTTCGTCACCACTGATCTGTCTGCTGTGTTCCATGATTCTGTTGCTCTCTAATGTTTTCTAAGAAACTTCTAAAGCCTTCACAGAACAGCTGTATTTATAATGAGATTATATTACCCACAGGTGGACTCTGCTTACTAATTAAGTTACTTCTAATGCTGCGTTCAAGTTACTGTGGATGTTGGAACTTGAAGGTGGGTTTGACGTCAGACCAGAGGAAACAGCGTTCCAGTTAAGAAGTCAGGATTTCAACATGGTGACGCCCATAGACGTTGTTTGCAGTACTTCTTACCACCATTGTTTTACGTTACATAAAGAAACACCACCATTAATCTATTTGGTTTTAAATTGTACGTACTTCATGTGCGCACTCCTACATGTGTATATTTTCACCACAGCTTACTTTGTTGATGTGCGGAGCGACCATGTTGAAACACAAAGTCGGTCTTACTGGGGGTAGCTGGAGTTGCTCCCACTTTCACAGTGGGAAACCTGAACTTTGGAGAGTTTTCCAGCGGGAAAGTCAAAATTCCCAGCTCTGACCACAACAACATTAGTCAGCTGGTTGATTCATTTCTCTTTTTTATGCACTAAAGTACTTTGTGATGGTCTCTGATATAAAATCCCAATAAAATACTTGAAATCTGTTGGTAATAAGACATAATGTTTTAGGTTTACTTATGAATACTTTTGCAAGGTACTTCAGTTAAACATGATTAAGGTTTAACTCACACAAATGAGAAAGTTTCATCCTTTGAGAGCTACAACACTGCAAAAACACAAAGTCTTACCAAGTATTCTTAGTCTAGTTTCTAGTGCAAATATCAGAGTACACCTGAAATAAGACAAAAATAACTTATAAGTAACATTTCAGCAAGATACGGGAGCTTGTTTCAAGTCTATAATTATTTAAAATTGATTACTGAAAGTATTAGTTACACTGGCAGATTATTTCACTTATGACATGGGAAAATGTCTTGTTATAAGTGAAATAATCATAATATTAAACAATTATTGATTTAAAACAAGCTTCCAGATTTTGCTGAAAAATTACTTGTAAGTTAGTTTTGACTTATTTCAAGTGTACTGAGGTGTTTGGACTAGAAACTAGACCAAAATCTACTCAATCAGATTTTGTGTTTTTGCAGTGAGCTCATGTTTAAACCTCTGAGTCTAATCTCAAATCAGAGGCAATTAGATTATGGTACTGTGCTGTTGTTTTATCAAAGTCTTTGCAACTACTAACCTGAAATATACTACACTGTCTAATTTATTCCATATTTCCCATTTCCTCTTCCAAAATCAGCGCAATCTGAACTGAGAATCACAACCATTAAGGTAGTTGGTCTTCCTCTTTTATTTCAATCCGTTTGATCATTAGATAGAAGGTACAGGACAACTGAAGTTGTGTCTGTATGCATTACTAGCAAGATCCGTATACAATGTCCAAAGGAGGTCAACTGGAAGGCTTTTGCATGGATCTGCTCTCTGAGGTGGCCAAGACCGTTGGACTCAAGTACAAGGTGAAGCTGGTGAAAGATGGCGCCTACGGTCGTCAGGATGAGAGCGGGAACTGGAACGGGATGATTGGAGAGGTGGTGAGAGGGGTGAGCTCAGCAACCGTCAAACCAGTCAAAACACTTCACAATTTAAAAAAGAAAAGAATTAATTGATGTTTTCATTTGACAGGAGGCAGATCTTGCGATTGCGCCGCTGACTCTGACTGCAGCGCGGGAGAAAGTTGTGGGCATGACCAAACCCTTCATGCAGACTGGGATCAGCATCCTGCTGAGGAAGGACATCTCAGAGGGAGCCGGTTTCTTTCACTTCCTGTCGCCCTTCGCGCCAGAAACCTGGATGGGGATTCTCATCGCCTACATGGCTACTGCTGCTAGCATCTTCATAGCTGCCAGGTTGGTAAAATTACCTGGACAGGGAGGAATGGTGTCGCTAATATCTGAAACTTTTAAAATTTTAAATGATTTTTTCCCCTTACACACAGAGTAAGCCCATGTGAGTGGAGTGAGGCTCAGAGTGAGAGAAACAGATTCAGTTTCCTCTACAGCCTGTGGTACGCAGCTGGAGCTCTGACTCTACAAGGTAAAGCAAGAAAAAGATTTAGTTTTTAACTAATTGGCTAACTATCATTAGCAGCTTTTTATTACATTTTTAAAATCAAGTATATTGTTCCATATTAGCTTGATACAATGACTCTTAATAAATATTTACTAAGAATATTAAACTGTAAAATTCTGCCTGTTAAAACTGAATTATAGCAGTTTTAACAGGAACTAAACAAATTTACCCACCAAACACTGCGTAACATTTCTTACTATAGCATATACTGATAATTTTTTATATGAAGTCAATAACATTAATTTTAGCAGTAATAGTGTTGATAAAATTATGTTTTTACTCGAAAGTGCTTTCAAAGTTTAGGTCACAACACTGCAAAAAACACACATTTTTAGCAAGTAGTTTTATCTACACTAGAGCAAATATCGTATTACACTTGAAATAACACAAAACTCATTTACAAGTCATTTTTCAGCAAGATATACAAGCTTGATTTAATTCCTTAATATTGATGAAAAAGTGTTAGTTACAGGTGAAATAATCTGCCAATGAAACAGCACATTTTCCCCATATTACAAGTTCAAATGTCTTGTTCCACTGGCAAATTATTTCACTTATAGCAAGTATTTTTTCATTAATATTAAGGAACTATTTACTTAAAACAAGCTTCTATTCCTTGCTGAAAAGTTACTTTGAAGCTAATATTATTTATTTCAAGCGTAATAAGATATTTGCTCAAGAAAGTAGACCACAAACACTTTGTTTTGTATACTTGCCAAAATTTTTACCAATAGTTTTATCATAATAAATGTTACAAATTAAAAAATCTTGTTCACTGGCAAATTATTTCACTTATAGCTAGAACTTTATCATCAATTTTAAGGAATTATTTACTTAAAAGAAGCTTGTATTTTTTGCTGAAAAGTTACTTGTAAATTAGTTTTGCATTAGAAGCTACACAAAAATATTTGGTAAGATTTTGTGTTTTTGCAGTGTGGTGACCTACATTTTGAAAAAACCTTGGAGTAAAACAATGTTATAAACACTGGTACTAGTATATTTTTTAACAACTTTATATAAAAAAGAGCAGTATGTACAGTGAAAAATACACTGTTTTGTGGGTTCATTTCAGAATATTTTTATTTTTATTTCATAGTTTTGCTTATTTCAAGTGTACCAAGATAGTGGCACTAGAAACTAAACCAAAAATACTTTGTATTTTGATGCTTACCAATATTTTTATGAATAGATTTAGAATAATAAAACTTGTTTTGTTCGACTGGCAGATTATTTCACTGATAACTAGCCTTTTGTTTGTCAACATCAAGGAATTATAGACTTACAACAATCTCCTATTTCTTGCTGAAAAGTTACTTCTATATTAGTTTAGTCTAATTTTAAGTGTACTAAGATATTTGCACTGTAAAACTAGACCAAGAATACTTGGTAAGATTTTGTGTTTTTGCAGAACAGCCATATTGAAGCAACATTTATTTGTGCATCTCAGGTGTTGGTCCTCACCCTAAAGCCCTTTCAGGACGTGTCATCTGCAGCAGCTGGTGGCTGTTTTCTGTCGTTCTCTTGGCTTGTTATTTCTCCAACCTCAGCTCCTCCAAAACCTCAGAGTCCAGTCACCTGACTGTGAAAGGGTTCGAGGACTTGGCTGGTCAGAACACGATCGAGTACGGATGCCTGGCCGGTTCCTCCACTCTTGCTTTCTTCAAGGTGAGTGTGGCCTGGCGTGGCTGGTCTGCCCCGTTCGGACTCACTGGAAATGTTTCTGTTTCTTTCCTTCACCCAGAATTCAAACAACCCAGTATACCGCAGAATCTACGAACACATGGAGAGAACGCAGAGCTTCGTGTCGTCTATGGACGAGGGGGTCAAACAAGCAAAGGAGGGAAATTTTGCCTTCATCGGAGAGTCTGTTTCTCTGGACTTGGCTGTAGCGCGTCATTGTGAGCTGGTGAGAGTGCATGAAGTCATCGGCATGAGAGGATACAGCATCGCTGCCCCACTTGGTAAGGAACCTCCTCTTAAAATGTCATTCATTTTGATTTACCAAATGTTAATCAAATATAAAACATTTTATAACAACAAGGTGACCTACTGTGCTTCTTTGAACAGGTTAGGATAGATCTATACAGAAAATGTTCATCACTTTTTTTTTTGCACAAAATCATTCTTAGGATAGAAAAAATGCATTTCTTGCAAAAATGCAGTGTGAATGCTGCAAGCTGAATATATTAGTAAAATTTGCAGAAGAATTTGAAGTCAACTGCAGAAGACGTGTAGAAATTTAAGAAATAGTCAGAACCAGAAGAATAAAGCAAAAGTCTGTAAAATATTAAAACTGTAGAAGAGGAGTGAGGTGTTTTCAGTCAAGGCATAAATCTCATCCAGAGTGTTAGAAATGTGTGCAGAGCAATGCTTACAAAGCTAAGTAATAACAGTTTATAAGCTAAAATGAGCTAAAACACTAAAGCTAGCTAGGGAGCTAGCTTTAACAAAAAGGAGGGTTGGAATTTGGGTTTAAATGAGGGTTGGAGGGCTGCACAGTGGCGCAGTTGGTAGCACTGTTGACTTGCAGCAAGAAGGTCCTGGGTTTGATTTTCTTTCTGCATGAAGTTTGCATGTTCTCCCTGTACATGCGTGGGTTCTCTCCGGGTATTCCGGCTTCCTCCCACAGTCCAAAACATGACTGTTAGGTAAATTGGTCTCTCTAAATTTTCACTAGGTGTGAATGTGTGTGTGCCTGGTTGTTTGTCCTGTCTGTCTCTGTGCTGCCCTGCGACAGACTGGCGACCTGTCCAGGGTGAACCCCAGTTTAAACCCCAGTTTAAATTGGGGTTGGGAAAAGGGTTGGAATTGGGGCTTAAAGGCAAGGTGGAATTAGGGTTTAAATAAAAGTTGAAATTGGGGTTGGAATTAGGGCTGCAGTTGGGGTTGGAAGGAGGGTTTAACTTAGGGTTGGAGTTTGGGTTAACATTAAAGTTGGAATTGGATTTGTAAGAAGGGTTTGGGCGTGCCGTGGTGGCGCAGTGGTTAGCGCGACCCATATTTGGAGGCCTTGAGTCCTCGACGCGGCCGTTGCGGGTTCAACTCCCAGACCCGACGATATTTGCCGCATGTCTTCCCCCCTCTCCTTCCCCGTTTCCTGTCAGCCTACTGTCATATAAGGGACACTAGAGCCCACAAAAGACCCCCTGGAGGGGTAAAAAAAAAAAAAAGGATTTGTAAGAAGGGTTGGAATTCGGGTTGGAAAGAAGGAATTCCAACCCTCTTTCTAACTCTATTCTCAACTCTAGTTCATAATAATAATATATTTTCTGATGACTTATAAATGTAATTTTTTGTATATAAAAATAGCAAAACAAAATAAAAGCCTGAATTCATATCTTGATATAAAATGTTTCTTTATATAAAATGTATAAAATGTTTTAATAAAGGTTCCCCGATCATAAAGAACCTCAGTGTGGCGATCCTCCAGCTTAGCGAGGCGGGGGAGCTGGCCTATCTGCGGAGCAAGTGGTGGGCCAGCAGCTGCATGGCAGACAAGGCCAAACCTGCAGCCGTGCAGCCGCACAGCCTGAAGGGGATGTTCCTGGTGCTTGCTCTGGGCCTCGGGCTGGGGACCCTCATGGCTGTTCTGGAGCTCACCTTTAAGAGTCGCAGAAAGGCAGCCGAACTGCAGGTACGAGCCGGGTGACAGTAGCTGCGTTTCCATTACAAATGTGTGCAAATCGTTACCTATATTCTGCAAATGTCGAAAAAACATAATTTTACAATTTTGGTGTTTACATTAAATAAGAAAATAAATTTAAAGTGTTTCCATTGCAGTTTTGCAAAAATATGTCGATTTTGAAAACCACCTCATCCCAGTGCAACAACTTTGTATCAAAAGACATTTTGTTTTCTAAATTGCCGTGTTTCCATCCAACAAATTTGTGTAATTTCAATTTGCGTACTTCTATGGTTAATTCACAGCTAGTTTCACATGTGCAAAGTTGTACAATTACAATTTCTTCAAGAGCTGAACTATTAGAACTAAATGAAATCACAAACAACTCAGATGATTCAAGGATTTGATTATCTGAGGATTGTTTGGATTTTAGTCATCATTGAAATGTCTTGTTTTGTTGCTCCTTACTCTGATCTCTGCAGAAGTCATGTTGCACCGTGCTAACTGAGGAGCTCAGTCTGCGCCTGAAGAACAGCAGTGCAGACAAACCCCAGGAGAATGCAGACAAAGAAAAGGCATAAAAGACTCGAACACTCTCTAGTCTGAAAAGTTTTCTCCTTTTAAATGAAATCAAACGTAACTTTATAGGTTTTTTAATTTGATACTAAACTTTTATTCAAAACAAAAACCTCAGACCTACAGCTGGGCGATAAAATCATTTTATTGCTAAATTAAGTATTTTGACTTTGAGGATTGAATTCTTGGAAAATCAGTATTTGTTTTCTCCAACACATTCCTTGGTTTTCCTTGTGATGTTAAAAACTACCATCTTGTTTGACAAGTGTTTTTACATCTTTTGTTTATTTCAACTTGAAATTCAGGCCAACTCAAAGGAAACATGGTCGAAATAAAAGCCAGTTTGTAAAAATATTTTCTATCATTTGACTTTTTAAACAAAAAAGTGATGAAAATACATCAGATTTGGTATTTAAGAGAAACTTGAGATTTCATTTTTAAACCATATCGCCCAGCTGAAATTTAACCCCAATGCTTTTTACTAATGGTTTCTAAATGTAAATACGAATAATAATAAAAAATCAGGTTTTGTTTTTTTTACAAAAAATAACTTTTAATCCTAGTTAACATTTAAAATCAGAAAATACAACTTACATATAAAGCTTGACTACTAATTTAACAGTTTGGAAGCATTTCTGTACAGTTGGCAGCAGCATCATTTGATTTCAGCAATTTCTTTTCACAAACAATGTCTCAATAAAAAGTTAAGAACCATAAACAGTCCAGCTAAACTAGAAAAATAAAGTTTGTCTTTTTGCTCAGGCTCCTGCTTTTCCGTTTGTTCTTTCTTGTCGTGAACTTTGATGTCTGTGATTTCAGTCGGAGTCGTGATCTGATCAGGAAAAGAAAAAGTGAAAAGCCAGTGTTAGGAATGGAAATTTTACCCTTGTGTCATTGCTGGTGTTTCTACACTGCAGCTTCAAGTGTTGATATTTTCTTGTGAATGACTCACCGTCAAAGAAGAGCGGTGATTTACAGCGAATCTCCTTCATCCTCTGGTCGAACAGCGCCTTCATCTCCCTCTGCAGCGTTCCCTCTCGCTGTTCTGACCCGGTCGGCGGCGGGCGGCTGGGCAGAAACTCCAGGCTGTCGGTGCTGCCCCCGCTGTTGCTGGATGAGCTGCCGGACAGGCAGAGGCCGTTGGGAATGCGTCTCACCTGGCTCTGCTCTTGCTGCCAGAGAAAGGCGGGCTTCCGGGTCACAGCCGGCGTCTGGGGGGAACAGGTCTGTTTTCTGGGGCAGCTGTGCGAGCGGGTTTTGGTTCGTATCTGGGTCGACGGCCGATTGGACGTCAGCGCCTCTAAGGTGCGTCTGACCCTGGCGGGGGATGATGGAGGGATGAGTTTAGAGAGTTTGGCTTCAGGCGGTGGCAGAGTGTGAGACTCTGGGGCGGAGTAAGGCTGAGGTTCTGGATGGTGTTCAGGTTCAGTGAAAACCTCACTGTCCTCCTCTGGTTCCTGCTCCTCTGGCAGCTCAGGGTGCTCCGGTTCAAACCTCCTCACTGCACACTGCTCAGCGCAGCTCTGCAGCACAGATTCATTCTCAGAGTCCCTTCGATCAGCTTGAGGGTGGCCATCAGGACCAAGACTCTCCGCCAAAGAAACCTGCGACGGGGTGTCCAGGTCAAAGCTTTCCTCCTTCACACAGGGAGCAGCGGCCCCGCTGCTGTCGTGAGAGTCAGTGGAGGACATCCGGCTGAAGAAGCCTCGCCGTGTCTCTGGAGGTTCGTGGATCTTCACTCTGTGCGCTCGCCTCACAGGCTCGCTCATCATCCCCCTGTGGAAGGCAGCTTTAGCCGCTGGGCCTTTTACCACTGGAGACATTTCTCCATTTCTGCTGTCCTGAGATATGGTGTCCAGGTCCCGGTTGAAAAACAGAGCACGTCCATCTTCGGAGGACTGGACGGAGACATCAACAGAAGGATGTCTTTGATGGCCCCTCATGTGCTTCTGAGCTGCTTTTTGGATATGTTTTCTAGCTGCGTGCATGGCATGAGCAGGTTTGATCTGTTTCACAAAGAAAGTTTTATGCAGGACTTGAAGATCGTAAATAATATGGAGGTTTATTTAATAGGTGTCCTATTATGCTTCCTTGAACAGGTTAAGATTAATCCATGGCCTATTCAAAACATTTTATGCACAAGATTATTCTTAGATTATGAGATTTTAGTCTGATAATTTCTAACTATTTTCATGAGTTGTTTTTATCATTAAATCCAAATAAGTTGCTGCTGGCCACATTCTCCAACTCAATGCTTACACTCACAGGTGAAAACCGATGCAAACAGATGCACAACTATGCGACCATACATCTTTGAAAAGCAGAAGTAGAGCCTTCTGCACAGTCAACATAAACGCAGCAAGTGATTTCTGGATGGTGAGTCAACAACAAAACACTTGTCTTTTCCAGCAGCCGTTGAAAGTGGTAAAACCAGATGACCAAACGTGCTGGAGATTCACTTGGGTTGCTAGGTGACAGGAGGGGCTAGGGTGGGGTTGCTAGGTAACGGCGCAACTATTGGGAGATTTTGAAACGGCTCATTTTCTAGACATCAAAAAACATGAACTTATTGCCAAAAACAGCTGGTTGTTCTTTCAGGCACTTGGGCCTAATTAGAAGCAGTTAATACCCAAATGAAAAATGTGCAAAAAGTGGATTTTTGCATAACAGGTTCCCTTTTAAGTAGCGTACCTTTCCTGTCATGTCATTAACGCCAACATGAACAAAAATGGACGACTCTGCCATTCCCTCCAGGTAGACATGCCGATAACCTGCAAGCACAATCAAGCTGGTTATGATCGTTGTCCTTCATCTTCTATCAGAAACATTTTACAGTCCAAGTCTGACTATTATATTTGGTCTTTTACATCTAGATTTTATTAGAAATTTATTTTTCTGAAGCCTTGGGGAAGTGAGACTGTTATGCTTGTGGAAAATCGCAGGAAATTTTGAGACTCATATAATCACCATCTAGTAAACGAAGTGTGGGGAACTATTGGAAAATAGACTTGTGGATAAAAGTCAAGACAAAGCCCAAAGATAAACTTGCTAACAAATAGTTTAGGAGGTGTGTGAGGTAAAACGCTGCATCCAGGAAGTATTCATCAGTTTTACAGAATCCTAGAGGTTGTCAAATCAGGGCAAAGAAAATTTTCTGGTTTGGTGAAACTGAAATAAAACATTCTCTCATATACCACCATCTCTACTGTGAAGCATGGTGTTAGCAGCATTATGCTGTGGGGGCATTTACTTATGGCAACATTTGGGCATCGTCTGTAACATTTATAATCTAATGAGCCATTTCTGCTCTCAGGTCAGCCAAATTAATTTTGTTTGGAGCCGCTTGACTTTTTGGAGAAAATAAAACTTATAATTTTAGATAAATATCTCCTCTGGAAAATTATAACCTATTTTATTTCTATTTTCAGGATTTAAAATAAAGATAAACATAAGACTTTGAAAAAAGAGATTTATAGATTTCAACCTAATGATAAGAAAAATGTCTAATAACAAATTACGGGAGCTTTTAGAGTCAATCTTTGTTGAAATTCAAAGCTAATATAGTAGAAAACCTGCATTTGTTCATATGTCTACGGTAGAAAATAGTAGAAAACACCTAAA
Organism: Xiphophorus couchianus; assembly: GCF_001444195.1. Lineage (NCBI taxonomy): Eukaryota > Metazoa > Chordata > Actinopteri > Cyprinodontiformes > Poeciliidae > Xiphophorus > Xiphophorus couchianus. Next base: position 13,227,082 of record NC_040247.1, on the reverse strand, counting down.
AACAACTGTACCAACATGAGCCGAGCCTAGGATTTCTGATTAAAATACTAAGCTATGCATAAGAATATTTATGTAAATATTTTAAAGCTTATTTTTTAGCTTTAAAAATAAGTTAAAAAACGTTTTCTTTGTCATTATGGAGTATTGTGTGGAAAAATAAACAATTGGAAAAAGAGAAGTGCTGTGAATACTTTCTGGATGTTTGGTATCTGCTTTTTGTTAATCAGAATAAAAGATAAAATACTTCTAATGTTAAAATTTTACAATAGCAACAAAAATAAGAAAACTATCAAAATGTGCAGTAAAAGAACAAAAAGGAGAAAAAATGAACTAAATAAATATTTTCACATATTTAGGCAACAAATCATCAGTACATTAATGGAGATTATTACAGTTACTGATGTTTAAAGTTATCATTTACTGTTGATGGCTGGTGCATTTCTCCAGACTGAGACTTTCAGCAAAAAAACAAAAACAAACCCAAACATTTCAGCTGGGTCTGATCTAAAACTGAAATATGAATACATGGAAAAGTACCTCATGCCCACAGATTACAGTGGAGGACCAATGATGCTACTTCAATACAAATATGTCGTAGAGGATGGTATAAAGAAATATTTGAAAAATACAATAAATACAAAAATAACTAAAACAGGTTTGTCACTGGGTTTTTCAGCTGCATTATGATGCTAAACATCAACCAGTCTGACACTGGGCTTCCTTCAAGGTTACATCTTAATCCCCAGATTTAAACTCCAGTCCAACTCTGGAGATTTGAGCCGACAGCCTACCTGGCATCATGCTGGTGAAAGCCACCGTCCTCTGGCCAATGAAATCCCGTCCAATAGGATCATGATCCCAGACCTGGAACCTCACCAGGGCGATCTGAGGCATCAGGATGCTGAAAACAAGGGTCTCCTCCCACATCGGGTTGAAGCCTACATGACAAAAACTTTAAATAAATGTGAGAAATGGACATAAAGCGACTTAGACAGGGAGTTTCTGCGCTCACCGTTGTCATCAACCACTCTGGTTTGCTGCTTCGAGCAATCGACAGGCAGACCGATGATCTCGACTTCAACAAAGGGATCGATTATCTGAGAAAAGATCAAATCAGAGGTAATTTTTTGTTAATAATTTAAATAAACTCGGAATGGTTGTTCTGGCTCTTACTTCTCCTCTGTCTCCAAACATTGAGTCTTTGGGTTTGGGAAGTTGCTGCCCACTGATTATCTTTAGCACCAGCTGAGTTTTTCTGTGTCCAGGCAATGGATCCTCTGTCATCGGGTTAAAGGCAGCTGAGAAAAACCAGAAGCATTTAGCCACTCTTTTGCACAATTACATTTATTGTTCTGTTTATACACACTGCATCCATACCTTTACACATGCACTTAGGCTTCAGAATATATCCACAATTTCCATTGCTTGAAAACTTGGCTCGGTTCAATTCAAGCATTCTGCCTTCTGTTTGGTAATTCATTGCAACTAGAATAAAATAAAAACATGCAAAATAAACATGGAGACCTTCTGGTAATATTACACAGCTTTTAAGGATATGTATTGTGGCTTATTTACAGTTAGGTGCAGAGTAGAGGATAGAGTACTCAAAAACTGTACTCAAGTTAGAGTAGCACAAATTCAACAGATTTTTACTCACGTAAAAGTAAAAAGTGGCCATCCAAAAATGTACTCAAGTAAAAAAGTATTTGGTAGAAAGGCTACTTAAGTACTGAGTAACTGATCAAATTATCAGTCATTTAATATTTAAAAATTACATCATCAGATATATGATATAAATACAGATTTAAGTGGACATTTTTGGTATTTTAAGGATCAAAATGAAAATAATGTATATAATTAACATCATTACAAAATCAGACAATACAGAATGATAAAAATACTTCTAAAGGTATATTGTTTTCCAAAAAGTTACTGAAATCAATGTAACTAAATACATGTAACTACCAAACTCTGGTTATATGCTAAGTATAATTTACATGATTATTATTCAATTCAATTCCAACATACTTTATTAACCCAAAAGGGAAATTAAATTATTAAATTAAATTCATTAAATTATAAAGGAATAATAATTTCTAACTTAATAATTATAAACTGTCATTAAATGTGTTATAATTGTTATTATTATTATTATTATTATTGAAGTATTCACTGAATTTAAAATTATTGAACATAAAAGCAAAAAAAAAAAAAGCAAAGCGCCAATCATGATTTATTTTGGGAAAAGTAAGTGTTTTATTTTGAAGAGTGCTTAACCGGATATGGTTTTGTCTTACGTTTATTTCTGTTGCTAGGATACGAAATGTCCGTTGCCGTTTCTTGTTCAGTAAATCGAATTAAAGGTTTTCAGCAAAGACATTTGAGCCTCCGTCATGACTGATTACATACGTTTTCACTACGTAACTGTCTATATCGATTACCCATATGGCATCCCGTATTCCAATATGGCTGCGGGTTAAAGTTGCTCGAGTCCACTCTGAAGTTCGACGGATAGACTCTGATAAGCTGGCGCTGGTTGAAACGCACCAGCTCGCCGGGTTTTAGCTGTAAAATCTGGTTCATTACAGTCTCGTTAAGAGATGACACCTGCCAGCTGCTCAAAAACCCTGCGAAACACAAATCCATGACAACAGCCTGCGTATTAGGGTCATTGTCGATAGAAGAAAGCGATTTTGTGCCAAAAACACTCAAAACAATTTTAGCATAATAACATTTGTTAGGGAAAAAAAACATGGACATTTTTGAAAAGTCGAAAATTTTGCTGGTGCAAAATTAGGAATGATGAGATTTAAGGGGGAAATTTTAAAGGAAATTTTAGAATTTTGAAACTCAGAAATCTCCAAATTTTTCTAGAAAATTTCTGAGATTAATTTCAAAATTCTTGACTTTCTTTAACATTTTTGACTTTTCAAACTCAGATGTTTCAGTTTTTTTCTAGAACATTTCTGAGATTATTCTAAAATTCCAGATTTTTTTCTAGAAAATTTTCGACTTTTGAAACTCAGAAATTTTCAGGATTTTTTCTAGAAAATTTCAGAGTTTTTTGGAAGAAATGTACTCATTTTTTTCTATCTACAATGGCCCCAGTACGCCATTATGTAAAACATAGATGTGATGATTTTCGCTAAGCGCCGCTACGTAAAGCCTCTTTGATTTTTACCTTGTGTTTCTATTTCATGCACTCTGACAGATTTAGTGTACTTGACCAGGTCAGACAAAGCTCTGGAGAGTCTCATGGTTTTCCTTTTTCTGAAGAAATATTGTAGAAACACAAATGTAATTTTAGATATTAAACATCTTATAAGGCTGATGCGTCCAGTTCAGGGACCTTACTTAGGATGGTAAACAATCTGGGTTCTGTCTCGGCTGCTGCTGTGGTCTGATTCACCGTCAGACATAGCCTTGTTTTTTACACGTATTTTCTTTTTTCTCTGAAAACATGAAAGATAAATGAAGCTTTTTCAAATATGATTTTTTTAATATGAAAGGTTATGGATTAGACAATCTGAAGAAATGAACTGGCACCTTTCTTTTGAAGCTTCTTATGATTGATCTGCCAAACCGTCTCTTCTTCTTGGGCTGATTAGTTGATTCTGCACCGTTCCCAGGCTGAAAAAGTGCAATGCTATTTGTTAACACATCTATCCGTCTGTCCATTCATCCATTTATTTATCTCTTAATTTGCCTGTAAGTCGTTGTCACTATTATCATCATCATCATCATCTTCCTCCTCCTCGTTCCCAGTGTCTTCATCAGATACGTCTCCCTCCTCTGCATCAGGGTCAAGGTTTCCTGGCAGTTTCTTTCCCTGAAAAACAAGAATTTATTCTCTTTTTTTATCACTTTATTTGACCTGTGAAATAAACAAATTTGTACCTTGATTAAAATTTTTCCTTTCAGAATCTCAGGTGAAGGCAACTTCTTGCATTCCTGCGCGCTGACGTTAGTCAGATCCAGTTTGTCCTGCAGCACCTCTTTCAGGTATTCGGCCATTTTTTTCTGCTGTGGCACAGTGCAGTGGTTCTCTATGGAGAGGATAACAGGATACCTGGAGGAGAATCATGACAAACTGAGGATTCAAAACAAACAGAACTAATATATTAAAACTGCAGTATATATATTTTATAAAGATATATGAAACATATATATCTTTATATATACCTGTATATATATAAAGAACATGTTTTTCACATATTTGTTAAAAAAGGTCACAATTTTGTGCAGTAGAAGACAGGTAATCGGTGAAAAGATCGCTTTCCTCCACCACCTCCCTGTACAAAAATAACCAGTTTTGGTTGTTCTGGTTCTGCTCTGCATCCCCAGAACCAAAGCCAAACATGGAGAATCAGCATCAAGCTTCTTTGCACCACAAATCTGGAACAAATTACCAGAAAATTGCATAACAGCTGAAACACTGAGTGCCTTTAGCCCTTTCATGAATGAATTATGGTCCTTTATGTCCGGAGTTTTTTACAAAGTGTTTTTGATTTTCTTAAGGCATAAAAAAAGTGGGATTTTTGTTGTTGTTGTAAAAACACATTTTTTCTAGGATTTATTTCTAGTTGATCAGTTCTAATTTTCTCCAAATACAAAGTTGTTATTTGGAAAATAAATCAGCAGTATTAGTTTGTCTGCCATATTGGATTTAACAAAAATGTTCTTGCACTTGCAGTGGATGGCCAGTAGTTAGCAGTGTATCGTATTATGCAGTTGTGTCCACTTCAGTGGTCTGTGTGCATTTATAAGATAAAAATCCACAAGAAAAAGGGTTAAATCTCGACTAAAAACCCACCTGCTTTTGAAACATCATAAATGAAACCCCGATCAATATATTTGACATGTAACAAGAGCACTTGACAGAATGTAATGTTTCAATTATTAGTGTGTTCTATGACTTTGTGTTTTTATGAAGTAAAGCACTTTGAAATTCATTGTTGCTGAAATGTGATATATACAAATAAACGTGATTGATTGCTAAAAGTGCTAATGGCAGAAAAACAAATTGTCATTACAGGAAAACCGCTTATCTGCTGTCATTGGTGGCTATGCTAACTAGCCTTAGCATTCAAAACAAGCTCTAGTAGCTGCAGTGTAGTAGAGAGCAAGTAGGGGAGGCCAGGGTGATTGACAGCGCTAAGGCCCGCCTCCTGCCTATGATTGGATGTTTCTAGTTAGCACTAGGAGCACTGGGAGAAGGTAGAGGAGCTACATTTATTCACAGATTATCTGTCTCGTATCAAACTATCAGAACATAGTGACAGCTTCACCAAATGTGCAAAAAAAAAAAAAACTTTCATAAAAGTTACAAAGTTACAACAGAGCTTACGGTGACTTAGTGAAGGCATATTTGTTAATTGTTTCAACAACGTCTTTGAAGAGAATTTTGGACGTCAAAGTGTAGCCGTGATGAATGATGGGTTCACCATCCGGTCCATCCCAGCAGTCCACTGGAAGAGGGGAAAAATAACAAAGATGTGCTGATGTTTCTGTAAATCACGCAAAAATAAAAACAAACACTTGCAGTGGTTTTTGCAGCCTCTCACCCTCCACACAGCGGCAGCCTGCTTGCAGAACATAGGCGTACATTTCCACCCTGGACTGGGAGAGCAGCTGGTCTCCAGTCAGGTAGGTGTTGTGCGACGTGGCAATAAAGTAATTAGTGAGAGGCTGCGTCATGTCCTGGTTCACCTGATTGTGCTCGGGGTTAAAGATGTCGCCTGCAGGACTTCGCATGTAGTTGGTGAAACCTGAAGGAGGAAGGATGGAGTGTCATAACGTGCATTTGCACACTGGTGGCATGTTCTGCGTAAGTGGCAAAATTCACTTAATTTTCTGAGAATTTACTTGATAAGCAACATCTACCCACCGTCAATACCCAACACCATATTCTGGAGGTTCTCAGGACATGGCTCAAACTTAGCCACAATGTCGAATAAATGCTCTCTGCTCAGACCGCGCATCTAGAAAGAACAAAACATGATGGGTTCGCATCTTCTGATCACTTAGAATAATGTTTTATTCTAAAGTGCATTTAAAAATGCATTAAAGTATTGAAATAACTTAATGTAATCTCACACCTTTGACTTGAGTACATTTGTTCAAGAAAGAAGAAACGAACAATCTATGCAATCAAATTATTGTTTTCACAAATATTATGTGCATCAATCGTTGTCACCCATAACGTTTTTGATTAAATAATTTATAAACAAAGTATTTTTTTAATTCATACTTTAAGCAACACTCTCCAAGCTATTAGATTGAAAAAAGACCCCAAAAATAAATAATAAAGTTTTAAATAATTTTAAATTAATTATTAAAGTTTTAATAATAGGTTTTTTAATAAATATTTTGCAAATTAATAATCGCAAACAATGTACATTTTTTGTAATTAATGTGATTATTAATTGCAAACAATGTAAATAATATTTACATATAACAGATAATAAATGAACATTAATATTTCAAATAAAGGTGCACTTTATTTGAAATAAAATAAAGTTTTTTTTATCAAATCAAAAAAAAAATTTGATTTTAAAATCAAAATTTGACAACATGCAAATGTAAGCTTTTATATTCGTATGTTATTAGCACAATTGATGAAATTGTGAGATTCATTCACATTAAAACTTAATATTTCATACAAATTCTATTTTAATTTTTCAATTTTATATTTCTATTAGGAAATTTAAATTCTTTTTAAAATGAGTATTAATTGACTTAACAATGGGTTTCGGATGGACAAAATTAATGTTGTGCAATATAAATATTTTATATAAATATAATATAAACAGAACACAATGTACAGTAAATAGTAAGCTAAAAAAATATACATTTGGAAAGACTGAAGTAGCTCACACAATGACACAAAAGTATTTATCAGTGTATTGACCCTACAACAGATTTTGAAATATAAACAATAATTTTAAATAAATTAAATGCCTTATAAATATTTCAGAGTTGCATTAATATCAATTGTGAAAGTTAAGACTGAATGCATGTGAAATAACTGAAATTTGATATTTAATAATCTAATTTAAAAATGTAACATTTCAGTTGTTTTTCCTAAAACCAATGAAGATTGTGTCTCCTAAATTGTATATACAAGTTTCCTATAAATCACAAAAATTAAGAAGTCACATCAATTGAAGATTAATTAAACAACACCAGATGTAAAAGCTGGGAAAATTAATAAAACTTTTTTTTCCCCCTGAACATCTTAGTTGGATTTTTCTAATCTTTTTTTAATTTTTTTTTACCTTTTGTTCGTTTTCCAGAAAACGTGCGAGGTCGTGCAGATCCAGAACTTCTTTCTGGTTGCTGTAGGAGATCATGATTAGGTAGAGGTCTCTACGTGTGGAAATCATCTTGTAGAAAGAGCAAAATTCATCGAAGCCCAGAGAGCCCTGGATCTCATCTGTGTCTGCTTCCTGCAACAGGAGAGTTTTATTACAAAGGGAATAAATCTCCCAGCATCGGCTTAAGGGGAAAAGCAGAATAGGATATATCTCATACACAGTAATTGTCGCCAGGAGGAATCCAGTTAGCTGCTAAACTAATGCAATAACACAGAGCAGTTCAGGCCATCTGTGGCGGCCATATGGCTTTCCTGCAGCAGTCCCTGGTCTTCTTCTGCCAAGTAGCTGAATAGATGTTTTTTTTCCCCCTGCGTCGATTCATTTAATCTTTCTGCTGCTTCAATTGAACTGATGGCCAGATCACAGAGAAAATCTCTTGATAGGTTTCTGATTTCTGCTGTTGTTCTCCGAACTCTGGCCTCGGTTTTCCTCATCATTTTCCACAAGTATTTTGCCAACATCTGACTGAACTGGAATCGGCTGATCACCCTGAAGACAACTTTCGCATGGTGGCAGCATCATGCTGATGGACTGCTGATCAGAGAACTGAACAAAGTCAGTCCTGGAGGGAAACTTGTTAGAGGTGAATAAAAACATATACAAAGAGCCACGATGCAATGGTTTAAATCAAATGACATTTATTTATCAGACTAGCCTAGTCAAAGTCCAAATCAGAATCCAATTGAGATTTGAAAATATGTTTTCATTTATGCTATTTATTCAATCTAGCCAAACTTGAGCTACTTTCCAAGAAAGAAAAGGTGAAAAGTTTAATCTCCTGATGTTTAAAGATACTTGAGACAAATTTTAAGCTTGCAGTAATTACATCAAAAAATATTTTTAGTCAGTACTGGCACAGGGGAGCCAATAACAAACACAGTTATCACATTTTTATTTCTGAAAAATATTTGAAAAACCATTCAGTCTTTTTATTCTAATAATACTTTGTACTGGTTTGTGCAGCCAAACAAAATTCATGGAAATTTGTGGCTGTAACATGATAAAATATTAAAAAGTATGACTTCTTTTTTCAGGGTAGACAGCTTATTCTAGAGAGTTTATTACTGTGAAATCCTTAAAGAAATTGCACTTGACATAAAATATTCATTTAAAAATACAGGGGGAAAAAAGAGGCTAAAGATTAGCATGTTAGCACTGCTGGTGTTTAGTACTATTCACTTTTAGTTAATGGATAATTTCTGCTAAATCATTAATTTGATGTCAGTTAATTTATTATACAGCCTATAAACTCAAATCTTCCAAACTTTATAGTAAATAACAAGATGAATGAGGATCTGAAGTTGGGTTTGCAATCTTTTGCTAACAACAGATCGTTTTTTTGTTAGCAAATATTAGCAAGCTAAACCTGTGTGAAATGTCAAAAACAATCTATCCTTTTTATTCTGCTTCACAGTTACATTCTACAAATTTTGTGTTGTTCTGTGACATAAAATCCAGCAAAAAAAAGTACAAATGGAAGTTTGAACACGGCACAAAGTGAAAATGTATGACTACTTTTGCAAGCCACCACAGTTAGCCTTCATGCTCGCTCATAATTTTTAACATCTGGCTGCTGCAGAACAATCAAATTTTCAAATATTCTTTTTAAATATGAGCATGAATAAACATCTCTAACTGTGTTTCTAGGTATTAAGCAAGTGGTGTAAATGTTCTCACTTGAAACATGTCCTTGACTTTCTGCTTGGGTAGATTGACATTAAGCTTATGGAGCAGCTGGTGAACTTCCCCAATGCTCAAGGTACCATCTCCGTTTTTGTCAGCCTCAGAGAAGGTCTGCTGCAACCATGTGCAACCGCAGTTAAGGCTCAATCAGAAAATACAACAGGACCTCAGCTGTTAATCACTTAGCATGAAGGAGTGGATAAAGGATATTGATCGCGGGTGCGCTGTCTGCGGGCCAGACTGTCTTCATCGCTGATCCCGGCCATCAGGTACTTGAGCCCCTGGATCCAGGTGCGCACCTCCTCTGCATTGTTGGAGACCAGGTCCAGGGACTTGACTCGATCCCCGTAGTAAATGCTGAAGCAACAGTTTGGGTCGAAGCGGTTTTCTGCGTAACGCCGGAAGATCTCAGATTTTTTCCCCTCACAGACCTCATGGATGGAATCAATGGATACTGGACATAAAAAAAACATTCAGGTTTTCAGACCGATTCCACAAAGTCATCAGAAAACAGATGAACAGAGAAATCTGAAAGTACTCACACCCCTTGACTTTTTTCACATTTTTGTTTATAACTCAGTCTTATTCTAAAATCAGTTTGGGGACAGTTGTCATAAACAAAAATGAAAATATGTTTTAAGACATTTTGTGTACATATATACAAAGTATACAAAATTGTGGGCGCATCAGCCTTTGTTTTCTGTTGCAGGCCTATTTGTTGGACGCGTTGGATGCCCTTGACACGTCAAATGCTCGAAACGCGCCGTGCTAGACACGCAAAACACGCAACGACGTGCCCTCCACATAGACTTTGAATGTGAACCAACGTGCCTGATGCGCGAAACACAATGTGAACGCACCATAACATGTCAGCAGATGCTTCATCATAAACTACTCTATTTCATACCTGCTATCATTAGCATATTTTGTAATTAGCTTGCATCTTACAGGCGTTAGTAGCAAACTAAAAAAATATCAGAATTTTGAAATGCGGAGTTGTATTTAAGCCTGCCTTTTTTTTTTTTACTATTTCAAAGTGACATCAGCTAATAAACACTAAATTTAAATTAAACAAGTTAGCAGGTTTGATATCTTATAATTCCCCAACAGTCAACAGCAGGCAAAGATTAAGTTTTTATTTGTGTAACTATAAAAATGAGATAGAAATCATTTTTCCATGCGTAATAGCGTTGTTTGTATTACTCAATGTTATTTTAAGTACATATATATATTATCATGCTAGCTTGGTGCTCTTGGGGGGCCCCTGGTGGTGTGGGGGACCTAAGCAGCCACTTAGCTCACATATGCCTTCAAATGTATCACGTACCTAAATCTTCACAGCTTTGGTTTGGTATTTTGTTGAACCACCTTTGCCACAGCAGCATTTTCAGGTGTTTCTGGTTACATCTCTGCAGGCTTGGTGAATCTATTTTGGGTATTTTCTGACATTGCAGATCCTCTCCTGCTCAGCTGAGCTGCATGGGGCGGTATTAGCAGACAGGCATTTTTAGGCCTTTCCAGATACAGTCTGTTCTTTTGGATTTAAATCTGGTAACTGTTCCTGAAGCCACTCCTTCGTCATCCTGGCTGTGCACTTCAGGTTAATTTTGTGTTTTCACTAGATCATTACTATGGAACAGGTTTATTTGAAAAGTTTCATCATATTAAGCAGATTTGATCACAGCTTCATAATGCCGCCGCCGCTGTGCTTCCCAGTAGAAATGGTGTTAGCTAGGTTATATGAGCACAGAATGTTTTTATCCAAACATGTTGGTCGTTCCAAATATCTTTTCAAATACTGGAGAGCACAATGCTTTTCAAGTTCTTCAGTGAAGCTGATTTTTATTTGTTTCTATTGATTTATTTTGGATTTTTGGATTTATTTACAGACAATTACTTTGGCTTTAGAGGTTGGTTTCTACTTTGGTGTGTAGGAATTTATAAAGAAATATAAAGGCTCCCCTACAAATCATCTTCAGTCTGATGACTTTACCACAGCTGGACTACAATCAAATTGCAAAAGATTCTCAACGATGATCAGTGGATTTCAGATGAATTGTCATCAAGCATGTTTAAAAAGTCAACAATTATTCAAATTTTTGTTAACTTCAGGGGAAAAAATCGACTAAAGTCATCTTTTTGGAACAACCTGACTTTCCACTCCAAACATTTACATTATATTTTCAATTTTTGAAGCCTTGGTTTCACAGTCAACAGCATTTCTAGTTCAGCTTTGTTTGGTTATTTTGTTCAATTAAAAATAACTTTGAACTCTCACTTTTGGCCTTGTCATGCTTTTTGGAAGGCCGCCACCGGATGCAGGACTTGTGCTCATCCAGGAAGAAGAACCGGACCAGGCCTTTCTTCTTCCCCTTCAGTTTGGTCATCTGGGTGCCGGTCTGCATGGTGCACATACATCGCTCCACTACAGCGGGAATGATGGTAAAAAGGGTCATTTTCAGAAACCCTCAGAGAGCAAAGCATGGCAAATAAATGTGATGCACAGGCACTGACAGAATAATGACAATATTAAAGAATATTGCAGATAGCTAGATTCAGGTGTTGTGATCAAATATGACTGCAAAAATGTGTAAAAACCCACCTTTGTTTAGTTGATACTTGGTGTAATTTGTTATATTATTTATATAACAATATATATGTATATATATTATATATATTTTTGTGTTTATATCTATTAAACACATTTAGTAAATAAACCAAGCATGGTCTGTGTCAAATGCTTTAGGTAGCTGCTTATATTATTGATAAAATAACAACATAAGCAACATTAAACAGATTAAGCAAGATTAATATCACAACTTAAAGTGAAAATTGTCTGACTAGATTTAACCCTTTAACACCAAATATGTAATTTTTGATCATTATTTCTCTAAATATTTTTCTTAAATAATCGGCTGATTCAAGTGAAAGTATCATATAAATTTATATGATATGTATTATGTATTATATGTATTATAGATATGCATAATTTTAGAAGTGTAATATACTTTTTAAATTGGTAAATTTGGCAATCAACGCTTTTGGCTATGATGACTAAATGAATGCAAAAGCCTGACATATTAATTATGCTGCAAACAAATTTAGAAAACACGTCAATGAATCAAAAATTATTTCTTTTGTATAATAAAACACATTCCATGCTTAATTTTTTATCATTATCATCATCAGTAACTTTAATTATAAAGCGCTTTAGCTGAAACAAAGTGTTGAATATCAGTAATAAACAAGAAAACATAAAAATAAAGTGGCAAATCTAATTAAAAACTCAATTCAAAACACAATAAAACGACACAATTACATAAACAAATAATTTTAAAAAGACTTTGAGTTTTCTGATGCTTTTTGTTATCAGTCACATGCATGCAACATTTTTGCAGCAGCATTTTTTCGTGGTGAGTTCAGGTCATTGTTGTTGTGTGCCGTGAGCAGGTAACCTTTGTTTGTAATCTGAAGATACATGTGACGCAACCTGGCACATCATTCAGGCTAATCCTAAAGGATTGTCTGCAGTCCATATGCTCATTATCTGCTTCTCTGCTTCCCTCTCTGTTGTTTGTGCAACTGACGACCCTTAAAGGTCACCTAAAAGCACATATTCAGAATATGTCTGGAGGATGAATTGTTCCCAAAAGGTTAGCGGAGGCTTACCTATTTGACCCAGCCTCCATTTGGGTTGTGCAACCACACTGCCGCCGATCCAGAAAAACTCCTCAGCCAGTCTAGAGACGGACGCTTTCTGCCAAAGTTTGGGCGAGCTCATGATGGAGTGGGTGGGCGAGTTGACGGGGCTGGAGGTCCGCTTGGCTTCCCGTTTGGCCCGTGAGGGGGAGAACATCCCGGATGACCCCAGAGCCTGGAAGGTGGTCTTCTTCGGGGCCGTCCAGGAGGACAGCGGCGGGCTCTGGCCCAGAGACGGCGGCGCCATCGCTGAAGGCCTGTGGTTCATCTCTGACCTATACATTTGGTTCCGGCTCACCTGTCCCATTCACAAAACATGGACATACCTTCCTCCTGTCTCCAACAGAAAGTTTTAGTCGCACCGTGGCAGCATGTCCTCTAGTTCCCATCAGTCTCCCCACATGAGCAGAGTTCATTCAGTCAGGATCCGGTGCTTCGTCCATAGGTTCCTCCTTTTATTTACTTTTGCCGCCTGCAGAGTGCTCTCAGTGAGGAAGTGTGCAACTTGTTTGAGTCTCTAAATCTTTCTCAAGCTGTAATCCTGCAGTGAGGCTTCAGCCTGGTCTTGATAGAGGGATTTTCTGTGAAGCCAGTAAGCTCCTGGGGAGGGAGACTGTGGCTGGAGGACTTCACATGCTCAATGTACAGCTTAAAAATCTTCACGTTTAAAAATCTGAAGATAATAAAATGCAAAACAAAGACTTGAGACTTATGGTTTGGTTAGGTGGTGTAAACAAGGTGGAAATGTTTTCCCCTAAACTGTGAGTTAGGATTTCCCTCTAGAGGCAACAGGATGATGTGCAGCTCTATTATTTAAATGTCTCTCAAACTATAAACAATAAAGTAACATGATCTAATTGCTTTACTTAAAGTAAAGAAGCAAAAATGGAGTTTTAATTTTTTTATTCACATTTAATACATAAACTCAAGAAAAATATAGAATAAACATATAAAACAATCCACGGCTAGAAACAGGAGGTGCGGAAACTAACATTGCCAGAGTGTTAGTAGTAGTAGTTTTGTACTAGTTTTACTCCTTATTAAGCAGATAATTATTATTTATTTTGCAGTTCTGGTTTTTATATTGAGAAGATGAGCTAATATGTTCAGTCATCTGCTTTACAGAATCGCCTCTTGTAGCTTGCTTACTCTATTTTCAAAACATTATTGACTCAAAAGGGAAAAAAAATACAAGTGGAACTTTTCACACCACAACTGTCTGTTTTTTTTTTTTTTTACAAACATTCAAATTTAGATTTGAAGTGGGAAAAAAAAGCATTGCAATTTTCTTTCAGCCAGCTGGCTGGCAGTGAGCAGCAGGAGGTAGGAGAAAACTCTGGTCACTCACAGCGCTTTCTCCTCCATCTTCTTGAAGTGATTTAAAACTATTGGAATGTTATACAGAACATTTTTTGTGGTTTTGAAACTTTAGAAACTTCTATTAGCTTGATGGTGAAAAGCGACTCATGAATAAACAGCTCTGGAAAAAAGAGAGCACTTTAAATGATCAGTTTCTCTGATTTTACTTTTTGTAGGTATATGTTGTATTCATTTATAAACAACAATAATAATGTTTTCACTCAGGAAAAGTTTAGAAATCAATATTTGGTGGAATAATAACTGTGAGGTATTCTAAGGGGTTCAGTGAAGTGGTCTCTTAATTGTTTCCAGAGCTGCATAACATGCTTTGTGAAACAACAGCATTACTTCATACCTAATTATCTTCCTGCACACCGGACAAAATATTAGGTTAGGTTAAACTTTATTAATCCCATAGAGAAATTGAGGTTATCTGTTGCTCACACATTATTGAGACATAATACATAGCTAGTTTAAATTTTAACCTATAACTTTCTGAAGAAGTTTTTTATTTATTTACTCCTTTATTACCAACTACCTTCAAAACACGAAAATACGTTTATCTTTCTCTCTTTTATAACTGTTGAAACCACTAGCGGAACAAGTCAGCGTCGGGCCGGGGGGCGGAGCTAATGACCGGGCCCTTTGTACCCAAATCATAAAGCTCATAATAATTTAACTTTACAACATAGACAGGGCCGCAACAGCGCAGCTTACAAATTTCATCACCACAGAGAGAGACTATGTCATTCTGAAATCCATCTGACATGAAGTACAACAAACCAAGAGAACAACAGAAACATCAGGCTACGTGGTCACTAATAATGAAACAACACAAATTCAAATCAGTCCAGAACCACGGATGGGTTCGGATCATTTTTACACGCTATCAATTTCAACTCAGAGCCTGGAGCAGCTAGCAACTGCTGAAGCTGAGTTTATTGTTGACTGGTTGAACCAGCACGCAGCAGCAGCGCGTTGAAGCGGGTATGCAGAGGCACACGGCGCATGCGCAGCCTGTCGCAGCACCTCGCGCAACTCTGGATGTTTGTAACTGGGCGCGGATCGCGCGCGCCGCCGTTCACACAAACTGGACGATCTGGAAGATTCTCTTCCAGGCGGCTCCAATGTAAACCTTAACTATAAACGCCATTAGCGCTGTCTTGGCTCAAAGACGCTCAACCCGAACTGTCAAAAGCGACTATAACTCAGCCTTCAGTCCCTGACATCACCGCTGTACCACCGAGAGAGAAAAGGGGATGTAATCTCGGCGGCTGGACTGATACAATTTACAATCAGTCTACAGTTAACTCACACTTTGTGAATAATGTCAGAGTTGCTACCTGTATCTAGTCCGGTTCCGTCGCTGGGCTGGCAGTTTTGGCGGGTCTGAATCGCTGCCAACAAAAAAGTCCGACTCATCTTCAAGACGAGGACAAAATATGCGCTAAGTTTTTGGCTTTTCATTGCTCTTTTCCCCCCATCCTTTCCACTTTGCCACTCCATGAGCTTGTAACAGTCATTATACTGCTTGGTTCCTAGACATGAGTAGGTATCACCACAAGGGGGCGCCTATTCCCTTTTTCTTTTGTTGTACTATTGTACAGAGTAAGAACTCGTCTTCCATGTGGTGTAGAGGAGATCATCGGTGATGATGAGGTGCAGAGCGGTGAATTATCGTTTCTTTTCTCATGTATGAGACTGAAATGTTAGTACCGTGGAGACCTGGCTTTACATGGACGAAGTGAAAATAAAGTGACAGTGTGGAAAACTTCAACAGTGCGTCCTGCTGTTTTGGGTTAGAGTGGCTAACCACCATTGCTAACTCCTTCTCCAACCTCTCACCGCACCGTCACAAGCTCCACTCATGTTAACTTAGTCCGTAAAAATACTCTATCTAATTTGCCATCTGTTGCCAAGTGACTGATGATGACGTTGGTGGACGGCTGGTGATAAGCTTTACCCAGAATACACTTGGAGACAGTATGGACGATCCTCTTGTAATTTTGTGTGTCATAAAGTTAAATGTAAGAGTGAAAATGAAGCCAGTCATGTAACATTTTATTCAATATCAATATTTTACACCCACTATGTCACGAAAATCAGTCAGTCTTGTAAAGTTTTTAGCAACCATGAGTCAACAATGACTGGAGCGACCTACTATATAATCTACTGGGGCACCATTATATAAATTCCTACATACACCATACTCAGCAGGAGAGGTCCCACCTCCTCCAGCTCTCACCAGACGTATTCTGCCTCCCATCCGGGTCCCCGTTGCGTGACGTCGGTACCACGACATCCACAACCCAGCAGTAGTGGAAAACAAAGTGCATGTGAATACACCATTTTCACAGTGCAACCTGGTGGTGGCAGCATCATGCTGTGGGGAGGTTTTTGAATTTATATCCAAGTAATAATCTGTGACAAGAGTCAAATGTTTTACAGGTGTACTCTATTGAATCTTACTAAATTTGATTTATAATATAAAGAATAATGGACAAAAAGTTTAATCATACCAAAATCAGTTTGGATTTTAAAGAAAACAGAAACAAACAAGCACAACAAACTGAACTGAGTAGAACTGGTTTAAATTTTAATGGGTATTATACACGTTTTCTGAAAGGAAAAGAAAAACACTGAAACAAGAGGCCAGTGAAAACCCACTTCCAGGCCCCAGAAAGTACAGGAGCATCAGCAAATAACACAGATACCGCTATTATACTGTACCCAACAAATACTGAGAGAGGGTATCGTAATGATAAGACATGAAAGTGTTTCCTGTCTATTACACGTGAGAGCACCAAAAAGGTTCAAAAACCATCAGAAGGTCTGAGTTAATCTGTGATGGAGCTGGAAGTGCTGAGAAATATATCATATATTTGTGAGTTTTTGGTCAGAGGTGAACTATATACTTTATAATTCATCAAATAATTCATCTATAACATGAAGTGAAAGGTTTTAAAGTTCTTTTGGTGAGAGAAACTCACAACTACTAACAGTTTCAATCAATACATCTTCCCAGCTTGGTATATGCCCTGTTACTGGGGCAACAATCAAATTACAGTTCTGCAAATTCAAATAGTCTCTGTTTTTTTGGTTTCAAGTAAGAACGAAAAATAATATGCATAATCAACTTAAGTCTGGGGCAAGCATACATACCATACCAACAAACATCTTATTTACAATACTGTATTTACATCAGACGGTATACTGAGGGAAAAGTGAATTTAATTTCAGAGCTCGTGTTACTTTCTGATTCTAAAAATGTAACAGGGAGTACAATGCTAGGTTCTGTCTTTAAAAAGTGCAATTACTTTTCTCAAAGTAAAAAAATAGATATCCATATTTAGTATATATGTAAAAATGTTTTTCATACAAACAGCCACTGCTGATTTAAGAACCCTAAAACCGGAGACCAAAAAGAAAAGAAACAAAAAAAAGTCGCTTTCTCTCAATAGGCAGCGAATTATTGTAGATTAGAAATTACTTAAAAAGTCCAAAGTACCATTTTATAACATTAACAGCTGTTTAGGACTTTCTTTTCTTTAAAGGAGTGTTGTTTTTTTTTAAACTTTTGTAAACTAAAGTGGGCTAAACAAAACCAAAAAAATCCTCTGCATGGCTTGGGAGTGAAAAACAAAACAAAACCACAACGAGCAACAAAAACTAGTACTTACATAAAATACCTAGGAGCTAAACAATGGTGAGCGTGAAGGCCGCCCACTGAAGAACCGCCAATACTTCAGGTTTATATCAAATACAAAAGGTAGATAAGCTGCTATATATGTTCGTATACGGTTGTTGTTTCTCTTGCTGGTGGAACTGAGCGAGAAGTTTTCCTTAAAATGCTCCACGTGTTTCTGAAAGTCGAGCAGATGCCTAAAGGTAAGTAGTGGTAAGCTTCCAGTGGTCTGCAGTGACACCTCTGAGTGGCACGAAGACGCTCGTCGTCCGCTCTCGTTCCACCAGTGGCAGCCGGTTCCTTCCCTTCATATTCAAGTAGTGTTGTGTTGCTGTGTTTCTCAGAATAGCTTATACCGAAACCAAAACTCTGGGGCAGCGCCAGGAGGACGGCTCGCTGAAACGGTGTGTTTGTCGCTGAACAAGTCTCTCATAGTTTCACTCTGTTACATGCTCATGCGTCTTTCCAGTTCATGTAGTGATTTTTTTTTTGTCATATTCTCATAATAATATTGATGTATACAATAACATATCATATATGACAGATTTATTTCCTCTACAAAAGTGACTTTTTATTTATTTTTTTAATTCCCCAACAGGAGCTCCTTTCAATTGAGTCTCTCCGTCCAGTCTTCTGTCTTTCTTTCTCTCTTTTTTTTTTACATGTGCATGTTTAGGATCCTCTGCTGGACTGTGTGGTTTGGCATTTTATGTCTTTGTGTGCGTCCTTGCTCTCTCCGGGAGGACTGGTGCTGGCCTGCAGGGCCAGCTGGCTCTGCAGGTCTTTCACCACGCTCTCCAGGCTCTGCCGAGCTTCTCTCTCCTGCTGAAGTTCCTGCCTCAGCTGCTCTCGGTCGGCCTCCGCCTGCTGTAGCTGCATGTGCAGCTCCTCGATCTGCGCAACAAAACCACACATGCATAAACTTTGTTAAATCAATTAGTAAACATAACTTTTTTTTTTCAAAAACTGTGAAAAAAAAAGATTGAAAAAATGCAGCAAAATTTGGTCCGTTCATGAGTGACAGGCCAAATAAAAATTTACATTCATTGACAAACTGAATCTTTTTGTCCAGTACATCTGATAAACCTAACATGATATAAACATTTCATATCAGTTGATATAGATAATTATTGATTAAAGTTTTTGTTTTAAATATCTGAAAAACTTCCAAACTGGTGGCGTGACCTCTCCTGTTTTATCCAGTTTTCACGTCACAACGTTGTTTTTTATTTTTAAGCAGTCATGAGGCACAGTAGTGAAACCTTCAACAGCTACCTAGCAACAGGTCGTTGCTAGGTAACCAAGGAACGCGTGAGTTGCTAGGTAGCCAAAGGGTGAGAGAGTTAATGCCACCAGCCTTCATTAGCTGGTTGTTAGAAAATGAGCGGTTAAAGTCTTTCCTTTGCCTATATCTCCCAGAATGCCTTGCAGTTCTGGAGAGCAGTTCAGTGAATATTCTGTATATTGAATATTCACTAAAATTCAAATTCACAAATATTTTACTGACCCCAAAGGGAAATTAAATGTTGTTGTCGCTCATATTAATTATAATTCTTCAAAGAGTTATTGTAGAAAGTGATGGCTATCGATTATGTTGTATTATCTATTGATATTGATCACGTGTCTATTGTAATATATTGTTATTGATTTATTGTCCAGGCGTAATCTAATATAAGCCTTGTCATCTGCAGCAGCTTAGAAAATGTTCTTATTTTCATACTTGGAAAATGTTCCTAGAATTAATAAACCAATAATTTAACATATCTGGATTTGAAAAAGTTATGGGCGAAACAAAAACATCCCAAACACGTGCACATCAAACATGCCAGGCCTACACTTTTCTGCTTGGCGTACTGGTACTCATTCATTTCATTGTGATTTTCAAACTCTGCTCCAGCTTTGTTCAACAAATTAAAATAAATTTGACCAAATGGTGTTGCCGTAGTTGCTCAGTAGTTTCTAAACAACAACAATAACCATGAAAAGCCCTG
This sequence comes from Xiphophorus couchianus, assembly GCF_001444195.1. NCBI lineage: Eukaryota > Metazoa > Chordata > Actinopteri > Cyprinodontiformes > Poeciliidae > Xiphophorus > Xiphophorus couchianus. The sequence goes on along the minus strand of NC_040247.1, from coordinate 13,207,289 downwards.
AAGATGATGCTGAGTATCAGGGCTGAAATTATTAATCAAACAAATTGTGATAAATTGATTATTGTACTAATTGTCGACTAATTTAGTAATTGTTAACTGGAGTATTAAAACTCAAAAAAAGAATATTTACAGAAAGAATGACACTCTCAGAGCAGTAATTAAGCAAAAAAACTGCACAAAAAATATTTACAATAAACCATATTTGTAAATAGGATCTACCCAGAACTCCTTAAGTAGCATAGTTTTAGCTTCACCTAGTTAAAAAAATCTCCTATTAGCACCATTTGCTATCCATTTATTAATCGGTTAATTAAAAAATAATGAACAGATCAGCCCTACACTGTATTAAAGTCAAGCAGAAAGGGTTGAGCTTTTTTTACATAATTGATGTTAGAAGCTTTTTTTCTGTATTTTGATAAGCAACTTTGAATCTGAGGGTTACATTATTACTATAATTACTCCTCTTTCGAGTGATTCAGCGGCGTTGCATACCTGAGTGGAGTACTTGACTCGAAGACGTTCAGCCTCACAGCCCTGGTCACAAACTCGAACTTGTCTCTCTCTGTCCAGCTCTCTTTTCAGCCGCCCACAGGATTCCTCTGCGTCCCTCATCTTCCTCTCCCAGTCCACACGGAGGCGCTCAATCTCCTTCCGCAGGTTGCGCTTGGCTTCGATGGCGTCGCGCAGGCGGCCTTTCTTAGCCACCCTCACAAACTCCAGCTCCTAAACAAAAAAATCACAAAGTTTTAGGCTTGTTAACAGGCTTTGCAGCAGCCTAATTGGCACCTATGTGTGTGTTTTTAAATAGACAAATGCGTTATCAAAGTTGCATAATCTCAAATTGAAAAACCTGATCAGAGATCTATGCTGTATTGGACAAAATGTAAAGAAATAATTGTTTCCTAAATGCCTTGTGCCCCAAATAAATACAACAGACTTTACTTTTAAAAGCTGTACAGAGAGTAGGATAAGAAATTTACCCATTAAATTGACATAAAATGCACATTTTAGGACAAGGATGTTCAAAGTGAGGCCCAGGGGCCACAATTCAAGAAAGCATTGTACAAAAGACTCAAAAATCTGCTTTTAATTGATGTATTAAAACACGGCTAAATACAGCAAGTGTTTTCAAATGAAGACTGAACTAGATCCTGTTTTTATTGCTGAGAATATTTTTAAATGTTCTTCTAGATGCCTTTTATTTAACAAGAAAAACATGCAAAAACCATTTGAAGATTTGGATCCACGATCCCATTCCTACACAAAATATGATTAATCAATTTGTTTAATTAAAGTAGTCCATGTTTTGTTAACTGTTGAGTAGGTTAAAATAAACATTTGGTGATTGTACTTTTAAATAATTATAATTTTTGAGATATTCAAACTGCCGATTTTGGCCCACTTGACAAAAATTTTGGAACCCTGATTGAAAGGAACTTTAAACTAGTGATCTCCTGTTTCCCTTCCCTGGGGTTTTTATATGACGTTGCACAGAAGTCTAATTCTCAACAGGACAAGGAGATTTTAAATATAAATCCGACCCATATCCAGTTTAATGAAAGTAGGTCAGCTTTATATTTAATATTTTTGATCCAAAACCCGCAACCAGATCGAAAGAGGAATAGTTCATCAGACACAAAAATCACAGTTCTTCTAGACATATTTATGTGTGTAATCACAGCTTTTATTTAAAAGAGTTATTTCCTAGAGTGTCTTTTAAAATTCACTTTTTACACGTTTTTATACTTCCACTTGGGTTTCTACTGCTCCTAAAAACAAACCAACTGCTTAAAAAAAAGCAACCGGTTCTTCTTTTGGCGTAGTTTTAAAAATCCTCCAATTTTTGAGTCACACTGCACCGTTACCTAGCAACTCCAACCTAACCCTGCCTGTCACCTAGCAACATAGGCATCGCTCCAGCATATTTGGTCAGCTGGTTTTATTGCTATATGCGCTGTACAATGGCTGCTGGAAAAGGCAAGTGTTTTGTTATTGACTTACTACTCAGAAACCATTTGTTACATTCTTTGAGGTTGTGCAGGAGGTTCTACTAATGCTTTTCAAAGATATACAGTTGTATAATTGTGTGTATATTTCCAGCCATCTTTACATGTAAGTGTAAACGTTGAGTTGGGGGCGTGGCCTGCAGCAGCTTATTTTGATTTAAAGTGACAAACAGCTCAAAATAGGCTGAACTGACCAGACTGAAATGTAAGAATGACTTTGTGCATAAAGTGTAATGTTTTGTAGCCCATAGAGCTACATTAACCATCTCAAGGAAGCATAATAGATCACCTTTGTGCTGCAGCAGCAAAAGCTTCATTTATTGAGGAGTTTTTAGCGTGGAATACTTTAATTTATTTCTCTCAAAGTAACCATAAGGTGAGGAGTTACCTGTTGCAGGCTGCGTTTGGCTTGCAGGGCAGTCGCCAGCTTCTCCTCCTGCTTCACTCTCATCCGGACGATCTCCTGCAGGACCTTTTCCCTGGCCTCTCTGGTTTCCATCCCAGCATACAGCATCTGCCTCATGGCCTCTATCTCTGGGCAAACAGGCCCCAACTGCCAGGGAGCCAGATCCTGGGCTTGCGGAGGCCCCTGGGGAGACAGGCTCTGAGAAACGCCGCCGTACGCCACTGGAGGTGAGGTGAGGGAGGAAGCTGGAGCTGGACCTGAAGAGATTTCAGAGGAATATGGCAGAAAATATTAGAACAACAACAAAAACCCCCAATAAGTTTTCTGTTTTTTAAACTTTTAGTTCTTTTTTCCAACACCAGATGGCGCAGTTGTTCTGGAATCGCCCTCCACTAGCTGCTCTGTGATTCATCTACTTTGCTTACAATGAAATACACTTGCAACTAAAAAAAGTCTCTTCGTGGACTGATTGTGTAATGCTGAACTTATTTAATTTTTAGCCTACCATCATCGCAGTCGTCCACGTCGATCTCTCCGTCGGTGTCCATGTCCTCGGCCTGACCAGAACACATCGAATGGGTCGGTTTGCTGTTATGTGGCTCTTTTATGGAAATGTTTTTGGATCCTGAAATGTGGCTTTTGTTGGGATGGAGCGGAGGAGAAACCAGAGTCTCACGATTCCTATTGTTGGGTCTGTGGAGAAAGTATGCATAAATCAAATATGCTGTATTTTATATGCACACACTAAAACAGAGGACTTTAGAGGACTCACCTCTCAGCTTCCTTGTGAGGTACCGGTTTCTCCTTTTCCACGGCTTTTGGAGACCAGGGGCGGAAAGCAGAGGGCCTCTGTTTCAGCTGGACCTGTTTCAGATCCTATTGAGAGTAAAAAACAACTCTGGTTAAACTCTGTGAACTAAGAACATTAAACCAGCCATGGAGAACGCAGTCAAAGGCCCCTCTATTTTAAACACAGCCACATAATTGGAGGTCATACATATATGATAATGAAATGACTGAAAGGAGAGTGAGTCTTGTGATCTTTAAGCTTTACATCACCGTGAAACGGGATTCATAACCCTTGAACTGTTTCGCCTTTTGTCATGCTGCAGCCACAACTTCAATGGAGATACTTCAATGGAGATTTTATAGATCAACACTGATGATTGCAAAACAGAGACATAGAAGACAAATAGTATAACTGTGTTTAACTGAGAAAAATAAAAAACATCTTTTGTTTCATCGTTCGCTTTCCCACAGTAAAATTCAACCACTTTTCAAGCATTTTAAACTTTTTCCAGCACCTCTTTTGGAGATAAAACAACACAAATGAACTGAAGAAAAGAGTTTTTAGTTTCTATTCACTATAAGTGACCTGATTTATTACTGTTATTAAAATGTGTCAGTATTCTACATCTACAGCAGCGATGAGGTAAACTAAAATATAATAAAAATTTATGTTTTTAAGTGTCTCTCAAACACATTGGACTAATTCAACAAAAACCATCGGCCTTTACCTCAGTTACACAATCAATAAGTTGCTGAGAAATTAGGAATGATAAATATTCATTATTACAACAACAAGATAAATGACTTTCCTGCTCAAATTAAAGGATTAAACACAATATACAAAGAAAGTTACAAAAATTCTCTAAAAATAAATGTTCTTACTAAGTTTTCTGGCTTTAAGCAAATACAAATAATTTAGGTAATTTTAAGTAACGTTAAACAATAAAAGTTTAGTCTAATTTAACTTCAACAGTGAGAAAAAAAGTGAAAATGTTTGTTTTCAGCTGTAAATAAAGTTTTCCAATTTTAGACTTTTAATCAAATGTTAGATTGTAAATCAATACAAAACTGTGCAGTTTGAATATCAAACACTTTCAAGGACTTTATAGAGAAATCAAGCACTTTCCAAACCTTGAAAACAGCTAAAAAAAATCCAGGATTTTCCTGGATTTCAAGCACCTGAACGAACCCGGCTTGCTGGAAGGAAGAACTCTGTAACTCTTCTGCAAACTCTACCAGGTTATCTTTCAGCATTTCCTTGTTTTTAGCACCAGCTTCTCTCTCCCTGCTGAAGCATGATGCTGCCAACACCGTGCTTCGTCATGGAGGAGGTGCGTTCAAGATGAGTTGCAGTTATTTTAGCACCAAACAAAGTTGTGGGTCTCTGCAGCTCATCCAAAGCTCCCATCAATACGGTTTAAATTTACTTTTTAACTGACGGACCGAATATTACATTTCAAAACTTGGACTCCTGTTTTGTGACCTCATCCTGTTTTAAACTTCCTTCCTGGCTTCCTTTGTCCTCATGAAGCTTTTATTTTTCTCTATCAAACCTCAGAGACTTTCACAAACTCACTGGATTTTTACTGAGTTTAAACATGTAAGCTTGTTGCAGTAAGCAATTAATCAATTAATCACATGATAAATTACAATGAGCTTGATGGTTTTCTGATGATTTAGGAGAATTTAGTTTAAAGATTTTTTTAATACAGTTTTAGTTTTACTTTGGTTTTATTTCCTTTTTTTTCTTGTTTTTGTTGTGTTTTATTTTGGTAAAATATCTTCCAGTTTCATTGTGGATTATGCTTTACAAAATTAAAGTTTATTAGTCCTTGAGAGGGCAACCTTACAATATTATATTATTTTATTTACATGAAAATGGTCTCAAAATGATTATTTATGATTATATTAAAGTTTATCATAATAACTCTAGGGACAGTTTTTCGTCCAGTCGGACAGGTGGACTCTACTCACTAATTACTTGACTTTTTAATGAAGTCTCTGAAACTGGATTATATTTAGAGGTATCAGAGTAACACAAATGGATGCCACATGATTCAGTTTTATTTGCAATACTTTTGAAAATCATGCATCGTTTTCCTACTTTCATGTTGCACTGTCACATTAATCATGAAACAAAGTTTATGTAAGCTGACAGAATTTTTTAAAAACGTTCATGGGTTATAAATACTTTCTTTTACGATGCTGTAAAGCTTACAAACCTTGTGTGCAGACTTGGATATGGACTGCAACCAGTCAGGCTTCCTGTCTTTGTCAGATGGCGGAGACTGTAATTTGTCAAATTTGGCCCTCTTGGTCGGGATCGGGCTGGGGGACTGCAGAGAGAGGCAGAGTGGAGGTTTAATCATCGACATCCTCGCGGAGATGAAGTGCACACATTACATCACAGAGTACAGTGGATAATTCAAGAGCCTGCAACTTCTAAAAACTACTGCCCTGTGACTGTAAAAGGTGTTATTCATGAGAGGCACAGAGATTTGTCAGAACATGAAGAGATGTTTCAGAATTCCTTCCCACAGTAAATAAGAGACGGTCATGGAAAGGGAGCAAATTATAGAGCCACAGTGAGGCAAAAGGATGGAAGTTGCGTCTGTGTAAGCATTCAATCTCTGGACTTGGCATGCCTGCATCTGTGTGTGTTTTTGTGCGCTTGTGTGTGAGCAGGCCTTTGAGCTGAGCAGACACTCAAGCTGGCCTGGCTGGCAGCCAGCGTAGGGCTACACTGCTGCCTGCCAAGGAGAAGAGGCGCCGTCAGGTGGAGCAGATCGACTCCCCGAACCACAGAGACACCGCAGTCCAAAGGCAGACAGGGAGGAAGACAAATTAAAGTAATTGCAGTCGGATCTGACTGCAGATGGGATCGCACGGTTGACGCAGAACTGCAGAGTCATGTGCAGTTCGAGGGCACTCTCAAAACCAAGGAGGAGTTAAAGTATCCGTCTGGATGCAAAGTGCTGAATCCTGTAAAAACTGTGGTGTTCCTGCAAGCTGCAGGACGGCTAACCTGCTCACAGCCCTCGGGTCTGCACTTGTCAGACAGAGGATATGTTTACCTAGTCAGGCGCAGAGGCCAGCACAGACCTGCTTCCCGCTCTCTTACTCACTACTATGACATCCTGCCTGCAGGAAGGGCCAACACTCCCATCTCCCTGCGTGCGATTCAAGAGAAATGATTACTTCCCCTCAGAAATCCTCAATGAAACACACTCCTGCAGGTTTATGTGTGTTTGTGAAAATCTTTATCGCTGCTTTGCTGTAATCACCTAAAAATAGAAATTTCGCGAGAAGCCTGGCTGGTAATGAATCACGTCTAGAATGGTTTTCTACACAAGGCCACGCTCTGTGAGTGTGTGTGTGTGTGTGTGTGTGTGTGTGTGTGTGTGTGTGTGTGTGTGTGTGTGTGTGTGTGTGTGTGGATGCAGCTGTGAGTGGGACATGTGGTCAGGTGGGTGGTTAAAGGAGCGTAGACACGTATGTGCATGTGGGAGGGTGTGTGTATTCATAGGAGCATGTGTGTCTGATGGAGGTGGAGGTGGTACGCTGGGTCTGGCACAGCACACCTAAAATAAAGACAAAAATGTCTCATACGCACTGTAAAAAGGAATTCAGGAGGATGTTCAATATTAGTCATTAATATGATTTAAAACTTTATCCAATGTGAGTTTTTAATAGCCAGACTTAGGCAATACATCACAGTTATTTTCCATCATCACTTAATCACGATATAAAATTTCCCTCCTAAAAGTTTCTCTGCGCTTATTCTGCTGGTGATGTCTCATAAGGCAGCTGACCAGAACTAGCTATATTTTTATTTTACTTAAAGATTTTTCCATAGAGCTCATCTTTAATATTCAAAAGAAAATGCAGGTTTAGAAGTTGAAATATTAATGCTTATTGACATGCTATTGCCTAGCATTTCCAATCAAAGCAGCCAATCCAGAAGCACCATTTATTTTATTTGGTAGCAATTGGCTGTATCAACCATTAATGGAAATAAGGACGATTACTATCTTCTGTGGAAGTGCCTTGATGGTTTTCATTATTCTTTTTAACTCATATTAATGTATATTTGGTTTCTGAATCAAAAGAAAACAAATATAAGTTTGTTTTCTGTCAATAAATATAAGTTTATGTATATTGACTTATATTGCAGTTATAAGTCAATATTATAAGTCAATATTCAGCTAAAGCATGTGAGATAGAACCCCTTAAAACTTAAACATAGATTCAATTCTTTAGAGTCTTTGTTAAAATCTGGCAAATGGTTAGCATAATGCTACACCCACTATGTTTCACAGTAGGAATTGTGTGTTCAGGGTGAAGTGCGCTGTTCTAAATTGTTATTTTGTGAATTAATGTATCAGTTTGATAAAAATTAAGAGAGATGTAAGATTTTGTGGCTCAGAAAGTTTTTGTTTCGGAGCGAGACGTTTGGCTTGTGTACAGCTTTAACTAATTTAGCTACACAGTAATACAAAAGACAAACTCGCTGGTTAAGCGTATGTAGTAGTTGTTACTTAGCTGTGCTTTTCAGGAAAATCTTAAATTTTTAATATGCCCTACTGCTATAACAAATTTAAAAAGTTGCAGTTTAAAACCACATTTAGCTAACTTAGTAAGAATGCTAACACCAAGTACCAATTTGCGTGGTGACTAACATTGGAACCTTGAGGTAGTTGTTACTGAAAAACAGCACATCTTAACTGTGGTTGCCAAGGAAACATTTAACCTTTGATAGATCCCACTGTTAGAATAGATTAAAAAATGTAAGTTTATATCCATTTTAGATAGCTTAGCAACAGCTACAGTTTAGCTTTAGCAATTGCTAAAGTCAACCTGGCAAGCTAGCTGAGCTCAGCAGTTTTGTATTTCTATTTTAGTAACATTTCATGCCTTAATCACAAAATACTATATATATATATATATTTATTCCAGATGTGCAAAAGGTTTTAGTAAATTATTAGACGTTAAATAATTTATTTAGATGTATTTTAGATGGGCAGTGTGAACCCAGGCAGACAAATAAAGAGACTTAAAATTATTTCTTAATCTGAAATATGATTAAAATATACCCACATAAAATGTATGTCAAATGTGAAACTACTAAACTCTATTTTATCAGAGCAAATCACAAGGTAAACATAAAATAACTGGAAATAGTTTTAACGGCTGTTTAATAAATAACTCCAGTTAAACATACGCAATGATAAATTCCCGTTTTTATTTGCTTTCTATTTACAAGTGCAGACTTAGCGCTTCATGAGGTGTGCATATTTGTCGGGACACTCCCCTCATGTCTCCACCTGTCTAACCAGTCGCCACTTCACACACCTTTCACACACAAAGCTCCGTGTTTGTTTTTGCTACTGTAGGTTAAATCCTTTAACCCAGACCTCCTCCAGACTGCGTCCCACTCAACGGTGACTCGACCCCTCACCTGTCTTTGGGTCCAGGCCAGTGGTATTCTAAGAGCTGCCGGGCCGCTGTAATCAGACTCTGTAATTACTGACGTGACTGCTGTTTTCCTGACAAAGGATGTCTGCTCGTCTGGTACTATTTCTACCCTGAGGTTTCCAGCTCCAGGAAGGCTGTGAGCACTAGACATAATAGAGCCAGAAAACAGACACTCCCAGACACCACAAGGGACCTGCTGGCTAAATATGACACTGACCTCACAGGAGAGCAGCCGCACAGGCTTTACTCACCACCACATCATAGACACAGCACTGCCGCGGAGCCATAACAGCCTCCCCGCACATCCTACCGCCTCGCAAGTCCCACAGGGCCCGGATTGGACATGCATCCCTTTCTTTCCCCTCACACTGGAAGGAGAGGGAGACTTCCTCTGAGGAGTTTGCTTTGGCTGAGTCCCCTGTGGGAACTGAGTCTTGAGTGGGAGGGGGAGTGGGCCAGAAGCGGGGGACCACAGAGGAAGCACTGAGCCGAAGGAATGTGTATTTGAAGGCCAAGTACAGCCTCCCCTTTCAGACTCCATTCAAGCATTGCCCTTTTCAACTCGCTATTGTATGATATTTCTTTGAGAAGCAGTAATGAGGGAGCAGTTCAAAGCAAACCTGTGGGCTAAACAGGGTTTAATAGCAGATGGGCAAGAGCAGACATGCATTATTTTTTAATTAGTGCTATATAACAGCAAGCCAATACTGTACAAGCACAAGGCTGTGGCAATTTTCATGCCAGCGTGACTTATAATCACACACACGGCTCACTGCAAACACATTAACATCTGAATGGAGATCCTGCTGTTTATCCAACCTGCTGAATAACAACTTGAGGCTTTTTTCATTTTTGATAGAGTAGTGTTAAGTATCTGTGCTGTGCAAACCATTTTTTACTTTGGTAGAGCTTCAGAAAACAGATTATTAAAAGCAAATTCTAATAATAAATAAATAAATTAAAGTCTTCCAACAAGGACGCCCAATTATTTGCCCTTGATTGGTTATATTACAAAAAAAGGGAAAAAAATTATTTTACATAATGCATTAAAGACAGAATTAAAGTAATGTGTCCAACGCAGAGGAGACGACTTATAAAGAAGATAATTAGTGAAAGAATCGAGTCAAAGCATGATGGCTTTTTAGGTCTGATAGGTTGTAACAAACTTTATAAGAGTGTGTCCCTTCAGACTCCCAGTAAAAACTAACAATAATTCTGGCTCTCAGTGCTGCTACACCCTCAGACTGGAACAATTTCAAACCTACATTTTCTAAGTTAAAAGAAAGATGGGCAATCTGACAAACAGCCACAACTCAAGTGACAGCCTTGCCAAAAAATATGGTAATAATAAAATTATTAAATCTGTTAATGTGAATAAGTTAGAGAGGGTGGTAGATATTGAAATTCTCCCTGGAAGTTGTGATTTGTAATGGCAGGTATTCTAGTACAACATGTGATCTCCAATCCAATATGGCTGCCTTGTGTTTTAATGTAACAAAAGTTAGTGAAAATATTTATCTTACATGTTTGTGTCATTAAATTAGTCACCAAACCCAACTAAAACAGGCCTGATTTTAATCATAAAGCTACACATAAGCCTAAATTAACAATTAATTTACATCTGTAAGACATAGACAGTTTTTTAAAGTTTACATTTTGACTGAGCGGTTTTAAGCTTTTGAATTATATTCCACACAAATAAATTATGCAAACTGATGACTATATACATTTTTTTAGATACTTCCATAATAATATCAGTGTGTGTGAAAGTATATAAGTATCTTTGTGTATCTTAGGGTTAAAAGTTGAGAAAATAAGACAGATACTAAGATAAATTTGAGTGGCTAATGGAAACAAGGATTATTTTTTATTAACGACTGCCATCTCATTCAATAAATCTGTAAGGTAGATCATAAAAAGATCTATAGATCTTTATTTGTTAAAAATAAATTTTAAAAAACCTATTTGAACAATAATAAAACAAAGTCCTGGATTTATCCAGGTGTTTGTGCGTCACAGATTGAGTACCACTGCTGGTTCTGGAGTCTTTATAATGGAGCAAATATGAGTTCAATCCCACTGGATGTCATTGTTTTAGTTTTTAAAATAATGTCTCCCTAGCTTTCAAAAATTAAAAGCTAAACAGAATACAATTCAATATGTATGGTTAAAATGTTTATATTTAACAAAGTGGCTTGTTGTATTTTTAAGGATCAGATTAAATGCAGTCTAATTGTTTTAGAGTGGCTATATCTTGGTTTTTAATGAGCAGATATTGTAAATTAACTTCAATATTAGTAATAAAAAGACACAAAAACAACCTTAAAAATCCTCTTTCCTAGCAAACACCTAAGGCAAACTTGCCACTCACAAAATGGCGGATGCAGTGACATAATGTTTCTCGGCAATGAAGCCAATGTGGCGTCTCGTCTTCTGTATTGATGGAAGCTGTTTATCTTGGATCTGTAACATGGCACAATCCATTAAACTAAACAAGTTTGACAATAAGCTTCTGACAAACTCATAAACAGATGGTTTGAGAGTTTCCTTTTCTTTCCTGGAGCTGCAGCTAAATGCCTTGTAGATGCATGGTTTATATTCATTATACACATGAGAATGTTATGCTGCTGAGAGCATAAATGCGAGCTAGGGTGCTTCACTTTATGTAATCTTGCCAAGTCTGTAAATATTTCATGCTTTTAGGAAGCACACACACACACACATACACACACACACACAGTTATGGAGGGCTAAAATGTAAGCCACTCACATCTGCTGTGGCTCTAAAAAGCACTAATGAAATTAGGAAGATACAAAACATGCTGCAGCACTCATCTGGCGAGACAAAAATAGTTTCCACAGATGAACTTCCTCGGGCAGTGGTCATACAATACCATTGCACGCTGCATGATAGCACAGCATTAAGAAAAGTGCACAGCAACAAGACACAACAGTTTCAGATTACGTCCTCCTTTCCCCTCCTAAACCCCTGAATGTAATCCCCAGATCGACATGTGCTTAGTGGGGCGCTGTCTCACTCAAGGGCACAGCAACTGGCAGGGCCATTCGGGTGACAGCCTTAGTTGGAAGTGGGAGAATACTAGTTTCAGTAACCTGATCCCTGCGGTTCCATGTAGATGTAGTCGCGGTGATGCCTTGAGCTCTCCATTCAGTCGAACAAATCGTGTGACAGTCCCTTGATATATATAAAGCCCCGTGCTTGCCCTGTACAGTAACAGCTGGGCGAAAACTATCGCTGCGTGCTTAGAATATCCCTGAAACCTCATCCCTCTTCCATGCAGACGCGTCTCCCATTTCCCCTCTCTAAATCTTAGCTTAGTTTATCAATTTACTCCGCCTCTGCTGCGTCCAGTTTGAGGTCATCTTATTTATGTGGGCTAGTTATCTGAGTCATGGAAGCACAGTCACAGAGAGGCAGCCAAAAGGCTTGGCATAAGGTCGGCATTAGAGTAAAGCTTATTGGATTGTCCTAATTGTCTTTGGGATTGAGAATTGATGAGGTCTGAGGTGGATGGAGGACAAGCTGCTCTCCCTAAAGGTGGAAAATCTTGCCAGGAACACACAGCTTTCCAACTTCCAAGGCAAATAAACTTTAATTAAAGCACTCGATAAGGTAACAAAACTTCCCAAAAGTTATTCCTAACTTAACATCATTCTTTGTATTGTCGCGTTTCTTTTGGCTTGGGCTGTACAGCTGAAAAAAACGTGTCACAATATGTTTCATATCAGTCGATATTGATATTTATTGATTTGATTTTTGTTTTAAATATCTGAAATACTGCCAAACTGGTGGCATGACCTTTACTGTTTTCTACTCGCAGTTGTTTTTTATTTTTAAGGCGTTATGAGGCGCAGCGGTGAAACCTTAAGCTGCTACTGCGCCAGTTACTTACCAGGCTGTTGCTAGGTAACGCAGGAGAGAGTGAGTTGCTAGGTAACCAAAGAGTGGGTGAGCTAGTTGACTCCCCCAAGTTTGATTAGCTGGCTGTCAGAAGTTGAGCAACTAAAGCCTTTCCTCTGCCTACATCCCCCAGAATGCTGTGTGGTTCTGGATCAAAGTTCAGTGAATATTCTATCACTGTTCTATTATCTACTGAGATTGATTATGATATATTGCGATACATTTTGTTACTGATTTATTGTCCAGCCCGACATTTCTTCACATAATATTTGTTATTCAATCAGAAAACCTAACTATATATCACGGAAAAATTGTAACCAAAAATCCTTCAAATGTACCAAAATACAGACCAGTGGTCAATGTGACAACTGTGTTAATAGAAGAACCACCTATATTTACAATCCTTCATGTAAATATAAACAAAGTCATGTCCTTGACTGCTCCTTGGTGGACAAAAGCTCAATGAACAGACGCATTTTAGAGCATGACTACCTTGCCTCAAGTAAAATTTTTGTCAATACGCAGAAAAGTTGACATTGTTTTTCGTCAACCCATGTCCCACTGTGGTTGAACCGTAAAAAGTTGAAAAGATGTCTACATGAAGGTATGTATTCAGATCAGTAGAACCTGCCCAGCGTTGCTCTGCATGGTTATTAGGGTTTTCCACAAGTTACATAGCAGTAGCCTCTATTTTTAGTACCTACTTCACTGGGGTACCAAGCTGAGTCGGGCTGAAAATGTGACGTCAGACGACTGTTGTCACTGATTGGCTAGACATCTATATATATCTATATATATCTATCTATATAGATAGATAGATAGATAGATAGATAGATAGATAGATAGATAGATAGATAGATAGATAGATGCAGCATCTATCTATCTATCTATCTATCTATCTATCTATCTATCTATCTATATATATATATATACATATATATATATATATATATATATATAGATATCTATCTATCTATCTATCTATCTATCTATCTATCTATATATATATATATATATATATATATATATAGATAGATAGATATCTATCTATCTATCTATATATATATATCAGTTTAAGGTTTCTCCCTGTGCCTCATAGATGCTTAAAAATAAAAAGAACTGCATTGAGTGAAAGAAGAAAATGAAAACAACAACTCAAAAGGAAACTGTGGATGAAACAGGAAAACAGTTTGGCAGCATTTCAGATATTTAAAACAAAAAATTATCAATAATTATTTATATATTTTGATATATATTTTTTCCAGCCACATTGTCCAGCCTCATATATATCTAGCATTTTATGTTAGATATATATGAGGCTCCATTGAAGTTGGTGGCTATAATGCAACAAAACGTTGCTTGTCAACCGCCATTAGACAAGACCGATCACTTCAAAAATCCTAAGAAAAGCCACAGAGTTGCACAAAGAGTAATATTTAGAAATTCAGATTTCATAGCGAGAACATGTTGCAGAGCCACTTGTATTTTTTTGTGCAGTTAACTCCATTCACTGCTATTGTGCGTCACGTCCAAATCTGGCTTAAGAAAATAAGACAGCGTGAACTCCCCATAATCTTTCCCTGACAAGTTTAATTTCTGGTGTCTCCGTCATGAACAAAAAAACCTGTTCTTGAATGAAGTGAACTGCCTGTGTGCCCATGAAAGGATCATCCCGCTGGTGAGAGCAAACAAAAAGGAAAAATATATATACTGTACTACTGCATGAGAAGAAATGGATTCCACTTCAGGCCCAAACATGGCAACTATAACAACAAAGACATGCATGCCTGCCTTTCTTTCAGTACAGTAGGCCGACTTTGGCATCACTCCCTCTGCTGACCTCTCCGTAAACCCCAGACGAAAGGACACGAAACTAAAATCTCTGCAGGTTATATTTTATTAATGTAAACATTTTTAGCGTGATTTCGAGGAGATGAAAAATAGCGATTTCGGTATTTAGAAGTACACAAACCAGAGACTCACTCATATATATTTAAACAATATTAAAATAATAAAATATTGAAAGACACTGCAAAATCACAAAATCTTATAGAAATATTTAACATAAAATGACATTAAATATGATGTATTTTTGGTCCAGTTTCTGGTACAAATATCTTAGTGCACTTGAATTTAGTCCAACCGTACTTACAAGTAGCTTTTTAGCAAAATATCAGAGCTTGTTTTTAAGTAAATAATTTCTTAAAATTGATTTAAAAAAAGTACTAGTTGCAAGACATTTTTCCCATCTTATAAGTGAAATAATCTGCCAGCAGTACAAGTATGTTTTCACCAATATTAAGTAATTAATTACTTAAAATAACCTTCTATATTTTGCTTAAAAGGTTTTTGTAAATTAATTTTATCTCATTCCAAATGTACTAAGATATTTGTACTAGAAAGTAAACCAAGAATAGTTGGTGAGGTTTTGTGTTTTTGCAGTGCACGCATATACACACAATATTTATGCTTCTTTTAATTTTTAGTACATTGTCAATTCAGGCAAAGAGCAGCTGCAGAGCTGACCTGAAGGCCAGAGGGGATGAAGGTTAATGAGAAAGGGAAAGCATCTGCATTAATGGGCTTTTTAATTTAGCATAGCCTAAGTAGATAAAAATGAATTTTAACAACAACAAAAAGAAAATTCTTGAAAAACACACAAATGAAAGGAATGAGAATGTTAGAAGTTGTGGGAAAATTCAACCTAAGAGCAATAACTACTTTGTTTTTCTTGGATAAATCCAACATTAGCATAACTGCTTTAGGCTTCTCTGTTATTCCCACACCTTCTCTTTCACACTGTAGCATATATTGATTAAAGAACGAGCTCTGACCGGCAGTTATGGATAATTCACACATAAATCAGATGCTAAATGTTAGCCTTGCTGCAGGATATCTCCAAAACACAAAGTGGAGAAATGTTTCATATATTTAAATTTTTTAAAATCTATTATTTAGAGTCTGGCAAACAGCATGAATAAGTGTTGCAGCTAATCTGGTTTGGTGCTTTCATGTATGTTTTTGTGTTGTGTTCATGCCCCCACATAACTTGATCTCTGCAGTGCAGCAGTGCCAGCGCCATCTTTGCCAGCTTAATCCCTTGGCATTAAGTCTCTTCCTTATCTCTGCTTACATCTACTGGTAATACATTTCAGCTTCCGCTCACATAAAATTGTACATTCTGTAAATTGTTTTAATAATTAAAATCTGCAGTATTTAATAAGTGCAGTATTTCTAAAGAGTGCGTTGAATTATGTAGACGACTTTTACAGCAAAAAGTTGCAGAGTAAAGCAATACTTTTGCATATCATTAGCATTATATTTGATGTGAGAGGTTAGCTGTTAAACAATAAAATGTTAAAGCATGAAACATTTCTAGGAATGCGTTTACTCTTGGATGTGTTGAAAGGGTCTGTTTCTTCTTTTGCAGAAAACCCATTTCACAATTTTTTCTGCAATCTGATTTCAAAAGAAGGATCGGTCTTTTGCAAGTCATAAGAAAACTGGTATTTATGATGGAGCATTCACAAAAATGCGTCTATGAATAGAATTCTTTTCAATGCGGCTCCTAGTAATGCAGCATTGCACAAAGGAGTAAAGGTTAAAATCCTCTTTCTCCCCGCATCAAAATCTCAATAACAACCTCCCTGTTGTTATTAATGTCTTGCTCTTTCAAAAATAATTTCCAGAAGATAAGATTTGTTATTTTCTCAGACCTATGGAGACACAGAATAACATTTGAGTGTTTTTGTTTAGAATCTCAGCTCATAAAAATTATCACAGCGATGAAACTGCAAACAGTAACTCTTTGTGTCTGACATAAATGAATTAGTTTTGATAAAGAAACGGCAAACGTTAACCAATAAAAGAACAACTCTTGTTGTTAGATGTGCTAACAAACCATAATCTCAGCAGTAAACTGAATTTTCCAGACTTCAAACCTCTCTTTGTCACTGATAAGCACATCCTGCGTCTACATGCAGTGAATCACACACAATATTCCCACTGTTATTAAGCTCCACCTCGCAAAGAGTCAGCGAGTGCAGAGTCCAACCAGCTGGGTTTTAATCCCACAGATTAATACCAGTGCCAGGGCAAAGGAGACAGATTGACGATTAAAATGTCACTGGATAACCTCTTTACAACCCAAACAGCAGCAGCTCCAAAACACGGGCCAGGATCACTCTCAGTACCTGGTACTGAATCACTCCTCTGCATCCCGGCCTCCCTCCTCCGTTCACAGAGACAGTGAGGAAGGACATCACAGGAAGAAGAGGAGGAGGAGGGGAGGAAGAGCAAAAGACTGGCAAGCGGTCTCAAAGAAAAGTACTGCAGGGAATGAAGAAGAACATTTTTCCAAATGATAAACTGGAGACCTTTAGAGCAGAAACAAAACGTTAAAAATGATAAAATATGTATTCTGGGTTGGTTTGAGTACTTATGCTTGTAAAGAACATTTATTTGTTATTTGTCAGTTTAGGAAGGAAACATCACCAATACTGTCAAATAATTGTCTGCTTCACTTGTTTTGAAGGAAACTTGAAACCAAAAAGTTTCAAATTTTGTATTTTATGAAAGACGAAAATAACCAAGAAGCTAAAAAACAATTCTATCAACTCTGTAATGTCTGTTTGGAAAACAACAGAAACTTATTGTTTATACTTACGATTGCAAACTGTGCTAATAGTTAATGTATGATGCTAAATACAGTTATTAGAAAGTAGAATATAATTGTGTATATTACTACTGCCGACTGTGCTAACAATGCTAAATGTGTTTAAAAAAACTTAATGTTTACAGTTACTGTTGCTAATGATGCTAATTTGGCTAACTGCTAATACAAGATGCTGAAGGCAACTATCAACTTCATAATAGCCAAGTTTTAATAAAGTAAAACCTTAAGAGCAACAAATGTTAATTGTGCTAATGATGCTAACAGCTAAGATGCTAAAGAGACTCCATGATATCTGGGTTTTAAAAAGGCAAAAGCTTAATGTTTACGGTTACTAATGCTAACTGTGGTCAATCAGTAGCAAAGAGAAAAGAGAGATATGTATTTTCCTAAATAAACGGCAGAAGACAATGGATGGGTATTTTCTTACTCCACACAAAAAACTGCTAAGGAGGTTTAATTACGCTCACTGAAAAAGTTAATTTGGTTTTTATTCTTTTTATTTGAGTGGCCTCAGTTATAACTAGTAGCTTTCCTTACAACCTGCTAAGCCTGCAAACTGCAACGTGAACAAAAGAAGCCAAGATGCGTCTTAAAACCTGTTTGACCACATTTAGTTTCTCTGAGATTTATTAGGCAATTTGATTTTTTTTTGTTGTAAATGGCGGTTCACAACTGCAGAGACTGAGAGGCCAACGATCAATCATTACATCAAGATAAATTAACAACAAAAATACCTGATTAGCCTCAACTCAGCCACTTTGAGTAAACCTGCTGGATTTTAATGCACCAGCTTGTCCAATTCCATCTAATTTAATGGTATTAAGATGTTGTAATGGTGCTGTTAACTACCGGCTTGATTTTAAAAGCATGATCTGAGATATGCCACTTTATTTCTCCACATTTTTCTCTCCTCACTCAGCATTTTCCGCTTAGTCAGCAAAAAACAGGTTACAAGCTAAACTGCTTAGTTAATGTTTTTACCAGCAGATCCGGTCTGCCATTGAACCATTGGCTCTAATTTTGGCAAGTTCCTGCCATTTTACTGCTGCTTCTTGGTTGCCAGTTGATTTTTGTACAAAATACGTTAAAAGCCCCCAAGAGCTTGTAGTTCTGCTGCCATCTGAGCCGACTGTTTATAATTTCTTTATAGGTTTAATCACCAGAAACATTTGTTCAGGATTAAAAAGTAACAAAGGATGCCAGTGTGTTACAGGAGTCCTGACCAAATGTTCACTTGCTGGGCGTGAGACCAGAGTTATGCTCTTAAAATCTAGCACCTAGTGCTAAAACCAACCATTTATGTGTAATTTCGTCGCTTTAGACTGGGCACATTTTTCTGTCACTAACAGATAATTGCAAATAAAAGCAAGAAGGCAAGGTTGCAACACTTCCTCATTGTCGCGTCTTGTGAAGTATTTTAATAATCTGAGTGGCGTTTACCTTCATGACAAGAAGCGGTGTGACCAAAGAGCCTTTAAAATGCAAAAGCAGCTTCCTGCTCAGCTGAGCCTCGGCTCGCGGCGCCGCGCCTTCGCCGTAACCCGAGCCAGACGAGCACACCCCCTCCTCGAGCGAGCGAGCGAGCAGCCAGCGGAGAGGAGGGCAGGTGGCAGGTTTATTTGGAAAGATGAAAACAGGATGAATAACAGAGGTTAAGAGGTGTGCGGGGATGGGAAGGAGAGGCGGGGGGAGGTTAAAGGGAGGAGGCCGTAAAAGCTGTGAGAGGGCGAGGTGAAGTTAGGGTCACTGCTCAAGCAGGGTTCCCATGTGAGGTCATTTCACCAACACACTACACGTCCTGAGAAACTGCTAAGGACCTAATTGGCTGAACTGAAGCCATAAATCCTGCTGAAATTTATAGACGCCATTCTGTTTCTTTTTACTGTTGAGAAGAAGCCCTTCTGGCCACCAGGTTCAAGCATCTATTCTCTGTTTCTGCCATCAGCGTTGGACAACTTATTGCAGCTCAAGACTGTTTTTTTGTCTCCAAATAACTTTGAACTTCAAATGCAGCCTGAATATTGGAGAACAAATCTCCAACTCTACAACTAAATGCACATAAAAAACTAAAATAAATGTTTTTTCTAATTCAAAACGCGAGAAAAATTATTTGGTTCTTTGGTCTATAAGTATCGTTATTTAAATCTAAACGTCCAACAAAACACAACAATTTCCACGTTGTTACTATTTATAGATCTTTTTTATTTATTTACTTAATCAGGTAAGTTACAAGAGAAAGTGAGGTTTACTTTAGTTTTTAGAAAATCAAAATGAATGTTTTTTCAAATTCAGAACATAAAAAATATAAGTCGGTTCCAGGTTCTTACACATATATGTATTTTTTACTTAAATGTAGATCTATTAAAATCTAAACATGCAAGAAAAAAACAACATTTTCCACATTGTTACTATTTACAGATCATTTTTATCTATTTATTCAACCAGGTGCATTGTTAAGAATAAGCAGTTTTCCAATTCAAAACGTGAGAAAAATAAGTTGGTTCCAGATTCTTTCATATGTATTGTTTATGTTTTTGTAAATCCATTAAAATCTATTTATTTAACCAGGTGACTTACTAATAACGACATGGAAAAACCAAAAATTACAAAATCCTTCATTATTAGCCCGATTCTAGTAAGGCATCAGATTACGGTAAATAAATTTTAGCAGGTTGCTGCCTTTTGTTGCAACATGGATCTGATCAATGAATAGCATAATAAATAAATATGAGCTTAACATTTAACATTCTGAACATTATTATTTTTTGATGAGCAAAATTAATTTTGTTAATGGTTTCGGTTGTGTGTGGTTTTTATTTCCGTTTCATTTATTGTTTTTGGTCGTCGTGTTTAATTTTGGATATTTATAATATCTTCCAGTTCCAGTTGACAGTTCTTTACAAAATTAAAGTTAATTAGTCTTTGAGAGAGCAGATTGAGTTATTACGCCATCATCAATTTAACACTTGAAAATGACTCGAAACATCAATATTAATGTTTATTGCAATAATTACTGAGACAATTCATCATTCAGCAAAATTTGTTATTGCGTTAACACAGTGCCAAGATGGAAAAACAACAGAAATGCACCGGAACACATTATAAGTTGTAAACAATCTGCTCTGGTCTCCAGTTCCAACTATAAGAAGTGATGAGTTTTAAGGGAAACAGGGAGTTTGTAGGGAAAGAAGTGGCTGAAATGGATCGCTCAACCATCTCTGCCAGAAAGAAAACCGCCAGAGGAAAGCCCACACCCATATCTGTACTAATAAAACATTCTAATGGGCCTCTTTAGATAGTAGAGTAATGGAGAGAAGAAGAAAAAACTCTCAGTTTTATGAAAGAAATGAGGAAATACAAAAAAGCATCTGGCTTTTAGAAACCCAGATGCCCAAATGACCACAATTAGCCAAGCGTAAGCTGTGAGAATGTCGTCATTTTGAAGCAAAAATGAGTTTATCCTCCCATGGTGAGTCTGTGCGTACAGTAACGTCAGATCAAATAGCATCTCTCTTGTTTCCACATGTTCAAGGAATTCTCTGCGAGGGAAACGGGGGATAAAACACCCACAACATCCGCTTCTATGATCATGAATCTCATGCCTGAACTCCAGTTTTGTTTCCCGTCTCCATTCATAGGAAAACATATCTGCTTGCAGAAGTAATTAGGCGAAAGGGCTCGAGCCTCACAGCTTCCATAAAATGAATATGAGCGCTCTGCAATGGAGGGCTGCGGAGGGTGGGGGGTGGACCGCAGCACCTCATGAATTCTGCAATTTGCCGTCTGTTTTATCCACTCTGAAAAATTCTTGGAAATGTCTTTTCCTGGACCATTTTATTGCACAAGGGGCTGTGTTTTTCTCCATGGCAACCACATAACAGAGGAGCCCAGCTATGCTCTGACTCAACAAACAGAACTTAAAAATACTCATTTCAGCGCCAGGATTCCCCCTCTTCTTCGCCCAGCGTTCTCTGCAAAAGCGGGGAACAATCATGAGAACTGGAACCGTTCGGGGCTCAGATGTGCAGCAGGAGAAAATGTGCAGAGCCTGTTGAAGACGAGCCGCTGAGCTTGAATCTGTTGATAAGATGAACCCTAAGGCGGCTCGTAACTTTTATAAAAGTGGTGTGAAACAGATCATCTCTGAAAAAAAAAATCTTACTTCCCACTCCCAGTCAAGAAAACAAATTTTAGCGGACGATAAATTGTTCCAGAAATGATTGTGATAAATGATAATATTGTTGTTTTGAGACAATTTTCAATCAATATAATGGCATAATAATGAAAGGACACATTCTGATAGATCAATAAACTTTAATTTCTAATGAACATTTAACACTGGGGCTGGAAGACATTTTAAATATCCAAAAATAAATAAAACAAAAGAAACAACGAATAAAATGAAATATGAAGTCCTTCAAAAAAGGGCGAAATGAGACCAATAAAAACTTTGATCCAGTTTATGGTAGAAGGAGAGAAAAGATAGAAACAATAAATCAGGCAAATGAAAATGATTGAGTTTGTTTTCATTTGTCATACAATTAACTAATTTATTGCTTACTGCAACAGGCTTAATCTAGAAACAACCAATCAGAGCCAGGAGGCGGGTCTTAGTGATGTCAATCACAGTCTCGTATGGAGTTGCTCAAACCCCTTGCTTTCTGCTATGCTGCAGCTAGCAGAGCATCAAGCTAGCTGTCATAGCTACCGATCACGGCGTTTAAAAGTTTCTATGTCATTATCACATTTAGCAGCGAGTAAATGAGGGTGATTGACAGCGCTAAGATCTTCCCCCTGGCTCTAATTGGTTGTTTTTGGTTGGTGCATTTCAACGGTTGAAGGAAATTGATCTTTTCGCAGATTGTCTGTCTCATATTAAACTGTCATGACATTTGTGACAGTTTTAACAAATGTAAAAAACTGTTATTTATAAAAGTTACAAACTGCAACTTTAAAGCAACAGCAGGTGTAGAACGGCCACACCGGACCAGGCATTACATAAAGGTCTGTGTTGTTCATGTTGAGGTGAGCTGGGAGGATGCAGGCGCTGTGCGTCTCTTGTGCAGCCGCTAAACGCAGGCCGGCCGGCCTCTCGGCCCGTCGGCCCGTTGGCCAGGGATTAGTGCTGCAGGCCAGCAGAGCAGGACGTGTGTAATCTCCAGCTACAAGGCATGAGCAGCCGCAGCGCTGCTAACGCAACACAATGAGCATTCAGGCACCTTCAGCTTTTTGTTACCTCAGCGTATTTTATTAGGATTTTAATTAAGTTGTAGAACAAAACAAAGTAGAAGTAGTACTTCTAAATTGGACCGATAATGAATCACTTAGTTTTCTTTTCCATACATTTCCAGACCCGGCTCTGCCTGTAGGACCAATATATTGGTCTGATTAGAACTGTCCACTTGTCTGCGGTGTCCTCTGCATGACTTGAGGCAAACTTTAAATGGGACTCATTATGTATTTCTTTCAAAAATGTTTTTTTCTTGAAATATTCAGTCCATGTCCATGTTGTGTCAACAGATTGTCCCAGCTGAACTGTGGATATCTGCAGCTCCTCCAGAGTTACTATGGACTCTGCAAGATGTTCAAAGCTCGAAAACAGAGCAACACAACATGGCTGACAAACGTATCACGATATAGGGGTTTAATATCAGTCGATATTGATAATTATCGATTCGATTTTTGTTTTAAATACCCAATATTCTGCCAAACTGTAGTGGGGTGACATTTCTTGATTTATTCACAATTTCATCTCCAGCTGTTGTTCTCATTTTCTCCTTTAACTCCACCTCAATCTTTTTATTTTTAAGCAGTTATGAGGCATGGTGGTGAAACGTTAAACTGCTGCTGCGCCAGTTACTCAGTAAGTCGTTGCTAGGTAACCACAAGTTACTTAGCAGGTTGTTGCTAGGTAACCAAAGAACGAGTGAGTCAGTTGATTCCACCATCCTAGCTTAGACAGCTGTGAGAGGTTGAGCAGCTAAAGCTTTCCCTCTGCCTACATCTCCCAGAATGCTGTGCGGTTCTGGATTGGAGTTTAGTGAAATTATTGAATATTCCACCAGAATTATCTATGGATTTTTATCAAGTGTCTATTGTCCAAATGTAGTTCCATAACCTAGCCTTGATTTATGTTTAGGTCAAATTACATGCAAAGTGTTTAGTAATCAGGTGAGCACTGAAGGTAATTGGTTGCAGCGGATTTTGTTTTGCGTTTTCTGAGTAATTTTGTACTATTTATGTTGATCTATCTCACAAAATGCCAATGAAAGGCATTGGCAAAACTTGGAGAAGTTAAATATGTTTGCACACCACTGTATAATCCACGAACCTCAGCGAATAAGTCGTATTTTCATCTTATTAAAATGCATTCCTGACACGTAACACACTCAGGCGAACTTATTTTAAGGAGTAGTTTTCCTAACCACCTGTCCTTGAATCATACTCCTCACTTAGCCCGCCAGCAGAGGATTTAGTTCGTGGCTTTGGTGAACCGTCAACCTTCTTGTCTCAACTAGTTAAGGCGAGTCCAAAGAAAACAGGACGTCTGCTAAATTGTAACTCAAGACAAGAGCGAGCGAGGCCGCAGTTCCAGCTGCTGTTGAGCAGCTGCGCGGCTGCTAGCCGTGTGGCTTTCAGAGGCTTCACCCATGCAAAGGCACTGAATAAAACAAAATTACTCTTTATTTGTCATATATAAGGTCAATGCAACAGGCCACGGGAGCCTGCCAACTTCTGCCTTCGCTTGTGTCGTACTCCCTTGTCTACCTTGTAGTGAATACAGAGGAGTATGCCACGGGGAGGGGAGGCCCTACACAGGAACTCAATAATAACTTTCAGCAGTCTAGCCAGGAGGCTGGAAGCCCAGACTGCGGCTGTTCCCTCCTGTCCTCGTTCCTCCCTCCGCATAAGCCCCACGCTCCTCCCTCCCCGTCCGCTTGCTGGCTTGTGTCTGCTCCACAGGACTGATGCATTCTGCAGACAGGCCAGTGCTCTTAAAGAGACACAGGCCACATTTTTATCCCCTGAATCACTGCAGAGGATCAAACGGCTAAAGCAAGACCTACTTCATTTGCAGCCTCTCAGTCAGTCAGCAAAGCTCCTTCCCTTAACGACCGAGACGACAAGACGATGCAAAATACGGAGCGATTAAATGTGAGAAAGTATGTTGAGAGGCTCTCGGCTGCAAATGAAGCTGGATTGTCTGACTGCGGCGGACTCTGAAGGTGCCTGTGATGCTTAAGAGGGGAAAAAAGGAAAAACTTTTGCAAGTCCAATCAGTTTGCTTGTTATTTAAAGTGTTTTTTTTTGTCAACAATTATAATGATAATCTGAAGAGCCTTCAATAAATTTGCTAATGAGAAGTTGGGAGTTTCCGAAAATAAAAACCGTCTCCATTGTTGCCCTTAATTAAAATGCGGTTGCTAAGAAACAACAGCAACAATAACTACTATCAACAAAAATCACACAGAAGATTGCCACTAAGCTTATTAATCACTTGTATAAAGCTAATTTTGTCTTTTTATTTTTCAGGCAACATTCTCAAACTGTTTATCCATGAAAATATAATTTACTGCCGAGGACTCGTGTCTCAGCTTTTATTTGTGGGGGAAATCCCATTTGAATTAAGTGAATAAAAAGTATTTTGAACATGAGCTTTAAAACGCTGTGAAGAAAAAAAAAAAGGTTTCCTCCTTTTTTAATGTCTGGAGCAAGTCCTACGTTATAAAACAGAGACCGACTCATTCATGGTGAGCACTAAACTGCGGTAAGGAAACAATTAAAATTTTAAAAGAGTAAGTGACACAGAAGCCTACAAGCTTATTTTCTTTCTGTCAGCACTTTTTCTTTCTATCATTCGGAGGGAAGCGACAGAGAGGACTGAAAAGCCAGACTCCAGATTGGAGAGAGAAAGAGGTCGATATGACTAATTTAGACTGATATATTTTATCTCCCACACTGCTTCAGGGGGTTTGACTTAATTTCTACCAAGTCTGACCTACCACAAAAATCTACAGAAGAAATTATTTCTGGTATTGACCCTTTTCAACTACGTCACTAAATCATTTGAGGCGCCTTGATGGACGTTGGAAGTGAGTGTTGAACAGAGCGACTGAATTTTTTACATTTTTTTTGCCAGTTTATTTATTCTACTACTTGTTGGAGTCAAACTAATTTGTCTTTGAACGTAGCAGCTCTAATACTCCATCGTACAACTCGTAGAAGGTATGATTGAAATAAAATCCACTTTTTGAAAATATTTTCTGTCATTTGGAAAAAAAAAAGATTAAAATCAAAAATCTGACCTGGTATAAAAAACCCTGATATTTTATTTTTAATCCATGTTGCCCAGCCTTAATGTTTAAGGCTTGTTTAATTGCTTGTTTGCTTTTGGTTAACAGACTTAAACAACAAGCTTCTGCATGTCAGCTCTAAATTAAATTAATTACCTTTATTAATGTGGATGTTCCTAATTTTAAGCAACTGAAGGAGATTCCTCAAACTAAATGCAACTAATTTATAATAAACTGAGTTAATGTTAATAATAGGAAAGGCCACATTACAGAGACAATTCTTCGAAAGGTTTCACCAGTAAAAGTGGAGCGCTGCGCACACCAGCTGCAGCATACCAACTATTGAAATGGCTGCAATGATGACCTCAATCTGGAAAAGCCATCAGGCTGAGTTTGTTGCTTCAGAATAAGTTCAGGCACTTTAAAATTGTTTAAAAAAAAAAGAAAACTCAGCAGGGAACATGACTAAGACTCTCAGGAGTGTCCTCGGCGATGGCTTCAAATCAAATCTATTGCTGTCAGAGCTCAACAATGCTGTTATTCCCACTTGAAACGCTCGTGCCAACAAAACGCACCGCCACCTGACTGTAAGGCTGTTTCTGGACAGAAAGCAGAGAGGGCCAGAATGTGTAGCTGAACAAAACAACTTAGTGTGTTCGTTACTCTGTGGCGCGCAGGGCAATTTGAGAGGGTGACGCATACCCAAACAACACCGAGTCATTGAATCACCAGTGTTTACGCAGCCACATAATTCTGCACCATCTGCAAGGCTCAGGTCGAATCTTCTGACATTCACCACTTTGCAATCCTCAGAGACATTTTAAAAATACTCCAGACTTGGGTCTTTCTATGCGGCAGAGATATGGGGTCATACTACATGAACTTTGCCCTTTTTGCCCCATTAAAACCACAAACTTTAACGTATTTTATTGGGACTTTATGTGTTACATCACAAAGTAAAGCATGATGGTGAAGTGAAAGGAAGAGGATACATTCTTAAAATAGACGCATCATTCGTAATCTGTTACTCTGTTGCTTCTAAATATTAGACTTTAGATCCGGCCCGAGTCCGGAGGCGTCGTGTCCGAGTACGATCCGACCCGACAGATTACAAAAACGACATATTATTTTAATTACAATTTTACTGCTTTAGTTTTTAGACCATAATTTGACTAAGCTGTAATTTCTCACATTTTTAGGTTTTGTTCAAATTTTCTGGCTCCATTATTTTGCTTGTTGTAACCATAGAGTGAGTCAAGTGCAAGTTATCCGGGATGCGCAGCTGATGGGAGCGGACCAGGGTGGGACCGCAGTGCGCAGCGCTCCTTACAGTCTCATAAACGTCTGCGCCTTACTTACTTTATTTCCTCAAAAGCGTCAGCTGCAACTCCTCTATTTAGACTAAAATTAGTTTTTTAACACAAGTTTATATTGCACATTTTCACTTGCCTTTCTCTATGCTGTTTGTATTGTAGGCTTGTTAAATGCGCCACAGAAGGCCAGTCCGATCTAAATTCTGGGTTGGGATCAGATTCGGGCCATAAATCTAAACTCTGCTAAACATAATCAAGTAGCTTTAGAGTCAGAAACGGAAATCAGGGACCAAACGATGACAAATGCATCACTAAGATGGCAAACATTTAAGGTGGAGTCTTTAACGAGTTTGTTAAGTTTTATTGCTTGTTTGTTGCTCTCTGATACCAAAACATTGGTTTTAACAACCACTGTTGTTAAAACCAATGTTGTTAAAACAAATGTTGGTAACATTGGTAACCAACGTCAGTAACCAATGTTGGTAACATTACTTACTTTTGTAGCTAACCAACTGGTCATTAATGATACTTTTATAACTAATGTTATCAAACTATCATGTTACTTTGGTTATTTTGGTAACTAGCATTGTTTAGTGGTTACTAACCAACACTAGTTGGTTAGTTGATTAACCAATTAGTTTGTTAACTAGTTAATCAACAAGCAAACTAACTAGTACTAACATGATAGTACATGCTACTTTGGTTATTTTGGTAACTAGTGTTGTTTATTGGTTACTAACAAATTATTAATTGGTTAGTAACAAATTAGTTACTAACTTTGGTTAGCTACTAACCAAAGTAGTAATTAACCAAAGTAGTAACTACTTTGGTTAGTTACTAACCAAAGTAACTAATTGGTTAGTAACCAAGTAACCAATTCAGTAACCAATTCGTGCTGCCAAAGTAACTAATATTACTATGGTAACAAATGTTACCATAGTAATATTAGTTACTAATTGGGTAATAATCAACTCTAATGCTTGATTAGTAAAGTTCATGTTTATGTAAAATAATCTTAATAATCCAGCTGGTTGTAAGTCAGGAATATTAAGTCCTCCACCTAAACAGCAGGCTGAGCAACAGCAAGGATAGCGTTAGTCTGAAAACAGGCTCATAGTTTGGCTGGAGGAGCTGCAGAGATTTACAGCTCAGGTGGGAGAATATGTCAGCAGCACAACTGTTAGTCGTGCACTCACAAAATAATGAATTAAAATGAAGTTATTAAAGTAAAACCATAAGAAATCGGGATCAAAGTTGAGCACATTCCAGGTAGGAGACAAACGTGAATGCATTCTCCGCACAGGGTGGTGGTGGTATCATGCTGAGGGCGTGCTGGCCAAAACTGGTGGATGGAGCTAAATAGTGAAATCTGTTTGAGGCTATAAAAGACTTGAGACTGGGGTTGACCTTCCAGCAGGACAATGACCCTAAATATACCGCCAACGCTACAAAGGAACGGCTCAGACAAAAACATACGCATGTATTAGAATGGCCTAGTCAAAGTCTGGACCCACATCCAACAGAAAATGTGTGGCAAGAAAATCTCTGTCCCTAGAATCTACTGACTCAGGGTAGCTAAATGAATATGCATGCCACACTATTCAGATTTTTATTGGCAAAATAATTGAAACAATGCAACATTTTTCTTCCAGTTTGGGACTTAGAATTTTATCACAATATCTTGTAATACAATCCAACACCATAACAAACTATTTATTACTTGTTTTTTAGGTAACTGTACGACTGCGACTTCATGGCATCCAAAGCTCCACAAACACAAATATGCTGCTTGAAATCGGCTTCTTTAGGATTCCAGTCGCATGAAGAAATGTGATTTATATCACCAAACTGCATGCAGAAACTTCATTTAATCATATTTACAAAATTACTGATACTTATTGATGCTCTCATGGACAAAAACATGTAGGAAATAGTAAAAATAACATTTCAGTCGGGTTCACCGTGACAACAATAAATCAAAACTCTTATGACAAGAAACATTTCCACCCCTATTCCAGTTTAATGTGAACCATCTTGTGATTTCAAACAGAACCATAATAAAATCCAAATAATAATAATAATAATAATAATAATAATATTTAAAGGCAGTCTGGTACTTCAGAGCCGTTGTATCTCAGTTTCTGACTCTAAACTCGCTGTCACCTCCGTCACCTTACAAGGCAAACGCACAAAGGAGAAAAAAAGGCAATGAACTTCTGACCTGTCATTGAGACGGCAGAGGAAGCTCTGCAGCTCAGGGGGCAACCAGAGTCCACCGTCCACTCTGTCACTCCTCCCCTCAGTGTCTCACCCTGCCATCTCATAAAACCCCAGTAAAAAAAAAAACCTCCTGCTCCCCTTTTTTTTATGGATGCCAGATGGTGGGGAGGCCTCCTTTGCCTCTGGACTTGCCTCCCAAGTCTAGTAAAACCAGTTGACCTCAGTAAAATAAAAACTATTTATGAAAAAAAAGAGGTTTGGAACAAAACACACAAACATCCTGCCGCTGAAACAATCCAGCGACGTCTCATCTTCCAAAGAGCTCTTTTACAAGACGGGAGCCGCGTACGTCAGCAGGCATGCTCTCACGGTAAGGTGGTGAAGTCCAGATGTAATAACTACACCCAGGAACAATTTTATTTTCCTGTGTGAAAAGTTTTTTTGGGGGGCTAATTGCGAGCTTTGGGTGTGAGTGCAGGACCTTTAGCAATGTCTTTAATTCTCCCTGAGAAACAGAGAAGCAAAATAAACAGAGCCGTCTGCGTTCAGGAGAACGAAGCGGAGCCGCAGAACCACAGTCTGGCCTGCGGTTCGCAACGTTTTCGTTCCAGCACTGACTTCACCTAAAACAAACCCTCTGCCGGACGCTAGAAAATAAAAAAATGGATCTTCATTAACTAGTCTAGTAACTAGTTACATTTACTTTAGTAACCTGTTTGAAAAAATTTACTTTTACTACGTTGTACTTTTTACATTTACTTGAGTAATTTTATTATGAAGTATTTCTACTCTTACTCCAATAAAAATTATTGATATGAACATATTAAATATTCACCAATCATTCATAGATCATTCATACAGTTTTTGTTAAAATTTCATAAATTTTTTTATTGAAAGAAACTAATTTTAAAAAAAAATTTCTTTTGCCTTATTTTGTTATTTAAATGAATTATTGTCATTTTGGTCTTTAAAATCCCAACATTTCCACTTAACTCCCTATTTTGGTCTGTTTGGTTATGCGATTTGTAAAAATTAAATTATTAATTCGGTCAGTTACCTCAGTACTTGCGTAGACTTTTTACCAAATACTCTTGAGTAATTTCTTGGATGACTTTTACTGGAGTACAGTTTTTTGTACTCTGCCCTCCTCTCACCTGTACACCAACAAACACACATGCGCTGCTACGCCTACGTTTTCACTGAGCGCCGGGCGAACTCGAATCTTTTCACTGACTTGTCACTTGCGTAGGAGTTGTGCCCTTTGACGACTCGGACTGAGTCCAGCGTTTGAGAGCGAGCCGAGTTTGGTGGGAAAGAAGGTTAAAAGGCCGCGGCTCGCCTCGCTATAAAAGAGCCTTTGAATCAATAGCTTTCTTTTACTGCAAATCAATTGAAGTGATTATCCTCTCTTCCAATAACAACTGTCTTCACCCTCTGCTCACCTCAGATGCCCCTCGTTTTTTCGCCCCGTCGTTTTTTATTTGTCCCACTAGTTGGGATCGACCATTTATGTCCTGCAATTCAACCTGACCCCTGGGCAACCCCTGCCATGGCTGCCTAAGCCATTAGGTTGGCTGTGTCTGCAGGTTATTAGTGTGATAAAAGTTTACTGTCCTTCCAGCCGCTCACTGTGGCTCCAGTTTAATGTTTCTGAAGAGCAAGTATAAGAGGGGACAGGAGGGCATCTGGTCAAACACAAAACACCTAGACGCCACATATTACATCTTAATAAGCAGGAAAAGGATGTAAGCACCAGCAGAGGAAGCTGTCTGAATCTAAAGCCAGAATTATGGCTGAAAAAAGCCAATAAAAAGACAAAACTGTCTGGTGACCAGTTATATACTGTCAGAGTGACGTTTTAATCTTTTTGCACCACACAGAAGATTATCAAGAATCACTGAAATTTAAAATAATGAAGTCTGATGAAGCAATTTCAGAGGAAACATTTTTTAAACTACTACAGACATGAAAATGGTTAATTCAGGCTGAGAGAGAGAACAAGACTAAAGGCAGAGAACAGGAAGGCTCTGTTTTATCATACTGAGCTTTTTAAGCTTAACTGTGGAAGATGCTGGATTTGGAAATGTTGATGGCCTTTTGACAATCTCATGTTTAAAATAAGGATCTACATTCAGTCAATACACGCAGTTTAAGTTATGCTAACCACAACTTTCTTCTGATCCTGAACATAAAATGCTAACAACAGTTTAAGACGTTAACTCTTCAGTCACTATGTTTTTTTTTGTTTTAGAATAGTAAAACCCAGTATTTATAATAACTAATGCTAACGGCTAATGATGCTAACTGCTAATATAGCTTTCGAAAAACTGAACTCTATTTGTATTTGTTTTAAAATAATAAAATCACAATATTTATAGTAACTAATGCTATCTTTGGTAAATGATAACTGCTAATATACCATTCTAAAAACTGAACTTTAAAATAATAAAACCACAATATTTATGGTAACTGTGGTAATTATGCTAATTGCTAATGTAGCATTCTGAAACCTGAACTCTGCATGCCTTTTTTAAAAATAATAAAACCCTGATGATTACTAACTATTACTATTACTTAAAGCTAACTTTGCTAATCTGCTATATTAGATGCTAACAACAGCTTAAGATGTCAACTCCATAATTTTATTAAGCTATGCTTAGCGCTACTGCTGCTAGCTAACAGCACAAATTGTGTTATAAAACCAGTGAAACCCCCATGTTTACAGTTCCTATTGCTAACCACGCTAATTATGCTTGATGGCTAACAAGCTTAAAATGTCAGCTCTCACACTAATGCAATATAATGTCTGCTCTTATAAGACTAAAGCACTAGCTTGCATGTAGTTCCCACATATATATTCTGATATAATTTTTAAAGTGAAATTAGAACAGGTTGAAATTGGTATCAGCAGATCAAAACCGGTCATTGGAAATGGGCCACAACAATCTGATTGGTCCGTCTCTAAGGAGCTCTCTTAGTGCATTTACTTTGGGGAAGCACAAAGACAAGAGAGCTTAAGTCTGTTAGTGTTTGTCAGTGTTGTTCCCTCCTGTGCGGCAGAATCTGTGGGCAGTAGCACAAACTGCAGCCTCGGCACTTTTCTACGTTCTCTAGTTTCAAGCCAAGAGAGAGAACAAAGGCAAAGAGCTAAGTTGCTGCAGAGGTAACGGGGACAGCGCAGGAGTCTGAGCGCCCCCAATAACGAGCGCCGCCGCCCGCTGCAGTCTGTGTGATGGAGTCTTGTTGGAAATCCATGCAGCTGCTCCACACAGCCACTCAGGCCGACTGTAGTCTGCCCACAGACAGCAGTAACTGGAGCCCACCCCTTTTTACACTGCAGCCCTGTCTACCACAAAATGGAAACCACAGTGTGCCTGGAATTTGCTTGGAGACACATGCAGATCTATGTAGCGCGGCAGTAAAACTCCATTAAAACTGTTAACTCCGCTGAGGCTCCTGAGCAGCCCATTAGCTGGGAGAGGCGAAAGATTTTAACTCTGAGCTCCAAGCAGAGCAGCGCCTCCACTAAAACAGGGCTTCAAAGAGAAAACAGTGACGAGATGAATCTGCTAATACTAATGATGCACTGTCAAGACATGCCAAGATGTGTCAGAAGGCAGAGCGTGGTTTTCAGCTCGCCGCTGAGAACTGGAGAGATGTGCTGTGAAATATTTTGGAGACCAAAAATTTACACAATCAATGTGATAATAAGAGACAAACCCAGCCAAACTGTAACTATTTTAGTTTCAAAATGTCAGCAGAGATAGTAGCTATAAGCTCGTGTTCTCAGTGGGTGGACTGTGATTACGCATAAAAACTTCCCGTCTTCTCGTGTCAGGAAGTCAAATGTGAGGCCACGCCCACTTCCTTTGTTACAGCATCAATTTTTTAATAACTTTTAATCATTAATGCCTTGAGGACACACTGATTCATGCTTAAATTGATAAGCAGAGACCAGGAGTTTACTAAAAGTAGAACGTGAGGAAAGTTCTAGGAAATGGCGGCCTTGATCCAAAATGTCCGCCCTCCTACGGCAGCTCAACTGATTTTTCTGTGGAACGTTACTCAACATTACTCCTGGAAAACATGAGTATTTGTGTTTTTTTTTCATAGAACAGATCTTAAATATTCAACAAAAAAGCAGCTTGGAAGCTGAAATACAAAGGAGAACTCTAAACATGTCTCAATAATCAATTAACCAATTGATAAACTAAAATGAGTTCAATAATTTCCATTCAGATTATTAATATTTTGTAAAGGGCATTTTTGTTTACATAGTCCATTTATGTAGCTTTATTGTGGATATTTAAAATGTTCCAGTTCCAGTGTGGAGTGTTTTTTTCCTACAAAATTAAAGTTTGTCACTCTTTGAGAGCGAACTTGTCAAAATATTGGTTGAAAGTTGTCTTAAAATGACAATGTTATTTTTTAACAATAATTTATTGTTTAGCAACATTTGTTGCCAGATTTGTTGTGTCAGGCCTTCTATGCGCTGCCATTCGTTAAGCAGCCAATCCAGGAGCTTCATTTATTTTCCTTGGTGCTGATTGGCTGGAAACAAGGAAGACGATTACTGCTCCATATTTATGATTATTGAGGAACATTTGGTGTGTTAAATATTAAAATTGGCAGATTTTAGGTATTTGCAGATCATAACCTTTACGAATCCTGGAGGTAAAATGTATTTCTTGAGAGGTTACATGTCACTGTCTTGAATGGAAATGGAATAACTCAGCAGTGCCCCTCCCCTACCTGTAGCTGAGCACTGCTGGTCAGGACTTCTGAGTGAAAAAGTAAAATGTTTGGTATTTACTCACATGGGCAATAAAATTAAGAACCGACCTGCTTAAAGAGCCTCCTGGAGTTTATATTATAATGCATTAAGCTTGGACCAGCTTCATTATATACCAAGTTTTGTATTTCATCATTTGTAAGGTTTGAGGGTTAGCATAGTCCTTCACCCTCTTGTTGGCTTGACAAATTAATATTAGATTTTAATACTTATTTTTAGGGGTCCACCGATTTAGCGGCCAGACGATTTATTGATGCGTTTCTCCTTACTTTCAAGAGATCTGTGATCGGCTGATTCTTATAAATTAAGCCGATTTTATCCAATGATCTTATTTACCTCAGCAGAGGTCTAAAAATCAACCCCTGTCCTCTTCTGCTCTCCCGTTAGAGACGTTTGACTGACAGACCGGCCCACCAGGTCAAGTCTGCATGTTTACAGTTAACGATAATCACCCCCTGTTGCCAACTCCGCAACTTTCTTGCTATATTTAGCAACATTTCAGACAAAGAAATTTGTCTGATTGGACAAAATTGAAATCGGCAGAAATAGGCAATCGGCCTGAAAACTGCAATTGGTGCACCCAAACTTATTTTCTTCTTTGTGGATGTTAAATCTATGTTTTTGTCAAATATGTAACCAGGACCTCCTTACTGCACGACTTCATTGCTACCACATAACAATGTTTCTATTACTATTTACACCAAACAATGCTGCAGGAGTTTTTTGTTTAAAGTGAAAGATGTTGCCTTGTTTTCAGTATTTAGATATGAAAGAGTCGTAATATTTCTCCTCTCACGGTGGTTCCAAGCTGTGCCCTCCGTGTCGAACATTGTTTTAAAGCTTCTCTCTGCCAAAGTGACTGAAATAACTTTTAAATCTCAATTTGCAAGCTGAGGCTTACTTTGTCCAAACCGAGCGTTATTAAAAACACCCATACATCCTGAGCATGCTGGCTGCTCCTTAGTGATAAAAACAAGTATTCTAACATTATTAACCCCAAATGTCTTTCCTTTTAAAAGTTGAGGCGTTCCACAAGGAGGCCGTTTTGGCAGTTCTTGGCCGTTAAGTGCGAGTGAGTGCCAGCCCCACCCCATTAAGAGCGAACCCCGCACGTCATGTGTTTCCACTTTACCGACAGGGTGGAAATGACCTCAACGCAATAAAAAGATGACAAGGGTGCTAGTGCTGTTCACCAGATGTGAGCAGAAGAAGAAGGAGGAGAACTGAGGCAGGGAGGAAGGGGGGAGAGAAAACCATTCGCCTGAAGAATTTACTGCAAACCCCCGAGGAGCCTGTGATTGAGGGTTCGAGTCGAGCTCCAGAGGTTTCTGGCGTATCTCAGCGGCACTCAGGGAGCGCAAGGAAAGGAGAAAAAACTTCACCCACCCAAAATAATAAGCATAAACCACTGTCATTCCACTGCACCTGCCTGCAAACACAAAAGCCACTTCCTCCCACCGTGTCCAAGCGAGCGCCTTTATCCCATTTAGTGCAGCCTGCGCCGCGACAAAAGGCAGAGAAATTAGGGAGTTGCACTGATGATAGGGCGACTAATCTCTTTGGAGGGATTCATTATATCAGCGGAGCGTACAGTTGAGCAGCTGAAAGGGGTGAATTAAATATGGACATGCAGAGATGGCCGCCTTTGTTGGAGATGAGCGCAGGCAACAATGCCCCGTTATTACGCCTGGAATAATTCATACATTCCTCTCAGGGCAGATGCCGCAATAAGACCACCGTCCCTGCAATTGATTTAACACAACAGCCTGTCACAAGGTCACACACAAATTACCTCCAAAACATTTCTAGAAAGTAGAGATGCACCAATCCACTGACCAGAAATCCTGATCTGGTAGGTTTCATCTGCTCTGGTTGGTGGTAATGAAAAACACAAAAATAAAAAATGTTTCCTGCGTTGTTGCTTCAATATAAGAAAACTTTGACACCAATAAACTTTTTTAAATATAATTTCATAAGAATCACATAAATCCTATGCATTACAGTCGTTTTACTCAGTCAAAATCAAAAAAGGAATATTAGAAATCTGTGCTAGAAGGTCAAAGCAGTGGATTTTTGCATATTTGTGGTTCCATATTTGCAGATTTTTCTGTGGAAAGTGACTCCAAACTATTAGTGGATTTGTTTGTAGTATATCTCTGAAGTATTTTTTTTAAAATGCAGCTTTCAAAGCTGAAATACATAAAAGTAATGCCACTTGGGATCCTACTGGCTGGTGATTGTCTGAATGAAGAAAACATAAACTCAATGTGACAAAATATGAATCGGCAGAAAGGGAAAAAAATTATTTATGTTTGCTTGGAAAGTTCTGATTGTTGCATCATTCACTACTAACAGATTTATATTATTTCAGTACATTAAAGTCAGAAATATTAAACTAGTTTAACGTGGAAGAAAAATAAAATCAAACCTGATTGCTTAGATCTCAGTGATAACTGTAAATTGGTTTTGGCCGGAAACAACTAGCTTGGTGGAGCTTTCTCTCTTTTTTATGTTATTACTGTTAGTGCAAACAAATAAAATAAAGGCATCAAGACATCAAAATGTGTTTAAATATCACTAATGGGCCCCAGTGGTGCAATCCTTTGGGTCAGAGTAGCACCACTTCAACATACTTTTAGAGAAATCCCTCAATTTAGAGTAAAAAAATGTTTGGTACTGAACAACTGATCAAATTATCAATCATTTAATATTTAAAAATTACAGAATCAGATAGACCAAATTATGAAGTGAAGTGGAAATTTTGGTAATTTAAGGACCAAAATGACAATAATTCATATAAGTAACAAAAAATAACAAAATCAGGCAAAATAAAATGTTTCCAGATCAGTTTCTTTCACTACAAAACTTTAATAAAACCTACCGTTATGTGTCTGTGTCTGGTAAATGTTTGGCTAAAACATGTTTGTTTTTCATTTAGTGGGTAAATAGTCCAGACGTTTTATTCAAGAGTAGAAATACTTCATAATAAAATTACTTAGGAACAGTGTAGTAAAAATACTCCTAAAGTATACTGTACATATATTTTTTCAAAAAAGTTACTAAAGTAAATGTAAGTAGTTGCTACCCTGTGAATGTGATTGGTGAATATTTAATATGTTAGTATCATTTTAAAAGGTCAGAGCTAAAAAAGAAGCAGAAACCAGTTCTGACCTGGAAACGCCTCTATTATTAGATTTATATTCTGTTCCTAAGTTACAGCTAAAACCGTTTCAATTGTCTGGATTGAATAAAAGAAAATGAAAGAAAGAAGCCAGAAGTGGGGATGGGCCTCCTTGTTTCTGCATCTTCTTCTTCTAACAGGTTTATGTTCTTTCTTTAAGCTGCAGCTGAAAACTTTGGACTTGTCTGCAGTGAGACGGAAACAAACAGGTGACTTAAACACACTCAGTGCTGAGCAGCAGATTAGATCCGCTGGCACCAAAAGGAGAGGTGATTAGTTTTCATGATTATCTGAAAAGCAGCTTGAGGTTTTTTTTAAGATGACGTGAGCGCGTCAGGCTCCTGTCTTCACATCAGCCCTCCTAGCTGCTTTAGACACACGGCTTATAATAGTCCCCTCATTATAGGATAAAGGGTGGGCCTGCTCTATTTCAAGCTGCAGCAGCAGGTGTGAGTATCTGTGCTTGGAAAAAAAGCCAGAGGACTGTCAGAGCCACAAGCAGTGACACTTTGGGCAGTCGTGGAAGTACCAGGCACCTGCAACAGGAGAGGCGGGCTGGGCGTCCATCTTTCCGCCTGTCCTTTTGAATGGAGAGAAAGGAAGAAGAACAGGGTGGGGCAGGTGTACTCTGCTTTTTAATGCAAGGTCAGGGGCAGAAAAAGCTCCCCACCTGACCAGATGATGCTGCGGCGGAGAGGGACAGAACCCATGGTGACTGTAATGCTGAATAAATAATGTTCCTCCACTCGGCTGCAATAGAGTCTGCTAGGACAGCTGTGCTGAATTCATTTGATACGGGCGCCTGCTGACAATGCGGCATTGCTCCATCTCTGCAAGAAAGCATGTTTAGCTTAAGTCTAAGAGCGCACATGGTGGAGGGGGGCAGAATAATTATCGTGCTGCGAGCTTTGACCCAGGGTGGAGGAATAAAACGTCCTGGAGATCCGAGCGCTGTTCAGAAGGTACATCAGGTACACACGAGGAGCGAGTCCAAAAACCCGCCGAGCCCACTCGTTTGTGAATTTAGCCAGCACTTGAAACGAGAGGAAGGACGGTTATGAGGTCATCCTGACAAAATATCTCCATCTCCATCTATCTATTTGTAATGAAGGGGATGGATGATGAGTTTCCGTCCCTCCAAAAGAGACGTGTGCCTGTATGTAGGCCAGTGTGAGCACAGACTCACGCTGCGCGCTCACCAGAGTGGAGGTGGAGATCTAAGTATAATGCAGAGTGAGGGGGAGTGCAGCAGGAGATCTCAGCGGAGGAGAGGAGCAGAGTCCTGGGTCTGTGCCTCTGCGCTAACGCGTGTCCTACGGGGTCGAGGAGGAGGTGTCAAACCGAGGAGGTGAGGCAGGAGAGGAGGCGTCAGTCAAGGTCCGGGCGATGCGGGGTGAAGTGGGAGAACGGGATGCAGAGAGGAGAGGAGCTGTCGAGTCGCAGCACAGAGGTCACGATGAGGGAGTTTGGGCAGGGAGTGGGGGAGGGGGAGGTCTCTGAACTGTAAGAGGGCCGTGCACTGTGACTTCTCTCTGTGTGTGTGTGTGTGTGTGTGGGTGTGTGGGCGTGTGTGTGTTGTGGCGCTGTTCTTTAAGCCAACCAGCCAGAGAGCACAAAGTTCTTATTTAGCACAGGAAGAGCAGCTCTGCTTAGCAACCACAGGCGCCCTCCAATCACGAGCGCAGATGAACAGACTCCGACGGAGGACGAGTCCTCTCAGAGTCTGACGGAGGCCTCGAAATGTTGCGGTCCAGGCCTGCCCACACGCACAAACACACGCAACAGATCTGGAGCTCAACGCGCCGCCGTTCACAGTCAGACTCCCCCGCTTCACCGTCGACTGAACTCGCAGAAGAATCCAAAATTAATCTGAACCTTCCTTAATCCCAAAATAAATTATGCATATCCCGAAGAGCGACGTAGTCGCGTAAATCCCTAAAACACTGATTCTTCTCCCTTCTCCTGGCTCGGCACCAGGCCCGGGTGAACTGACGGCACCCAACCCCCGATTGGGATCTGCTAGCCATCAAAACAGGAGGCACGGATGAGATTTGGCCCAAAACGCCGTCTGAACACTGAGCAGTCTGTTTGGTTTTAGCTGCCTGAGCTAATCCTCCTCCCGATAGCTTTGAAGGTGTTTGGTGGGCGGATTGTAGGCGAGAGCAGCATGCCGATTTGTCATATGGCACCAGCAGGGCCTACTTCTGCTCTGGCTGGATCTCCATTAGCACATGTCCAATGTGGTCTAACAGTTCTGCGGCGCTGCAGGTCAATCAAAGAGATGAGCTTTAGAGGGTTGAATATCGCAGTACGCTTCGTGAGTCTGTCGGCCCCCAGTCAGGCAGGCGTTTGTGGACGGGGGAATGTACCATTGTTGGTTTTCTCCGTGCGGTATCACTAATTCATGCTCTAATTAGAAAATTCCAGTGGGAACGGCTATAAATTGTCAAGATGCTATGAACAGACTGGAGAGGGAGGAGAGACTTCTGAGTGTTTCTGTAAAGAAGGAAAAAAAAGGCAGAATGCGTCCAGAGAACTTGTCAGTTTTGAGGCGCACCATGGTCTCTGCATTCCAGGAGTTATGTGGGATTATTGGAGTTTAAAGCCCCCCCGACTGCAGCAGCTTAGTAGCTCAGCAAGCAGCAGATGCAGACTCCAGGATTTCCTGTCTATGCACCAGATGGGCCTGACTCTTAATCACAGAGTTGGAAACCAGGAGGTTATCGAGGAGGAATTGATGATGACGATGATGATGATTGTGGTATTACACTAACCCAATACAGGCATCTGCTCTGCAGCTAACGGCCCGACTGACTAACTAGCTCGTCTCCTCCTCATCCCATCATCCTCCTCCAGTTACACAAGAAGTTTTCACAAGTTAGCTCAGCGGCTAACCGTCCACACAAACAATCAGAAGTCACTTTTACTCCCTAATCTGCATGTTTGAGTATAAAAATTTATAAAAACTTCTTTTTATAAAAAACACAGAATTTACATTTAAGTAGAGTTTAAAGGCAATTACATAACTAATTAAATCCCAGGTAATACAACAGAGGTTTGAAAATGATGTGGGGTTCCACAGGGATTTGTGTTAGGACACCTATTTTTAATTTTTGGTGACAGCAACCTTCATGGAAATGTAAGAAGTGCTCCATATTTAAAATATATTGGTGATCAAAAGGAAAGGCAGAAACAGCTGTTTGGAAATATTTAAGGTCATAAGACAAATGAAAACCCAGCAGCTCTTTATTCCTTCATTTTTACAATCTAAAGGCAACTTTTATCTCCACAGATTGCATGATTAATTAACCAGGGGAAAGAAAGCTGCAGAATACGTACCTGGAAACACTTGCTAAGTTTAACAAATGCTAATTTAAGTGTATAAGTAATGCCTGTACTAATAATTATGTCATGTTGGCAGAAATAGGAATCATTTTTGCTTTTCACTTTAAAATAAAACCATCTGGAACATCTTCTCATTTTTAAATACTGATTCAAATCAAGATTAAAACACTGTGAGGATTTCTTATCAGCCCATGTTCAGCTTACACAGATTTAGTTGTGTCAAAATAAATATTTTAGCTCCACTAATACTGAATGTTCTCAGAGTTTCACTTGAATTTGAGGATATAATTACCTGGAAGTTTAGGGCTGAAACGATTAATTGAATTAATCATGATTAATCGATTATTGACGTATTGGTCAACTAATCGATTAATCGTTTACTGGAGCATGCAGACTATAAAGAGGCAGTGATTAAACCAAAACTGTACAAAAAATAAGTACATTTTGCATTTAAGAAGAAAAACCTTTGTATTTTATACCCACAACTCCTCAAGTGGCATTTTTAGCTTCACTCGGTTCAAATTGTATAAAAAAAATCTCCTCTTAAGCACATTTTCCTTATTATAATTAATCAAGACAGATTAGTAGACTGTATTATTTTGTTGTAGATGTATCCTTTGCTACAAATGATTAAGGGTTTACTACAGGAAAGCTGTGCTATTGCAATTTAGGCAATAAAATGTTTATTTTCTTACTTAAAAAAGACAATTAATTGTTTATTTGCATCTTTATTGTATTCAATATTGTGTAAAAATCAAAGGCTGAAGTAGTTAAATAAAACCATGTGCAGAATGTTCCATTTTTTTAACCGATTAATCGTCAGAATAATCGATTACTAAGACAATCACTGCTTGCAGCGCTGCCTGGAAGCTTTACATTTCTCAAAAGGTTCCAGTAATGATGATATTCAGTTTTTATTTTTCTCAGGCCTTTATTTTCCATCAGACATGCAGACACCACCATGGGCTCCTATCTGTCTTTTCAGGACGTAACAAGGAAAGCGGTGACACAGCAGTCTCACTCGTGTGGATTTCCCACCCTGAGAGGGGCAGGAGGTTAGAGACCTTTCCACGCAGCGCCCAAGAAACGCGGCGCGCTCAAAGAGCCGCTCGCCGCACTTCACAGCCTCTGAAAGCCTGCCCCTCAAACAAAGGAGGCAGCAGGTCTTTAGCACACATTACCCATGAGAGAGCCCCAGCTGACACCCTTTTAACACGGGGTCACCGCTGCCAGAATGAAGGCCACAACCCCTGGGAGCTCCTGACACCCCTCTGCCTCGACGAGCTGCCTCTGTTCGGCTGCAGCGCTCCGGTCAGCAGTCACAAGATAGGAAGCCACAGGGGTTACCATAGCTTCGGGGTTTAGTTTAGCTTAGTTTTATTTTTGTTATGACCGCTTGTTTGTCTAATTTAATTAGTTTCAGTTTGTTTTTAGTGGGCTTGCTAGTTTTTATTTGTTATTAGTTGGAAACCAGCAGTTTGCTTGTTGGGAAAAAATTGAGTCATGTTGTTAAAAGTGAAAGAGCATTGATCACTATTATTAATGATTCAATAAGGATGTTAAATAAAAATATATCTTGGAAGCTGAGAGTTGTATTGCAGGCTAGCTACCTCAGCAGCTAGCTATTTAGCAAACTAATATGGACTTTTTAGTTTGTATTAGTTAAAAACTAGTTTGCTAGTTTTAATTAGTTGAAAATTAGCAATTTGTTTGTGTGGAAAATTTTGAGTCATTTTTGAGTTTTGCTAAAAGTGAAGGAGCATCAATCACTATTATTAAGCTTCAAAGCTGTGAGTTATATTGTTGTAAAGCAGGATAGCTACTGTATTATAATTAGCTATCTGCTAGGCAGCAGATAGCTAATTAACAAGATAATTTTGGCGCGATTTTTACTTGCTTTATTAGTTAAATACTATTTAGTTTTAGTTTAGTTTTTATTAGTTATAATACTGGTTTTAGTGTTGCATTGTGATTATATATACATTGTAATGAATACTCAACAGAATATACCATTTTCAAAAAAACTCTTTTCCACTATTGTTGAACAACTAATGGAGTCTGGCATTTTCTCCCAACTTTTATCCGGACCAGACATAAGGAGTGCCGTAATTTCTCCAATATCTGACGTAAACTGCTTGTGTGAAGG
Source organism: Xiphophorus couchianus (assembly GCF_001444195.1). Classification (NCBI taxonomy): domain Eukaryota; kingdom Metazoa; phylum Chordata; class Actinopteri; order Cyprinodontiformes; family Poeciliidae; genus Xiphophorus; species Xiphophorus couchianus. The sequence continues at coordinate 13,164,725 of NC_040247.1, read as the reverse complement.
AGAAAAAAAATTTATTTCACGTCATTTCAAAAAGCTAATGAACAGATTCATAGGATACTATATTTGTAATTTCAATATGTTTTAGTTAGTTTTATAAATGCACAATATAGCTTCAGTCAGCTTTAGTTTTTCCCCGTTAATTACCGTTTTGATTTATTTCAGTTAATGAAAATGTTTTCTCCATCTCAGTTTTAGTTAACTGTAATAACAAAGATGGGTTAGTTTTTTAAGAACAATATTCTTCAGAAGAGATCTGGACCGGCGGTGGTGAGATTAAAGAATACATTAATGTGAATCAAGTTCGTCTGGTAGCGTTTAGTCGGGTTTATGTGGTTGGGTCAGGTTTTAGCTGGCTGGGTCAGACAGACCCATCGTGTTGAACCGTAGCGGCTCTCAGGACTTAGAGAGAGGTCAGCAGACAGATGGGAATGGAAATGAGCCGGCGGTGAGCTGATTTTAATCTGGCTCATACAGCTGATCCAGCCATAACATTCGGCTGTTTACATTAAAACACACAGGAACCTGGATGTACATGGCGGCGCCCACACACGCAGTCTGAGGATAATGGGAGCTAAAGAGAATTAAAAAAGGAGAATAATTCATCTTTAATAAAATCCTTCTCCTCCGCCAGCCTTTGCTTCACATCAGTCCAGGTTTGAGGCTTTTTGCATCGAATGAGGAGAACAATGGGATGGGAAACGGCATAAATTGGCCTCAGTTGGGTGGTTTTAATATCCATTCCCATTACAGACGGTCCACACAGAGCCCCCTTTAGCTCTCCACTCGGTCAGATGATTGATCGCATTGGCCGTACTTCTTAGGGATTTTGTTTTTACAGTTAATGCTCAGAGGTATTCCACTTTGGCCTGAACGAAAAGTTTTTATTTCAATTCCAATCCTCTTTCCTGAAGCTTTCCATGCTAATCAGAAAAGTCAATATTTAAAATCGCTACATGCAAAGGTCAGCATAACGGAGGAAAATTGGATTTTCCTACAGCAAAAATCATGAAGAATCTCACTCAAAAACAGCAAAAATATGATTATTACAGCTTCACAATATCAGCAAAAACCTGAGGTAATATTCTAATAAGACTTGCAAAAATAATTAAATACTTAAATATACAATATTAATGTCGCTTTTCTTTGGCTGCTCTGCAAACATTGCTGTTGGACTAAGTCTAAGCTCTGCAGAAATGATAAAAAATGATAAATGATAATCCTATTCCTACAGGATTTCATAAAAAAACTCTTTTAGCAGTGAAACTAATTATTTTGTAGCTAGCAAGTTTTTTAAATGACTAGTTCTACAAAATATTGGCATACATATACGACTGTTTAAAATTACGAATCCAAAGGCGCTATGAATCCCCTCCCCCACCCGTTGCTGGACACTTAGCAGAAACATGGGTTCCTACACACTCCTTACGCTTCCAACAATTTGCTTGTTTGGAAAAATGTGAGTCATGTTGCTGAAATGAAGGAGCACCATCGTATCAGGAGCACTATTATTGAAGGTGTAGTTGTATAAAAATACAGCTTGGAAGCTGAGAGTTGAATTGTTGTAAAGCAGCAGACTGCAGGCTAGCTGCCTTAGCAGATAGCTAATTTACAAACTAATATTGGCGCAATTTGGATTTAGAATTTATTGCAGTATTTTGTGGTACTACTGTGATGACAACATAGATTATGAGAAAAAATACATATATTTATTACTATTTTCTAGGTATTTATTACTATTTTCTGGCTGCAACGTATGTCACTAAACTGAACACAGTAGCTGCATTTAATAAAACTGTCAAATTTACTAGTATTTATTGATGGTTTTGTTTGAACAAACAGGGAAGAAAATGGCAAAAATAACATTTCTGATCATATTCTTAGTTTTGTTTTTTAATTTACCATCAATAAGTGAAATTTATCATGATGACGATAAATCAAAATTTTTATAATTCTAAAAAAATTCACAATACATGATTATCTCTAGCTACAAATCATTTTATTCTTATTTTAAATTGGTGAAATCTTGTTTTTAAGGCGAATGTCAGATTATATTAATGAATAAGAATTAATCACAGGAAAAAATACTCTGAATACTTTAAATTAAATTTGAAAAAAAAAAAAAGCCACAAATCTCAGATTTTTATCCCTAATGGTGAAATTTAAAAACAGTAAAGCTGCCGTTGGGAGCGGTGTTTGTTGTGTACATTTCTCCATTTTTTATCAGGAAGCCATCTGGCAGCTGGAGTGGACACCAGGCCGTGTGATTGGACGGTGTAAAAAGAATGGGGGGTTGGCTGGGTCATTATCTTCGCAGAGGGAGAAAGGGTCAGAGGTCACAGCCCTTTGACAACACATGTCAAAGCACGGCTCACACACCTTGCAGCTTCTGAATGGAACGGTCTGCGGCGGCGGCCCCCTGCAATCTGCCCCCATCTGCAGCTAACTGACCAAATGCTTCATCAGATGCAAACTGGAGAAACTTTTAATTAACACTCAGATCAGTCAAGAAATCCTTTAAAGCCGCGCCGACGCGCTCAGCAGCTCCGCTCCTCTTTCAGCGCACAGGGAGGGAGTCTAGACAGATGATCCAACCAGACAAGGTATCCTGTCTCTTATTAATAAAACACCCCTGACATCAGAGAGGCTGTGGCAGCCCGATAACATTGTGTCTTCATTCGGGCTGGGTAAGTCGAGCCAAGCGCAACCACGGCGAGTCCAGTTGGGCCTTTCAGCAGCTCGTCCTGTCAGGCTGATGTATGGGCAGAGCGCTGGCGAGCGGCTCCCCGAGGATCAGGCCTGTCTGCTAACTGGGACACGGGTGACAGTGAACCACAGCGAACCCACATTACCAACCCCCCACTCCACTCCGTTCTCCTCCTCCTCTTGGCTTCGCTGCCTCCATGATGCTCAGTTCATCACACACACTCTGAGAGAGCGTCTGGACTGAACGTTTAGAGAGAAACCATAACGGCACAGGTGATACATCAACTCCACTGTCTGAAGTTAGAAAGACATCAACCACATCTGTAGAAAATAAAACTGTTAGAAATCTACGAGTTAGCTTGGAGTTATGGATGCAATTATTAATCGACTTACGACTAATTAGCTTAAAGTTAGTTCCAGTATGTAGCTTTTGTAAACATTTATTTTTTCACGTATTTGTTGAAATTGTCACTATTTCATCACAGCATAGAATGACACAAATAAACTGTGAAAAATTGTAGCTCCTCTGCGTTTCTCAGAACTCCCAAAGCTAACTAGAACCAACCAATCAGAGCCAGGAGGCTGGTCTTAGCGCTGCCAATTGCAATCTCATGTAGCAGCTAGCATAGCCTCTTGTGAATGCTTAGGCTAGTTAGCATAGCCACCGATGACAGCAGGTAAAGTTTTCCTGTAAAGTAAGTTGTTTCTATGCTATTAGCACATTTATCAGCGAGTACATGGGGATGATTGACAGCACTAACACCTTTGTCCTGGCTCTCATTGGTTGTTTTTGATTGGGAGCTGTTCGTTTCTTCCGACAGTAATAATAGCTCAGGGAGGAGGTGGAGGTAATCAGTCTTTTCATAGATTATCTGTGTGTCATTGTGACAGTTTTAACAAACGTAAAAAAAAACCCCACAAAAAACCCATTCTTTTTTAATAAAAGTTACATACTGCAGCTTCAACTAATACCGTCTGCTTAGACGCTCCTTTTATTGTTGTAGTTTGGCCACCAACCAGCAGAGGGCACCGCTCCTTAAGCGGAGCCCGTTTATGCAGAAGCAAAAATGGCGTCCATAGTTACCAGAACGAGGAAGAGAAACGGTCCACACCGGTGTGGGATTCAAAATTACCTTTATATAATTCTGTTTAGAAATATAAACTGTCGAAAAGCGTCTTAAGATTCACTTAAATGGCGCTCAGTCAGCCGAGCTGCGTCAGCTTCTCATTGAAACGTTTCTGATTTGCTACAAAGACGAGGATGATGTGTTAGGAAAGCGGAGGGCACAACAGGAAAATGGTGCCATGATGGAAAAACATTTTGAGAGCTAACAAATTTCAAAGAGCAACCACAGACAATACCTCTATTCATGGGGAATTAAGTGTTTTGATATTCTTATCACCTTTTATTTGTTTATTAAGCAACTTAAGAGGTTCCTGTTTTGTTATATTTTTCAAATATGTCTGTTAATAAAATGTGAGAACCACAATTTTCTGTTTATTCAGTCAGTATTTAATAGAGCTGACACAAAATGATGTTAAAATTTAATGATGGTATTTTTTAATTTCATTACATGAAAAAAGTATATTATCGAAAGACTCAGTTTTTTAAGGTAATGTCCACTTATCAATTAATCGTTAGTTGATTGATAAGATTAATTGATAACTTGCACCGTAGTAGTAACTAGTTAGATTTACGCTAATTGGAAAACAAAATTGGTAGTATTTTTATTACGCTGTACTTCTTACTTGAGTAACTTTATTATGAATTACCGCTACTTTTGCTTAAAATTTCTGGATAATCTACTTAGTATGAGTAACTTCACTGAATGAAGAACAAGCTTCCTTTAGCCAAAAAGTCACCAAACAATCACCTGCAGTTTTTGTTAGTTTCATAAGTTTCATGTTGATGATGTATTTTTTAAAATATTGAATGACGTTGAGTAAACTTTTACCAGATACTTTTCTACTCGAGTAAAAATAAGTTGACGTAGTGCTATTCTTACTTGAGTACAGTCGTTGGATACTCTGAATATTTTGAAGAAACCCATAACTGCACAGGTGATACATCAACTCTGCTGTCTGATGTTAGAAAACACATAAACTGCGTCTACAGGACGCTTGGAAAAAGAAAACCGCAGACAATTATTTCCTGCTAGAAATCTATAAATTAGCTTAGAGTGCTTCTTTTAGGACACTTAAAACCAAGGAGTCTTCATTTTTCCTAGCATGAGGCATCTTTTGGGCCCGGCTCACACTGGAGCAGCGCCACGGTGATGCATTCAGAGAAGTCCACTCATTATCAGAGTCCCACATAGCAGCTGCTCTGTGACGAAGAATCAGCCACCTCGTCTCTTGGCCCCGAGCTTCCCTGACCCACGCAAACCCCCTCTTTTCTTTTCTGTTTTTTTTGCTTTCTCCCACACACACACACACACACACACACATTTCCATATTCTATAAACCTCATTAAACTCTGTTCTCCAAACCTTCTGACGCTGCCCCGCCTCCCTCAAACTCATAAAATATGTCATTGAGAGGTCATTCATCAGGACGCAGATGACCTTCGATAACCCTGAGGAGTGGGAGGGGAGGAGGTGGCAGGATGGATGCTCGATTTTCACATTTTGTCATGTCAAGTTCCCCAAATCTTTCTGTATTTTAATTGGGTTTAATGTAAAATACCAACTCCAAGTAACAAATAAGTATAAATGGTGTTCAGTGGGTCCAGATCAGCCGGACCGATGGAGAAAATCTGCAAACATCAACTCGTTCCACAGATTCCCAATTAGATTTAAAGAGGCGTTATCAGGTATTTTCCATTTTATAGCACAATCAAGTAACTCTGTTACGTTCAGTTATTGTGAAAATGCTGTTTATATTAAATATGGCAAATAAATTTGACTTTGTAATTTAACCTTGAAATTGGGTCTCTGTCTCTTTAAGAAGCTCCTACTCGTTCCTCTATTAAGCTGTTAGTAACATTTTTACCAGCATTTCACTGAGTTGCAGCTCCTATATGAAGCGCAGCAGACTCACAGTTTCACCAGCTGTTCCCTAATTGCTGCTGCCGCTAGTCTGGAGGGGCTGAACGGTTGCCATGGGAGACTAAAGGATTTCTCAAACATGCATAAAAGAATCAAAAATAACTCACCAGGTTTGTTTTAATGAGGGAATAACATAACATGATGTAAGGCTTGAAAAAAGGTTGATTTTACGTAATACTGCCCCTTTAAGCCTGGACTTTGACTAGGCCACTGGCTCTAAACCTCACATTGTGTAAAAGTTGAACCTTCACCCCAGTTTCAAGTTTTTTTTCTTTTCCTTTGCATTTGGCGCTCAATCAACCCATCAACTCTGACCAGCTTCCCTGTCCCTTACAAAGAATAACATTACCACAGCATGATGCTGCCACCACCATGTTTCATTGTGTGGTTAATTAGGCCATGACGATGTACCAGAGTACCGTAGTTTTCTATCACACACAGCGGTTTGGATGGACAAAAAGTTCAATTCTGGCAAACCTGAAATGTTTTCACCTCACAATCAAGTGGCACTTTTTAAAATCAACATAAAACTCAATAATAATAACTTCTGTGGTCATAATGTTTGAAAAGGGGTCAAGTAAAGAAAGAGCGTAATGGTGCAGAAGTAAACTCAAAGATAGTCTGGGGAGAAAGTCAGAATTCAAGCTAATCGATGTACATAATGCAGGAGAAAGATGAGGCTCTTGAAATGTCCAAAAGTCAAATGTTTCAAACAATCCAGTAATTAAGAAAATGACTTACTCTGCAGGATTTACTGGACAGCTTCCTCGTCAGATCATATCTCCCCTTCAGCTCTTTCAGCAGCTGCTCCAGGTGACTTTTCTCCTCCTTGTCGCTATAGTCCGGGTCCAAGAGCACGTAAGCCCGCCAGTTGGCCGAGTCGAAGCCCCAGTGCACCGTCCGGTTCTCCAGCCGCTTGTGGCTGTGCACCACAAACTTGTGAGGAGGGAACATGAGTCTGCAGTCCATGCACTGGATACAGGCGGCGGCCGGACCCGTGTACAGCTCCGGGACGAACAGGCCCTTGCACCGACCGAAACACTCGTGGTAGACCTTGAAGCTGCGCTCGGTTCGCTCCAGCTCCAGGGAGCCCAGCTCCTTGTTGCAGTGAGGCGGATACGTCCCGCCGTAGATGAGCGCGTTGCACAGGCGCTCGGCGTCCGTCTGGGTGATGAGCCCGCAGGACGGCGCGGAGAAGGGCAGGATCCCCACCACTTTGAGGATCTCCAGCTGGTCCGCCGTGCACCGGGAGCAGTAGATGTGCAGGTCGTCGCACACCGAGTTGATCTGCTGCAGGGAGAAGTCTCTCAGGACGCTGTTGAGGATCTGCGGCAGGCACAGCCGCTTCTCCCCGCCGACCACGAAGCAGGAGATGGGCTCCCGCTCCAGCACCGTCTCGCACCTCTCGGTGGAGCGGTCGGACGGGATGAAGAGCGGGCCGGACATCACCGGGGGCGTCTGGGCCGGCAGGGAGAGCACGATCTCCGCGGATTTGCCATCCTTGGTGAAGAGCGAGTCCTGGTGCCACCGGGCGGAGAACGCCGCCGGTCCGCCGAGGGAGCGCATGGAGCTGATGTGGAACTGCTTCAGAGTTTGCTGAAGTCCGGGATGGGGCTGGAAGCCGGAGCCCTCCATGTTGTCTGTGGCTGGAAACTCAAAAATGAAAGCTGGGGGGAAACTCTCTGGATCTTCCTTCCTCAGCATCCGGCAACAAGCTCGCTAAGGCGCATTTCCATGTCGGCGGAGAAGCTTCCCAAGCGCGTCCATTCAGAAAACTGAAAGCTGCCGGGATCACAGGCCAGTTCCTGTAAACCAAACTCACGAATAAAAAGTGGTGAAGCCGAGGCGAGAGAAGTCTTTCAATCAGCGGGTATTCTCTGCGACGGAGATCCTGCGGTTTTACGCACTCCGAAATAAGGCTCGTCTGCTCAGTCTGGCGTACTCTCAGCCTGTCTCCCCACTCAGCCAGTCAGTGTGTGCGAGTCTCTCCCTCTCTCTGTTTGTTTGTGTCTGGTTCAGTCATTGAATCCCAGCCAGGAATGCGACTGACTCCCCGGGCTGGCTCTTCCCTCAGCCAGCTGTTCCTCCCTCCGCTTCATGGCAGCTGCACACAGAAAAAACCAAACCCAGGCGAGGGTGGAGCTCCTGGAAATGAAGTTGAGTCGGCAAATGTAACGCAAATTAAACACTTTATTATTATTACTAACCTGGAAAATCTTGATTTGTGTTGCAGGGGACTACCGTCAGCTTAAGAATAAGAAATTACAGAGAAGTGAAAATATTTAATTGACGTCGTTTGTCAGGATATAACAAATTAATTGGCAGAAATATGACATTTATTTCCATATTAAAAACAAAAAGTCTGCAAATAGTCTTGGACAATAACTTTCTCCATTAATTGGTGGTTTCTTTTTCCTGTTAATTTTAGTGTTTCCTAAAGAATTGGCGTATTTAATTAATAACTTAAGACAAAAAGCTGTATTTTTTTTACTCAGTGTATGTAAACTTCTGGTTTTAGCTGTAGATTATCAGGGGGATTTTTTCATACAAAGAAATTATAAGATAGTGAAAAATTTATAAATATGCCAACATTGGAGACCATATACAGTCAATATCAAAACATTTTCAGATTTAAAATAATATTTCAGCAGGTATTAAACTGAATTTTACTGTATTAAAAGTGGGCTGATGTAATATTCTTATAGAAATTAAATGTTTAATTCGCCGCAAGCATAAAAACATCAAAGTTAACAGAAATAAAGCTTCTACTTTAAGCTGTTTTTTACTCATTGAAATAAAATGCTCACTTATTCAGAGCCTATAATTTGAGTTTCACAAAGTTTCAAAATAAAATCCAGAGCAATTTCCTTTAGATTAAATTACATCTGCCGGTGTAAATCCAGCTGTTGTGTGAAACGTCAGAGGAAACAGCAGAGAGGTCGTAGATGAAGGTGGAGAAGATTTCAGCAGGATAAATTTAATAAACATTTTACCAAACCTTCAACATCTTAAGGAGACATTTTAATCCATCGTCTCCAAGGAAAGCATTAATCAGAGGAGCATCAAACATGCTCTGATCACCTGCAATAAACTATGGGCATTTTATAAAACAATATGGTATTTTTACAAGCGTAAGTGGTGGCTGCATCATGCTGCGTGAATGTTTCTGTTCTGCAGAAACTGGTCAGACTTGATTGAGCTAAATATAAAACAAGCCAATAAAACTTGTTTAAGTTTGCAAAAGTATTTAGACAGAAGCAGAGGCTCACAAAAACATAAATCTGCCACAGTTACTTAATTGTATTAACACAATAATCATAATAATTAAAAAAAACATCATTAAATTACTAACCAATGTGAAAAAATGCAATAATAAATTGAAAATCTTTTAAATTAGGTCACTTTTATGCATGAAGATGTGAAAACCGTACAGGTATCGGATTACTGATTTGTTATCTGAATCACAACTATGCAATATTGGAGGGATGTTAATAATAAAAACTACAACAGTAGTTTTAATAATAAAACTACAGCACAAGAACATTGTTTCAACTTTTAAAGTAACATCACTGATCTAAAAAAAATAAAATAAACAAAAATCATTTAACCCCAAGAAGTAGCAGGTATTAAAAGAATTAGGTGCAGCTCTAAACACATTTACTCATTTTAAAACAATATATTTTCACATCAACAGGGAGCTGGATTAGAAAGATTAACATTTCTACCACTAGAGGGCGGAAAAGTAACTAACTTAATCTCAAGTGTGAGGAAAATTTGATTTGTTGGGGGGAAAAAAACCTAAAAATTGAGTAAATTTTACTATTCAAAATTTAACTTTTACTTGAATTTTACATGCAAATAATAAAAAAAAAAATAAAAAATAGAAGTACAACAATGCTTGAGCATAAAAATGGTATCACCATCCATATTTTATTAAATTATGAAACATAAGCTTACAACATAACCAAACCAAACAGAAACTAAAAGGAAAACATTTATTCACCACCATTTTAAAATATTAAAACATATCCGCTTTAAGATTTAAACACTTATATGTATAAAAAACAAGTCAATATCTCAGCAACAAGGTTCAAACGTTATCGAGTTTTTTCATCGCAGTTTTTACATCTCAAACTAAGTGAGTTAAATGTCTGCTGGATAATCTTCCGTTTCCCCCTCTGCACGACGCATGGTTCCATTTTACGAACTGAAGCAACAACATATTTTTGTTAAAAGGCATTTTATGTGAGTAATAAATAAAACTGAAATGCTGTCCTGCTCCGTTACTCTTGCTCTGAAGCATTAACGTGTGATGACAGAGCTGATGAGCCGACCCGAAGCTTCATTGATAAAGCGGAAAGTGTTCTTGTTTCCGGAGTGTGTCTGCCTCCATCATCATCCTGCCCAACCGGCACATCCACCTGCTTCACGGCGCCCTTAAAACAGGCTCTCAGAAACATCACCGCCAGTCCTCAAACTCCATTAGATATTTTCATAGGTTTTAATCAGCCGCAGGCCAATTGGGAAGCCAGCAGGGTGAGCCATTACTGTAATTCAGGCATCTTGTTATCGTACTGCGGGGGCGGCGTGATGGGCTCTATGGTCACTGGGTTCTGCGTGGGGGTGCGGATCTGGAGGCGGAAGTCTTTCAGGTGCAGTTTGTCCGACTTTATCCGTCTTACTCTGAGGGGCTTCAGTAAGCGGCTGGCCCGGCTGGCGCTGCGGGTCGGCAGGCTGGGCTGCGCCGCGATGCCGGACGGCTCGGCAGCAGCGGGCGTCTGGTCGTTCAGAGGGCTGTTCTCTGAGGAGTTGTTAGCAGGCTGGGAATCCTCGTTTTCCACAGCTGCCAGGATGTCTTCGTAGGACGGCAGCTGAGAGGTGCTCTGCCTCAGGTTGCTCTGGCGGACGGGGTAGTTGCCGCTGCCGATGACCTCGTCATAGCTGGGCACGTTGTACGACTCTGGGTCCCTGGAAAGGGATGCAACAGGTTATCCTCAATCAGAAAGCATCATGAGAATAAACAAATACCAGCATATGTTACATTTACAAACCATCTGGATGGAAGGTATTGCTTAAAGGAGACCTATGAAGCTTCCCTGAACAGGTCGGTATTAGGGCTGAAACGATTCCTCGAATGATTCGAGTACCTCGATTATTAAAATTCCTCGTTAAATTATGTAGCGCACCGTGTTAAGGCCGGATCATTATTTGTAGTGGGCAGCGCTCTCACTTCTGCCTATGAGTCGTTGTGAAGTGCTAACATAGCAGCATGGTGTTGAATTGTGCGCCGTTTTGTCAGGGTTTGGGTGAGAAATAAGGATTGCTGAATTTTGCGGTGCGACGGTTGGAGTACGACAGCATTTGTGGCGCCGTCATGGTTTTGGAGCGAATGATAGAAGAGAGAGAGAGAGACCTTATTCCTCAGATAATCGTAAAAAATATTCTATAGAGTACTCCATTACTAACATATTCTTTTACAACAGATGGGTCTATACAAAACATGTTCAGTACGGTTTTCACACAAAATTATTCTTAGATAACGATGATTCAGTCTGGTCAGTTCTGCCTTTTTTGAGCTGTTTTAGGGCCTCCTGTCACTTTAAACCAAATAAACTGCTGCTGGCCACACCCCTAAATCAACATTTACACTGACATAAAAATGGCTGCAAACAGATGCCCAATTACATAACTGTACACCTTTGAAAAGCAAAAGTAGGGCCTCCTGCACAACCAACAAAAATGCAGGAAGTGGTTTCTGGATGTTACATCAACAACAAAACATGTATTTTCCAGCAGCTGTTGTACAGCACATACAGCAGACCAAATGCTTGCTACCTAGCTTGGGTTGCTAGGTAACAAGCTGGGCTTTGCTGGGGCTGCAAGGTGAAGGGAAGTGCTGCTGATTTGTAACTTACCACAAAATTTTCAAAACAGATAATTTTCCAGACACCAAAAAACATTAACTGATTGACAGAAAATGGTTGGTGTATTTTTTTAAGCGTTTGGCTGTTTCTTAGAAGTAAAAAGAAGTATAAAAACGTGCAAAAAGTGAATTTTGCATAATAGCTCCGCTTTAAATGCGTATTGCTTGAATGAAGCCAGATTTTCTTGGCTTTTACTAAAAAGGTATTTACTTTGTTTGGGTGAGGAGAGAAGTTTATGGAGCTCTTGAGTGACAGTTTACTTAAAATTGGCTTCTTGTTGTACAATTGCATCCAAATAAAAGCTGTTAAGTGAAGCAAAACTGAATGTGAAACTTAGAATCAAAGGCTGTATTCAGGTAATCCATAAAAGTCTGTCTGCGAACACTTAAACCTGTAAAAGCTCGTCTCTGATTAAACCACTTGGCCAAACAGCTGAGAGTTCATAAATGATGCTAACAGCTAGTAAAGTGTTGCTAAATGCTAACAGGACTGAACCTGCATGTTGCACGGACAATCTGGTTTATTAATTTATTATTTATTATCATTTTCTGGTTCTGCTTTGCCATGTTCCAACTTCAACCTTTTAGGCTATAATCTAGTGCTGGGCAATAAAACAATTACAATATTTTATCAAGGAACACAAAACAACAACAACAATGATAAAGACAGACTTTAAAATTCAATAAGACTGAATATAAATGGGGACAGATTTTTACAGCATGAAAAAGTGATTTCAAACTTTATGATTTTTCCCCCATTGACACTTTCTGTCCCGCTTCAACAGTCATCAGATCTCTTTATAAGAAATCTTAAGTTTTAAGTCCAAACAAATGATCACATTTAAACCTCATATCATATTTTTGCCAGAAAACAAACATCTTGAAAATGGGAAATATGAATCAATGACAATCAGTCTTCCGGTTGGTTTTCAAAGCAGAAATATGATTATTATAATATTTTTTTTAGAAACGCTTTCTGAATTAACTTAGCCCCACCAATCCCAAAAAACAAAAACAATAAAAAACAACAGGAAGCACAGCCAAATATGGTCAATGGTGATGCATCGGTACCAGACCAGACCCATACTGAAGGCTGTTACTTATCACAGAGAGCAGGGAGTCGACAGCCACACCACGTTGCATCTAGTTGCAATTTTTTGCAAATAATTAACTAATATATTCAATTTTTTCTCTCTGTGTTTGAGCTAAATTAAGGAGGTAACATTTGACTGCAGGCACCATCTGAAAACTTGACTAGCCCTGATCACAATGTGTGCAGCATTAGCTAAAGCTAACCATAGAAGAAGTTACAAAATGATTGAGCTATAGCAGATCGTCTCCGAAAAATCTGACTGCTATATTTCTGCGGTGGCATTAATTGCTCTAAAGTGAAACACAAGTTGATCACGTAGAAAAAGAGACTTGCAGAGTTACTGCAACATAAAATATCTTTGCAACATATCTGCTTTAGGAAATGGGCTAATTATCAGGTCTTCAAAACAAGGACAAAAGTTACCATTATTTTTTAAATGAAAAAATAAGGGTTTTTCTTTTACCACTGAACTGCAGGGATACTGGGATCAAAAGCGTTTAAAACCCTGTATAGGGTGCCGATTTGCTAGATCTCCAAGCCTGAGCATTCAGCCATCATTTCTTCTGAGTTTTTTCTTGTCTTTGGATAAACCTCCAAATTAATCCTCACTTTATGAAATCAAATCCTGGCATGAGGCTTTACAGTGATTACAGTTGTTTTTGGTGGCCACTGCTCTATGCAGTGATGCCAAAGTTGACCTTTACAGCAGCTGGCTGTAAAGGTCAATAAGCTCGTTTACATGTTTTACATTTATTTTTACACATTTCACATTTAAAAAAAATTTCATGTGCTCTTAAAAGTCAGGTTATAAAAGAGAAACCTCAACCAACCAGCTCTTCATTAGTTTCTGATTAGAAATGACTTCATGATTCGTGGTATTTGATTTAAAAAATAAATAAATTACATGTATATTTTTGGATTTTATCAAAAAATATTTAATAAAAATATTTTGGTTTTACCAGGATATATTTTTAAAAAGTTGCACAAATAGAAAATGTTTTTGGCTGGTATTTGTTCCATAACGACTCTTCCGGTTTTCACATTTCAGCCTCATGATCTGCATTTGTGGCAGCAGGGGGCGCTACAATCACAAGATATGGACATCAACAATTTGCATATCCTAGAATAATGGCCTCAGCGATCTTTTTTTTTTTTTGCCAAAAGTGATTTTTTTATGTTTTTTAAAGAAGGCGGTGGTGATTTTTTTTTTTTTTTTCCCCAAAATCAGTTTTTGTAAAAGGGTTTTTAAAAAAAAAAGATTTCTTAGGAATGTGACAATATTATGCTGTTAAGTTTATCTATTAAAACATTTAAGAGCAGAGCAGACAGCTGTCGTCACTCACTGCTGTTCCTCTCCTGCGGCCTGGTCCACGAAGCCGCTTGCTGCTCTCGCTGGCTGGGCGTTTTGGCTCTGACCTCTCCTCTTGCTCCTCAAACCGAGGCAAACAGACAGCAGCAGCATGACCACTCCCACTCCGACCAGAACCAGAGCTATTGGTGAGATGTTTTGTAGGCCATGTTGTGTAGGGCCCACAGTACTGTTTCCAGTTGGAGACTTATCTTCTGGAATCATAGTCCAGACAATCATAACGACCCCCAGGGCAACGAGTCCCACTCCCAGGGCGCACAGCGCATAGTGGGCCCCTGATCCTCTGGACTCGGACCTGGCTCTGTTGGGCCGGTTGTTGGCCCCACATATATTTCGACTGGAACACATACTGGCCGGACAAACCGCTGCAACCAAACAGAAGACAAGTTGTTTTAATGACACTGATCATAAAAGTTTCTACTGTTTTACTCTTTATCTTATAATGTAGATAATAAAATGTTTTTGTATTAAGGCTGTAACTATTATTATAGTAGATTATTCTACCAATGAATCCATAAATCAGGTTTTTTAAAAACCGACACATTCTGCGGATTTATTTAACCTCTTAAGATTATTTGTGACAATATCAGAAATGCATATATTCTATTATTATTTGAGAATAATGCATAAAAGTAATATGCATTATTATTTGTAAAATACACAAATAATTAAATTCCTCTTTAAAATGTGAAAATAAACATGTTATTGCCTAAAATTTAATGCTTTAGCATTCCTTCAGTGAAAGTTTGACCATTTGTAGCAAAGGATGCATCTGCGGCTAAAAAACCTTTTCTAGCATTTTAAAATATCTTTTCTTCTTGACTAATAATAAGTACAATTTAGAGCTGATCTCAACGAATAATTTGTTAGGAATAGATTTTTTTTAAATACAACATTTAAACAAGGTGAAGCTAAAGCTACGTGACTAGAGGACTTCTACGTGCTACATGCTAGAAAAATACCAGAAACTTCCCTATTGCTTACCACTGCTGTAGGAGCACAAATCGAGTTTGTCAGTAATTATAAATATCTTGGTTTTATTCTAGATAATGAACTCTCTTCTAAAAATCACATAGCAAATCTACTACGGACATTGAAAATGAAAATTGGGTGTTATTATCGAAATGGATCTTGTTTTACACTCAAAGCTAGAAGAAAATTGGTAGCAGCGACATTCCTGCCACTTTTGGATTATGGAGATGTTTTATATATGAATGCTTCAACCAAATGTCTTCAATCATTAAATACTGTGTATCATTGCGCTTTAAGATTTATAACCGGTAGTAGACGTCTGACACATCATTGTGATTTGTACGCAAAAACTGAATGGCCTCCTTTAAGTGTACGGAGAAACAATCATTTAATGATCCTGATATATAAATCTCTACTCAGTCTAACGCCTGCATATTTATCCACTCTCCTACATAGAACTGTCAGTTCTCGTTCTCTTCGCTCCAATAACATTATTCTTCTGCATGTCTCGCGCTTTCGAACTGAAAAAGGGAAGCAGGTATTCAGTGTTTTGCCCCCACAGCGTGGAATCAGTTGCAGTCTGAACTTAAGATGTCGGAAATGATTTCACTGGTCTTATTTCAAGCAGTTCTTAAAGCTAGGCAACAAGATTCTATGAAACAGTGTCATCGTTTTTAAATTGTTCTTATTGTTTTATACTTGTGCATATGTATTAATTGTTTTTATCTTGTAACCAGGTTGTTATGTATTGCAAATTTTTTGCTCAGGTTCCTCTTGAAAATGAGATCTAGATCTCAACGGGGTTTACCTGATTAAATAAAGGAATATATAGTATATACGTAGAATATATTTACAGATAAAGAAAGTTTTATTAAATCTAAAATGAAAAATGTATATATTTTTGTACAGCTTTGGTCTACTTACTACTGAATATGTTGTTCTTTCAGCAACTGGCCTTTTTTGAGTCTATATTCTCCAGTTACTAATTAATCGATTACTAAATTAGTTGAATGTACTTCAATAATCGATTCATTGTGATTGATCCGATTGTTTCAGCCCTAGAGGTAAGTGTGGTGTGTTGCGCTGTGAATACGCTCTGATAACACTTCAAAGTAGGTTTTCTTCCTCAATTTCACCTCCTATGAAGCAATCTGGGTATCTATAATTACTGTGTAGTAGTTCTGCTGTTTAAAGCAGGAATGGTGTTCGGACGGCTGCATTTTTCAGGAGTGAGTGTGCATGAGAACGAGCTGGAGACGTGAGGTGGAAGTTCGCAGGCTGGCAGTGCAGGTCCAAACATGACAAGCACCAGCTGGAGAGACGGAGAGGAACGAAACTCAAAGAATGACACACTGGCTTTCTCTGTAAGAACAATAATATCTAACATATGCCGGAATAATTAAATCAATGACAGGCAAACCACAACTTAAACTTAGTTAAATTAATGTGTTAGAAATCTGGCTTGTAATACAATGTTAATCTACAAAAAAAGAGGATTAATATCTATCACAATATCCATCTAGGGCTGGACATTAAGTCTGAAAAACTTATCACGATTTAAGCATTTCATATCAGTCGATTTCACAAATTATTAATAAGTTTTTTTTTTAAGTATCTGAAATTCTGATGAACTGGTGATGTGAACCTTCCTGTTTTATCCACAGTCTTCACTACACAATGTTGTTTTCTTATTTTTCAACGGTTTTGAGGCAGAGTGGTGAAATCTTTAACTGCTGCTGCGGCGGTTACGACAGGCTGTTGCTAAGTAACCAGACAGTGAGTTGCCAGGTAACCAAAAAGTGAGCGAGTTAGTCGATGATACAAACTTTGCTAAGCAACTCATGAGAAGTTCCCAGAATGCTGTTCGGTACTGGATCAGAGTAAAGTAAAACTATTTAGCTTTCTATAAATTGATATTAATCACATATCTATTGCAATATATTAAATTTTTTAAAAATCAAAATCAAATCAAATTTTATTTGTATAGAACATTTCAGCAGCAAGGCATTTCAAAGTGCTTTACATCATTTCAAACACAGAAACACAATGCAACATAGAATCAACAATCAAAACATTACATTAAGTCAAGTTCCATCAATAAATTCCATAATTGATTACGTTTCAAATACAATCCTAAACAGGTGGGTTTTTAGTCTAGATTTAAAGGAACTCAGTGTTTCAGCTGTTTTACAGTTTTCTGAAAGTTTGTTCCAAATTTGTGGTGCATAGATGCTGAAAGCTGCTTCTCCTCGTTTGGTTCTGGTTCTGGGGATGCAGAGCAGATCAGAACCAGAACCTGAGAGGTCTGGAAGGTTCATACAATAACAGCAGATATTTAATGTATTGTGGTGCTAAGCCGTTCAGTGATTTGTAAACTAACAACAGTATTTTAAAGTCTATTCTTTGAGCTACAGGGAGCCAGTGGAGGGACTTTAGAACTGGTGTTATGGTCTCTATCTTCCTGGTTTTAGTGAGAACGCGAGCAGCAGCATTCTGGATCAGCTGCAGCTGTTTGATTGATTTATTGGACAGACCTGTGAAGACGCTGTTGCAATAATCAATACGACTGAAGATGAACGCATGGATGAGTTTCTCTAGATCTGGCTGGGACATTAGTCCTTTAATCCTGGAAATGTTCTTCAGGTGATAGAAGGCCGACTTTGTAACTGTCTTTATGTGGCTCTGGAGGTTCAGGTCAGAGTCCATCACTACTCCCAGGTTTCGGGCCTGATAGCTGGTTTTCAGTTTTCCTTTTAAACAGGAAAAAAATTTAAAAAAAATCTTGGCTCTGCATAATTTCTGTTTTACGGCAAGTTTCTTTTCTCCTGAACGTGAAAAAAACACAGATATCCATCATCACATCAACAGGAACACAAAGATAATTTAATTTAATTTAATTTATCCAGGCTCAATGCGCATCCAACAAACTGGATCATCCAAGGTTAATTCACGTAAATCAAAACAAAAGAAAGTGGAGTCATTTTCGAAGACCTTTTTATGCTTATTTCTATCCATTTAAATTATTATAGTTTACAAATAATAAAAAACAAAATGTCTGACATGTCTCCTGAACTAGAGACAATGTTACAAATATCTTAATCCGACAAAGGATGCTAAAGGACTGGAAAGGTCAAAGGTCATCTTTTCTGATCAAAGTTTCTATTTTATATGTAAATCTGAGGTAAGAGTGAGTGGAGGAAGAACGTTGGTCCCATCAGTTTTATCGAGTAAAAGTCAGTGCTGCAAGCTTCCTTCTGCTGACCAGCTTTATGGAAATGCAGGATTCATATTCCAGCTGCTGTTGCATCCAGAATGGGAGCTTCCTGAAAGCCCGGTTAAAACCGCGGCGCCGCCGGCCCAAATGCTGCTCTCCTCGACTTGTAACGGGAGCAGAAACCACTGTCTGCATTTTACTACAATACTTTTAGTACTGGGGAAAAAAACAAACTTATGGAGAACAAGTTATTATATCTCACTACTGCTAAGATGTATTAAGTTTGATTTTGTCTTAATCACTAGTTATTATACAGTGATTTTTAGAAAACTTTTTATATAAACTTTATAAAGATGTAGTTTAATATTAAATAAATGGTATAAATTGTTTATTTTTTTAATAGTTGTGTCATTTTTCTAGTCTTTTAAAAAGATTTTGTTAATTTTTTTGTGAATCCCTTAGTTTTATGGCATTTTTTAAATTTTATACCTTAGTGCAGGGGATTCCTGTTTTTTAAGGTTTTAATTTAGTATTTTATTTTATTGGTAGTTTTTAAAGGGCGTAAATTGTCATAACCTTCAAATTGATGAATAAGAGGGAGAAGATTCAAACGAGGTAAATCTTTGGAGTCGTTCCAGCAGCTTCTCTTATAAATTGTGGAGACGTTTTTACATGATGAAAGAAGTTCTGAAAACCCACAACTTGAAGCTGTCATTGAACTAACGGTTTACTTCGCTGGATAGAAGACAATTTTAAGGCTTCTTGTACTTTTTTTACGTTCATAATATGTTTAAACATTAGGCGTTATATCAAGTCATAATGGTTAACATGCACAATGTTTTCTACTTTATAATATTGAAGTTTTTGTGAAATTCTAATTTTTTTATAGTTTATATAAGGACATAAATACTCGCGTCTAATATTTATTTGGTTTAGAAGCTAATCAGCATTTTTAACTCCTGTGTTTTATAACTTAATTACGTCAAAAGGCTTTGAAAAAGCCTCCAGTGAAGGTTATTTCTTTACTGGTAGGTCATTTTTTTTTTATCAGTTTGACCATCCTTTAAGGTTATGTCATTGAGGTAAAGTTCACCGAGTTACACATCAAACTGAAACTCATATATATGTAAATACATATCTGTCACAATAACTTCTGCTGGGAGAAATATTGTCCCTATTGTTATTGCGATAAACAATAACGTTATTTTGAGACCATGTTCAAGTGATATAATGATAATGGCATAATAATGCAATAACACATTCTCAAAGCTCAATAAACTTTAAGTTATAATAAACCTTTAGAACTAATTGTAAAACATTTTAAATATTCAAACTAAAAACATAAATAAAACAAATTATGAAGTGTCAGTCATTCAAAAGAAGGACTAGTTGATTAAAAACAAATTATATATGCACACACTCTACTAGTAATATACCAGCTGCAGATTTACACCCACAGTTTGTGCTAAATGAGACTTTTCGCTTGTACTCTTTGTTATTAAATTATGTATTTGAATTAACTATTTTGAGAATTGGCACACAACACATTTTTGTCTGACTGGTCGCACCATTTTAAAACGTTAAATCATCTGCTAGATAAAAAGAAAATCTGTCCTTTTAACAGATTTTTAACCTTTTACTCTTCAGTAATTTCTTAATTCAGATTAAGCACATAACTTATTCCGGATTTAATTTCCCTTTGAAAGTACCGAGTGTCCTACAGTTTAATGAATGAAAAACACCTGACTTTGCCATTTTATTATCCCATTTTCAGACATGTGGTTTACCGGCAGCAGTCAAACTAAAGTAGCCCACCCATCTGTCCATCTTTGTCCGGTTTTATTACCCACCAGGTTCTGGTTGTTTGCTTCCAGGCCTGTTTGACAGCGTGCATGGGCGTGACCTGTTCGACATTAGTCAGTTTCCAACCTTTAAAAAAAACCCTCGTCTATACTGCAATTAAGTTTTAACTCAATTCAGGGTCATTAGGGTGAAACATTAACAGCTGCAGGTGCAGAGAAGAGATAATGTGAAGGAAAGTGAGCGGCTGCTGCTTCCATTCCTGTCAAGTAGGAAGGGAGAACCTGTCGCACCTGAACAAAAACACTTTATAACAACACAAATCTAATTGGGCGACTCTTTACAGCGAAAGGACGCTTTAAAACCTGAGCAGAGTACAAAGTCCTCCCGGTTTTATTCTGTCAAAGTTTGAAGCGGCCTTACCTTTTCACCGCTCACCGCCCAAGGACTTCCCTCTTCATCGGGGAGTCACCTGAGTCCCGCAGGTGTTTTTTCAGGAAGACCAAATCACAAATCGGAAAGAAAAATAATAAATAAAATAAAAGACAACACAAACGCCACTACTCAAACCCACTTGTTGCGTTATGAAATTCCCGATGAATATTCCTGCTGTTCCCCCCTGAAGGGACAAACGCGACGGGGGGGCGACGGAGGGGAACTTTGAACGAGCTGCGGCCGCAGTGACGCCTCAGCTCCGCCCGGTCCTAGTGCCACTCCCGTTAATGTGCTGTGTGGGGAAAAAACTAAAAACGCCGCAAAATAGCACAAACAGTGGTACTGAAGAGGATCCGGGCCACAGAAAAAATGTAATTTAATTAAATTCTAACTTTTTTTCTGAAAATTCTGACTTTTTTAATGAGAATTCTCACTTTAAACTCAAAATTCTGACTTTAGTCTTCTGAGATCAAAAGTAGTTTTTTAAAGAAAAAAAGCAAATTGAGAGATCAAAGACAGAATTCTGAGATCAAAGACAGAATTCTGAGATCAAAGACAGAATTCTGAGATCAAAGACAGAATTCTGAGATTAAAGACAGAAATGTTTTCTTGTGACCCTCATCCTTTTTCTGTACTGTTGTGAAGTGTTTACGTTTCAGTTTAAAGCTAAACACAGAAGATCTTTGATATAGACTTAACTTTCTTATATTTTACATATGAAAAATGGCCCATTTAAAGTGTGTATTTTTGTCTCACTGTTTTTAGTAAACACACACTCCCTGACCTGAACGCCTTTGCCAGCATGTCTTTGTTTTTGTCTTGCTATATGTTCCACATCCTACCCAATGATGTCTTTTCATCCTACTTACCAGTTATTATTTAGAAACTGTGGCGTACTCACTTTCAAACCAGAAAAGGAATTAGATTAATCACTCTCTAGCTTAATTTCTTTAAGAAACTGTAAAGTACTCACTATTTAGACCAATATTCTTCTTCTTGGATAAATTTTTAGATTATTATGCAGAGAGGCACCTGTTCTTCCAACCCAGAAATGGAATTAGACTGCAGGATACTTACCTATCAACCCTGAACATTTAGATCTAAAGAATCTAATGTTGATACTTTAGATCAACATTAGATTCCTTTTCTTCTTTTGCTCTTTCCTTTGGTTTGTTATTTTGTTTGTATTTCTTTTTAATTCATGTAAAGCAACACATGCCTTGTTGCTGAAAATGTGCTATATAAATTAAATTACCTTCCCTTATGCGTTATGTTCATTGGTGAATTTTGATATAAATGCCTTTAGGCCACATTATTTACAACCCTCCATAGGGTTAACATTGTAATAAAAGTTACTATACATTGCAGGTGTCAAATGATGCTAAAGTTAGAGTCTGAATCACAACTTCAGATTAACGTTAAAGATGATTTATTAATTTTAATTGTTTTATTTTACTAGAAAGTCAGCAATGAAATTAAAATTTTATTTTTAAGGGAGACTGGATAACCAGTGATAGGCAGCAGCTTAAAAAAGGCTGATTTTGTGTATTTTTTAGTTGTTTTGACAACATTTATTAATCTTTTGTTTATAATCTGTAATTTTTAGATTGGTCACATTTTGTGTAAAATGAAACATTTGTTTTATTCTTAAACAAACACAACATTCAGTGCTATACTTGCCCCAGCTCCATCCTTCACTTAAGAAAAATAACCAAATGCAGACTTGATTATATTACACTAGCTGTAATTCTTTCATTGAATCCAATGAATTTGGGTTCTTTGTATTTGTTGCAGAGTGAGTTTCATCATGAGAAAGGTTGTTTAGTTGTGTGTGGAATATAAACTCAGCTCTGACTCAAGAAAAGCTAAAAGTAGTTCAGGGTTAAAATCTGATCTACAACACTGACAGGATGGCACTTTTACATTTATTGTCCCAAAAACCTCAAAACAACCTTTTTTTGTTGCTAGCTTGGTTTTAATTATAAACCTTCCAGAACCAGGTAAAAAATCTTTACCAACCAATATATAAACAGAAAATACAACTAAAAACTCGAGTTCAATAAAACTTTAGAAGCATTGAAAACCAGCAGAGTTACAACTAAGTTAATTTTAGAAACGTTTGCTGCCTTTCTCAAGCTGAATCTGTCAACTAACTACTAAGACAAGATAAATTTTAGACAAGACAAAACCAAACCCTGTAAATTCTAGACACTAACAGGTATCATAGAATTGCACAAAAATCTGTGAGGGACGACGGAGTCCCAGAGCGAAATTCTGTGTGTGATTGTAGGATGTGAGTGGGAATAAAAACATCAGCAGGTATTTTGCTCCATATAACACAGTAGGAGTGTAACAGGTAAACCTTTATGGATGCAAACTCGACTAAAAACCCAAATATTTAGGATTGTATTTGAAAAGTAATCAATTACAAATTTATTGATGGAATCTGACTTAATGTCGTGTTTTGATTGTTGATTCTATGTTGCATTGTGTTTCTGTGTTTGATATTAAAGCACTTTGAAATGCCTTGCTGCTGAAATGTGCTATACAAATAAAATTTGATTGATTGATTGATTGATTGATTGATTGATTGATAAATGCTGCTGTCTATGAACCAATGGGTGACAAATATGGGTGGCGACAGCGCGACCACCAGCTGCGCTCTATTTCCCGCAAATTAGGATTTTTAAAGGAAAGGTGCTCACGGCTTCATGCGTCCGATTTATTTTGTGCGCCGCACTTTTCTAAATTTAGTGTGAAAACTGCGCAATCTTTTATGCATGAGGCCCCAGATCACAATGCGAAAGTTTGGGATGTGGTGGTTTGAGATTTAAATCACATACCTGCAGGTTACAAGTCTAAAGAATCAAGTTTGTTTTATAGAAAATTTAAAGCATTTGTCTATTAAAACCTGTGTTAGATTTACACATGTTGTAAACATGTACCACGCCAACATTTAGTTTTTACATCCACTGTTAGTGGAGTTGTTGCATCATGTACGAAATATGCAGAGCTGTTGACAGTTTGGAGAGGACTATTAAAGACATAGTTCATGTTAATCTGTGTGTAAAAAAAATCATACAATGTGAAATCCTTCCCTCTTATCCCTCTGAACAGGCTCGAACTCGTCCGATCTTCCCGCTTAAACAGTTTTTGCTTTGTGACCGGAGGCGACGCCTCGATTCTGGCAGCCAAACCGGTTCTGTAGAACATGAGGGGGCAGCGTGGGCTGAGAACATTTCATATTTTCACAAATATGCAAGCAAAATCCAACTCTGCAACCGATTTATTCATAAAACAACAGTATTTATTTTATTAAGGATGTAAAGAACATTCAGGTTTATACATTATAATTTTTATAACCAAACAATTGTGAAATTTATCAAATGGCAAACATCAAATTCAGAGAGAAAATTTTATTATAATTTACATTTGTGCAAAAACACAATAATCTTTACTGGATAAGAGCAATGAGAAGGCGGACTAGATTTAGAAAAAAAGACTGTAATATTACATTATGTAAAAATATATCACTGATATCTCTATACTTTGCATCAAAGGAGCCTGAAGGTCTTGATCAATAGTTTTTCTTTAATCTTTGGCTTCATTCATATTCATGTTCTACGAAGTCCTCTAGGTGAACATCACATGATACTAATATTTACTTATAAACTGAGGAAAGTGGGTAAAGTACACTGTGCTGACTCAGCAGAACGCTGATTTCCACACCCTTGATCTCGATGTTGGAGATGTGCACTATTCAAAACAGCAGCATGTAAAATTGAATTGAATTTCCTTCAATATTGTAATTTTAGGCACATATTACAAAGAATATTACAGTCAAATTTAAAAGTTGTGTTATTTTTAACCAACATGCTGGTTCGTCCCTTTAGATTAAAAGTCTTCAGTCTTATAGCAGCCAAAGTCCAAAGAAAAACATTGAAAGACCTACAGAAAGGCGTCCTGAAAATGCTTCGTAGTATTTTCATTGATAAATACTTGCTTAGTATTAAGAACGTATTTATAATAATATGTTAACACTTCATTGTCATCCATTTTGTTTTTACTTTGCAGATTTTAGTGTTGCATTTGATAGATTTGGATCAGATCGTTTTAATTTTTTATTAGCTTTTTAATGTGTCTGTTTTTAAAGTTTGATTGTAGAACCTTTAGTTTTGAATATTTACGTCTTCTAATTCTGATTAAGTTTAAATTGTCATTTGATTTGAGTTCTTATAAAGCACACAAAAAAAATGCTTTAGCTAATCACACCAAAGCGTTTTGATTTTAATTATCTTCTGTCCATTCATGGGGAATGTTGTTGCTATTTTTTATGTTTGAAAAATCTAAGCACAAAACAAAATAAAATAAGGAAAATAGTACAGATGTAGATGATAAAATGTGGCTCTTGATTAATTGATTGCGGTGCTATGCTGTTTGAGACAATTACAATTCAAATTCTACTTATGCTTTTTGGATTTAACCCAATTTTATAGAAAATATATCATAAGAAGTTTATGCTTGAGGGATTGTTGCTTTGACAACCTTTGTGCATTTACATCAACAAGATAATTTGAAACCTATGTGGACTGAAATATTCCAGTTTGGTAAACTTATTAACTAAATAACAAAGAGCATAATCCATGTCATCAGGGTTTTGGCCTGCTCTGCAGTTTACGTTCTGGTTTCGGTCAATTTTTATGTAAACATTTACATCAGTTTCTGAAGCTATTCAGTTATTTGTCACACTAGACATGCTTACGGTTAATGAAATACTGGATCATAAAGGTTACTAATCATTAACAGTAATGCTCTGAGCAGCAGCAATATTTAAAACTAGTCACTACTCTATCTGGGGCGAATATCTACCAAAACGGTCAACAAATGACCAGACTGTAAACACACGCCTACTCTTTTTCTTTCTTTTTTTTAAAGTTGCCATGTCCTTCACCTCAAGGGTTGAAAAGACCTTCCTTATTGTGGTTTGAATTAAATTAATGCATTTTGGGTTCTTACGTTCACACTGCAGCCTGAAGTGACCCAATTCCGATTTTTTAAAATCAAATCGTTTGTTTGTTGTTTTTTTTTTTTGCTTTTTTGGTGCGGTGGTCGTTCACACTTCAAATATATACCACCTGTATCTCAGATCTCAACTGCAAACGACCTAAAAGTGTCCCGGATGCGCAGTAGGGGGCGCAATAACATCACACATAGATGCAACATGGATGCTGATGGTGGAGCACAGTTTACATATTAAAGTTGTCCGATCGGAACCAGCACATTCACAACTTAGTCCTCATTAATCCTCGTCCGCCATGGTTGTTGTTTTTTCCTATCAATCGAGTATCAATGACATTCAGGTCACATGATGTGAACTGCAAATGAAAGTGCGCCGCTTGCGCAGTAGAGGGCCCAATGACGTCACACATAGCGTGCTCAGTGTTTGCGGAAGTAAACGTGTACGCTAACGGTGGAGCATAACTTACGATTTTAAAGTTGTTAAAATCTTGAACCTTACATCTGAAACCGACCGGAGCCATCATGTTAACAACTTAATCCTCATTATTGTCTGCCAAAGCCAAAGTTGTTGTTTTTTTCTCCCTTCTGGCGCGTATCATGTCGCAGAATAGTGACGTTTGTGGATGACGTTCAGATTCAGGTCACATTTAAAAAGCTAATCGGAAATCCAAGTGGCCTGAGAAGTATTAAAAAAATCCGATCTGTGTTGTTAAGACAGTCATTATAATATCAGATACAGGTCACATTAAAGCAAAAAAAAAGAAGAAAAAAGGGAATTGTGTCACTTCAGGCTGCAGTGTGAACACAGCCTATATTACATGCTAAGACTTTTTTTCTCTAATTCCACGTTCTACATTTGTCAGTTTAAAGTATGACGGTTCAATCAGAAGCAGTATGATGACCTCCCTCAATTAAAAAACAATGTTTGTCATCAATGGATTCAATCTGAAACCAGTGGAAATCCACTGGTTTGCCCGGTGAATCTCCTCTCCAAGGAAGTGAAGTCTAATGCTCACCCCAACAGAGCCAGGTTTTTGGACTCTACTTCCAAAATTTGGCAGAGGAGAGTATGAAACAGCCTGCATTAAAAAAAAACTACTCCATGGAGAACTTCAGGTTATTCAGTGCAGTGAAATGGGAGCCAGATCTTTTAGTTATCAGGCTAGTCTCTAGTTTAGTCTCTATATCTAGAGCACATAACACCAGTTTTAAAGTCCCTACACTGGCTCCCTGTAGCTCAAAGAATAGACTTTAAAATACTGTTGTTAGTTTATAAATCACTGAACGTCTTAGCACCACAATACATTAAAGATCTGCTGTTATTGTATCAACCTTCCAGAAAACTCAGGTTCTGGTTCTGGTCTGCTCTGCATCCCCAGAACCAGAACCAAACGAAGAGAAGCAGCTTTCAGCATCTTTGCACCACAAATTTGGAACAAACTTCCAGAAAACTGTAAAACAGCTGAAACACTGACTTCTTTTAAATCTCGACTAAAAACCCACCTGTTTAGAATTGTATTTGAAATGTAATCAATTACAAATTTATGGATGGAACTTGACTTAATGCTTTGTTTTTGATTCTATGTTGCATTGTGTTTCTGTGTTTGATATGATGTAAAGCACTTTGAAATGTCTTGCTGCTGAAATGTGCTATACAAATAAAATTTGATTGATTGATTGATTGATCTACTTAAGATTGTTTGCTTAAAGGCTTAATTTTCCAAGTGTAAAACATTCCTTTTTGATAAAGCTTATATTTAGAGCAACTTAGGTTTCCCCAAACTATCTCTCTAGCTATGCTACTATAGGGTTAGGCTGCTGGAAGACATGCAGTAATGACTACATTTCATTATTCTAGCTGCTACATTCTCCTACTACTCTCCAATTTTACACTACTTGCTGTTAATTCAGCTTTTAGCTTTATGTTTTCTCTCAGTTTTTCACTTTTCATAGACGCTACACCTGGTCTGGCGCTCTATTTGGCTGAGATATTGCTGCCAACACTTAAACATTCTCTATAGATGATAAACCTGCCCGTCTTTCAGTGTTTAACTCTGTCTCTCTCCTAGACAATGCTATTGAGTGAGCTTTAGCTTTTAAATTAAATTAAAACCGACTCAGATCTTATTTGTTGGGACTTGTTTTCCTCCCAGATGAAGCCACTAAAAAGCTACTACTTCCTTTAACTTTTTACTTTTCTCTGATGTAGAAAGTACTCCTTAATCAGTGCTTGTATCTTTTTTGTGTGTATGCTCTGTATTTTCACACAAGCCAGTCAGTCATGGTGGTTAAAGGGGAGTTTTTTCTCTCCACTGTCGCTACATGCATGCTCAGCATGAGAGATTGCGACACAATGTGAATGACTGTCTACTGTCGCTACATGTTGGTCTAAGAGGAGTGAATGGTGCAAGTCAGTGACTCAATATATTCAACATGGTTTCCTTAGAAACTTTTAAAACTAATTTGAATAATGAACTGAAATTAATGTATTGTTTGGTAACTAGGATCAATTGGAATCTCTCTGTATGATTAGACTGAACTCTCTTTTTGTGACTTTCTGCTACATGCTGTAAATAAACTGAACTGAATTGGGTTTGATTTGGGTTCATGCCCAAAACAAATCCTTGTTGAAGAATAGGAAGGCATCCCACTGCAGTGTAAGAATAAGCTATTAATTTGGCATGTTTCATGGTTTTCCCAAACTTCAATGATCATATGCAATAAATAGGATTGGCATTGTGAGGGAGGATATGGCAAGTTTTCAGGGGTCTTCATACTCAACTCCGCTGCTCAATCCACAAATTAATTTTTCTAGCAAACGTGGCACCATAAGAGAAATAAACAGACTTTTAAACAGTATAATCAACCCAGTGCAAAAGTCCTTAACATTTTTGTTCTGATCTATAAATGTAAAAACATGTACAAGTTTTATGTAAACAAAACAACATACCTCAGTTCACATAAAGAAGTAGACAGAAGCACTGAGATCATGAGACTTTTTACATAAGGCATCACAGGGGCACTGAGTGCAGTTTTGAGTTATTTTTTGTTCTCTGCTAGTTTTCATTAATTACATATAAACCTCAATCAAAAAACTATAACTTAAAAAACAAAAATGACTTCAGACAATTCATTAATGTACAACAGCTACATCAGGTCATTGAGGTGCATTATTCCCGTCTCCAGAAGTAGATCTGATCTACAGAGTAGCGTTGGCTAAACCTTTAAAAAAGCTCCAACGTTGTAGAGCTGGCAACACAACAGTGTAAACAGAGAACATCTCCACGGCTCCTTCACACGTTGGTGATTTCGACGCTCTTGAAGGTGTGCATGGGGCTTCCTTTGGCGCGGGGAACAGCGTGAACTCTGGCCTCTCTGGGCAGAGAGCCGCAGTTGCCATGGAAACCAAGGCCGCGCTCCACGGAGTGACTTTCTGCGCGTAACCTCAGCGGACTCTGAAAAGACGACACAAGAAATTAAACTGTTTATCTGGGGGTGGAGGGTGTTTCCTCCGGATTCGACGCAGTCCTTCCCCAACCTGTTGCTGGAGACTGCTGGCCAGCGGTCTGAAAAAAAGGCTTCTCTCTGAAAGAGAGGAAATTTTAATAAAATTTGTAAAAAATATTTTCTTCTCTGTTTTAGATAAAAGCAATTACATGATGTTGTCCATCTATGTTTTAAATTTGTGTTTGAATCCTGTGATATTGTGGTAATAGTACTGAAAGTTATACTTACCAAAGTTACCGAGTATTTTAGTCTAGCAAATAATATTAGTACAGTTTAAAAGACAAAACTAACAAGTAACTT
Source organism: Xiphophorus couchianus (assembly GCF_001444195.1). NCBI lineage: Eukaryota > Metazoa > Chordata > Actinopteri > Cyprinodontiformes > Poeciliidae > Xiphophorus > Xiphophorus couchianus. The sequence goes on along the minus strand of NC_040247.1, from coordinate 13,135,343 downwards.
CAGCACAATATAGGAGTTTGTTTTAACATTAATGAAAAACTTGTAGTTCCACTGGTAGATTATTTCACTTATAACAAAAGATTTTCCCCATGTTACAAATGAAATAATCTGCCATTGGAACTAAAATAATTTCATCCATATTAAGGAATTATTGGCTTAAAACAAATTATATCTTGCTGAAAAGTTACTTGAAAGTTAATTTTGTCTTATTTAAAGTGTACAAATATTATTTTTACTAGAAACTAGACTAAAACACTTGGTAAGATTTATGTTTTTGCAGTGTAACAAGAATCTTCCTCACCACTGGTTTCTGTTTTCTCAGCTGTTGTCAGTCAGTCGTTCTCCGTGATCTAACATCTTTTTTGGATTTCTCTACACCCTGTCGTGAATTTCTATATTTTTTATTTACTATTATAGTTTCATTATATATAAGTCTGCCTTCATGCCTCCATCTTGCATCTGATACAAAAAGGAAGATATATATATATATATATTTTTTTTTATATTAAATGTGTAAATTAGAAATAACTTAATTTAAAGAGAGTGAGGTGAATTGGGTGCATTTCTAACTCTATGCAGTATTTCCAGGAACTCAAAATGACCTTCCAAAATTAGGTTTATGTCTGTTTCTCATTTATTCTTCAGTTTAATTATTCTAAAAGGTTGATGGATGAAAAGCACTAGTTGTGCAGTGTAAAGGTTCTTGTGGAACAGTCAGGTATTTCCAGATTATGTTCTCTCTGCTGAAACAAAGAAATTGACTCCAGTCTGCAAATTAAAGCCATTGTGAGTTTTGAGATAATCTCCTAAAATCAAATTGTTGAGGTGTTTTATTTTACCCTTGTTAGCAATACTTGTGCTTTAACAAGCATAAAGGAACCAGTGGCTTCAGCTTTGGACTTCAGACCATTTACTGATAGGTGAGAAATGACAAGGTACCTTTCCTAATCTCCTGATGGACGACCTTTCATCAGCAAAGCGGTTAACAACCACAGGTGAAGAAGAGCTGATAACCTCAGAGCCCTGCTCTGTGTTACTGTAAACAGAGAGGAAAGAGATTGTTAGTCTTTTATGTGTCAGAGATTAACAACGCAAAAGAATTTATGGCAAGTTCCAGACTAGCAGCAATGTTAATAAATCATTTATTTACTGCACAGTGCTGAAGAGATGAACGTCACCAGCAGGGGGCAGAGTGTTTATGCTACCTGAGAGGGGCGGAGAGTGACTTCATTTCTTCATACAGGTGTCTGTGCAGCATGTGTTTGTTGCTGGGGATTCCCAGAGCATTGGCCAAGGCCTCTGTGTCGAAGGACTGGTCCAGGGCGATTACTGCACCATGAATGCCTTTTCCCTGAAGGTTTTCTGCAAACTCCTACAGAGAAAAATGAGGAAGAAAGGAGCTGTGATGGTAACAAACACAACACAGTGATATCACTGTGCCCAAACCAGGAAAAGAAAGCTTTAAATCCAGTATTTGTTTAGTGTGGGAGATGAAAAGTTTAACATTTACACTTTAGATACAGATAGATGAAATACAACTCTGGAAAAAATTAAGAGATCACTTAAAATGATCAGTTTCTCTGATTTTACTTTTTATAACTATGTTTAAGTGAAATGATCATTGTTCTTTTATTCTATTAACTGACAACATGTCTCTGAAATTACAAGCAAACATTTAGTATTTATTTACAGAAAATGAGAAATGGTCCAAATAACGAAAACGATGCACTGCTTTCAGACCTCAAATAATGCAAAGAAAACAAGTTCATATTGATTTAGAAACAACAATACTAATGTTTTAACTCAGGAAGAGTTCAGAAATAAATATTTGGAGGAAAAACCAGGAGGTTTTTAATGGGGTTCAGTGCAGTGGGCTCTTAAGTTTTTCCAGAGCTGTATTTATATCACAAAGGTGAATAAGTTTCAGTATCCTGTGAAGGTCTATAATTACAAAACAATGGTGGTGTGTCGGGTTGCTCCTACCTTGAGGTCTATGTCCTTGATCCACTTCATCACTCTGTGACACGTCCAGACGAGCGGGTCCCGGTTTTCATGCTCACATTTTAAGCGCCGTAATTGCAGGGCCTTGATAAAAATGAAAGAAAAAAAAACAGGAAAGAAAGAATAGTGACCTCTTAAGAATGTATTAAATTGACTCTTGGTCAGGCTTTGGTGACACATTGGCATAATTTTATTTGTTACACCCAACAAACAAAAACGTAAATTGAAAATTAAAACCTTGGTCCTTGACTCTTAAATTTTAAAGGATTAACAGATTTAAATATTTAATCAGCGTCTTTTTTGGCTAAATTTCCTGTCTGCTGTACAGTTATGTGATTTTTTGTAGCAAAGTCCATGACCTGACCTCTTTGTCGAAGCTGAGCATCTGCAGGAGCTGGATAGCCAGAAGCAGACTGGTCTGGTGGAAATGGTCGCCAATGTTCAGGAATCTCTCCAGGTCTCTGCGGCTGAGCGAGTTCAGGACCCGACCGTCCACTAAGTTGGTCTGGAAGGTTTGGGAGTACTGAGGCAGACCGACGTCACTCAGCCACGACGTCGAGACCCAATGATGGTCCAGCTCTGATGCTTTAGAAAGTCTGAGGATGGCAAGACACAGATTGGAGACTAAATATTTATTCCACCTAATGAATCAGAGTCAAACACCCAAAGGACTGAAGGACAGCAGGTATTTTATTAAGTTTCACAAGGACAAAATAAATTATTGATGAACAAGCCTCATGTTCAGTTCCAGTGAGGAATAAGAAGCTGCTAAAAGCAAAATGTATTTTCTATTTTCAGCAAGTAAAGTGAGAGAGAACTAGAATTTTAGAAATAACAGGAAGGCTGAATGCAGTACTCTGTTTTATCCTTTTGAATATTTAACCTCCATCTGTCATGGAAAATTATGAATTTTACAATTTGACAGCATCTGTGCTCCATATATAAAATGTTGTGACTTATCTACAGCTATATCTTGTTAAGTATCATTTACATGATTATTATTCACTTAATTTAACATGATTATATAAATTCATTTCACTTCCATTTTATTTTTATTTGACTCACTCAATAAAAATATTAATAGTTAATATAACTTCTAAAAGAAATCACGAATGAAAACCAGCCAAAAAAAAATATTAATTTATATTTTCCCCTTATTCACATAATACGTAATAGCATAATGTTAAAAGATGAAGTGAAATGCATTTAAGTGCCAAACATGATTTCTTTTGGAAAGGAAAGTGTTTTATTTTGAAGAGTGCTTAACCGGATCTGGTTTTATCTTGTCTTACGTTGCTAGGAAACCAAAGGTTCGTTTAAGGACTCCTTAAAAGATCGTTTTTTTGGTGCCGTTGCTTGTTCAATAAAAACTGAACATAAATGCTGAGGAACGTCAACCGAGCCTCCGTTATAACTTCATTGCGTAATATAAGTGACTAATAACAGCTAGAACATGACTTCTAGAAAAAAAGTAGCTTTGAATGACGATTTTAACTTATAATTCTCACAGGCTAAAGTTAGCTGAGGCATTAAAATCTAAAATGTGTGAAAAAGCAACGTGTGCTTACCCCTGCTCCCCCTCTGCTCTCCTGTAATCCTCAATGGCCAGCCTAACTTTCCTGCGGTGAATTTGATTACCGATACCCAGACCCAGCTCTAAATCCTCATCCGTCAGGCTCAGCAGCACCTAAACAGCCCCAAACCCCGATTTTAAAGAAAGGTTACGCTATTTTAAAATTCATAAAAACATAAAGAAAGGTCGTAAAAGTGAAAGTAAAGGCAAACCTTTCCACTTTTGACATTTTCTGAGCAGGCTCGGATGTACATGGGCATCCCCATGACCACCTCCATCCAGGCCTGGACGGCCCCCGCCCTCCAGTGGGACATGCAGGTGGTGCGGCTGAGCTCCGCCTGCTGGAGGCGGTCCAGCTGCTCCTCCCCGTCCGACAGGCTGTGCTGTGTGTCAGAGTCTGGGTGGGTCAGGAGAAGTTAGGGCGGCATACAGGAGAGGTTCAGGACCAGAGGGATATGGAAATCAAACACAGTGACGGTCTAAAAAAATCTCCTGAGAATGTCAGTTAAAAAAGTAAAGATATATATATATATATATATATGTATTAAAGTAAAGCTTAAAGTAAGATCTTTGCTTCCAGGAGCTTGAGCTGGGTTTTTGGTACCACTTCATTTGAAGGAGTGTGACATGATACTGTCATGCACATGAAAGAGTCTTCATAGATGTTTATGACTAATGAATAATGCAATTAACTACATTATTCAGTCAATAATGCTTAAAAGTGCAAAGGTTTTAGTGCAAACTTGAATTAAAAGTGTGTTTAAAGTCTATTAAAAGTGTCAACTTTGCATTATTTAATGCAAAGTTGCATTAAAAGTGTCATCGTTTGACTGTTTTAATGAAAACAAATAAAGACTCCTTCACGTTTATGACAGTTTCATATCTGTGTTATACACGCCTCTTCAAATGAAGTGTTACCAGTTTTTTCCCTATGAACAGATCCATCTCAGTAAATCAGGACATTCATTAAAAAATGATTTTAATAATTCACTGGGTTCATTACATGTTGAGTGACATATGTCAACAGTTTTTTTTTTTTTTTTTAAATGATTTAATAAGTATGAATTGTGGTGCACCGATTGCAATTTTGTAGACAATCGTTGGTCTTTTAAAAGCACGACCTTCCAATTCCCATTTTGGCCAATACTGATTTTTTTTTTCTTTTGTCTGAAATGTTGATAAATATAGCAAGAAAACCATTATGTTGGCAACAGTGGGATGATTATAGTTAATTGGAAATGTGCAGACATGACCTGGTGTCTCAAATCTCTCACTGCAGAGCAAAAGAGGACAGGGCATGCACTCAGCAGTGGCTCCTTCTGCATCACTTAGTGTGGAGTAGCATGGGAAATTTGTTCTCAAGTAGGAGCAGCACTACTTCAACACATTTTACTCAAGTAAAAGTAAAAAGTATTTGGTAAAAGGTCTGAGAAACTGATCAAAAGATCAATTATTTAACATTTAAAAATGACAATATCAGACAAAACGTAAAGTTACGTGGAGATTTTGGTATTTTATAGACTTACATGAAAATAATTCATAAAACTATCACAATTACAAAGTGTCAGTTTATTTCAATATAAAACTTATGAAACTTTAATAAAAACTGCAGGTGTGTGTCTGGTGACTTTTTGGTTAAAACATGTTTGTTTTCCATTCAGTGGAGTTACTCACAGTGGGTGCAGTTAAAGAAATTCCACTGAATTACTTAATAAAATAAATGTAACTACTGTCCAACGTGGTAGGAATCAATCATGTTGTGACTCTGCTGAGGTGTTTGTGTCCTTTAGGTTGCCTTCAGTGTTCTGGTGTCTCTCTCCTTCATATTGTCCATGATCCACTGTTGGGTTCAGGTCAGCCCAGTTTGGCCACTGACTGTGGAAACTTCACTCTGAACTTCAAGCAACATGGACTCTGTGCCTCTCAACTATTCCTGCAGACTTTGAGACTTTTATTTGTAAAAATGAAATCCAATCTGTTCACACTGAGTTCCTCTCCAGTTATTTTCCTCCTTGACAAAGATGAGACACTTTGGATGTTGTTTCTGGTGCAGCAGAGGAGAAATGTGACAGTTCTAGTCCGTGACCTGGATAGGTCCGTGAAGCCCTGACTACTGCTGCAGTCCTCACCTTGTGGATTTCTCCCAAACTTCCACCAATCCATCCAGCCTCTGTTTTCCCATGCAGAGTTCTGGGGGCGCTGGTACCACTCGACGGCCATTTTTGGGCCAGAGACGGTTCCAAGTCTCTCCCAAACTTTTACATGGAATTTGTTTCATAACTCTCCAAAAGCCACTGTCATCCCTGTCACTTGTGCAGTCATGTTTTCTGCCACACTTGCTCCTTCCACTCAACTTTCCACTAAGTCTGAACCAGAAGTGATCTGTACCATCTGTGTAAGCAACGCAGCGCAAACAAACCACAGAGAAACCATGGCTTCAAGACCAACAAAACGAAGTATACTGACACTCTTGACCAATGTGCAAGAGAAAGCTTTATCAACAAAATGGCTGCTGTAGGAATTGACCCGTGGGAGACAGAGAATGAAAACTATGTGAACTATGACATGGTTCACTACTTAGTGAACACGAAGAAGTGTGTAAACCACGGAGCTTCATGGCCTGAAATCCTACAGTCAATGTTTCAACGACTTTATAGAGGACATTCGTACTCTTCACATGAACGACACGGTTCTGGTGACTGGCAAAGTAAGTACTAACACGTAGGCCATGTTTGTCTTAGCTTGCAGACAAATGCTACATCAGCTAAGCTAATTTTGCTAGTTCGGTAATAAGTACTGCTACAGTAAATCTATCTTGTTACACTGATGTGGGTAGAGTACTCAGAAATTGTGACTGAGTAGTACTTGTAATATGCTTATACTGTTTATAAGTTAGATAGGAACGAGAAGAGAGCTAGAGCTAAGCTCATGGCTTGATTATTGTTGTCATAGCAACTACATAGCGACTGTCATGCCAGTTAGTTGTAGTATCTGTAGTTGTAGACGGCTGTCAGCTACAAAGCTCCCTGAAGTGTGACGTCACATCAATACCATGTATATGATGGGAAACGTGACCTTTAGTGACTTTTCCTCCTGGACTTTTCCCGATAGATTCCTTGTTGTTTTCATATGTAGTATGTGAGATTGAATTTATAATGTAAATGTTTTGCTTTTTAAAATCGAATTACTGAAGTCTTCGGACAGAGGCTTCTTCAAAGTCGCAGTAATACAGACTGCTACAGGAAATTGTTACAGCCAACATCCATCACCATCCACAATAACTGTTTGAAGAATTTTAATTAATATGAGTTAAAAGAACATTTAATTTTCCTCTGGAAAATTCTAATAAAGTATTTTTTAATTTGAATTATTTAAGCATTAAAAACATTTATATAGTTTGATTTAGTGAGATTCATCTGCAGTCGTACCTAAACTGTTTATAAATGTTTTTGTTAAATACAAAAATTACACCCTAAATCCACCAGATGGTGCTACAATATTTGTGTTAATGTATTCTGTTTTTTGTTGTTTTTGAATAAACTGGAGTTAACAAACATTGTTTAATTAAAAAAAGTCAGAATAGTCCCTCTGAACATGTCAGGATGCAGCTAGATTTGTCAAATTTGCTTTGAGTTTCACAGCTGGTTGTAAAGTGTTAATTATTATTGACTATCTGATGAATGTGACAAGACTTACTACCAGTAGGAAAATGCATTACAGACACAGGGATCATTCATAAAACCTCATGCTGCTGCCCATTAACCGCCTTTGTGAAAGACTAAAAACACTGACTCATCGTGAACCGACGAATCCAGGGAGATTCGTCTCCACATGCTGACACAAAGGGCTGCATGCAAATCCCAGCCTCACTGCAAACTCCTTCTCTCTCTCTCTCTTTCTTTCTTTCTTTTCTCCTCAACGAACAGCGACACAAACTTGTGTTTTTCTGAATGGACATGAGCGATATGAATAATCCCCGAGGTGCAGAAACAGACAGCTGGTAATCACAGATGAGGAGTTACTCACTGGTTTAGGAGGAGCTGCCATTAGGGAATGGCAGGAGGAGTGGGAGGAGACACGTTAGACTGAGACACAGGAACAGGATTACTCATGGAACAGAACAACGGCCACAACGTGTTCACGTTCTGGTTTTATTTTTAAAATAAGATTTTCATTTCAGTTATAATTCACTTGGAAAGCTCCTCAACATTTGACTGCAACAGCTGCAGGCAGATAAATATCAGGAATTAACTCTCTTTATCTCTTTTTTCCCCCCTCTTTAAATAAAATACTTCAATAGATTTCATCTTTTGCGCATGTATTGTTATCTTAATTTACAAAGCATTTTAACAGGTTTATTAGAGCCACATTTTCAGGACTTGAGGAGGGTGTGAACAAAAAATAAAATAAAACACAAATAGGAACATTCTTAGTAAGTCAGGGTGCAGGCATAGGTAATGCAAGGTTTGGTATAAAGAACGGGAAAAGTAACACAGAAGGGATGTTTTCATGTTGCTTAATTTGACAGGAAATGAACAGATATCTAATCAAAGCAACACGTAGGGACCATGCATGCATTTAAAGCACATTCCTTTGTCTCAGATTGGCACATGTTAGCTGGAAATGAGTCGAGACATTAACAGAGTTACATGGCTGCTGCTATGATGACGCCAACGGTGATGAGTTTTAAACTTTTGGCACTTTTTGCACATGGTTTGGAAAGCTGGCGCTGTGTTTGTGTTTTTAACTCACTGCAGTTGTGCTTTCCATAAAAAGGCTGTTGGTCTGCCAGTGGTTTTCATAACGTTTAGGGATGTCCCGATGTGACCCAGTCCGGGCTCTGGATCGGTCTGAATAATGGATCCGAAAGCGGCTGATCTGGGTCTCTCTGGTCGCCGTAGCAACATACACAGTTTAGCCCTCTGAGTCTAAGTTTCAACTCTCCGCCTGGATATTTTTGCTTATTTTAATTGTACGCAGTAATTTAAATGTCCTGTGAGTAATATACATATAATAATATAATAATAAACATATTGCCCCTAACAACTGGAACTTTCAATGTCAACCAGATTATTTTCACAATTTACCATCTATTAAAAGAATATCACATCAGTTTATGCCGGAGAAAAACCTGCTCCCTGCTACGGCGGGAGAGAAATTACCGTAGTAACCCAATATTGGCTGGAAAGTGCAACGTCTCCCCTTTCAGAAACCGTTGAAATTTTTCAGATAGCTCAAAGTGTCGTGGAATTACAGTAAAGCGAAAGTGACGGATGGCGACGCCGACACGTTCGGTCAAACAGGGTGGAAACAGAAGATGGTCAGAGGTGAAAAACTGTTTCCAGTACTTTGCTACTCGATGATCTTGTTTTTGTTAATATTTGTCATTTTAAATGTAGAGATTTCCTTTAACTAATCAAGCACTAACAATGTTTCTGTTATTTTTTGAGGGTTTTAATAGCAAAGCAGAACAAACCAGAAGAGTAAAAGTCCGGCTCTGATCCAGTTTTTAAATCTGTGAAGATGGTGGGACTTGGAAAAACTTGTATTTATAGAAGCAGTAGTTTTTGAGAAAATGGTCAGAAATGGTAAAAACCATTACTTCATGCTAAAAGAGTGAAGAACTGACAGATTTTACATGCACATGATGAGAGGGGCTCTGCATTACTGGTGTTTTTCAGAAAAATGTACTTGTATGGGACTGGTTCTCATTGGTTTTAGTCTGGCATTATGTGACAAAATAAAGCTATAAATACTATGAGTTTTTTCACAATCCAGGGCTGAGCTGTTTTCTGCTTTGACGTCTGAGTTCAGAAACGTTTGATGATTTTTTCTTGAAATTTTCTCAAATTTCATCTAGTTGACATTGGTTTCTCATCTCACAGCGGTACAGGAACAGCAGCAACAGAGAAAGGTTGTTGGTCACTTCAAGTTTCACTCGGTATTGATAAATACTAAACTGAAATGATCGATCGGGACATCCCTAATCGTTTTCAGTATAAAATGCAGGAGATCTTCAAACTTCCCTGCTGCACACAGTGTAATATGAATGAACACAAAGCAGATCAACATAAACTCCCACAGCTTTCTTCTAATGCTTCCTGTTGTGTTGCAGGAAAAAGGTTTAAAAACTGGCAATAAAAAAGAGAAATAAATGCTGCAAACCATGATGAAAGCAACTATAGAGTAACAAAACCCAGATAACATTAATATTTAAACACTATTTCTCACAATAGCTCCTATATGTACATATAAACAGCAGTCCTTCAAGTCTCTATTTATAAAAAAAAACATAAAACATGAAGACATTTAGAAGATAATACAGCATAAACATGTCTACACATTGTAATAACCCTGTATATATATTTATATGCATGTAAACATATATACATATGCATACATGTACAACTATAAATATATATATTTAATTTACAAACATACATTTTTCTTGGGTTGTGTACTGTACATTTACGGCGACAGCAGTCTCTGTTTCCATCCATCTCCTTCCTCCAGACACACACAGTTAAAACATGGGGATGTTCACATGTAACACACACACACACACACACCCACACACACACACACACACACACACACACACGCACACACACGCACACACGCACACACTCACTCAGCTTCACCAGTCGGCATCCTCCTCTATGTAATAATCAGGGGTGGCTGTACCATCAAACAAGCCGGGGTCCAGTGACTTGCGCTGCTTTCCTCGGGTGAAAACCCGTGACAGAGATCCCAGAGTCATCTTGTCCTTCTTCTTCTTACGCTTCTGGTCTTCTAGGTCTTCCATGGACTGAGACGGAGACAGGAGACATGCAGGAGCATGCAGTGAAAACAACCAACGCAAACCATCCAACACAAACCATCTAGCTTCTACTAAATTAAGTTTGATGTGAACGTTTTTGTTTTTGTTCATGAATCCAGGTAACAGGCTGATTCTGGGTTTGTCATCTAATGTCGAAAAATATTCAATTTTGCAATTGCAGTGTTTCCATTAAATTGAAATCCTGCGTGATTACGCTTAAGTCATTAAAAATCATCACAGAGACGGATGTAAACAGTTACATGAGAATATATTCATCATCTATCAGCCAATCAGAGGAGACGTTGGCCTCTTATTTGGGCATTACAGTGACAAGCTCCGCCTACCTGGGAGCGGCTACATATGCGGCGTTTTGGGGAAACTGTAGTGAGTGATTTTACTCAAGAGATTTAATACATTTGAATGACACACATCTTTTTATGACCTGCTGTGAGAGCTCTGGAGGAGCCAGGTGCGCATCGTCCAGAAAAAAAAACAACAAGCCATCATCCTTCTAGCACTTCCTGTCATCTTCTTCGTGGTTTCTGCCAGTAGTAACATACGGCGGCTGGTCATATGACTTATATGATGTGAAAAAATTTGTTTCCATTGCAATTTTGCAAAATATTTGGCTGAAAAATCACGTTTTTGTTGAAAAATGTGTTCAAAAAAATTATTGTTTCCATTAATCAAATTTCTTTTCATAATTTCCATTTGCACAATTTTATGGTTAATGGAAACGCAGCTTATGTTTCCTAATCGCCTACTTCCATTTAAAAACTACATTTCTGATAAAGTTTGTTTCTTTAGTTGAATTCATTGCTCTAACAAACATTTGATCACATTATTGGATCAACTGAGTCTGATTAATGTGGCATCAGGTTTCAGATCACTGAGGGAAATATTTAACCCGCTCTTCTTGACTAAATTGTTTTAATTCAGTTTCACTGAAACTAAGACCCAAATGGAAATTTAAAAATGTGCAAAATGTAAATTTTGAATGTAACAGGTCCTCCTCAAAAGCCTTTATCTTTGATTAAATTATACTATCATCGGTAAACTTATCTGTTTATTTACTTAGGTTTTCACTGATGCTTTGGATAAAAAATAATGTTACAAAAAGTCTGTTTTTAAAAGAAACGTTATTTACAGCAGATTATAAAACCATAACTTTTTTTTTTGACTGATGCATAGCAAAAACGTGAACAGGAGTAATTCAAAGAGCTTGGAAGTCAAAATATTTCTTTAAAATAAAATTAGCACGTATTGAGCAAACAGGCTGAAGCCACCAAGCCGACAGGACAGAGAAAGACACAAACCAAAGAAAAGGAAGATCAGAGAGGAAACCTCGTAACTGGGATTACTGGGAGTTCCTGGGGCTACTGGAGCATTTCTTACGTTACAGAGGGAGTGCGTCCGATGACGAGGCGAGTTGATGTCACTGGGCGTGGACGAGCGGTCCCCGTCAGCTGCTGAGGCGTCGGAGATCACAGACGGCTGGCGAGTGTGGCAGGGGCTGATCCTGACCACAGCTACACACACATCCACACACACACACATTGGAAATTCCCCACAGTTAGTTCAGAAAACCTCCAGAAAGCCCTCTGTTAGTTCGCTGACTGACGGAAACACCAAGCAAGATGGCGGCGCTGCAGGGCGGCGCTTACCCTGCCGGTCAGCGTTGTGTCCGTGGTAGAGCGTCTGCTGGCTCTGACGGATGGCGGCGGTGAGTGGCAGGTCGGCCTGCATCACCCACTCCTGACTGCCGTTCACCAGCGGCTCCGGCTGCACCACCAGCGAGTGACGCTTGGGGACGTCCTTCGTCAGCGTGGCCAGAGACTGCTTGGCCTGGGAAACCAAGACACACAACCGCAAACATCACAACAACTTAATTTTATTTACTTTTACTTTCAGACACAGATTTAAAACCCACAAACTCTAAAATGCTTAGTTTTAGCATCGGGAATAATCAATACTGTCTCAGGAATATTGATCAGATATTTAGGAATTAAGAAAGAGATTTGTCGTTGTGTATTTCAGTTTAAAGATCCATCAGGTTGGAGTAACCTTCCTCACTTAGATCTAGAAAAACACAAAATTGTATTTTCTATTTAAATTATATTAAGACATTTAAATAAGACACAACTAACTTATAAATATTTCTTCAGCGAGACCCTGAAGCTTGTTTTAGGTCAATAATTTCTTAATATTGATGAAAAAGTACCGGTTCTTTGGCAGATTATTTTACTTATTACGAGACATTTTTCCCATATCATAAGTGAAATAATCTGACAGTGAATCTAGTATTTTTTCAGAAATCTTTAAGAATTACTGACTTGAAACAAGCTTCATATTTTTCTGAAAAGTTACTTGTAAGTTAGTTTTGTCTTTTTTCAAGTGTATTAAGATGACTGCACTAGAAACAAGACAAAATTACTTTGTAAGGTTTTGTGTTTTTGCAGTGTAACTTATCTTCCTCCATCACCTCATTAGGAAACCATTTTTAGTCCAGGTTCTAGTGCAAATGTTAGTACAATTGAAATAAGACAAAACCAATTCACAATTTTTTAAAACAAGATATTGGAGCGTTTTTTCAAGTCAATAATTCCTTAATACTGATCGGAAAAAGTTCTAGTTCCACTGGGAGATTATTTTGCTTATAACAAGACATTTAATCCATAATATTCTGCTCTGGTTTAAGTATCAAAGTAAATTAGGTTGAATATTAAAGCATATCACTCTGTTCTTTAGATTTCTACCTGTAAAATAAATCATGTTGCTCACGATTTAAATTAATTGACAACTTCTGTTGATCTGTGATATAAAATCTGAAGTTTTAGGTTTGTTGTAACATTGCGAAATATAAAAAGTATGAGGGGAATTTACACGTTTGCAAGGCACAGAATACACAAATAAAACCCATAAATAAAAGAATAACAGTTTAAAATTTAACTAGTGAAGTTTACTTCATACAGCAGACCATACTAAGAAAAAATAAAAAGAAAGAGATTAAAGTCATAATATTAGGAGAATAATGTTGCAATAATATGGGAATAAAATCCTATTATATCAAGAAAAAGACAATAATAAGAGAATAAAGTCAGAATATTACCAGAATAAAGTCGTAATATTACGAATTTATTCTGGTACGACTTTATTATTGCAATATGACTTTATTCTCTTCATTTCATTATTTTTTTTGGTCATTCTTTATTTCAGAATAATTATGAATCCAACATATATGCATATGTATATCTATACATGCACATACATGGTTCATTTTATAACTTTAATCTAATATTTTTATTATTTTTATTTTCGTAGCGCTGCCCTAATAATCAGTGGAAACGTCAAGATTGATGACAACAGAGAAAAGGGATACTTTTTTCTGATCAGCTCTAAATATTCAGCTAATAATTCTTTGTAAACCACCTAGTTGTTACATTTTGTCACTGATTATTTTTTTACTAAGTTATTTATGATTTGAAGTCAAAACTGGTTCATCCTGTGAACTTTGAACACTTTTGTTGACTAAATTTTTCACAGGTCAGCGATATGCGTTATTTGCTCTGCAAACAATCAGGTTCAGGGCTGAAAATGAAATAAAAATCAGCTACAGAATCAAATGAAATGCAAAGACAACAAAAAAGTACAAAGTTATGCTTTTTCTAAACGTTTCCATCTTCGGAAACGCTCAGTGGCACCCAGCGGAGGGGGAGAAGGAAATAAGAGTCGACGGAATGATATTTAGCTACGGATTTGGCGGCGATGTGCCAACAAATCAGATCTGCACTGCAGCCTGATGTGAGGGTCTGTGGGCGGCTGCGACCCGCGACGGGAGGAGAGATTAATGGCTCACAGAACGGCAGCTGAACCTCGAAGGAGCCGACACGCTGCAGAACAAAAACACACACATCCTCCTGCTAACCAGAGGAAGTTCTCCATAGAACCCGTCCCGCCACCACTTTCACATCTCACGGATTCTGACAGAATATTTAACTGATGGCGTGCTCCCTCTGTGACTGCTAATGTTTACGATGACTCACCATGGTGAGCTCGGCCTCCAGCTCCTTAATCCTGTTCTCCTTCATGTCTATCTGAGAGCGCAGCATGTTGGCCTGCTCCGTGGATTCTTTGGTTTGCCTCCTCAGGTCCCATTTCTCCCGCTCCAGAACATCCTTCTCCTTCGCCAGGACTTTCACCGCATCCTCGCTCTCCTGCAGAGACGCACGCAGAGCAGTCGCTGATTAATGACGGAGCTGCTTCAAATAATCGCAGGAGCTACAAATGCAGTAAAGCTGCTGCACACTGCAAAAACGCTAGTTTCTAGTGCAAATGTCTTAGTACAGTTGAGATAAGACAAAACTAATTCACAAGCAACTTTTCACCAAAGTACAGAAACTTGCGTTAACTAAATAATTCATCAATATTGACTGAAAAGTACTAGTTCCCCTGGCAGATAATTTCACTAATAACATGTTACACTCTGTCACAGATTATTTATGATATGAAGTTATAAATAAACTCAGGGATCATCTCCTGAATTTTGAAAAACTTTTGCACACACATTTCTGTTGGTCTGTCAAATAAAATCACCAGAGTTTGTGGATAAAAATTGGGAAACTTAAAGGGGTGTAAATATTTTTTGGTAAACTTCAGAGCCAGGCTGCTGTTACCTTTCTGTGCTGGTCGTAGTTTCGTATGAACTCCCTCAGCTGCTCCTCTCTGCTCTCCAGCGTCGTGTACAGCTGCTGCATCTGATTCGCCAGCTCTGATTTTTCCACTTTTAGCCGCTTCCTGTCCGCTTTCATGGCTGCAGCACAAACACAGACAGAGACGCAACACAACACTGAGCAAAACACTCAAAAAGCTTGGAGACGGACAGAGGGTTATAAGTCAAGAGGAGATGGAAACAAAACCCAAACCCAATGTATTATATATGAGTGTGTGGAGTAAATTATGAGATTAAACAAAATACAAATATACATTTTAAAAAAACTATTCAAAAAGGAGCTTATTGGGACATATGTTGTATAGGATCTCTACAATATATAAACATAATTATATATGATATCTTATAAATAAAAATATTTATTTTTTATAAACAAATAAAAAAATAAATACTTTTGTATTCATTTTTATAAATAATTATAAAAAATAAATATTTATTTTATATTGTTGTATCGGCAAGATATAGAAGATATAAAAACTATTTTTATATTTACATTTAAAAATATTAACAATTTTTAAAAAATGTTAGATTTTTATATAAAATTATTGTTTATTTGTTTAAAAAAATAAATAAATGTGTAAATGTGAGGTTTAAGTGTCATTCAATGTGGGGATCATTTAAGTTTATCTGGTGAGGTGAGATTTAAATGTTTGAGTTTAATCTTCTACCTGCTCCTTTTTGAACAAATTAAGTCAATTTACATGATAATTAGTTTTATTATTTTTTACTTTTTGACATACATAAAGATGTGTAACTGCAGCTGAAAGCCACTGGGTGGCGCTGCGTCTTCTGTTAATGAAAATCTTCGGGTTTTTTTCTTTTTAAATCCACCAGAAGCAGCAGGTAAATCAACACAAAAAAACAAGAGGCACAGCTGGTCGCTTGGATTCGCCGGAGACAGCGTCTTCAGAAAGCGCGTCGAGACTCATCCCAACCAGAAGAACAACATCTGATCGCCTTTCTCCAGATCCACACCGAGACGCAGCAGCTGAGCAGCAGCAACAGGTGGGCAGAGAGACAGAAAACACGTCTTCCTGAGCCGCTGCTCACCAGACGGCCTGCACTTTCCACGAGCCGCGTGGGACTCCAGGTGCATTCCTGCTGCCAGAGACCAGAACCTCAAACCTGTTCTGCGGGAGTCGGGTGACGGTTACCGGGCTCCCAGTTCAACACCTGCGGCCTGCTGAAGTCTGAACAGGAATCCACCGATAATCAATCGCTTCTGTCGATCAGTTTTACTTTAATTCCTCTCATCGAGCACAAACATCTCATTTTGTTGTTTTTCCTCTTTGTAAACAACACATTTAACTAGTTTCTAGTGCAAATATCTTATTTCGCTTGAATTAAGACAAAACTAACATTAAAGTAACGTATCAGTAAGATATACAAGTTTGTTTTAAGCAAATAATTTATTGATATTGATAAAAAAAATACTCCAGCTCTGGAAAAAATGAACTTCATAATTATTCCACCAAATATTGATTCCTGAACTCTTCCTGAGTTCAAACATTAGTATTATTGTTTCTAAATGAATATGAACTTGTTTTCTTTACATTCAATCAATCAATCAATCAATCTTTATTTCAGACACAAAAGAGGTCCATAGTAAAACAAAAAGAAAAGAAAAAAAAAAAACAAAAAGAAACATGACAGTCACTGAGCCACAAATAAATGATGACGCCAATGTTTCCACAATCTTGAGAAAAATCTCGCTGTACTAAAAACAGGGTTTACTAAAATTGCTATTATATTATTGTATGACACGGGTAATCTACACATACATTTATACATGAGATTCCTGAGCGCAGCTGCACATGTGGGAACAGCGTTATGTGCAAACATGTGGCTGGCACTGCTCCATCTAGGCACTTTGAGTAGGAGCCTCAGGCCATCATTGTATGCCACATAAAGTTTGTGCAGGCTACTTTTTTTTATATCTTCGCCATAGATGGGCTGTGTAAAATGAAGTACAAAAAACTTTAAAAAGAGCTACCTTCACAGAGGATGAACACATACCAAACTTTCTGATCAAAATATTAGCCTGTGCATACATCATGCAATACTGCCTACAAATGTCACGATCATCAGATAGGTCATCAGTTATGTAATGTCCCAGATATTTAATTTCATTGCATATATTGAGGACAATGCCAGATAAAGAGAAGTCAGGGGTTATCAGATGCTTATCTGCTCTACTTCTAACAATCATGACATTGCTTTTCTTAGCGTTATATTTGACATCAAAATCACATCCATATTGGGAGCAGACCCTTAGTAATTGTTGAAGGCCAGCACTATATGGGCATAAGATTATTTGAGGTATGAAAGCTCTGCATCATTTTAGTTATTTTGACCATTTTCATTTAAATAAATATCATTTTTTTCAGCTTGGCATTTCAGAGACATGTGGTTAATAGAATAAAAGAATATTGTTCATTTTACTCAGACATTTACCTACAAAAACTAAAATCAGAGAAACTCTTTTAATTTTTTCCAGAGCTGTATATACATTAGCAGATTATTCCACTTATAAGATGGAAAAATTGTCTTGTTATATATAAATTTATCTGCCAATGCAACTAGAACTTTTTCACAGAGATTAAGGAATTATTTACTTAAAACAAGCGTCTATGTTTTGTTAAGTTACTTGTAAGTTAGTTTTGTGTTAATTCAAGTGCAATAAGATATTTGCAGTAGAAACTAGACTAAAAATACTTGGTAATATTTGTTGTTTTTGCAGTGCAGGGAAGATCCAGTGATCTCACTGATATGAAAAAAAGCTCCTGGCTGCTCATCAGGACGACACCCACCTCTAGGAACGAGGAAAATCTGAACGACTTATGATCCAATTAAGTTCATATTTGATGACTTTTGTTGTGAACTGATGTCGCATAAATAAACCAAACTGAACAGAACTAGTGTCACATGAGAGACTCTTGATATTATTCAGGGAGTAATTTACATTTATTCCTAATGAGGCGTGTCAAAGGTCAATGAAGTGAAACAAACATGGATGTTCATCATAATGACTTTAAAACAACAGCACTGGTATTAGTTTCTGTTCTGAAAGTAAAACTACAAAATGAAGATATTAAAATGCAAGATCATTATTTGATGGGTTAAAGTATAATAACACAATACTGTCTTATTTGTGATTATAATGAGGCATTAAACTGACTTTTAACACAAACAACTTCAGGGATGTTTAAAAAAAAAAAGGAGTAACAGTACACTGGTCATATTTCAGTATACTACTGGCCATACTTCAGTATACTACTGGTCATACTTCAGTATACTACTGGTCATATTTCAGTATACTGGCCATACTTCAGTATACTACTGGTCATACTTCAGTATACTATTGGTCATATTTCAGTATACTGGCCATACTTCAGTATACTACTGGTCATATTTCAGTATACTGGTCATACTTCAGTACACTACTGGCCATACTTCAGTATACTACTGGTCATACTTCAGTATACTACTGGTCATATTTCAGTATACTGGTCATACTTCAGTACACTACTGGCCATATTTCAGTATACTACTGGTCATATTTCAGTATACTACTGGCCATACTTCAGTATACTACTGGTCATACTTCAGTATACTACTGGTCATATTTCAGTATACTGGTCATACTTCAGTACACTACTGGCCATACTTCAGTATACTACTGGTCATACTTCAGTATACTACTGGTCATATTTCAGTATACTGGCCATACTTCAGTATACTACTGGTCATACTTCAGTATACTATTGGTCATATTTCAGTATACTGGCCATACTTCAGTATACTACTGGTCATACTTCAGTATACTATTGGTCATATTTCAGTATACTGGCCATACTTCAGTATACTACTGGTCATACTTCAGTATACTACTGGTCATATTTCAGTATACTGGCCATACTTCAGTATACTACTGGTCATACTTCAGTATACTATTGGTCATATTTCAGTATACTGGCCACACTTCAGTATACTACTGGTCATACTTCAGTATACTACTGGTCATATTTCAGTATACTGGCCATACGTCAGTATACTACTGGTCATACTTCAGTATACTATTGGTCATATTTCAGTATACTGGCCATACTTCAGTATACTACTGGTCATACTTCAGTATACTACTGGTCATATTTCAGTATACTGGCCATACTTCAGTATACTACTGGTCATACTTCAGTATACTACTGGTCATACTTCAGTATACTGGCCATACTTCAGTATACTACTGGTCATACTTCAGTATACTACTGGTCATATTTCAGTATACTGGCCATACTTCAGTATACTACTGGTCATACTTCAGTATACTACTGGTCATATTTCAGTATACTGGCCATACTTCAGTATACTACTGGTCATACTTCAGTATACTACTGGTCATATTTCAGTATACTGGCCATACTTCAGTATACTACTGGTCATACTTCAGTACACTACTGGTCATACTTCAGTACACTACTGGTCATACTTCAGTACACTACTGGTCATACTTCAGTATACTACTGGTCATATTTCAGTATACTGGCCATACTTCAGTATACTGGTCATACTTCAGTATACTACTGGTCATACTTCAGTACACTACTGGTCATACTTCAGTATACTACTGGTCATATTTCAGTATACTGGCCATACTTCAGTATACTGGTCATACTTCAGTATACTACTGGTCATACTTCAGTATACTACTGGTCATATTTCAGTATACTGGCCATACTTCAGTATACTGGTCATACTTCAGTATACTACTGGTCATATTTCAGTATACTGGCCATACTTCAGTATACTACTGGTCATATTTCAGTATACTGGCCATACTTCAGTATACTGGTCATACTTCAGTATACTACTGGTCATACTTCAGTATACTACTGGTCATACTTCAGTACACTACTGGTCATACTTCAGTATACTACTGGTCATATTTCAGTATACTGGTCATACTTCAGTATACTGGTCATACTTCAGTATACTACTGGTCACACTTCAGTATACTACTGGTCATATTTCAGTATACTGGCCATACTTCAGTATACTGGTCATACTTCAGTATACTACTGGTCATATTTCAGTATACTGGCCATACTTCAGTATACTACTGGTCATATTTCAGTATACTGGCCATACTTCAGTATACTGGTCATACTTCAGTATACTACTGGTCATATTTCAGTATACTGGTCATACTTCAGTACACTGGGTTTCCATGTTATTTTACTGAAGCCTCTTATTTACATACCAAAGGTTGATTTTCCACAGTGACTGGGATTAAATTAGATTAAAGTTTTCCTATTTTAGGTCATTTTGGATTAACACATCCTTAAATTAACTGGTTTCCGTACATTTTAGTTTAACATTTGCCCTTTGAACTGACTTTTTGTGTATTTGAGAGTGTAAGTTTCATTTTGTTCGTCCTGTGTAGATTTAAAAAAAAAAAAATCCACCAAACAATTTCTGTTTGTTAAAAATAATTGTAGTTGCACGTTGCATAATCATGACCCTCTAAAAAAGAAATGGTCAAATCAAAACTTTGAAGCAGAAAAACTTTCATGGTATTGACCAGAAAAATGATTAACTTGAAGAGTTTTAGGTAAGGTTGTTGCAAAAAGCAATTAATCACATGATAAATAAAAATTATCTTAATTTCTAGTCTGATTATTAATATTTTTGAAGAGCATCTTTGGTGACAGAGTTCATAATCCATTTTATTTATAGTTATGATTTTGTCAGATTTTTTTTATCCCTGTTTTGTTTATAGTTTTTAGTTGTCATGATTTATTTTAGATATTTAAAATGTCTTCCAGTTCTTTAGGAAGAAACAAAACAAAATTATAAATTGACAGTTAAACAAAACTTTAAACAAAATTAAAATTTATTGCTCTTTCACAGGGTGAACTTGCATTATTATATTAAATTACTTGAAAATGGTCTCAGAACAATAATAATCTTGCACTCAGCGTGCGGTCAGTTGCTGGAGGACAGTTTATCCTCCAGCAAACTTTATTTTGGGTGCTACAGTGAACAAATTTCCTGAAAACTGTCTCAGTTATTCTCCCTCTCCTGATGAGCTGTTTATTTTGAACCCCAGCTGTGTTTGCTGGAAACAAAAGGAGCGCGCTGGACGAGGTGACTCTCCTGACCTTGTAAGGCTTCCTTGGCGCGGTCCAGCTCCTGCTCCTTGTCACCAAGCTGGGCTCGGAGCTCGGTGGCAGACAGCAGGTTGGCGGAGCAGCCGCCCTGCGTCTCCTCCAGGTCTTTGCTCAACATGTCCTTCATTTGCCTCAGCAGGTGGACCTCCTCCTGAAGCTGGACCACCTCCTCTCGCAGCAGCGCTGAGGGTCAAAACGAGCAGAGATTTAAAAAAACAGACACAGGACAAAGAGTAAAGTAGAAGGACCTGGGAATACCAAGAAAATCTTTAAGAAGATGCTTATTAAAACCAAAATAAATGCTCGATAAGGGTGCACCGATTGAAGTTTTCTGGACGATATTTCCGACCTTTAAAAAGCACGACCTGCTGCCGATTCAAATTTTGGTCAATACCAAGTTTGTTTTTTTTAATCAGAAATGTTGCTAAATACAGCAAGAAAGTTGCTGAGATGGTAACTTTCTTGTTGCCAAGAAAGCCAGGTGTTTGCACCTGGTGGGCCGGTCTATAGGTCAAACCTCTAACTGGGGAGCTAAACGGGACAATGGTTGATTTCTAGATCTTTCCCAAGGTTAAGATCGGCTTCACATGTAAGAATCGGCTGATCACCAATCTCCCAAAATGAAGGAAATCTGGACCGATTTACTCAATCTTTCAAAAACGTAATCATAAAAAAGTTCCAAGGCTGAAACTGCTGATAGATGGCAGTGAAATAATAGCATCGCTGCAAAAACACAATTGTTCAAAGTATTTTTGGTCCAGCTACTAATGCAAACATCTGAGCTCACTTGAAATATGACAAAACCAACATTAAAGTAACTTTTCAGAAAGAAATAGAAGCTTGTTTTAAATCAATTATTTCTTACAGTAATAACCAATCCCACTGGCAGATTGTTTCACTCACGATGAACCAGAAACATGGAGAAGCAGCATTCAGCTTCTATGCGCCACAAATCTGGAACAAACTTCCAAAAAAATGCAAAACAGCTGAAATACTGAATACTTAAATCTAGACTAAAACCCAAATTTTTAGAGTTGCTTTTGAATCACAATAAATGAAACATTGATCAACATATTTGATGATTTTGGTGATGGCACCCTTGACAATGCAACGTCTGTTCAGCTGTTGACTGGTGCTTTTATTCTGTAAAGTACTTTGAACTGCCTTGCAGCTGAAATAAACTTGATTGATGATATGAAACTAGAACATTTTCAAGAATATTAAGGGATTATTAACTGAGAAGAAGCTCCTATATTTTGCTGAAACGTTACTTGTAAGTTATTACACTTAAAATAAGACAAAACTAAGATATTTCTAGTAGAAACTGGACCAAAAATATGTGGTAATGTTTTGTGTTTGTGCAGAATATGACTGCTTCATGCTGTGTTTTCTGCCTGTCTTGTGTGCTATGCCTCCCAATCAGCAAAGGAAAACACCGGCAAGCAATCAGGAGCAGGAAACTAAGGAGACGACACTCTGGAATAAAGAGTGATCTCATCTGCTGGTGCAGGCTGACAAGCTCGTGCAGCCAGAGCACAGAAACAACGAAAAAAACGTCCAATAAAGGAAACCCATACCAGCAACAGTGTCATAATGATTTATATTGGGAACGGGAGATGGAAGGTCTGTTCCAGGAGAATGCACGCTTTTTATAAGGGGAAAGAAAAATGAAAAAAGGCAGTCAACCAAAACATTCAGCTTTTGGAGGAAAAACCTGAAATGATGAATTCAGGAATTCTGGAAATCTGACTGAACACATGTGCAATCCGGAAAACATCATCTGAGCGATTAATGGGATCTAGAGAATGGAGATTTATGAACCTTAAACAACGCACAATGAACTACTCGCATACAGTAAGTACAACACAGCAACGCCGTTTGACATATTAGAGGAAATTTAGCAGAAACAAGAATGGAAATCTCCGTAGATAGCTGCATGGAGCTATATAAGATTACTGAGGAAGCAGAAATGCAAAAGTCTGCATGTGCGTGAATGAAAATGAGAGAAGGTCTCTGCAGCCAGACGCTGCAGCAGCTCCGATAAGAGGCGCAGGGACAGTCCATCGCTCTCTGTCATGACAGGACTGTGGAGAGCCCAGCAGGCTGCGACTAAAAGAGTTACATCCCAGAAAGAACAATCTTTCACGTCCTTCTTCTGGTTCTGATCCACTTATTCATCTGTTTAGCTGCAGGGCTCAAGCTTGCCTTCGCCTTGGGCCGAGCCGGCAGCACCTTTGATCATTCAGGACGTTTTGGAGGTTTTTGCCCTCCGTGTAATTTTGCAACCTGTCGCCCTGGCCATTAAAGATCAAACAAGAGAGCCAAATAAAAGCGGTGAGGATTGTCTTTATATCATTTCAGAGAGGTTTCATTCTCTAACCTTTTCATCAGTGTTGGCTCAAGTTTGGGAGCCGAAAACGTAAATTTCAAGATGTTTATCCAGTGTTATCTATGACTTTCAGCTAAACCCACACACTGCAAAAACACACAAGCTTACCAAGAAGTTTTTGGTTTAACTTTGAGTGCAAATATCTGAGTACACTTAAAAATAAATTGCAGTGTTTGAATAATCCAAAATAATTCACCATGTGTATTTTTTTTTTCCTTTTTTTGTTTTGTTTGTGAGACTTCTCTTTCCTTTCCCTCTGAATTATTTATGTTAGATTATAGTCTTAAAAGTTAATGTAGAATACTGGTTTCACTGCAAAAATACCAAATATTACCAAGTATTTGTGGTCAAGTTTCTACTGGAAATATCTTAATGCACATGAAATGAGACAAAACTAACTAGTAAAATTTCAGTAAGATATATTATTTTGTTTTAACATCATTATAAATGAAATAATCTGCCAGAGAAATTAATACTTTTCATAAATATTAAGGATTATTGACATAAAACAAGCTCCTATATCTTGCTGAAAAGTTACTGGTTAGGTAGTTTTGTCTTATTTCAAGTTTACTAAAATATTTGCACTAGAAACTAAACAAAGAATGCTTGGTAAAATTTGGTGTTTTTGCAGTGTGTCAGTGAATCTAGCATTAACTTTTAAGGCCATAATCTAACATAAAACAGGGTTTAAATAACCCAATATGTTGCGTAAACAAAAGGAAAGAGAAGACACAAAACAAAACAAAAATACACACGGTGAATTATTTTGGATGATTCAAACAATTTAACAACCTTTTCACTCTTCTCTATAGGTTAGAGCTGCAGCGTACACAGCAGATACCTGAGCTGGGAATCTCTACAGCTCCTCCAGAGTCAGCACATTATTCTTACATTATTCAAATGGTTAGATATGAAACATTTTAGTAACATCCAGTAACAGATTCATCCACCAAATTTACCACGAGCCTGTCGGCTCTCCTTGCTGAACTCAATCGCAATAAAAGTAAAGTTTGGGAGAATGTGAAATAGTTTCACACAGATCCGTTGTATTTTTCTGTATTCTAGGAAAAAATAAATCACGTATCATTACAAAACAGAAAAATAGATCACGGCCTTTACAACTCCTTTTGTTTAGTGCAGGGAGGTTTGTTTGTCGCATGCTGACAGCAGGCAGCCCAAAGACAAGAGCCGTCATCTGCTGGCAGTCCTATTTGATCAGGACCAGATCATGTAAACAGTAAAGGCAGGATGCTGGCTGATCCCAGCTCAGAGTGGCGGCGCACTGAGGCCGGTGAGCTTTCAGAGTCCTCCCGCATGAACAGAAAAAGCCACTCATCCTCCATCTGATCGCCGGCGGATTCAATGAACACCAGATTTAAGCCTCTCATTAGGGCCGGTCAGGAACAGGTAACCTTTTTCCCTCTTGCTTTGCAGCCCTGTCAAGATACACACACCCACACACACACACAGCTGAGAGCTTATAGAGGCCGTAAGCTCGTGATTAGAGCTCAGAGAAAGCAGCGAAGGTGAAGTGAGAGTTGGAAAAGTGTTGATTGGTGGTCAAAGAGCTGAACTAGTCTGCTGTGAATGCGATGAGGGATTAAAGTGGTTCTATTTATATACATGAAGGATCACAGATGCCACGTGTGCACTGGGCTGGAATATTGGAATGAGACGCTTTTTATTAGCAAAACCAAAATAAAGAAAGATATTTTTATAAATGAGTTTGTGACTGACTGGAGGGTGAAAACTAACATGACCTGAACTGGGTCTCTCAGGGCGTTTCATTCAGAACTTTGGAGGCAGTTTTGTTCACTAAGTTGACCTGACTAGACCACAAAGAAAGGACTAAGAAATCTGCTACTCTACTTAAAAAAACAGAAATACATTTATGGAGAAATATGTCAAATGAAATGTAAAATAAGCGATTTCAATTTTAGATGTTTTGCATTTCAGAGGACAGCAACCTAAAAATACATTCTGCTTTGGTTTATTTAAGCTGGTTTGTTCATATAAGAGGAGATACAATCACTATTTGACATTTTTAAATGGGACCTATAATACAAACTTCACTTTGTACATGTTTTTATTTTTCACTGGGGGTCACAACTGCTTCTGAAAAAACATAAAAAATCATAAAAAACAAACAAAAAAATTGGCAATAAGTTAATGTTTTTTGGTGTCTAGAAAATGAGCCGTTTCAAAAACCTCCCGATTGTTAAGTCACGTTTCACCGTTACCTAGCAACCCCAGCCAAGCCAAGCCCGTCACCTAGCAACCCAAAAAGATCTCCAGCACTTTGGGTCATCTGGTTTCAACCCAGTATGTAGGGGCGTGGCCAGCAGCAGCTCATTTGGATTTAAAGTGACAGGGCCCTAAAAAATACACAGAACTAACCAAACAAAAATCTCATTATCTAAGAACGATATTGTACATGAACATGTTTGGTAAAGCCCACATATAAATTGTAGCATTGTAGATCACTTTTAAATAAAAACAGACATCTGTCATCAAACATTTTTCAAACAAACCTAACACTGCAATAATCTCAGATTATAACTAGAGATGCACCACTGTGGAGTTCCCTGACCGATTTCTAGCATTTTCAGTTTAGACTAGCTCAGGTTTGTTTTAGCTTTATGGACTATAATACATAAAAAAGAAAGAAGATGTGCTGTAGGGTATTTGTTCCGAATCCAACATAAAGTGAAGAAATTACAAGATAACCTTTATCTGTGCATCAAAACACAGTCAGCTGTGATCCTTGGGGATTTAGGTTTTGATCATTTCCCTGTTGTTCATTTATATTCTTAATGTAAATATTAAGCTCATTTATTTGCATTCATTGTTGTCAGGACGTTGTTGCCATATTGTTCAGTTTCTTAGTTTATGTTGTTTTTTATTGTGAAGCTTGATTTTTTCAGTGTTTCTTTTTGAGTCTTAGTTCAGCTTCTTGGTGTTGATTGGTCTCCTCCCTCAGTTTTCCTGCTTTGCTCCAGCCATAGCTGCTCCATCTCTCCTCTGATTGTTTTATTTTCCGGGCCCTGCCTCAGTGTTTAGGGATTTTGTCTGTTTCTTGCTCTATTCTTCTGCCTGAACTCCATAACCTGATCTTCCTGCTAGCTTTTCAATAATAAAGAAACTCTGTTCTTCACAAACCAAGCAACAATTCAGTCAATAATACACATTATTACGTACAGCATCAGTATAACTGTCTGTGATTTGAGAACTGAACCACAACTGGATGTAAAAAGTAGATTTAATCCTGTGCAGCGACAGCAGACTGCTGTTTTGCCCTGAGGAGCTGTGATGAACGCTGCTGTCAGTTTTCCGTCTCGGACTTACTGACAATTACAAATCTATGTAATTATGGTGAGTCCCCCTACTGATTTCTGTCATGTACAACCCAGAGGTGCTGGTTCTGCCCGTTTCTTTCCTCCGAGCTTGTAGGTACAGGCACTGAAAGCTCGATAATGAGGTCACACGCAATGCATAACGCAGGATTGCAAACTTTTCAGAAGGTAACGTTACTATTGACAGGGTTCTGCTAAAAGTGTCCAGGTCACAGTTTTTAAAATATCAAGCTTTCTCTCATTTTATGAACTTCTCTATATTCAGGAAAAACATTTATCTGCCTTTAAAACTAAACTTTTAATCTTCCTTTTTTTAAAAAGGCTTTTGATAATGTCAGAGTGTTATCCATGCGGCGAATAAAACAAATCAAATTGACCTTATCCGTTCTTAGAAAAGCACTTTTTAACTTTTAGAAGTGCATGAAAACATCCTTTATCATAAGTATTACAGCAAACAGTGATATTGTGAGCACTTCCTTGTAAAACAGGTATTGATTGTCCCAACTGCCACATCATATTTGACATAAAAAAATATAAGTGTAGTTGTTAAAAACTGGTTCTGTATCTCCTGCAGGAACGTTGATCTCTTTGGTCAAGCAGCTTTGACTTTCATTGAAGAAAACTAACAACATTTCAGTACAGAAGTCATTAATGCCATATGAAAACAAAAACAAACAATAATTGAGGTTATAAGGTGACACAAGTTAAAACCTTTTCCTCATTCACTGAATAACTACGTCTGATTAGGATCATACTACATCGTTCTGCTTCACGAGGCTGAAGCCGGTTCTGATATCAAAGTACTACATCTGCACTTATAGAGCGCAAATAGAGGATGGAAAATTACACAAACTGTATGCAAAGGAGGAGATTTACTTATTTTAATGTCTATTAACAAAACTAAAGTTACATATTTCCTTTTTCTGAATGTCTGAACTGATCCTTCCTAGCTTCAAAGTAGAGAAATACTGACAACAAGATATAATTAAAGTAAATATGCAGCTTTGGAAAAAGATAAGAGATCACTTAAAATGATCAGTTTCTCTCATTTTACTTTTTATAGGTTTATGTTTGAGTAAAATGAACTTTGTTCTTTTATTCTCTGAACTACTGACAACATGTCTCTGAAATTACAAGCAAATATTTATTATTTATTTGCAGAAAATGAGAAATGGTCAAAATAAGGAAAAAGATGCAGTGCTTTCAGACCTAAAAGAATGTAAAGAAAACAAGTTCATATTAATTTAGAAACAACAATACTAATGTTTTATTTCAGGAAGAGTTCAGAAACCAATATTTGGTACCAGGAGGTTTTCAATGGGGTTCAGTGCAGTGGGCTCTTCATTTTCTCCAGA
This sequence comes from Xiphophorus couchianus, assembly GCF_001444195.1. Lineage (NCBI taxonomy): Eukaryota > Metazoa > Chordata > Actinopteri > Cyprinodontiformes > Poeciliidae > Xiphophorus > Xiphophorus couchianus. The sequence continues at coordinate 13,106,953 of NC_040247.1, read as the reverse complement.
GCTGTAAATGAATTACAGGAAACTCCACCTATTTGCAGTTCAGTATTTGCAGATTTACCTTTTCATACATGTTTTTGTGGAACATAACTACAAATTATTTGCGGAAAATTTTTTGAAAATAGTTTTTTTGTTGAGCATTTGTAAAATATATATAAAAAAGCAGCTTTAGAAGGTAAAATATATACTGTATCTTTCCTACTGCTAACATGCTGTTAGCTTGTCTTTGCAAAGCAGCCAATCAAAGAGCAGCATTTATTTTCCTTGGTGCTGATTGGCTGATTACCCAAGAGCAGAAATAATAAAGACAGTAGATGTTAGCTTCTGCATTAGCACTACAATGGTTTACACTTAGCGTACCAATACATATTAAAGTATATTTGATGTTTGATCTGTTAAAATGAGCATTTCTAAGTTAATTCTGCTTCAGGATGAACTTCATTTGAAAGAGCTGCTCTCATTTTATTCCTTCAAGCGTTTTACAATCAAGTTAGCATAAATAAAGTCTGTATTCCTCTGTTTAAATTTACTTTAATAGAGCTGGTTTTATTTAATAATGTTGTTGATATTGTACTATGTTTTTTGTTACTAACTGTATTAATTGTGTTGTCAGCACTGCAAAAAACACAAAATCTCACCAAGTAGATTTGAAATAAGACAAAACTAACTTACAAGTAACTTTTCAGGAAGATATAGGAGATTGTTTTAATTAAGTAATTTCTTAACACTGATAAAGTACAAGATACATCAGCAGATTATTTCACTTAAAACATTCTAACATGTTATTCAAAAAATAATCTGTCAGTCGAACTCCTATTTTTTCATAAATATAAAGGAAATGTTTACATAAAACAAGCTCCTACATCTTGCTGAAAATGGACTTATAAGTTAGTTTTGTCATATTTAAAGTGAACTAAGATATTTGCAGCTTGACCAAAAATACTTGGTAAGATTTTGTGTTTTTGTTCTTGTAAAAGACATTTTTGATTTGAAGGCGTTTTATTCCGGATAAATAAATAAAAGGCATTTCTAAGTGTTTCATGTATTCATCTATATTTATATTTATATTATATTTAGAAATGAAAACCAAAAAAGATGGTTCATTCTTTTCCACAGTGGACCGAAGGTGAGGCGGCCCATCCACCTGACCCAGTTACTCCAGCTCTTCAGAAGAAATGGGTCAAAACTCCAGCAAACTACTGTGAGAGTAAGGAGAAGTTATGCAGTTCAAAGGCAATGCTATCAAACTCCTCTCGTTGTGAACGCCACACCAACCAAAGCTGTTTTGGGTTTTCTTGCCGGTAAGACGTTGCTTTGTTCTTCTAACTACATGCCTGTGATGCGCTATCTCTGCAAACCGGATGGGATGTTTTGTAATCGAGGTAAAGCTCCAGCATGAAACTGGTGAAGCTTTCTATCAAACTGACTGAGAGGGACATCAAAGCACCGGCATTTAATGCCGAATTTTCCCACACAATTTTTTATGCTGTAAATATTTACATGTAGGTAGGATTTAAATCAGCGCAATGCTTACCGCTAAATTACAAAGAGTTTGGACATGTGTTTAGGAGAGATACAGAAACAACAAAGTACAAGAAAGTTTCCTGACAACAGCTCCTCTGAAATGTTAAAATTATTCTCTGCTTCCATTTCTAATAGCTATTTCCCAGAATGAAGCCATAAATGCATATTTTAACAGCTCAGAGGCTAGGCGTATAATTAAACACACTTAGGTGTGTCGCTGCGCTGATGACTTAAAGTGTCAGCCTCCTTGAGGGAAATTGAGCTGACATTTTCTCTGTAATTACTGAAGAGCTAAATGATTTGATTACCAAATTCCTTATTGCTTAAGTTCATCTTGGAAAAAAAAAAACACGCAACATCTCAAAATCACGGCAAAAACACAAAATATTACCAGGTTTTTGTTCCTACCGCAAATATCTTAACGCACTAGAGATAAGACAAAACTCATAAGTATTTTGTCATTTTTAAATTTTATTTTTAAATATATTTTGTACGGAAGAACAGGACATTTAATGGGATATCCTAATTTTGTCAAAGGATTGGAAACAAATCAGCTGATTTATTCTGCAGAAGACAGCGGCGTGCTTTAGCTCCTGATTAAACCCATCATGCAGCAAATGATGAAGCCTTGACACGCCAGAATAAGAAGGCTGGGCAGAGACTGAGAATACGTTAGATATGTACATAAATCAGCAATGATTGTATCATGGGCATCATTTTAATGAGAGCCTGTCTGAGTAATACAAAGCTAATATGCTGAAGTATTGAAGACGCAGCGACTGGTGAGTCTCTGACCTTTACTCCGCACAAGAAGCAGATGGATAATCCAGAGATTTTAAATAAATGATCCCTTAACATGATTCTTTCCCTCCAAACACATTTATTTCTGGAGCATCTGCCTGGAAAATTTATAAATTTCCCAAAGCATTAGCTTGAAATTTCAGTATGTTTAGCAAATGGGTCATTATAAGGTTGTAGAGTTTCTTAAACTGCAACTGAATAATGTAATTTCCTACTGTGGTTCAGAAAATACAGTCAACAAAAACAAAGTAAACCTCAGGATATAATAAAACCATCTGGTCTTTTCCAGGTTCAAATATTTTAAAATTAAAAATTAAAAACACTCATTATTGATCAATTAAAGATGGCAGCAAAATGTAAAAGAAAAACTAAGTTTCTTTTTCTGCCTTAATAGGGTTTTCTGGTGATTAAATAATTTCATTAACAATCCATTAAAGAGGTGGGAAGTAACTAGTTAAATCTACTCAGTTTGATTTACTTGAGTAACTTTTTGGAAAAAGAAAACAACACTCGGAGTACATTTACTAAACAGTACTTCTAACCTTTACCTGAGTAAATTTCTCTCATTCACTGAATGAAGAACAGACAAGTTTTATCCAAATATGACCTTTAGACAAAAACACACAGTTTATGTTGAAGTGAGACCTCTCGTTTGTACACAAGCTTTGTTGTAGACAAAAACACACAGTTTATGTTGAAGTGAGACCTCTCGTTTGAACACAAGCTTTGTTGTTCTAATGTGACGTTTAAAAGTCAAGTGAAAATAAACACTAGAAACTGTTACTGAAAGTATTACACGAAGTTCTATAACATACTGTAAATAAAGTGTTTCTTCTGCCTGAATAAACAATACTTTTAACTTATTTATTTGCATTTTTTAAATTTCTGACTTACAAATACCAGAAGTTGCACATAATTAAATTTTTTTCAGCTTGATTAAATCATTTTAAACCACCAAATCAAATGTTATAATCGATTACTCAGTACTTAAGTTGAATTTTTACAGAACAGTTTTTCACTCTTCCATGAGTAACTTCTTAGATGGCTATTTTTTACTTTTATTTGAGTAAAAATATGCCAAAATAGAGCTGCTCTTACTTGAGTAATATTAATGGGGACCATCTCTATAAAAGCAGGAGTTCCTGCAATCTGCTGGTCTGCAGCATTCATGCATTTGTTAATGTAACGCCAAAAAGAAAACACATCAGCAATGACCTTATAGAAGCAATTTCTGCTGCCTCTCAATCTGTGAAGAGTTATAGACAATTTCCAATCAACTTGAGATTCATCACTCTACACCAGGGAAAGTTATTCACAAGTGGAAAACATTTAATCAAGTTTTTATGCTCCACAAAACCTCAAGGTCAGACATGCAATGCTCCAAGACGCAAAACGCCCAAGAGCTAAATCTAGGCCTTGGTTATAGGTTATTAAAATTAAAAATTAACTACAACACAATAAGAAAAAAGACAAATGGTTTGTTTAAAGAGTTGCAGAGAGAAAACACTCTTCTTTCTTAAAAAAAAGACAAGCGCACGACTGCAGATTACTGTGACTCGAAGTACAGCTTAAATGTCTCAAATATATTCTGGAAAATACCATGAAGCAAAACTCAGAACCTTCTCAAATAAACACAGTTCCTTCTGTAGTTTCCTGCAGCGTTTCAAGCCCAGGAGCGCAGGCTTACATCTGTGGGATGCAGCGATTAGTGGGTCTTTTTAACATCAGCCACAGGTTTATTTTTGGTGTCTGCATTGTTCAATTGCACTATAAGCTGAGGACTGACAGGAGCAGTCATGGGTTCAGTGTGGAGGCAGAACACGTTCAGAGCAGAACTGCTGGTATCAGAGCTACAAGGAAATACAAAAGAGCCAGAAAAACAACAGATATTCAGAGTGTTGATGATCTGACATTCTTAGATGTGTTGAACCTTCAGTGCAGCACGTCAAAGTGATACGAGCTTCATAAATAAATTCACGGCCCGATTCCTCCAGTGAAACGTCACTCTGAAGCTGCAGGCCAGTGACTGATCAACCTGTTATAGCCCTGCTCAAATGGGTAAATAAATAAATTAACTTTAAACCAATTGTGTATGTCGCCGTTTGGTTTCTGGAGAGTTAAAAAATTCAGCTTTGATTTTACTTGGTTAATTTTATCCGTTAGTCAGAGCAATAATTTATAGAAATGTTACAAAAGAGGTGTCAAGCTCACCCACCATAGCTATTAACGTGGTCGTCTAGACAGCCAGGTTTACACTCGCACATAAAAATGGCTGTAAACACAGCCGTTCATGTTTGAAAAGCAGAAGTCGAGCCTCCAGCACAACCAACAAGAACGCATGAAGTGGTTTCCGAATGTTAAGTGTAACCCTTATCTTTTCCAGTAGCCATTGAACAGAGCATGCAGCAGTAAAACCAGCTGACCTAAGATGCTGGACCTCTACTCCAGCGTCTGGAGTAGAGGTCCGTTGCTAGGTAACGGGTTAGGCTTTGCCTGGGTTGCTAGGTGAAGGAAAGTGGCCTGCTGGTTTGTGACGTTATAATCAGGAGGTTTATGAAACGGTTCACTTTCCAGACACCAAAAAACAATAACTTATTGCCAAAAATCTGACTAGGCATTTTTTTAAGTGTTGGGTTGTTTTTAAAAACAGTAGAAACCCAAATGGAAGTCTAAAAATGTGCAAAATGTGAATCATTTAAAAAAGAAACATGATCTGAGCTCAGGAGAGAATACTCAGTGAAGAAAACGTTGTTGTTACTGTTAAAAAACGTATTGATGAGTGCTTGAGTGACGAGGAAATTTTAACTCATGTATAGTTAATAACTACAGTATGTTCAAGTCTGAATTCCTTCGGTTTGGGAGTAAAATGTTTAGTTCCTGTTCAACCTGCACCAACGCGCGAGTCCTACACAGAAGCACAGTTGTGTTTGGCAGATAAACAGCCGAGTTTTGGCATGAATTCTCCCCCAATCATTTCTGCAGAGCTTAATTTGTTTCAATCAGTTTATTTACTTCTGTTTTATTGCTGATAAAGAAACATGCTCGCCTCCTTCCTGCAGAGTCAGAAAAGGTTTTTTTCCGTCAACATGATTTACTCCCTGCATGTAGGAGTCTTGCTCCACCAGTCCTTTCACGTTCCCATTGCTCCTACACACACCTTCTCTGGAATAAGCTCAAACTCTCTTTTGGCAAACCCGCTGCCCTCAACATCTACCATAAACATTCACTTCCTCAATTTGTTTCTGCAGTTTGAACATTCTCTGTTAAACGCAGACATTTGCAGACATTTCTAAATCTGTTCAGACAGGAACGCAGACCTTGGTGATTTCTGCTACATGTGCATTTCTCTTCATGATAAATGTGCTGAAAATCTATGAACAGAAACTGTGCATTCATCTAAATTCATGCAGTCTAAATCCATTTCGTACGAGGATCCATTGGGAAACAGCTTACACAAACTAATCACCTCTGGGTTTACATTACAACTGAGGTCAGAGCAGAAGAGCTGGCTGCAGATAGGTGTAATTGATTCAAACATTTATTATGTGCAGATTAGGCAGACTGCCAAGGATGTGCCACTAGAGGAACACAAAGAACACGAACAAGGATATTTAATTATCTAATACAGTCAAGAGCTTCGTTTCACCAAACCTTCATTTCACTCTTACATTGTCCCCAAAATAGTTTACATATACCTCAGAAAGTAGGCTCAGTTCAGATATAAATGACCAGTTAATAATAAAAACTGAAAAAACTGGCCACTGAAACTGGAAAAGGCATACGGGGAGGTTAAAGGTCGATCTATCCGGCTGTAAAGATTCACCTTCTCCAGTCTGAATGAGTAATAAATCCCTGCAGCTCCTATTTTGAAACCATTTTGTGTCTCGACCCAATAAAAAGAAACAGAAGTGAATCATCTGAATACAAACAACTACCAAACAACTACCAAACTACAAAAAGTGTATTTTCTAATTGGTAATTTTGTAGATCAATACCTCTGTTTGCTAATCTGTAATGTTTGTGTTGTGTGCTCTAATTGGTGCATAAAAAAACATTAGAATTTGGGGATTTAACTGTACAGATTCAATTCAAATAACAATAAAAGAATGTAAAACACAATACACTGTAAAAACATACATTTTTACCAAGTATTTTTGGTCCAGTTTCTACTGTAAGTATCTTGGTACATTAACACAATTAATTTTTTGTTGTGGCATCACTTGGTTGTGTTCTGTGTTTGTCTTTATATCAACTTTAACTAATATGTTTCTTTGTTTTTTTGTTTGTTCTCTTTGCTTAGTTAATTGATTATTTTGTTAGTCTGTAATGTTTATTCTATATGGACTAATTGGTGAATAAAAATTTAAATTTAAATAATACATTTGGGCTTACCTGTACCAATTCAATTCAAAGCACAATAAAAGTTGAAGTATTTTTGGTCCAGTTCCTAGTATAAATGTCTTAGTACACTTGAAATAATTCAAAACATGCAAGTAAATTTTCAGCAAGAAATAGGAGCTTGTTTTAAGTCAGTAATTCCATAAAATTTATGAAAAATTACTAGTTCACTGGCAGATTTCTTTACTTATAACTAGTATTATTTTCCTTAATACTAAGGAATCACTGACCTAAAACAAGCTCCAGGTTTCTTGTTGCTGTTTGTCTTAAATGCAAAATGTACTTACGTTTTGGTAAAGTTTTGGTTTAATTACTGCTCTGAGTTTGTTGATCTTTTATGGCCTTTCTAGAGTCTGTATACTCCAGTTAACAATTAATCAATTGCTAAACTAGTTGCCGACTATTTCAATAATTCATCATGATTAATCTGATCAGTTGTTTCCATGTTGAACTTGGAGCTTTCCTGACTTTGTGATGTATAAACTTATTTAAATGAATAAATACATTTAGAAATATCAGAATGGAAAGAGATCAAAACAAATTGTTGAGCGTTCTCCCATCCAGATTCTTTTCCATGTGTTTGTTACAGAAAGAAGAGTGAGATAAATGGGTGCCTGCAGCAGCGAATCTGTTTGGTACATAGCTGCTGTAACCTCCCACGGAGTCTGGAGCTAACATGAAAAAACAGAATAGATGGAGGATTAAAATCTGCAGACCGACCAGCCAGCAACACATTTACCCTTTTGTTTAGAATCTTGTTAGCTCATAAAATCAAAATGCTGCATTTCACCAGTTTTACTGTCATTATCAATATAATGTGAAAATGTTTGCTACGTCAACAGACACCTTAGAAATGACACAAAGCCACACCGAGTGAATAAATCAACAAAGAAGTAAGATCCATGTAAACCATGGAGGAACAACGTGGCACTGTGACTTGATTCTGTTTTGAATCTGCAGCAGAGACTAAACATCTGTCAGCCTCAGAAAAACACAGTTTATGAAACCAAAATGATTTGATCCACCACCTCAGGCACTGCAGAAAATGGGCTTATACTGTACTTAAAGCGTGACTGTTTAAGTGATCGGTGCAGCTGTGATGTTGCAGTCTGACATTTTGAAAGCCTGACCCAGAGGTAAAACCGAAGTAAAACACAGAACCTAATTCATATTCAGCATGGACGAGCGCGCAATGAGAACGGAGTCAAAACTGAACCAAATCATCCAGATATTGGTGAAAAATGTGATGCTAAAAGTGACAGAACCTTCTGTACCGATCTTCTCCTGCAGTGAAATATATAAAACACGAAAGGTTTTGGGTTCATCCACCTCAGGAAGAGTCCCAAGGAAACCACTCATGATGTCAAAGCAGCAACGAGAATTCACCAGAGATGGAGCAACTTCTCAAGGGAACGGCAAAGACGAAAACATGCTGCATCTCAGGAGCTTAGCATCAAAATGAGCAATGACTGTCTGCTGGAGAACTGTCAAATAATCACGTAACACAACATGTACTTATTGTTCTTTTACTTAAACTTCTCTAAGACTCTACTGGAATGCACCTGTATCTGATTTCTAATTAAATGGTACTTCAAACATTTGACAAAGTGTTGTAAATTATTTTTTATAACTATAAGTTATATCTTTCTCCTTTTAGAAATTCTTGAATGTCTGATATCATCTACTAAAGTCATAAATTCACAATAAACATCTGTAAGAGGATAAAAGATCATCTACATGGACGTGTGAGTCAGCAGGTTCACAGTATCTAAATCTTAGGCGAAACACATAAGGCTGGAATATGGGTTTGTATTTGCATAAATCAACATAAGATAAAAATGTAGAACAATAAAATTTCTTTACCATAAAGAGGCCAATAATCACAAATTAAAAATAAAGAACTACAGGCCTGTACAGGGCAAACAAGGATGCCATGATGGTAACAAGAAAAAGTAGAAACACATGAAAAAAAAAACCCAAACAGATAAATATGTTCTTATTCCTTCACATTTACAAACTAACTTTGCTTTTGCGTTGAATATTTTGCTCCTTATAATTAACATTACCAGGCAGAGATTTTCCTTTATTTTACAGGTTTATTCTTCAACTGACCACATAATTTATACACTTAATTACTTGCTTCAGTTTCAACATCCAGCTGGCTGTCTCTAATTTATTTTACACCATATCTCTGTGTTATAGTACCATATTTAGTTCTCTTATCCTTTGGTAATAAATAGTTTTGCGCATGTGAGACGTCTGCAGAGCTACAAAGCTCAAAGTCCAACCCCAACAAACATTTTCTCATAAAACTACTGAACTTTCACAGCATCAAATGTTCTAGATCATATTACAATGGAACCAAGATGGTACTCATGTGGTTACCATGGTAACACATAGAGCTGATCCATTCTTCCTAGACCTGCAACTAACAATTCTATTAGTAATTAATTTTTCTACCTATTATTCTGACCATTAATCAATCGGATTTAAAAGAAATTGGCAAATTCTGCTGATTATTCATTAAAACACTTAAGCTTGTTTTATATAATATGAAAAACCTGCAAATATACAAATAATTTGATTCCTTTTTAAATAACAGATTAAACATTATTGCTTAAAATGCAACAACACCTGATCATTTGTAGCAAAGGATGCATCTGCAGCTAAAAATTACTTCTAACATCAAGATGCGAGAATCTCAGCCTTCAGATTTAACATCCTTATAATGCAGGGTTAATTTGTTTATATTAAATGCAAAATGTTTGTATTTCTTGTACAATTTTGGCTTAATTACTGCTATTAGTGTGTTGTACCTTCAGCAAATTGCCTTTTTTAGAGTCTGTATTCTCCAGTTAACGATTAATCGATTACAAAATTAGTTGACGATCATCTCAATAATCGATTAATCCGATTAATCGTTTCAGTCCTGCCGTGTATATGTCTGTCTGTCTTGATATGTACATATTTTGATAGTAAACATTAAAATGTGCAAATGACAAACATGATTTAAAGAAACATAGCCCTATTTTGAACTACTGTTGTTTTGGTCATTTGAAATTTATTCAAGATGACAGATTATAACAATATTTCTCCATCCAACAGTTGATATTGATCTTCATAGAAAACACAGTAAACTAAAATAATTTTAAATTATTTGCTGTCAATGCAATTGTAAAAAAATCACAACCCACACATGGTTGGTATTATTGACTGAAAAAGTCAGTCAGATAAAAAAAACAATGAGAAGTGCTAAGGTACAAAACAAAAAGACTGTTTTCATAACGACTGATGGGTTTTGATTATGTTTACAAAACATCCAGCAGAGAATAATACTAACAATAAAACCTCTTCAGATGAAAAATGTCAAAAAAGTACTCAAAATATTTATACTTCAGCAAAAGTACTCAATTTAAATGTCAGAATTGTAAAATCTCTTATTTAAACTGTGTAGAAATATCAGGCAGACATTCTGTTGGCACAGAAGATTGATTAATGAAACTAAGTCATGTATCCAATAAAATAACTAACTTATTGAATGTAAGTTTCCCGTTGAGGAGGAGCAACAACACGTTCCTAATGGATGAGTCCAGCGGGAGAAAATGTAATCTCCACCTCTTCACACAATAGAGGCGGACGTAATTTATGAGGTTAGTCACAAATCCTGACTCACATGGAGTTTCTCAACTGAATAATTTTTCATATTCCTGTTACGTAATGTACAGATAAGCACCTCAAGCAGATAAACCCAACACACACACACAGCAACAACCCGTTTCTTCAGCCAGATTTGCCTTCCTTTCAAACATAAACTCACCGGCCTTCCCCTCCTCCTTGTTGGACCTCATGTCCTCCCCGGCTCCGGCTCTGTTTGACTCCACTGTCAGCTGTGGTGTCAGCTCTCATATCAGGTGAAAAAACAGAAAGAAAGAAAGGAAACACGCAGACATGTAGGCACAGAGCGGAGCTCTCACCATTCAAACCTCACACACTGCTCTGCTGCAGCCGGCCGCTCCCAGCTCAGCTCCATCAGGCTCCACCCAAACAGGTAACCAGGAAGTCGTCACCTCGCTGACTCTCTTTTATGGGTTTCTTTGGTCTCTTGGTGGCTCTTCTGTCTTTCCCTGGACACACCCAGAAGTAGCCAGGACGACACGCGCCCACGCACGCCTGAGGTTTCCATCTGTCCCCCATGAATAAAGATGGGACCCAAATCTCACCTGAGGGCTCAGGTAGATAATCAGGCGTGGAGCTCTTACTCCACCTGACGGCTGACCCACGAAGAGGAAATCGCTGCCAAGAAAAATAAAATCCACTCCAAACCCGTTCACCTCTCTGAATCTGATGTTTACATCAACAAATCCCTGATTTAACTCTGGCCAGAAGTTACAGGAAGTCAAACTCTGGATGTTTTTAAAATGTAACTTTTGTACAGCATTGAGAAAAAATGTTCTTACTTAAATGTTTCATATAATTGCATAAATAGAGATAACATTACTACATGAAAAAAAATAGTTTTATATAATCACTCCCTCTACATCACAGGTGTCCAACTCAAGGCCCGAGGGCCACATCTGGTCCACCATAAGTATTTAAAGTATTTAAAAATTGAACATTAAGACAACAGTTGTATGTTAAAATGTTATTTTATCAGTCAAATAAAATCAGTTTTCAAATCACAACATCAATGTGAAAACACGTAAAAAATGTTTTTTTAAATTACTAAATGAAAGCAGAGAAATTTTAACAGTTTGATAGGACGTTTTCTCAGTACATTGTGACCTGAATGCCTGAATAGAAAATGAGTTGCTGCTGCAGAACCTGAACAACCTGCTGTAATCCTGCTTTCCTCTGGCTAGAAAATCCTAAAATTTATGCATTAGGACAATAATGGAGCTGAATGGAGGTTTAGAAGTGTCCTAGTCAAAGTCTGGACACAAATTAGTTTGATTTGCTGTAGAATGAACAAGCCATTTGTGTATATCTTAAAAATAAAATCTACAATTTTCTCCATACCGGATTCAATTTCCGATTTTAATTCATTTCTTTTTTCTTTTGAAAAAGTGTCTTTTATTTCAAACATTCTGTGAATTGAGTATTAGGATCAAACTACATTTTGTTTTGTTTAATTACAAGAATGTTGTCATAATATTAGCAGAATAAAGAAATAATTTTACTACAAGAAAGTCTTGAAATCACAAAAAAAAGACGTTTTAATGAGAAAACAGCTTGAATAATTAAGTTGTAATTATTACTTCAATCTCCAAATATTAAAACTTTATTCTCGCACTAAACAGCTATGTTCATGTAATATTATGACTTTCTTTTCAAAAAATGATAAAAACAACTCAAAGTCCAAATAAATAGAAACTGTAAAAAACGCTCGTCAAGCAAAATGGCCGCCTTGGACGTATGGAAACCCAGTGATGGGAAAAAAATCCAGATATTCCAAAAATGTATTCTTCAAAAAAACAAACATGTTATTAAATGATAAAATTGATTTATCACTCAGTCTTTAATTAAATTGAAACCATTCCGTAAAACTCAGTTCACCGTTTGTTATAGAGGCAGTTTGGTTCGAATAGCCTTTTTCCTCTTGTTACATGAAATCATCATTTGAAACTGCATTGCGTATTTATTCAGACTATCTATGGCTGATTTCAAATACAGTCCTGTGATATGATCTTGTTACCAGTGTGACAAAAACACAAAAACTAAAGACGTCCTTATGCGAGTAAACACGTCTTCACAGCTCTGTACGGATAAAGATGTATATGCAGTTCCTGCTTTAGAGCAAATCGCCTCAGCTCTGTCTGCATACACAGAGATGTGTTTATTAATATGGGCTTTCTGTGTTATCTTAAACCCTGCGGGCGTTTGATTGCTTTGCCGCTTGTTGCTGACTGAGGTCAGTCCGTGTCGTGTCAGAGGAGCGCCGGGATGTGAGCGGACAGAGTAAATAAGCTTATTCCTCTGCCGTTTCACCTCTTTCTGCCGCGGGCAGGGAAAGGCAGGTGGTTTTAAGCAAAATTAATTCAGCCTGCAGGGTCCAGCTGGATAAGAACTCATAACAGAGTTTCGGGTTTATAAGCACTTGAGCGACGCAGCTGGAATACTAACGGGGTAGAATGGTGTGCATCGAGTAGTTTTGGTTAAATCCTTTATATTTGTGGACTTGTCAGGTGTTTGCAGCAGTAGTATCACTTCTGCTGCTACATGTCAATGGTTGAGATTTAGCTTTTTAGCTTCACTCCAAGATCAGATGTGATCTAACCAAATAGTTGTCGCATGAGGCAATGCATCTGCCAATCACTCTGACTGCTCCAGGATCACTGCCAGACAAAGTGTTGCAACAGAAACTCTCTTGCTGATGCGTTACTTCATGTTCGTCTACACTGAACTTATCATATTCAGTGCAAAATATTTACAATTTAATGACTTGAATGAAGTCCAACTTTTTTCACCTGATCAGAACAAATGTTTATTGTTTTGTTGTTGTACATAAGTGACGAAACATTCACTATGATCTCTCACGGTTCATCGAGGAAAACGATTCATGAATACCATCTGGAACAAGAAAATTAATAAAGAACTTCTCTAACATTGTAATGTCTTTCTCATGTTTGGTTTAGACCGAATATACATCAACTTTTAGTCTCTGTGAAAAATGAACAATGAGTCAACTTCTACTTTGACAAGTCTCTCTGCTTTTATTTAAGTCAATTATAATTTAGTTGTGTAAAACTGCCACAATGAATAAAGTTCATGTTTTCTTCATAAGCTTTAATTCAGTTCAATTTAAAAACGTATTTTGGGATAAAAAATAGAGAAAAAGTAAAAGTAAAAAGGTTTTAAAGTAAAACACAACACTTAAAACAACAACATAAATATAATCGAGCTCCAGGAATGTCGATTTAGTTAGCTAGTAAATCAGTGGGAGGAAGAGTACATTTATTACCTCATCTCTTCTCTATCAACCAAGTTTTTATTCTACAAAGGCAACATAAAGCCTCTGGCTAAACTGTGTTAAATGTGGACATTGCTACAGTTCCTGCTCAAATTATTCCTTATGACTCCACAAATAAAAACACAACATTTTTCAACACTGCACATATAAACTGTTTTATATGGCAAAATTTAGATTATAATTTATTCCTCCTAAAAAAATAGAAGTTGAGGTTGAAAAAGTATCATGATATAAGCGTTTCATATCAGTCAATATTGACAGTTATTATTCGTTAGTTTTCGTTTTAAATATCTGAAATACTGCCACAGTTTTCACTCTGTCGATTTTTATTTTTAAGCAGTTGTAAGGCACAGAGGAAAAATTTTAAGCTGCTGCTGCTGCACCAGTTACTCGATAGGTTGTTGCTAGGTAACCGAAGAGTGAGAGAGTTGCTAGTTAACCAACGAGTGAGGGAGTTAGTTGATTCCACCAACGCTGCTTAGCTAGCAGTGAGAGGTTGGGCGGCTAAAGCCTTTCCTGTGCCTCCATTTCCCAGAATGCTGTGGGGTTCTGGATCACACAGCATTCAGAAATCTTTGAATATTCTTTCAGACACATATGTCTATTACAATATTTATCATTATTGATTTATTGTCCCACCCTACTTTGGATATTTTGGAGTATTTGTATAATTTTATTTAAGAGTGATATACCTATTAAAACGTTTTGGCTCCACTTCTTGCAATCTAAAATCAATGTCACTTTTTAAATTCTTACCAATAAAACTGATCATTGTTTTTTTTAATCATCTTATTATGTTGTATGATTAAAGAAAACTTCACAACCCTTGCAAATAAAATATGAAATACAGAACATAACACATAAAACTAACACAAATTATCTATACAAAATGTTTTGCTCTCTGTTTCTAAGAACAGTGTAATGACACTCTTTGGATGCAATATTTCACATAATGAGGCATTTTGACCAATGTTGCTGTTTGAATGTTTAACGTCAAGCTGCAGCTGACCTCCAAGCTACGCTGAATCCTTTCCACAGTCCTGCTTTTATCCTGACACCTCCTCAGGTTGAAATTTTCTACTCCTCAGTGTCCTTACGTTTCTGCTCAGCTCCCTGTGTCTCTGTGTCATTCATTTGCTTTGCTCATATTTAAAGCCTGAAAAAATGATCATCTTCTGCGCTGCTCCTTCCCCTCCTGTTCTGCGCTCCTTTCTATCATCGGCACACGGCTGACCTGCAGCTCTGTATTAACACTGCTGCAGCGTGTTGATAGAGGGCGGCATTAAAATACAAGCAGGGTTAGAGACGGGGAATCGGGTGAAAAAGGAGGGAGAATTAGTTTTTAGGGTCACATCTATCACTGCTTTGCAAAAACACAAAATATTACCAAGTATTTTTTGTCTAGTTTTGGAATAAGACAGAACTAACTCACAAGTAACTTTTCAGCAAGACATAGGAGCTTGTTTTAAGTAAATAATTCCTTAATATTGATGAAAAAAGTACTCGTCCCATTGGCAGATTATTTCACTCATTTTCCAGTGTTAAAAGTTAAATAATCTGCCCATGAAACTAGAACATTTTTATAAAAATTGAGGAATTATTGACTTAAAACTAGCTCCTACATCTTGCTGAAAGTTACTAATAAGTTAGGTTTGTCTTACTTCCTGTGTACTCAGATATTTGCACTAGAAACCAGAGCATAAATACTTGGTAATATTTTGTATTTTTGCAGTATGGAACTAAGAAGATGTTTGTCTTTCTGTCCTGTGGCACAGAAATGAGCTCAGTTCGGAATAAAGACCTCAAAAAGTTGCATAAGGGTTCAGTTTAGTTGAAAATTGAAGTAAAAATCTGTGCAGGAACATTAGGTTCTAAAAGTTTGAGGTTCACTGTGTGACCTGTGATATCACAAAATGAGGTTAAAGTAAATTTTAGAGTTTCTTTTAGTGGATAAATCTGGTTTGCAAGAAGTACTTGTCTCTTAAAATATGATGGACAACGAAGCCACTTCTCGTTCCACTTGTCATTAAACAAATATTTATATCGTATTAAGATAACCTGAGTAAACACAAAACTCAGATGTCAAATAATGACGTCATTTAAAGCTTTCCAAGCCAAGCTCGCTCTGTGTGAGGCCAATAAGCTCCAATAACATCCATCCAGTGTTTGTCATGAATGATAAGGAGTGTTTTGTATTGCTGTGGACACATTAATTAATTTTTCATCGCTTTAATTCATTCAAACTGGGAGGTTTTCAATCATTAACAGTGTATTGGAGACTTTTCCAGAGTATCTCAGTAGGATTTGATCCCAGAGTTTGACTAGGCCATTCTAGGTTTGGATTATTTTATATTTTCAGCTATTCAGAGATTGACTTTCAGGGGTGTTTTGGTTTATTTTATGATGACGTTAGTGTTTCTCTAGTTTTAAGGAGATGCAAACTTTCCAAAACGTTCCTGTCTCATCAGTCCACAAAATGTTTTCACAAAAGTCATGGGGATCGTAAAGATGAAAATAATAAAAGTGATTAATCGCAGTTTTTTCATGACTTAATGAGTCATGTAAGATTCAGGCTATTTTTTCCCCTATAAATAAAATCATCAAAATGGCTTTAGTATTAACTTGGCTTATCTTTGTCTGTTTTCTATAGGGAACATCATTTTAAGCTCTTCAATTAACAATGAGAGTTTTTGTGTTGAGAAGAAGAAATGGACACACAGCTAAAGATTACATAACAAACAGAAGTAGTGATTTGTGATCAATACTTTTGTGAAGTGGTTGCATATTGGTGGGACGATTACTGCAGCAGATGAAATGAAAAGAGGCCATCATCATCTTGAGCTGCACTCCTCATAAAACACGGCATTTCTCATGGTAATTGTGGAAGATAAGCGATCTTGTTGCGACGCTATGACGGCCCATTACGATAAAACTCAAGAACGATGCATTTCAGCAAACTCCACGGCAATCTGCAAAGCAAAACTCCCGTCTGTGGACGTCTGGTGATCAATATGACACTGCGAAATAGGTGACAGAGCAGATTAGGCGCTGGGCTCAGATAAATCCGGGCCTGCGGTGAATGCTAAGGGCCCTCATGGCCAGACACCAAGTGTTGTTATCTGATTGTTCTCGCCTGCGAAGGCCTTTCGCTCCAGATTTCACCCCCCGAGCCGAGCTGACAGCTCGGCGTCCTTTTAACTGCCAGGATAAATCACCGTGCTCACTTCCTGCTGTCACCACGGCAACGCCTTGTAATTTGAAGCAACAATGTACCTTTGCCTAGCGAGCAGTCTGCAGTGCCAAAGTCCATCAGGCTGGATATCTCTGTCGGGTAGCACATGTCCGTCACCACCGTCTTCTGCCTGTGATGCACCGACGGATCTGTAGAGACATAAATGTAAGTTTTAGAAAAAATGTTTTAAATTTTATCTGGACGTCTTCTTTACATAAAAATCTGATGATATTTACACAGGAGTAGTCCTCTTGTGCGTGAATATGAGCCATTTATTTCTACCTTCTAATAATTTAATTTAATATTTGCTGCTTTATGGTGGGATTATTATAAAACAAACAACTTAGAGGATTTTATTAATCAAGAATTTGACAAACAAAAAATAACAAATAGCTTCGCAGCAAGAGCTCATTTTAAGTGAATAACCCCTTTATATTGATTTTAAACATTTCTATTTCCACTGGAAGATTATTTCAGTTAAAATAAGACATTTTACATGTAATCAGTGAAATAATCTGCCAGTCAAACTGGAATTTATTCATCAATATTAAGGAAATTATGACTTAAATCCATCTCCTATATCCTGCTGAAAAGTTACTTGTAATTTGGTTTTGTCTTATTTCAAATGTACTAAATATTTGCATAAAAACTACACCAATAAATATTAAGTAATATTTCGTGTTTTTGCTGCTATTTTTCACAGATTAATATAATTTTTATGAATAATGTCACAGATTTGAAGTTGTCTAAAAGACAGAAACTGATTGACTTTTAAGTGTATAATTACTGTTTTCTTTCCTGATGTTTAATATTCTGCAGAGCAGATAAAGCTGAGCTCACATTTTGTCTCACTCGTTCTTTCCACCAAATTCTGCAGGTAAAACTCCTTCACTTAACTAAAGTTTTCTGTATAATAAACACATACAGTATGTCACTAAAATCCATGAAATTTTACATAAAGTTTTTTCACAGTGGTTGCTCTTTCCATTATCGCTGCGTTAAGCCCTCAGCTGCTCTCTGCATAACATTTCCCACCGTCCGTTCACGCTCCAGCGTGTCCGTTTCACAGCTGTATGGTAATTATTGGCGTTACTGACCGTTCCTCCCCTCTCGCCCCGCAGCATCACTCCTGACCTGTCAATAACTGTTTAGACGGGGCCAGGCTGACCTTTCCTTTGGTCCTTAATATGGAGATTGGGCGGCAGGCCGGCTCGCACTCGGCTGCTCTGAGACTACTTCACTTCAATAATGAGTGGGTCGTGGAGGGTAAGCAGAGCGTAGCGAGACAAACACGAAGGGAGGAACAGCTCACCTCTTACAATTGCAGCATTTAATAGAATATATAATTTCACATATTTGTTAAAATTGTCACCGTGTTGAGACAGTTTAATATGAGACAGATAACGATCGATGTCCTCCTTCCTGAGAGATTATTAATGTCTGAAGAAACGCATCACTTCCAACCAAAAACAACCAATCAGAGCCAGGAGGCGGGGCTAGGCACTAGCCGCTAACGGTGGAGAAACGACTTACTGTTACAAGACGACCGTTTATCCGCCGTCATGCTAAATAGCCACAGCATTCACAACATGCTATGTGTCGTCGTTATGCTATGCTGGCTGCAGCGCATCAGAGAAAAATACAGCTGTGGGTAGTAACTAGGTACATTTACTCACTTACATTTACTTTGTAAATTTTTGGAAAAAATGTACTTGGGAGTATTTTTATCACGCTGCACCTTTTACTTTTACTTGAGTAACTTCACTGAATGAAGAAAAAACATGTTTTGACCAGAAATTCACCAGACGCAGGCACACACCTGTAGTTTCTGTTTAATTTTAATAAGTCTTATAATGAAACTAATTGATTTGAGGTTTTGTCTGACTTTGTTATTTATTAGTTACTTATGTTATTTATATTAATTATTTTAATTTTGATGCTTAAAATACCAAAATGTCCACTTAACTTTGTATTGATTAAGTAATTTTTTAATGTAAAATGTAAACTCTTTACCAAATATTTTTGTACTCTTACTTGAGTAATTTCTTGCACGGCTACTTTACTTAAGTAAAAATATGTTGTAGTTGTGCTACTCTTGAGTAAATTTTTTAGATACATTTTTTATGCGTCTCATGACATACAAAACCCACCTTTAGAGAAAGAGAGGGAGAATGAGCAGCGCCACACCCAGATTGTGATTGACAACGCTAAGATCACGCTAAGATTGGTTGTTTCTAGTTGACACGGGAGGGCAGCTCAATTTTTTCACAGATTATGTGTCTCATACAAAATGTAAAAAGGTATTTTAAAATAAAAGTTACAGACTCCAGCTTTAACGTTTCATGTCTTAGTGAGGTTAAAAACAAATATTCCAGTAAATCAATTCATACTTGCAGTCATTAAATATTTTCAAACTAAGATGCGTGTCTTCTCCAATTTGTCAAAATGTGCAAAGTTTAATTTTTCCTGATGTGAATGTTTTTGTGGGAGGATTTTCTGACCTCAGAGGAGCCCATGATTAGCTGCAGCTCATTGTGTTTCACACAGAAACACCCTGACAGTGTGTCTGCTGCAGTAAGTGGGCTGCAGAGAAGAAACCAATGAATCAAATCAAATGACTTCTGCCTGGTTGGACCTGAAAAGTGAGAATTTCAGGGTTATAATGAGGCCAAACAGTGCTGAATGCAGAGTACTGTAAGTTTTACTTTCTTTTTCCAATTGCTCTCCACAATGTCCCTTTTAGAAGACATTTAGCTTTCCATCATGAGGCCAACAGTTGGCATATGTGGTTATGAAATGACGATTAAGGGCAAAGTCACTGATTGCAGAGATTTTTTTTTCCAGACAGTCTTTGTGAAAAAAAAAACAAACACTTTCGGCTGTATTCAGTAAAACTCTTTTGACTCCTCTGAAGCTGAAAGTTAACGCTCGCTCTCTCTTTGCATGACATGCCAGATGAGTAGATGCATGAGGCTTGAAGCTATTTTGCAATCAAATGGGAATATCTCAAAGTCAAGCTGTGGATTAAATAAGTTCATAAGAAGCCATGCTGTGATTTCTTTTGTTAAACTTTTATCACAGAAAAAGATTAATGCATTTCTGGTCACTGCACATCAAAAATGAATGTTTGTTAACTTTTTATTGAACAAAAAAGTTTCCTACTTGTGTACTGGGCATTAAATGATGAAGATGTAACCCAAATATATCAGAGCTGCAATTATAAATCCATGCTTTTTATCACTGCGTTTTACCAGTTTGAACAGCAGGCGAAGGAGAATTTCTGAGTCATAGAAGCAGCAAATACTTGAGACACAAATACACACTATTTCATCATCCGATGAACTTTGAAGTGGGTTTTGTTTTGGGTTTGTAGAAAGAAAATTGTTCACAGACTCTGCCCTGATGCATTTCCTGTTTAGCAACACACCAAACCCCTCAACCTGATCATGACCTGGCTGGCATTTTTTCCATGAAAGGGTATTTAATTTCCCTTTGGGATAAATGAAGCATTTTTGAACTCAGTTAAATTTCCAAGCAGCTCTTCCATGTCCAAAGTTGTTGTTGAGAATCAGGAAAAAGGAGGCAGAAGGGAGACAAAGCAGACAGGAAGGGCAACACTCTTGATTTAAAGGATCTTCTACTTTCCTGCCCTTTGACCTCCAGTTAGGGATCATGTCCAAAAGATTAAGGAGGAGCATCGTCACCTGTAGGGAGCTTGACGTAGCGGCACTGATTTGATATTAAAAAGAAGTAAACAGTTATTCAGGTGTCGAATTGGCGGATGGACAAAGTGACAAAAGGTCAGGCATGAACAATCGCCCACCATGATGACACAGAGTTTTAAAATCTGTGATCAGTCTGCAACAAGCTGTCCACTGCAAAAACAAAATCTTACCAAGAAGTATTAGTTTCTAGTCCAAATATCTTAGTACACTTGAAATAAGACAAAACTAATTTACAAGTGACTTTCCAGCAAGATATAGGATCTTGTTTTTAAGTGAATAAATCCTTAATATAGATGAAAAACAGCTAGTGTTTCTGGCAGATTATTTAAATTAAAACAATAATAAGTGAAATAATCTGCCAAAAAAATGCACTTAAGGAACTATTTACTGAAGCAACCTCCTATATCTTGCAGTTACCTTGGTAAATACGTACTTAGAAGTTAATTTAGTCTTATTAAGTGTATTAAAATATTTACAATAGAAACTAGACTAAAAATACATGGTACAATTTTGTGTTTTTTTTTTGTTGATAGATTAGTATCTATTAGCTCTATGAAATGTAGATTTAAGTGATCTGCGCACTGACATTTGCACAAAGCAGAATGAGTCTAATACTTCTGCTGGGGTTGAACTTGAAAATGTGCAGAAATAATATCTTGGTGACTATGCATCAAAAATGTGCATTTCTCAACTTCTCAGTTAAAAAAACAACTGATCAGAAGTGAAGAACTACCCGACGGTTCTCAACTGTAGTCCTGATTTGTCTACTACAATTTTTCATATCACATTGAATCTGAAATAAATACTAGCATGGTGATTAGTGTGATACATTTCAAACATTTAAATGCAATGTTTTGCTTTAGACCAATCCAAGCTTTTTAAAAACGGTCTCTGTAGAGAAAGAAATACTTTAAAATGAAGAATTCTAGAAAATCAGATTATCACTCTGCTCCTCTTTCTGAGATGTTAAAAACCTCCCTGTTTCATAAAAACAAAACTCATTTTCAAAGCCATAAAACAACAACAGAAATTCAGGCCTTGCTAATTGTTTCATTTGTAGCTTTTCCATTGTTGAAATGTGACAAATGTCCTTCCTGCATAATTCAAGCAACAGACAAAACCTGCAAATCAAACAGGTATGGATCAGATTTTCTGCTCCATTATGTTCTGTATCTTCCAGTAAGTTTCCTCCTTTGCAGGTCCCTTCTTGTTCATGACCTCATTAGACAGTAAGAGGCTTTCAAAACACTTGAATAACACGCAGAGACTCAAGATACAGATGCTCTGTTATGAAGCTGTTTTTGGTAAATGGTTGTATTTTCAGCTCTAATCAGAAAAAGTGAGCGACTCCTTAAACCCGGTGTGAAAAACATTTTGATTGGTTTTATGGAAATAAGCGCCTCATCTACGGGCTGATTGGTGAAGACGTGTCAAATGTAAACGTCTCAGTTTGGGTTCAAGAAAAAAATTATTTTAAAACTAAGCTGAGCCAAAAACAAAAACATTTATTTTTTATTTCTTACAGGTTCTCTGTAATTGCACCGCTCATGTTGGCAGCATATGAATCTGTTCTCTTATTTCTGATTTGTTCTTTTTCTCGACTTTTGTTCAATTTGTTTTTGATCTTTTAGGTTTTTTGGACAATTTCTCCCTCTGGCTCTAAATGCTGTGCAGCTTGGAGGATTTTGCTCTTTTACTTTCAAACAATTGTATCGATGCATAACCAGGGCTTACACATCTTAACAATCATGGGACTGTTATGCAGTAAAAGTCTTCAGTCAGAAGCTCCTTTAGATTTGCTGCAAGACTGACTGGAAATGCTTCCTGCTTACATCTGAAGATATTTGAATTATAGGAGTTTTGACATTTAATTTCACTTTGGGATAAGTTGAGTTTAATTTGAAAAAATATTTATAATAAGTATAAATGTTAGTATTAATATCGGTGCTACATTTTATTGATATTGAAGGTTTTGTATGAGATGTAGAGAGGTCTTCAACAACTAGATAAATAAATACAGAAAATATTTGGTAGTGTTGTTATAGGTTTATTCTGATCAATGTGTGTGTTTAAAAAAAGTAAAACACCACAAAGAAATATAAATGTTCTTTTAGGTGTTGCTGATGACTGTTTTTATTTGTTCACTTGCTAAAGAAAACAATAAAAAAGTTATTGGTAGTCTAAGGAAGTCCAGAAGATGATGACAATAAAAACATGACAACAAATCAGGTAAATACTGTTGTCGCTAAAAATAAAATTCATAAAGAAAGAGAAGGAAAAAAAAACATCTGCGTAAATGTCAGAAGAAGAGAAAAAAAGAAAACGAGCTTCTGCAGTACCACCAGGGAAAAGTCTTACTTCTTATTAAAGAGAATATGCAGAAGAGCCAGTCTGTGGAAACAGCCCTGAGCCTCTGAGCAGTAATGAAACACAACGCTACCGCTGACCTGAGGGATCCAGACGGCACATATGGGACCCGACGGGAAGAAGACAGCAGCCTATATAAGAGACCTCTGCATATCCTTTGATTTTAGTCATGTATGGATAAAACAGAACGCAGTCTGCAATGCAATGCTGTGATTAAACATTATTTTAAATGTACATAACCTTTTATTCTTGCAGCTTCAACTTTTTCATCTTATGAACCGCTAGTCTCTGTTAGTAACTGGAAGGTAAAGCATATGTATTAACCCCCCTTTCCTCTGATGCTCCTAAATAAAATCTAGTACAAGCAATTGCTCTTAGAAATGCAGGCGTGAGTAATTTAAAGGGACAGCATCATGTAAAATTTAGTTTTGAGTTTCACATCATGTGATATTGTTGTTCCCTCATCAAAAACATGCCTGCTGTGTTGCTTTGTCTCTTTCATGCATGCTTGAGCAATCTTTTAATCTCCATGGCAACCACTCAGCTGTGCAAAATGCCTGAGTGGACCTAGCCCCGCCTTTGAGACGCAGCTCCTCCTCTGAGCTGCAGTTTACAAGCTTCTGAGCTTCCACCTCACAGAGCAGCCCGACCCGCTCAGCTCCTTCAGACTAGCCAGCAGCAATTAGCAAACACCTGGTGGACAATCAGCTGAGATCATTATAGGAGCTACTTCTCACGTTGTTAAAGGGTTAATAGACGAGCAATATTGTGATTACTTCCTGAAGGAGGAGTTTCAGAAAGAGCAGGCGTTTTTAAAGAGACAGACACAGATTTGAAGACATTAAATCAGGAAGTAAAATGTCTTTTAAGTCATATCTGATATATACAGCATTTTTATAACAACTGAGGGGTAACCTTGTTACTTGATTGTGTTATAAAATGCCACCATGTGTGGAAATTTCATAATACTTTAATCTCAGTGTGTATCCATCAGATGTGTGAAAGCCTTAGTGTTTTGTTAAAGAACATCAGTGAAAATACTTTTGAACATTTCTGGTCTTTCTGAAAGAAGCAAGAAGAAATCCATTGACAAAATAAAACCATAAGAAGTCTCATTTGTACAACAAATGCATGAAAGAAGAAAATCTAGTCAGATAAGACTTCAATTTGAGTTTTCTGCTTCACATAATCATAATTACCACATGATTACACCGTCAATGTGACACATGGTGGTGGCAGCATGATGCTGTGGATGCATTTATTCAGAAGGTTTTTATTTGTTATCTTCTTCAAAAATCTGCTCTACTTTGTGTTGGTCTAATGCGTAACATTACAGTAAAATAATTCGATGTTTGGGATTTTAAAAAAAAAGAAAAATTGTGAATACTTTTAAAAATACCCAGTAAAAAGTAACTTTGAAATAATTGCAAGACAATGACTCGATGTAATCCTTAGAAACCTTTTTATCAACTTTGAATAATTAACTCAGCTTACTATACTGATTGATCACTAGGATCAATTTCAATATATCCAGGAGTGGATTGGGATTATTTTGTGTAAAAAGCCTCAAGATGACATCTGTTGTGAATTGGTGTCATATAAATAAAACAGAATTTAATTTAATTTAAATATAGACAAAAATGAAGAAATCCACCTTCAAACTTTCAAGTTATATGTAAATAAGTTTTCTAGAGTAACTGCAATTTTTAAATGCAATCAGAATAAAATTTTATTTCAATTTAGCCTATTCAGAATGAACAAAAAGAAAATGTTTAAAATTGATTTAATTGGAAAGTTGTTTTTTAATTGACTTGGTTTTTCTTATGTAAAAAGCCCTGAGGACTTTAACTATTTTCTCTTCTGCACAATAATTATTTCCCCAGCGGCTCAACAATAACCAGTGTTCAAATTTCAATTACCTACTCTCATGCATTTAAGCTGACGCAACATAATGTGAGAGGAATTTGAAACAGTATTTAAATCACGTTTCACAGACACACAAACATTGAATAAATTAACAAAGCTAAACGATGTGAAGCCTTTTGGGTTTCCAGGCCTCTGAGGTTCAAACTCTGTCCTGATGGGAGGAAAAAAGAAAGAGCGAGCTCGTTTGAAACAAGCAGCGTTTTAATATTTCACAAGAGACATTTCCCATCCCTGACCTGATCGCTCACAGGTCCTGCGTCGTTATTATCAGGCACCGACTCATGGGAGCGCAGCCTAGTTTAACAAGACAGCAACTGTATCAGTAACAACTTTTTACAGCTATAAAAACAAATTATCTAATTTTAATCCGTTTAATCCACTGAGCAGAGTAAGTGGAAAAATAACACTTTACAAACTCAAAGACACGTTTCTGAAAGTCTAAAAATACATTTGGGAGAAGTTGGTTTGGTATTCAACATAACCCTTATGTTAAAAGAAGAAAAAGAAAACAGCAAAGATTTCTCCTCAGGGACGCCGTGAAACCGTAACAGCCTCCTGTACTTTATATCACTGTCACAACTCTATTATTCAGTTTCAAGCATCCAAAACTGCTGCTGCAAAATGTCATTCTTCCAGCATTTTACCCCGCCTGCAGCTGGAAACCTACTGTCTATTAATCTGTGTTTGTAATAATCCGTGTCACAGGGAATCAATACTCCCAGCATCTTATAATGCGCGTTTGGAAAGCTGCTCCAAGGCTGCTGTGATCCATCGCCTCTGGATGTTGTGCTGCCATTAAAAGGCACAACATCTACGTTCCCCGAGGAACCATGAGGAGAAAAAACCCAAACAGGGAAACATCCATTACATCAATGAGAAAGAAAACGTTAGAGGAAAAAAACGTGTCCAGGGTTCATGCTGCTACGGTCGGTGCTTCTCAGTGAGGAAGGCTGCATGTTTGTAGCGTTTCTCTTATATGGTGTGCAACATGAAAGAGTGGTTTTAGAAAGCACCTTGCCTCTCACCCAATGCTGCCCCTGCCCCACGAACCTGCAAGGATGAGCAGGTGTAGATAAAGGATGGATGGTTTTAGAAACCAATATGTGGAAGAAAACGCTTTGCCCTCTTAAAGCTGCAGTATGTAACTCTTAGAAAAATTATTTTTTACATACTGTTTGTTATGGGACAGATAATCTGTGAAAAAAATCTAGCTCCTCTGCCTTCTAACTAGAAACAACCAATCAGAGCCAGGAGGCGGGTCTTAGCACTGTCAATCTTAGCGCTGCTCATCCCCCCCTGTTCTCTGCATGGTGACAGTTTTAATAAATAAATAAAAAACATTTTTTAAAAGAAAAGTTATATACTGCACCTTTAAGTGCTGTGCTATCAAACCTACATATGATTAGCTACAACTCCTACTTCAGCACCTTGTAAACATCTCATGTTAAACTCAATAAAGCATCAGCAAATACTCTAATAAAAAGATTAAATAAATAACAGATTGTACAAAGTCCATAAAGGACTATGTAAAAATTGAAGGTGGAATATGTAAAATCAACTTTTCTAATTTTTATATCCAGTTATATATCAAATTATAAATGTTATGTTACTCTCTGCAGACCACCAGACTTGCAGCAGCAGCAATTAGCAAAAGCCTGGTGGAAGTGCATGTCTGCTGAGCTCATCATACAAACTACGTCTCTGTCCAACGATCCAAAGAACGGTTATCAATGAAGTTCACTGAGACACATCCAGCACATTTCTCAAACTGTTTTTAACAGAAATGGTGCCCTGAACAGCTACAAAGTTTGTTTATACCCCAGGCTAGCCATCTATGTTAGTATTATTCCTATAAGTGTAAATATGTCAAATTGGTGAAAATGTCAACCATGCAGTTACAATCTGAGCCAAATCTGATCACAGACATGACCAACATGATATTCAAAATTTAACTCAAATTACATGTTAGTGAGAGCTGAAATCCCCGTACTTTTTTTTTTTTTGCAAAGAAAAATTATGGCATTCAGTTAGCACCAAGTTTCAAAAAGCTTCAAGCGCATTTAACCGCATCATATTAACTTGTCAGGGTATATATACAAATAATAGTAAACCATTCTGCAACACAATCTGTGTTTATGTTCAATCTGGCTTGACAGACACTTGAAAGAGGGTCTCTTCAATCACCTGCACACACATGCTCAAATCAAAAGCACATCATCATTTCCCAGTGATTAGGCTCTGCTGCAATGTGTTGTTCAGCAACAACTCAAACAGCCTCAGGGATCAAGAGAGCAAAAACTATCAGAGTTTATTATTCAGAACAATATTAACAGGAGAAGAAGACCTCAGATTTACTGACTGGTGCGATCCACTGAGGCTGATGAATAATCCGAGCAACCAGCCTGCCAAACATATGGTGGGAGGCCGAAGATTAATGAAAAGCAATCCATGTGCAGTGATTAAGATTCAAGTTGGCAACCTTAAATAATAAAGGAATAAAAAACCGAAATTAGGCGTCTCGTTATGATTGTGTTTCGACTAGCAAAAACAAAGGATTCCGATAATAAATGCCTCTGTAATTCTTGGTGAATTAAACAAAATGCAGTTTAATCCATCACAGTGTTTCTTAAAAAGCAGAGCTCAAGTTTAGCTGGATTAGCCGGTATTTAACAGCCTGAACAGAATATCAGCTAAAATTTCCTCAATATTTATTTCTCAATTCTTTAACTTACATCAGAAAAGCTTCTTCCTACCCTCATTAACAAACACATCGTCAATGAAACATCATGATTGATTCTTTGAGCCCCAGCTGGTCAACGCGGGGCGTCACACACCCGAGCCGACCCGAAGGCTTTACCGGCCCAGTAAAGCCTGATGAGGATGGATTTAACACTGAAGATTAAACTGGAAAATCCTGCTTAAGAAACACACTGACACAACTAGAGGAATCCAAACTTTTTACTGTTTTGTTTTTTTTTTTCTTTTTTGGGGGGTCAAAAGCTGCAGAATGAGCACTGTTGTAGTAAATAGTCACTCGCTGGCATAATTACCATTATCTTCATTGTAAAATTTCTAAAAACAAATATGACATTTACATCCATAACCATTACTGATGACTATTAATAGGTATCCCCCCGGACTCTTTTCCTATTTTTCTCTCTATTGTTGGTTTTGTTGTACACCCATTTCTAACACCTGTATTTGTTATATATCACAAAAAAATACCAATTTTCTTTTCAAATAAAAAAGCTTAAAGTGGGTATTTATGTAAAATTGCCAATAATTCAAAAATATAAATGCTGACAGATTCTTGATCAATACCAATAGATGATACATCTGATCGATAATGTTCAATAATTTCACTCTGCAGGCGGAATAAAGACTTGTTAGGCCAGTTAGGCAAGCACTCACTCTTTGGTTGCCTAGCAACTCACTCACTCTTTGGTTACCTAGCAACAACCTGTTGTATGACTGGCGCAGCAGCAGCTTAAGGTTTCGCTACTTTGCCTAATAACTGCCTAGCATTGTTGTGGTCAAGTATTGAAGTATTGGGAAAAGTAGGAGCTTCTTAAAGAGACAGAGGACCAATTTAAAGGAGTAAAATTGTAAAATCAAATTTAATTTAAGTCATATTTGATATATGTGTTGTTTTTTTTTTTATAACAACTGAAGTTAACACAGTTACTTGACTGTGCCATAAAATGGCACATAATACTGGCCCTTTAAGTGGCCATGTGCTTGGCTCAACAACTCTAAACATTTTTGACCTATTGCTTTTTGACGTCTTTCTTTTTTAAACACAAGTCCAACTTGTAACATCTGATCCACTAGGATTAATTCAGGATCTTCCTTAGAGATCTGAAGCAAAATATGAGTAACTCTTATTCTGCTTTCTTTTAAAAGTAGACTAATTTTTCTCATCTGACGTCTAGCAGCACCAAAATTCAAAATTAGAAACAAGTATTAAGAGTATATATTTTTGAATCAATTAATTATTTGCTAAAAGCATATTTAAATACCCAAGTGGGATGATATTACCTAACTCTTCCAGAGTTCTGTCTTGCAGCATAGCACAGCTTTATTTCATGTATTAGCATTTATAGAATTTAGTGGGCGGGGCCAAATCTGCGACAGACAAGGTGATTGGTCTATAGATGATGTGTATTTCTGGATAACCAATCAGCTTGCAGCAAGAAAATATGAAATAATAATATAAATACTAATCCAATTATGCATGATTTATGATGGATAATAAATTAAAATGTAACTACTGCAAATTTGAGAGAATTAGTTCTTTAAGAATATATTATCTAACATATTTATTTAAATGATATTCAAATTACCAAACATATTAATATTTATTAAACAAACTATTAATTTGTCACATTGTGGCACTTTTGGTTCTTGATAATCTTCAACTAACGGACATAAAACTAAAAGCTAGACCAGGTTTTTATGCTCTACTGGTGTAAAAAGTGACTTCCTGAGGTAATTTAAAAGATGAATGACTAGGTACTTGATGTAAGTTTGAGGGCCTCCAGTGAGAGCAGGACTCTTTTTTCTGTCACTGCTCATAAAGCTGAGTAAGACATGTTAGCCCTGAGAGTCAGAGGTGGGTATAACACAGAGAATATATACATACACATACATACTTTTAGTGGCTGCGGCAGCACAACAGCAAAAGAAACATTATTTATTGCTGACTAAGAGAGGAGCTGATTAAAGGTGTGAATAATAGAAGTGAGACCTGTCACTGCAGACTGGATGTTGCTCAGCCCAGCTGGGAGATTAGCTTCCAGCTCTGTCAGCCAACATACCGTCTTCAAACAGAATTCAAACTAAAGTTTATAACGAAACAAAACTGGCAACTCAACTCAGGAAATCCATCTTTGTGAGAATGTATGACTATCAAATCTAAAGAAGACGTGTTTATTTTTTATTAGCAGTTTGGCCGCAACAGAACAGATTTGGGTTGAAATCCCAGTTGTGAGGTAGTTCAATATTTCGCCAGCAGAACAAAAGCATGCATGTTTACTGCAGGTGCATCCATGCAGAACAATCAACCAAACAAACTGCCTGATCAACAGGTAAACTGTGTTGGCTTGGAGATAAATTTCCCATGAAAAATTAATGTTTTATGAAACAATTTGATCTTTTGATGAACTAAACTTCCGTTTCCATCACAGCAGGAAAAAAACAGAAACTGCTATACATCGGTTTCAGTGACCAACAGGAAGTATAATATAAAAAAAAAACAACTAATGTTACCATGGCAGCACTGCAAAAACACAAACTCTAACCAATTACTTTTGGTCTAGTTTCTACTGAAAATAACTTAGTACACTTTAAATAAGACAAAACCAGATTAGGAATAATGTTTCAGCAAGAAACGGGAGATTGTAAGTAAATAATTATTTAATACTGATGAAAAAGTAATAATTATAAGTGAAAATAAGACATTTTTCCAACATTGTAAGTTATAATATGGGAAAGATGTAATAAGGAAAAATTATCTTGTTCCAATGGCAGATTATTTCACTTATAACTAAAACTTATTCAACAACATTGAGGAATTATTGACTTAGGACAAGTTCCTATATCTTGTTCAAACATTACTTGTAAATTAGTTTTGTCTCATTTTAAGTGTTCTAAGATATTTGCTCTAGAAACTAGACTAAAGTATTTTGTTAGATTTTGTGTTTTTGCAGTGAGCAAATTAACAGGTGGATAATTATTCTGAAAATTAAGAAAAAAATGTATTTAGTACTAAAAGTCCACAGGCTTCCCTGCAACCTTGAAAATAAAAGCCTGTGGGAAGGTTTAATTAAACTAAACAAGTTTATAGTTTCAAGTGTTCCTAAAATTAAAGATTATAGAATTATAATTGTAGTTAAACAGAGGGAAATTTATGAAGGAAACTTTTTAGACACCAGAAACAACCTGAGGCAGCGATGTAAATCAATTAAAGCGCCTTCTGAATGCTTTAAATTGAAGCATATTCAGGTATTAGAATGGCCTAGTTAAAGACCATACCTAAATCTAAATGAGAATCTGTTAAACTGATTTTATCAGATGTTCATCATGCAACCTGACCAAGCATGGAAGATTTATAATGAAAAAATGACAAAGACCAAAAAAAGTACTGGTTATATTGTTCCCTTCCCCGTGTTATAAGTTAGTTTCTACTGAATGAAGGAGAAACTAGATCAAAACAACTTAGTAAGATTTTATGTTTTTGCAGTGAAAATGTAAACACCATTACAGCCATTTAACACACCAGTCTACCTTAAGGTGAGTAAAGTTGAATTGCCACAAATCTCCCTAATGTGCAAAACAACGGGGCAACATTTTGATCTGGAACTGGATTGTGAACTGTGGCTGGTGGATGAATACAAAATTGTATGTCACACTTTTCAGACTAGATATTGTTTATAATATGAATGCATCAAAGTTTGTGACTGTATTTTGACTAACTGTGGAAAAAGATCAAGGAGAGTGTAATGTTTTCAGTTTTTGCTTAAATTGTTCTACAGACAGTCTTGGACAGGATTCTCTTGGAAAAGAGATTTTTAATTTCAACGGGATTTTCTTGGTGGAATAAAGGTTAAAAAACTTTAAAGAAAATGGTTAAGCAAACAGTATATTGACTCAGGAGAGCTAAACACTAATGCACATTATTGTTTTACTTTTTTAAAGTACGATTATCCGTCCACTTTACGAGTATATGCTGTGCTGTGTTGGTTTATTGTTCTGTGGTTGTACCAATCTGAAAAGTCTTAAGGGTGTGAACATTTTGTAAGGCACTGTACATGCATAAAAATATATTTTTATAAAATGCCCCTTCAAATCTATATATAAACACGGTTTTCTATTTAAAAAAGAGAAAAAATTGTGAGAAATGCAGGTTGAAGAATCCTTCGACATCCTTAGACAGACGTAAATTACTGAGGAGTGGTGATAAATCGCCTTCTGTTGCGGCTAACTCTGCTCTAATGATGAAAAAATGATCAGCAAATGAAAAAGGACCGCACCAAAAGCCAACGCTACACAAGATGCTAAAGTCTTTAAGGTCACCGCCTTCTTACTGCAAGGACCTTATTCAGCTTTTCTCCCGGCAGTTTGCAGCACTCAGAATGACTAATGTCTCCGCACACTTAGTTCTACTTTAAACGAGAGTTGACCAATTACTCGTGTAGAAACGGTGAAAAGACGAGCCGCTGCGGCGCGTCCACGCCGTGTGAGAGCTGCAGCGCCGCATGAGACCGTAATCAGCAGGATGACAGACGATGTGCTAATTAGCACCTTAGCCAAGTCTTACAATTTAAACACAGTGCTTCACCCTCATGTCATACAATCTGCTTTGCATGGCGGATTTTACACATCTACCCATTGCTGCAGGTATTCTGTAATTTCTCACATTGATCTCACTTTATATTGTGTTATAATAATAGGGCACGTAATAATTTTTCCTAAAAGAAAAAGAGGAGAGTCGATGTAAAATGAGATCTGTGTTATTTTTTTATGTCATACTTGGGGGATGTGCAAGAAAAGGCTTTGAAAATTCACATCGGAAGCATTTCAGGGTTTCATGACTCAGTGTGCGAGCCATAGATGTTCATTTTGCATACGACAGAGGCATCATTTCGAAGTAGTTAAGATAAAATAAAACATGAAGGACGGGTTAGCTGCTGTGGCTGTTTTTTCTTTTTTAAAGTGAATTAAACAAAAAAAAAAAAAAGGTTCAGAGAAGCCCTTGTAATTATGCTCAAAGCAGCTGGAAAGAAACTGAAAAGATTACAATTTATGCAAAAAGTACGTGATCTACCTGAAAGATGGCACCTCTTGCAGCTCATTTTTCAGATTTTTGTTAGATTTTCATATCTGTTTTTCAGGCCTGATTCTTTTTTCTCTTCTCACTTGTTTCCTCTGCATAGTTTCTGCACAATATATGTAGCCGTAACCAGGCTCATGGACTGGAGTTTAAAATATAGAGAAAGTCTAACTTTAAAAGATTTTCAAACATAAAAATTTATAAATCCCAGAAATTAGACGCTGACTCCTTTCAGGAATTGCTTTATTCTTTTTAGCTATTTAGTCATTATAATTAGTAGTTCTTTTAGTATTTAGTGTGAGAAGTTGGTTTTTAGAATAGGTTTTCACTGTTTTGATGAAAATGAGAAGCAGGAAGGAGGATTCTAACAAACCAACCAGCTGAATCCCACAACTCTGTTTTAACAGGAAAACATCACTGAGAGAATCAGTCAGTTTGTCAACCGACATAAGAAAAGGACGCACAACAAAACTCAGTTGACACAAGAAGAATGAGCAAAAATGATCAGATAATGCCAAAAAGGTGAAAAACTTAAAATAAAAACAGCTGCTAGAAACTGTGTTTGTGTGTTAGAGATGAATCTGGATCCAAATTTTCAGTCAGAAGAAATTAATCAGAATGACCTCCTGAGTTCATCAGGCTGATGAATAAAACTCGGTGCTGTATGTGAATAAGAACGACTGATTACCAGACTGAAAACAAATCAAGAACAAAACAAACGCAGGAGGCAAAGCAGACATGACAAAATAATCTAAAAATGCAACAGATAGTTGGAGACAAAAACTGCACAACTGATGAATTAATAATCGGGTCATACCAACAGAAACACTTTTCATGGCAGTGTGGGAAAATATATTAATCTCTGGCAGATATTAGGTTTTCTGGCACAGGATACATTTTTCCTCAAATAGAAACTGAAATAATTTTCAGTTTCTATGTGAGATAAACAATCTGTTTGCAGCCAGGAATGATGACAAATTGGCTAGATTTTATAAAATAAACAGATTGTTTTGTGTTAATGGACAAAACTGAAAAATGTTTGAATAATTTATGCAGATTTTATAAAAACTGACCGAGCTGTTTGGGAGTGGTGATGGTGTATCATTGACCTGTTGACCTGAACATTACACTGTAAAATTCACAACTTGAGCCCCATAAACACAACAGGCAGGAGGAGCTCTTCTTCTGCTCATCGAAAAGACTGAAAACATTCGGAAAAATGCAGAAAAAAACAGTTGGAATAAAAATGGCTGAAGGTAACTTTCTTCTTTGGCTGCCAGATTTTTAACAATGAAAGGAAAATGAGACATAAACAATTTGGAATTTTAATCTGAAAAGAGGGAGGGGCAGCCTAGATAAACATTTAAATTTTAAGTAATCAAACGTAACCTTATATTAAATATTCTTTCATTTATCTTGCTATCACATTGTCTAATTATTGATTAAAGCATAATTAAAGGTTAAGGTCAAAACTGAAATAAAAGCTTCTATTGACCCTTTGCACCTACGACATTAAATGAGGCACGATGATGAACGCCGGAAGTGAGGGACGGGAGTGTTGAACAGAGCAACTGAAATTGTTTTCCAAAATTGTTTTTGCCAGTTTATTCATGGTTTCTACTTGTTCGAGTCCAGATAATTAGTCTGTGAACGTAACACAGCTGGTTGTGGCTCATAAACGGTGGTAAACAGCTCTTAGAAACCGAGCCGTTCTTCCTCCCTCCAGACGTGTTGAACAAATTACCGACTTTGAACGAATTCACACCACATGATTTATATCACTATCACTATGTCATTAACGGCCTTTCTCCTTAAAACGCAGCAGGATTAAAAACGCACAAAAGACGAGATGCTAACCAGTTTTTTCTGTGAATGCTAGGCTACATGACGGTGCGGCATTGTCTCCATGGTTACCAGTTGTTGGACGCCTACCGTCTCCAAAATGCAATATTTGATATCTTTCTAATCATACTTACTTATAACGTTTATAATCTTCTTACCTTGTAAAAAGTGCTGCAAATCCGCGGTTACACCGAGGGCTGCCAGTCATATGATTGAGGCTGCTATCAATCTTAACTGATTAAAAGTCATTATAAAATGACAGGTTTGGCTTCTATCCTTGTCTGTTTGTGCAGCCGATCGGAAATTTATATTTAAAAATGTCCATTTTAAAAGTGAAATCAACTAAATAGAAGCGATATTAGGTTACAGATGTCTCTTTTCTTGACGAGCTTTATTAAAGTAGCGTATTGGTTGTTCTGACGTCCGTCATGGCGGAGTGGGCGGAGTTCTGGAGAGCGTGACGTCACGTGCAAATGGTCAATATTGGATTTTGGATTAGTCCATCTGACGAGACAAGTCGTGCCTCACCAGTCTTGAAGGTTATTGCACGCCGCTGCTGTGGAACAGTACCTCAGCTGTCAGGGTCAAAAACACCACTTTTCTCGCAGTGTTTCATAATTATTGGCTTAAAACAAGTTCCTATATCTTGCTGAAAAGTTACTTAAGTTGGTTTTGTCTTGTATTTTGTAAAATGCTTGGTAAGACTTTGTGCTTTATCTACTTCTCTCTGCTGAAACAGGTGGTGAATATTTCTATTTCACAGCCAATCATCTATTTTCCGAGCAGTAAATACACACAGAATGTTAAAGTTGGTAATATTGATTTTTTTTATCATTACCCTGATGCTGTTTACGGCAGTATTTCAGATTAACTGTCACTTTTATTCTCACTGTGCTTGCTGTCAGAGCTCCTCCAGCTGCAGGCCATAATGATAATTAAAGACAAGACATGTTCGCTGGTGCACCTTCACCTATGGAGGCCACTGACTTTCTGTGTATTTGGGTCTGCAGATAATGGCCCACAGGCCTAGTGGTCCACTGGGTGATTGATGTCATCTCATTAGATGTACCACTGAGAGAGACGCAGGCTCACTTTCTCTGCACTCTGAATCCGGCCTGCCGTTTGCTCGTCGCCCCCAGCGTGACGATCCTGCTGCAGACCCCACCGGTCTCTTATGGTTCCTGAATCCTCCTTCATCAATCAGCCTCTCCTACAAGTTTTAAACTCTCCCAAATCCCACAACTCATCTACTTCTTTCTCTCAGAGGATTTTTGCTGCTCATGATTATTAACATTCCTCTTGCGTCTCTGTGCCGTGACGCCCGCAGTGTGAGATATTTCCCCTTTCTCTTGGTCTTTTACAGTCTCTCGCTCTCTCCTCTTTTCCACCTTCCCTCTGTTTGGCTCTGCGTCACCAATCGTCATCTGGTCGATCCTCTGAGGCGTTTTCCCCTGAGAGAGCTGCCGCAGAAATAAGATCTAAGGGCTGCAAAGCTCGGATCCTGCTGGGCACACTGTTATGCCCTTCAGTCAGGAACACTTGATCGTAAACAGAACGAACAGATGGGAAAATTGTAAACAGTTAAATGTGAGATTCTTTTAATTTACTGTAGCCCCAACATAGAGAAATCATTGAAGCTTTTGTTGCGTCTCTTGAGGGCTTCGCCGTCTCAAGAGACACCAGAGCTGACTGGAGACCTTCCTCAGTTTCCCTTTTTTCTTCACATTTTATAGTTAATTACTCACTCACAGTTTTATTTATCTTCCTTTTTACTTCTGTTTCCTGGAGGCAAACATATGAAAATACTCCAAAACACCTGAGCAACTTACCGTGTTTCACTCTTAACACATAATTAAGGTTGGTGATCTTTTACAAAAACTGAAAAAGTGTAATTTATTCTCTGAAATATAATGAACAAATGCTCATATAAGTGAAAAAGTGTCTAAAATAACTTAAGACTTAGACCTTTATCTCCTTGAAAAGACATAAAATTAAACATTATTTTTACAGTCACTTTCTGGATGGTTCTTTCAGCTTCTATGCATCACAAGTCTGAAACAAACTTCCAGAAAACTGCAAAACAGCTGAAACACCGAGTTACTTTAAATCAACGTTATAACCCACCTGTTAGGAATTGCTTTTGAACCAATACATGGAACATTGACCAACATATTCAATGATTATTAATGATTTTTATGATGACATTAGTCAAAATGTCATGTTTGTTACTGTTTTCTCAACAGTATGCTGGTTTTATGACTTTTTATTTTTGTATTTGTTTTTATTATGTAAAGCATTTTGAACTGCCTTGTTGCTAGACAAACTTGATTGATTTTAATTTTATTCACACTGGAGCTAATTCTCCCAAAGGGTCAATTGAAGTCAAATTTAAAAATACTTTATTGATCCCAAAGAGAAATTAAATGTTTCTGTAACTCATTAATTAAAATTATTCAAAGAGTTATTAGAGATGGCCGTTCGCAGAAAATATCTCCTATAGAGGTCTGTATTACAGCGACTCTGAAGAAGCCTCTGACTGAAGACACTCTGTTTTCTCATGAAAGGATGGTCAGGCATGTCCATCATTTTCTTTGAATCATAAAAACTCATCAATTGTCTAATTATTAGCTAAACTCAGTTTTTCCAAAAATACATTCTACATACTTTAAACATAACCTTTGTTTGTGGCCGGTTGCAGCAATCATTGCAGCTGAACAACAAAGTGTAAATATGTAATGGTGACACTAAAACCTTATATTATATCACTGGTAATCACATTATAAAAAACTATTAAAATGGGACATTTATTCCACAAACATCCACTTACTATGTAACAGTAAACACTTTTTTCACAGTAAAACCTCAAGGTACTGGAAATTATATAAGGCTATTATTGCCTGTAACACTCTTAGTGACCTTTAGTATCTTGATCCCCATGAATTATGGCAGGCGTTAGCATCCATCGATGTGAGACTGTCTAGCTGAATGTCATGCAAAATGTGCATTCATGATATTTTAAAATAAATAAATGCTTCAATCCAAACCATCGTTTGCAACGTTATTATTGCGCACACTGTCATTAAAATGCTGACATGATCTGTAGACAACTCTGCGTTCTGCACGAGTCTCTCTTCATTGCATGTCACAACACAGAGGAGGTGTTAATGATGCTCCACAAACAGAGAAACGACAGCAGGCACCTTCAAATTACCAGAAACATATTTAGATTTGCAGAAATAAGAATTCATGTTTAATTTTAGATTGTGTGAAGACTAAAATTGTCATTTTTTATATCTTTGCTATTCCATAAATAATAAAAATAGTAAGACACATTTAAAACTGCCTGTGTGACTGTTCTATTTTGTAATTTGTAATCCTTTTCAATTGTTTTGCCAATACATGACCGTCTGCGGAAAAAGGTTCAATGCTCCACACAGTCTATGAGCAACCATAAGTAGTCAAATAATTATTTTCTTAATTACTGAGAATGTGGAGCCAAC
Source organism: Xiphophorus couchianus (assembly GCF_001444195.1). Taxonomy (NCBI): domain Eukaryota; kingdom Metazoa; phylum Chordata; class Actinopteri; order Cyprinodontiformes; family Poeciliidae; genus Xiphophorus; species Xiphophorus couchianus. Next base: position 13,068,843 of record NC_040247.1, on the reverse strand, counting down.
AGGCTGGCCATGTTGGCCAATCCAAGCATTCACCATGCAAAGAAGAAGGAATTTTTATTAGAGCAGACAGAACGATGAATAGCAAACAAAGAGGCATCAGCTGTAGTTTTGACTTTTAAAATTCAAAATGTGTCAATTTGCTGCAAGGGCAAAAGAAATATTAAATTCAGCTACACATATTGCATGTATTTCAGAATTTAGGGTGTAAAATGTGCAATCTGTTTCAGGAGGAAGTGAGTTAATCTGACAGCAGCAGTTTTTCTATTAACCGAAAAATTGCACAAGTTGAAATTACGACAATGAATTCTCTTAATGAAAACACACCAATTAAAAAAAACTCAAGTTTTTTTGATAAAAAGCTTTTGCGCTGGATGAAGGATCAAACGAGTGAAGTGATCAGCAGCGAGATGCTACTACTGCCAAAAACGCCAAAGAAAACGACAGGAAGTCGTATCATTATCTGCACAATAATTTGTGATGTTCTTTCATTGAACATATGACAGGAAAATAAATTGTACTGTCTCAAAAATACTCAATTAACCATAAAAAACTATTTTTTATATTTTATTCCACCTAATCATCAATGTTACCTTTCCTAAAAGTGACATTTTGCACAATTATTGAAAAATCCTGTTTTTAAAACTTAGTGAAATTTAAGTTATGAAAAATTAATCTATCTAAAAATTATACATCACACAGTTTTGTAAAGAAAAAAAAACCTTGACTTTTTCCAATTCACAACTATGGAAAAAAACCAATTGCTTATAAAAACCAAAATGTCTTTGTGCCCTTTTTGTTGCATTTTCCACTTGATGGGAATTCTGTGGTTTTATTTATTTCTTTTTATAGAAAAGAAGAAAACTGAGACTCCGTGGCCTCAATCATGGCTCAAAAATAAATATTATTTATTGAAGGTTTTAATAGCAAATCTGTAAAAAGATTCAGTTCAATTATGGTATTTAAAACCCAAATATTGTAAATACCCTTGGAAATAAACTATGATAGTAATGTTTAAATACAGAGCTGGAATCAAAGAATATTTGGGGCATTTTTCATGGAATGTTTTCAGATTGACAAGAATTAAACTAAATATTAAAACTTTTTAATCATCTATGTATTATTCAATATGAGGCTCTAACATACCAGCTGTAGCTCCATTACATACTGTTCCCTGATATTGGTATAATACTCCCACTCTGCATAATGGTGAAGTTTAAACATGTAACTGGGAGCAAACCAGCATGCTCCATGGCTCCAGTTGGCATTCTGTCTCACCACTGTTGCCTAGCAACAGCGGAGCCATCAACCTTTGGTTTAAAAGTTAATCCTCTCTGAGGAAAATGTTAAAGGAAGGCAGAGAAAACAGAGCTTGGGAATAAATCACCATGACTGACGATTAGAGAGAGACAGGGAAGAAACAAAACAATGGATGACGAGGATTAAAAACAAAAAGTCAGAAGAAGAAACTTCAGACTTTCAGCTTCTAACTCATACAGAAACTATTCACCTCGATTCTGAGCGTCTTTGAGTTTGACTTGCATTATATTTTCTTAGGTTTCCCACAGCTTCTTCGTTTTCCACTTCTTAATAATAAATTATTCACTTCTTGAATCTATAATTTATTTTTAGCATAAAGAACAACAAATACTAGCCTGACATAAATCTTTTACGGCAAGCTGTTTTTCACCCCGTTATCTGTATGGAAAGCAGCTTTAATACAAATATTAACCTCCAATACATTTTAAAAGTATTGATACCTTTTGAACTATTTCACATTTTCAATTGAATAAAAAAATACTTAATTATGACAGCGTATCAGGGTCATTGTAAGCAGAAAAAAATTGGAAATTTCTGCCAAAAACTCAGATATTTTTATATTAATCTCATAAATTTTCTATGAAAAAAAAAAGTAGAAATTTCCAGATTAATTTCAGAAATTTCCTAAAAAAACAGGAACATTTCTGAGCTTGAAAAGTCAAATATTTGCGAAAGAAAAAAAATTTATTTTGATATTAGTCTCATAAATTTTCTACAAAGGCAAAGAAATTTCTGAGCTTAAAGTCAAATAATTGCTAAAAAAAAAAAAAAACTTGGAAATTTCTGAGTTTAATCTCAAAATTTCTTATTATTTTGCAGAAGTTTTCTCCTTTTTTTCTATCTTCAATGGTCCTAATACACCACCGTACTTAATCACAGAGGGAAGTCAAATTAAAAAGAGTGTTGTGACATTAAAACATTATAACTTCATTTTTATTGTTTTAACTACAAAATTACGATCCTCATACATAATAGTGTTATAAAAATGCTTTTTAGTAGTTAAAGGGACTTAATTCAAACAAAATCAAAATAATAGGAGCTTAGAAATTTCAAGAAGTTCATTCATAGAAAAACAGAAAAGAACAAAAAGCCAGTTTCTCACCCTTACTACTTTTGCTTAACATGCAAAAAGTACATAATCTATTAAAAATCCAATCATTCACATATATAGTATGCACCTGTCGCAATAAAAAATAAATTAATCGCATGAAAAATTAAAACGAGGTCAATAATTTCCATTTGCATGCGATATGATTTTTCTGTTTTGTCTCTTTCTATCAGAAACTGGATGACAAAAGTCTTCAATCTGGTGTTTTGGTCTCTACTACCCCCTTTATTTGAAAAACAATTTTGTTGACAGAGACTTCATAATTCATTTTATTTGTTAGTTCTATTGTTTATTTATTTGGGATGTTTAAAATGTCTTCCAGTTCCTTTGTTAAACTTCAAAGTTTAGTGATCTTTGAGAATGTGTTCTAGCATTATTATGCCACTACCATTTTATTACTTGAAAATGGCTTGAAAACAACAATATTATCATTTATCTGGGAAAATGTATGGTCAAAATCTGTTATTGTGACAGGCTAACATATGTAGATAACTATAGCAATTGTCCCTTTCAACAGAGAGAAAGTCTCCTGTGTATCAGCTGTCCACATATTGCTGATCACAAGGTTAACCGATAGCACAGCATGTTCACATCCATATCTGCTTCCAATCATAGCACAAGGCTGCAGAAACACAACCACATAAATCAAAGGTTCCTGCGCAGCAGATGGATGACAACCTTAGAGGTCAGAGGTGGACGGCAGCAGCCGAATTGCTCTGCATTGCTACCTTTATGAGCCTCGTATAAAATGTAACGGATGGTTGGTGTACCTCCATTCATCTCCGCTCCACGCTTCCACGGCACGCAGCTGGGTCGCAGAACCTTCTTGGTAGTCAACATGGAAGTAAAATCCATATTTCTGCTGCTGTTGCAGCTTCAGTTTACAGCAGTTTACTGCTCTGAGGATCTCAGATAGAGATTACCAGGAGGACCAGATCCCGCCCCCTCCTTTTAGCCTCTTTTCAATTTATGTTAAAGGGTTTTCTGCACCCTGAATCCGTCTTGCCAGTCTGACGCGCCACACTCCCAGTTAAACCAGCAGTCTGGGAATGGCAGATGGGCCAATCCTGTCACAGGCCTAAGAAACTTACTCTTCAAGGCTTAATAAGTGTCACTGTGAAGTCAGGGCCTCCATAGTCCAGCAGCATGGGCCGACAGCTGTTTGAAACTGTATGAGAAAGCTAATACCTGACAGTAACAGAGGGACATGAATAAGGCCGAAGACAATCTGGATTTAATCCTTTGATGTAAGCCGTATTACAGGATTCAACAAGGCACAGATTAACATGAAAAGACTTTATAATGGCTACAGAAATACTGATTATCACCTTAGAGAAATACTGTCACCTGCTGCGTTTCCGTTAACCGTAACATTAAGAAAACTGAAATTACGAAAATAAATTCTCTTAATGGAAACAGTCCAAATTTGGAAAAAATGACAAAACATTTTTTGCACAAGGATGCTGTTGTTTTTCAGTTTTATCGAAACACATTTTTTGAGTCATACGAGTCACGTGATCGGCAGTCAGATGTCACTGCTGAAAACAAAAACAGGAAGTAGTGGGCGGTTGATGGTTTTTTTGTTGTTTTTTTTACAAACAGTATCGTACAATTCATAAAAGTTGTGTGTCATTCGAATGTGTTGAATCTAAAGCTCTTCTGTAAAATGCTCGACTAAAATTTCCCCAAAACGCAGCAAACGTAGCAGCTCCCAAGTATGAGGGGTTTGTCACTCCAACGTCTGAATGAGATACCAACGTCTGATTGGCTGATAGATGCTGAGAGCTAGTGTCATGGCTGAATTATGAGTATTGCTCGTTACCTAGCAACAACCTGCTCAAATAAGCTGCCATGATTTTTAATGACTTGAACAAGAATATTCAGTGTAATTTTAATTTAGTTTCTTATTTTAATAAGCAGAATATAGACAGATTTGCACACATTTGTAATGGAAACACAGGTAGTGTCTGTTATTCATCAGGACTTTTTTCTGAACACAATTCTTCCTTGTACTCTGTTCAAATTACAGTATACCCACTTTGCCCCATTTACTGCCATTTAAGCAACATTCATTTCCTTTCTTAGGGTTCATTTTTCAGCGCAATCCAATACTGTACGTTTTCAGCTGACAGCTCAAAAATGTTCCCAAGTCTTCACCTTTGAATAACAAAGAAAATGTCTCCAGCACACGACTTCCACCATTCATGCACAATTTACTCAAGCTGCTTTTGGCACTCAGGTTTTAGCCACGTGCCAAGGTTTTTACTCTTGAATCAGCACTAATTTGTTACAGCAATGGAATAGAAAGTCTATGTTTCTCCAAGCTTTATACTTTATACATACACCTCACTCTACATGATGTGACAGCTTTGACAGGAGCCAAGGTGGACGTCAGGAGACGAATGACAAGGTTTTAAAAATCTACATATAAATGAAGTTAGGCCAAATAAGTACTATATGTTCCATTGGCTTTTTGGACTGCTGCATGAAGAGGACAGAACGACCGAGACGAAAGTAGTAACACTTTTGTCTCGGTCTTGAGTTTGTTCTGTCCAAAGGAAGTGTGTGTGACCAGTAACAACTGCAGGATACTATTGGAGGGTACACACAAAAACTATCAGCGTACCTGAGCCAAACAAGTAGGCCGAGTGCGATGCGCCTGGCATACAAGAACAACGCTTTTCACCCACACAAGTCTATGTGACTTTCAAAGGATAAGTAGGTGAACTGACAACATTTGCTTCATTTCTACTCTTTCTGAAAGACATTTCCTTGAGATGTGACCATTTAAAGGGGACCTATTATGCAAAAATCATATTTTGCACGTTTTTAAATTTCCATTTGCATCTCAACTGCTTCTAAAACTGCACAAGTGCCTAAAAAAAAAACACCCAGATGTTTTTTGGGAATAAGTTCATGTTTTTTGGTGTCTGGAAAATTTGTTGTTTCCAAAGACTCCCAATTGCCAAGTCACGTTTGAGGGGCACTGTGCTGTTACCTAGCAACTCTAGCCCAGACCTGTTACCCAGCAACCCAAGCAAAGCTCCAGCATGTTTGGTTTGTTGGTTTTACCACTGTATGTGATGTGGAATGGCTGCTGGAAGAACAACCCTTTTGTTGTTGACTTATCATCCAGAAACCACATTCTTGTTTGTTGTGCAGGAGGCTCTACTTCTGTTTCTCAAAGATGTATGGTTGTAAAATTGCACATAATTTGCAGCCATTTTCCTGTGTGAGTGTAAACACTGAGTTGGGGGCTTGGTCAGCAGTAGCTTATTTGGATTTAAAGTGACAAGACACCCTAAAACAGCTCATTCTGAAAGGAGCTCAAAATGGACAGAAATGACCAGACTATAGACTAAAAGAACAATTTTGTGTAAAAAATGTAAAGAACTTGTTTTGGATAGTCCATATACCTGGACTAATCTCTTAAAGGAAGCAAAATAGGTCACCTTTAAAAGTTTGTTTGCGTACAGTCACATTTAGCTTATGGAAAAAAGCGCAAGCCACCAAATAGACAAAAGTAAACAAACCAATAACATTTTTGCTGAGGATGTTCGTGCAACAACCCCTCAGACGCACACAGGTGTACACACAGGATGTTTCTTTTAAGTTCCTCCACAACTTTACCTCCGTTCAGCTTTGTTCCTTCATCTTCATGATGTTGTTCACTAATGTTCTCTACAAATCTTAGAGATCTAAGAACAGCTGAATTCATACTAAATTATAAGCAAGTGAAATATTTCCTGATAAGATGATTTCTGAAGTCAGTTGGTTGCACTGGATTTTTTGGGGGGCATCAGAGTAAAGGTTGTTGAATGTACATGTGCAGCACATTTCTGTACAAACTTTATTTTGCATGGCATTGAAAACCCCAAATCATTTAAAAAGACCAATGAATGACACATAGGCCTATAATGAGAGGCTGAGCTTTGTTTTTGGGGGGTAAAATAAAGATCCACCCATCAAGGCGTCATGTTTGTAAGACCTCACTCAGCAAACAGCACAGCCAGCGTTTAGCTGCGCAAGGACGGACAGGAGTCGTCCCTGAAGGAAAGAACCAATTAGTTTTGACCCGTCACCTGACAGTCTGCTCATCCTGATGGAAGAGCCACTCCTGGCAGCTCATTCAAACCAATTAAAGTCTGGGGGAGTCGCCCCCTCACATACTCATTACCTGCCTCTCACACCGATCTGCTGCCCTTCATCTTGATTGTCTATTAAGCCTATTAGACTAAGTCTATTGTCTCTGTATTTTAATCCTTCAGATAATTATTTCTGCTTAAAAAAAATCTTTTAGTTTCTGTTGTTCTTGTTGACATCCTCACATTTTTTCGTGTTTTGGTCTTGCTTTGTATTTTTCCCCTGCAAAAAAGTGAGGCGATGGCCAAAAGAATGCTCTTACTTTAGCAGTGTTTTTTCACTGCAAACACACAAAATTTTACCAAGTATTTTTGGTCTAGTGTCTATTGCAAATATTTTAGTATACTTGAACTAAACAAAAGTAACTTAAAAGAAACTTTTCAGCAAGAAATAGAAGATTGTTTTAAGTCAACAATTCCTTAATATTCATGAAAAATTACTAGATTGTTTCATTAAGACATTTTTCTCATATTAAAAGTGTCAGTGGTACTCAATACTTTCTTTTTTAATCAACACTGAGGAATTATTTACGTAAAACAAGCTTCTATTTATTTCAGAAAAGTTACTTCTAAGTTAATTTTGCTTTATTTCAACATTTTTGAACTAGAAAACTTGACCAAAAGTACTCTAAGATTTTGTGTTTTTGCAGTGTTGTTCCTGAAAGATATTATTAGTCATTTCGGACATTTTTTATGACAAATTTTAAACCGCATTTCACACAGAAGATACAATCCCTCTCTAATGTAACAGGAAACCGATAAACTGTAGGAAAACAATATTGAGACAGAAAGACCTCTATGACCTGAGCAACCCTTAGATGTTGTGGTACGAAGAGGTGAGCTCATGTCAAAGACTCGACGTATTTATTTGGAAGAGCTTTTTAAGATGTCCAAACAGTTTATCTGGATCTGGAACGAGCCAAATACTCGCATTCCTTCTTTCAAAACTTGCTCCAAACAATGTAAACATAAAACTTCAACTTCGGAGAAGATTTCTACTAAGCTGTGAGATGTTTGGAATTCCCCTGTTGTCAGCAGAGCTGCAGGCGGGCGGAAAGATGTTTTTCCTACCACAACACATTAAAAGAGAAGGGATGGGAACAGGAACAAAACATTTTACTTTCAAAAGAAGCGCCTTATGGTCATTTCTTCTTCAAAAGAGGATTCATAATCAGCATTACCTTCTGCTTTCAGCCTGGTAATGTGAATCCAGCCTTAATAATTACTGTTCCCGGCTCCGGGTACTCATTCATATTTTCATTTATTTATAAAGGCAGCACAGTGTGAAAGAAGGCCACTTTAATTCCCTGCAGAGTTTGTGTTGACTTGTTGAAAGGTCAAAATATGAGTAATAAGGAACAAAGTTGCATCGATTAACAGGAATTAATGGTCACTTGAGCTCTGGGATGGATACCAAGAACGCTAATTGAATCCAGATGGAGCATTCAGTGAAAACACAACAGAATTGGTGTTCATGCTGTTATTTTTTGAGGAAAAAATAGTAAGCATATTCTACATGATTGACATCATTAGCAGCAAAGTGTCCCTTTTGCATGTTTGCCTCTTGTTTACAAGGTAAAATTTCTCTGTGTTCTAAATGTTTAACATCTGGAAAAGAATCTGATGATGCTGTCGATATTCGGTTGATGTCGAAAAAACACTATTTCACAATTGTTGTGTTTCCATTAAATTAGAACGCAATTAAAATCGCATGTGAGTGAGTTTGTCGTGTGATGAGTCATTAAAAAAACATGCCATCATCTTCCTACCACTTCCTGTCGTCTTCATTGCCTTTTCCACCAGTAGTAACATCTGGTTGTTGATCACAAGACTTGCATAATGTGGAAAAAAAGTATTTCCATTGCAGTTTTGTGAAATATACCAATTCCGACACAATCATGTTTTGCCATGTTCCCATTAAGCAAATTTATTTTCATAATATCAATTTGTGTAAAACGTGTGGAGATGCAGTTAGTGACAACTGGAACCAGACAAAAACGCATTTTCCCATGTATTTAATTGATTAAAAATGATTTCCTTCATCATTTCCAGTTATTCCTGTTGTTAGATTCATGTTATCTGGCTTTGTGTTTTATTTCTCTTCATAGAAGTAACACGGGGCTGTTCTTCTGTTAAACTAACACCTTCAGTGTCACAGCTTTTTTTGTCTGAAGTCCACTATTTTGATTTCACGACAAACACACTCAGGTTCACTCTATTTATTCTAACAAGTTAGAAAATCCAGTTGGTGGTCACCATCAGTCCAGCAGCTTCAGCCCAACAGTTACAAACAGCAGCAGAAAAACAACAAAAAAGGGGGGGGGGGGGGGGGGGGGACGGAGTTGTCAGTTACTGGTTGCTACGGTAACCACCAACCGTCAACAGAACTTGAATGTCAGGAGAAAATAACTTTTTGACTCAACAGAATGAATTTGATGAATAAATAAACCAATTTGACAAACTTCACATCTGAAGTAAAACCCTGTTAAAGCGATTTTCAACCCTCTAAAGGTTCTCAATGAAATACAATGAAAAGTATAAAGCATAGTGCTAAGTGAGATGATCAAAGCCGTTTGTTGAATTTTACCCCTTCACTTTCATAATTAGACATCTACTTCAGCTAAAATGCACATTTCTGAGCTCGGTCAACGGTGTGGAAAGTAATTTTCCTGCTGTATTAAGACAAAGATAAAAGGAGACCAACAGTGTTCAGGCAGCCTCTCTGTGTAATTGGCCCACAGGAGCGTGACACACGTGTTGTGACCAGCAGCTCAGCTCTCCTCTCCCTTTCTACAGCTACTGTGTGTCACACATCTGTAAAGCACTCTCACAGCCCCTCCTTCACTAATAACAGCATAATGATGCCACTGTTAGCACAGCGTTGAGGCAGTATGCTTTATGGACTGACCTCTAAAATCAATTCGGCTGCACACAGAATCTAATAATGGAGGCAGGTCTAAAGACTCCCTCTCTCCAATCCTTGAATCTGACAGCCTTATCTCACAAAGCCTCTAGCATACATCCTCTTGTTGTTGCTTAATTCTTGTTTCTTCTGTGTTTTACTTTAGGAGCTGGGGGATGGACAGTAAAATGGTATAAAGTCTGCAGCCCAGTGACACATCAAACTCAAATGGGAGAAGTAATGGACTCCTTTATATCTCCTGTACATTATTTATGTAATGTTAAAGCTGCATTGTGTAAGTTGCATAAATAATATGGTTTTTTTTACATATTTGTTAAAACTGTCACCATGTCATGACAGTATGTTATGAGACAGATAATCCGTGAAAAGATCAATCTCCTCGACCTCCTCCCTGAGCTGCTATTGCTGACTACAAAAACCCTCCGCTCCCGACCAAAAACAACCAATCAGAGCCAGGACAAAAGTCTTAACGCTGTTAATCAAACTCATGTACTCGCTGCTCAATGTGCTAATGGCAGAGAAACAGTCAATCAAGTTTATTTGTATGGCACATTTCAGCAACAAGGCAGTTCAAAGTGCTTTACATCATAAATACACAAAAATACTAAGTCATGATGTCAACAAATGAGAAAATCAGTAAACATTACATTTTGCCAAGTGCCATACATCAAAATGTTGGTCAATTTGTCATGTGTTATAGCTGAAAAGACAATAAACAGGTGAGGTTTTAGTCCAGATTTAAATAACTCACTGTTACAGAAAAAACATTTATCCACCTTTATTGGTGGCTATGCTAACTAGCCTGAGTGTTCACAACAGGTTGTGCTAGCAGCGCCAAGACCCTCCTCTTGGCTCTGATTGGTTGTTTATAGTTAGTGTCAGTTTCAACAAATACGTTGAAATTTATATATACTGTATATATACAGTGTGTATATATATATATATATATATATACAGTTCAGAACAAAAGTTTGGACACACCTTCTCATTGAATTCAATGAGAAAGTGTGTCCAAACGTTTGGTCTGTACTGTATATACAGTATATACTTGTATATATATATATTTTTATAAAAGTTACATACTGCAGCTTTAATAGTCAGAACTTGTTTTAATGAAATGTGCAAAAGTTTTTTTTAGCTCTGTATGGAGGACAAAATGGATCGAAGACTCTACCATAGAGGCTTTACGTGTCCATTAGAGTTTCCAGTGTTTCTACTTTTGCAGCAGGGATGGAACAACGGCATATTTGGGGGTTTGAGAGCACATTCCTGGACAGAGAGACTCAGTGAGTTTCTGGCTGCGGTTAATTATGGGAGTCTGTGGGAAACCCCTGAATCTGAAAGCCTCTCCCAAAAAATAAAAAAAGCACAACTTGAAGTAATAGCAGCTAATGTGAATGAAACTGATTGCTCAGTGGAGACAGCTGAATATTTCATCGCTTATGTCCAGTCATAAGAGCTGTCATCATTGCTCAATGTGGCAGCCAGTAACAGAATATATAATGACCCCAGACAGAAAAACTGGCAAATAAAAAATTAAGGGTAGGACTTTAAGGTGTAATTTTGTTCAAATACTCTGAGAAACAAATCATTTTTATATCTTTTACAGTTTGGATTATACCGACCCATTGAATAAATTAGAATGGTGTTGAAAGTCCTATTTATTTTAGGCGCTTTAACACTAAGTGGAACACATCATTTAGATGAATTACACACAGATGGTTCTCTGAAAGCCACGATTTCAGTTAAATATCATGATTTATAATTAAAAACATGACATTTAGAATTAGAATATTACACCAGACTAGGGATGCACATTAATAAAAATATATATTGTGATAGACACTTGATCAATATCAATAGATAATTTGTCTGACAGAATTTTCAATAATTTCACAGACCCACACAGCATTCTGGGGGATGTAGGCAGAGGAAAGACTTTAGACCACAGGTGTCAAAACTCCAGTCCTCAAGGGCCGCTGTCCTGCAGTTTTTAGATGTGCCACAGGTACAAAACATTGGAATGAAATGGCTTAATTACCTCCTCCTTGAGTAGATAAGTTCTCCAGAGCCTTGTTAATTATTCTATCCAGGTGTGGTGCAGCAGAGGCACATCTAAAAGTTGCAGGACACCGACCCTTGAGGACTGGAGTCTGACACCCCTGCTTTAGACACTCAATCCTCTCATGGGCAGCCAAGGAAGATTGGTGGAATTAACTCACTCACTCATTCTTTGGTTACCTAGTAACTCACTCTTTGGCTTCCTAGCAACAACCTGCTGAGTAACTGGCGCAACAGTTTAAGATTTCACCACTATCCCTCATAACTGCTTAAAAATAAAAAGCAATGGCAGAATTTATGTTTACAAAGACCTAATTTTCATGTAAAACAGGAACATCAAGTAATTTTTAAATAAAAATATCAAACTTAATCCCAACAGAGGAGAAATCAGTAAACAACTAATTCAGTGAGTTTTATTTGATTCAGTTCAATTATCTTCATTTATCTAACATCAGTTCACAACACACTATCTTGAGGCACTTTAAAAGACAAACATCCAGATCATAAATGGGAACATACAATCCATTCAAACAGAAAGTCAAGTACATAAATCCAAATTCAATACCAGCTACTAAAACAATGCAAACAAGTTCAGCTTAATGTGACAAAGAGTAAAAGGTTTTCCATCTAGGAAACCCAGTTGATTGACCTGAGTCTCTAATAGTGGACTTCCTTATCTTGAGTATGTAAGTGGCAGCAATGGAAGGGAAAACTCCAACAGAACCAGAATCTGAACAACCAACTGGGGAACGTGAAGAAGACTAAAGTCCAGGACAATGTTCTTGTTAAAAAAAAGACGAAAGTTAATTGCAGCAGCAGCCCATTTAGTGACTTCGTCTAGGAGAGAAACATAGCTAAACATTTGAAGGTCTGAATCCATAGTAAACTAAAAACGTAGTTAGTCACAACAATAGTTCTTTCAATTACATTTGCCAAGGAGAGCAGCCATTTGTGAAGAAAAACATGAATGAAGCTTCAAAAGATTCATTTGTTTAACTGCTGTTTATGAACAGAAATTATGTTAACACTAAAATATGTGATGTCACCAAAAGCCTGATGGGATAAATAATGCCGTTTCCTGTAATCCTGGTTTACTATATCCCTTTAAATGGAAATTACACACAGCTCAGTTGGATATAAATAGATAGTAAGAAAAAAATAAAATTTTTAATCCTTTGTAATTCAGTGACTAAATATTCCACAGTTAGCTACACTGGGAAACATTTGCACACATTTATTATAATTCTCAGAAAATTATTCCATCTGTTAAAATAGATTTGTAGTTACTTTTTCCACTGAAAATGCAGATCTACTCTAATCATTAAATATGAAAATGAATGTAATTAATTGCCAGAGAAGATATTAGCATGTGTTTCTAATCAGATCATTTTATGTGGAAAATTGCAGCTGAAAGCAGATGCTTCTTACATAAAGAAAGCAATTACTCTAACCATTGATCTGCCTGCTTTCTAGCTAAGAGAGGCTTGTGATAAAGATGATATTTTGAACTGGCTACACTAAAATAGGAAGTCACAAAAAACATCTAAAAAGACCAGAAGCTTGGAGAAAAATACTTTTGGGGATCCAGATGCACTTATGGTTAGAGGCAAAACTTGCTGCAGACGATACTCTGGAGTGGATATAGAGACATTTTAGTTAAGAAATGTTTGTATATATGGCTGTGAACGCTTTATGCAGTAATTGGAAACAAGATAAATATTAGTGTATGAGCTCCTCACCAGGAGGAAACGGAGAGAAATAGTTTAACACTAACGCCTTCAGGCTGCAAACAACAAATATTTAATAGGATGGAGCATGTATATATGCTTTCAGGGGTCTGAAAATGCAACAAAAATGCTACATTAAACATTTGCATTGTATTCTCCCTTTAATATTCCTAAAATATAGACAGGCTGATAGAATAGACTGCTAAAACAAAGCAGGATAAAGTTCTCCCAAGTTTTCAAGCAGTGCTTCATCAAGAGTGCATAATCTTGTTTGTGAACTTCATGTTCTTCCAAATGATGAGAATGAAGACTGGATCTATTTATTCAGACTAATTGGAAGCAGAGGTGCTCAGAGGAATGCCCATCAGAAAGTAAACAAAGAGGTATGTGGCAGTGTGAGCCATCTGTTCTCATCTGCAACAGCGTGAAGAACCAACAGTAGGTAAAACACAATTATTCTGTAGTAAACGCAGACTTTGATGGCTAAGTTTTTCATTCTTTCATGTCTCTCTCTGGGCCTTTTATTAAATAACAAAAAGCTTTGACATGAAAAGGTCTATTTCTTCATGTACACACACAAGCAAAAACAAAATAAGCACGAAACTAGTCAGTACAACTTTAAACAAGCTGAACTCTTCTGCTAATGTCATAAAGTTTGACCCAAAAGTGGCCATGATGTGATTTAAAGCTTCAGTTAGACTACTCCAGGCTTTCTGTGAGGTTGCACTAGAGGCCTTCACCAACAGCAATCAGGCATTAAATGAGCAGCAAGACAAGGGACAGATATGCAGCAAAGGTCCGAGGGTCGGATACCGAACCCTGGAGAACCTACTCTATTACTACGACCATCAGCCCTGACTTTTCTTTAACAGAATTTTTTTTCTCTACCTTTTTAAAATTTGCTTCTAAAATCTAAACTTTCAATAAAAAATACTGAAATACCAATTCTACTACAGCATGTGAAGTTAGCATCAACTAAGAGTACACCGACTACAGTTTTCAAGCCAATCGCCAATCCTTAAAAAGCTTGAGCTGCCGATTCTGATTTTGGTTGACATCAATTTTTTTTATAACTCACAACCTCATAAGTTCTAGAGGGGTCAGAGAAGTCACAAAATGTATCAATAAAGTCACTAAGATGTCAACAGTAGGAAGAATATTCATAGTTCCCACAAGTCTGAACCGGAAGTGATTTGCGCCACTGAACCGCCATCTTGGTAGACGAGTACCACAAACCATAGATGAACCACAGCTTTGAGACCAACAAAAAGAAAATATATTGACACTCTTGACCAATGTGCAAGAGAAATATATATCAACAAAATGGCTGCTGTCGGGATCGACCCATATGAGATGGAGAATGAAAACATGTCAGGTGAAATGAACAAGCTGCATCCGATCTCCTATGACATGGTTCACTACTTAGTGAACACGATGAAGTGTGTAAACCACGGAGGAGCTTCAAGGCCTGAAATCCATAGACGCCTACAATCAATGTTTTGTACAGGACTTTCGAACTCTACACATGAACGACACGGTTCTGGAGATTGGCAAAGTAATTACTAACACGTAGGCCATGTTCTTCTTAGCTTGCAGATAAAAGCTACATTAGCTAAACTAATTTCAATGGTTTGGCAGTAAGTACTGCAGTAAATATCACTAATATTTATCTTAGTATCTACACAGAGATGGATAGAGTACTTAAACATTTTAATTATGTAACAGTTGTAATGTACTTATAGGAACGAGAAGAGAGTTATTCCAAAGCTTGTTGTTTGTTTATTGTTGTCTTAACTTGATGGCAAATGTCATGACAGTTGAATACCTACCAAGATGGCTGTCAGCTACAAAGTTCCCGGAAGTGTGATGTCACATGAGAACTATGTGCTGTTAACCACACACATGAACAGTGACCTGGTGTTCAAATCTATACAAGCAAATCGCACCAAAGGAGGACAAGAACCTTAGTTCATCTTAAAGGGACTAAACACCTCAAGTGTCATAGAGATTATTTAGGTTGTTTTTTTGTTTCGTTTTTATTGAAAAAGCTACAAAATAAATTATAAATAGATGTAATATAGGTGTAATCTTTTTAATATTCAAACCAAGCTAAGCTCTTATTGATTTTCTGATGCTTCATCAACACTCTTATCCTAATGGAGTTTTACATCATTATGGCACAAAAGCAGAATAAATAAACAGCTGGATATGATATAAACAAAATAATTGAATCCTCCTGCACCAAGAGATTTGACTCTTGGTATTGAACTTGGACATTGTTGCTATTTATGGATTGTGGATGTATAATAAGGGTACAACATCCTGACAATGTTTTGCGTGTTTTCTGCCAATCAGTCTTGTCGGAGGCCAGCGTGAAGCCGATTATTTAGAAAAGCAGAGGAGTCTTCTGCTTATCGTCAGCTCTGCGGGAATGTCATGCTTTGCATCCTCTGTATACAGAGAGGGAGCCCTGCTCTTCCTCAAAACTTATTTTCCTCCACTCCTCATCCTTTTTCTCCTTGGGGGGAACGGATTTACACTGCAACCGCGGCAACAATATACAGCGGCGATAAAAAGTCTCTGCTGTTAAAGCAATGAGGCATTTTAATAGGATCAGCCAAGACTGTTGTGAAGGCAACCAGGATGTCTCTCATTCGCTGTCTGTCTGCTTGTCTCTTTCTGAGAGCAGAAGTTTGGAGTCGACAGGGATTTGGATGACTTCAGGTGAAAACAATGTGTTAGATGTGATGAATGGTGGCATGGCAGAAGAAATGCGATCATTATCTGCGTCTCCTGTTGTGAAGAAGCGATAGCTGCATTCAAACAGTGGCTATGAAAAGCTCCTCTTGGGAGAATAATGCTAACCCCTGTACAGCAAATCTCTTCCCCCCTAAACGAGTGTAATTAATGGAGACATGAGGAACATCCTGCACACATTCCAGTCTGCTGTGCGAGGCGTCACTGAGATACCTGTACATCCAGCAGACCTCTCAATCAGCCCGGCTGGAGTTAAATCCTTTGATTCGGCTCATTTCTTCTTTTTGAAGCCCCTGCCTGATTCTCTGCAGAAAGTGGTGACTCAGAGGTAACGTAGTAGGCCTACAGTGCAGACAGATTAATCAGATTTGACCTTTTCATCTACAATCTCTGTGTTTTTCCAGGACTTTTTAAAATGTCCTTGCTGGATTGCAGGTCAAAGCAAAATAAGCTCTTATTCATGGCGAGCGGCGTCCCAAGTTCTTCAAATTATACAAGTTCAAATGTCCTTGATAGTTAATTTGCTCTGAAATTTGTTGAACTTTTGCAGTTTGGGTTGTTTTGTTGCTTCTTTTAAAAGAAATTACGGTCTTGTGTAGGAAATGCAACTTTATGACTTCAATTAAGAGCATCCACCAATCAGGGACCCTGTTATGTTTTATGAGTCAGCTGGTCCAAACAGGTGTCAGATTCAAGTTTTCAAATGATAAAGTAAAATTTAATTACATTGCATGTAAGATTTGAGCAGTTTTATTACCATTTATTGTCATAGTTAGTGAAAATTACAACAAAATTACAGGTTCAAAGGAGAGAAATAACAGCTTTCTTGAACTGTATATAAGTAATACTGCAAAAACACAAAATATCAAGTATTTGTGTCTAATTTGATGCGCAAATATCTTATGCTACATTAAATGAGACAAAAATAACTCTCATGTAACTTTCCAGCAAGATATAGGAGCTTGTTTTAGGTCAATGTTTCCTTAATATTGACGGGAAATTACTGGGCCTATTGGCAGATTATTTTATAACATGACATTTTTCCCATGTTATAAGAAAAATAAATCTGCCAGTGGAACTAGAACGTTTTAATTTGTATACAAGAACTATTAACTTAAATCAACCTATTATATCTTGCCAAAAAGTTATGTGTAAGTTAGTTTTGTCTTATTTCAAGTATATTAAGATATTTGCACTAGAAACTAGACAAATACTTGGTCAGATTTTGTGTTTTTGCAGTGAACAAAATAAATACATATTTAATAATAAGTCTGTCTTTTTCTTCAGTAGAATGATTTCCTGTTTGCAACTCTGAGTTTGGAAACTTAGCGGATTGAAAATTGCAGACTATTAATTATTTCATCACACTGATTGAAACGTTTTCAATTTGAGGTTTTGTTTAAATGCTAAAGTCGGCTAAATCATCTGACTTCCTGTTGGCTTCACTGCTCCTAACACGTATTTTCAACAGGTTGAGTTGTGTAATGTCTTTCTACTACAGAGGTTATTACTAGCAATAACCTCTGAAACTCCTTTTTAAAAATGCAAACTAAGCCTTTAATGTCTGATCAAAGTAAAGCAGTTTGTTCTCTTGAGGCTGATCTTTGCTCTTAGACCAGAGTTAGATCTGAACCTTTGACATCTCCATTTTCTTTTTCCTCCAAAAAACTATAATGCTCTCCAAGAGTATTTCTTAACGACTTGTTCTGTTTTTGCGTTTTAGTCACACATACATGTTTCACATCATTTAACAATTTAATTTTCACACCAAACAGATAACTTGAGCCAATAGTTTAGTTTAAAGGTCAAAAGTGAATCAAACCAACCTGTGAAAATAAATCCTTGGTAAACCATGGATTAAATGTGTTTAACCACATTAATTGGTTTCTTTGTTTTTATATTTGCTTTAGTTTATTTTAGCCCTAATCAGTAGATATTGGAGAGTAGATCAAAGTATGCTTAGAAATAGATTTAATTTTTGATTAAACAGTAATTTCAACATATTAAAATGTAATGTTTATTTATTTCAGTAACTCTATTCACTAATTGGAACACATTACATTAGGAGTGTCCACAGTGGGGCCATTTGCGGCCCTTGAAATGATTTTGATCGGGCCCTGACCAGACGTCGAGAACGACAAAAATTTGGTCAACAAAACAGAAAACAATTGTTGACCCCAGGAAAACGTTGAAATCATCCGTTTTTCTTTTAATATTGAAACAATCTGAAGCTCTTTTATGTTTTGAGTCTTTAATGAAATACAGATTTCACAGAAATGGTGTTTATTGCTTAGCAGGTGAAACTAAACTAAAAAAAAAAAAGAATTGCATTTTGATTCAATGGGTTTTGTGGCTCATCAGTAGTTTAAATTAGTTTAAAGTAGTTTAAATTTGCCAGGGTAAAAACTTTAGACACCACTGCATCATATGCTTCAACTACATGTTTTCAAGCCTTTATTTCTGATTATTAATGTGATTTTCCACTTAGCTGATGAATAAGATTATAATACTAAATCAATAAAAACAATAATAAAAAATTACAATAAAGAAATTTATGCTTACTGAAATACATAGCTCTGAAATATTTTAAACTCTTGCAGTTTGGGTCATTTTGTACCTGGTTCTCAATTTGCTAGTATTCTGTGAATTATTTTTGTTAATTTTAAGAGATATTGACAAAAATGCAGCATCAGAAAGCATATTCTAATTAATCTAGCGTCCATATTTTTCTCACGATCTAAAGTGTAATTATCCTAACTGATCCTAAATACATTTTAAACCTGAGAAACATGCTACAATAAAGAATTTATTCTTCAGATTTATTTTTATAAAAGAGACAGATAACCTTTCTTTGGGTTGTGTGACTGACTGGCTTATAATACACTTCACTCGAACTTGACCTTTGGCTTACTCGACCTTCAAGCCCATTCAGTGACATCAGCAACTTTTACTTCTCTCTTCAGACAAAAATATCTTCACGATTCATTGTCTGTCATTCCAAATCCCCTGACAATTAAAGCAGCTGTCATAATGTGCACTTAACTCGAGTCATAACCTAAAACTGGAAGCCTCTATTTGAGGAAATCATTTCTCGTCAAAAACTCATCTGGGAACCAAAAACTGCTCTGTGCCAGTGGAAAAGACAGGCTTTCACGGATGTAATTAGCATATAGAGATATATCAGTCTCACTGATAGGAAAGCTATTATCTCAAAGCAATTTGAAGCTTTGTGTCATGGATAGCGTTCTAGAAATGACTCTCACTGAGCAACTTTCAGCTCACTGAGGTCAAATAAAGATTGACTGGAAAATTTTACTTCCGAGGAAAGTCTGCTAAAGATCCACACTATAGCTGCGTTTCTATTGACCATATAACTGCAAATTGAAATTACGAAAATCCATGCTTAATGGAAACACAACAATTTTGAAAAACGTAGCGTTTTTGATAAAAAAGTGTTTTCACTAGAATGAGGTGGTTTTTCAGCCTAATTGGATTAGATGTATTTCACAAAACTGCAGTGGAAATACGTTTTTCACATCACAAGTCATGTGATCAACAATCGGATGTTACTACTGGAGGAAAAGACGAAGAGAAGACAACAGGAAGTGATAAGAGGATGATGGCGCAGCATTGATTTGAATGACTTATTGCATGAACAAACTTATTTGCTTGGTATTTTAGCTGTGTTTCTTATTTAATCAAGTATATTTGTATATCACATTTCAGCAACAAGGCAGTTCAAAGGGCTTCACATCATAAAAACACAAAAATAAAAACTTGTCTTGATAAAGACACCGTTTGGGAAACCAGTGACAAACATTACATTTTGTCAAGCGTCACCATCAAAATCATCAGCACACATCAAACATGTTGGTCAATGTTCCAGTGATAATGGTTTGAGAGCAACCCTAAACAGGTGGGTTTCTGACCTTGATGTAAAGGAACTCAGTGTTTCGGCTGTTTTGCAGTTTTCTGGAAGTTTGTTGCTGCTTCTCCATGTTTGGTTCTGGGGATGCAAAGCAGACCAGAACCAGAAGACCCAATCCTGGTTTGGAAGGTGCACATAACCTTAATGAAAACGCCGCAACTGCAAATTGTGTGGGTTTTTTTTGTTGTTGACATTAGCAGAATTTTTACCACATTTGTAACGAAAGCACAGCTACTGTCTGGTGAAATGGCATCTTAGCAGAAACTGCTAACTGCACCACTCCTTGTCTTTTTTTTTGTCATAGTAGGGCAACAGCTTGATGCCACCCAAAATGACACAATCTGAGCTCTTCCTTCTTGTAACCCTGCCACAAAGAGGTCAGCTGTTATCTTTAAGCTCTGACCATTTCTGAGTGCTGCAACCTGAAATCAGAGCCTTTCCGGTGAGAACGAGGAACTTGGAACGATTTCAGAGCAATTGAGACGAAACAAGCCGGCTTGCTTTTGGCCCTGTAAGGAGACGAAAGTGGGTACGTGCTGCTCAGCTGCCCTCCCTGCTGTCAGAGCAACTGAATTCAGAAATGGAAACTTTTAGTCAAGCAACAGTCCACCAGGCTTGAGCTCCCACTGACAGGCTGTGCAGCTCTCCCAGTTCATTAATGAAGACTGGATTCCACTACAAATCAAAACAAGTGACCGCAGAGCCATTATTCATGGAGTTCATTACCAACCTGAAGCTCATTATCGACTCAAGAAGAGAAAACCATCAGGGATTACGTTTTACTTTGCTGATATCAAAATAATATGATGTAAAATAAGTTATCTTCTTGTGAACAGAGGACTTAAGGAAAACAAACAAATTCAGACACTGCAATAAAGATTTTTGATTGACTTAATTGTTTTGGTTGCTTTAATTTTTTTAATGACATCAAATTTTTATTTTGTTTTTTCACAAAAAATGTATTGATTTTTCTGGGATTCCTTTTGATCCACTAAGATAAAGAGTGTATATTTGTTAAGTAGAAGAAAATGGAAATGTGGTTTTCAATTTTTTAATAAATAAAAACCAATTGAAACATCACATTTTGTCAAGTGTCGTCGTTACACATCAAAATGTTCATCAATGTTTCATTTATTATGTTTCCAAAGCAACTCTAAACAGGTGAGTTTTTAGTCTAGATGTAAAGGAACTCGGCTGTTTTACAGTTTTCTGGAAGTTTATTCCAGATTTGTGGTGCACAGAATGTTTGGTTCTGGTTTTGTGGATGCAGATCAGACCAGAACCAGAAGACCTGAGTTTTCTGGAAGGTTGATACAACAACAGCAGATCTTTAATGTATCCTGGTGCTAAACCGTTCAGTGATTTATAAACTAACAGTTTCTTCTGTGTACTTCTGGCGGTTCAGCCATGTTTGCTTTCACCTTTTCAACTTGAATATCGCTGTATGCGATATTCAAGTTGAAAAGCCCAAAATGTAGAATATCACCATAAAATTTATTTTCTCTGTATTATTGTAACAACTTGTGCACAACAAAGCCAGAATCCCGACACCCACCAAGGACAGGATTTCTATCTGCTACTGGAGATCCTGCTCTGCCTCTACTGGTCCTTTATACTGGAGGGAGTTTAATGGGAACCCTATAGGAGGAGAGTGGCAGACAGACTGGGGAAGAGAGGGGCCGGCTCTCTCTGGCTATTGTTTGGACACACTGCCCCACACACTGCGCTGACCTCAGACAGGGCGTGGCCGAGGGAGCCCAGAGGCGGGGGATTCGAGGTACGGCCAGCATACTTGCGCTGCATGTGGACAGAGAACAGGAAGACGGGCGCTCTCTGGGGAGCGTTAAAGAGAAAGAAGCAGAGTGAATGCGATATTGGCCCTGCAGTTTGGCAATATGTTCCCAACCCTGTACATGTGCACAATGGAGTAATGAGAGTAGTGGGCCTCTGACAAACACAGGCCAGATGGGGAGAGGGTTCTTTTCTACAATTACTCTGCAGAGGAGAGCATTAGAGCCACTGCAGCTCCTCTTGTATAGAGAAAAGATAATTATTGTTTTTTTTTTAGAGAAATACTTAATGACTATCCGTGCCTAGCAGCAAGCCTTTGTACAGTCTCTTAAGGTTTCATCTGCGGTACCCTTCGCCATGCAGTGCAGGATGACTGTATTTTGCAGCGTTTCAATGACAGAAGAGAGGTTAAAGTAGCTTTTTAATTCAAAAGCTTTCTTGTGATTTTAAATTGGAGATGTTTTTTTTTTTAAAGTAAAGCCTCTCATGAATCTGATTATAATAAAGTTAGTTTAAAAATCCTTTACATTTGTGTCTCCAGGGAATATACAGAGAGGATGACATTGTAAAGTTTCTGTTTGACAGTGCTAAAGCTCTGGTTTAAAAAGTTTTTCTTTTTTTGTTTAGCCCGTTTTGCCTCTGAACCACTCTGATGCTACAACATGGTCAAAAATAAATGATCTGAACCTCAGTCATTCGGATCAGAAATGCACCAATCAGGCTTTAACTGGATTAATATCGATTCTCGTTTTCTTCCAGGTGTGAACTGCACATATTGCTTCTGAAGCGTTCCAGTTGACTGTCTAACATATTCAAATCTATTTAGAGGTTTAAATAGATTTAAATATAAAATACCCATCATAATACTGCTATATATCAACCTTGAGTTTTTATGGCAGAGTAAAATATGCTTATTAGATGAATAATTTAATCTGATCACCACAGTGAGGGATACTATACTATACGTTTTTTTTTTTTTACAAATTAAATAAATGGAGTAGAATATGTGTTGCAGATGTGAGACACAATATTAAGGAGATATTTGAACCACAACTGCAGAATTTATGCAAATGAAGCTAAAATAATAAAGCAAAGCCCTAGTAATGGTGTTACTTTACTTCACCTTATGCTATGCAGACCCTCTGTCTGCACTGATGAAGATTAATTTATCTGAGCATGCTGAATGCCAAGAGTGTGTTGAGGTTAATTCAGTGAATATTTAACATATTTCAAAGTGCTTGCTTGTTATTTTTTTATTATTTATTTGTATTTTATATTTAGTTATTTAAATTACTTACAGTATCACAGCTATGTATATTTTTTCTGAATTTTATTTTACTTACAGTGATATTCTAATATTTTACACTTTGGATGGCACAGCTTGTCAACAAATAATCAATTTCCCCTTGGGGATCAATAACGTATATTGTTTTTTATTTCTTGAACCATGTGGGAAATCAGAGACTGTGCTTTGAACTTTCACCCTCTGATGTTTGTATCCAAGTATTTCTTTTCCCAATTATCTGACATGAGGTCAAAGGTCAACATTTCCTTGAGGGAAATTAAAACAGAGGTGTCGTCAAGACAGTTAAGGGGTTAAATTATGTTGTATAAAGTTTAAATTGCAACTGAGCTGCTGCTTTTTGTATCCAACCATCAGAAAGAAAATGATTTCAAGCACTTATTTACCATTGAGTTTAGATTTTACAGTGTCAAAATATGGTGATGACGGAGCAGAACGCACAGAAATTTAGTATTTTAGTTTAAAGTCTTGTTAAACAACAGCAGCATAAATAAATCTAATTTAAATACATGGAGATGGAAACTTGTTTTATAATATTAGCCACAGAAATAAATAAATAATACATATACTGTATATATACAGTATATATGTGTGCTATATTTTAATTCTATTTAATTCAGCAACTGGTCTGCATCAAAAACACAGTAAAACCTTTTTAATGTAATTGCTAGTAAATCCAGGCAGTTAACATTTAAATTTTGAAGAAAAAACAAACAAACATTAAAATCAGACGATGTCATTAGGTGAAAAGTAATAAACAATTCAAATTCTACGCTCTTCATCTTTATGAACATGCATTAAACCAAACAGAGAAACAACAAAAGCAGAACATATTCGTTATATATCTGACTGGATTTAATTGTTTATATAAAACCTTTAATTTCTTCACATTTAGACTTACGTAACATACATTTTAAGAAATGCAGCAACAGCGTAGCATCAGCTTAACACACAATGTAGAACATGGAGGAATTCATTCTGAAAATGAAGAGATTACAAGATTATCCCTGTTCATCCATCAAAGCATATGTCTCTAAAAGCCTAAAAAGTAGGAGTTTTCTTGTTTTGATGCTTTTTACTGAACAGAAAAGAAGTCAATAATCAATATGGCTCATTTCTGTCACTGGCTGATTAACTGGAGCATCACTAAATACGAACGCTAATAGAAATTTTAACCAAACTCTCATGAACCCTTAAAATAAGCCACTCAGATTCACAGCAACGTGTGAATTACTTGCAGTAAAGGCTGTTTTAGAGCATCCATCCTTTAACTTCATGCTGTCTCCTTCAGTAATCACGGCTGTGTGTCAGCGAGGCTTATGCCTCACTATTGGCAGCCTCTCTGATCAGCTCTGTCCTACTGACTGACTGCAAGGCATTAATCTAACAGGAATTAATAATGTACAGACTTGTAAGGTTAAAGAGAGTGGATTTTAGAGGACACAACATTTTCAACCAGCTCCCTGTTGGAGGAAGTGTATAACAGGAGAGTAAACATTAGTGTCATTTGTGAATCTTAAGCAAGGACTTGACATCAGTGTGACAGATTAAGAGGAAGAGGCACTAATGAAATGAAGCAATGAATAAATTACTGTCAATAAGTTGAATAAAAGAAGGCAGGACTGCTCCATCACTCATCTAAAGACACTGCAAGTAGCAGCCTCTTGTCAGGAGATTTATGCTCCAAAAAGTGACAATAAATCTACAACAAAACAAATAAAACCATCATGAAGTTATGCGTCTAGAAACAGAGTCTTTCCTTTATTTTCATTGGAGCACGATGGTAGCAGGAAGAACAGGCTGGTTGGACGCAAAGTTATCATAGTCAACTAAAACTGACAAAAACTGAAAACGATCAAACATTTTCATTAACTGAAATAAATAAAAACAGCAATTAATGGGGAAAAACTGTAACTAACAGGAACAAAATTGTGTGTTTATAAAACCAACTAAGACATACTGAAATTACAGATATTATCTTTTTTGTTTTTATGTTTCTAAAACTATTTATTAGCCTTTCAAAGCGATGTGAAACTGATTTTATGTCAGTTGTCGGCAAATTACGGCACTCCAGGTTCCTCATGGTGGCAATTTCACTTGTCCGCAAAATGCAACAGCAAAAATAGCAAAATTTGGGAGAATACGCGGAGACAGTTGCTATACAACAATAATTTTATATATTTTTTGAAAATTGGATCTTCTTTTGAGTATTCATAATAATACTATTTGAATTCTGCACCTAAATATTAACCACACTATGAAAAACTAAAACAACTGCTATAACTAAGTGACATTTAACTCATAATAACTAATAAAAACACAATCTAAAAAACAAAACGTCACAACAACATAAAACTAAACTATAATGAAAGAAAACTGTTGAACTAGTTACTACTGAAGCTGCACAGCGAAGTCAAAAACACTTCAGCACTTCAGTAAGATTGTTGGAAGTCACTTAATGCATGTAAAATACCACAGCTTCATGTTCGCTCCAACATTAAAACTAACCGACAGCCTGGTTTGGACAGAGATGCAGAGCAAAAAATAGTTTAATTTCCTGCCAGTGCTGGCTCATCACAGCAATGAATGATCTTAAAACAAGCCCAGCGTAATGCAGACCAGGTGAGACGTCTGCAGCAGGAGGCGGGTGGATTGTTTGGCTGCGTTTGGTTTCATCAGTCACCTGACAGAGAGAGCTGGCCTGGGCTGTGGGAACAGGAAATGTGACATCACCAGGCTGACATTCAGGAATGTGGGAATGTCAGGCGGCCTGTTAACAAAGCTCCCAACAAGACGCAGAGGGAGAGAGACTGATGTCAGCGGCTAACTCAACCCGGCTGAGTTATTTCAAACTTGAAGAGTTGGGAAGCATTTAGACCAACTTTAATCTGCCAGGAAGAAAGAAAACATTGTTCCTCCTCTTATTTGAAATGAGACGGTTTGGTTAATACATGTAACTTTGGAACTTTAACGCTCGAGTGAATGGGGACGTTTGCGTGTTGCGGTGGAAAATTACCTCGGGAGTGAAGCACATCAAAATGCATCAACAAAAGAAACATAATATGAATTTTAAAAACAAGCACTTGACGGAGGAAAGCAGTGCTCAACTACCAACACTCACCCGGATGAGCATGACGGTCAGAAAGCTAAACTAATAAACCAAAAAATAATTCAAGTCTTCGAGCTGGTGGTGTTAGACGCTGGTTCTGATCTCGCTCTTGGACCGCCGCTACGCGCTACTGGTAGTAATATTTCACAGACGTAGCGCCGCTCAACCTCCACGAGACGGTGAACTCTCACACCGAACGTCTGCTCAAAGCTTAGATATGTATGAAAATATGTATATTATGTCTAAATTAGGTGAATTTATTGCCAGATTATTTTTCCATTTTGCGATAACATAATTTCTACCTAGAGCAAAAAATTAACAGTCATTCCAGTCGATCGGCAGAAATCGGCCTTGTGGATGATCGGTATTGGAATCAGCAGCAAAAGAATCTGATCAGAACATCCCTAATAAATATACAATGAGATCAAATCAATCAGACACAGGCGGTCTATTTCCATCCAATCAAATTCACCTTATAATGCCACCTGGCAAACACTGCAAAACACAAAATTCTTCCATGTAATTTTTGTCTAATGTCCAAGAAATATATAGTAATACACTTGAAAAAAGACTAAACTAACTTTGCAACAAGATATGGGAGCATGTTTTAAGGTAATAATTATTTAATATTAATTTTAACAAGTATTAGAGCCACTGTAAGATTTATTTAACTTGGATGGAAAAAATGTTTTGTTATAAGTAGAAAAAATCTGTGAGTGAAACTAGAACCTTTTATAATCAATATTAAGGAATTACTGACTTAAAACAAAATCCTATATCTTGCTAAAATGTTACTTGTAAGTCAGTTGTATCTTATTTCAAGTGTAACAAGATATGAGCACTAAAAACGTGACTTGGTAAAAGTTTGTGTTTTTATAGTTGTATATCTGGAGAAACCAGATGCACAATCTTCCAAAGTATTTTATCTAGTTTTTAGTGCCAATATCTGAGTACACTTGAAATAAGATACAGCTAACTTACTTTTCATCAAGACACAGCAGCTTGTTTCAAGTCAATAATCCCTTAATATTGATTTAAAAAAGTTCCACTGGCAGAATATTTCACTTATAACAAGAATTTTCATATATGTGGAAAAAATTTGCAAGTAGAACTAGTACTTCTTTAAAATCAATATTAAGGAATTAATGACTTAAAACACGCTCCTATATCAAGCTGAAATGTTTCTTGTAAGTTAGTTTGGTCTTATTTAAAGTGAACTAAGATATTTGCACTAAAATCTAGACAAAAATACTTGCTAGGATTTTGTGTTTTGCAGTGAAAGGTTATCTTCCTGCTGATTACATTGGGATTTACTTTGCAGCAACGAATGATTATTTTTGCCATGATCCAGATACTTCATGTGAACTGGCTGCTCAACATTTCCAAGTGACAGGCCCATCTCAAGTATCTCAATTGGAAAACACTTTCTGATGAAGCTCATTTGGCAGAATAACATTACCTTTTGAAAACGACTATTTAAACAGACCATGTTGTAATTTGATTGGTTTGATGTAATGCTTTATTATAAATGTCTTGTTTTTATTAGCTGTAAGTGGAAAAATAATCATAATTAACCAAAATAAAAGCATGAATAAATAATATGATGTGACTAACTTTGTGAATTAACTAATTGTAATATTTCACTATTCACATTTGTTGTCAATTTGAGTTGTTGATGTGAATCTCAACCTGCTGGTTTGTGTCTGGAGCATCATTCTGCTATAGGTGCCACATTCTGACACCTTCATTTCAAAACTAGCAGGACGTTTTTTGGCAACTGGATCCTCTTCTCAAGAATCGAACATACAGTTTCTCCCTGCCCTCATACATCATCGAGCCTTGGCCAGCAGTGAAACTGTGGGTGGCACATTAGGGTTTCATTTCTTGGACGACGTGTGGAATGTCTTGACCACTGGAGACCGGAGGCGTCCACGGGGAAGTGAAGCTGAGTGGGTGGTGCAGTATGATCCACCCATTCAGTTCTTTTATTTATTCCTTTATTACTTTAATTTGACTTCATACACTGTAGAACATTTGAGCTGCATTTAGTTGTGTCTACTGTCTGCTACTCTTTAAGCAAATAAATGTGGCCAGTTTTAGGTCTTGAACCAAAATGTGACTTTGTAAAAGATAAACTTACTGTAGTAAGTTGTGTTAACTTCTTATTAATCTTGTCAAAACTACAAGAGCTGAATAAACTAGTTTTTATGTTAGCAATTAAAAAACTGAAAAAAAAAAAGACAGGAGTGGAATCTATTTCCCAAAATGCTTAGCGGTTTGTTTTTGTATCCTGAGATGGAAATGTGTTACATTGATCTGACTCCTGTGTTATTGAGGCAAATGTTTATTTTTTAAAGTGTGAGGATAATGTCCTGTTCACACTAAATGTTTTTAGCAGAATTTATTGTGATGTTTAATAAAATTTATTATCAGATCAGAAATTTTATTAATTCAATTTGAAACAAGAATTTAAATTATTCTAAAGTGAAATAAGTATTTTAACTTGATATTGTGAGTAAAATAATAGAGAAATGTGGCTCTTTATCTAGGAGAGAGCTGTTCTTTTTGTTGCATATTGTGAAATAATTATTTGATTTAAATTGCAGCATTAAAGTTAAAAGTTAAAGTTTTAAAGTTAAAACTCACAATTCAAGATTAGTGAACTTAAAAACAGTGTTTAGACAACTTGTCTCTTGTTGTTAAATCAACTTCATAAACTTTAATTTCTCAGTTAAAACCAATTAACTCTTGTTGACTTAAATTGCATTTTCAAGGCAGCAGGTGGACTTTCATTTTCAAGTTAAACCACCTTCAAAAGTTTTACAGTGTAGCATCAACATAAAATAACGTAATTCTTAACTCTGCAGGTTAGTGTATCTAAATCTGACCAGTCTTTCACTTCAACATCAATATAATTAAAAAATGTGATCTGAAAATCTCCTTAATGTTTGAGTAAAAAGTTAGGAAAAGTGATTAAAACATTTATATTATCAGAATACCTGTTAGCTACAATGACTGCTTGCATTCACTCAGTATATTTATCAACCCTTCTCTAAATGATACAGAGTCAAATTATTACTTTATAAATGGAATTTTGTAACTTGAATGAGAGAAAAACTTAGAGAAGTTTATTATAGTTAAGGAAATGTTGAAAAGTAGGTAGCTGAAGTAATTCTGTAATCTCTAGAAGATCTTTCAGTAAATCGGTCACTGCTTACTGCTTGACCTCAAGAGAAAAACAGATTACTTTACTTCACTATTTCTGATATCAATTTACACTATTGAGGAATAACATCATGATCACTGAAAGGAAAGGGTGAAAAACAACAACTATCTTTTCATTAATTAATCTGTTAGTGGATGAGAATCCATATCGGCCGAAAAGTTGGTATTATTTCCTATAAATAATGTGTTAAATGCAGACATTTTTGGCAGAGTCAGAGTATCTCCACTACTGCAGCCCTAGTGGGCTGTTCCTCGTCTCTTGTGGCCTGTATTTTTTAAAAAGTGGTCCAAGGAAGGAAGAGAGGAGAACTGGTGACCAGATAATTAATGACCGTTAAGAGAAAAACAACAGATGGCTGCTATGGCTCAAAATGTTAAAGAAGAAAATGTTGGTTCTGATAAATAAAAAATAAAAAAAAGGTGTTAGAAAGTCCAGACCATTGGTGGATGATGAGTCATAAAGCCTGGTCATAATGTTACGCCTGATGTATGAAGCAACCTTAATACATACATTAGAAATGCATGTATTTAGCATCAATATCTCAAAGCGCTCTGAACAATATTAAAGTTAACAAAACTTCCCAGATGTGAACAAAATAACAATTTTAATCAGTCTTATTATATTTTGTTTTGAAAATTCAGTATTTATTAAAACTAATTGGAAACTTTATTCAAAGCAAGAAATCAGACACAGAAAAGAAACTAGAATGTGTTAAGAAAGGAAAAAACTTTCTAAACACTAAATTTAAAACAACAAATATTCAGGGATGAAAAAGTTTTAAGCATAAATGAAACCAAAAGTTTCACATTCTCCACTAAAACTCGCTGACATCATGCATCTGGCTGTTCCCAAGAAAACGACATTGCCATGGAGTTAACAGCCTCCTCAACAGACACAAACATCCACTTTCTGAGTTTCTCTGTGCAGAACCGCTGCCAAAACTTGAGCAAAGAGTCGGACATGGAGCCCCACCGGAGCCCAGCTGCTGCCTGGGAAACCAAACGGAGCGACTCCGGCCCCCGCGCTCTCACCCCTCCTGTCTAACAACAGCAGACCGCCCGCCTCTCCTCCTCCTGTCACTCCCAAAACCGAGTTTAAGGGGAAAACGAGTCAACTGAGGGAAAAGTGTGGGGACATTTCACCACATTCGCTCATGAGCGAATGTTGCCGGCGCCGGCACCGTGATGTGAACTCACCCCTGTAGCGGAGGCTGTCATCGTGGTGGTTGTGCTGGAGGTGGTTCTCCAGCGCCAGGGGGCTGCTGGCGCCCAGCTCTGCCAGTTTGCGGCTGGTCGCGGAGAGCTCGGATCGGAGGTTGGTCACTTCCTGACTCGCTGACTGGATGGCCCCATCGATCCTCTGTGCCAGCTGCTTGTTGTCTTCCATCATTTTAAGGATTTTCCCCTGAGGAGCAAATCCACACAGAGCAGCATGGTGTCAGCAGGAGCGTTACTCTGGGCGAAGCTGACACCCTCTCCTCTTCCTCCTCCACCTGCACTTCTTCTGTCTTAGTGTTTAGTTTGCACATAAAAAGCAGAGTAAGGTCCTTCCTGTCCACTGGGCTGACCTGTTACTGCATAAAAGACCTGGAGAGCATGTGTGTGAGGAGGAGAAGAGCTGCAGCGCGGCAGGCGGAGGGAAACCGAACGCTCCCGCCTTGCAGAATGTGCTGCGAGCAGCTGCTCTCTGAGAAGACCCCGCACACTGAGATGACATGCAGCCTTTTAAATGGACTGTACCATGTGGTGGAGGAGGGGGGACTGATGTGCTGTCCGGCAGCAACTCTCCAACTGCACCGTATGCTGCAAACCCCACACTCTGCAGAGCCTGTAAGGAGTGAGCAGTGGCGTCTGTAGCGGAGGAAAAAGTCCTGATTGCTTCTCTGTACTTCTGTTCCTCTACGTTTGTATCTTTTTCACATGTGCTCCCACTTTTCCCCCACTTCCTCCCCGCTCACTCGCACGCCCGCTTGTCTTTTTGTCTTTCCCACCCCTCCTTTTTCTTTCTATTATACATCCATCTCTTTGTCCTGGGAAAGCTCACCCTCATGTCGGTGGGAGGGGAAGGGGGCTGGCACAAGGCGCCCAGGGGGAAAGCATTTCCACACACAGCAAACTTCGGGAGAGGAGAGAGACTCAGCTCCATAAAGGGGGGGGGGGACTCACAAAGAGACGAGGCCTGGAGCATTACAATCGAGTTGTGAACATAGAGGAGCTTTCCTGCTTTGATCAAAAACAGTTGAAAGGATTATTTTCCAGCTTATCTGTGGGCTGAGTAAACAAACCCCACCACCTTCCTTATCTCCACTGTTATATAAAAAAAATAAATTCCATCACACAGACAAAAGGTTACACTGGCAGCATACACTGCTTGTCTTATCTCAAAATATCCCTAAATACTGCTGAGCCATCGCAATTTCAAATCTACATTTGACATTTTCATTTCCTCGTGAGAACAAAAATGGATTCTGGTTGCGGTGAGAAGCTGAAGCCATTAGTCTGGTCCCGTCATCCTCGACTCAGATGATAACAGCACGGGGTTAATATTCACGCATTAAAGGTGACATAATACGCTTCCCTGAACAGGAAGGAAACATGTTCATTACATTTTTTGCACAAAGCTCCCTGAGCTGTTTTAGGGCGACTTATCACTTTAAATCCAAACAAGCCGCTACTGGCCACGCCCCCAACTCAACGTTTACACTTGGCTGTGAAAATGGCTGCAAACAGATGTGCAATTATACACCCATACATCTTTGAAAAGCAGAAGTGGAGTCTCCTGCGCAATCAACATGAATGCTCTAGTTGTCGCAAGACTTCAAATTTTTAAAAGTTGACTACAACACAATAAAAGTTGAGTCAATATCGCCTAATCTCATAGCAACCTAAGCGAAAATACGTCACAGGAACTTATCAGCTTCATTAGCTATATTCACAGCAAATATTGACAAAAACTCATTTTTACAATGTCTATTATGCAGAATTAAAAGAACAAGAAGCAGAACATTATGCCGCACTTATTCGTCAGCAGCGGTTGTCCAAAAACTTGCACAAAGTCAGGTCTGACTTTTTTCAGAATTTTTTCTGAAAAAATGAAAACATTTTCTTGTCACTAGTTGCCTTGATTTGACAGTAATCCGAAAGGAGGAGGGCGGAGCGAGGGGAGAGAGGCACCTCCTCCATGAGCTACTGCTGTCTGAACAAAGGCATCGCTTCTGACCAAAAATAACCAATCAGAGAAAGGAGGAAGGTCTTAACACCGTCAATCAACCTCCTGAATGCGCTGCTAAATGTACTAATGACAGAGAAACAACTTACCGTTACAGGAAAACCCTTTATCCGCCAGCGGTGGCCATGCTAACTAGCCTTAGCATTCATGACAGGCTCTGCTGGCTACAGTGTAGTAGAGAGCAAGAGGGGAACTCGAGAGTGATTGACAGCGCTAAGATCCGCCTCCTGATTCTGACTGGTTGTTCCCAGTTAGCACTGGAAGCCAGAGGAGCTTGATTTGTTTTCACCAATTAACATGGTGAGAGTTTCAACAAATATGTAAAAATATATGTTTTACAAAAGTTAGATACTGCAGCTTTAAGTTGTTTGAAGGTAAGAAAATATTTTCCCTGTTTCCTGGGTCAGCACTGGGCTTTCTTACCAGACCTGCCCAAAATACCTCCCACAGAGGGCATCCTGACAGCCTCCTGAACACAGAACCGGTATCAAATTATCCCTCTCCGCCTGTCTCATCCGTTCAGCGGAAGCTAATTTCTGCTGCATGTATCTACAGGATTATCTTGTTCTTTCAGTCTTCAATGAGCTGCTTTATATTTCAGGGGCTTTGTCCGCCAGCAGCAATATTGTCTGGGGAAAAGTCTGGTGCAGGTAGGCGCTTTATCAGCAAATCTGTCCTGAGTGAAGGACCAAGTGTATTCAGCACAACATAAAGGATCAAAGAAGTTTCAGTTTAAAAGATACAGCTAGTCCAGGTCCAGAGTTAAAGCTAGAGTCGGTTTCTAACTTAGCTGTACAAAAAACAGCTGAGAATTAGTTTTTCTACACAGCAAGACAGAAAAATTTAAATAAATGACTAAAACCGGTTTTCCAGGAAATGTTTTATCACAGTAGCATATATTTAGAGTTTCTATTTTAACAGACACTTACTTGCTGAAACCTCTGATTGGTGTTCATAAACATAAAAAATTAGCCAAGCAGGGATTATAAATCCATTTGAAAACACTGATTACATAAATAGATTTATGCAGCCCACATGTGAGCTGTTCTATCCAAACAAAAAGGGACAGGCACTGAAGTCAATGTAAAATGCATTTTTCAGCCCTTCATTCATGTTAAAACTTAGTATTTCAGTCTTAATATTACCAGTCTAAGTAGTAAAATATGTTCTAAAGTACATTTGGTATTTTGAATTATTTTTATAATGGCAGTGGAAATATCAAGGGCGCGTTGCGATGTGTTTCACACGTCCGGAGTGGCGAGATTGAAGCGTTTTGATCGTTCGAAGCGCATCCTACGCTGGAGCTGGACAATCTGAGCTTTCGCCGCTGGACACGCATCGTCAACCAATCAGAGACTCTGGTATGTGACGTAGTGGCCTGTAGTCGGTGTCCTGCCAGAAGACGGAGGCAGCAGTACGGTTAAGCAGATCATCCAACGGGGTGAGACGAAAACACCACTGATAGCGAACCTCGCCAGCGCCCAGCTAGCCTATGAAACTCACAACTCCTCTGAATAATCTGGTGAATTCAAAACACGCGCCCAATGGACACATTTTATTTATTTCAGTAAATCATACCTAGACACTCAATATTTCATCTGCATTCTTCAAAGTAACCGAGAGAGGGGAAAAAAGGCAAGAGGCTCCAACCGTTATCAGCTGCCGCCGTTGTTTGTTCAATAAAAACCAAACCAGAAATGTTCAGGAAAGACATCTGAGTCTTAGTTATGACTGCAGAAGCTTTCACAACATGATATTTTGGTGAAACTTTCTCAATTTTATCCGCCTTTGTACAGCGACACCGGCAATGGAAAACAACGATTCATCCCAATACTCGTCTAGAGCGATTTGATGCACGCCGAGAGCAATATGTCAAGCGTCCGACTTCAAGCATCGGACGCATGAACGTAAGATTAAAACAGCAATATTGTCTGGGGACAATATTGCTGTTTTAATATTACGGATTAAACACAGACATAAGTGGACTGAATTACATATTTATTTGATAACTCTGCACCTGTACAGCACACTTAAACACACTAATAGCTTCACACAAATGTAATTTTATTCAGTCAGTGCAGTTAGGAGTATAACAGCCAGTGTAAAATATAGAATAAAGAAACTGAAACTGAAAGGTTGACTATCTTGGTCAAAACATGTAAAAACAAACCTTTTAAATGGTTCACAAAGTATAATTAGGAATTCTAAAAATAATGTAAAATAAATAATAAAGTGTAACATCACTCACAAAGCATAGAATTAGACTGAATAGATCTGCCCTTATGGATTTGGTATATTGTCACCGATAACCAATCTAGGATTTTTTTCAATATTGAGGCCGATACCGATATTAATATTGAATTGGTGCATTTTTTACTCTAGTTTAAATACATTGGTAAGAAGGAACAATGGCATGAAATGTACCAGGTTCTTTTGATGTATTATTTCTCAAGCAAAAACAAAAAGAGCGGTCCTAAACTAAACAAACACTGGCTATGATTTAGGCCTGATGCCACCTTTCTGCTGCCAGGCCCGGCGTCAATAAGCACCTGGTGGCCTGATCTCTGCTCACAGGAGGCAGGCTGGCCTAGAATCAAAGAGTGGTATAAGACACTTCAGAATATTAAATCAAAAGTCAGAAACATTTATTTTGAGGCAATCATCGCGGAAAAGGGAAGGGATGATGAACGCAGCAGCAGACCATAAACCTTCATGACAGAACAGCTAACAAATGCATTTTGACCAACAATATCATCCATAGATCAATGCTGGTAATTAATAGTTTGCTAAATGATTTTATGAGCTATGCGTACAAACAGATTTTGTGTGTCACAGTTTTTCTTTCTGCTGTCTGTCTACATGCCTAACATCTATGTCCACACATGACAGTTTTTGCTTTTGCCGAAGGAAATCTGCAGCCCCAGCACTGTCATGTTTGATCGCATGTTAGCAGATCATTATCACTGTCTAGACAGTCACATCACTGCCCCCGAATGCTGCCCTGCCCCTGACTTAAAGCTCACTGGCAAAGGAAAAATGCAGGACAGCAACAAAGCTGGACAAAGGACATGTCTAATTTTCACGAATAACATAATTTCTAAGTCTTTTCCCTTAAGAAGCCACTAACCCCAGCCTGATTTCGACCTCGTAAGACTGCAGTCCCAGACGCTCAACTCTGGAATGCAAGGAAATGAATAATTCATGGGTCAAAGGTCACAGCTTTGTCCCAGATACACATCAATAACCACACAAATATTCTGAGGCCACGTCCAAAACATGCAACATCTCTCTCTGCTTCCACGAAGTTGTGGAAAGTATGTGCGGCCTCAGCCGAGACTTCAGACCCTTGGAGTGACTGGTTTCCAGCTGTTTAGGGTCTCCGTTTGTCCATTTGTTTGATGCCGTTAATGGCAAGTTTAATTAAGTGTGCTGTGAGTGTGCAGTTAAAAAGAGGTATTGATAAACAGTCACCATGACCGTCTGCCAGAGTTAATTGAATATCGACTAATCCTCCACAGACGGGAATTCTCCCTGTATGATCCCAATAACTAAGTGATATACGGTTGGACTCAACACTCGTTTTAACCGAGAGCCGAGGAAATCGCTGCACTTCAAACTACTGATGCCCAGCAAGTGCAATGAAAAGGTAAAAGGCTCATGGAGTAGTGGCATTAAATAAAAGCAAATCATTCTAAAGATATATCTGACCTATTATTCTTCTTTGAAGGGTTTATGATACTTCTATGGGCTTTACAAAACATGTTCATTACAGTTTTTGCATAAAACCATTCTTAGATAATAAAATTTCCGTCTGCTCAATTCTGTATGGAGCTCCCTAGGGTACATGGAGGATTTTATGTTTCTTTTGCGTTACCTCATAATAGGTTTTGTGTTCTCTCGCAATAATGCACTGA
The DNA here is from genome assembly GCF_001444195.1 of Xiphophorus couchianus. Taxonomy (NCBI): domain Eukaryota; kingdom Metazoa; phylum Chordata; class Actinopteri; order Cyprinodontiformes; family Poeciliidae; genus Xiphophorus; species Xiphophorus couchianus. The sequence continues at coordinate 13,032,309 of NC_040247.1, read as the reverse complement.
TCAGTTCAAGTGGCATAATTAAATACTAAAAGCCTTTTAAATGGTGGCCAAGATACTTTCTGCTATTATATAAGGTTTTTGTAACTTTTTTCCAAGTATGTTAGTAATGTTAATATCTTACGGAAAACATGTTTATATTTTTTAACTCTTTGGTGCAAAAACCTGATTAAAAATCGATTTATTCACTGCATGTTTATGTTTGTTTGTGTAAGGTTGAGGTGAAATTGCACATGGAGCCTTATAAAATAGCAGAAAGTTCGGTGGCCCCCGTAAGAAAGGCTTACAGTATTAAATGAAACCGCATAAACTGATCAGTACATTTTTGCGAAAAAAGCAAAAGCTTTGCAAGGTAACACCCATTGGGGGCTCCATAGTTCTGCGTTAATTTCACACGTTAAATAATTTTTTTCTCAAGTTAAATCCAACCAAATTTGTTTTCGGTTAGTTGGAATTACTTAAATTATTTCTATTTGCTAAATGCAAGCACTTTTTCCTGCAAGCAATTTTAAAATATATTTAAAATAGAAAATAAACAAACCTTAAACAACGTAGCTTTCCTGAGAGATCATATTTTACCACCTAACAATGTTTGTCATAGCTTTCATTTTATTTTATTTAGTTCTGTCTAGTATATATTTTTAACACTTCTAATAAGTCCCAGATGACCAAATCTGGTTCTTTGTCCTATTGAACGTTATTTTTTCCTTTTAAATAATCAAACAGATGTTATCTTTGACGGAGAAAAGCAACATTAAGAGCAGCGATATTAAACCACAATGGTAAAACAGATAGAGGGCAGTCAGGGTGGAAAACTTCAGGACTAAGGAGAACCACAAAGTTTGGGTGTAGTTTTCCTCTCAAAGTTATTTGATACTTTGTTGATGTAGGGAACATTAATCTTTACTCGCTCTAAAGCTTTTTCACGGCCGACTGGGCCTTGAAAAAGCCCCAACGCTGCGTGGCAGATACACGTATCCAAAACCCAAAATATTCATAGTACTAGGGTTGTCTTGAAGAATCTGAAAAATAATATTAGGCAAAATGATTGTTTTAGATAAAGTTTTGTATAAAATAGTGCTTTTAGGTGGTTCTTTTGTTGGTGGTCAGGCCTCTAAGTTTGGGTGAACAATGAGAACGATAAAAATTCCTTCTTCGGACTGAAACCGGAGAACGTCTCTGGGGGTTTTTTTTTTTTTTTTTTATAGCCGAGTGCTGGTATTTTATTTGCTTATACATTCCAGATAGAAGTGGATGTATGTCTCGACCTCTACGCTACAAAGCTTAGCTTTTACTGACCGCAGCTCTGATGTTTCAAGACGTCTCGTCTGCTAAGGATTTGTACAAAAAAAAAAAAGATCCAGGATGTTTTATTCTGGCAATAAAAAGGTTTTTTGTCAGTAACACCAAACACTGTCTGCAAGCAAGAAATACTACAAAGGTTTCCATTTGTTGACTGTGAGACGACATTGCATTTGGGATAGAGCTGTGTGAATGTGATGGAGGAGCAGAGCCAGAGAAAGAAAGGTGGGTAAATAGGAAAGTGTTGCATGCAGAGGATAAAAGGTATCATTTGAGTGAGTGTGTCCATCTCAAAGTTAGAAAAGAACAGGTATTTTCTCTGCTATTGCTTCTGCATTTTATTTGCCAGTACTTGTCTCAAATAACACACTCAAGAGGAAATTGCTTTTTCTGGCCTGCTTTGAATGCAACACCAGTTTTCCACATCAGCATGTAAATAAAGATGTCCGGACAAAAAATAATCTGGATGTTTTTACATTAATTTGTTTACTCTCTTTGACAAAATACACCCATTAAGATTATTTTTGAAAGATATTTTTAGTGATGGGACTTATATTTGCCGCATGTCTTCCCCCTTTCCTGTCAGCCTACTTTTATATAAGGGACACTAGAGCTCACAACAGACCCCCTGGAGGGGTAAAAAAAGAAATTACAGTTTTATTGAAAAGTAAATTTTTCTAAGAGCAAGACATTTTATCCTTAATATTGACCGTTTGCGACTACGTCACTAAATCATTAGAGGCGCCATGATGGACGTCGGAAGTGAGGATTGGGAGTGTTGAACAGAGCAACTGAAATTGTTTTCCAAAGTCGTTTTTCCCAGTTTATTCATGGTTTCTACTTGTTCGAGTCCAGATAATTAGTCTGCGAACGTGACACAGCTGGTTGTGGCTCACAGACGGCGGTATTTAGAAAAGTTGGAAACAGCTAGCTTAGAAACCGAGCCGTTCTTCCTCCCTCCTGAGATGTTGATCAAATTACAGACTTTGCCTGAATTCACACCATATGATTTATATCACTATGTTATAAACAATGTTTCCCCTTAAACCGGAGCAGGATTAAAAACGTACAAAAGACCAGATGCTAACCAGTTTCTTTCCATACATGTTAGGCTACATAACGGCGAGGCATTCTTTCCATGGTTACTAGACATGTGACGTACCTTTTCCATAATGCCATATTTGATATCTTTCTAATCATACTTGCTTATAAAGTATATAAACGTTAATCTTCTTACCTTGTAAACGTTGCAAATCCGCGGTTACACCGAGGGCTGCCAGTCATTATGACTGAGGCTGCTATCTAAGGCTGCCACATCTTTCCTCATTAAAAGTTTTACAATAAAATTACAAGTTTGGTTTCTATACTTGTCTATTTGTGCAGTCGACCTCGCAGCACCCTATGACCATTTTTAAAGTGAAAACAACTAAATAAAAGCGATGTTAGGTTGCACATGTCTGTTTTTAGACTAGATTTAAAGGAGCGAATTGGTCGTTTTGACAACCGTCATGGCGGAGTGGGCGGAGTTCTGGAGAGCGTGACGCCACGTGCAAATGGTCAATAGCTTTATATCAATTGTTTTTGTGAGTGAAGTTCACAAAAACAACTGAATCATCTGGTCTTGCAGCAAAATAATACATATTTTAATCAAATAAATATAAATAAAATATAACATTTAAAAAAATAAATGTCACAGATATGGTCATATGATTGTGCATATTAATAACATTTAACACTATAAAGTAGAAACAAAAGAAAAATGTAACAAGAAAACAGTGGACTTGAATAGTTTTGGCAGAAAGAAAACCTCCTCTTCTGCATAGTAAAGTACAACTATTAAGTCAACGCAATGGTTGAGTTAATAGTTAAGTTAAGCGTTGACTTAATGTCAACGCATTAAGTCAATGCTAATGTTAATGCGTTGACTTAATGTTAATGTTCATGATGTTATCTATGAATTAACAACAGAATTGGACTGTTCATGAATGTCTTGTCACTAATTAGTCATTAAACAAAAAAATTGTTGTTTACAATTGCTGACACACTAAAATTAAAACTGTCCACAATTAGCAAAACCTAACAACCAGGAAGCAAAACAACAGTTCAGATTTGCACATCCATAGCCACTTTAACGCTTCACACTTTTTCTAGGTATGCTAAATAGTGAATGACATGTTTGTGTTCAAATTTAGTTTCAGACAAAACATAATAAATGAGCGAGAAATGGTTAATGCTGGAGCCGTGAAGTAACTTCAAAATGTTAATGAACTATGAATGTATTTTGATCTGGTGGATTTACAAATAAACTGGCTCAATGTTTGTGACTAAACTTGAGAAGAAACTGCTTGGACAAAAAACAAAATTGCTAATTGATAGTTGTTACTGCTCCTGCATGCATTTAGTGCAAATTGCTTTGTTAATCTAGTGGTAAAATAACATAAATAGTAAAATAGCTACAGCTGATTACACTACTTGGTTTCTCCGTATTCAGAAATGTTCGACTTGTAATAACTGAGTTTTATGGACAGCCCACAAAGGGTGCTGTTTGACATTCTCAACCATGTGTTTCTCCAAACAGTAAAGCCATTTTGAACTGATGCGGCATAAAAAGATCATCAAGCATTCGTTGCACATGTGACAGAAAAGAGCCACAAACAGCTGAGCTTCTGTCACATGCAGTTGGCCTCTTCTAGAGCTCACACACTCCACAGACGTACCAGCTGGAAATGCCTCAGTTGGTGGAAAAAATGGCATTCATCAGAGCAAGTCAATGAAGTGCAAGAGCCGTTGGTCTGAAGTGTGAAAACAAAAGGACAGCAGGCCATTGATGGAGTAAAATACACGCAGCAGGGAACGGAAACTCAACATTTTCTTCTTTATAAATTTCACATTAAGCTCTTTGCCTCCCACTTCTTCTCTGTCACATTCTGCCTTTCTGTAAGATGCCCACTCCACACTCTTTTGAGCGGTTTCTTAGCGAGGAGCTTTACAGTTTATGGTGTGGAAAGTATGAAAATGTGGAAATGGCTTCTTGTTTTATGACACAACAGCCAGTATTAATGGATCCGTTGTGTCCCTTGAGGCGATGCGCTCAGGTAGACGCGGTACCTGTTAGAACTCGTTGCAGCCAGGTGGAGGCGAAGGAAGAACTATGTGGAGCGACCAGAAAGGTAGAAAACTGCTTGGGGTTTTACTGGAGTTGTTTTGCATTTATTAACACATAAAACCACAAGTGAGAGAAGAAGATTTTTTGTTGAGTACTGAAAAATATCTTTGCCCAGTTTAGTTGTTTTTAAAGCGCCGTGCTCTGAACTCTTTAAAGTATTTATGGACTGGAGAGTATTTTTGGTTTAGTTTCTGTCTTATTCTGTCTTCAAATAAGTAAAAATCTAACTTAAAAGTAACTTTCTAGCAATAAATGTAAGCTTCTTTTAAAGTAAATTATTACTTAATATCAATTTTTTTTTTAAAGTACTAGTTCCACTTGCAGATTATTTCACTTAAAATATTGGAAAATGTCCTATTAGTGAAATAATTTAGCAGTGGAACTAGCACTTTTACATGAATATTAATGAATTATTGACTTAAAATAAGCTCCTATATCTTGCTGAAAAGTCTTACTAAGATTTTTGAATAAGAAACAAACCAAAAAAACTGTGTAACATTTTGTTTTTGCAGTGTTAACCAGAGCATTGATGTTGAGGAAAAACATGATTTTCTTCTTGTAGAAATTCACAGTAGTCTGCCTCCATTTCTTTTGCACTTATAACACTTCACTCAGAAAAGATAACTTATCCAAACTGAAGAAAACATATTAACTTTATTATAAATGTCAATAAGCTTTTTTTTCCTTCTATGCTAGTTTGATTTTTCCTCCTTGTTTTGGTTTTACTTTACAGTTTTTATCTGTGTTTATTTTCCAACATCTCACCTGGAATATAAAATGAGTGTTGAAATAAGTGTTTGTGTTCCCGATTTTACCAAAATAACTTTTATTGATAGGCTTTAGCACTGCAAAACCAAAATCTGACCAAGTCTTTTTGTCTAGTTTTTAGTGAAAATGTTAGCACCCGTAAAATAAGAGAAAACTAACTTACTAATCACATTTGAGCAAAACATAGAAGCTTGTTTTAAATAAATAATTTCTAAATATTAATTTTGAAAAAAAGTACTAGTTTCATTGGGAGATTTTTTTCACTTAAATCATTGGAAACATGTTGAAAAACTAGTACTTTTCTGATCAACATTGAGGGATTATTGACTTAAAACAAGCTCCTATCTTGCTGCAATGTTAGTTGAAAGTTAGTTTTGCCTTAAGTCAAGTTTACAAAGATATTTGCATGAGACACTAAATCAAAATATAGTAAGATTTTGTAATTTTACAGAGATACCATTGTGAAACAGCTTTAATGGATTTTAAAAACAACAATTTGATGGTCACGTTTGAATTTGTTGTGTGTTTTGCCAAATTTATGCATTTAAGAGACATGCTGATTTTTACTGGCAGTATTCTCAGTGGGCTCCCCCTGCAGCTCAATCACTATCACAGAGTTTATAACAACTGAGACGTTTTGGCCAAATCTGGGGTTTGCAGATGCATGTTTCTGAGTGAGGGGTTTGGAGAAGAGAAGAAGAAAAAGAAGGGCTACAGCAGCAGCCGGTTCCTGGCAGCATCCATTATTGTTTCCATAAAGGATGTGCTGCTGTGTAACGTCAATGCATGCGTTTACACAGAAGTATGACTGAATCACAGTGAAAGATGGTGCAAAAACATCATATTTCAGCAAAAAAAAAAAGGAATTTATTATCAAGACCTACTGTGTGTACGCAGGCTTTGTGTCCAGAGTAAAGGTCAAAAGTGTCTTTTCTTGAATATCCTCCACTCCTCTGCTATGGCATAGTAAATAAATTAACTACTTTATTTTTTATTATTTAAATCAAATGCTTATAATGACATAAAAAAATTGTTAAATCCACTTATTTTATTTGATTAAAATCAACATTGTAATTGACTACACACCCAAAGATTTACTGGACTTCCCCAAAGTCAAGTTTTATTCACTCTTTAAATGTAACGTTACAATTTACAGTGTACCATCAGTTCTTTCCTTTCAACTGTGTGAGTAAACGTCTGGCTTTTATTTAATGTCCAAAAAATTAAGAAGTTGTGAGTTTCAAAGCAGGAAAAACCTGAGCCTTATTCAGAAAACAGTCCACAGGGAGCAGAAAGTGAGGCTTGTGGCAAATGAGGTTAAATTATTGCCACTAAATCGTTCTGCTTTTCATTTTGAGATCATGCTTTTGCAACAAAAGTTATTTATTTCTGACTTTAACAGTACATAAAACTTGTTTTCCTGCGTCATATTCAATGTTGAACTGCTTTACAAACTATGTAGATATGAAGAGTTTTATAAAAGGTGCACTGACTGCGTTACGTTTTCCTCTGTGAGCGCTGAGAAAAGATACTGAAATCACTGCAGCCTTATCACCAGTTCTGACCAAACGCATCTTGAGAAACGATTAAATTCATATCTATCTCTGCATCGTTTTTCACATTCATCTCTTTTCACAATCTGTGTAATTATACACACCATGGTGTTTAATCGCAGGTTTCCGTTCGAGCCCTGAGGAGCGAACAGCCAACAGGTTGGTGAGTAAAAAAATACAGAAAACAGGCGCTGCACTCAGTCGTCTGCAGCCTGAACTTCAGCAGAGTGCCAAGCTCCGATCTCCGCAGGTTGTCTTTGGAGGCTGAGATAAGACCCCATTATCAGCCACCTGCCTCAGTCTGTCCGTGTTTCACTCCAACACCTCGCAGTCATGCTCATCTACTGTCACCACGCGTTTGGTAATGATAAACAGTTTGACAACCTCTCCACTCGGCGATAACAGCTGACGGGACTGCGGATGAAAACGCTGCCAGGAGCCGCGATGAGCATCAAGATATCCGGACTCTGCTGGGAATTGAAGGAATATATGGATGTGGAAAGGTGAGCGTGGGTTTCGATGAACCCCAAGATTGGCAGGACAGAAAACAGATGGAATCAAAACTATGCTTCCATCTACTGAGACCAGCATGATTTAACCTCATTTCCCACAAGCCTCCCTTCTGCTCCTTGTGGATTGTTTTCTGTAAAATGCTCAGGTTTTACCTGCTTTGAAACTGACAGGTTTTTATTTTTTGGACATTAAATAAAAGAGAGCAAAGTGTTAAAGGTACCACACACAGCTGGAAGGAAATAATTGATGGTACACTGTAAATTGTAACATTATATTTAAAGAAAAAATTTATAAAACTTTACTTTTTTTGAAGTCCAGTGAATTTTTGGGTGTGTAGTGAATTACAATGTTTATATTATTGAATAACTATTTTTATGTATTTACAAGAAGCATCTGATTTAAATAACTTGAGGTAAAACTTATTATATTGTAGTTAATTTGAAGTAATGTGAAAGGATATGTGACAGTGGGGAGTTGCCAGCAAGGTATCCCACAATGCATTGTGCCACCAGCAGCAGCAACTAATTCAGCCACATTTTTATTTGTCACAAAAATTAGTTTTAAGATGTTCAAGATTAACAGGTTTGACTCCAAAGCTTCATCATGGAACTGCCTTTTGTCACCGTCGCCTAGCAACCTCTCAGCCAATAGAATGACAGTGTTGTACTGGGTGCGTTTGTAAGAGGGGGTGCCTGTGTGGCTACTATCGATTGTAGCGGACAACAACTTCAAATGTGTAAGCTATGCTCCACCATCCGCAAACACTAAACACTTCTTTTTATGGTGGCTGGCAGAACATTGAGAACGTTGACGTTATTGCGCCCTCTACTGCGCATGCAGGACACTTTGAGGTCGTTTGCCCATTCACACTGCAGAACACATTCACATTTATTTGGACGTGTGAACGGCCACGGCAAAAAAATCCGATTTGACAAGAAATCGGAATTGGGTCACTTCAAGCTGTAATGTGAACGCAGAATATGTCTGAGTGCGAGGAGAAGTTCTGAGGATAAGCATTACAAGTTTTGAGAAGAAAGACAAAGTCCTGCTTTCAAAATGAAAATGTAAGCAAAAGTATTAAAGGTTTTGAGAACAAAAGACATGAAGTCCTGCTTTCAGACTGAAAATGTGTTTCTTGGCAGAAAAATTCCTCCATAGAAGCGCAACGTCTCCCCTTTCAGGAACCGTTGGACTGTCTCAGATGGCGCAAAGCGTCACAGAATCACAATACTGCAAATTCAGATGGATTGTCACTGACACTTTCTGTTTGTAAGGGTTAACTTAAGTTATGCTCAATAAAATAACACAAGTTAGTCAGCTAATTTAATGAAAACAAACAATTTAAGGCAAAGAGCATGAATATTTTTTGAAATTGTATCTATTGTTGTAGCTGCTGTTACTTGTTTTACTATATTTATGTTCTGAGTTGCAGAAATTCCTCCGATGGGAGACTAATATAGAAACTTTGACCTTGAAATCAGGAGCGGTGCGACCGAACCGTGGCTTTCATGTGACGTGAAAAATGTCCTCAAGCATTATTTGAATGAATCCAAACAACATCAACCAGCTAAAAAAAATGTACTGGCAGCTTTATCAGACCACACAGAGCAGCTGTCTGTGTGTAACGCTTCAGGAGGAAATCCTTCAAGCCAAAGCATATTTTTAAATCGTACAGTCAACCTCATTCATTCCTATCCGTTCTTCCATTAATCTCTCTTTCCTTTCTTCTCTTCAAGCAGTAGAGTCATTTTCAGAGAGCACTGCAGCAGAAATCTCCCTGACAGAGCCCTCCCTGTTGATTTATGATGTACAATTACTTATTTATTGGCTAATCACAGTAGGCTGCTGAGGGCAGGTTAGAGTACAGATCCTCAAGACAGCAGGCCAAGTCATGCAGAGATGGATGGGAGGAAAGTTGGAGTTTGGCGTTTCAAGAGTGTCTTTTTGAAAGCATCCAAGTAAAAATAAATTGCGCATAATCACATTCGTATTTGACACCGAGCTGAAAAAGAACAGATGTACAATGTAATCAGAGGCTGGCACTGATTACACTGCCGCTACAGCAAAATGGGTTTTAGCTGAAACACGACAAAAAGAAGAGCATAGCCAGACCAGGAGGAGAAAAAACCCGAGAGCTTCTCAGAACCGTCCATTGATAAAAAGCTTAAGTCCTAGCAGGTGCTTTTCATGGTAGAGCTGCAGGGTTTATTTAAGATGGATTCATCTCACTATCACATGTTTCCACTCTACAGGACGGTTCCAATGAATAGCAACAATGCAGAGAAGAATCGCTGCTTTATCTCTGTCCCCCCACAGCTGCTTTATATGCATGTCAGTAGATTCATAATACAAACCCAGAAACGGCTTCCTCATATCTACAGAGTCTGCACTGTGCAAACACAAAACCTCAACAAGTACTTTTACTCTATGGTGAAAATATCTTTCTACACTTGAAATGAGACAAAAAAAACTAACTTAACTTTATATACACTGTAAAACCCTAGAGCCGCAATTAGTTGTGTTTACTGTTTTCTTCTATTTAAGTCAAATAAATTTAGTGAATTTTACATTTTTAACCTAAATGTGACTTTGTGAAAGACAAACTTACAGTAGTAATTGTGTTAACTTTTTATTAATTCTGTCAAACCTCCAAGAGTTTAATAAACAAGAGTTTTTATGTTAGCACTTAAAAAACTGAAGAAAAAGACAGGAGTGGAATGTATTTCCCAGAATGTTTAGCGGCTTGTTTTGTATCCCGAGATGGAAATGTGTTACATGGATCTGAGTCTATTTGTTATTAAAACAAATGTTTATTTTAAAGCTTGAGGATAATGTCCTGTTCACACTAAATGTTTTTAGCAGAATTTATTGTGATGTTTAATAAAATTCATGATCAGATCAGAAATTTTATTCATTCAATTTGAAACAAGACTTTAAGTTATTCTAAAATGAAATAAGTGTTTTAACTTGATATTGTGATTGACATAATAGAGAAATGTGGCTCCTTATCTAGATGAGGACAGTTGGGTTTTTTTTGTTGCATATTGTGAAATAATTATTTGGTTTAAATTGCAGCATTAAGTTAAAACTCACAATTCAAGATTAATGAATTTGAAAACAATGTTTAGAAAACTTGTCTCTTGTTGTTAAATCACCTTCATGAACTTTAATTTCTTTCATTAAAGTTGAAAGTGGGGGGCGACTGTGGCTCTTTGGTAGAGTAGTCGTCTTGCGATCAGAAGGTTGTAGGTTCGATTCCAGCTTCCTCCTGCCACATGTCGATGTGCCTCTGGGCAAGGCACTTAACCCCAAATTACCTACCGATCTGCGTATCGGTGTATAAATGTGTGCGTGTTTGTGAGTGCGACTGGGTGAATGTGACTCTAGTGTAAAGCGCTTTGAGTGGTCAAAAATGACTGGAAAAGCGCTATATAAGTTCAGTCCATTTACCATTCATTTTCAAGTTAAACCACTTTCAGATGTTTTACAGTGTAGGAGCTTGTTTCAGATTTTTTTTCACGTTTTGAGTAAATATTGATTAGAAGTACTTATTCCTCTTCTGACATTTTTTTTATCTATCAGAGTAACTAGTATTTTTTCATCAATATTAAGGAATTTATTAATTTAAAACAAGCTCCTGTTTCTTACTGAAAAGCTACTTGCAGGCTAGTTTCACTTTACCTCTTCAAGTGCTTTTCAAGTTTACAAAAATATTTGTACTAGAATGTGATTTATGTGCGAAAGGGATTTGAAAGCTTGTGGGAATCCTCTCCCAGTTATGTCAGCTCTATAATTACAATAGATAAAGGCGATAATGTGGAGTAAAAATAATTACAGCTTGAAAGAAAGAGGAGAGCAGAGACTGACTGCTATTTTGTGGTTAATTCTTCAGGATTTGACTGATATTTTATGCATCTTTTTAATTTTTAGATGTATTTGTCCTGTTCTATGTTGACATATTTGCATATTTGTGATAACAATACTGTTTACGTGCAAAACAACAAAAGAGAAAACAAATATGAATGTGAAATGTATGTATTTAAAGAAAATGTTATGCTGTTGCTAAACTAAAAACTTAACAGAGTTGCAAAAGGAGTAGAAATTTGTTACAAAGCTGTACACTGCAAAAGCACAAAATCTTAGAAAGTTTTTATAGTTGTTTACTAGCTTATAGTGAAAATATCTTATTACACCTGAAAAGAGACAAAACTAACTTTTAAGTACCTTTTCAGCGAGATATAAAACTTTTTAAAATAATTCCTTAATACAAACAAACAAATAAAATTACTTGTTCTAGATTTTTTTCACTTTACACTGGAAAAATGTGTTGTTATAAGTTAAATAATCTGCCTATGAAAGTAGTACTGTTTTATCTATATTATAAGGATTTATTGACTTAAAATAAGCTCCTAAGTCCTGCTGAAAAGTTGCTCGTAAGTCGGTATGCTTGAAATGAGATGAAACTAAGATGTTTTCTCCAAAAACTCGACCAGATTTACTTGGTACGATTTCGTGTGATTGCAGTGTAAAAGTTGATTCCTGTGAGGGATTACTGACTTTATTTGCAAAAGCAAAGAGATATAAAATTTCTTTGAAAAGGTTAAAAAGTAAGCAGAAGAAGAAGATAGATACGACAAAAATGTGGAAGTAAATAAAAATATACAAGGTCGCTGGCAAATATAAACGAGAAGTTTCAAGTCATTTATTTCATTGAAGCATTTATCTCAGGGAGAGACAGAGCCGACTTATCGAAGGGCCTAAATTGAAACCTCTTGAAGCGTGCAGCAGCAGGAGCTCTGATGACCAGACCTGCACACTCTCTGTACTCCTGCCTAAGTCTGTTGTTCTGCATGGACAGTCTCCCATACTGTACACCAAAATAACAGAGAGCGTGAGGGAGGGAGCTGCACACTCTGAGATAGCGCAAATATTAAAATGCAAAAGCAATTAAAAGAAGCAACAACACTGCTTATGACGCGCCAACCTGACAGCAGGACTCTGATTATTTTAATTAGAGCAATATGGCTGAGTCATCCGCGAACACAACTGAGGGGCGAAGGAGGAAGATTTTCTTCTTTTAACTTCAGCGAGACGCTACAAGTGCTTTGCACAATTTATGCCTCAACGCGAAAGGGCGAAGCACTTATGCAAATGTGTTTAGAGAGACAAACTGTGCTGATGAGTTACTTTTCTCACTTCTGTGTTTTATTTGATAGCCCCAACTTATTCTAATTGTAAATGTACGCGATTTAAATGCGTTTATTAAGACGGTTCCTGCAGGAGATGGGAGTTGCATTAATCTGCATGCTAAATTACTTTGTCTGAGCCCAACACTCGTCAGGCTCAGGGAGCCGAGTTGTAAGGGATTAGAAGAAGGAATTAATATTGAGATCAATGGAAAAGAGAAACAATGTAATGTTCTCTGCTGCCCCTAAAATGTAAAACAAACCAATTAGCATAATATGATAAGCTAAATGAATGAAGGAGCTGCAGGCGATGTCCCCTGGGTGGTTTCCTTGCAGACAGAACCTTGTTTGTTGACTGTCCTTGTTGCCTCAAGTGTTTATGGCTCCAATATGTTTGTGCACCTAATGTGCACTCCTGCTTCTTAAGGGAAGAAAATAAAAGCAAACCAGACCAATTGGTAAGAAATTGCGAGACAAAAAGAGGATAAACACTGTTTATCAACCTTTTCTCGAAAGATACAATCAAAGGCTGCTTGTTTACAGAGGATTACAATCATGCTGAACTGATATCTGCAAGCTTTAAGAACAACCCTTCGTAACACAAATCCTCGTCCGCTTAATTATACGACCAAGAAAAAGCAAATCGCTGGTTAGACATAAACCACAGATGAGGTAAAGACTGAGACCTACATGTGGTTTACACGTTGTTTACAGCCGCATAAATACGTTTATAAACAAACCGCTGTCCACGTTTCACCTGGTTCTGGTGCCTGAAAGTCCTTTAAGCTCTTTCTAAGCTCACTTAGAGGAGAAAATAGAGCACATCATCCCAGTTGTGAATTAAACTGGTTTCCTGTAGCTCACAGAATATATTTTAAAGGGGACATACTAAGCAAAATTCACATTTTGAAACCTTTTGTGCTTCCTCTTGGGTCTCTACTGCTTCTAAAAACAAATGAAGCGCTTAAAAAAAAAGAAGAAAAAAAACAATAAGTTAATACTGGGAAAATGAGTTGTTTCAAAAACCTCTAGATTGTTAAGTCATATTCGACAGGCACTGCACTGTTACCTAGCAACCCCACTGAAGCCCAGCCCATTACCTAGCAACCCAAGTGGAACTCCAGCCTGTTTACTCAGCAGGTGTTACTGCTGCATGTGCTATACAATGACTGCTAGAAAAGACAAGTGTTCATTGTTGACCTAACATTCAGAAACAACCTTCTGCATTCTTGTTGCTTGTGAAGGAGGCTCCACTTCTGCTTTTCAAAGATGTACATTTGTGTAATTGTGTATTTATTTGCAGCCATTTTCACAATCAAGTGTAAATGTTGAGACAAAACAGATCATTTTGAAAGAAGTTCCATATAGACAGAACTGAGCAGACTAAAATATCATCATCTAAGAAGAATTTTGTCCAAAAAAAATTAATGAACATGTTTTATATAATCCATAGAGCTATCATAACCTGCTCAAGGAAACATAATATGTTCACCTTTAAAGTATTTTAAAGGAGAAAAGATTTGTTTCTGCATCAACTTTCCAAACTGTACCAGTCTTTTGGTCCTAGTCTGCTCTGCATCTCCAGAATCAAATCTAAACATGGAGAAGCAGCATTCAGATTTACAGAGCATAAATAGAAGAGATGCTACAGATGATCTGTAATTCTGTGGAGGAAAGTAAAATCTCTTCTGTCATGAGGCAGCAGCTTCAGAGTCAGGGACTTAAAGAGGATCAACATCCTGGTTCTGTCCTGGGAACCACTGGAGATGATGGTGCAAAGAAGGATTCTTCATGAAATTATGGAAAATTAAGGACAACACGAAGCAGCCTGTTCATGAGACTTCAGTCAGAAGTACCACAGTTTTACTGTAATTCTGTCTGCTACAGAAGATCCTTTTCTAATAATAATAATAATAATAATAATAATAATAATAATAATAATGGATTGCTCTAACATACAGCCCTGGAAACAAATTAAGAGATCACTTTAAATGATCAGTTTCTCTGATTTGACTCTTTATAGGTTTATGTTTAAGTAAAATGAACTTTGTTCTTTTATTCTATGAACTATTGACAAAATGTCCCTGAAATTACAAGCAAAAATTTTGTTGGTTTTTTTTTTGCAGAAAATGAGAAATGGTCTAAAGAAGGAAAAGATGCAAAGCTTTCAGACCTCAAATGATGCAAAAAAAACAAGTTCATATTCATTTAGAAACAACAATACTAATGTTTTAACCCAGAAAGAGTTCAGAAATCAATATTTGGTGGAATAACCAGGAGGTTTTCAATGGGCTCTTCGTTTTCTCCAGAGATGTAAATGTCACCATTTGATGCGTTGCATCAGATATTACAGCAATAAGCTAATTCTCATCTACTGTCCTTCCTCACAACATCTCCTTCAAGAAACCTGGATAACAAGATATACAAGAACATTTAATTCCCTGTTTGGGTTATTAAAGTACTTTTGAATTTAATTTAATTTGACTTTGAGAACATCTGCACACCAGTTTACCTCAGAGTTTCAAGGAGACAAGTAGTTTGGTATAAAATAGATTTTGTGGAGTTCATTAAAGCGCCATCTGCTTACCGAAGCAGCACAAAGGTTCAGGATAGAACAGAACGGTTCTCCAAGGAAAAGATTAGAAAAAGGGGTAATAAAAATTCACTGAAAGATTTAGTAATCTGGCAGCAGCGGTATCTGACGATGTATAATTTTGTATGCCGAAAAGCTTTCTGATGAGAGTCCCACTTGAGCAGCCAGACTTCAGTAAATGGAGCATTCAGGCAGGAAAGAGCACAGCAACCAACTATCAGCTAGTAAATTTATACATGTGAAAATGCAGCGAATGTAAGAGGATTGAGAGTCAAACTGAGCAACCAAGTCAGATTTATGAATACTAATGAGAGTCAGGAAGGGCAAACTGGAACAAGATTCACGATGCAAACAGCACAATCAAACCAACTGTTTTCATTCGTCTAATAGGCGAGGAAAAAATATATAAAATTGAGTTTTAATTTCCTGTGTGACATTTCTCATCCCATTTTCTGCATTTGTACTTCACCGTGCCTTCCTTAGTTAATCTTTCCATTAAAATGCCCGTTTTTAAATCTAACACGTCCTCTTCCTCCTCCTCCTCCCAGGAATTGATGATGTGCAGCAGTGAGGCGTTAATATGGTAAACAGAGTGAGAATTATGTGGATTAGGGCTAAGTCAAGCATGCTTTTTTTTTTCTGCTTTCATACCAAAAATAAACTGATTTAAATGAACATTATATGAAGAGAATCTCAGTCTGGATTTGCATCACACAAACAGTTGTTACATTAAGGATGTAATACAGAACCGTTTGAATTCTCTGTTCACGAGTTAATGCTAATGTTTACTCTAATTGCTACATTTACAGCAGACATTTAGTTCTGACTTTAGTTGCTTTATACAGTATAACAGTAAATAATAAGAATAACTTTCCTCTAACTTCTCAACAGAGCCTTTAAACATTTCTGGTGATTTCTAACAAACATATACTGTAACATTTCTTAAAGGTGAAACTCAATTAAAGCCCAAAGTTTGATTGTTTCTGCAGTGGAGAAACCTTTATGCTGCTCCACATCCCAGATGAAAGCTTGCTTTTAAAACATTAAAACAAAGTGTTAGCTAATGAGAATATGAAACCTCTAAACAGGAAAAACCAAACAGGAAGGGGCATTCATTACTCAAAATCATAATTACACGGTTTATAGTTACCTGCTGCCGGTTTTGGCTGTTTTTAAACTTTATTTTCTGTTTGCAGTGATTGCATTTTGCTGGGTTTTGTTTTTGTTTAGCTGTATTTGATGTCTGTGCAAATACAGCTGCTAGAAGACTTTGCAATCTACTTAAAATATATATTTTTAACAAAGATCAGGAGGTAGAGATGTTGTCTTTAGTCCGAAATCAACCCAATGCTACTGATTTGTCAAAATAAAAAAAATCATATCTATTGTTCTCTGTTCAGTCAAGAACCTCATACAAGTGACTTCTAGTTCCACTGACAACATTTTGGGATTTGTTGCTATGTAAATACTCAGCTAGCTTTAGTAGAGCTATTTAAAAATAAACCTAGAGAAAGAGAGATGAAAAGGTAATTCAAAGAATGCCATACTTACATGTTGTAGAGACCAAGACTTCAAACGATAACAGGAAGGATAGAGTGTGGTTTTGGTAATGTTATGGTGCGTTCACACCAAACGCGTTTGGTGCATCAAAACTCGTTTGAAGTCAGATCCTTGACATTTTGCTCTAGATGCATCAAAATGGCTCCAGGGGGGCGATGAGAGGAAACGTGTCCCTCAAACGCTTCCACCGTCTCCTGCATATTTTGTCTAAATAAATATATTTATTCAATGTTTATTTAACGTGATTTAACATGACTCAATGTTTTCGCTGGATGGATTTGGATAGCTCAAATGCAGGGAAATATTTTCAAACAGTAAAAGTTGTAACTAACTCGACATTCCAACTTCCTCGCTGATCTTCCTTTCTGTTCCTGTCTCTGTAGTCATAACTTGATTGGTTGTAGATTATAGGATGAGGGCAAACAGCGACAATTAGTTTATCCTCCATAGGTTTTTCTGAGATCATGTCAGGAAACGCCTCACTACGTCACATAGCAGAGTCTCTCTGATTGGTTGATGCTCTGCGTCGAGCGGCGAAAGTTCAGATTTTACAACTCCAGTGTCGGACATGTTTGATGCGCGTTAAACTCACGAAAAGCTTAAAATCTCACAGAACTTGACGCGCAAAACACACAGCGCCCTCAACGCACCTCCACATAGACTTTGAATGTAAATCAGACACTCCTGACGCTTAAAACGCGTTTGGTGCAAACGCACCATTAGGTCCACTAATGGAATGAAACTAAATGGAAGACGTGAAAGTAAGAGGGAGATTTAATTGCTAAAATCTATTTATTTTGTAACATGCATTAAACAAAGAAGATATTTTTGTCTAGCCAAATATCTCATTACCTCAGAAAAACAAACAGTTATTCTGGAATAACAGAAATATGATTCATCCTCTTAAAATAACAAAATAGTTCTTTTGCCATCTTGAGAAAAATACTCCAACATGTCTACAGCAGGGTTAGGTCAGTCTTTGTAAACTTTTTGTAAGGTGTTTGTAATAAAATTAATTAAAAAGTGAATACGTTTGTAAAACAGCTTCCTGTCCGGGCGAAACGGCGGGTGGCGCCCCCTTCTGACAGGATCTGTGGCTCGATTTGCCATGAGGCGACATTCAAGAGGACAAACGTCAACAGGCATAAATTTTCCACCTTTAACACTCTGAACAAGTCCAAACCTCCAGAACATGATTTTAATGGTGGGATTAAAACCAATCAGCTTCTTTGTTCTTTTGTGTTACAGCAGATTACGCGACCAAATTAGATTGATAAGATGTAGATCCTTAATCAAACACGGTGTGCATGAATTTTATCCAACAGAACAAGCAGCCTTCGCATACAAATTAAGCGATTGCTTGAAATGGGTATTTATGATATTTAGTTTTTCTGTTCTTGTTGCAAAAAATAGAGGTTTTCCAAGGGGGGAAAAATATTGTAGCATGTTCCTGATTCTCATGTTTACTCATGTATATTATCTTCAAGATGAGTCTTGAAACACAAAACATAAAAATACGCCATAAAAACATGCAAACACCAAGATGCCCATGCTTTTAAAGCTTCCCTTGTGATTACAAATAAAAACACAACACATTTTAGATTATCATTGACCAACCGAAGGTGCAGCAGCACCTCATAAAAACGACAGAGAAGTGTGTTTTAGTTGAGCCTTCAGAGACATTTCTACTGGTTCAGAAAGAGAGTTTTTATTTCCTGCAGCAGACCAAACGATGTGAGAGCACGGAGCATTTAAATCTCGTTTAAGGTCAACAGGGAATTCAGTGGCTTTGATAACAGGTATCATCTTTAATTCCACGCTCTTGTGAACTCCACAGACGCTCCGGCTTTGAAGGAAGATTAAAACAAACAAGATAACATGGATGAGCTCAGAACATGTGTTCAGAAGAAAAGGTTACGACGGAGTTAAGAATGGATGCAAATGTTGCTGCATTTGACAAAAATGTCTCCACTCCTGTTCTGCACATATTGACTGATGCTTCAGTCCTGTAAGGTCGACTGAGTTCTTAACAAGTAATTGACCATTTGTACGTGACGACCAGAACTCCACCCACTCCGCCATGGCGTCAAAACAACCAATGCGCTCCTTTAAAGTTGGGCTAAAAACAGACATCTGCAACCTACCATTGTTTTTATTTAATAGATTTCACTTTAAAAATGGTCATAGAGTGCTACATGATCCACTGCACAAACAGACAAAGATAGAAGCCAAACTTGTCATTTTATAATAACTTTTAATGAGGAAAGATGCGGCAACTAAGGGTAATTACTGTCAATCATAATGACTGGCAGCTGTTGGTGTAACCGCAGATTTGCAACAAACACTTTTTACAAGGTAAGAAGATTAACGTTGTTATACTTTATACGTAAATATGATTAGAAAGATATCAAATATTGCTTTATGGAGACAGTACGCGTCTAACCATGGAGACAATGCCGCACCGTCATGTGACATGTAACATGTGAATAAAGAAAGTTGAACCAACTTGATTGAATTGCTTCAGTTTAATTCAATTAAGTTTATCCAACTTAAGTTATTAAGTTAAGCTTGACAAATTTAACTCAGTCATACTCAAATCATTTAGTTTACTTCAAATAAAACAGTAAACTAATAAAGGATCTTTTTTTAAAAACTTTTTTGGCTCATACAGCCTTTATTTGAGAGTAGTTAGACAGGAAAGTGAGTAATGACAGAGAGGGAAGACATGCAGACATGCAGCAGAAGTCATCAGGCTGGAATCGAACCAGCGACAGCCATGTTGAGGACTGAGGTCTCCTTATGTTTACCCCGGCGCCACCACAGAACTCTGGTTGGTACAGGACCTGATGAAGCTTGAGTCATGACATCAGACTTATGATACGAACGTGGAATTGAACTTAAAGTAAAAAGTTCCTGTCAGTTAATTTGTAACGTTTAAGTTAATTCAACACTAAACCAAAAGAATCAAGTGAGATTAATGTAAATAAGTCCATAACATGAACTACATGTACGTTTTTAAGTCTGCTCCCATGTAAGGAGAAACTCTGTTAGTGACATAAATCACGTGGTGTGAATTCACTCAAAGTCTGTAATTTGATCAACACCTCAGGAGGGAGGAAGAACGGCTCGGTTTCTAAGCTAGCTGTTTCCAACTTTTCTAAATACCGCCGTCTGTGAGCCACAACCAGCTGTGTTACGTTCACAGACTAACTAGCTCGACTGAAACAAGTAGAAACCATGAATAAACTGGGAAAAACGACTTTGGAAAACAATTTCAGTCGCTCTGTTCAACACTCCCAATCCTCACTTCCAACGTCCATCATGGCGGCTCTAATGATTTAGTGACGTAGCTGCAAAGGGTCAATATATCAACTGGTAACCTAATGAGTCCAAACAGAATGAACTCAAAGACAGAAAAAACTCTCCAGGAACTTTACAATTCCAGTTGGCAGAGGGGTGATAAGAATCCCTCCCTTCACGGTCACTGTCAATCTCCTGCATGAACACGTCAATCCTGGACGTTTCCCCGTATGCGCCAGACACAAACAACTCCAGAAGACAAGGCAGCAAAAAGCACAGACACACCGTCTGTCACTCAACAGGAGATTGACAGAGGCGTGGGGTCTTTCATTTTGCCCGATCATCGTCTGAAATTGAGGTGAACACCTTTGATCCGCAGAAAGATGTGTGTAGTGATCTGGATCAGCTCAGAGTTCCCTTAGAAATGTGTGAACCTCAAACAAGCTGCAGACACGGATGATAGATGATGAATTCATCCTCCACACTAAAGCTCTTATTCTCTAAATCTGCGCTGAGAGTGCATCTGATTCACATAATGAGGGATCATTGTGTGCAAAGGTAAAGAGTCAAGCAACACTTGAACTACTGAGTAAACAACCAGATTAAGTAAATGGTCTATTTTAAAGCACCCTTCACAGATTAATAACAATAACACATCAGACGGTAATTACAGAAAAGCATCCAAGATGAAAACCAGCATTATAGCAGCTGGAGATAATGTAATGAAAGAGTTTTCTAGCTGAAAGTATCCCTGAACAAAAGAGGTTTTAAGTACAGCACTGCAGAAATTAAACCTTACACCTCAGCCAGCGTCTATGCACCACAAATCTAGAACAAACTTCTAGAAAACTGCAAAAAGCTGAAACACTGAGTTCCTTTAAAGCAAGACTAAAATCCCATCTATTTAGAGCTGTTTTTGAACCATACTAACTTCAACATTGACCAACATATTTAATATGTATTATTGATTTTAACAAAGCCACTTGACAAAATGTAATTGGTTGACTGTCTGATGTATTTATGATGTTTTTATGTTTTCATGATGTAAACCATTTTGAACTGCCGTGTTGCTGAAATAAACTTGATAGATTGAAACTTAGTTGACCATATTCCCTGTCAACAGGAATCTCACACTTCAGCAGCTTCCTTTGAGTTTAACCCTGCAACACAAAAAACATGCTGCAGAAATAACACATCCTTGACTCAAATATTTCAGCATTGATCCAATAATAATGTTTTTATAAGCAGATGCTTCTCTCAGCTACGGAGGCCTGGAAACGATTAAACTGAAATTGAAGGTTAAGAAAGTTATGCAGCATTTTTCACTCTGATTAATTTGGATAATAATACTCAAATTAATTTCATATGGTCACTTCAGCCTGTAATATGAAGAAAGAAGCAAACCAGAAAGTACCTTTGACCACAAAACTGAGCAAGTTGGATTTAAAAAATTAAATTCACTTAATGGAAAAACAAAACTCACGTTTATTGATAAAACTTGAGTTTTTATGTCCTTTGACAGCAGATGATGAGCTGACATGGCTGAAAAAATTAAGAGACCACTTAAAATGATCAATTTCTCTGATTTCACTTTTTATAGGTAAATGTTTGAGTAAAATGAACTTTGTACTTTTATCCTATGAACTACTGACAACATGTCTCTGAAACTCCAAGCAAAAATTTATTTTTATTTGCAGAAAATGAGAAATGGTCAAAATAACAGAGAAGATGCAGTGCTTTTAGACCTTAAATAATGCAAAGAAAACAAGTTCATACTCATTTAGAAACAACAATATTAATGTTTTAACTCAGGAAGAGTTCAGAAACCAATATTTGGTGGAATAAGCAGGAGGATTTTAATGAGGTTCAGTGCAGTGGGCTCTTAGTTTTTCCCAGAGCTGTATTTTGTGTTTACATCTGTTGCCGACATAATTTCTAATGTCTTAAGCCTGGACAGACCTATACATGTGTGATTTTAATTACAATTGCAAAATTATGTTTGTTTAACGTTAGCAAACTATCAAAAAGGTTTTACGCTCCTTTGTAATGGAAACGCAGCTAATGACGTCACAGAAAAGTAACGTAATGATGCAGCAGAACAGTATGCTTTTCACTAAAGTAGCGCATAAAAAGCGATTTAAACACAAGAGGGTTTAATGTTCCACAAAATCTCCTTAATTTCCTCACTTTTAAACCTACATAACCAATATTATATTAAAAAAAAACAGACAGCAAAATAGGAAACAATATGACTGCAGCTTTTGATGAAAAATCCAGAGGAGATTGATAGCTCTGATAACATTTACATTAATCAACCTTTGGCTGTGTTTGCTGACTTTAATGTAAAAAGTCAGAATAATGTTTTCTCATTTTTGCACATAATTACAGTTGATGGCTTTCTTCAATGACAAGGATTTTTCCTGCATCAGAAGTAAATCATGTCAGCCTCATTTCTCGCTTCATGAGAAATGATGCGCGTCTATGAATCCATTAATGACTCTGTGAATAAAACAAATAATGTGTTTTGCTTTAGAATGATTTTTCCAGAGATTAAAATCTCCACTGGCTTCATGGCTACCACTTATTATGCACACTGCATGTGAATCTTTCCTGTTTCTCTGGTGTTTCTGGGTGCAAAGCAACACGGAGGGTTTTGACAGACTTGTTAGTAAAAAGGAGAAACTTGTCTCTTTGAAGTCCCGCCTGCTCCGACAGCATAATGGATGTAACAGTGGAAAGAAGATGTAAAGGATTAGAGGTGGAGTGATTTTCATATAGGGAGGTACCTAAAGGCTGTGAACGAGGAACGAGATGAAAGCAGTGGTTTTTCTCCAACATGTTTCCTTAATAACTGTTTCGTTGTTCTCAGAGACAGACAGACAGATTTCAGAACAAAGACGACCTCACATGAAGGGGATCCTGTAAGTGATAAGATGGTTTTCCTGCAGGCAGTCACACTCAGAAAAAAACCCATCCAGGAATTAGATTGATTTCAAGAAGAGGCTACAGTTCTGCTGCAATCTCTCTTTTTTGTATTTTATCTGCTCGTTTATCTTCCTGTGTCTCTCTGCTGGTGTGTCAATAGCTTATCAGATCATTAGGTATGAGATCTGAAAAGATGCATTCTCTCAAGTGCTGCAGAACCCAAATTTTCACTTTTTGGATCATTAATTCCACCTTTCTGTCTCTGAGCTCATTTAGTTCTAGAGATATTTGACAAGTCAATAAAAACTTTAGGAAAAAAGAAGACGTGCCCGCCCTGTAGCTGGAATCTCACTGCTGAGGTTTTAGTTTTATATCTCATCTGTCTAATCCTCTGTATTATCACAGTTCATTTAAAACTCAGTAAAGAATATTTAACCGTCATATATAATATAATTAGTTCACGCATCTAAAAGCACAACTTTGTACACTTGACTTGAATTCTGTGACGTTTCCTATAAAATATGATTAAAAGAAGATTCATTAAACTAATACAATTTGGCCCGTTTCTCCAGATGGTTCTGCTTAGCCGCAAGCTAAATATAGGAGTGTAAATCAAAAGTAGTAGCATATTTGATTTGAGCCTCTTGAAAAGATGCACACAATAAACCCTAATTCAACTTTTACTTATTTTATTTCTGCAGCTCTCATTAACTGAGTCAAACTCAAGGCCCGCGGGCCGAATTCGGCACACCGTAGCTTTTTATGTGGCCCGCTAGGCTCTAAACTAAACACTGTGTGCTTAAATATTATGTTATCAATCAAATCAATGCAGTTTTTATCTGTTTACTCCCAAATTATATCAATTAGTCCCTCCAGTTTCTTGAGAATTATGGTGGAAATTCACGTTAAATCAACAAATCAAACTCTTTTGCGCTAATAAATAATTGGGATTTTATTTCAGATTTTTCTCAAAAATTGTCAAAAACCTTCTTTCTTACTTGAAACCAGAATAATTTAAATTCTTGTTTCTAATTGCATGAAGAAAATTTCTGATCTGATCATGAATTTTATTAAACGTCACAATAAATTCTGCTAAAAAGATTTAGTGTGAACAGAACATTATCCTCAAGCTTTGCAAACTTAAACTAAAAATTTTCCTTAATAACCCAAAAACTCTAGTTTATTCAACTCTTGGAGGTTTGACAACATTAATAAGAAGTTAATACGTCTTACTACTGTAAGTTTATCTTTCACAAACTCACAATTAGGTTCAAAATCTAAAACTGGCTATATTTACTTAAAGAGTAGAAAATAGTAGACAACAATTGCAGATTAAAGGATTTAGTTTGTCTTGCTGAAAAGTTAATAGTAAGTTTTTTTGTTTAATTTCAAGTGTAGAAAGATACTTTTACTATAAACTAGACTAAATGCAGTTGGTGAGGTTTTGTTTTTGTAAAGTGTAGAGTAGCTGCAGGTCACATGTTGCCTGATGAATTTATGTCCATGATTCATTTGAATATAAATAGTTTATCAACAAGCGAGGCCAGTCATTGAATGGTTGCAGTAAATAGATGTTGTTGCTTGAGCTGCCCAGGCTGCAGAGAGCTTCAGCTGTGATCACAGTATGCCCTTTTGAAATGAGTAACTGCTAATTAATGCATTGTGTGAAGAGTTTTCTCTACGCTCTTTTTGGTGCCTTTTCATTCACATCGACTGAAGCTGTTGGAGGCGATTAAGCAAAAGCTACAACAGCAAAGCACAAGAAATTCTTCAGCATGATCCTTTCTAGATTTCATAAAATCCCCTAAAACGAGCAGCGGAGGTTTTTTGTAGAGTGGTACACGGAGAGAGTTTCGTAAATGTGGTTGCTGACCCTTATAACTGGCTATTCTGTCTGAGCTGGTCGGCTGCGCACACTGCAAAGATGACTCCAAATCATCAACTGGGCAGAGTCTCTGCTGTCAGCCCATTGTCGCGTCACTGTCTGAGCTTTTCTGACTTCACAAAAGCACCAAATGAGGTCCAGTGTTCGCCGTTTCACAGCTTCCACTTCCACAGAAAACCATTTGATTATTCACCCGAGCATAGCAACGAGCACATGCATAATTTATCTGTGCACATGACGAATGAGGCAATCAATTCGAGGACAGCATTCAGAAAGAGGGCATTTATAATTGAATTTCAGCTTTGTGGTGGACATATCGGTGATAATCTGATGATTTCTTTCAGCTACAGTATCAGGAAATCTGACAGATTATCTACATAATCCATGGTTCATCAACAAAGTCGCCATAAGCAATTTGCACCACAAAATATTGGATGCTGCGAACTGGACTGTTGGCACTTCAGCTGAGAGCGCAGATGTGAAAAGAGTAGAGGATTTAATTTCATATTCCATCTGACAGCAGAAACATGACTCTTCATGGATGCAATCCCCTCTCCATGACGAGAGCCGCTCCTCTACATGGGACGACGCTGCACTTGACTTTGAATCTGATTCATAATTTGGCCGCATTATAATTGTTAATGACCGACTAAAGAAGAATCTGTGAATGATTACATCTGGAGATTACAACAGGACAATTAGGGTCATCTGGAGAACCTTTTTCAGTTGTTTACCCAAAAAGGTTTGATTATTAAGACCAATGTGAAAAGAGATAATCAGAGGGGTTTGATTCTTGACCTTTGAACCTTTCTGTAAGTCTTCCCCCTTGTCTATGTGTCTATTCCTCATCTGACTAGCAAAATTAAAGGCAACAAAGACCTTAAAAATAATCTAAATGCTGACAGTTGCTACAATATTAAACCATAATTCTGAAAACAAACCAACGCTGGAACGCTGGCACAAACAGCTTTAATTTGTGTATATGAGAAAGTAACTTTATAGTCTCAAGCAAAATGTAATAAAAAAAAAATTTCTCTTTTAGCATAAAAACACCTTGAGGACACAATATTGAAAAGCATGAAGTTATACTGATACACACTCAGACACAGTGATTAGTCGATTTGCATTCTTTAAATTTCAGGGTTCAATTCCAGATTCCTCTGTTATGTTTCTGTGCTCCTGGGCAACCCGCAACCTGTCTCCTGATCTGTGTATCGGAGGTCAGTGTGCTTAGAAAAGTCATATATACAGTAAATACACCTCTGGTAAAAAATTAAGAGCTCACTGCACTGAACCCCATTGAAAACCTAGTTTTTCCACCAAATGTTGATTTCTGATCTCTTCCTGAATTAAAACATTAGTATTGTTGTTCCTAAATGAATATAAACTTGTTTTCTTTCCATTATTCGAGGTCTGAAAGCAGTGCTTCTTTTTCGTAGTAGTTCATAGAATAAAAGAACAATGTTCATTTTACTCAAACAGATACATATAAAAATTTAAATCAGAAAACTGATAATTATAAGTGGTCTCTTAATTTTTTCCAGAGCTGTACACAGTTAAAAGCAGAAGTTTACATATAATAGATAAAAAAAACACCTATTTTTTCCTTGCAGATCAAACCTCTCTTGTTTTCAGTTAGAGTTACCAACATTATTTACATTTGCTACATGAAACAATAATGTATGTATCCAATAAAGTTTACATACAGAGTGATTACTGTCTCGTCAAACAATGAGGGAAAACCCAGATGTTGATGCCGTTTAAATTTCTGATAGGTTAATTGGTACATTGGAGTTAATTGGAGAAACGCCTCTGGACTGCTTTCTTGTTTTACACAATGGGAAAGTCAAAACAAACCACCAAAATATCAGGAAGAGACCTGTGGAGCTGAACAAATTTACTGCAGGAAGAACTTCAAAAACAGATTGCATCAAGAAAAATCTGTAAAGCTCTCTTAGTCAGTAGGTTAGTTTAAGTCCAGACTGAAAACATATCAAATTTCCCTTCAACACCAGTTAAAAAAGACAAAAAAAACAAAAACTTATTCAACTGAGTTTTTGGGAAATTGGTGCAGCTGGAATTAATAAAGTCTTGGTTTTAATTCTGATTATTTTATTGGTATTTTATAGCCAATCATATACTTTAAAAAAAAAATAAAACTCAATATTAATCTTTATTTTATTATATATATCTATGATGTAATTATTGTGAAGTGATTTTGTCAGCTGAGGTTGTTGAAAATGTGCTAAATAAATAAACCTTGACTTGACTTGAAAGCACTTTGTGAAGAAATACTGGAGCAACAATAAAGACATCAACCAGTGTATGAAACAGCTGGAAGCATAAATCCATAAATATAAAGTGGATTCATGTTTTGGGGTTTCCCATCACAAATATATGTAACAGGGTTTTACTTTAACAATATCATAAAAATGTGAAGTTTGTGAAAATTTTGTTGTTTCTTCAGACATTTATTGGTGTTTTAAGTTCTGTTACGCTGGCAGTTGGTGGTTACCATAGTAACCAGTAACTGACCGCTCCTCCCCGTCTTTTCAGTTGCCTTCAGTAACTGTGGTATTTATTAGGATCAGCTGTGTGTTTTCCTTACAAATATTATCTTTTAACATATAGTTTAGACAAATTTAATCATATACAGTGTTTCATGAGTAATTTTGATATGTTTTGTATATGTTTCATTAATGTTCTCCATTTTAGCTATGTTTAATTTTACAAATGTTAACTGCTGCTAGCTGTTGCTAGCTGCTCATTGGGAGCTATTGCTTTGTACTTTGTTTTGGGTTATTTATTGTATTTTATTTAATTTATAGGGGCAGAAGCTGATGGACTGATGTTAACCACAAACTTTATTTCCTCTTTTGTTGGAATAAATACAGTGAACCTGAAGTCAACCTAAGTCGAACATAGAAGGGTTACTCATGCAGGTAGTGCTCTTAAGTGATGAAAATTTGACAAATTAAATAAGTCAGTTGGATAACTTAACAGAGTATCTTTTAAAATTAAAACCAATCATGACTGCTGTCTAGTTATTACTTAAAATAAAAAAACAGATGCTTCACAATAAATCCACAACAAACTTTGACTTTGGAAAACAGAAATTATTCTTTATCACTCACTGATTCATTGGGTGGTTATGACCATATGGAGAGGAGCATTAAAAAAAAAATAAATCAGCATATTTATTACATAATGTGTATTTTGGGACATTGTACTAGTTCTGTCATTAGTAGATGTCACTAAGCTTACAGCAGATAAATGTCAGAATCTCATTATGATATTTTTTCTCCTGTCAGTTCAGAGTGATAAGCCTCCAGCTGACAGAGCCGTCCGTTTTTCGCCCCATCGAAGTGAAAAACAGGAAACAAGCTGAAGCTGAAGGTGTACAACCCGACATAAACAAACCCAACGGGCAGAGAAATCTGTCCCTCTGAGGAGTGTGCTTTATTTTCCCCAACAAGTACAACTTCTTGGTAAGATAATCCGCGCTTCTCCCAATGCTAACAGGAGGAACAGACTGCAGGCTAATAATTTTTCACCTCTGAGCGGAGGTGAAAGCAATGGCCTTTTGCTGAATTACCTTCCCTTTAATCAATGACACTGCGTCTGAGAAAATATCTCCAGGAGGACGAGGGCAGAGCTCGGCATCCATCATCCACGACGCCGACGGTGCTCGTACAATTGAATCAGTGTGTCGGGATTTATTTAGCATTCATCAAAAAGAAGAAGGAAGTTAAAATAAAGTGACAAATGAGAGTCACTCCTCAAAGATCGATTACAATCTCATCTGTGGCGGGGAGAATGGAGGGACACTTCAATCAATATTTCAACTGAATGAATGAATGAAGGGGTTTATATGCCTTAATGCACAAATAAATAACTTTATAAGTGAAATAAAAAGGTGTAAAAGGAGAAATCATTCCTTGTGGCGCTGCACACAGATGATTTTAGTCTGCTAAGCTGACCTATCTCCAGGCGGAAAGCGAGCAGGTCGCCAATCCATCACAGTTCAAACTCACACCTAGGAGCAATTTAGACTCTTCTGTGGAGAAAAAAACCCTAAAAATTTAAAATTTAAAACTACTCAGTCAGTGTGAGAAGGTCATGATGCCGGTAGCTGAGTTCACAGAGTCACATATTCTTCTCTACGCTTCAGAAACATTCAGTAATTTATAAATGTTCTTCATTCTGCGTGGATTTTCTCTTGCAATCAATAATAAACCAAATGAAAAATGCTGCAGTATCTTACAAAAGCATTCATACCTCTTGACCTTTTTGTCAAATTTTGTCAACTCATAACAACAAACTTTATTGTGCAGAGATGAACTCACATCAGTGAAGTAAAAGTTAACTGATTCATGGTTTTTATTACAAATAGAAATGTAAAAATGTGTATTTAGTCCAACTCAGTCAAGATGTTGTAGAGCCAACTTTTGAGGCAGATCTAAACCAGGTTTACACATGTTTCACTTTGCAAACACTCACATTTTTGCCCATTCTTCTTTACAAAACATCATTCATATTTAACAGAAAGCTTCAATATCCAAGTCTTTCCACAAATCTTAAATTTTGGACTTTGATTAGGCCAATCCAGCGTTCACCAACAATAAATAAAAAATTGACAGGTGATCAAAATTACCTTATTTGTTTCAAATAATCACATCAAATTCAGTTTATTAAGTTGTCAAATAAACAAACTTCAATTAAATAACTTAATTTGTTCACATGTAACAAATTAACTCAAGTTTTTTAAATTTGGAGCTCCATTCTCTTTTTTTAGTGTGGCATATTCACTTTGATGCTAACAGGACGCACCAATCCCTAAACACCATGACAATAAAAAGACGACATAAATTTCACTCATTAGCAGCAATGAAATGTTTTGAAACAAAATAACTGATTTTAACCATAAAAAGCAGCTTTATTAGTGTGGATGCTTCTAAAATGTTCTGTATTTTACATTAATAGCTGCTAGGTAGCTCCAGTCTCTTTAGTCTAGGGTTTTATATTGCTTCAGAAAACCAATTAATCTTATTTTTAGAGAGATTGAAACTTGAGTTGCATGTTAAGTTTGGATCATAAAGTCAGTTTTTCGGTTTTACTTTTAAGTGGGTCTCATATATTATATTTTTCACTGCATAAATGAGCTGCAGATATTCAGAACTGCTTGTTTTAATGGATTTTCAGACGCAGAAAAAAGACTGCAGAGCATGATGATGTCTGCTTTTGTGCAGAAGACTGAAATGTTTCCAATGTATTAAATTAAAAAGCTGTGGCTGAAATGTCCAACAGGACTACAAAATGTGTCTGGAAGCAGGACCATTCAAACCCTGCAGTTTACATGTGATTGGTGTCAAAACTAAACAAAAGAGAGCACAAACAGCTCTGACACACATTTTGTTCACATTTTAAACTGTAGTGGTTGTAATTATACGTTTCCACTCGGCTGGTTAATTTCTACTTTGACATGATTGTAAATTAATGTGAAAAGCTGCACACCTTCTGTTCACAATGATCTGCAATTACATACACATATCTGAGTGAGTGTTTTTCTCCCCTACTGCTGCTCTATGTGAATATCTACACAAGTAGGTTCACATTTATTGCAATTAGCCAAAGTTCACCATGGTGGCAGGTTTTACGGCAAAAAAGCAGGTGAGCAAGAGGGTCAATTGTTGAAGTGTGACATTTTTTTTGGCTCAGAAAGTCGAGCGCTGGGTCATTTTAACATCAACGCAGCCGTCCCTGATTGTTCCCACAGTGCATCACAGTGGTTTCGCTGGTTTTCCACAATTTTCTGCTCTGAGACAGAAAAACTAGATTATGGATTTGACTAGATCTGTGTTTTTCCATAATTTTCTCATCAAGAAGAGGAGAAGAGGGAATTTTATCTTCCTGGTTTCTTGTCTGTGGAATCAACCATTGATTGGGTGAAAGAAAAGAAATCAGGTTCAGAATACGTTATTAACAACATTACAAAAAGAAAACAAAATATCCTCATCAGACTTCCTCGTTGGACATCTGCAAGTCAAATGTTTGTCCAACTTTTCATGCATTGCTGAGGAATTTCATGTATGAATGTATGTACCTCTTGGATTTATCAAATAACTTAATAATAAGAGCTCTGACAACTGTTACACTTTGCGACAATGTACTTTTAGCTTTTTTAAAACATTGGAATAATTGTTAATATGCTTTGTTATAGCTGTGTTCTTCTTTTACTTGATTTTATTTATTTTTATAAATATACAGCTCTGGAAAAAATTTAGAGATCATTTAGAATGATCAGTTTCTCTGATTTTATTCTTTATACGTATATGTTTATGGAGAGCCATTTCAGCCAAAATTAAATAAATAAAAGGGAAAAATAAATAAATGGCTAAAATAAATCAATAAATGAATAACTAAATGAGTAATTGGCATTTTTATTCCCATTTATATTTATTCATTTATACATTTATTTATTCCCAGATTCATTTAACCATTTTTCATTTTCTCATTTTTATTTATCCACTTTTAATTTTTCCCTTTGTCATTTACCCATTTTTCATTTATCTATTTTTCAGTTTTGGCTGAAATGGCTCTCCATAATGGACTACCTTTTTGTCTCGAAATAAAGATTT
Source organism: Xiphophorus couchianus (assembly GCF_001444195.1). NCBI lineage: Eukaryota > Metazoa > Chordata > Actinopteri > Cyprinodontiformes > Poeciliidae > Xiphophorus > Xiphophorus couchianus. The sequence goes on along the minus strand of NC_040247.1, from coordinate 13,000,923 downwards.
TCTGTTTCTGTATTACTTTACAAACCAATAATTGACATAAACAGGAACAGGATAAAGCCAAGGCTTCTGTTTGCTTTCTCCATTCCCTCTGCATTCAAGCAAAAAATCTTACCAACTTTTAGATGTTTTTTGCTTTACAGTTTATGTTCCGTCTTTGATTTACTTTTCTATTATATCATTTTTACTTTTATTGCTTCTGGTACACTATGTAATGCACCAACTGCTTTTTGAAAACTGCTTCTGCATTTATGTTTTGTCCTCTTTTATCCTTTTATTTATGCGTCTTGCCTTTGCTCTGCAGAGCAATTCAAGTTGCACATGTATTTTAAAGGTGCTAACAGACAAAGTTTAATTATTTATTATCCATAAAAGCAGCATTCCTCAGAAAGCAGAAACGGAGAGAAAACGTTATTACTTTTGAAAGGATTCTTTCTTTAAGCTCAAAAGATTATTTGTGTTCAATCTGTAAGACTATTAAAGTAGCTGCAAACGGAAAGCAGGCAGCCAAGAAGAGAATTAAAAACTAACTTTACAAAGTTCAGCAGCGAATTGTTTATCGCTTCCCTCAGATTTCTCACAGAGCTGGGCCGACTTTACTGTGAGAAATGAAGAATGACTCTTAGTTCAGTCTAAAGAAGATGATGCCAATAAAACCTCTAGAGAAAGTATGAAAATATATGGAAAAACTTGTTCTGTTAATGTTTTCCCTGAGCTCGTTGGAAACTTTCCTATAAATTAATACAAGTAACTTCTAAAATACAAAATGTGACATAAAGTTATGAACAAAACTCAAAGCTTTCTTATTAGATTTGTTGTCAATTCCAACTATTTTTGAATAATTTTCAGGTTTTTTTGTGATGAAAGAGAAAAAAAACCCAAACTACTCAAATTAGTTTTTGTTTTCTTTGCTTCATTTTCACACTAAATTTATGTAGATGTAAAAGATGAATCAAGTCCAACAGACAAAACCATTTCATTATTTTTGTCACAACTCTCCTTCCTTTAGACACAAACACAGCAGCTGCAAAAAAAAAAAAATAAGAAAGTCAAAGAAAAATATTTTCTCACAGAAATCTTTGAGTAATCTTACTTGAGGACTGAATCATGAAGAGTTTATATTAAGAAAAGTGTTTCTAAATCAGCAAGTGGTGATTTAGATTTATATTGCACTGCTGCAGATTATAAAACCCTTTGGTTTTTAACAATTAATACATTTTCTTGATTTATTAAAAGATGCAAAGTTTTGATTAACATGTCAATGATGTAAACGTAAGCTGAAATAAAAAAAAACATTGGTGCTTTTTTTGTAATGTAAATAACAGAGAAAAAGAGTCTTTAGTTTCTAACAATGGGACTCTTATTTTATTTTATTCATTTTCTCCTCTCTTTTGTTAAAATTACCAACAGTGGAAGTTTTTTGTGAAAAAAAACAGCTCTAGTGTTAAGATTAAAACTATTCCTTCAGGTTGTGAAGTAAGTGAATATACTGTATATGTACATATTGGTGCATTTTCTCTTAAATTCATGCTTAATACATTTAAATGTGGGTAAAATGCCTCAGTACAGAAACATTTTTTGCTCTGTAAAGTAGTTTTAGGAGAATCCACTTTTAGAAGTAGATGAATAGCCAAACATGAGGTTTATTCACATTTTGCTCAAACGACAATATATTTTACGAAAGGCTTTGTGAATTTAACTCAGACAATAATACAATTTTGGAGAGCAACTAATCTTGTATTGTTATAGGTTTGAAGCATTTTTAAGTTAGTATTTTGATTTATTTGAACAGATCTTATAGAGAACTCAAAAATCTGGATTATTGTGGAGAGACAAGTATAGTAATTTAAACGTACACTGATTTTAAATAAACTTACACTGTTGTACTGGACAGAAAAGAAAAAGCAACAGTTTTTGTATCTTTCTGTTGATCCCGATTATCCAGTTTATTCACTGCAAATGTAGCATCTGTTTGGTTTTTTTAAACTTAGAGATCAACATTAAGCTGTTCCACAAGTCAAAACTAAACCACAACATCTTTGTTGAAGTTCCACTAAACTGTCAATTACCCAAAAAAGAAAAGCATGATTGTAAAACCAGGACTGAATGGTTTATTTTACAGCGTTGGCTGAGTTATCCTGCATCTCACTGAGAGAAGGTGTTGTTACCTGAGCATCCATTAGCAGGTGTCTCATCAGGGTCATGGACTTCCTGAGGGTGTCCCTCTCTCCAGGGATGAAGGCCTCCTCCTCATCAACCAGACTGCAGGGTCGGGTCACCATGAACTGAGCGATCTGGTCGTTCAGGCTGTTGAGAGACTGGACAGCTGCAAAACAACAAAAAACACATTAAAAAACGTCTCTCTTTATGTCTCTTGTCAAGCTTTTGCCCTTTTCTGGATCAGACTTTAGTGGTCTGAGACGTTTCCTCCATCTGTGACAACTGTTCTCCTCCCCAGAATAATCCCTCATTTGGACAAGACGAGCATTATTAGGCTAAATCAATTACAGAGACTTAGAAATTCACTTTCAGTCCATTATATAATCCGCTGTGTAACGATTAGAGCTGCTGTAATAATATCTACTGTGTTTTTCTTCTTTCGGACTTAACACAATGCAGCCCTCAAAGCTGGGAAGATATATTTATCCCCCAAGATGCCAAAAATATAATAAATCATTCAATAATTGAATAAATAAAACTGGATATAAAGCAATTATTTTATCAAAATAATATTAAAAATTGATTCTAAACTTAAATTTATTTTCAGTAGTCTGTTTAAACTGTATTTAATAATGCAGCTTTTATTTAATTATATCATAATTTCCGTGCTACGGCACACCATTAATTATTATTTTTAATCTGTTACTGTGAAATGATAAAAAGATTCCTGGTATTTGATTGGCTAAGCTGATTGTTTAAATCCAGTTCAGACCAATCATTTTGATTTGAGCGATTTTAGCCCCGCCCACTAAGAAGAACTGAAATGAAGTGAAACAGAAACAAGGCTGATCTAATCAAAGAAGGAGAATACGGCAAACAAAGAACCGTAATCAAACCCAGAATCAAATAATCAACACAGAACCTGACAAAAAAAAACGCTTTTAATAATACAATCCACAACATTAGGACAGTTTGGAAGTTTAGAAATTAAAGAAACATATTATTTACAACAGAAGTTGTCAAACAACGATGTGTTTCATTTACACAGTTTTTCCTCAGTGTCCTTGAGCAAAGCACTGACCCCAAGCTGCTCACTGACCTGCAATTAAACAGGTGATATATTTCATTAAACTGAGATAAGGGGCAGGATTAAATAAGTGTTCACTTCTTCCTACTTCTTTTCAAACAGAAAAGGAGTAGGAAACAAATTATTTTGTTCTTGGTCATGTATGCACATGTTTTTCTCTAATCTTCTGTTTGTTATCTTGTTGTTGTTGGGGTTTTTTTAAAACTGTTTGAAATAAATAAATAAATTAGGTGAATGAGAGTGGTACTATTAAATTGATTCGTGTGTAAAAGTATTTTGATCTGTCATGTGACGAAAAAGCATTTTATTAGTTGGTCCATTTAAGATTTCATGTAATTCCATGAAGGGGTGAACCGATTGCATTTTCCGATTACTGATCTTTTTTAAAAAACCTGAACTGCTGATTCTGATTTTGGCCGATGCACATTTTATTTTTGTCTGAAATGTTAGAAAGTCACTGAGTTGGCAGCAGTGGGTTGAATATTATTACTGAAAACATGCAGAAATGACCTGGTGGGCCGGTCTGTCACAAGACGCAGCAGATGAGGCAGTGGCTGATTTCTAAGGTAAATATTGGTGGATAAGATCAGGTTCACATGAAAGTATCGGCCGATCTCCAATCTTCCAAAATTAACTCTTACAACCATAGCGTTCACTGCAGTGGACAGCCATCTAAAAGTCATTTTCTTGTGTATCCTGTGAATGTTTATGTTATAAATGCACTGAAACCACTGAAGTGGACACTAGTGCAACATACCATATACTGAAAACTACTGGCCATCCACTGCAAGTGCAAGAAAATATTTATTGAATCCAAGATGGCAGACAGATGAAAAAGCAACTCAGGAACATCTAGTCCCTCCTTCTACTGTTGAAGACTCTTGGAGATGTAAAAAAAATATTGTGACATCACGTAACCCCTAAAGACCAATATTACTGATGCGTTTTCCAAATAACAACTTTGTATTTGGAGATGCTCAGAATCACACATTTCCCTGATGCAAAACATGTGCTTTGCATATGTTGTGCATAATTATATGTAGCAAATAATTCATACATTATTTTTTGAGGGCATTACTTTGTTTTTTTCTCAGCTCTGTTCAGACTGAGAGGAGAATTTGGACAGGAGTGACAAAGTGACTGAGGCGATATGTGAGTCACCAGTGACAGTCAAGGTCGGGATTTATTTATTTATTTTCCCACAGAATTGATCAAAGATTTTTGGCCGCACCTTCCAGGCTTTTCTTAACCTGCAGAAGCTCAGCAAAGGGAGGCAAGTTTACAAGCAGCAAGCAGATAGAGCATCATCCTGCGGATCAAATCAGAAGATGGCGGCGAGGTTTAGGAAGGGGGTGTGAAGACACGGGGGTAAACTGTTTACGACAGCAGCTGATGACTGGATTCCTATTTCACATTCAACATTTACAAGGTGGACCTCTGCAGCCAGAAGATGGCCAAACACTCCAGGTAATGGCATGCTGCTGCTGAAAATGACATGTTGTCAGAGCGAGGAAGCAGGCATGCCTCCCATTTCAATTTCCCATCTTGAGTGCATTCTTCCACAAACACACAGGTGGTTTTTTATGATCAAAACTTTGGGATGACAAAGACGAATAGGCCCATATCAACACTCGGTATCACAGAGCAAAATCTAACCACAAACAAAAAGTCCTGAAAGAAAATTTCAGAACCGCACTTGCATTTGCAATAAACGTTTGCCTCAACCCTGTGCAGATTCCTCTCTGGTCAATGCTCGACTCCAGGTCAGCTGTACGTTTCCAACACTTTCACATTTAATAATCATGCTGGAACAAACCAAACCAGGCGTAAATATGACTGTTTGCCTCGGTTCCCTGAACCCAACGTGAGAACATTACTGCTCCAGTTCAGGCAAACGTTCAGACAATTTTGATTGGGTTTGGTCAGTAGAAGTTCATCATGGTGATTTTTTTTTAAATAACAGAAAGTGTGAATAAAATTACACAATGAGTTGCCACACTTCATTTTGTTTGTTTTGAAGCCTTTTAATCCATTCTCTCAGATATCCTGGATTATTACCACCTTTTCCAACAACATTGATATTTTTTATCTTCTTACTGAAGAGATCTACTGAGTTATTTAGCCTGCGGTGTTGTTTTCAGTGAGGTCAGAAACATTTATTATTTATTAAGGTAAATAAATGAGCAGGGGTGTCAAACTCATTTTCATTTTGGTCCATATTAGAAATCTGAATGTTCTTAATGTCATGCCAGAATCTATTGATAAAACCCATTAAACTGTTAAAATATCAATAAACATCTGTTTGTTTCTGCATTCAATAAGTGTCTCTTAAAATGAAATAATTTTAAATATCTTTTCACACTGATCAGTCCATCCAGGATTTTGTGATTGTTTATGTGGATTTTTGTTATCAGAATCACTGATTTTATGGTGTTAATTTAGAAATATTTGTGCTAATGTCTAATGTTAAATGTGACTTTTTTTTTTAATCGCCGTACTCGACATCAAGTAAAGCTGAGGCAGCAGTCACTTACACCCAATATTTTTGGCCAATTTTGAGAAAAATGTGCAGTAAAAATCAGGAAAAAAATGTGGGGATCTGTTGATTTTGCTTGAATTTTACAGATTTGTGAAAAACTGGAGTATTTTGGCGTTATGAGGGCCAAATAAAAAGCTACAGCGGGCCAGGTTGGCCCGCATGTGTCGAGTTTGACACATGCGGTCTAGATCCATCAGATTTATTCCCACCTTTATATCAGTATATATCCGGTTGCCTAGCAACAATGACAGCACAGACTAAAGCTAGCAAAAATGCTGCCCAAACGTTTTTCTTTTTTACTTATTCAAAACTTTCTAAATTAATGACTTAATTAAATAAATATATTTTAATAGTGTTAAAATACATGAGTAATAAGAGCCTAACAACACAACCACTTTAAAGGTGACCTATTATGCATCCTTGAATAAGTTAGGCTAGGTGTATGGGTTATACAAAACATAATCTTTCTTAGATAATGAGATTTTATTCTCATTATTTTGAGCCCGTCTGTGTTGAGCTTCTTTCAGAATGAGATGTTTTAGGGCGTCTTGCCAAATGAGTTGCGGCTGGCCACGCCCCCAATTGAACTTTGACTCTGTGAAAATGGCAGCACACAGATGTGGTATTACACAACTGTACAGAACGTACAGCTGATTTAGTCTTGGGGAGTTCAGCTTGGGTTGCTAGGTAACGGGGCTAGGGCCCCGGCTGGGGGTTGCTAGGTAACGGGGAATGCCTGCCGATTCTGACTCGACTATGGGAGAGTCTTTTGACACGACTCATTAACCAAAAAACATTAACTTATTGCCAGAAAACAGCTGAGTGGGTTGTTTGCAGCACGTGGACTGTTTCTAGAAGCCGTAGAAATCCAAATGAAAGCACAAAACGTGCAAAAAAACGGAATTTTGAATAACAGATCTCAGCTTTTCATGTTGTACCCCCAAATTTTAACACTCTTAAATTTTAAGTTCAGCCTGCAATGAATCTTGGTATTTGCTGTGCTGTGAAGGATAAGACAGACCAATTCTTCAAATTGAGGAAAAAAGAGGACATATTTGTGGACCAGATATGGAAAAGCTTTTAAATTAAGACATCGTTGCAACTTAATCAGCTTTCAAATGCAGGCTTTAAAGGATGCAGTCCCTGAATTTGGACGGAAATAAACAAAAATTTGATTTAATACCAGAGTTTTTTTATTTACTTCTGTCCCAGCACATATCGTCGTATTGTTTATTGATGCTTAAGTAGCCTTGTTCTCACCCAACGACAAATGGAGAGAATAGAGGGATGGATGTATGGAAGATATTTTGAGTCAAAAACAAGTTTAAAAGTTCAAGTTACTAGACTTACTGTAAATTTATTTTCGCTAAAGTTAAGTAATAAAGTTTTCAAAAGGACGGAGTGTGTATAAACCATATCTTGGATGTGTTCATTTCTCGCATCTCTGTCTTTTTAATTGTTAGAACATAATATTACCATGATGTAATGGCATGCAATCATTTAAATCAGAGGGACATTGTACTTTTTGTGAAGCGCACGCCTACACACAGGTGGCCCTCAGTGGCTGCTGACTGTGAGATGCAGACAGCTCATTACAATCCTTGTTGCCACCCACAGCAGAAAAACAACATCAACAATGAGACTCTAATGAGGCATGTTGGTGTTCAGTCAGCCGGTACAGTGTTTGTGAAGAGAGGATTTAATCTCCATATTAAAAAAAGGACAAAACTCTCTCATAACACAACGTCCCTGCGCACAGAGAAGTAATCACTCCCATTTTGTGTTATCATTGTTATCACTGGAGTCTTTTTAAATGCAGATGACTGAGACGCAGCTACATGAGTTCAAACAACTCTCTTGTGAGAAACTGTGATAAAAAGCAAATAAAACCAAATCCTCAGCTTCTGTTGGAGTTGGAGTCCGCTCGGTTCGGCAGTCAGGCCGTCTCGGCCAAAGCAATTTGAAGCTGCTCCAAACACGTTGCTGTTCAACGCCAAAAGGGCTCAGAATCAGCGGAAAGGATCAGGGAGTTTGTAAAAATCCACAGCAATCCCAAGAGAGAAAACTCAGCCACATTTTAATCACTTCACAACTAAATATTCACACAATACTGAAAAACAGACTGCTTTACTTTGATTCAGGTCAAAGTGAAACCAGATAAAGCTGCTACTCTCGTAATTAAAAAGGTTGGATCGTGTAAAATTTGGAAAAACCTCTTTAGTTTTAAATCCATTATGGCACTGCTATGAAGTCCTGTCAGAATAAGCAATAAAACAATAAAACAATTTCTCTGGTTCATCATTTTCCTCTTTCTGCCAAAAACTGGTTGACAAGAGTCTTCAGTCTACAGCTTTGGTCTCAAATAGCCCTTTTTTTGAAGGACAATTTAATTTACAGAGACTTCATGATTCATTTTATTTGTTGTTTTGTTTATTTATTTTGGATATTTAAAATGTCTTCCATTTCCAGTGTTAAATGTTCACTAGAATTTACAGTTTATTAATCTTTGAGAACGTGTTATTGCATTCAGTTTAAAATTGTCTCAAAACCATATTATAATTTATCGCAAAACCATCTGGGACAATTTATCATCCAGCTAAATGTGTTATGGCGACAGGCCTACTGTTATTCTGTTTTGTTTTGTTTTCACCAGGTTCCTGCAACAAAACATTGCAAAATGAACAGGAAATGTTTGTCTCTCTTTTAAAATTCTATTCATTTTAAGCAGGATATTAAAGTTTGTATAAAAAAATACAGGTGAGGTATGGTTAGTCAAGCCAGAATAAATGAAAATAAATAAAATACATCTCATAAAGGTTTCTAGCTTTCTGTCTGTTGTTGAGGGGTTTATTTCTTACTCTTCCATACAATATTTATTCAGTCCATGCATCTTGCTGATGTTTGTTTATACAAACATCCTCAACATTTAAACCAAGTTGAGCTCTGGGCTTTGACTGGACCATTGCAACAGCTCGATTTTTCGCTTTTTTCAATTCCACTGTAGATTTGCGGTTTTGAAGTGCAAAAACACAAAATCTTACCGAGTATTTTAGTCGAGCTTGAAATAAAAAACTAAGTTACAAGTAACTTTTCAGTCAATAATTCCTTAATATTCATGAAAACGTACTACATAGTTATTTCACTTTTGACAACACATATTCTTGCTAAGTTACTAGTGAATTAATCTGAAAGTGGAACTAGAACTTCTTCATGAATATAAAGGAGTTATTTACTTAAAACAAATTCCTGCCTTGCTGAAAATGTACTTATGAGCTAGTACACTTGAAATATGACAAAACATTTGCACTAGAAACTAGACTAAAATTACTTGGTAGTTAATTTGTCTTGGCACTGCACAGCTTTGGGTCAATTTGCTGGGAACCTCTAATCCTGGGAAGATTGACTGGCAGCAATAGCTGCTTCACTGGGATCATTGCTGACGTTTTTCGCTCTTGGTACTGCGTCAGCTGCCGTCTACGTTCCAGAACAGCAAGCCAAAAAACTCCTGTTTTTAATCGAGAGAGTCAAACTCGTTTGGGATCAATTAATCAAAATCATTTGACAACATTTGACAACACCTGCCTGCTATTTTTATTTGTATTTTTGGTATTTCATATTTTATTGAATGTGTCAAGTTATAAATAAATTTACAATAAATAAACTTTCAAACCTACTGCTTCTCCAACAACAAAATGATCTCATCCCATTTATAAGTATTATATCAGCATATCTTCAATCTACTTTCAGATTCTTGCAATACATTCAATGGACATGTGTCGGGTTCTGGGGGTCTTGGTCCTTTTTTTTTCCTTTTGTTTTTCTTTTCCCCTCTTCCTGGTGTCAGTCTGTAGCATCACTGTGGCCCACTAGATGGAGCCAGAGGCTGTCTACCTGGGAGGCGCGCCCAGGGGTTTTACGCACCTGGCGGTCGTTATCTCATCATCCTCTGGAGGTTAAAGAAGCTGACTGCCAGCACTTCGACGCCGGAGTGTTTTACCTACTTGGTACACTGAGCCCCTCGAGGTTAGTCCTCTGAGCCTTTTTCCTCTAAGTAACTCTTCGTTGTCCTCTGTGCTCTTCAGGAATCGTTTTCGCCTCGAGACCATTTGGATTCTCCAGAGTGACTTTCATCCTGGCTTTTTGGTTAAAGCCCTCCTCGTGACGCCGTGGACGTTACCCACTGGTTGCCCGAGTTCCGTCTTCACCTCTCCCGTCAGATCTCAAGATTCTCAGTTGTCATCGGCTGGCAGTCGGACCTCGCCTCTACCTCCGTCAAGTCATCACTTACCTGCCCGCCCTCCACCGCAGCCTCCTTGCTTAGGAACCCGCTCGTTTATGGAAGCTGGATCCGTTGACTTCAGCCTGGAACCCACAGACTATCTCCCTGATTGTGATCATTCCTTCCCACGTAAGAACCAATCTGTTTCCATCATAACTCCCGTTTCCCAGTTGACCCGAACTCACCATCTCCTCCTGTTCGCAGTTTTCCGCTGTCTTCCAGACTCCACCCCAGGATCCCCCACCACATCACATAACTTTGCCTCAATAAAAATCCTTAACTGATTTCTGTTCCTTGTGGTGTTCTGCATGTGGGCAAAAGCTTTAACGCCAACATGACAACATGCTAATAATAGCTCTAATAATATTAACAAAAATAATGATAATATTGCCGCCAACAATGTTGTGTAACAACAAAATGATACATCAAGACAGTTTCTCATATGTAGTGTAAACCGTTTCTTTATACAACAGTTTGAATAGCTTAATTCCTTTCTTGTGTTTGTCTCTCTTCCGCCGCTCATCTCTTTCCTTTAGTTGGATGAAGTTTTGTCTGCTTGGCAATAAGCCTCCTCACTGCATGGGTTCTTCATAAGTCAGCCATTTTCACTCCCTCTTCAAAACACTGTTGTTCATGCCTGGCTGAAAATAATAATCCCCTCTCTAATTTGACTAGGGTTTTTTATGTTACATTCATAGTCTAATTTTATGTCTGCAAATCATCTCATCAGTCAGTCTAGTATGTTTTACCTGTCAGCACATCTGTAAAATACCTGCAGAAAATCGTCACTGACCACCTTCCAGCCACTGTACATTATTTTTAACTATGTTTTTGATATCTTTAGACTTTTGTCTTTGTATGAACCTCAGTGTTCCGTCACTTTGCTGCTTTTACACCTGAATTTTCTCCACTGTGGGGCAGTAAAGGCTTTTTTCTTTCTTTTCTAACTCCAAAGCACATTTTATTAGAGTCCTGTAAATCAATTTTTACTGTTTCTAAGCTCCACTTTCTGGATGTAAGCTGCAAAGTTTGCAGTCCAAGCTAAATTTCTGGTGGTACGCTGGTGATTTACATAATTAGTATTAGGACCTCCTGCCTAATACTGCGTGGGTCCCAGTTCTACTGCCAAAACAGCATTGAACCGTTAAAAAGGCATTAACTCCATTAGATACATGAATCTATGTTATGGTTTCTGGCGCCAACATGACAGTAGCAGATCGTATAAGTTCTGGGTTTAGCGAGTTGATGCCTCCGTGGATTGAACTCGTTCGCACTCTCTTGTTCTCGATCCTTGTCTTTAGAGTCGACCTCATCAAGCTTCCTGAACCTCTGCTGAACCATCTTTGCTTTCTGGAAGGTTGAATTATCTTTCTGAAGCAGAGCTGAGGCACTGGAGGCGGAAATCTACATCGATGGGAGGAACCGGTGTCAGCAAGGGGTCAGTCTCCATCTTACCATGGAATGGTCGACGCTGACATCAACTGAGAAAAGTGAGGTCTGCACTGCGGTTGAAGCTCTTTTGTAACCTCCTGGACGAGTCGCTGATGAACTCTTGGAGTTATTTAGATAGATGAGCCATTCCTAGAAGGACTCAATGTCCATGTTTTCTACCTTTGTGGGTGGATGGCGGCTTTTTGTGTTTCTGTTTAAGATCTTTTAGCAACGTCATGTTTTCAGACAGGGCCTATTATAGGAAACCTATGAAAGTACTTTGTACTTCACATTTGGGTCTCAATTGTTTCTAAAACCAGCTCAAGCTCTTTAAAAAAAACAACCAACCAGTTGTTTTTTGCAAAAGTAACGTCACAAATCAGGAGGCACTGCCCTGTTACCTAGCAACCCCAGCAGAGTTCCGTCTGTTACCTAGTAACCCCAGCAGAGTTCCGTCAGTTACCTAGTAACCCCAGCAGAACTAAAGCCAGCTGGTTTTACTGCTGTATGTGCTGTATGACTTCTGGAAAAGACAAATGTTTTATTGTTGACTTACTATTCAGAAACCACTTGCTTGGTTGTCCAGGGAGACTCCACTTCTGCTTTTCAAAGATGTATGGTTGAATTATTGCGCATCTTTTTGCAGCCATTTTCAAGTGTGAGTGTAAACGTTGATTTGGGGGCGTGGCCAGCAGCAGCTTATTTGGATTTAAAGTGACCAAATATTCTGAAACGGCTCATTCTGAAAGGAGCTCAAAACAGGCAGAACTGAACAGACTAAAAGATCAGTCTGGTCAGTTCTGCTTACTGGTATTTGCAAATAACATTTCTGCAGGAAATTTCACATATATGTTTTCTACACAGTTATTTTAGATTTTACAATGATTTTGTTAAAAAAAGGAATTAACATCTTTTGCAGACCATTAACTTGTTCAAGAAAGCATAACAGGTTGTCTATAAAGTGTTTTGTTGTAAGAGTTTAACAGTAATCAGGTTAGTGAAGATGAATAAAAGATGTGCTTAATCACGGTTTGTTCATGATTTAGCAAAGAGGTGAGTAATTCTTTTCCTTTAATGAGTAAAATCATCTATAATTTGCCTGAGAATAAAATAAAACTAATGAACAACAAAAAAAAAAGACTCCCTGAACACATGAAGCTGATCTTCAGGTGTAAAGGATTTAATTTGCTTAAGGATTTCATCCATGAAGCCAAAATATGAGGATGAAACCAGACATCACCATAATCTGAAGGATTTAAGATTAATGGGATCAGCCAGACATCTGATCAAACACCTCTCTCAACATTTCTGCTCTACAGCAGCTTCGCTTCACACATCTCTTATCTGCAAATGTAGAATATGCAGATCTCATTTCCAGCAAAAAATAAAAAATCTAAGCAGAGGAGATAAAAGCCTTTCTGGCACTCTTCAATTGAGCTATCATAATCTCAGCATGACAACTTCTCCATCCGAACATAAAAACCCTAAAACGGGGAATCCAAAATGCTCGTGGCAACACTGCCACCATCTGGTAGCTCTGACCCTTTGCTGCAACATTGAAATAAAAAACATCCTTCTCTTTTACCATTTATTAGAAGCTTGCTTCATTCTAACTTTTATTGCCTATTCCAGTAAAATATTTGACATTTAAGACATAAATTATTTATTATACTCGATAATTTGAACCTTTTATCTTTTTAAATGCCCCCACTTTTAATAACATGCAATTACCCACAAAGATGAATGGGAAAAACTACAAGAAAAAGGTCATCGCACATCCATTCTGACGCTAATTCATGACTGAGTAATAACCCGTACTGTATTCAGACTGCACTCTACTTCGGTTTAATGGGTGAAGCTGATTTGGCATAACTTTGATCAGTGTGCCACCTAGTGAGGAGAATAAGAGACGGAGAAATACCTCGCCGCTCTTCTACTCTTTGAGTCAAAGACTTCAGAAACACAAGAGCTCAGAGGGGAGTCAGATCATTGATTGAACATAAAAACTCTGATGGTTTTAATAATCATCCACCTGATGAAACCACTTTACACTTAAATTTCTCTTCTCAGCTCTGAGTAAAACTCACAGGTTACAGATTTCCACACTATAAGTGCAGGGGAGTCAGAGAGAGAGATGGGATATATGCTCGAACAAAAGATCACGAGCTCTTCAGTGCGTGCATTATGACTTTAAAAACATCTCAAATTAATTACAGAGGACGAGAAAGAAAAGGCAGCACAGAGGAAAAAAAATACCTGCAGTTATTGCTGCTTGCACTTTACCGCAATCTGCCTCATCTACTTCTACATCGCTGACTTTAAATATCTCCCACTGTGACTTTGATGAAAAATCTTCAAAAGTATCTTGCTGTGTAGGTGGAAGAAAAACAACATTAGTGACAGCCAGAGTCGCGAAGACAGAAGCTTACATAAAAACAGTTTATTCCCTTTGCGAACTATTGTTTAGTCTGGTAGACTAAAGTCTTTCTCTGTTATGCAAAAGAGTTTTCCGGCTACACATCACTGCTAGCAAAGCAACCTGCAAACTTATCGGAACCACACATAACAAGAAGTCTTTAAATAAATTTGGCCTATATGTACAATAATCCAACACTGAAAAGTGTTTAGGCAATTCAATTGACAAAAAAACATCTAGTCATCAATATCACACTTATTAGCATCAACAATTCCAGTGTAATAAGAAATATTTTTGTTTTGTATGACTCTTTATTTTAAGCTGGTTGCTGAGTTTTGTTTTAGTAATTTAGTACTTCTCATTTCCCTTTGGGGTTTAATTATGATGCGACACAGAGGCCCATTTCTCTTGGCTACTGTTCAAAATGGGATAAGATTTCTATCACATGTTTGTGATGGAAAGAACAAGAGCAGACAACGTTGACTCAAACACATGCCAAGGCAGAAACGATTAATCAAATCAATTGTTGAAACAATATTTTTTAAAATAATATTATATTTGTTGATTTGAATATTTTAATTTATTTCTAATATTGCATAAAAAGTCTTAAGTGGTTAAATTAAAAAACTGCAGAATGTGCCAATTTAATGATCTTGTTAATCAATTAATATTCAGAATAATTGATGGAATAGTCAGTTATGAAAATAATAATTAGTTACAGCCTGATACACTCATAACATAAATAATCGTTATAAAACTTACTGCATGTTGAGCTCATGTTGAAACAGGCAAAGTCACAAGATGAACACATTCTTTAGTGGTGAAATGAGGAAAAAATGCTAAAAATGATAAGAATAAAATAAAGTATAAAATAAAGTTTCCATTATATTTCGAAAACTGTGATGCCTCAGAGAAAATGGGAGCGATTTCTATCTGTGCCAGGGTCACATGAAGCACGGAGCCAATGCAAATTTGATGTATGTTGAGCTGTCTTGCAGGTCGCAAAAGTTTGTTTTTAAAATTTAAAGTGAGCAAAACCAGCCATAGATTTGGAGGTGGCAGTAATTCGGTGGCGAAAGAAGCGAGGACAGGGATGCAGGCCAAAGGAGTTGACAAATGTTGGCTAAGAAGCTAATGAGATTGTCTACTGGTTTATTTTTTAACAGTTCAAAGTCATTTAATGTATATTAATGTCATAATTCAGATTCATCTGAGTGGCTCTGAGCTAATTAACACTAATGATGAGAGAAAGGTAGAGGAGAATAATACAAGAAAGTTCAGCGCCAGCACACACACAGGTGAGTTCAGGAGTTCCTCTGCCACAAAGCATCCGGTCTCTTTTCAGTGAACCAAACCATTGTGGGTACACACAACCAAAACAAACACTTGGAGAAACTGAACCCAGTTACAGGTGGAGGGAAGACGAGATACAAACTCAGGATAGCAACATGATGAAAGTATCTCACAACTGCTGCCAAGTACGAACAACGACGAGGAAGATTTCAAGCTAATTAGTGTGAAAGCTGAGGCTGTGGGATTCACCCAAGCCAAGAACACAGGTGAAAAACCTCTGCCAACAATATATAGAAATATATGACATGCTCAGAGGAAGTGGCAGCTGAGGAGATGAAAAGAAGAAAGTTTTATTTACATAAAGAACTGCGTATCAGTGCTGGCACTCCCAGCATCACCTCAGGGGAAAACGTTTTTCAGAAGCTAGGCTGCAGTTCATTTGACAAAAGGTTTGGTGAAAACAAACTTGCACCAGCAGAATGCAGCAACTCTGATCCAACTGAGGCCCAAAACATCTACAGGACTACGAAGTGAGAAAACGGACTAAATCTCCATGACAACCACTACAGTCTGTTTGCATGCTGAATGGATGCTTTAGTCACTACATCATACCGGTAACTTTAACTGGACTTGTTTCCTGGTCAGATGAGACTAAAACTGGGCTCTGGGTTTATTTGTGTCACACACTTCAGCAACAAGGCAAAGTGCTTTAAATCATAAAAACACAAAAATACAAGGTCATAGAAAACATAGTCAACAGCTGAAACTTTCAAAATGTTAACTGTTTCATTTATTATGTTTCAAAAGCCCCTCTAAACAAGTGGGGGGGGGGTAAAGTTTGTCCAGATTTGTGGTGCATAGAAGCTGAATGCTGCTTTTCCTCGCTAGGTTCTGGTTCTGGGGATGCACAGCAGACCAGAACCAGAAGACCTGAGAGGTCTGGAAGGTTGCTATGACAACAGCAGATCTTTAATGTATTGTGGTGCTAAACCGTTCAGTGATTTATAAACTAACAGTATTTTAAATTCTAACACTACAGGTGGATCTGAAGAGACACAAAGTGGGAAAGACATAATTTCCACTCTTAAATCTGCTGGAGGATCAAAGATTCGTTACATTTACTCAGTTACAAGAGGTTTTTTGGGAGGAAAAAAATATTTTTAGGAGTATTTCTATTACACTGTACTTTTTACTTGCACTTGAATAACTTTATTATGAAGTATTTCTACTAGTACTTAAGTAAAACTTGTGGATTTTCTACCCACTGTGAGTAACTTCACTGAAGAACAAAAATTCATCGGATACACACCTGCAGTTTTTGTTAGTTTATTTAGTTTTTTGTTGAAAGAAACTGATATAGATGTTTTTTGTTTAATTTTACTATTTTGTAATTGGTATTTGAATTCTTTTCATTCTGACCTTTAAAATACTTACATTTACACATAACTTTATATTTTGGTCTGTCTGATTATGTAATTTTTAAATAGTAAATGATTGGTACTCAATACTTGAGTAGCTTTTTTGCCAAATACTTTTACACTCTTACTTGAGTAACTTCTTAGATGGCTACCTTTTACTTTTACTTGAATAAAAAAATATGTAGAAGTAGTGCTACCGTTACTTGAGTACATTTAATTCAGTGTGTTGGAGAAGCAATGTATCTCAAAGTTGCAGGATTGCAGCTCTCTAGGATTGGAGTCGGGCCCTCCTGATCCAAAGAGAGATGGTTTACTAGACACACAATCGACCTTCTTTAACGGCCGGCTCAGTCAGCAGTCCACATGTTTATCACAGGTATCACAGTAAGACTGGAGGGAGCTGAATGATGCTGAAGCTGCAATCATCAAAGCGTGATGCAAACATTTTGCTGGTTCTTCACATCAGTAACAAATATGCAGATATGCACATAAACAAGATGCTTCACTTGCAGCTGCTTCTAACCACAGTTTTAAAGGATGAAAACCTACGAAGAAACTCTGAAGACATTTGTGGCAAACAGAGTAAAAGCAACGTCTCTTCATCTGCTGATATGAGGAGAGCAAATGAGGATCCTCTCGCCTTCAGAGCCGAGGTTAACGCTTGCTTGTTAGAGAAGAGCTGTGTGAGCTCACATATGACATTTGAAAATCCTGACGCTTCACGCTGGAGTGCATCTCAAAAGCCGAGGCTGGAAGCAGCACCGGTGACAAGCCTTCCACCAATTAGGACTGTTTGCGCGAGCGCGCCTGAACCCGTCTTTTAGGACAAATGAAAGTGGGTCAGAGCCGCTGCGTATCGTTGTGCTGCAGCACAATGGCAGGTAGAACACACAACTCATAAACTTTAAGTACGACAGACGAGGATTAAACAGAGAAACTTTGAATTAGCTCTAATATGGGGTGACGGCTCGGAACCATTATCATTATCAGCTGCTTTGATGCCGGAAATTCACTTTCTGGTGTCTTCTTATTGGACGTGCAGGTATTGCCTCTATCATTCATTACCACGTTTATCTGCAGGTAAACAGCCCAGCGAGTTCAAAGGCGCTTCAAATCAACACTGTTACCAAGTTAGACATTCCTGTGAGGTAAAAACTGTTGCCAGCACGTTCTCTGGGCTTTTCTGACTCCTCTCCCACATCAAACAGTGAGAACTCTCCATATTCACATGCCTGCTACTCGTGAGCCCGAGGAGAACAGAGCAGAGAGCTGTTTAATGATGCTCAGCATGTCTCTGTGTGCGAGAGAGTCTGCGGAGGACAGAGCCAGCCGAGAAGACATCAGAGCTGAGGTGGAGAGCGCCAGAAACCACTTGACTTAATAGCCAATGGTCAGCTGTGGAAGTGAACCGGGTCAGGGCGAGTGACTCTGAATTTTAGTCGGTGTTTAATGTTTTTGAACTCAAATCTCCACGGATTTGCAATGACTTGTCCACTGGGGATAGAAAAACCAGCATAAGACGTTTAAAGGAAGCAACTTCTTGGGTTTTATTTTCTTTTGTCACACTAAACGTAAAAACTCGACTAAAGAAAACGCAGGTTCTCCAGTAGAAGCCGGGCAGCAAACAAAGATCAGCTGGAGATCTAACTGAGCACCAGAACAAGGAGAAAAGGGTTTAAGTGACTTGTTGTTGCTCCCAGATGAGCTGCTTCAACAAAAGGGGATTTTCACCGACATCCATCTCTTCACAGAGAACGGCTCAAAAAACATTGAGACAGAAGCTGTGTTTCCATTACAAACGAACACAAAATTTTGTAGACATTTTGCACATGTAAAAAAAAAAACAATCTCATAAATGCTGAATTTTCAATAAGAAACGTAATTAAAATACCACGTGAATAAGTCATAAAAAAAATCTTCCTACCACTTCATTTTTTTGCATCTTTTTGAGCAACATCATGTTGCTGATCACTGGAAAAAATTACAAATAAATTTAGCTTTTTTGCCTAATACACTAATTTTGACCACCTCATCCTAGCACAAATATCTTTTATCAAAAAATATGAGTTTTTCTGAATTTAGCAAGTTTCTATTAAGCAAATTTATTTTGAAAAGTCAAATTGTGAAGTAAAATGGTCAGTGGAAATGCAGCTACTGTCATTCAACTAACTAAAAACAGTATTTAGACTTTTCTGGTTACTCTTGTAAAATCTTGTTACTTCCTGGTGATTTTTTGTTCTACTCTGGCTCCCTTTGTCCTCCATGATTTTTGTTTTCAATATTTTGTTCTCCATTCTTTCATTAAAATTCACATAATCTACTCGACGCCTCGGCATGCTGCGTTTGAGCCCACTTTAAATCCACACAGCAGGACAGTTTATTTGCTGTTCTGCATCACTCGGGTTGAAACATCCAGAAAGCTCTGCGACCCCGGCGCCCACTGAGACTGCATTTATATCGGCTGTGATTTGCTCGCTATGCAGTTTGGTTCAGGACAGAATCACTCAGTCACTCTCATCTACAGGCAACAGCATGAATTCATAACGTCCTCCAGCAAAATGAGAATCGTATCTTCACACAAACTCGCCAGCCGACATTTTCCTCCTGCTGGGCTTTAAACCGGTCTGGAAGGAACATTTCATTTAAATACTTATACACCAACAAAACCTTCAATATCTTATCAAAAACATTTTTAGATGTTTTTTAACAGGAAAAAATACTGCAGTATTAAAAAGTTATAATCACTGAGTTATTTTTTTTAAAAACTCAGAACTTTAAAGCTCATCACTAAACTGCACAGCCTGCATGTTGAGAACGCCCGAGAGGACCAGCCGTAGTTTTTCTAAAGATAGGAGCGCCTTCAGTAAAATTATGATCCATATTTTTTCCATAATTATAATCCATATATGAAAAGAAGATTCACTGGATCAGTTTCTGCCTAAAAATGGCTTCAGTTTTAGAAAAAGGGGCACTGCCACAGAACGGGGTGAAATTAAAGAGTGAAATGAAGAGTCTGTCTGGTGAGTTCAGGATTTCCATCCCTTCATAAATAGAAAGCAATAATAGTCCAGAGATTGTCACTGTAATGGTTCAAGTCATAAACCTTAATGCGTTTTATTGGACTGTGTGATCAATACAAAGTAGAGAATAACTGTAAGTGAACTAAAAGGTAATAAACTGCAGGGTCATTGTTCGTTCAGTGTTTTATTTCACCTTTGCTCATCTTTGTTTATTTTTCTTTACAAAATAGATCAAGTTCATTCAGATTGGATGGACTGTGAACACCAATTTTAAAACTTTCCACTTGGATTTGTCTATGGACTTTGACTGGGCCACTCTAATGAATAGTTTCAAAAATAATTCAATTCAATTCAAATTTAGCCTCCCAGGACATGTGGTGAATGCAGATGGAAACTTTATTCAAATTGAAATCATCTTAAAATGTTCTTATAGCATTCATCTTTAAATAAACTGTAATCTTTTACAAGAATATCTATTCCGTTTCAAAGACAGTCACTGAAACACTGTTCTTCTTGTGCTGGACTGACAAACTTTTAGCTATTTCTTTCATTTGGCACCTGACAAATATTTCTTAGAATAGGGCTAACCCACTAGTTACGTTATGGCTATACAAAAACAAAAACGGAAATTCAGCGCAGTAACTGCTGATCAGCGGAGGCGCTAACTGCCGCTCTTCTCTGTGTTAGCAGTTGTCAGCAATAAAAGAACCTGCGAAATCACACTGATTAATTATTAACTGTGCAACACATACCTGCAGCATGAAGCTGCCACCTGCTTGTTTCATGCTAATTGTCTGGGTTTTGAAGAAAGGTTAAGAAAGAGTAAGAATAATATATATATATATACATATATTCACTACCAAAGCCAAGTGCTAGCGCTAATGCTAAAGCCAGTTAGCATAGCTACTGATTATGGCGGATAAACAGTTTTCCTGTAACGGTAAGTTGTTTCTCGACCATTAGCGCATTTAACAGCATTGATTGACAGCGCTAAGACCCGCCCCCGGCTCTGATTGGTTGTTTTGGTCATTAGTGGGGTGGAGGAGATAAATCTTTTCACAGATTATTTGTCTCAGACCAAACTGTCATAATATGGTGACAGTTTTAATAAATATGGAAAAATATATATTTTTGTAAAAGTTACATATTGCAGCTTTAACTCTTGTCTGTTGTTTCTTTTGCAAAATTAGATTTTATTTATTTAGATTCTGTTCCAGCAAACAGAACCAAATAGTGTCATCACTGTCGGGCAAAAACCTTGTATCTCCATTTTCATACTCCTGTTAATCTCATTCTGATTCACCGTTCACATTTAACTCTGGCTTCACTGACAAATTTCCAATAAAAAGTTTCCAGAAGAGCTCATAACTTTGACCAGTCAGAATAAATTCACATTTAGAAGCAATATGTTTTTCGAGTTATTTGGAAGCGTGACACCGATTTGAAATTCACACCACATCTCTGCCTCTGTTTGAAGATTGCTCTGCAGCTTCTTTCTTATCCCAGTATCCCTCTCCTCCTCTGTGTTACTTTGTCTGCTCTGCGGTGGATTGTGACAGCATTGTGGCAAAACTCTGACAAAAACTGATGCTTCGAAGAAGAAAGAGACGCGAGGAGAAGTGAGCAGAGCGATGCAGATTTGCAGAGTCAGCACGCGGGCAGAAAACACAGCAGGAATGTGAACAGCGCACTGCAAGCTGCTCCTGAGGTGTGTGCACTAAATTAGACCAGTTTTCCTCTCTGCAGCATGGAGTTTTGCACCATGGGCTGGTGGAACGTACAGTATGCTCATGCAGTAACGAAAAATGTTGACACAGTTACACAAACCTCAAAATACAGTAATCGGCCTCCAAAAAAAGCGGGATTAGTCGCTGTGTGAAATCTGCTGATGCTCATACCTTAAGCACTCTCCACAGCAGATCAGGCAGCGACAAATTTAGCTGCTTCTTGGTGCTGCAGATGAGTGACTATTAAATCCAAGAGATGTGTCCGCTGAGCGAGCAGTATTCAGCTTATGCACATTCACTTAAACTTTTCCCAATAACCCTCTTTTTGTGTGAGTGTGTGTGTGAAAGAGATTAACAAAAATACATAGATTACGGTAAGCGGCAAGGCGGTGGGTAAAATATGTGCAATCTTTTAAAACAACGCAGAGCCATGTAGGAATAAAGAGAATTAGAAACAGGAAGGTGCTTTCTGCAGGAAATGCATTTAGAATATTATTTTGGAGCATGAAAAATGTCATCGTCAATAGTTTTTACCCTGAAATTCAAATTAGCTTTCAGTACAAAGAAGTGGATCATGTGATTTTATGTTGTCATGTAAAAATATTTTTTTCTCACATCATAACCACAAACGTCAGTGCACACTAGTGGCTAACATAGAGCATTAACCACTGATACATTCTGAAATACATATTGAAAAAAAAAAAGTAATGGCTTCCAAAAGGTTTACAGATAAGTCTTAAAAGTGTGGCATGCATTTGCATTCAGCGCCCTTTCCTGTGATACTCTTTAAAGAGATCCAGTGCACTCAATTTCCTTTTGAAATAAGCTAATTTATAGTAAAATGTCTGTAGTCGTGGTTGTAAAATGTGAACAAGTTCAAGGGGAGAGTAGCAAGAAGACAGTGTTGAAGTAAATCCTGTTCCCAGTTTACTACAAGCCATGTTGGAGGTGCAGGAAGCATGTGGAAGAATGTAATGCAGTCTTTTCAGACCAAAATGTAACTTTATCACCTAAATACAAAATGGTGTGTGCAGAGGAAACTTAACCCTGCATATCAACTTAAACACACACTCTCTAGTGCTGCGTTTCATGCATCAGAAACACGTCAGACGCTTCAAGTTCGACGCTCAGATGTCTTTGCTGAGCATTTTGTGTTCAGTTTCTATTGAACGAACAAAAGCGGTACAATGCTCGTTGGAGCCTGTTGCCTTTATCTCCTCTCCCGGTTACTTTGAACAATGGCGGATGAAATACTGAATGTCTAGGTTTGATTTACTGAAAACAACTAAATGTGGCCGTTGGGCGCATGTTTCAATTCACCAGATAATTCAGAGGAGTTGTGAGTTTGGTGAGTTTCACAGGGGAACTGGGCGCTGACAAGGTTTGCCATCAGCAGTGTTTTCGTCTCACCTGAGCCCAGTTTGATGACCTACTAACCCGTATCGGCGCCTCCATCCTGGCAGGACACCAACGACAGGCCACCACGTCACATAGCAGTCTCTCTTATTGGTTGACGCTCCACGTCCAGCGGCAAAAGTTCAGATTTTCCAAATCCAGCGTTGGACGAACTTGACACGCGTCGAACGCTCAAAACATTGTGCAGCGCTAGACATGCGAAACACAAAGCAACGCTCCCACATACATTTGAATGTAAACCAGATGCACAGGACACTCAAATCGCATTTGGTGTGAAGCAGCATAAGAGTAGGCAAAGGTTTAGATAGGGCTGGACAATAAATCAATAAAAATATATACCGCGATAGAAATGTGATCAATATAAATAAATAATACATCTGATAGACTATTCAATATATAGAATATTCACTGAACTCTGAACTTCACTCAACTCATTTAGAAACTCACAGCATTCTGGGAGATGTAGGCAGAGGAAAGGCTTTAGCTGCTCAACTTCTTAAGGCCAGCCATGCACGGTTAGTGTCCTTAACTAACTCACTCACTTTTTGGTTACCTAGCAACAACCTGTTGATTAACTGGCACAGCAGCAGTTTAAGGTTTTGCCTCATTCTGCTTAAAAATAAAAGCAGTGTGGAGTGAAAACTGTGAATTGGGTTATTTTGGGTTCACAGTTTATTTGTTTTCTGTCTGCCTCAGTTATTCTTATTTTGATTTGATCAGACTTGTTCTGTTTTATTTATAGTTGATATAGATCCTGTTTGTTTACTCTCTCACACCTGGATGTTGGATTCTCCTGTTATTTTCCAGTCAAACTTTGTTGCTCCATGTTATCCGCTCACTGTTTTTCCCGGTTGCTTGTGTTTTCCTTCCAGTTGTAAGTCGTTTTTGGACTTTTTAATTAAACTTCATTCATCATTATCCGCTTTCTGCTTCCGCTTGCATTTTGGTTCGACCTTCACTCACAACATGACAAATATATTCATGAGTTATTTATATACGACACAAAAAAACAAAAATGAACTGAATACAAATGTTGGGAAAGGTTCAGACGTTAAGTAGGATGTTAAATGTAACTGTGTTTATATAAACTTTACTGTAACTTAGTTTATTATAAAACACAGACATGTCAAAACCCAACATGAAACATTTCTGGTCAGTCCAACAAAGTAAATTTCAGATTCAAATCCACACTGTAAAAACACAAACTCTTACCAAGTATTGTCTAGTTATAGTGCCAATATCTTAACACACTTGAAACAAGACAAAACTAACTTGCTATTAATATTTGAAGAAGATGTAGGAGCTTGTTCTTAGTAAATAATTCATTAATAATGATGAAAAATAACAAGCTCCACTGGCAGATTCAAGGTCTTAATAAGGAAACTTGCTAAGCCATCGTGTTTTTGAGTAAAAAAAAAATTCAAAGTTCACAGAAAATTCTAAAATATCTCTTGATAATTATGTGTTATTGGAAGATTGGAAGATTAATATCTGAAGACCAACTATAAAGTCTTAAAAAATTCAAGCATTTAAAATAAATAAATAAATAAGCAATGCTTAGCCTGGTGGGGGCACAAGTAAAGCCTGGTGGCCCGCCAGGCTTATAATACATTGGGGGAAACACCCAGATTGTTATCTTTTAAGATGGGAAAAATGTTGGCATAAGTGAATTAATCTACCAGTGGAACTAGTACTTTTTAATTATTACTTACAACAAGCTCTTATATCTTGCTGGAAAGTTACTTGTAAGTTAGTTTTATCATATTTCAACTGCATTTAAATACATTTGCACTAGAAACCAGACTAAAAATACTTGGTAAGATTTTGTGTTTTTGCAGTGCAGTGACATGCAATCAATCAAGTCCTGCGTTAATCTAATTATAAAAATACAATTAGCAGCAGTCGATCTAAAGAAGCCAGCAGTTTGAACAAAATCTATAAACAATGCATAACACACTGTTCTCAGGGCTACATTTTATTTCCAGTGTTCCCAGTCTGCAGTTGTTAATCTAAAAGCACCAGTGTGACTCAATTTAGCTCAGGCTAGACTTTTACTACAAGTAAACGCAATTTGGTTAGACTTAAATTAAAGTAGTGTGGTAAGTTTATTTAGAAAACATGCAGAATCTACAACTGTACTTCCTGCAGCTTAGCGTCTGTCTCTGAATTGAGACGTCTGGAGTTAATGAAACTTGACAGACTCTCCCGTCAGTCATGGAGAACGGGTTGATCCCTTTTACCGACAGAAACCAGAGCTTCTTGTTTCTGCTGAGCAAACAACACGGCAAGTGAGCTCTCGAATCTATTTATCGATCATTTACTAATGCGTACTAATGAAGATAAATGTGACTGATGCAAGAGTCTCAAAAACCTGTATCTACACACAAGTGTGAATGTGGAGCCTGATAACGTAACAGTTGTGATGGTTTGTTAGGAGTTATGCAGCTTATGTGACCTGCTGAGTTTCAGCTCCTGATTTGATCAAATCCAACATGGAAACAAGAAGAAGGAGGGCTGTATAAATTACACTTGTATTGACTCTGAGCAAGTGATTTCCAGTGTGGGAGGCTCGTTCAATAAAATAGATTGGAGTGAATGTAATCAGGCAGATTCAGCAATGCTTTGTGTTTTTGCTAATTTAATATGCCTGAAATAACATTTACAGAGAGCGGTATCTGCGAGAGAAAAAATACAAAGACAGCTTCCTCTGATGGGATTTGTTTCAGGAAGCACCTGCAGTGAACATCGTTCTGTCAAAGACACACTCAAAGAGAGTCTCTAAATGATATTAAAGTCGATGGCCAGCAGCCCTGGAGTCTAACCGGGATGAAAACATTGGATGAAAGCCAGCAACTTGACCTCCCGCTGCAGCGACACGACAATGACAAAACACAGGAGGAACAATGACAACATTTAGAGTTATAGGCGTCCGCGGATCCCATCTTCGGACGAGGCGGCAGAAAACCGCAGAGCGAGCCGGTTCCAGCACCACTGTGGTCTGGCGGAGCAGAACGGTGACTCCGGGTCGCTCTGGGAGCCGAACTCCGGCCGTGACGGAGCGGAGGCTGAGCTGGCAGGGATTTGTGCAGACGCAGTGATCGAACACATGAGGCTTGTTTTATGTAGATGTTTAGCCTCAAGAACTTTGAGTTGCCGCAGGCAGTTGGAGAGGAAAAAGGAAAACTGCAAAGATGCTGCAAAAATTATAAGCTGAGCTGGTGAACAGTGTGAGCGGATAAATCCAAAAATAGATTTTTACTTTTATAGATTAGCTCGACTGCATATATCAGAGCAAACAAGTTTTATTTTGGGAAATGGGGCCGATATAGAAGGAAGGGTCACTGAATATACCAATCAAAAGACCCACACTGCAAAAACAAAGTCTTATATTTGATTTAAGTCAATACCTCTTGAATGTAGATTATAAATAAATAAATATTAGTTCCACTGGCAGATTATTTCACTTATAACATGAAAAATGTCTAGATATACGTAAAAAGTTCTGACAGTAGAACTAGCACTTTTTAAATAAATATTCAATAATTATTTACTGAAAACAAGCAAGTTCAAAGTAACAAATATTAAAATATTTGAACCAAAAACTAGATGAAAATACTTGGTTAGTCTTTGTGTTTTGCAGTGTGGCATAGTTTGATTTTTTTTTGTCTGCCGTTTTCATATGAAACACTGCAAAAACACCAAATCTTAACAAGTATTTTTGTTTGGTTTCTGGCTCAAATATCTTAGTTCACGTGAAATAAAACAAAATTAGCTCACAAGTAACTTTTCAGCAAGAATAGGGAACTGGTTTCAAGTAATTAATCCCTTAATGAAAATATTATTCACCTAAGTGAAATAATCCAGTATAACTAGGCCATTTTTATCAATATTAATGAATTACTGACTTAAAGTAGGCTCATATCTCTTGCTGAAAAGTTGCACTTTAGTTTTTTCTCATTTCTTGTAATAAGATATTTGCACCAGAAACTAGACTAAAAATACTTGGTAAGATTTGGTTTTCTGCGGTGATGAAAATATGAGGCCTGGGCTGATTGACACACAGGCAGAAAGCAGTGGGCTATGAAGAACAAAGACATGACAAAGCACAAATTAATAAGATGAGAATGACAATATGGAGAAGAAGAAGAAGAAGAAGAAGAAGAAGAAGAAGAAGAAGTCTCATCTCTCTAAGTTTCTCTGCCAAATAAACTTTAAAAAAAATCCAAAATCTGTTTTTCTTAGAGCAGGGGTGTCCAAACTTTTTGCAAAGAGGGCCAGATTTGATCAAGTGAAGATGCCCGGGGGCCAATAGTTTGTTCGGACATTTTTTGATTTTTTTTTTTTACCCCTCCAGGGGGTATTTTGTGGGCTCTAGTGTCCCTTATGTGACAGCAGGCTGACAGGAAACAGGGAAGGAGAGGGGGGAAGACATGCGGCAAATGTCATCGGGTCCGGGAATCGAACCTGCGACGGCCGCGTCGAGGACTCAAGGCCTCCAAATACGGGTCGCCCTACGCCACCACGGCACGCCCTGGACATTTTTTAACTACAAAAGTTTCATGCAAATATACAATTTTCATTGTCACAATTATCTTTATTTTTCAAATGACAAAAAAAAAACAAATATAAGCCACTCAGGCAAATGAGAACAACTCTAAAAACCCAAATTCTGCCTTTCTTTCATATCTGGAGAGTCAGATAACATTGAACAAACTGTATGAAATACCTTAAATTTACATGAGTTTAAAAATATCTTTGCCTCAAGAACATTTTAAACAGGAGTTATAAGTAATGCAAAGTTGTCTGTTATTATTAAATCTTAAAACAAGTGAATTTTGCTCGTCATTTACTATATCTACAGGTTCATAACCAAATCTTACTCAAGAGTTTAATAAAAATAAGTGCCATAAATCCAGGTGCATAAATGTTCTTTTGGCTCTTCACTGCTGATAGTGACAGACGTTGCCGTTCAAAACACTCAGTTTCATGTCCTCAACTCTCAGTACCACACTGTTACGTGCCAGGCAAACATTTTTCTCAAATTCTTGCTTCTTCTCAGGGCAAAATGTTCTCCACCATTTTCATAACACAGTCTTTGATAAATGTATCTTCAGTAAAAGGTTTGCCATGTTTAGCTATTAACATGGCCACTTCGTAGCTTGCTTTGGTGGTATTTTCTTTTGACTCACAGGCCCGCGTGAAGAATCGCTGTTGTGATGCCAGTGCAGCTTGGCGTTGCTTCACTTTTTCAGCACGGTCACTTCCTGTTAGCTTGTTGTATGTGTTAGCATGTTTAATCTGATAGTGTCCTTTTACGTTGAAATCCTTAAACAAGGCAACCGTCTCACAAATTAGACAAGCACAATTGCCTTGATTTTCAGAAAAGAAGTATTGTAATTCCCATCTCTCTTGAAAGCGGCGGCCCTCACTGTCAACTTGTTTTCTTTGCAGTGGCCATGGCAGAAATGAACGGAGAGCGGTTCGCTGCATGGAGGCAGAGACTGATAGTATTAAAGTGGTGCTGCCACCATTTGGTGAAAGGAGGAATTACAGTTTCAAGTTTTATGATTTATTTATTCTGTTTCACGGTGCAGGCGGGCCTTAAATAATACATTATAAAACCAAAGCTGCGGGCCGTATGAAATCTGACCGCGGGCCGTGATTGGCCCCCGGGCCGGACTTTGGACATGCCTGTCTTAGAGGAACTAAATTTATCTCTTAGAGGAAGTTTAAAAACAAACAACAAAATCTTCCAAACTACTTAAATATCTATAAAATGACCGGTTATAGATATAGCATAAGATAGCCATTCAGAAATTAAAAAGGAAATTGAGTTTATTCCTGTCAGGAGGCAGCAAGAGCCAGAGTCTCGGCTTCCAGCAGAAAATGTCACGTTTTGAACCAGGACTTTTGAACATTTAGCTGAACCCTGCAGTGAATTTCTTGAACTCCTGGCTGCCTCACAACTGCAAAGCAAAGGATTTCCACCCAGCTTGCCTGAATGGACTTTCATCCATTCAAGCAGAGCCTTGATTTCTTTTTGGTTACATGAGAGCTTTCATATTCTGGAGGTTATGGCAGCCTGGTGCCTGACAGGGGTTTTTAACCTCTGGGTTCCTGTTTTGCTAAAATGAATCCTGTTTGCTAAGGTCAGAAAAATGAGAGACAGATTTTTTTCTATGTTCAAAATCCAGCATCTTTTTTATTGCTTGTTGCCTTGCCTTTAAAAGGTAAGACTTGAGCCAAACGTTTTGGTTTTCCTTCCAGAAGTTTCTCACAGTAGCTTGTTGTTTTGTGAATTATGTAGCAAACAGAGGATAACGAGAAGCGACCAGCTTCCGATCAGCAATCGACGGCTGCATGTGCATCAACACAGAAATTTAAACGACAAAAAGGACTTTTTTACATTTTCTCCACACAGAAGTTTTGCCAAGTACGGAGCTCCATAGGGGACATTTCCTTTTGCTTTCTCTCGCAATACATTAGCAAAAACATCCAGGTCTATTTTGTATAGAATTACTGTGAAAACAAATGTAAATTTGAAATTGTACAAATGCACACATTTAAAGAGCCTCAGTGAAAACGTTTACACATTCCTCATGCTTTGGTGCAGAACCTGGTTGATATTCGATTTATTACTGCGTTCTCATGTTTGTTTGCGTAAGGTGGAGCTGGGATTGCACATAAAAACGGCTCTTTGTTAAATATTCAGACTACCAACAATGAAAAAGATACAATCAAAGCTGCCAGATGACTTCACTGTGAAAATAACTCAACAATAGTCCAAATGGTTTGGATGTTTTTTCTCTCTTCTTCTTCTTACAGAAAGTTTCTGTGTATGTCTAAGGAATGGAAAGAGACAGAAAGCAATAATTGGGCTGTTTTGCTTTTGCACATCAGTTTGAAGAGAGTTTGTATCCTAAAGAATATAAAAACTTCAGATATCTGAGATATTAACATACATGGAAAAACCTTTTATTGCAATAGAAAGACTTTCAGTTTTCAAGAAGTGAAAGTCTTGTAAGAGAACACAACCTATTGCGAGGGAACACAAAGGTTTTGAGAGAGAATGCAAAAAAAAAAAAAAAAATGTCCCCATGTCCCTTAGAGGCCCCCGTAGCCAAAGAACCACGTTTGTTTTTGTTGAGCATTCTCTTATTCTCTGGCGATCGTCTCCTCACATCCGGCTTGGTGAGCATCAGATTGTTGCTCACCAAGCGAGTTTGTTCCCACATTTAGCAACTTTACAGATTCCTCTCAAGCAACTTTTTTTCAGCGTTATTAGACTTTGGTGACAAAACAGGGAAACACTGATCGTACTAAACTTACAGTGAGCAGTGAGCGCTGCTGTGAGCCCCTCCCTCTTCTAAACAGGGGTGTCCAAAGTCTGGCACTGGGGCCATTTGTGGACCTTGTACTGGTTTTGTGCAGCTCTCAAGTCCAGTTCAAGAATGATTCAAATTTGGCCTGTCCAGCACATGTGGTTGATGCAGATGGAGACTTTTATTTCTAATCAAGGTAAAATTGTTACCAATATAATTATCTTACAATGGAAAATGTTGAGTTCAACTCAAAGTTTTTTTTATACCCAATCATCTATTATACGTAGAACCACATTTATCCAGAGATATTTAGTGAAAAGCTCACTTTCTGAACCCAAATCAGCTTTTATTTAGTTTCCTGGCTAAATCTAGCAAGCGTTTTGAAAGAAATCCTGTTCATACAACTGGATAATAAATCTGTTCACTGGAGCCTAAAATATTTTGAAAGCAACCTGTATTAATTTTTCTTTTAATTTTATTTTAATACACAAACATGCAAAATCCTTCTCAATTTTTTTATCTACAATGAATAAGATCCCACAGAAAAATAAATAAATTGGACTACTGTCTTTACCTTTTCATTTTTTTGGCCCGCTTTTACTTTTAACTCAACAATTTTGGCCCATGTGTAAAACTTTTGGACTAAAATAAATCCCTGCTTTTGATTCACTCAGCTTCAGTCAATGATTCACCTCCTGCACTGTGTGATGAGTTAAATTTGATATTATTCAAAACCGATTTATGCGCTACACGCTCAGGGAAACTATTTATATCATTAAAATCACACTATTAAGTTATTTCATAGAGTTTATTTGTCGTCTAAATCAGCATTTTTAATCACTTTTGCCTTGCCAAAGTAGATATTCCTTTGTTCTTCTGCCAGATATGCAAATGAGGTGATGATGACTTCCAGCGACTTTTAAAACGGCTAATATCCATTTTTCTTGCTGATGAGTTGGCAGCAGTGCAGAGAGCAGGTTAGGTAGCATCCGAGCCTCAGGTTGTACAGTGGGAGAACACGATTCGTGAGCTGTGAATTATTGAACCCTGCGATGTAGTCGAACAGTTTGGGCTGTAGCTGAATACAGCTGCTGAAAATATCTGGCAGTGAATGACCAGATTAACAGGACAAAGGCTGGACATTCCCATGCAGCTTAAACTTGCTTAAAAATGCATGAACAGATGAATGTAGCACCTTCTCACATTCAGAGTCGGGGAGGTTCACATGATTTCCTTAAGTTTCTCTATAATTTCACACAGTGAAGCCGTTCGAGGTTTTCCCCTAAAAATGCATCCACAGGTTTTCCTCCGTTGATGAATTAACCTCTCAGAAACTTGCACAGCTGGCATTGACGTTTTGACTTTCATAGTTTGTTTGGTACAGTTATCTTTGTACAGAGAAATGTGTAAACCAGGAAAGAAAGAAATAATTTATGACCTTCAGTACGAGTCAAAATTAACAGAGAAAGTGACTCTGTGAACTTAAAGCACAACTGAAAGACAGAAGAACAGTTTTGTTGACCGCTTTTACTTTTGATAGTCATGTTTTTTTATTATTTTATAATCTGGTGCTTTTAAGATGAAAGAAATCTATTTTTATGATTAAATGTAAATGTTGGTACTTATAAAACCTCTATTTTTAAAAAGTTTCCTCTTTAAAGAGAGACTAGAGCTCAACAAGATATTTCATCTGGTTAAATAATAATAATAATAGTGATTATTATTATTATTATTATTATTATTATTATTAAAAAACCTGTTTCACATTGTTCTGGCTTTCAGCAAATAAAAGTAATTTTGTTAATCCCAAGTGTCCTAAACAATAAAAAGTCAGACAGTGATACAAAGTGAGAGAAAATGTCTTTTTTCTATATTATATCTCATTCAACTGTTCATATAGATTATTGTCCAAAACCTTTTCTTCAAACATGATTAAGTTCCTTTAGTCACAGAACTATCTGATGAAATCTCCCAAATTTGTTGCTTTTTTTTTTATCTCTGCAGCTTTTCAAGATGTTTTTGTCCTTTTAGAATCATATCTAGTCAATGTAAAGGCTGTTAACTTCAGCATATAAACAACTCTCTCTCTCTCTCTCTCTCTCTATATATATATATATATATATATAGATATTTATTTTTTGCGAACATGCTCTTTAACACACATGCTTCTAGATTTAAAGCCTCTTTGACGAGCAGCCTGTCTTTCTGAGCGTTTCTGCTATTCTTTCAGATCTTGTCTTTATGTCCACATCTCTTAATGTCCTTTCAGGCAGTAAAAAGGTACAAAGCTTTTATATCTTTTTATAGCCTGCTCTTGCTTCATTGGACATCAATTTGCTTCATTTTTAGATCCAAACACGGTTGCTACGAGAAGTCTGACGTGGTCTAGTGTTTTCACAAGCTTAGAAGAGGCTTCATTAGCAGTCCACAATTATCACCAACTGGAAATATCTGGGCACAATTCTTCAACTTCTTTCCTGCTGGACCTGATTAATCAAGAGTCAAAGGTGATTAAAGATCATTGATCATGTTTGAAGGAAGGAATCTGAAACACCAACAGCCTTGGTTTTATAGTAAAAACCGAGGTGCAAAAGTAAATTTTGGCACCATTACCAATACTACTACATAGGGATGTGCGATATGGCATAAAATTCATATCATATTGTGATGGATGGCAGTAACAATATACAGTATATGATGTATATAAAACTTACAATAGAAACTAAAACAATCACATACTAATTGAGTGTAATGTATCTAGTTGTATGCGTTAAAACTCGTTAAAACTCGTTTTTGTGGATGTTGTTGTTCGTAATGTTTAACTTTTTCATGTTGCTGCCTATTATTGGCAATGATGGGCAGCAGCTGAATCTCAATGGTGGCCACCTGGTTAAATCAAATTTAAATAAATAAATGAAAAATATATCTCTATATAAAAACACAATCACTTTAACGTAATGAATGTCAGTGCTAAATCAGGCTTTCTGTTCCCAGTGTTGTGACTGGAACTTGTAGTTAGCTGCTTTGCTGGTATTCAGCTAAATACATTCTTTGCTTTAAGGTGGTAAGACACGCACTTTGCAGATTACGTTTTTCTGCTCCTGTTTTACTGTTTAACCCTCCTGTGGTCTTCAGAGACGGGGTCATTTGGATCGGACTCTGTGCACAGTCCGGTGAGGTCTCTATCATAGGTCAAATTTCTATCATTTCTACCGTATATATGGCACATTCCTACTACTATTAAAAACTACTTCATGACCCAAATAAATTACAATTTCACTTAAATCAAATATAATTATCTACTTCTAAATACACAACCATCCTTTAGAAAAATAAAGTACTTTTATTCCCACTGGAGTATAATTCTCATGTTATTGGCTGAACCACTGTGACCGTCAGCTATAGACTAATGAGAAGCTGTACTAGTTTTATCTCTTCATTCATTATGATCCTTCAATAGAAACATTTGGTTCATACAAAATAAAGATCTGTGCATTTCCCAGGTACTATTATATATTTGAACTGTTCAAACTATTTCCACACAAATCCTGACAGGGTCGCCGTCTCTATTTAGCAAGCAAACATGAAAACAGAGGCAGAAATAAATCAGCGGCGCTCCATAAAAATCCTCATTTTCAAAAACTGCTTCCAGCATTTGGTCCGTCTGAAGCAGAATTTTAATCAGGGCCCAGCAACGCTTCAATTCAAGCCTGCTCTCATGAACACAGCATTAAGCCTTCAGATATGTTTAAACAAAGTGCATTATTTATAAAAGGCCGCTCTGAAGCAAAAAGAGGTTTAAGAACTTAGCAGAGACAACAATCCACTGCAGCACCAATCCAGTTTATCTCCTAACATAGAGCGTAGTCACAAATCCTAGCGGATGAAGTCCTTCAGTGATAAATGTGTCAAGATACTTTCTGAAATGTTTTCCAAAATAATTGCTGTTTCCAATATTAGCTTCTCGGCTGGATTCTTGTCTGCAATACTAGCTTTGAACCAGAACTGTTTCTCTCCAGGTAGTAATGATGAGGAATACAGGAAATTAAAACTGATACAACAAAGTGTGTGTGTGAGGTGCAACACAAACGCCAGGATCATTGTGATGTTTCTGCCTCCTCATTAACCAGCGTGAGGAGGAAACACTTTGCTTGTTTGGCTGAGCTCTGAAAATAAGGAACTGACCAAATCTTTTAAGAGAAAAATACTTGAGGAAATTTATTTGTGTCGACATTTCTGGCACTGTTACATCTGTAGACAAGACATTTTTTGTTCCAGTTAAATCTGCAGTCTGTAACTTTCATAAAAAATGTGTTTCTTACATATTTGTTTAAACTATTACCATGTCGTGACAATATGAGACAGATAATCTGAAAGAAAAAAAAAAATCAAGTTTCTCTGCCTTCTCCCTAAGGTCCTGCTGTCATCTGAAGAAACACACGGCTCTTGCAGAAACAACTATTCAGAGCTGCAGTAAATAACTTTTACAAAAATATGTTTCTTACATATTTGTTAAAACTGTCACCATGTTGTGACAGTGTAATATGAGACAGATAATCTGAAAACATTATAAAAAGGAGGTGAAATGCTCGACCTCATCCCACTGTTAATATTACCATTTGAAGAAACGTACAGCTCCCAATCAAAAACAACCAATCAGACCCAGGAGGAGGGTCTTAGCGTTGCCAATCAATCTCATAGATGCACTTCTCACGCCCTCCCTTCTCCTCCTTCCACACAGACAGCCCGCCATGAATGCTAAGACAATTTCTTTAAGGTGTTTCCCTCCATTAGCACATTTAGCAGCAAGTACATGAGAATGATTGACAGCACTAAGACCTTCCTCCTGGTTCTGATTTGTTGTTTTTGACCAAGAGCAGTGCATTTCTTCAGACAATGGTTAAAAAAAAAAATCTATCTTTTCACAGATTATCTCTCATGTTGCACTGTCACAACATGGAGACACATTGAAAAAATACCCAACAAATACAGCTTTGTAAAAGTTACATACTGCAGCTTTAAATGGCTGCATATTCAATATATTCTCTAAAATCTATAATTCTGACCATGTGCACTGCAGTCTAAGACGGTCTTAAATCTAATGGCTGAATTTCCTCAGCAACAAGTCGTTCAGCTCTGGAGAGGCCTGGTAAAGAGCCAGTCAAGATTTAAGTCCACTGGAAAAGGGATGCATCTAAAAGTTGCAAAATTGAGGACTGGACTTAAGGACTTCTGATTTAATAATCACCCCAATTTCCTTAAATACTGCATATTAGTCCAAGCTTAAAATGTGATTATATACTTTATGATACACTATGATTCATCCATTTACTACACCTGGTAATCCAGAGTCGAAGTATTAATGCTGGCATTTAATCCTGATACCGTTAGAATAAAAGGTTGATTTGAGTTTATACAAAGTTGTTAAATATTATTACTAGAAAATAGTCACAAATATAGCTTAACAGGGGTTTTATGCTCTGAAAGCCGTCCTGACAATGAAACACAAGCTAATATGCTCGGTCTGCCTCTCATAAGCCGACTGCATCACCTCCAGAAATATCAACATCATGCATAAGAAATGCTACAAATGCTGTTTTATTTTTCTGTTTCATTCAAATACCATAAATCTGCATCGTAAATGTAGGCTACGACAAACGATAAGGTATAGTATGATACTCTGTGCAGTTTATATTGCATGACAACACAATGTGATATGGTATAGTAGTACAATATGATACATTATTGACACAAAAACACTAAATTTAGACAATAAATTGTCCCAAAAGCTATTGCAATAAAGGATAATAATGTTGAGACCTTTTTCCAAGTAGAATAATGGCATAATAATGCAAGAACACATTCTCAAAGATCAATAAACTTTAAGTTCAAAGTGTTAACTTTAACATTTAACACTGGAACTGCAGGACATTTTAAAGATCCAAAATAAATAAACAGAACAACAAATAAAATTGTCTTTGAAAAAAGGGCTTGTTGAAACCAAAGCACCAGACTGAAGACTTTTGTCATCCAGTTTTTGGTAGAAAAACAGAGAAGAGATTTATCATGGAAATGAAAATTATTGAGCTCTTTTTCATTTACAATGCAATTAATTGATTTATTGATTATTATGACAGGCCTAACATTACGTATATTACAATGCAGTGTAAGACGCTACATGATGGTACAATATCATAAAATGTGCTTTATTGTTCTCTTGTAAAATCTAGTTTTGATTCAGTGGTTTCCCAGTTGCTGCCTTCACAAAGCAGCCAAAATATATCATAATAGCAAACTTAAATATTTCATACGTAATAAAAGGGATAAAAAGGAATAACTTTGGCCTAACAGCATCAGGAGCCCAGAAGATCCTGCACAACCATTAGAGAAACTAAATGGAAACATACCAGGTAGAATATTAATCAGAGCTAAACATGGATCTGAAAATACGGAACAGAAACACAATCATTTAACCCCCTCCCTTTATAAATTGTTTGGTATTTTAAAAAAAACATTGCATCAGATAAGTTTTCTTCCAATTTTTGTGTGTTAACTTTTATTTCAAATAAATCTCAGGCTGGCTGAGTTAGCGTCACAAATGTAGCTCAGCTCCTGACAGCAAACAGAAATGCTCTGAATACACCGAGATGCTCAACCTGCCTCTCATAAACTTACTGCCGACATCATCAACAGCAACCACTCAAAACTTAAGATGATCCTCTCCCTAATCATCCAACCACAACTGCTTCTGTTTTCCTCATCCTATTGTAAACCGGTTCTGTGACATGTTTTACAAACGCTTGTTGCACAACATCAGGATCACTCTAAAAAGGAAAAACTGCAACAACAAGCCAAAAAGAGAAGAGAAACTGGATCAACAAAAGGTGGAGAGCAGATACTGACACATGATACATGCAGCTTTTATCAGGTGTGTTTCCTGTCACTTACTGGCTTGCATGAGCTGCCCCTGGCGTCCAAACACCTGGGAGAAGGTGGCATGGCTGCAGGTGAGGGTGTCCTCCATGGCAGTCCCACTTGCTGAGGAGCCAGAAATAGAGAGCGGAGAGATAAAGGAAGGTCAGGCAGACTGCGTCACTCCAAGATCGGTGAAAGGAGGGAAAGTGGAGAGCAGAGAACAAAAGAGGAAGAGGGAGAAGGCTGATGCTTGCCTTGCGTTGCTGTGTGATGTCTGGTGACAACCGCACTCCTGTGGAGCTGTCCTGCTGCTGCGGATGGGGAGTGAAATACAGCTCCTCGCTGCACACACCAGTACGAACAGAGCTGTTCGCCTGCACTGATAGGTGGTGGTGGGTGTGTGTGGGGTGAGTGTGTGTGTGTGTGTGTGTGTGTGTGCTGGGCTGGATCCTCGTCAGCATGTAAGTGGGCGTGCAGGAGAGAAAGTTCTCTACTGAGAGCATCTCAGAGGACAGGTAGCAGAGCTAGAGGCGAACTCTGATCGTGTTCATCTTCATCCATACAGATCGACCATCCTCCACGGTCAGGCGGCGTTGGACGGAAAGAAACAGCAGCTTCTACCAGGTAAAAAAAAAAAAAAAAAAAGTTAATCCAGCAAGAGCTGACTCTGAAGGAAACAGCTGTATGAATAAGGATGAGAACAATTAATCGACTTACGATCAATTGGTTTACTAAGCTACATTCACACTGCAGCCTTTAGTGACCCAATTCCGATTTTTTTTTCTCCTTAATGCGACCTGTATCCGATCTTTTCATGACAATCTGAACAGCACAGGTCAGATTCTTTTCGAATACGACCCAGTCCACTTGGATATCCGATACATATCCGATTCAAATGTGACCTAAAGCCAAGGCCACACTGAACGTCACTGATACTCGACAAACGTCACTTTTCTGCGCCCTCACGCGCAAGCGGGAAGAAAAACAACCACCATGGCGGACAGTAATGAGGATTAAGTTGTTAAAGTGCTGCTCCGGTCGACAACACCTTCAAAATCGCAAGCTATGCTCCACCGTTAGCATCCACGTTCACTTCCGCAAACACTGACCACTACTTCTATATGGCGGTTGGAAAAACACTGAGCACGCGCTCTATATGTGACGTCATTGCGCCCTCTACGGCGCATGCGGGACACTTTCAGGTCGTTTGCAGTTCACACCGGAGATCACATACAAGTGACATATATTTGGAAGTGTGAACGAGAACGGCAAAAAAAAAAAATCTGATTTGACAAAAAGTCGGAATTGGGTCACTTTAGGCTGCAGTATTAAAGCAGCATAATAACATCCGCTTCTTTTATCGACTTTGTGTTGCAGTTTGGCCGTCACCCAGCAGAGGGCGCCACTCGTCATCGTTGAGCGGAGCCAGAAACATTATGGTCGAAAATGTTACCTTCCCGTTCAAATAAAATCTTGCTTCCAGCGGCTTTCTCCTCTTCACTTGGATTCTCTCCATTTGATTTTAGGGCGGGCCAATCAGCGAACTGAAGGAGAACAATGATGTTGTGAACAATGACGTAGATTTTTTATTTTTGCGTTGTTTTATAATTGTAGTCTGTCTGTAGTTTTAGCAAAGGCTAGACAGCAAAGCCGTTCAATCCGCGTTGGCTACGTTTCCAAATATTTAATATTAACAGCCGCCTGGTTCGGATTGACCCTTATCTTTAGCATACCAATAAAAAAATTTTTAAAAAATCTATGATAATAAGAACAGTACAGAAAAAAAGATGGTGAACCGAAACCATAGTGGGAAAGAGAAATAATCCAATCAGAGTCCAGAGTGGGTTGGGAATTAACTTCATACGGTTCTGTTTTGAAATATAAACACTGGACAAGCGCTTAAAGTTTAATCTTTGATTTGTTCTATTCAGCAACTTTAGAGGTTCTTGTTATATTGTATAAATATGTCTAAGTTTAATAATGTGAGAAAACCCACATTTTCAGTTTATTCTGTTAGCATACAACTGACATAAAATAATGTTAAAATTTAATGATGTTTTTTAAAATTCAGCATATTATGAATAATGTAACTATGTTATGGAAAGATGGTCTATCTTGATACAAGAGAAAACTCAGCCGATTAACAACTAATCATTAGCTGATTGATAAACTCAATCTACTTTAGATTAACTCAATAATTGATTCCTCACATTCCTAGCATGGACACACTTTTATTTTATGATCTAGGTTTTCTCCCCTTCCCCTTCTTTCCAGACCTCATTTGCTTTGCCTCAGCAGTAACATTTCACTCTCTCTCCCCTCACATCTCTATCACTACCCCAACCCCACCCCATGCAAATCCCCACGATCCATCTCAAAGCTCGGGCCGCTGCTGGGAAACAGACTCCAGGCAAACTGGAGCACTTCGTCTTACCCTCCACCTCAATGCAGACGAGCATTTGGGGGGGGGAAAACGGAGAAAGAACAAGTGGAGGAGTTGTATTAAAAGTGAAAGTAGGGCTTGTACAGCTGGTAGTTTCCAGAGGCTTCAACATGAAAAGACATTGCAGAAAAGTGCTGAGTATAAAATAAAAATCAGCTCCTCCTTGGCTCCACTGGAAATACAACCCTTGTGAACACGCCTCAGTATGCAGGGAGGCAGCTGTGGAGATCATGAGGCAGATTTCCACACGCTGCAACGTAGAGGAAGATGAGCATGTTTTAGCAATAATCTACATCCTCAGATAACCTCTCCGACCGTGAAAGACCCCATTATTTATTCTAGCTTAACTTTCCCCATTTTGTGAATTCACATTCACAAACTAGCAGAGGTGGTAGAGTACCCAAAAAATGTACTCAAGTAGGAGTAGCACTACTTCAACATAAATTTAGTAGAGTAAAACTAAGAAGTATCTACTCAAGAAACTACTCAAGAGTAAAAAAAAATGTATTTGGTAAACATGCGACTCAAGTGCAATTTTTGGCAGTAAGTCCCTAATCTAACAGCTGGTTTACAGGCAGTTTCTTCCCATGCAGGGAAACCCAGGAACGTCACGGAGTCGTCTCTCACTCCACGGCTCAGCAGGGTGAACACACCAGGGATCACTTCCTCAAATCCAGACCTCTTGTTTTGAAATAAACCGGCAGGACGCTCCGCACACCAAAACCCACAGAACTCAAACTTTGCAACAGAATCACAGTTTGTCATTAAATAACAGTAATGGGTTTTCAGATTGACTGAATGTCTCTCGGAATGGGGCTGCATACAAAATACAACTAAAAACTGCAAAATGCAAAGATCAACCCAGACATTTCAGAAACAATGACAAATCTCAACTCCCATCTCCAAGTCTGCGAGACTAATGCCCAGCAGGATAAAACTCCTCTCCGTCTTCATCAGCTTTAATGTTATTCTCTTTGAACAGGAAACAGGGGCGCAGGGAGCTGTTTTTGGAGGCTCTGTATTGTCACATTTAAGCAACTGCCACTGCAGCTTCTGTCTCTGTTTGCTATGTGTGTTTTTTTGCAGTAAACAAATTATATTTTGTATATTTAAATCCCCCACAAGTCAGTGGGTTGCAGGTTTTCTACTTTATACTCTGTATTCTGTTGCATGAAATAGTAAAACGCTACAGGTCAAATTTTCCAGAGGTTATTCAAGATTTATGAGCTGTTTGACAATTATTATCTGTTTAAGTATCATCCATGCTACCAGGCATTTTGAGAAAGGGAGAGTATGTAAAAATTTAAAAATTTAATTTTTTTGAATGTGTTATGTAGAAGACAAATTGTAGGTTTTAGTGAGTAATAAAATTCAGATTCTTTTCTCTTTTTTGTAGGTTATGACATGTCAATATTTTACCTGCAGCAGATTTATCTCCTGTTCTTTCTACGTGCTCAGACTGTAGTTGGTGTTACCTGTAACTTTTCCAACACAGAAGAGATTTTCAGATATTTGCAAGTTAAATAAGAAAGTGAGTCAATTACAATAAACTGTGATGTGAATCTATAACATCTCATCGCACAGTTGTGAATCTGACTTTCATTTCATTTTCACGGTTTAGAAGGACAAGAAGCCAAAGGAAAATACTGCTCTGGCATCAGCTTACTACACATTTGCTGCTGTAGTAAACACAACGACAGGACGAGTCAGACTGCTACAGATTTTACTGCAACCTAAATAATTCAGAAGGTACAGCAAATGGATGGATAGATAATTACCTGACCTCTTGGGGGCACCCACTAAAAATTATTTCAGAGGCAGACACAGTCAGTAGGTTCTTAAACATAAAAAACAAAACAAAATGATACAACTATAACTGCAAAAGTATTGAATCTCATCCTGATGCAGCAGAACATTGTGAACTTCACACTCTTGATCCTAATAGACGCGCACTATTCAGAACTGAGGTGCATCAAAAGTAACTTATACTTCATTTAGGGGATGAGTCTTGATGTTCCTTAAAATTTCCTCCTGTTAGGAGCCATGCCTATGTGTTTTTTAACAAACCACATGTGTCAAGAGATGGAACTGGGTGGTGTGGTGGCGCAGGGGTTAAGG
The DNA here is from genome assembly GCF_001444195.1 of Xiphophorus couchianus. NCBI lineage: Eukaryota > Metazoa > Chordata > Actinopteri > Cyprinodontiformes > Poeciliidae > Xiphophorus > Xiphophorus couchianus. Next base: position 12,959,342 of record NC_040247.1, on the reverse strand, counting down.
AGGCCTTAGTCCTCGATTTGTTTGTCGCAGGTTCGATTCCAGGCATGGTGACCTTTGCTGCATGTCTTCCCCCTTCTCTCATTACCCCCTTTCCTGTCAATTCACTATCAAATAAAGGCTGCTAGAAACAAAACTTTTTTTCTATTTTTTAAAGAGAGATTAAACTGTGTGTCAGCAGCTTAAATATATATATATATATATATATATATATATATATATATATATATAAAAGATTTGGTGGTGAACACATATATCAGCAACTAAATATACAAAATAATATGTTTTCTAACGAGAAAAGAGACAGAATTAAAAAGTTCTGACCATTTAGTAAAGCAACGGCTACCCAGTACTAAGATTTGCCTTCATTTATGCATTTAAACAACTTCACAAAGAACAGATGGAAGCCATTCCCATTGTTTTCATTTTTATATAATTGTTCAGACAAAGTGCAGCCCGAAGACCCCAATGATGAAGGAAAACCTTGGACTTGGTGTTCCCTCGCCCGGACGCGGGTCACCGGGGCCCCACTCTGGAGCCAGGCCTGGAGGGGGGGCACGATGGCGAGCGTCTGGTGGCCGGGCTTTTACCCATGGAGCCCGGCCGGGCTCAGCCCGAAGAGGAAACATGGGCTCCCCCTCCCATGGGCCCACCACCCGTGGGAGGGGCCAAAGGGGTCGGGTGCACTGTGTGATGGGTGGCGGCCAAGGGAGGGGACCCTGGCGGTCCGATCCTCGGTTGCAGAAACTGGCTCTTGGGACGTGGAATGTCACCTCTCTGGTGGGGAAGGAGCCGGAGCTAGTGCGTGAGGTCGAGAGGTTCCGGCTAGAAATAGTCGGTCTCACCTCGACGCATGGCTCTGGTTCTGGAACCAGTCTCCTTGAGAGGGGCTGGACATACTTCCACTCTGGAGTTGCCCAGGGAGAGAGACGTCTGGCAGGAGTGGGCATACTTGTTGCTCCCCATCTCGGCGCCTGTACGTTGGGGTTTACCCCGGTGAACGAGAGGGTAGCATCCCTCCGCCTACGGGTGGGGGGACGGGTTCTGACTGTCGTTTGTGCTTACGGGCCGAACGACAGTTCAGATTACCCACCCTTTTTGGAGTCCTTAGAGGGGGTACTGGAGAGTGCTCCTCCTGGGGACTCCCTTGTTCTGCTGGGGGACTTCAACGCTCACGTGGGCAACGACAGTGAGACCTGGAGGGGCGTGGTTGGGAGGAACGGCCCGCCCGACCTGAACTCAAGCGGTGTTCTGTTGCTGGACTTCTGTGCTCGCCATGGATTGTCCATAACGAACACCATGTTCAAGCATAAGGGTGTCCATATGTGCACTTGGCACCAGGACACCCTAGGCCGCAGTTCGATGATCGACTTTGTCATCGTTTCATCGGATCTGCGGCCGTATGTCTTGGACACTCGGGTGAAGAGAGGTGCGGAGCTGTCCACTGACCACTACCTGGTGGTGAGTTGGCTCCGGTGGTGGGGGCGAAAGCTGGTCAGACCTGGCAGGCCCAAACGTGTTGTGAGGGTCTGCTGGGAACGTCTGGCGGAATCCCCTGTGAGACGGAGCTTTAACTCCCATCTCCGGCAAAACTTCGAACACGTCCCGGGGGAGGTGGGGGACATGGAGTCTGAGTGGACCGTGTTCCGTGCCTCCATTGTCGAGGCGGCCGATCGGAGCTGTGGCCGCAAGGTTGTCGGTGCCTGTCGCGGCGGCAACCCTCGAACCCGTTGGTGGACACCTTCGGTGAGGGATGCCGTCAGGCTGAAGAAGGAGTCCTATCGGGCCTTTTTGGCCTGTGGGACTCCGGAAGCAGCTGATGGGTACCGGCGGGCGAAGCGGCATGCGGCTCGGGCGGTTGCTGAGGCAAAAACTCGGGCGTGGGAGGAGTTTGGAGAGGCCATGGAGAAAAACTTCCGCACGGCTTCGAGGCGATTCTGGTCCACCATCCGGCGTCTCAGGGGGGGGAAGCGGTGCAGCACCAACACTGTTTATAGTGGGGATGGTGTGCCGCTGACCTCTACTCGGGACGTTGTGGGCCGGTGGGCAGAGTACTTCGAAGACCTCCTCAATCCCACCAACATGCCTTCCACTGAGGAAGCGGAGCCTGGGGACTCTGGGTTGGGCTCTCCAATCTCTGGGGGCGAGGTCGCCGAGGTGGTTAAAAAGCTCCTCGGTGGCAAGGCCCCGGGGGTGGATGAGATCCGCCCGGAGTTCCTTAAGGCTCTGGATGTTGTAGGGTTGTGTTGGTTGACGCGACTCTGCAATATCGCATGGACATCGGGGGCAGTTCCCCTGGATTGGCAGACTGGGGTGGTGGTCCCCCTGTTCAAAAAGGGGGACCAGAGGGTGTGCTCCAATTATAGAGGGGTCACACTCTTAAGCCTCCCTGGCAAGGTCTATTCAGGGGTCCTGGAGAGGAGGGTCCGTCGGATAGTCGAACCTCGGATTCAGGAAGAGCAGTGTGGTTTTCGTCCTGGTCGTGGAACACTGGACCAGCTCTACACCCTCAGCAGGGTCCTGGAGGGTGCATGGGAGTTCGCCCAACCAGTCTACATGTGTTTTGTGGACTTGGAGAAGGCATTCGACCGTGTCCCTCGGGGAGCCCTGTGGGGGGTTCTCCGGGAGTATGGGGTACCGGGCCCTTTGATACGGGCTGTCAGGTCCCTGTATGACCGGTGTCAGAGTCTGGTCCGCATTGCCGGCAGTAAGTCAGGCTCGTTTCCGGTGAGAGTTGGACTCCGCCAGGGCTGCCCTTTGTCACCGATTCTGTTCATCACTTTCATGGACAGAATTTCTAGGCGCAGCCAAGGTGTTGAGGGGATCCGATTTGGTGGCCTTAGGATCTCATCTCTGATTTTCGCAGACGATGTGGTCCTTTTGGCTTCATCAGATCGTGATCTGCAGCTCTCGCTGGATCGGTTCGCAGCCGAGTGTGAAGCGGCCGGGATGGGGATCAGTGCCTCCAAATCCGAGGCCATGGTCTTGAGCCGGAAAAGGGTAGAGTGCCTTCTCCGGGTCAGGGGGGGTGTCCTGCCCCAAGTGGAGGAGTTTAAGTATCTCGGGATCTTGTTCACGAATGGGGGAAGAAGGGAGCGGGAGATCGACAGGCGGATTGGCGCAGCGTCTGCTGTCAAGCGGGCGCTGTACCGGTCCGTCGTGGTGAAGAGAGAGCTGAGCCAAAAAGCGAGGCTCTCGATTTACCGGTCGATCTACGTTCCCACCCTCATCTATGGTCATGAGCTTTGGGTCATGACCGAAAGAACGAGATCGCGGATACAAGCGGCCGAAATGGGTTTTCTCCGTAGGGTGGCTGGGCTCTCCCTTAGAGATAGGGTGAGAAGCTCAGTCATCCGGGAGGGACTCAGAGTAGAGCCGCTGCTCCTTCACATCGAGAGGAGCCAGTTGAGGTGGCTTGGGCATCTGGTCAGGATGCCTCCTGGACGCCTCCCTGGTGAGGTGTTCCGGGCACGTCCCACCGGGAGGAGGCCCCGGGGAAGACCCAGGACACGCTGGAGGGACTATGTCTCTCGGCTGGCCTGGGAACGCCTCGGGATTCCCCCGGAGGAGCTGGAAGAAGTGGCTGGGGAGAGGGAAGTCTGGGCCTCCCTTCTGAAGCTGCTACCCCCGCGACCCGACCTCGGATAAGCGGAAGAAGATGGATGGATGGATGGATGGATGTTCAAACAAAACCAGACACCTTCATGTATCGTTTAACCAATCAGGCAGGTACATGTTCACATTTCCTTCCTGTTACCTTGGAAGATTTCTGCTGATTTTCTAGTGGAGTAACAAAATGAAGCAGGATGAGGTTTAGCTAAAAACACACACAGGTGTTTCTCCATTTAGATCCAATGTTGGGAAATAACCAACATCAGAAACTTACAAGGCAATGACATCCTCGATTGGGCCTTTCTGAATAATTTAAAGGTGCAGTAACCTCAGTGCATCAGGCAGGTAAACTCCTGATTTAGGGGAAAAACAAGGTATCCATCCATCCTCTGTACACCCTTGTCCCTAGTGGGGTCAGAGGGGGGCTGGTGTCTATCTCCAGCGAACGTTTCGGGCGAGAGGCGGGGTCACCCTGGACAGGTCGCCAGACAGGACAAACAACCATTCATGCACAAACCTAGGGAGAATTTACAGAGACCAATTTACGTAACAGTCATGTGTTTGGACTGTGAGAGGAAGCCGGAGTACCCGGAGAGAACCCACGCATGTACAGGGAGAACATGCAAACTCCGTGCAGAAAGACTCCGGGCCAGGAATCGAACCCAGGACCTTCTTGCTGCAAGGCAACAGTGCTACCAACTGTTCCACTGTGCAGCCCTGTGAAAAGATAACTATAAAGATATCTTGGCATTTAGCGAAAATAAATAGTTTTAATAAACTTAACTGTTCTGAAACAGCAATAAAAAATAGCCTTATTTAATATCAGATATAAAGAATTTTTTTTTTATTTAGTGTATGTAAATTTCTGCTCCAGTTGTTTATAATACTACCATTAAAGTTTTTCTGAGGGATGTCAATTCGTTTAGTTAACCAGACAGATTTCTGCCAAGCTAAAAATGTCACAGCTGCTTTAACATTTATTTGCATATTTACATAGAAGTCTGGTTATTTATATATGTGTGTGGTGAGTCAGTTTATAACAATAACCTTCCTGTTTGAAACTCCCTAACTGAAAATGCTGAGCGCATCCTGCCAGAGTGTCTATATGAAGAAGAAGTGAAGCAGTGAAGCAATAACTTGCATGTTAGTTTTGGTTTTTCTGAATTTTTTCTGTCGTAAACAGAAACTCACCTTAAAAAAATTTGAATTTTCTTTTTCTTACTGACATAAATCATCAGTTTTACCCAAAATAATTAACAAAAGATTTATTTTTAGATTAAATATGTAGCTGTAAAGGTTTTCCTCTCCACACAAAGAGCTCTGTAAGTTGAGTTTGTGTCCTGTGAAGACCTTGCAGCGACAGTAAAAGTCAGCTTTTCATCTTTCCAGAAGGGGTCTCATCTTTGTGACAGTTTTAGCTGTGTGACTGGATCTGTGGATGGCGGTGTCAGCATGTTGCTGAGTCCATCCAGCACACGGGTCCACTCTGAAATATTTGTGCAGACAGTTATGCCTCCCTCAGGAGAGTCTGTAACTCCCGCTCTCTTTCCTCCATCAAGTTAAAATTTCAATCCTTTCAATATTTACCTGCAAGGCTAATGACATTCCCATCGCTTTCTGCCGCCAAAGCCAAATCCCAGCTTTCACCAGTCGGGTTGTATTAACCTCAAGTTCAGCAGCGTCTGACTGTAATGCAGGAAAGTAAACACGGTGAACATTTCACATGCCTGTCCTTCAGCAGAACGGGTCAGAGAAACAGTTTAAGTCCCTTCAGAAAGCCGAGTTTATTTAATCAACTCAAACAGACACGAGAAGACTGGATATTTAAGCAACATGTTCTTCAAAGAAAGAAAACGAGAAATGGCTTTAAAGAATGTTTACAAATAAAAATCTGAAAAGTGTGGTGTGCTTTTATGTCCAAGCCCCTTCTATTGTGAGACACATAAATAAATTATGTACAGAAGTCACCTTAATAAAAAATAAATGTGCAAATAATTTTTCAAATCAAATTAGAGCAAAATTTCTGGCCCAAATTTAAAACTTGAAATCTAGCAAAGCAAAACCACATGAACCCAACATCTCCGTCATGAAACATGGAGGTGGCAGCATCATTCTGTGGGGAAGCTGGTTCTAGTTGGTGGAGATGAATACAGCAAAATCCAGGAAAAATACCTGTTAAAGGCTGGAAAAGACAAGAGTCTGTGTAGAGATTCACATTACAGTCAGAGCTGAATGAAAGCATATGTTAGAATGGCCTAGTAAAAGTAAAAAGCTGAATACAACAAATAATTTCTGTGTAAGTCTTTAGCTTGAACTATTCTTCAAAACAAATTAGCAAATATATCTCCTCTAAAGGTGCAAAGCTGGTGACACACAGCAAAGTTAATCCAAAGTGTCGAATACAAAGGCACACCACACTTTTCAGATTTTTTAATTTTTTTGTAAGATATTATCTTAGTATTTACTTTTGTACAATATTTTCTGTTTAATCTATAAAAACAGATAAAATCCCTTGGAGTTTTGAGTATGTTTTTGGATGTCTCACTTGAAAGGACTAAAGTTTCGGGATAATTTATCTCATTTTCTGTGCACTTTGGAAGCAAATATGAGTTACATTTTAAATGATTATTTGTAATATTTTCTGAAGTCTTCTGTGTAAACATAACTTACTTCACATATACTGTTTTTAGTAGAAATACAGGTAGATAACAAAAAGCTATGATGGCTTCCCTCCAGCAATAATCTATAGACGTCAATGTATAGTTTGATGAAAATCTTAAAAACTCTCCAACAGCCGAGCTGCAATAGTTAATCATCTCAATTAAATTGTTTTATGAAGCCATAAAGCGAGAAAAAAAACCTAATTAAATTTCACATTCTTGGAATGATTTCCCATTCTACGCATCACAATTGATGCCTGTAGATTTTTTACTCTTCTAAATCTTAAATCTGCTTCTCTGGCACATCGTGTCATTGAGTCAAGTCGGGCGCATAGAGTTGTGTGGAATTGCATTTTTATGAATAGAGCAGAAGCAATGTGCACAGCAATCAGGGGGAGAGTGCAGCCATATTTCACCCTGACAGCATGAGTATGGTGTAGCACTCCTCCAGCCGCACCGAACTCCCATAAACAACATCCGGCTATAAACTCCAGCATCACGTCAGCGGGGCCAAATAAACACGACTCCCTGTGAAAGACGAAAAATCCAGCCCTGCGGATCGAATCCGGCGTACAGAACGCATTCGTTTCATAGCCTCATCCGTCAGCAGGACATGGATGCATGTGTTCAGTACACATCCAGTTTGTTTCCAGTGGTAAGACTCAGGTTTTTGGTACCAGGCAGCCGCTGTGCAGAAGGTTTGACAGAACATTAAAGGACTGACGGATGAAATAAACTCAGCCAGATCAGACGAGTGTGACGTCACAGGAACGGAGGTGTTTTAGTTTTAGCCATCAAAATCTCCAGCGTGAGATTCTACACACGCAGTTAAAGCTGCAGTATGAAATTTTTATTTAAAATTTTTTTATATATATATATATTAAAACTATCGCCATGTTGTGACTGTTTGTTATGAGAAAATCTGTGAAAAGATCAATCTCCTCCACTTCCTCTCTGAGCTGCTTCTGCCATCTGAAGAAATGTGACGCTCCCGACCAAAAACAACCAATCAGAGCCAGGGGGAGGGTCTTAGCGCTGTCAATCATCCTCATGAATATGCTGGTAAATGTGCTAATAGTGGAGAATCAATTTACCAGTTCCTCCATCGTCACAGGTGACTATGCTAACTATCCTGAGCAGTCACAGAGAAAGTGATTGGATTAAAGGAGGTAGGCATCTTTCAAGCAGATATATTTTTGTAGGAAAAATTTAAGTCATCATAGATTGTAAGCATAAAGATGGCCTTGCGTTTTAGTCTTGCTAGAAGAAAGGTGGATGGATAATGTCCTAAACATTCTGGGTGATTTCTTTTATTTTTTCTGTCTACTGAAACTGTTTCAAGAGCAGTGACTGGATCACTTCTTTCTGTTTTCAGCCAAATGCTTCATTCTCTGTTTTTTAACTAAAGTTGCTCGTAGCAGAGTTTAAAAAATAAACACCTAGAGTCTAGGTGTTTATTAAGTAAAGCTGGCAGTTTTACTCTTGGTGATTATGTCCAATGTAATTTTTACGTTCTGTTACTGCTGGATATCTACTCATGTTTAAAAGTTTTAACTTTCATGCAAGAGTATCCAGCTGTGATGTTTATGCATATTCCAGATTTACTGTTTTAATATCCTCTCACGTCTTAAGTTTCCAAAAATGCTGCTCCCGTAGAGTCTCGCAAATATGCACAGCCTTACTGAATAATTTATACTGATTCATGGGCAAATATAATTGCCCATGTGACATTTGCCAGCACATTTTTATAGCTAAAATCGTTTTTTACAGTGATGTTATTTATCACAATAGCAGCAGCCATAATATTTTATGATACATTTTAATGCTAAGGCTAGTGCGCCTTAATTTTCTATTTTGGGTAATTATGTAAAACAAACTCCACTTTCCTTGAGCAGCTAATGTAATAAGAATTGATTTCTGAAGTGCTAGCCAAATAATCTCCTCATGAATCTTTCAACTGTGCAAACATTTACTCCTTATTTCTCTGCTGATTCACAGAAAACTGCAGATAATAATTCATTGTAGTGCTTTATGTCCTGTACATGCTGTTATTGTTTGTTACTATTATACTGGCTTTGAATACGGCTCTCAGTTACACTGTTTTTAAATGTTACATGTCTATTTGATGTTATTTCTATAGTTATATTACTTATTTTATAATTGCTGCTTCTAATTAGTACAACTATTTGATTCAGTTTAATTATGTAGTGACAATTTACATCATGTAAAATGATAAAAAGTCGATTCAGTTCAATCATACATTTATTCCAACTGATCCCAGTTATCAAACAGCATTGCAAAAAAACCAAACTCTTAGCAAGTATTTTTGGTCTAGTTTCTAGTGCAAACATCTTAGTTCACTTGGAATATGACAAAACCAACTTCTAAGCACATTTTTAGCAAAATATAGAAGCTTGTTTCAAGTCAATAATTCCTTAATATTCATGAAACATTACTGGTTCCACTGGCAGAATAATTCATTAATAACATGGGGAAAATGTCTTGTTATAAGTGAAATAATTCACCAATGAAGCAAGTACTTTTCATCAGTATTAAGGAATTATTTACTTAAACAAGCTCTTAATGTTTCCCATCCTGCTGAAAAGTTTCCTGCACGTTACTTTGTGTACTAAGATATTTCCACTAGAAACTACACACCAGTACTTGGTAATATTTTGTGTTTTTGCAGTGCGTGCGTCAAGTTCAGCTGGTTATTTGGCTAAAAAGATTGTGTCATGTCAGTAACTTACAGCATTCACCCGTCCTGGATGAGCATGAAGTGACAGTAGACAATCAGTTGCGTTGTGTTGTTGACTTTTCAGCAATCTGTCATACCGAGCATGCATGAAGCGACAGTGGGAAGGAAAAGCTCCTGACTCTGTGTTAATGACCATCAGGGGGGAAACAGAGAATACACACAAAAAGAGAAACAGTGATTCAGGAGTACTTTAAAATGTTAATGAAAAGTAAGAATTTAAAGGGGCAGCATCATATAAAATCTACTCTGTTGAATTTTGCATCGTGTTATTTCTTCATAAAAAACACACCTGGACATTTTCCCTAATTCTTTCTCCCATGACAACCATTCAGCTGTGCAAAAAGGACGGGTGGAACCTCACTCAGCTCCTTCAGACTAGCCAGCAGCAATTAGCAAACACCTGGTGGACCATCAGCTGAGTCTCATTACAGGAACTACTTCTCAGTGCAGAGAGAGCGATGTTGTAATGACTTCCTGAAGTCAGAGTTTCAGAAATAGGAGTAGTTTTTAAAGAGACAGACATCCTTACAAAGTAAAAAAGATAATTGATATACAGCTCTAGAAATAAACTAAGCCCACTGCACTGAACCCCGTTAAAAACCTCCTGGTTATTCCACGAAATGTTGATTTCTGAACTCTTCCTGGGTTAAAACATTGGTATTGTTGTTAGTAAATGAATATTAACGTCTTTTCTTTGCGTTATTTGAGGTCTGAAAGCGCTGGATCTTTTTCCTTATTTTGACCATTTCTCATTTTCTGTAAATAAATACTAAGTTTTTGCTTGGAATATCAGAGACATGTCAGTAGTTCACAGAATAAAAGAACAAAGTTCATTTTACTCAAACATATAGCTATAAAAAGTAAAATCAGAGAAACATTTTAAGTGGTCTCTTAATTTTTCCCAGAGCTGCATATTGTATTTCTTTAACAACTGAAGTTAACAGTTACTTGATTGTGCTGTAAAATGGCACGATGTGCCTGGAAAACATATAATACTGGCCCTTTAATGCTACTGTCATTTACTTTAATGACAGTAGCAGCTTCTTTAGTGGAGAAACATGTTAACAGAGGAGCTGGGAAGCAGTTTTCCAGTCTGCAGATACGGTTATCTGCAGCAAATGTCCGGCCAATAGCGTTGCCCAGAAGAGAGGCAGGGTTAATCACTGAACGACAGGGTCAGGTGTATCATCAACAGAGAAGGTTTTGGTGTTGGCAGCATTATAATCAGCTGATTCCTCCTCCAGGAAGGCGTCTACACAGAAAATCAAACCAGATGTTGCTTCTATGGAGAGAAGAAAACAGAAAACAACTCACTCTGCTAGGAACTTATGGACCAATCAGGTGTATGAAGGAGGTTAATTATTAAACCTTTATAAAGGAGGAGAAACTTAAAATCTATTCAGGATTTAACAGGTGAGGGGAAGCTAAAATAGGAGAAATATGTTTTCAGTTCTCATCAGAGCGTTTTGGATCAGCTGGAGGCTTTTAGCTGCTTTTTGTGGATTTCCTGACAGCAAACATTTACAGTCGTTCAGCCGTGAAGCAACAAAGTGTATTAATTTATCAGTGCCATTCCTGGACAGACTGTTTCTAATTCTGGCAACATAAAAAAATGTGTTCTTCGTTACAAAAATCATTTCTTCGTGCTGGGAATAATTTGTTTAGTATGTATCTACAGTTTAGTCCAATATTACTTATATTTTTTTATGGATTGAGTTAAAATTTAGCCAAGATGTTTGTTTCTGTAAGTGAAAAACAATTATCTGCTTATTTATTTTGTAGATCAATACACCTTTTTTGCTTTTTGCTAGGCTAATATTTGTTTTATGTACACTAATAAGTGAATAAACAAAAACCAGGCAACTAAAACGATAACAGAATAATTTTAAAAATAGCGTGTCGAAAATGTTTATAGGAAAACCTTTGCACTTTGTTTCAAAACCATCAGAAGGTTGTTTCCCTTTGTCCCCTTATATGCCATATATTTTCCTTCCACTCAACTTTCCTTTAATATTCTTGGGTTCATCACTAGACTCAACTGGCTTCTTCAATGGCAACTTTTTTTTTTATTGGTCTTATGTAAAATTGTAACTTTCTAAAAAGCGCAATTTTGGGTTTTTATCTACTGTAGCCTAAAGTTATCAAAAAAAAGCTGTGGGGAAAAATCTTAAGTGTTTTATAATTACACTGCTCAAAAACATTAAGGGAACACTCAAATAACACATCCTAGATCTGAATGAAAGAAATATTCTCATTGAATACTTTGTTCTGTACAAAGTTGAATGTGCTGACAACAAAATCACACAAAAATCATCAATGGAAATCAAATTTATTAACCAATGGAGGCCTGGATTTGGAGCCACACACAAAATTAAAGTGAAATAACACTACACGCTGACCCAACTTTAATGTAATGTCCTTAAAACAAGTCAAAATGAGGCTCAGTATTGTGTGTGGCCTCCACGTGCCTGTATGACCTCCCTACAACGCCTGGGCATGCTCCTGATGAGGTGGCGGATGGTCTCCTGAGGGATCTCCTCCCAGACCTGGACTAAAACATCCGCCAACTCCTGGACAGTCTGTGGTGCAACGTGACGTTGGTGGATGGAGCGAGACATGATGTCCCAGATGTGCTCAATCGGATTCAGGTCTGGGGAACGGGCTGGCCAGTCCATAGCTTCAATGCCTTCATCTTGCAGGAACTGCTGACACACTCCAGCCACATGAGGTCTAGCATTGTCCTGCATTAGGAGGAACCCAGGGCCAACCGCACCAGCATATGGTCTCACAAGGGGTCTGAGGATCTCATCTCGGTACCTAATGGCAGTCAGGCTACGTCTGCTGAGCACACGGAGGGCTGTGCGGCCCTCCAAAGAAATGCCACCCCACACCATTACTGACCCACTGCCAAACCAGTCATGCTGAAGGATGTTGCAGGCAGCAGACCGCTCTCCACGGCGTCTCCAGACTCTGTCACGTCTGTCACATGTGCTCAGTGTGAACCTGCTTTCATCTGTGAAGAACACAAGGCGCCAGTGGCGAATTTGCCAATCCTGGTGTTCTCTGGCAAATGCCAAGCGTCCTGCACGGTGTTGGGCTGTGAGCACAACCCCCATCTGTGGACGTCGGGCCCTCATACCATCCTCATGGAGTCGGTTTCTAACCGTTTGTGCAGACATATGCACATTTGTGGCCTGCTGGAGGTCATTTTTGCAGGGCTCTGGCAGTGCTCCTCCTGTTCCTTCTTGCACAAAGGCGGAGGTAGCGGTCCTGCTGCTGGGTTGTTGGCCTCCTCCACGTCTCCTGGTGTACTGGCCTGTCTCCTGGTAGCGCCTCCAGCCTCTGGACACTACGCTGACAGACACAGCAAACCTTCTTGCCACAGCTCGCATTGATGTGCCATCCTGGATGAGCTGCACTACCTGAGCCACTTGAGTGGGTTGTGGAGTCCGTCTCATGCTACCACGAGTGTGAAAGCACCACTAACATTCAAAACTGACCAAAACATCAGCCAGACAGCATAGGTACTGAGACGTGGTCTGTGGTCCCAACTGCAGAACCACTCCTTTATTGAGTGTGTCTTGCTAATAGCCAATAATTTCCACCTGTTGTCTATTCCATTTGCACAACAGCAGGTGAAATTGATTGTCAATCAGTGTTGCTTCCTAAGTGGACAGTTTGATTTCACAGAAGTTTGATTTACTTGGAGTTATATTTTGTTGTTTAAGTGTTCCCTTTATTTTTTTGAGCAGTGTATATAGATTAAGAATCAGCCATAAACAGAAACCAAGATTTATGACCACAAATAAAACACACAAAAATGTATATTAGTCCATAAATCATGAGAATTGATGTAGTGTACATAGTAAGTAAATGTAAAGACAGAAACATCCATCACAGAGTCTAATTAAAACCAAAAGCTGCACACAAATTGAAAAACTTTTTTTATTCATAATTTCAATTACAGCAATGTCTTACTTGAGGTCATTTGGGATTTTTGTCTTTGTTCATCCTTAAATACATAATGTTAATGCTGAGAGGAAAAACATAATTTTCATGAAAATATAAATTAACTTTAATTCCTAATTAAATGTCCAAATAATTTCCAGTAACATGCTACAAGTTTTTAAGCACTGCTTGGGTTTGTTACTTGTTTTATCTGTGGTACATGTAGGCATGATTATAATCTAAAAGGGGCTGAGCATCGAAAACCCAAAAAATACAAATGTTTCCATTCACAAGACAAACTCAAACATACTCCAGGAAAATATAAAAAATTCTGTCCTCCCAGCTATTAGTGTGGCTCTTCAGTCAACGTAATGTCTACAGACATCTTGCTGAACGCATCTTTTATGCTACGAAGTATAAAAATTTGCATTTTTTATGCATTTAAATACTTCAACTTAGACACCAGTTCAGAAATTCTTCTGCAGAATTTGCACTTAAGATTAGTTTTGCGTGACGTTTTAGGCAAACCAGAACACACTCCGTCACACACACATCCTGCTGACCCGGCTTAAAGTTTTGGCAGTTTGTTTTAAAGTGCTGTAGGAACATTGGGCTGCTTGAATGACGGATAGACGGATACTTTAAAGGAGATCACAACATCTTTCCCGTCGGGAATCACCTGCTAACGTCAGATGAAGTGGAAAACACGACACATTTGAGATGTAGACATGAAGGAAGAGCGGTCTGGCTGCACGTACGACCACAATACCTACCACACGCTTACACTGTGTTCCTGAGGACCATTTGATGCAGAACAACATCGTTTGCTGCCATTTCCCCACAACAAAAAATAGCCAATGAGATATATTCTACAATATAGCGGCTACAAAAACATACATACTTAGCAAATCATGTTTAAACTTAAGTACTGCCCACAGGGAGATGCGTTAGGACCGGTTCAACCTAGTTTTACCTCTACTCAGCTCATGCATTAGGAGAATCAAAAACCTAAACAATTCAAAGAGGGGGGGGAAAAAATAAACGAAATAGAGAATTCACCCTATCTGACACATGATTGCCATTTGCAATAGATCAGCTTACAAAAAACAAAGCCCTAATCTTACTGTTTTGGGTCAAGTATGACACAAATTGTTCATATAATGTCACCATAATCTACAGTTTCCATTTTTTTTTGCAAGGCTGGCAGAATTCAAGGCTCAGTTTAGTCCATAAGATAAGTGGAAGATACAGAGAGTTCCCTCCTTTAGTCCAGCAAAGGCAGCTGAGATAGGCAGAGCTGGATTGGATGGATCAAAACCATCACGGTCCTCAGTGCCTTGGTGAGTCCGGAGGATTTGCCTGATAGGTGGATTCTGGAGTCCACAGAGAAACCCGACGCGGTCGTCATGGCTTACTTCATCGGCAACTCCTGCAACAAAAAAAAAAACAAAAACACAGCAATGACACCTCAGAGCTGCATGATCAAACATTCAATCAATGTTTTCCATCTTTCAATATGTAATTTGACATACCATTTTCAAGTAATACCACAATAACGGCACAATAATGCAAGTTTGTTCTCTCAAATACCAATAATTTAATTTTGTAAAGAACAATTCAATCTGAAACTGGAAGACATGTCAGTTTAAAAAAACAAACAAAAAAATCCTACAACCAAAACATAAATCAAATGGAATATGAAGTCTCTGTAAATAAAACTGCCTTTCAAAACATATCAGAATAAGAATCATCGACCCATTTTTAATTTATCAAGCGATTAATGCTGCCAGTCTTAGCCAGGATTTTCTTGCAAAAGAGATTTTTAATCTCAGTGGCATTTTTCTGGTGAAATAAAGGCTAATAATAACAATGATAATTGATATATTGCTTATTGTTAATGTTATTTATTTTAACCCGCTTGCCTAAAAAAAAATCCTGTAATAGTAACATTAGGCTTATAATAAAGGACTTTAAGAAAAAAATCTATCCAGAGCTGTATGTGTTACAGGGTTTTATTTTAGCAATATTATAGATGTGAAGTGTGTCAAAATGTATGTATTCTTCAAATTTGTTTTGTTTAATCAATAAGTTATTTTCTCCTACTTTAAGTTCTGTTACTCTGCTCTTGGCAGTTGGTGGTTACCGTAGCAACCAGTAACTGACAGCTCCTCCCCCTTTTTCTGTTGCCTTCAGTAACTGTGGTATTTATTACAATCAGCTCCTCGTTTTCTTTACAAGTATTAGATTTTAACATATATTTTAGACAAAATTAATTATATTCAGGGTTTTGTACACAATTTTGCCATGTTTTGTTTATGTTTTTATCCGTTTTAATTAATGGTGTGTGTTTTAGACGGCAATTCTGGTTGAGGTTAACTGCTATTGCTCTGCAGTTTGTTTAGGGTAATTTATTGTATTTTATTTAATGTATAAGGACAGAAACTTTTTTTGTTCTGTTATGGATGTTTTAATTTTTGATATAAAGTTTCAGTTATCAATTGTGTGTTAGTTTTTCAATGTTCCGTGTGTGATTTTATTTCCTGTACTAAAAATATATATTCATTGTAATTTATGTTAAAGATTAAATTAGTTATGTGGAATAATTATGTACATTTTGTTAAAAACCACTACATAATCACAGTTAGCCCCCTTTTTTCTGTTGCCGTCTGCAATTGTGGGGCAGAAGATGATAGACTGATTTTAAACACAAACTTGATTTTCTCTCGTTATAATAAATACTGTGAACCTGAGTGTGTCTGTTGTGAAGTCAACCTACTACACCTGAGACGAACAAGGAAGGGTTACTTACGTAAAGGCTCTATGTGAAAAAAAAAGAAGTCAATATTTCAATATAAATGTAGGGCAGTGGCTTAAATATGTCAGCGGACGGCTCACAGTAACAGAAGCCAAAGTATGTTGCTCATTAGAGGACATACTACACCAATAGCCAGAACCCAAAGAACAAATATAACATCTTGGTGACTTCTGCTGATATATTTAAGCCACTGCTCTACATAAACATACTAACGTGACATCGTTTACCTGGGGGTCTTTCGTCTCTTGCAGCGGTTGCTCCTCAGTCTTCACCTCAGCAGGAGGAGCAGCGTTGGCCATCTGTGAGCTCCTGGTGACCGGACCCCCGGCTCGGTCCCTCTTTCTGAGCGAGACACGCTCCTCTTTCTTCAGCTGTGCTGGCAGCGCTGTTGGTGGCGGTTTGACCACTGCTGATCTCTTAGTCGCTGGCTTTTTGCCCGTACGCTGCGTTCTCATGGTTGGCCGTTGTGCTGTGTCACTGGGAGTGTCAGGAGGAGGCGGAGGGGGAGGTAGAGCCGCAGCTTGGCCCTTTTTGGGTTTTTTGCGGGCGGAAATAGGTGCAGAGAGCGCGGCAGGCCTTTTTAATCGACCCACTGCAGAAGGAGGCTTTCCTTTGCTCACCTCAGTGGATTCAGGCTCTGCTGCAGTTAAACTTCGCGCTCTTCTCTTTCCCGCAGGTTTAGTTTGTGACTCTGTCTGCACATCGTCTTCTGGAAGTCTCTTCCTATTTGTGTTCTTATCCACTAAAGAAACAGCCTCTTTTTTCACCTCTGCCAACCCTTTCTTGCCCTTTTTAGTGACGGCAGGTTTCATGGGGCAGCTGATGACCATGTGTTTATGCAGACTAGCCGTGTAGGTGAACTCCCGGCTGCAGTGGGGGCAGACGTTGGACAGCGGCACGTCTTCAGATTTGACCACCACCTTCTTTGCAGTACTGACGGTTCTATGTTTCTGCGAGATCGCCTTCTGGACCAGCTGGTTCTTTTTCTTACTCAGGGCGCTCATTTTCGTTTTAGCAGTTTCCTGATTGAAGTTGAGTTTCTTTGGATGCCCCATCCGACGGAACGCACTCTGACCTGCGACGGCGGCGGCCTCCGGTGCAGCCTCAGCTGTTGTGGTGGGCAACACCATGCCATTGGGGCTCTTCACAATTTGCTTTAGGGGAATCGGGTTTTTCTTGGGAGTATAACGCTTCTTGTCGCTGGCGTTGGCACACACCAGTATGTGCTTGTGCAGCTCGGGCATGTTGTCAAAGCTGTTGCCGCATTTGGTGCAGCGGATGGCAGTGGTGAAGGTTTGCGGTATGTTGTGGGTAGTGAAGTTTGTAGCAGAGGCCACAGAACCAGTGTGAGAGCGGCTGTGGTAGGGGAAAGGTGGTGGTTTGAAACTGGGATAGTGTTGATTGATGCCAAGTCGAACGTCGGGACCTTTAGGCTTCGCTCCCTCGGAAGCCATGATCTTTATTGTAGTGTACAGCTCCTCGTTGGGGTCCTCTGTGTTATTCCCATTCACATCGGCCTCCTCTTTTGCCGACACGTCATTTTTATTGGGCGTTCCTGGCACTGGTGTTGAGGGAGCGCTCTCCTCTTTGGCTCTGGACGGGTCAGTGTAATTCTGCGGCCTCAGCTTGCCGCTCTCTACAGTAGTATGCGTGCATGACTCGTTGGGGTGAAGGTCCTTTTGGTGCTGCTGGAGGTTACAGAGAAAGGCAAACTCTTTGGAACAGACGGAGCACAGGAAGATGCGACCCACCCCATGCAGCGCCGTGCGGTGGGCCAGAACGGCCGCTTCGTCACCAAACAGCTGGACGCAAAATTCGCATTTGAAGGGCCAGTCAGCAGCGTGATCTGTGATGTGGCTGCTGAGCTCTTTGATGGAGTCGAACGGCTCCTCGCACACATTGCACACGAAGGTCTTGCAGTATGTGGAGTCCGCTTCCTCTGCCTCCCGGATTTCAGTGGACAGTTTATCGAGAGCAGCAGGTGGAAGCGAGGAGTCGTGAGGTGAGTGGTTTACAGCAGACAAGTCGTCTTCACAGTGAAGAGGCTCTTCTTTCACTTTTATCTGTGGGGGAGATTGCAAAGCAGCTGATGGAGACGACCTGTTTGATGCAACAGGAGGAGATTTGGAAGATGATGGCAATTCTGGTTGAGGGGAAAGAGCAGCAAAATTGGCTTTCAAAGATATTTCTGTTTCTTCAACCTGGGTTAAGCTGCCGTTTGTTAGACTGTTACATACTGCAGAAAAAGAAACATCAACATTTTTAGCCAGATCTTCTGTTTTAGGTCCAGGTGGACTTGATGCTACCGACTGATTGGGGGGACTTTGGAGTGGAGTGCTTGGGTAATCTTGTGGCTCAGAAATGTAACTCTCCTCTTCATCCTTGTTTTCCTCCGATGAGAAGTTTTCAATAGAATCTGACAGATGCTTGGGTTCATCAGCTTTTGGAGACATTTTTGGCGAGAGGACCGGGAGGGGCGAATCCGAAGGCTGCGGCGAGCCGGGGAGAGTCGGAGGAGACGGTATAGTGGGCAGAATGGGAGGAGGTGGCGTCGGAGACGTTACGCTAGAAGAGCTGGGCGAGGAGGGGTTTATAGTGACTGGAGTCAGGGAGGGTGGAGACGGGTGAGCAGAATCCGAAGCAACATTTGGCGACTGAGTACGAAAACAACTTAGGGTTGTCAGGGTTGAAGGCCCCTCCTCTCCTGGCAACGTTAGACCAACGTACTCGTTCATTAGCACCTTTTCCAACATGCTCGTGTTTGGCTTTTTCTTCTTTACCAGCGGCTGTGGCGCTGGCCCGCCTTTTAAATCGGATTCTGTGGTGACTTTCCGGTTTACACTTAAATCCAGAGCCGAGTCTCCAGTCGCCTGGTTTGGGCCGTCGCTTCGCTTGCAGACAGAGCTGGACAGATCCAAGGGCTGCTGGTTGCAGGAACTCCCCCCGCCGCTGGAGGAGGCGTGGCTTCCGGAGGAGCTTGGAGAATCCTCATCTTCTTCATCTAGGAGGCTTTCAGGAGGCGGCACACTATGGCTTTCCAGCTTTGGCACCTTGAGGGCGTTTCCGCTCGCTGCTTCTGCTTTACAGCTTTCAGTTTTGACAGTCGGACTGAGCTGTGGGGATGAAGGCGGAGAACCGGTCCTCCTTTTGTACTTTCCTGAAGCGCCTGGAAGTGTGGCCAGTCTGTGGCTCTCGGTAATGAGGGCTATTGTTGATTTTTGGAAGTCTTGCGTCTGAAGGAGCTGTTTGAGTTTAGGGGAGAGATAAATGGTTTTCTCCCTCTGAAGTGCTGATGAATCCTGCTGGAAAAGTCCTCCTACCAACAGGTTGGATGAGGACGACGTGGAGGATGAAGGCGAAGGGGCAGTTTCCGTCTCAACTTTCAGGCTGGTGACGAGGGGAGGAGTTGATGTTCTTCTTTTTGCTGCAGGCTGCTCATTACTGGTGATGGGCTTTGTGGCGTTCGTTCTCGCCTCCACCTTCAGTGCTTGACTAATCTGATTTGGGCTGATGATGACCGTGTCCAGGCCAAACAAAGCCGCCGACCTCGTGTCCACTTCTATCACCTCACAGCTGCTTGCCGTGCTCGTTGACACAATCTTGCCATCAATGTAGAAGCTGAGGTTCTCCGAGATGTTTTTGGATATGTCGATGGCGTAATCGTCTTTGTCTGCCTCGTCCTCCGTGTCGGCACTGGGCATGTAGACTAGAGGAGGGCTGGCACTCGGGGACTCGCCCGGCTGCTGCGCTGACGCCTCCTGCAGCAGCATGCCTTTCCTACGAACTCCCTTCGGCAACAGGTGGCGCTCATGTATTCTGCGTTGGTGCCTGCGCATGTTGGTGTGTGTGCCGAAAGCTTTGTTGCAGTACTTGCAGGGATGAAGCTCCTTTGACTCCCCGTTCTCATCAAACATCGACGGACGATCGGTGTGGGGTCCCAACTCTTTCCTCTGCATGTCAAACTGGGTCCCTATGGCTATGAGCTGACTGGTTGGACTGGTGCAGTCAGGACTTGAATCAGTCTGCCCTGCAGGACTGAGGAGGCCGCCAACTCCAGCCAGGGAGCCGGGCATCTTCTTGGATCCGTTTTCATGCCGTCTTTCATGCCGCCGGCGCCCAACTTGTGAGCTGAAAGGTTTATTGCAGTATCGGCACTTAAAGACTTGTGCTTGTTGGTTGCTGATGCCATGAACGTGTATATGGCGCTCCAGACCCTGTCTGGAGGAGAAGTGGCGCTCACAGTGGTCGCAGGGATAGGATTCTCCTTGGAGGTCTTCCTCCAGCTCCCCGTCGGGATCCTGCTCAGGGTCTCCACCCCGCTGAGCTAGCAGGAGGTTCTCCTGTGGATCCTTATGGCTTTCTCCACTGCCAGATAGCAACGAGCTCGACTGCTCGGATAATTGCTTTGAGGTTTGGTGCTGCATTTCACAACCGTCATCGCCATTCTCTTCTTCCTCGTCCTCCTCTTCTTCTTCATCTTCCTCATAGTTTCCCCTGTCCACCCCTGATGCGGACGTGTCCTGCAAATGCTTGTGGTTGGTGCTTCCTAAAGGACGGGCTTCATGGAGTTCCTGAGAGGTCCCTGATGGTCTCTCACCCTCCTCCTTATCACCTAAGTAAAATAAATGAAAATTGTGCTCCCTTAGTAAACAAATTTTGAATTAATGAGCCAAAGTAGACCTTTAATTACCAAACATTTGTTTAATTAATGAATAAATACTCACCTTCTTCCCCTTCCCACATTTCCCTGACAGTAGTTTTGGCTCCACTTGTTTTCTTGAATCCGCCCAAACCAGCCTGTCTGGCTTTCTCCACCAACCTTCTTCTAGCTGAAACACACACGCCACTCCGTATTAGTCATATTCACAACAAAGTTTTACAAGGAAAAGGCTTCAATTATGTTGACAGATGTACTAAAGAAAATAGTTTTACAGGGAAATTTTTTATTTACCAATAAATTATAATAACCAAAAAGCTCAAGTTTCACTGCAAGCACAATAATAGCATGAAATGTCAATGAACCTCTATGAACACATTTAAATCTGCAACTATGGATGTGTGATATAGACTTTAAAATTATTTTGGTACAGAGTATATTTATTTAACTTTACCACTGCACAGTCAGAACTTCAGAAAAACAAAATACATATCCAAAAATAAAACTTTACTTTACAAACATAGAACTGTGCTGCTTAGCAGAACGCTCACTGCATTTTATCATATTTTGACATGTAGATTGAATCATTTACTGACGTTGTCATGGAAACCAAGCTCGGATAGTAAAAGTAACGCTCCCAATCACACTGCCATTTCTCAGTATTATCACAGGATGAATCATTTTTATTATAACGATGTGAGCACGACCCCATTTCTAAGCTGCAGTCTATTTCAGAATGACACCAGAAGTTAGTGTTTGACCAGATCAGCTCTTCACTTTATTAATAGTTAAATCACTGAATGCATTATGAAGAACCTTGATCTAAGAATCATTTTAAGATGACAGCATCAGAGATACATTGTCTCCACCTTTTCCTCACTTCACCAGGTCAACAACATCAGAAACCAACCACAGGATTTACAGGATTTACAGTCTTGTGATTACTTTGATTATAGATTGTAATGTCTATATTTGTCCTAATTAAAATCAATGAGTCAGTGATCACTTTATTCCCTCTATGCTTTGTGTGCAAGAACTCTGTTTTTAGAACCAGCAAACATTTTACCACTCATTTTCAAGTCTGTGAATTTCATCCTGATGCGACTCCAGGAAAATATTTAAGTGTCACACACTATTGCTGAGAATTGTGATGAAGATCTCAATTATGATTATACTTTCTTTAACCATACATAGTGTCGCTGTCATCGATATCTGATATCGCTGATATCTGATATTAATGTTGCTGTTGTGGCCAATAAGCGATATTTACTGTTATATTATCCTACCTATGCTTTTGTCCTGCATCACAAAACTAATACTACATAAGCAGCCCATCCCCACATACAAACAGCAACAAGATGGAAATAAACAGTCTGATATTATGATGTCCACTGTAATTAAATATATCCTACAGATGTACTCTCTGATGTCATATATATTCCCATGTTAAATTAAGTTAAATCATTGCTTTTTAGAAGTTCTTTCCTCCTTTGGTCAAGCCTAATTAACAAATCTTAACTAAACAAAAAATGTTTTAAAAAAGTTAAAAATAATGGATGTGAACAGGATTATTCTATATTAAACAACAGTTGTTGTTTTTTCCCCTAAAATAAGAGATTTCACAAATCAAAACTGTGTTTTTAAGAACATACATTTAGTTTGAAGACTTTCCATTTATTAGATTTTAAACTACAGCTGAGAGATACTTTATTTATTTTAATAAAAATACCAGATTCCTTAAAGGTTGTGAAACATCCCTTTCATAAAATGCCAAGTTGATTTAAAACTTCAGAGCTGTCCACTTATGGACTGTATTGGTATTTACATAACAATTACTGTCTGTTTTTTTTTCATTTCAACACCACTCCACAACATTTTATCTTTCTCATCTCCATTAGATGTTTTTACGCTTATGAAACCAACCATGACTGGAGTTTGTTATCTGTTGTGTCTCAGACGTTTCAGTAAAGGTTCAGTGTGTGTTAATGGTGAGAAATGACGCAGCGCACCATGGCGGTCCCTGTGAGTACCGGTCCAAACACGGCCTGCAGCTATGCAGTGTTTGTGTTTAAGATGCTCGTGCAATGCAGTGGTGCTACAACTGAAGATGAGCTCCGTTTTAAACAAACAATCTGAATTCAACGTACTGGAGACACTGGAAATTATTCTGTCTAAACGCTTTTTCAGAGTGCTACTCCACACATTTTTAAATTGCGCAGCTAAACTCCGGCTTAAATTTGTGATTTGTCATAAAATGCTAAAGGAAACCAGATGTCTCATCTTAAACGGTGCAATATTTAGCCTCAATTAAAGAGAGTGCATCTTTAATTTGAGCTCATGCTGAAAACTTCTAAAAAAGTTGTTTTTCCAGAAACAAGGCGATCCCAGAGCAAACTGTCTGCCCCCACTCCCAACATCCTGTTTCTCAGTTTGAGGTTTCATTTGGGCTCCTTTAATGAAGGCTCCTTTCATCATCTCCTTCTTCTGCAATTGTTTAATCACACTTAAGAACAGAGTGAGCAGCAGCAACTATTTGCCAAAAGGTGTGTGATGACAGCATATGTCGAGAGAAAACACTTTTCTGCAACCTTAGACCAACATTAAGATGAAAATCTCCTGGCATTTAGTTTTGTTTTGATCTTAAACCAATTTTGTTTTAAAAGCATAACATAATTATTTAATAGTTGTTTTGTCGAACTTGCAGCTAAACAGGTTGAGGTCTAAGGCCTAAATTTATATAATTATGTTTTTTACCTCCTTATGTGTATTATTAGACCTGCATTAGATCTGTACTATATAGAGTCATGAATGTCAACTTAAAAAACCAAACATTTCTGTAAAAGTATAAATAATAATTACTGATATGGCAATTAATAATCATCAAAAATAAATGTTCCTTTCCGTTTAAATATGCAAAGCAGTACATTGGTGGAAAAATGTATGACATCACAGTAGTTCACTTCACAGAGTGTTTTGCCTGCAGGGGCTTTACAGAAACACAACCCTGTAAGACAGAAGCATCAAAAACAAGTCCTGGTCCGTAAACTCAAAGGATAATTATTCTACTTTAGAGCTACGAAACGTAGAAATATCAGAAGCAAACATGGGAAACGATCATCTTGTTCAACTAGATAAACAATTTTTAAAATCCTTGTAGCCACACCTAACACACAAACAGGAAGTGAATACCAGGTATCTTGAACTGCACTGAGAAAAATCATTATTTATAGGATGATGTTCTGTTTTGATTCAACTTTTTTAGTGAATTTATGTCAAACTTATGTTTGGCTGCTTAACAGTAAGGCGGAACAAAGATGTTTTTCACTAAGGTAAAGCTAAAAAAGAAAATGTCCTCTTCTGGCAAAAAAATAAAATAAAACCTGCCAATGTGTGTGGACCACAATATGTCAAACTTACTTAGCAAAACCTCTTAGCTTCAGCTGTGACACATTGTTTTTTTCTCTGTGTTTGAACCAAATGCAGCTGGTGTCTGATTATCTGTGGATATTTTAGCATTCCTTTTATCCTTTGTGTAAAGCATTAACTAGAAGTGACTTCCCATGGTCACACAACATGTTGAGGGAAAATTAACAGCAGATGGACTTGAGCTTGGATAGCATGAAATTTGGTTTCCTAGGAGTAATGTTTAGCTACATCACTGCAGAGTACTTAAACACATCAATAAATTATGGAAAGAAAAAAGAAAGACTGTATGACCAGTGTAAGCCATTTTGGTGGCAAAGTTTAAACATTCTGGTGCAAATATGGTTGACAATACTGGTGAAAACTGGTGTAAAGATTACATCTAAATCCTTAAAGAATTTTAATATTTTTTAAAAGTGCTCATTCAACTGCGCTCACCATAGAGCTTTTAAAAATCTCCATAGGGTTGCCGGTTTGTTTGGTCTCCAAGCTGCCTCTACCAGACATTTCCCCAGATTTCCTCCTCTTCACTATGTCATTGAAATCCTCACATTTTGAAGCCAAATTCAGGCTGGAGACTTTTACTATTGCTACTTTTATTGAACTCGGTGTTCCAAACGCACGGCTGTCATTCTTAAGCGACTTTCGGCTGCATTCTAGATTTATTTTCCCCCCCCCCGATTGCATACTTCTCAATTTCAGTCAACAAAATTCAAAGAACTGAACACAAGTGGGAGGAGAGAGAAAAAAAAATCACAATTTAACATCATCACAGATAAGATTAACACTCACTTTTACAAACTATCATCTTAACGCTTCTTTGATAAGCATGGCCTTGAATGCGTCAGGAATAAAATGATAACAAAATAAAGGAGTCTGAAAAGAAGAGATTAGATCACTTAACTTTCAGTCTCAATGTTTCCTTTTCATAGGAGATAAAGCAGGATTTGTCTTGCCATATATCTCATTACAACAGAGTCAAGGCTCCTGTTAGCTGCAGGGCTAATGTGACTGGAATAATCTAATGATATAGAACATGTTATAAGTAAAGCTTGACAGCTCTAGCTTTCTTCTCCGAGTTAACTCACTGCTTTACTTTATGGAAATGCATGTTCAAAGTTCATACTTGTGAACGTAGGAGCACATGACAGCCATGTTGGATGTGTTGACACTAATCTGGGAGAGGAGTTAACAACATAACCCGTGTGTTTTCATTAGCCATGATTGAGTTTCTTAAATAAATTATTTAAAACTGTTGTGAAGCAGATGTCAAAAGAAACATACATTTGTGGCGCTTTGTTTGAGTGGACCGATTTGAATCCACTGCTTTAACAGCAACTAAATGAAAATATTAGAGATGAATTTCGTAGATTTTGACTGAATTATCAGTGGCTTCATCCACCCTGTATCCCATCTGCTCCTCCGCACCGAGATCTCCGTGCGTCCAGACTAGCCGTTTTTAGCCTCATGCTAGCTTTCAACGCATATTAAACTGCAACAACTCGATGAATCTGTGTTTATCCACCGCAACCACGGTCAGAGCCGACCCGAACACGCCGCACAGCCTCTGTATTTTAAGGCTGCAACCAAATACTTGAGCCCAAACGAGGCTACGGTCGGGATAAGGAAGCTGGCTCGTTAGCTAACTTGCTAGGCCATCATCAAGTAGAGAGGCTCGGGCGATGGATGAACTCAAGGAAGGTCACATCCTCAACAACGTTGGGTCCAGGGGAAGAAAAACCAGCTCGGAAACTCCCTAAACACCTAGATACCACAATCCAACCCACTCTGCTGGGGTATTACAGCCAAATTAAGCAGCATTAACGAGTTTTAGGTGAGGTGTGAAAGTAGAGAAAAGCCCCATACATCTCGCACGTTAGCTTCCTTTTAGTAATAGCCAGCTAGCTCGTCAGTTACAACTTGGACCGAGTCGCGGAGGAAGCAACACGCAGAGTGAACTCATGCTTTCAGCGTGGGTCGGTGTTAAGGCCTCACCTCGTTTCGACCTGGGTGAGCTCCTTCTGCTGGCTCTTTCTTCTTCCAGCGCAGCTGTTATCTCGGGGTTGTCTTCCACTGTGTACCACACCAGCAGCTCTTCTCCTGGCCGGATAGGCTGCAACGATGTGAGATGAGCCCGGCAGCCAATCAGAGGGCGGCTTGCTGGGAGGCAGCGCTCGGGTATTTGGACTACTGTGCATCTAATCTGTCTTATAACGCTGGTGGAGCAGGGTTATTAACAGAGCTGGGCACACCACCCAAAAATTATACACTCAAGCAGGAGTAGCAGGACTTCCGCATAGATTTTACTCAAGTAAAAGTAAAACGTGTTTGTTGGAAACACTACTTATGTACCAGAGTTGGTGGGCAGAGTACCCAAAAGTTGTACTTTAAAGTAGAACTACTTAAATATATTTTTTTATTAAAGTAAAGTAAAAAGAAATTACTCAAGAGTAAAATGTATTTGGTAAAAGGTCTACTCAAGTACCGAGTAACTGATCAAATTATCAATCATTAACAATTATATTATCAGGTGGACAAAATTATAAAATTAAGTGGAAATTTTGGTATTTTTAAGGAATAAAATTGAAGTAATTCATATTAGTAACAAAAAAATAATACTAATTAACTAAACATTAGTTAATTAGTATTTTTGCCTGAATTAGCAAAATCAGGCAAAAATAATGTTTCTCCCAATCTGTTTCTTATGAAGCTTTAATAAAAACTGCCGGCATGTGTCTGTGGCTGGTGAATTTTTGGTTAAAACATGTTTGTTTTTCATTCAGTGGGTAGAGAGTCCAGAAATTTTACTCAAGTAACAGTAGCAATACTTCATAATAAAATTACTCAAGTAAAAGCAAAAAGTACAGCGTAGTAAAATACTCCTATAAGTAAATTAAAAAAAAAGTTATTCAAGAAAATGTAATTAAGTAAATGTAACTAGTGACAACCCATCTCTGGTAGTTAGACGTTCATTAGTTTCATATTGAAAGAATTTGATTTGGAAAATAAAAAAGTTCATCTGATTTTGTTATTTTGTTATTATGTCATGTTTTCATTTTGGTCCTTTAAAATCCCACAATATCCACATAACTTTATATTTTGATCTGATTGATTTTTAAATATTAAATTACGATTTGTTCAGTCCTTGAGTATCCTATTTACCAAATACCTTTTTACTCTTGAGTAATTTCTTGGATGGATATTTTTTGCCTTTACTTGAGTAAAAAAAAAAAAAAACAATCAGCCTCATAGGTGATGCATCTTGTAAAAATCTTAACTACTTTACAACCTAATTAACATTTATGCTGCTTGGAGCTGAAGCACAACATCGAGGTTTAATTTTATGAGAATTAATTTGACACTTTTTTTCTTAACCCTAACATGGGAAGGAAAATAATATCTTTAAAATTGTCTTTACGTAAAAATTCTAAAAATATAAATTTCACTGAAATTAAATTTAAAACAGTACTCAGATTAGTTTATAATATTTCTGACAAGGGTTTGAATTTATTGTTTAGAGTCAATTTCTTCTGGTCTCTGTTGCATCATCAATGTCTGATCCATTTTCTAAAGCCGAAGTGTGAATGATGGCCTCTAAAATCTGGGAGGATCCATCAGGGTGATGAAGCTTTACTGTGTCGTTAGCAGCTGACAAGATAAAGCTGTGAAAGAAAATAGGACCAAAATGTGGAGGTAATTTTTCATATCACAGCTTCAACTGAAACAAAATCAGCAGCTTTACCAACTAAATTAGACAAAGCTTTTGACATGTGAACTCGTCACATGTGGTACTGACTCCACCTGCTTCACATGTGAAGCATGAAAGTTTTTACCTGAGACTATCAGTGACTGAGGATTTACAATCACTAACAGAAAAAAAAGAGGAAATGATAGAAGAACAGGCATCAGAGGATATCAGTGGTGGCATCTAAAATTGAGCCATAGGAAGTTACAGGAGCAGCTAATATTTTTCAACCAGCTGAGACCAGAAAATTTGACTCATCTACAGAGTATCAAAAGTGCTAAACTAAACAGTCCAATTTTTGCTTATAATTATTGTTCTCCAGGTCAAATGTGACCAGGATTATTCTGTTTTACAGCACACAAGCTTTATTGCTGCTGAAAAAAAGCATTCAGTAAAGATGAATCCTTGCTACATTCTTGATGGTTATGCAGGAGGCTCCACTTCTGCTTTTCAAAGATGTACGATTGTGTGATTGCGCATTGAGATGGGGGTTGTGGTCAGCAGCATCTTATTTGGTTTTAAATGGACAGCTTATTCTGAAATGAGCTCCAAGCAGGCGGAACTGAGCCGCATTATCTCATTATCTAAGAATTATTTTGATCTTAAAACATAATAAACACAGTTTATACAGCCCATAGACCTATCCTACCCTCTTCAAGGAAGCATTATGGGTCACCTGTATTTAAAACTTAGTGTATGTAAACTTGTGGGATTGAAAAAAAGGAAAAAATATCTCTCTCATTATGCTTGTATTTAATAAATAAAAATTGTTTTGGTAATCCTAAAAAGCAACGGGAAGATTTAGACAGTGTAGCTATGTAAATAAGTTGTGGTTTAAGTTGTATTTTAGTGTGTTAATTCAGTACAAACTAAACTATGACTTCATTTAACAAGATGTCTGCTTTCCAAAAACCAACCCAGACCAACCAGTTCATCAATCTACAGCGTAGCGGGTCACATGTCCAGAGGTCGGTATTTAACTTACCCTCAAAACTTTGTAGTAAATGGCTCTGTTGATCTCCAGTGGAAACAGATTCTGCTCCTCACTGGAACGAGCCCAGTTCACGTACCGGAGCCAGTTCCCCTTCAGCGGGTCTGTGGCATCGATGCACATCCATCCCCGAGCCGGGAAATAGACCTGCAGCGCACCATCGAGACGACCGGGTCAGAACATGAGCCGCCAGGCTGCGTGACGCAACGTTTAGGGAAAAACGCTTGAAAACTGGAAGCTGAGATATTATTTATGACATTAACCACAAGTACACTGCAAAAACACAAAGTGTTTGGTCTAGTTTTTAGGACGAATATCTTAGAAGAGTTGAAATAAAATAAAACTAACTTAAAGATAACCTTTCAGAAAGATACAGAGGATTGTTTTAAGTCAATAATTCCTTAATATATATGAAAAAGTGTCGCTTTATTTATTGTTTCCCAGACTGTGACTCAGTGAAGGTTTTCAGACTGTTTTGTTTTCCATGTGAAAATAAATTATTGTGCTACACACCTCCCACATGTAAACATTACTGGTGACCTGTGACCTCTTCTTCTTCTCTCCAATAAATGGACCAAACCGTTTCCCCTTTGGGATCACTTTGGTGGCCCAAACACCTAAAAATACAAAAATAGATTATTACTAATAATAACATCTTTACAGCACTAATTCATTTTGATTTATCTGCTATTCTGTAATCTAATTTCTGTTTTTATTTTTTATTTTTAACTTAGTAAACACAGTTTAGTTGCACCAAACTAGACTAATCTTTTTAAATCGGCTTTTGCTTAAATTTGTTTGTTGTAATTTTTATATTGAAATGTGCCACATAGAGTTTTACTGACTTACCACGAAAGATGATTTAGGAGTTAATGCATGTTTATCTATCAAGTTAGGACAAATTAATGTTTTGGGTTTTTGCTACATTTCAGTTTATAGATGTGTAAACTCAATTAACAAACAATTTATTCTTTGTTCAAAGAATAATATTTACTTTTTACCCTTTTCAAGAGAGAAAAAACATAAAAGCTCCTAAAACCTGCAGGTTTTATATTTTCCATTACATTCATTCAATAAGCAATGAGCTAGCAAGGTATATACTACTTTTTCTCCTTTTTTGTATCCGTCTGCAACCTGTGCTTTTCCAACTCTTTTGCTGCACTTCTACCAAATGGAACTAAGAGAGGAACGTAAAAGATTACAATTCAGTTCCATTTATTGGCCTTTTATTTCTAAAATAAAACTTCTAAGTAGGTGTTTCGACTCTGGCCACTTTTATTTGGTAGGAGAGGGAGCAAAAATGGGTTCTGGGATAATAAAAGCATGCAGATCCTTGCACTAACTTTATATTTACTAGATATAAAAGTTAAGCTCAAAACTGTTACTGGATTACCATGATCATTTAATTTAACCACTGTGTTTATTTTGGCTGGCAGTAACGTTTACAGTTTGGAGTGACCAGACTTGAGCCTGACAGAATCTGTGGAGGGACAAAACATTAGGATGAGAAAGATTTTATTGCTGTAATGCCAATGCAGATGTTTTTTTTTTATTTGTTATTATGAAGGATTTAAATAAATAATATAAATAAATGTAAATAAATTCCAAACATAAACTTCTTATTCAAATTTAAAATACAAAGTTGCCATATTTATGAAAAATTCTGGTAAATTTTGACAAAATCTGTTTCTCATTTGATTATTTTTGACGTATTTAACATTTACAATAACAACTTGTACTGTAATGCAGCCATCAAATAGCAGCTATAGAATTGCTGATCTTAGCTATAAAAACATGCGAGAGCAGAAAAACTCACCGATGCGACTCGGATTTACAGCCGACGGTCCCAGATTCAGATACTCTGGCAAGCCGCTCCACACCTGAGCAGGAATTTCCTCCAGACTCTCCACTGACTCTCCGGAAAAAGCCATGATCCACACTAAGTGACGCAAACAGTGGAGGAAAGAAAAAAAACAACGCACTGAAAGTTACTCAAGTTATCAGAAAAACTTCAGTTTTTAAAATGTTTCGTCGTCACATCAGCTGCAACAAGAAATATGAAAAATGGGTGAATTCATCGTTTTTCTAACAAACTTGAAGTTTGATGCCACATTTATCAGACTTTCACTTTATTTTGTAAAGATCATGTTTAACATCAGGAACAAAATTCCACTAGTTTTGATCATTTACATCTAAAACTCAATATTTATGCCCGCCGCATAAAAAGAAACATTACCTTTTTCTCAGCATTGAGTAAGTTGTTCCTAAATTTAAGCATTTTAGGAAAGCCTAGAAAGATGTCATGGCTTTTTAAACTTTTTTAATATGTTATTTCACAACAAAGGCAAGACAATAAATCAATTGTGTCTTTTTCTGCTGACTTCCACACAATAACAGTATATACTCTGATAAACAAATGTTCAATGTCAATAGATAATATATCTGATAAAATATTGAATATTCAATATATAGACCATATGCTGATCTGAAATCCAGAACCGCACAGCATTTTGGGAGATGTAGGCAGAGGAAAGGCTTTAGCTTTTCAAGGTAAGATAAGTAAGATTGGTGGCTTCAACTTACTCACTCACTCTTTGGTTACCTAGCAACAACCTGCTGAGTAACTGGCACAGCAGCAGTTTAATGTTTCACCACTGTGACTCAGAACTGCTGGGAAAAAAAAGACTTTGAATTTAAACTGTTGATCAAACAGGAAATGTCACGCCACCAGTTTGTCAGTATTTCAGATATTTAAAACAAAAACTAATCAATAATTATATGAAATGATTAGATTGTTTTTCAGCCATATTGTCCAGTCCTATTCATAACATTTGAATTAAATGGGCTGCATTTTAAGGAAACACCTCAAGCACTTGTTTTCTGAAACATCATAAAATAAAATAAAAAATAAAAAGATATTCAAGAAGTGAAACTCATCCAAGTGCTTCTCTCTACTCTGGCTCCCTGTAGCTCAGAGAATATACTTTAAAATACTGCTGTTGGTTTATAAATCGCTGAACAGATACTGAAAGTACTGAATGTACCACGATACATTAAAGGTCTGCTGTTGTTGTGTCAACCTTCCAGAAAAGTCACAGTTCTGGTTCTGGAGGCCAGAACCAGAACCAAACATGGAGAAGCACCATTCAGCTTCTATGCACCACAAACCTGAAACAAACTTACAGAAAACTGCAAAACAGCCGAAACACTGAGTTCCTTTAAATCAAGAATCAGAACCAGGGTCCTAAAAAGGCTCAACAACCATAAAGAAGGCTGGTTCTGTTCTGGTTCTGTTGTGGAGACGACCAGATCCACTGGAGATGATGGTTCAAAGGAAGATTTTCACATAAAATCAAATGATTCTGGACAATCATGACCATCCGCTCCATGAAACTAGAAAAACAGAATCAGAGGCTTCTTCTAATTGGCTGTAATACAGACTGCTACAGGAGATTTTTACTACCTACATCCATCAGCTGCTACAATAAAGTTTTAATTAAATGAGCTACAACAACTTTAATTTCCCTTTGGGATCAATAAAGTACTTTTGAATTTAATTAAGTTTAAACGCCATCTGTTTAGAGTTACCTTTGGTTTCTAGTAACTATGCAAAGTGATCAATACATTTGATGTGGATTTTATTGAGGATTTTGATGATCCCATTTGACAAAATGTAATGTTTGTTGATTGTTTCATAATTATTGACTGTACAGTATGATGTTTTTATGGTGTAAAGCACTTTGAGCTGCTTTATTGCTGAAATGTGATACACAAACAAACTTAACTCAAATCTGCTTTAAACTTGTTCACAATTTTTACTGTTTGTTTTCATGATGCCGTTTGTTCACAAAGGTTCTCCAACAAACCTCAGACTTTCACAGAACAGCCGGATTTATTAAATTACATACAGGAGGTTTTAATTAGTTGCATCTGAGTAAGTAATAAAAATCATTCACGGTGACAATTATGCAGTGCTTCCTGTTGCTCTGTCACATAAAATCCAAATAACAAGAAAAAATAAGAAAAATTCAAAGTAGATGAAGAATGTCACAAAATGTTACAAAAAAATAATTTTAAAAGTGTTTTTTTTGTAAGAATGATTCAAATTTCCTCCCCATTTTCTTAATTCTTGCTCCCTCGTCTTAGATCTCCATCCAGGAACATAAATATGTTTTCTTCCTCCAAACTGGGAGGAAAGCTGATTGTTGAGGACAACAATAAGAGGTGGGCTGGGCTCTCACGCTCATCACCTTCATTAAATATGAATCCATCCCACACGGTCCCAGCGCAGACACCCTAACCAGTCTGACCTGACATAAACATCAGGAAATCCACCATGGAAACCAGCAGGAAAATGACAGCAGAGACGAACATTATTCTCTTTGTCTCCATCTGACTGGATCAGCTTCGCCTTGTTTTGTTTTTTAGCTGATTCCTGCTAATAAAATGCATCAACTTTTTATTGGCCAGCCCATTCACGTTAATTAATTCATTCATTTATTTATTTATTTTACTGAAGTTGCGATCGGACATCTTTAAACCTCCCTCCGTAGCTGAAGTTCAATCAACAAACCTTTTTTTTTTTTTGCACCGCCTCTGCGCGTACAGCGGAGTGCGCAAAGCGGATTTTCACAGCGTTTCTCTACATAAAAGTTGAATAAAAGAGGTTATTTAAAAGGTCCAGAGCAGCAGCGGCTGAAGGATGTAGTTTATTGTTACCCCTGGCTGTATGCAAGCCGTCCTCTCCCCTATTCTCTCTCCCCCCCCCCCGATCCTGCTGCTGCTGCTCCGGAGTAAGGTGGTTCGCTGAGGCTTTTTCTGCCCCCATGTTCCCTCCCGTAAGGTGGTTTTTGGGGAGCGGGGTGTAGGATACTCGGAGCCGCACTTACCTGCGTTTGTCTGGGACCTGAGGCTTGGGGTTTTAATGCTCTACCTGCTTTCCATCTGCTGAAAATGGCGGATGGAGGCTTGAGTCGGGAGGCTTTTCACTGGAGTCCGGATCGTGGTGTGGTGGAGTTGGGAGAGGCAGCCTGTCAGAGCCGATGGTGGAGCTGCGAGGCTCAGGTCAGACCCGGAAGGGCGAGAAAAGGCAGCTTTTCTAGGAGGCTGTTTTCCTCCTGCAGGTCCGGTCCACTCTGCAGCCCCACAGCCAGAAACCAGGCCAATTAAGTAGATTCATCTGTGAGCATAATGGGCCTGTAGGATGGTGCCATCTGTGCGTCCATGAATAGCCGAGACGAACTCAAGAAAAGGAGGAACAGAGATGTTTAACTTGGAAAAGCAACAGGAAATTCACCTTTCTTTGCATTTAGTTAACATTTTTAGACAAATACGGGCTGAAAATAACAAGTTATTGTCATCTCCAGGACTGGTTGATCTTAAAATTTTAATATAAAACATTAAAAAAAGAAGGTGGTAAGTAATTAAACTAAGTTTATTTTAAGGATTAGAGTTGGTCTATGAAAGCTCATTGGACTATATTCAACACAATTTAAGTTTTTAAAAAAATATTTCAACTCAGATTTTTTTCTAGCTACTATCTATAATAATATTTACTGATTTCCTTATTGAGTAACTACAGCAATTAATTTTTCTCTGCACTTCAAAAACAGAAAAATCTTACCAAGCATTTTTGTTTTTGTCTAGTTTCAAATGCAAATATGTCATTACGCTTTAAATAGGACAAAACGTGTTTCAGCAGACAGAGGAGCTTGTTTTAAGCAAATAATTCTTGAATATTGATTTTGAAAATATTGTAGATCCACTGCAAGATTATTTCACTTAAAACAAAACATTTTCTGCATGTTATAGAGAATAATCTGCCAGTGGATCTAGTACTTTTAAAAATCAAAATTCAAGAATTATTTACTTTAGCAAACTCCTCTAGCTTGATAAAGTTACTTGTAAGTTAGTTTTGACTTATTTTAAGTGTACAAAGATATTTACAAAAGAAACTAGACAAAAAAATGCTGTAAGATTTTCTGTTTTTGCAGTGCAAAGAAAAACAAATGAATGTTGTAACTCAAACTGATACGGGAGACGTCTGGTGAAGACGGATAAATGTTGTTAGACCTCAGACATAATAGCCAGAAAAATACTCCAGATGTTTTTAGATTGTTTACTTATGTATGAACCCTGAACAGGAGTATCTGGTTTATATCGACATTTTTAGATTCTGTTTCTGCTTTTGTTCTTTTCTTTGGTTTGTTATTTGTTTGTATTTCCTTTTAATTCATGTAAAGCACTTTTATTTGCCTTGTTGCTGAAAATGTGCTATATAAATTACCTTACCTGGACCTGACCTTGGTTCAGGTTCTGGACCTGACCTTGGTTCAGGTCCAGGCCCGGCGTCGTTTTGTTTGACCGTTCTCCCAGTGCATGCTGGGTTTTCTCTGGGTACTCCAGCTTCCTACAGCTCTCCAAAAACACGACTGCTGGGTTAATTGGTTTCTCCAAACTGCCCTCCGACATGAGTGTGTTCCTGTGTGTCCGTCAGCGTCACAGAGGTCAAATGTCAGCCTAACAATGACGTATCTGGACTGTGGCAGGGAGCGAATCCACTCATGCATGGGGAGAACATGGAGAAAAACCAGAGAGGGGGTTTAAATCTTTCTGCTGCAAGGAAAAATATTGTTAGTGTTATAAAGAAATGTGTGTTTAATCATTACATCTGTAATTTCTGTTTAGGGGTGTCCAAAGTGTGGACCGAGGGCCATTTGTGGCCCCCTTAATGATTTTATGTGGCCCCCGATTGCAATTCTGCAATGAGGCAAAGCTGGTTGATGTGCTTCTTTTCTCACAAAAAAACAACAAAATAAAAATAAAAAATGTTTCGGTGTTAGTGGTAGAGCAAGCTAACATTCGGGTTTCTGCATTTATCTTATTTTTGCAATAAATAAAACCACAGAAAAACAAAATAAACAACTCAAAAGAACAGTGCTGTCATATAATTTATGTTTTGGAGCTACAATCATCTATGGATCACTTTTTTTTTTTTTTTTTTTTACAAATATCTGTCAGTTTTGTTCATTTCAAACCATTTAAAATTCAATATTGAGCTGATAAAATAATAATAAAAGCTATAATATACTTTATTTTCAAAAATGCAATAAAAGTGAACATTATTTTTCCCCTCCAGCTTCATGATTGTTTCTCTGCATTTGAAACTAATTTTAATCTCCTCCGTGTTGCTTATGGACATTTCTCTGTTTCTTTCTTCATTTAGTTTTTTCCTGCTTGTCACATGAAAACCTCTTCCATCAGATCGAGATCAGCAGACTTTGGAAGATATTTCTGTGATTTACTTGCATGGTTGCAGAGTTTGTCCTTTGCAGAGTGTTATGAAATGTTTTTATTTACTAACGGTTCACCAGAAGGTATTTATTTCCTCCCAGAATGCAGCTGCTGGTTTTTCCATCCACTTATCGCTCTGAAATATGTACTTCATTTAATTTTTGCTGCTGGTTTTATCTAGAGTCAGATCCGGCTGCGGATGAGAAATATAACAGAATATCTTTCATCTGTTCAGTGGATAAAGATTCTCACTCGATCTGCCTCACTAATTTATGAGGCAGCTAAAGCAAAAATCAACACTTTAAGGTAAATTTATTATTTGTTTGCATTGCTCCATAATTCCTTTAAGACTTTAGCTTTTGTTTTAATCCTTTAAAGTGTTTTTAGATTTTGTTTTTGTCCTTTTACCTTACAATTACAAGTTACTATTAAAAAAAACCTTTAGAACCAATAAATATTTCAACAGAACCTCAAAAAACATTAAAATTAAGGAACAGATGAAGAACAAAGTCACTGACGTCTATCTGATTGGAAAAGTTAACAAAGCCATTTTAAAAGGACGGTGTTTAGTATTTTCCAAAATATGTTTGACTTTGCAGTTTACCGCCTTCAAATTGGGTCTCTGTCTCTTTAAGAAGCTCCTGCTCTTTCTGAAACGCCATCAGGAAGTCATCACAACAATGTTCCTCCATTAAGCTTTCAGCATCATCTTTAGGAGCTTTTCACTGAGAACTAGTTTGTATTAAAAGCTCAAAGATGTGCAGTTCCACTAGGTGTTTGCTAATTGCTGCTGCTAGTCTGGAGGAGCTCAGTCACCATTTTTATTTTTCATATTTTTTGTAGTTCAAGTTCAAAGATGCTGAAACTACAAGTGGATATGTAGTTAATTCAAATCAATAATCATATCTCTCCTGACAGACACATGATCAATACCAATAGATAAAATAGTTAGAAGGTTTGATAAGGTCACTGAACTCTAATCCAGAACCGCACAGCATTCTGGGAGATGTAGGCAAGAGGAAAGACTTTAGCTGCTTAATCAGCTAAGCGAAGATGGTGGAATCAACTAACTCACTCACTCACTCCCTCTTTCGTTACCTAGCAACGCACTCACTCTTTGGTCACCTAGCAACAATCTGTTGGGTAACTGGCGCAGCAGAAGTTTAAGGTTTCATCGCTGTGCCTCATAACTGCTTAACAAACAACAACAAAAACAAGGCTGTGGAGTGAAAACTGGATAAAACAGAAAGGTTTGGTTGAATTTCGGATATTTAAAACAACAAAAAGATTAATAATTATCAATATCGACTGATATGAAACCCTTTGTCGTGTTTTTCAGCCATATTGTCGAGCCCTGTTGAATTGACTCATGCAGTCCCACCCGGCATGGAGGAAGGTAAAACACACATCCAGCACACAGGGATACAACAAGCATGACTTTTTAAAAGCACACTGTTCCTGGTGGAAAAACCCTCTAATGGGGATAATTTAAAGCAATTTTCCAAAGAAGAGTTGGGTCAGCATTCCTCCACAGTGATGCGAAAGGCTCATTACGAGTTATCGCAATGGCGGAACAACCAGTTATTTAGGGAGCAATTAGTTCTTCCTCATAGAGCCAAGATGAACTGAAGCTGGTGGAGAGGCTGCAGTCAAAATGAGAACGATCCGCAGATCAACTAAAGGTTGTCTGAGCTCTGCGTGGAAATATAAAGAATGACTCAAGACTTTTGCACATGACTGAGTACAGAGAATTTAATAAATCACTGCCGACTCGTTACCTTTACATTAGTTCAAGTAAAAGCTCATTTTTCCTGACTAAACGTCTTAGTCGTCATTGTAGCTTTTCCCATATAATAATAATTTTTTGCGTCACATTGCAGCTTTTATATTTAAAAACACGCATGTTGTGTTTGTGGCCACTAGAGGCCGCTGTGCGACCACAAACTGTCAGCTGCAGCACTGAAATGAGAAGCAAACCACTGAATTATTGTTCCTCCTGCAAAGGATTTAACATTTTCTGCTCTTAATGATTATGAGAGGACTGTTGCTACACATATTTTATATTTTGACCTGATGTAGTTGTGGTTTTTGGTGACAGGTTGTCCAGACATCACCTTTCTAACAGGTGAGAAAAGGAGGAAGTTACATAAAGCGTCTGGTTCTGAATTTTCAAGGTCTATATTTAGAAGTGAATTAACTTTCTGGAGGAGTATGTCCAATTTAAGTGATTTTTTTATGTGGTAGATTAAAGTCAGAATTATGACAAAAGAACCTGAATTATAAGAAAAATAACAGATTATCTGATTAAAGACAGAATTCCAATAAAAAAATAGATTTCAGAAATTAAAGGCGGAGTTCTGAGAGAAAATCTAGATTGCAAGAAAATTGTTAAATTCTAAGAAAAAACTCCTCTGAGAATAAAGGCAGAATACTGAGGAGAAAAAATATGAATAGTAAGAAAAAATATACATTTTCTGATTACCGGTAGTCAAAATTCCAAGAAAAAATAAATAACTTCTGAGATTAAAGTCAGAAGTCTGAGGAAATTTGTTTGAATACTTCTGAGTTTTATGCAGAATTCTGAGAGGAAAAAACTATATATATATATATATATATATATATATATATATATATATATATTTATTGAGAATAATGAGAAATTACACACACATATATATATATACACACACAAGTCAGGATTATGTCTCTTTTTCTAGTCGCCTTCTGAATCTCATCTGAGCTTTACAGAAGACTTTCTTCTTCTTGAGACTTTATTAATGAACTTTATAAAACCTAGTAAGGCTGTTGGAGCTGCTGATGCTGTAAGTCGGGTTTTGCCGCCTCATGTTCAGTAAAAGCAGATGGATGCAGGTCGCTGCCGTTTTGTGTTCCTCGTCATGTAAACTCGTCTCCTGAGTGCAGATGCTGTCAGAGTGATTGATCTGCTGCTGAAGAACTCGACATGTAAAATGAAACGTCTGGCTGCTCACGCAGAGCGACACTTTGCACTTTATCTGGTTTCACGACGCACTCGACGTTCCTGAAAAACATTTCAAGACTTTATAATCACATCACTGAGCTGCAATTAAATCATTTCAACATTTTTTTAATTATTAATTTTGTTTGTATTAATTATGTCTGCAGTCAGGCTGAGATAATTATTGCCAACAAATGCACAGAATATTTTTTTTTTTTTAAGAAATGATGACAAGGATGTTTTTCTGCATAACCTACATAAAAGAAAAAGCATGAAACAATTTCCATAATAAAAGGTTTGGAAAGTGGAAATTTTGCAAATTAATAACCGTAAGTATTAAAATGTGTTTGAATTATATATAATGAGGGATTTGTGTCGTGGCAAAATGTCATTTTCATTTTTATCTAAGTGCTTTATGTGATTAGGAACATTGTAGATATATAGAAAAACGAGGAGCAAATTTCTGC
The DNA here is from genome assembly GCF_001444195.1 of Xiphophorus couchianus. Taxonomy (NCBI): domain Eukaryota; kingdom Metazoa; phylum Chordata; class Actinopteri; order Cyprinodontiformes; family Poeciliidae; genus Xiphophorus; species Xiphophorus couchianus. The sequence goes on along the minus strand of NC_040247.1, from coordinate 12,919,999 downwards.
CAAAAAACTCAGAAATTTTTAGATTAATCTCAAATTTTCTTGAAAAAACTTGAGTTTCTGAGTTTGAAAAGTAAAAAAAAAAGAGGAAAATGCTAGAAAAATATCCAAAATTTAGATTTTTTTTCCTCTAAAATTTTCTAGAAATAATTTCTGAATCTGAAAAGCTGAAAATTTGCTAGAACTAATTCAGAAATTTTCTTGAAAAAAAATTGGAAATGTATTGATTTGAAAAGTTTAAAAATTGCTAGGAAACTCAAAAACCTTTAGATTAAGTTTAGAAAGCTTCCCATTTTTTTGAGTTTAAGTAATAAACATTTGAAATTTCTGAGATGCATCTAAAATTTTTGACTTTTCAAACTCAGAAATTTCCAAGTTTTTTCTAGAAATTTCTTTAAGTAAATTTCAAAATTTCTTTTTTTTCTTGAAAACCTTTGATTTCTGGTACTCAGAAATGTCCTTGTTTTATTAAGAAAATTTCAGATTATTTTTCAGAAATGTGCTCTCTTTTTCTACCTATGGCGGCCCCAAGACATAGTCAGATACATGCACGCTAGCGCCCCCTGCAGTCAGAGAATATGATGGAGCTGCTGTAACAGAAGACAGAAAACTAACAACGTCTTATGATCCTCCAAGCTTCCCAGTTTTTTTTTGTTGTGAGTTTACGCGACAGACCGACACCAGGTTATCTGTAAAGGAGAAAGAGAGAATTCACGTTTAATAAAAATTCATCCCCGATGTCCGACTTCCTACCAGGAGCTTAAAACAAGGTCAGTTTCCAGAATAAATGCTGCGTTTTAAATTATGCGCAGCTCAAAATCACCTGAAGCAGCATCAGCCTGTTGACTCACCGCCTGCCTGTTGTGCAACAGCAGAGACGATTCTTCCTTATTTTATAAATATATTAGTTTTTTTAAAGAGATATTTCTGAATGCAGTCGAAAAGGTTTCACTTTTATTAAGTGATTATGTATCATTATAGAAAATAAATAAATGCACCTAAAGTATGAAATTATTTTAAAATTTGAATTGTACAATGGAAAATACTGTCAACTTCCACATGTTTACATTTGCACCGTTATCAATAATCTGCTTTTATATTTTATTCACATTATTTATTATATAAAACTTATACATGTTTATATTTGTAAGGATGTTTTACATTTCATACTTTTTAAAAAATCTTTTCAGTGGCATTCTTGCGAAAAGGACAAACATTGAAGAGTTTGTCCACTTTCTCCTTTAATTTGCGTCAAGGAGTTTTGGTTTGTTCATCTGTTAAAGTCTTTATTCTGCAGTAAACACCAGGGCATAGTTAGCAGAATATCAAAACATTCAATATTCTAATTTTATAAGAAATGTTACTGCAGGCTGTTGATTGATCTAAGTCAGAATCATGAAATTGAGCTAAAATATTAAAATTAATCAGTATGTAATAACCTTCTGAACTAAAAGAAACCACCTTCCTAGTGAGTATTAAAATAATTACAATTAAAATTCACTTTTATTGGATGTAAAACTAAAAATCTACACCTCGGATTATGGATATATTCTCCATTCAGCCACTTTTAAATGTTCAATGCATTTGAATACCTGGAAGAAAAAAAACAAGCTCAAATATCACATTATTCCACAGTGGAGTTACCATATTTTATTTCTTTAAGTGCCATTCATGCATATTGGGGGAAGGGGAGGATGGGTCGGGTCGGGCGTTGGTATCGACAATTTTCTAATAACACTTGAGTTATTTTACAGCACTAAACAAATACAAAGAGTAGCTGTGTCACCTCATCGGACAACAAAAGTAATAAACCGTGCAGTAAACAAACAAACAGGGAGACAAAAAAAAAAACAAAAGGAAAAGAAATGACAAAGACGAAATAAAAACAAAAACTACAAAATAAAAACACAAACCAAATATATACTTTCAACACTGAAAACACTGAATGTAGAACCATAAGTACAGGTAAAAGGTAGTGTCACACAAAAAGCCAACGCGTTTTCATCACATATATACAATATAGATATATACATACTGTCACCCTCTGATAGGACAATAACAAAATATTCTTTTCCCGCCTCTCTCTTATGAATCCCCCCCCCAGGAGAAAACAGGGGATGATTGAAAAGACACATTCTGTACAAGCACAACAACACACCAGCACTGAATAAAACAGGCCCCAATCAGCAGTAGATGTTGGCAGTTCTCTCCAATGTTGTAACAAGGTTTATTATTTTTTTATTGTTTTTTTCTCCCCAATAATAATAATAATAACAATAATAATAATAATAATCTCTCTGGCAGGTACATGTCCAGCTGTATTTAAAAAAACAAAACAGGAAGATGAAAAGTAAAAACTTCCACAAGAACGCACACAAACGGACAAAATGTAAAAACTGGGATCCAGTCGTTTCTTCACCTTTTCCCTTTTTTTGTTTTTTCTTTCCCCTTTCATCCAATCGTCTCCCGTCAGCGGGTGAGTTCGTGCAAAAGTCCGTTTCCTCAGTCTTCGCCCGGAAGAGCTGAAAGGCGTCGCCGTGACCCCGTGCCGACCTCCCAGAAGATTCGCGACTCGGTTCCGAGAAATTAGTTTGATAGAAACACAAAACATGAGCGAGAGAGGAGCAGAGGCGAACACACGAGACTGGCAGGTTAAAAACAGAGAGAATGCGTTAAGAAATGGCAGTTTTATAAGCTTAAATCAGAGAACTTTGATTTTCTTCTGCACAGTGCAGCTTCTGGGTGTTCAAGATCTACGATCCACAGTATAAACCAGGCAAAAAAAAGAAAAATCTACATAATTTGGTTCTGTAATGTTCAACTGAACTAAAACAATAAAATAAACTGTTCGATCTCAAAGTGCCTCATTTTCTCAACATATTGTGATATTTTAAAAATGAGAAAAATCAATGATTGTCATTTTAATACGAAGTCAAACAGCACAGCAACAGCAGGAGGCAAAACCCCGTTAAATAAAATAAAACAAACTAGTTCAGGTTAACGTGATCTGATGTTTGGTTAGAATAAAGACTGGAAACAAACCGAGGGTAAAAATATTGTGCTTAAGCTCCAGACATTAAAACAATTTAATGGATTTAAAAGCTAAATAAATTTAGGTTTAGTGACAAATTAATTTACTGAGAGGAAACCAGGAGACGCACCGATCAACCAGCCAGAGATCGATACCGATCGACTTTATCAAAATATTAAATATTCGGTTTGTACCTGCACTTTTTAGATTAATATTAATCATAAACAAATTCATGCATAAATCAGGGTTCGTACATTTTACCAAACTAAAAATTCACTTTTCAAATGTTTTAAAATTTTCCTGGACATAAAATACAAATAAACTAAAAAAGGTTCAATCCTCTGCTATGTGATATAATTTATTACTGCTGTTAATTAAGTTTTGTGGTAGCATTTGATATTCTGCAGCTAAAATATTGCAAAATGTTAAAATAAATTATGAAATTTTAACTGATCTAAAAATAAGAAAAGTTGGATCTGATTTAAATTCAGACTGTGAGGAAAAAAATTGTTTTTATTAGGTATCTGGTTTCAGCTGTAAATAATGCTTTCCAAATTTAGGTTTTCAGCTAAACGTTAGATTGGACTTTATTACAAAACTACGCAGTTTGAATATCAAGAACTTTTAAGGACTTTAGATACAAACCAAACTAACTCTCATAAATGCAAATGATCGATTTATTTTCTGTAGGATTCAAACACAGGAACCCGCAGGCAGGTCTGTCACAATAAATCAATTAATCGCATAATCAATTAAAAAAAAAATCAATAACTTGTATTTGCATGATTTGTTCTTTCTCACACTGGACGATAAAAGTCTTCAGTCTGGTGTTTTGGTCTCAGCTGAAGCTTTTTATGAAGCACAGTTTTGTTTAGACTAAACTAAACTTTTGTTTTGTTTAATTTATAAATCATTTAATTTGTTGTTTTGTTTATTTATAATCAATTACAAATTTATTGATGGAATTTGACTTAATGTCGTGTTTTGATTGTTGATTCTATGTTGCTTTGTGTTTCTGTGTTTGTAATGATGTAAAGCACTTTGAAATGCCTTGCTGCTGAAAATGTGCTATATAAATACAATTTGACTTGATTTACAATGTTTTCCATTTCCAGTGTAAAATATTTATTAGAATTTAAAGTTTATTGATCTTTGAAAATCTGTTATTTCATTATTATTATTATGACATTATACTAATTGAAAATGGTCTCAAAACAATATTATCGTTTATTACAATAACTTCTGGGACAATTTATCGTCCAGTAAAATTTTTAATTGTGACAACCTGCAGGTAATGTTTTCTACTCTATGTGCTCTAGTTCTTTAACATGATTAAAATCAGAATCTGTCAGGAAAAGTCTGCTCAGTGCAGGTTGAGGTAAACGTTTGCATGTGCTATTTATTAAAATCCGATATGAAAATAATCCCCTTCACTTTGTAAAATTTGATTTATCACCAAACATGAACCAGGTTTGTTTTATTTATTTATTCTCAGTCCTTTAAACCGAGAATAAACCTAATCAGATTAAATCTTGCAGGTTTATTTAGAGTAGGGGCGCACCGATTGCAGTTTTTAGGCCGATCGTAGATTGCCGATCTTTAAAAAGCCTGAACTGCCGATACCGATTTATTTTGTATGAAATGTTGCTGAATAGAGGAAGAAAGTGGAAGAGTTGGTTGGTAAGTACTGTGGAATCGGCTCTGATAAATTGGTGCACCTCTAATCTGGACAACAGTTTTCAGTCTTTATGCTAAACCGATTTGTTAATTTCTCAACTCCCAGATTAAAAAGCCTGAATATAATCCCAGAAACATCATGCTACTCCTTCAAACAGAGACACAGTGTTGCAGCTGGAGAGCACCAGAACGGTAAAACCCGATGCAGTGCAGGAAAGCGGCCAATCAGAGCGGCCGCTGCAGGACGGCAGCGAGTCGCGGGATAAAACGGGATCGGCTTTGCATCTGGAAGCCAAGTAAACAAAAGGTACTCATGTGCAAAGGGCTCATCCTCCTCTAACCATAGTGTCTCTTTAGGCCAGCAGCGGTCTGACCGCGGAGCCGGTTCTGGAGAACCTTCGGGTCGCTCCACTGCTCTGTGCTTGAGAAAACCTCCTGGGTCTGCCTGCGTGAGCCGCCTGCGCCTCCTTCACCGTGTGCTTCATGCTCACACAGAGCCGAGGTGAGTGCAGCCAACAATCGGAGCCCTAAAATTACAATATATAAAAAAACAACAACAACAACAAACTCCCACAAACGCCTCATCTGTTCCACCGACATGTGAATTTTATCCTGTCCTGATCACATCAGACTCTGCAGGGAGCATCAAAATGTCTCTAATGTTCACAAACAGATACTTTACTATTGATCATTTGGGCTGATTATTTCAATAATCAATTGTTCTATTGAACAAATCTGAAAAAAAAATGGCCATATTCTGCAGATCTTTGACCTAAGCATAAAAAGATGCAAATAAAGAATGCAATTCCTTTTTTAAATTAGAATATATTAAATTTTTATTGCTTAAAAAGCAATAATAGCATCATTAACGAATCATTTGTATCAAAGGATGAATCTGAAGTTTAATATTTTTAATGAGAGCATGTGAAAAGCTCAGCCCTTTCCCTCAACATCTGCTGACTATTTCTGGATGAACCGCTTAATAATTGGTGCTTAATCTGAGTTTTTACATAATTTGAACCAGATTAAGCTAAATCTACCACTTATGGAGACTATATTTACAGAAAATAATATTTTTTTATCTTAAATGCAAAATGTGTGTATTTTTAACACAGTTTTGGCTTAATTACTGCTTTGCCGTCTGTATACTCGAGTTAATGATCAATCGATTACTAACAATCGATTACTAAATTAGTTAATTATTTCAATAATTGAGTCATGATTAATCAGGTAGTGCCCTATTGATCATTAAATAAAATCTCACTGAAGTATGTTTTCCCTGAATGAAACGTTAGTTTAATCATTTTTTCTCTCTTTATGTTTTCTTGCAGATGTTGGTCTAGTATTAATATATTTATTATTTGGGATCTGAGGTGAAGTTTCAGACGTTTCTGTGGCTGAATAACAGATTTTAATGGAGGTTCAGACTGATCTTTATTATTAATCTACTTATGTATTAAATTTCTTAATCTGTGACCTGAGTCCATATTTCCTACCACAAACAAGTAGAAATGGTATGACAGTAAAAAAATTCTTGAATCTTCATCCAAATAAAACCTAACTCAGACGAATCATAATTCTTACAGATTATCTAATGGTTTTTGAGTGGTAGCATCTTATTTAGTGAACAATAGAGACTAAAACAGTTTGAGTTTTGTTGAATTTCTAAAGGTGCTACAGTTTCTCTTACGAATCTAAACAACTCTAAACTTCACAAGATGCAGATTCAATTTAAAGATCTGTTTTCACACTCCTGGTTTTATCTTCTCGATATCAAAATTCATTCATCTTTAAGTGTTTAAGAGCGAACGATGAGAGTCTCTGTTCTCCCATGACACACAGAGAGCCGGACACAGCACCCTGTGGGATCCCTCTCCGGCTCAACTCCTGGTTTTAAAACAAATAAAATAAAATCAAACCAGTGGGGATAAAAACAAACAAAACAAAACAAAACAAAACACCCTGTTCAGATTTTAAACATTTGTAAACCTGTTTTCCCCAGAAGCGACCAACGAGCACCATCACGTTACTCACAGAGACAGACGGCCTGTGTTTTCTTAAAAAAAATAAAAACAAAGAAACATGAATGAAATGTGTTTATGAAGTAAAATATCATAAACACAAAAAAATAAACAGAGGGGAGAGAAAGTTGGAGAGAGAGAACTTCATCTTAGAGGCAGCTGAGGCCTATGTCGACACGAGAAGAATTACAAGCTGAACACGTCGCTCAAATCACATGACAGTTAAGGAGCAGAGGGGTCAGGGGGCGGGTGGGGGGGTGTGGCAGGAAGAGGATGTTCTGGGTAAGAGGAGGGGGCTGGCTGAGGAGGTTCACTGTTACTGAGCTCCACTCGTCTCCAGACGAGAACAGGTCTGACTAAACATGATTGTCTTCAAAGTAACATTTTCTGGTTATGGTTCGCCGTGTGGACAATTGTCAGGACTCTGAAGTCTGTGGGGTTTTTCACCGTGTCAAACGTTCCTCTGCATCACACAACCTGCGGCCTCGTCGGCTCAGCCTGGCCTCCTCCGGGTTTCGCCCCCCCTCCTCCTCCATCGGCTTGGACTTGCTTTAACGGGGAAGTGGAGCGTCTAGACGATGGAGTCCCAGTCGAAATCGTCCTGGATGTCGTCGGCTTGCATGCGATGCATCTGGAAGGTCCTGGAAGGTATCATGTGCTGCTGGTTCATCTGTGCATGGTGTCCTGAAGGAAACAAGCATCAAACATGGCAGATTGTTGTTGTTTCACTTTAAGAAGCCAAAGTTTTTGAGTTATTTTGAAGTTTTTGAACGACAGTTCTCCAGGGTTTTGATATTTTCTTTGGACTATTTGACTGTTCTTCACTCATTTTCAATAGAGGGATTATCAGTGGACGTCACTCTACTGCGCATGTTGCCTTCAGAACAGGCAAGAATACATTATTATAATTTAAACTATTTACAATTAGGCTTATAAAGTTATTTACAACTAGCAACCAGTGCAGATCACCTCTTTGTCTGGTGAAACTCCCGTATGCAGCCTTGAGGTGTCTGCAGTTGTCAAAGGTTTTATTTTTATCCTCTCTGTACTTCACACTGCAGCCGGTTCAATCTGCTGCATTTTTAATTTCTGAGTTTATCACCTGCCTTGATGGATGCAGCTACATCTTCACTTCTCTCTAATTGTGACCAAACTAGGAAGAAATTATTTTATTTGTCCTCTAGTTCAGTTGAATAGATTCCTCATCGGTTAATGTGTGACGTATTTGCGTGATGACATGTTGCACATGCTCTGCATTTTGCTTAAGAAAATGTCCAAGATGGCGTCGCAGCAGAAGCAGCATGTTTAGATCTTTAATCACAATAAAAGGAGAAATTCATCCAACATCCTCAAACGGTTGACCACACAGCATGGAACTGATTTGTACAAATGTAAAGTGTTGATATGTTGCTTAGCAACATGTGGTGACTCTGGAGGGGGGCGGAGCTTTGAGCGCAGCATCTCCAAGGAAACGTTAAACTACTTATTGTATTAATGTTATGAATAATCTCCATCTCATTAATATTTGCAGTCATATTAAATAAATTAGAATATATTTTCCGATGAGGCTAATTTATTATGTTAAAAGCATAAAAACTGTTGATGTTAAAAATGTTTATTTGACAGAGGGATTCTTATTGCTTAAGTTAGTTTTAATTTAGTTTGAATCAAATATAACATGGTGCATATCTTGAATTAAAGAGTCTATTTCCTAACTCAATGAGAATTGATAAGGAATAAAATCTACAATCTGATTAATCGACTCAGCCTTAGAGTGGAGGTTCAGCTCTCTCAATTTTATCAGTAAACATTTTGTGTTTGCAGATCTTTTTGAAATTATGAATGGTTTTGGTTTGTGAAAAACCCTAAATCCAAACGCCACATTGAGGTCTGACATTATTAAAAAGTGGAAAAGGTTTAAGCGGTATGAAGAGGGAATGATTTCTCAGAGCAGCGTATCTGGGGTATTTATGGGGTGAAAACGCTACCTGTCATTGTGGGTCCCGTGTTGCTCATGGGGGGCATGTGGGGGTATCCGGGGGGACCCATCATGGGGGGCATACTCTGTCTTGTGTCCATGTAGAGGTTTCCTGATGATTAAATTAAAAACAATCAGAAGCATTCTCTGATATTCAGCAATACTGAATCTATAACATCGTATATTAACAAAACAAAACAATGTCAACATAAAACAGTACGTATAGTTCACTGTTCACTTTAGGCTCTGTCATTTTCTCCTACTACTCTCCATTTTAACATCATTTGGTGGTATTAATGTGCTGTTTATTTTTCTTTTTCTTTAAAAAGTAGAACCGGATCAGTGATTCTACATGTAGTCTCTTTCTTTCTTACTACCAATATAAATGCGACCCATTTGTCCTGTAAAGTGCCTTGCGATGACGTTTGTGATTATTTCACGTTATTTAATTCATCTACACAACCCATTCTTAGCACAGACACTCCAAATAAATCACTTTTTAAAACATAAACAACTTTAAGTTTCTGCAGGCGTACGGACCTGTGTTGAGGTGCTGGCCGGGTTTGTTGGTGTGCATGGCGCCGTGACACACAGGACTCTGTACCGCCCCCTGCTGCTGAATGACACCGGTACGAGCAAAGAACTGGTTGATGGACGAGCAGAGGTCCGCAATCTGAGTGGGTTCAAGGCACCAATTGTTCAGCTCAGCCTGTCTCATGCTTTCTCTTAAACCTTTGGAGACAAATGCAACATTTTTGGAAATGAATGAAAACTGGAACAGTTGGCTTTCCAAAGAATGTAACGTAGCAAACGGACAACATGTCTGCAGCATATATTCATCATATCAGCAACCTTCAGTGGGTGATATTTAAAAAACATCCTACCTTGCATTCCTTGACTCTTAATTGGATAAACTGACCTGCTGAGCTGGGTGTTTTGGTAATTAAAGTTGAAGGCGGTGTTATTTAATTGAAGAGCTCAGTTTAATTAAAGTTGTAATCAACTCTGGAGTGCCGACACATCAGCACTCAATCAAAGGCTGGAGCAGAGCTGTACATCCAGCCTCTGCTTTTAACATCAGAGGAAATTAATCTGGAGTCCAGATCACTCTCAGGTGAGTCTCGCTGTGTGGATTCATCACTGATTTATTTCTAATGTTTGTTTTGACTTGAAGCAAACAAAAATAAAAATTCATATGATACAGGACTTAGCTGGATTATTAATGTAGAAATGTTATGTAGACACAATCACCCAGAGCTGAACTCAAAGTGAAGCATTACGGAGAGGAAGATATGATGAAGATGACCTAAAGGTCGCTATGAAAGCCTCCTGATCACCTCCGTGCCACGCCGCATTGATGCAGTAAGTCAAGCTGAATGTTGCTCATGTTGGAGCAGATCTGCTACGTTTGTTCTGATTTGATCCTAATTTTATCCTGTTTTCATAACTTTTCTGTCTGTTCATCAGTTATTTCTTGTGTAAATGTTTTCATTTGTTCATTTTTTTTTTTTTTTGCTTTGTTTGGCTTTTTCTGCTTGCTTGTCTTAGGACAAAGAATGAATTTAGCTATTGTGCTAATTCCTGCATATCTACTCTGCCATGAATTGTGGCAGAGTATATTTTAAAAAAATTAAATCTTTTGTTCATTTTTTTGGCCAAGACATTGCTGTTTTTTATTGTCCCCCAAAAAAAGTTTTTTTGGGACAATTATTCCCTGTAATTTTACTTTTGAACAGTTGTTATGCCATGGCAATAAAATAATTTCTGTTATTTCTTTAAACAACTCGGAGCAACTGATTAGCATCTCAAAGCTCAAATGAGCTCGACTCCATGGCTCTGTTTTCAAACCATACAGCCAGACAGATTTACAGAGGAACAGCAAAAGCAAATGAGGTGGATTAGCAGTCTTTGCCTAGAGCTGATGATATATGCTGATAATTCTGTCACTGGATGTGGAGGTGTTAGCATTCTATGTCATCATGAGACATACAGCAACTGTCTTCAGTCAGAGGTATCGTCAGATAAGTTCAAGACTGACTGCTTCTGGAGAGTGTTTGAAGATACTTCGATGATATGACTGAATGAAAAGGTCTCGACCAAGTAATGGCTGCTTTTTCAGAAAGCTGACATGTCTGTATTAAAATAACTTGTTTTTTGTTTTTCCTCCTGTAATTTTCTGATAAGGTGAATTTTGGGTTGTCATTAGTTGTAAAAAACAAAATAAACCATTAAAAACTATTGAGCTGGGTTTCGAACTATAAAAAGTTTCACTTTTTAAATCAAATTAGTTGGAAACTGAGTAATTCTTTATCCTAATCCTTTTCAAATTAATGGAATTACAAACAAAAACTATGTTTATACTATTCAGATTTTTTGAAACTGGATGACAAAAGTCTTCAGTTTGGTGTTTTGGTCTCAACTAGCTCTTTTTTAAGGAGAATTCTGTTTACAGAGACTTCATAATTAATTTTTTGTTGTTTCTCTTGTTTTTTTAATTTATTTTGATTATGTAAAATGTTTTCCAGTTCCAAAGTTTATCAATTTGACAATGTGTTCTTGCATCATTATGGCATTATCATTATATTACTTCAAAACTGTCTCAAAACAACAACATTATCGTTTATCCCAACAACTTATGGCACGATTTAACGGCCAGCAAAATTGGCTGTAGTGACAGTCCTATTATGAATAATAAAATCCTGAGTGCAGGTTGGAATATAAACTAATGGTGCAGGGTTTATTAGTGCAACAGACCTTGGAAAGGAGAAAGGTCGACATCAGCCCAGTTGTAGCTGCTGGCGATACGACAGCTTTCTTTCAGGGCATCCAGATTCGGGTACCACTCAGACCGTAAACCTGCAACACAAACACAGAACATCATATCTGTAACTCTAAGAAGAGCATAAAATTAAGAAGTCATAAAATCAAATTTAATTCTGGAGGAATTACGGGTTTGCTGGCACCAAGCTGCTGAATAACAACTGTTTTTTATTTTATTTTATTTTAACAGACTGTAAGGCCACATTATGCATTTTCACTGCAGTCACGTTTTTGCATTTGTGCTTGCGGTAATCTGGAGCCAAACGAAAGAGGAGACATCAACTAATCTGACGGTCGAACAGTTCCTGGAAGTGGCCACTAGGAGGAGCCAGTGTCTCTATAAATCATGCTGAAGTCAGGGCTTCAGCATGGCTTTGTTCTCCGCACCAAAGGTAATAAATTAAAAGATAATTTACTGTTTAAGAAATTAAATTGTTTTCTTTGAGCTCTCTGGCGAAACAGGGAGGATCACCTCCAAACACGATCATGATTGCACCTGAGCGCCTTCATCCATCCATGTGATGAATTCAAACAAAGGGAAAACAAAAGCAGACGCCGGTCCAGCAGAAAGAGACGGAGGGTCTCACCTGTGTTGCAGGCCATCTGTTGCGGGTGGGAGAGGCTCTGGTGCTGCTGTCCGTGTTGGGAGGGGTGCTGGTTGTGCTGGTTGTGCTGCGTGTGCGCCGTGTGCTGCTGCTGCGGGTGCTGGCCGTGGGTCGGGTGCTGGCCGTGCTGGGAGTGCGTGGCGTGCTGCGGGTGCTGGCCGTGTTGGTTGTGCTGCGAGAGGTGTTGGGCGTGGGGCGATCCGTGGCCGGGGTGGGCCTGGGCCGGGTGGGACAGGGGAACCTGGCCGCTGTTGGCGGGGTGGTTGTTGTGGTGGTTGTTGGGCTGGTTGTTTGACAGGCTGTTCTGAGTGTTGATGGTGCCACTGGGGGAGTGCTGATAGGAGCAGGAGGTGTGGGTCTGCTGGGAGTTATCCGACGGCATGCCCATCAGACCTGAAACACAGACCACACACACACACACACACAAACTCTGAGGACATGCAAACAATCAGAGACTTAGGCAACCTCGCAGTGTATGGCACTACCGTCGAGACGTTACCACCACAAACCTCAATGTACTTTACTGGAATTTAAAACAATAGACCAATATAAAGTAGAGAATCAAGTGAAAGTGGATAAAAATAAATCTAAAAATAATCAGAGGGATTTTGTTTTAGTGCTGGGTGATATTGCTGAAAAACAAACTACGACAAAAGCCAGGGGCTCTTTGGACCTTCACCAATGGCTCTTAATAACTTTGGCTGAAGATGATAAATAAAACCAACTGACACTTTTAAATACAGACATAAAAACAGCTTAAACGTTTAGCAGTTTTTTCTTTGAAAATTTTAATTGAATTTCCACAACAGAAAGACATTAACATGATAAATTCTTATATCTAATTATCCTGTCATTAGGTTGAAAACAATGTGCTTTTCTTTTGCCAATGAAAGAGTTACATCCATCTCTTTTGGCTAAAAATGTTTCTTTTTCTGTGTATTAAAACCTAAAAATAGAAATAAAATGGTGGTTCTATAAAAATAAATTTCCCATAGTGGAAAGAATATTTGACATATTTTTAACTAAAAATTTAAAAATGTCTAATCAAAAGGTCATGTAACACTTGTGGCTCTAAATGAGTTTTATTTACCTGGACTGGGGGCAAAAATGGGTCTTTAAATATGGTAAAAGCTGCAAACCCCTGATATAACTGTTTCATATAAGTCAATATCAATAATTATTGATTAGCCTTTTTTGTTTAAATATATAAAATGCTGCCAAACTAGAGACCTGACCTTTCCTGTTTTATCCACATGTTCCTCTAGAGAAGTTGTACTAACTCCACACAATTGTTTATTTTATTTTTAAGCAGTTATAAGGCACCAAACAGCCAAACCAGTTACTCAACAGGTTGCTAGGTAACCAAAGAGTGACTGAGTTGCTAGGTAACCAAAGAGTGACTGAGTGAGTTGATTCCACTAATCTTCCTTATCTTGCTGTTAGGTTAGTTGGGTGGCTAAAGCCTGTCCTCTGCCTACACCTCCCAGAATGCTGTGCGGTTCTGGATCAGAGTTCAGTTTAATTATTCAACATTTTATCGGATCACGTGTCTATGGCAAGATATATATAGATATATACTGTATATAGCTATTGATTTATTGTCCAGCCTTATTTTGTTTACATTTGTCGTCTGTTCCCTGTACTCTGACGCCTCTAAACAAAATCCAGTGTTACCACTGCCTCCAGAGATTTGAAATAAATTAATTAAGTTTATTTCAAAGTGAAGGGCCAGTAGGGGGCGCTAGGGGGCCTCAGAAAGTTGGAGGTAAAATAAAAAATGCAAAAATAAGTCAATATATTTTTAATTAGAATTTTTTCACCATATAAATTAATGTTTTTTAATTAGTATTATAAAGTAAGAACACCAAATATCAGTCCGTAGATAAAAAAAATCAGTTACAGACAAACCGCACCACTTTTGGCTGTAACTGCACTAAAAACCAGCTGTTAGTTTTCTCCGGCTTCATGTTTATTCAATGCTTTGTGATAAAATCCCAGTAAGAAACATTGAAAACTTTTGTGGTTTTGATGTGATAAAATATGGAAAAGTTCCAGGGGTGTGAATACTTTTGCTAGGCCTTGTAATTGCAAACAATACATTAGAATGCAGACGTGAAAAGTGGATAGTAATGTTGTTAGGCTCTCTCTCACTGTTTACTTTCACTTCTTTCAAACTCTGAGCAGCAAGGATTTGAATCCCTCATAAAATCATCATCAATGCAAATTCAGTTTATGCTAGATTTTAATCTTTGGTTATTTCATAAAAAGTAATCAACTCAGGGAATATCTGAAAATAACTGATCCTGGAAGCATGTTAGGGTTTTTAATGGAGAGCTGCTGCAGGAGCGTCAACATTTGAGAAAGACCAGTTGCCATTTTGTTGCGTCAGGGAATGACTCAGCTTCGGTTATTGGACGTTTCACAAGCTGGAACTGCTGCTCTCTATCCTCCTCAGAGTCCTGTATCATCTCTGACTATCTGGTTGTGCAGGTCTTTAAGCAGCACGAACATCTGCGCAGCCCATTGCAATCATCCGAGCGGTGGGGAGGGGCCCTTAAGAGGCCCCGTCCTTCACAGTTTTGGCACCGCGAACCCATTCCACTGGAGGGCTTTCAGATCCGACTCCGGGCCCCGCACCTCCACAATCGCCGCAGGGGTGACAAAGGTGCATCTCTTATCGGTACAGAAAGCCCATTGTCCAACCAGGGAAATACAGAAAGCAATTAACATGGCACCAGAATAATAATGCGAGCTCATTACCTATTATCAAAGCCAGTGAATTAGCTCACTGTCCACAGCGGCAGAGTGTGAAATCCTCCAAGCTCGATTATTTACGCTCTTTAATTGCAGGAGCTTGTCTGAAAGAGATTTCACTTTTATGCACGTAAAAAGAAAAAAAAAGGTAACAGTTTTAACTAATAAAACAAAGATGATGGATTAAAGCAGACTCTCATTAGCATGAAATGCATTTGATTTGTGAAAGTGGGTTATCCACAGAAAGCTCAGTCTGCTTTCCTCCTGACTCGCTTGTCAAGTGCCCCATGTTCATCAGTCAATCAGATTATACACAAAACTGCTTTTTCCTCTGCAGGGATTCTGATTTTTTCTTTGCCTTGTTATGCATTAAAAAGCTAAAAAAAAAAATCCCATCAATGTAACTAGGAATTTTTGGGCTGCCAATAAGCTCTTCCCCTCCGTTTGAAGCGCGACCAGATGCTTTTAACTTTCACATAAGGGTGAAAATAAAAAGTAAAAAATTAACAATAAAAAGTGCAGTCGTATCTCTTTATGTCCTGCAATAAAATATTTAAAGCATGAACTCTCAGACTCCAGCTTTAAATAAATAGATAAGTCTTAGCATTTCCCTGGCAAGAGCTTGAAAGCTTGAAAGTCCTCTGTAAAGGTTTGGATTAAAGCCAAGTGAGCCGAGCTGAATACCTGCACACTTAGAGTAAACCTCATTAGTTCCTAAAGACTCTCTATAGCCCCAGCTGTTAAGAACAAGCCCACATTAGGAAAATCGCTTCTAGGGTCTTCGGCTCGATGATAGATTTCCCCCCAGCGCCCTCGAGAGGCCGCTCACCTTGTTGGCTGAAGGACTGCTCAAAAACAGACTTGTAAAGGCTGCGGAAGGAGGCACTGAGATCTTCGAAGTCTGAGAACGGGAGCTGCTTTTCCCTGTCTGGCATGCTGTACTGGGACTGGGGGGGCTGCTGCAGGCTCATCGACTGGGACACGGGCTCCGGATGACTGGTCACCTGGGGAGATGGTGGGAGACAAGGGAGAAGGTGGGTTTAATGTTTAACATGTGAAAGGAACTACTGCTGGAAAGATGGTTAAACAGACATAAATTATATATTAAAAAAAGTAGAGCATGATATGTATTCAGCCGCCTGTAGCTGTTGTGCGAAGGCTTCAGAGGTTTGTTAGTGAACATTTGTAAAAAACGGCATCATGATAAACAGCACACAGGAAAAGAAATCCGGCTGTGGAGAAAATTTAGAGCAAGGTGAGGTTGTAAAGCAATATCCTAACCTATAAAAAACATGTCACGCATTGCTGTTCAATTCATCATCTAGAAAACCCCCCTACAAAGTCAACGTGAGCTGACCGGCCAGACAGGGAGAGCGTTAATTGGAGAAGCAGCTACTACACAGCAGCAGGAGCTGCAGAGATCAACAACTCCGTTGGATTATTTAATAACTTTTAGTTATGCACTTCATGAATCGGTCTTTATTTTAGGCCAACATCGACACCAGGCCGGTTTGGTCTGCTTTAATCAAACTCTAGTGCACTGGTCTAGAAAATTTGGTTCGATTGGGGAGGTGTGAACGCACAATCGAACTCTGAAGTGGACCAAAGAAGCGAACTCTGGTCCGACTAAAAACCTAGGTCTCAGTTGATTTGAATTGAACTCTGGAGAGGTTTAAATGCATGTTTGAATGCCAGACAGGCCAGAAACTGCTACAAAAGCAGGAAGTGGACTACAGCACAGGGCATTGTGGGTAAATACAATCAGAACCAACGCATGTGTCAGGCACTAGAGGGGGAAATGGTTCTTGGTCTTTTACAAACGACAAGAAAAATCCTATAATCACTAAAATCTGATGCCACTTCATTTTTGTTTACAGTTTGTGAAGAAGGAAATTGTGCTCAGTGTCTTCTTCTGAGGTTTTTGTGTCGTTTCCTTCAGCAGATCTTGGTGCATCGTCACCACAAGTGAGGAGGTTAAAAGGTTTCTTGGATCGTTTGACGTAGCGGAGTGTGTAAGTGAATCTCAGCAGCTGAAAATAAGAAATGTTGCAATTTTGGTCAAAGAGATGCAAGAAGAAATCCAAAATAAGCCAAAGGTAAAGTTTTGGTCTCATCTGCACATTATGAATAGATTGTCACCACTATGAAACATGGGGGTGGCAGCATCATGTTGTGGGGAAGTCGTTCTTCAGCAAGGACAGAAAAGTTGATCAGAGTTGATGGATTTTTGTTTGCTTCCTGCACAGTGAGTGCAGCGGTTCAAATCCGCTTCCTCCAGAAGTCCAGAAATATTCACAATATTCTGCAAATTGCCATAAAGTCAGAATGTTTGCGTGGTTGTACATATAAGTTTCTGTTTGTTGCGTTGTTGGAATAATTTTTGGAAGGCACTGCAGCTGCCACGGTGCAACAGAAACGGAAAAAACAACCTGTGAAATATTTCATGCAAATCAGTGATAAAACTCAATGATATCTCCATTCTGCGAAGCTGCGACTATCGTTTTTCAGCCTGAAGATGCGTCCCTCATGCAACATAAAGAACAAATTACGTACACCACAACAATGCAGGTCAGTGCTTACCGCCTTGGCTCACACAGCATTAAGAGAGCAACTCAAACGGACATAAAGCCGATACTCTGGTGGCCGAGCAAAATGTATTTAAAACAAAATCAATAGCAATACCTTGAACAAATAAGCAGCCATTTTATCCATGTATTTGTGTGGGCAGTCAATGTAACACACCGCCTCTAGGTGTGAGACAGAAGCACTGTTCCCTCCAGCTAAGGGCTTGTCTGAGAGATTCACCGCAGCAAGGGCAGCAAGGCAGACACAGTCCTATTTCACACAGCAGAAACCTGACCTGTGTCCACTGTGGGCTCGCTATACAAGAGAGGTCGTGTTCAATTTTTGATCCTAACATCTTCCTCTTCTAAAATGTGGACAGGCTGCTGAAATGTGTGGCTTGCAGACTGGCTTGGAGATGAGTGAAGAGGTGATAATAAAGCCAGAGTGTTTACTGAGAGCTGCCGCTTAGTCTGGGAGAGAAAAAGAGAAAGAGAAAGCAGGAGCAGGCGGGCGGGCGAGCGAGCGTGAGCGCATCCATCAGGCTGAGCCGATCGATGCTCGGCGCCTGGAGCGGGGAGCACTCCAGGATGCAGGGAGGACCACACCAAAGAGGGGGCATCTCTGGTGGGAGGACATCAGAGGGAGAGCTTCTCTTTGTCTGGCTTCCAGGAGCGAGCGCAATTTTCTTTGTTTCTCTTAACCCTGTTCCTGATGTTGTACTCTCGCTCATGTCCACCCTGAACCTCGGTCTATTGCCGTCTGCAGCTGGCTCCTCTGAACAAAACCTCCTGGGGCTTTCCCATCAACTCTCATACAGGATACAGACCGCTTTGTACGACTCACAGGGTTTCGTTTTTATTCCTTTTTGAACCGTGGCTCTCCAGCAGATAAAAACTATTGATGAAAATGTACAATTTACTACTCTGAACTAAAAAGAAAAACGCTACAGTGCAAAAGTTTTAAAGCACCTTTAATTAATTTACGCTCTGCTTTCTTGCTATTGATCAATATTCCTTCAGGATTTCTGTGGGGTTTTGGATTTTGGCAGCTTTATCGCAAATAATTTTTTTTTTTTGCACAGTTCCAGAAGTGGAATAGTGCACTTCAGGCCAACAGTTCCAGTTCAAGTTTGATCGAGAAACTTAAACTTTGCTGAATTTCATAAGCAGCAAAGAGATTTTAAGACATATCTTATGTTTGTACAATGGCCTTCCTCTATTTCCCCTGCAGAAACAAATTATTAATCATACAGGATTCTCATCAGAAATCTTGGAGTTAATCGCTATCTGCCAAAACCAAAATGGGTTGAAAACAAGCAAAGCAACTATTTAAAACCTTAGATTTATTTTTTAACGCTGCGTGCTGATTTGCAGGTTCCTTAAGACGGGTCTTAGCTTCTGGAAAACCCGATGAGAGAAATATACATTAATTTATTTAAAATTGTTCTTAGGCAGGGGAATCTACAGAAAAAGGACTGACCACCAAAACAGGTCAGATCAGAATTTCCTGAGATTTATTGTGCTGTTAGATATGAACAGATACTGAATACTGGCAATCAATTTAAAACACATTTTCCAAATTTTACCTCTGTCAGCTCTACTTTGATTCTTATTTATTTCCTTGATATGTTCTTTCTTTTTACTGAAGTCTGTTGTCTTCTGAGAATAAAGACTGTTGGTAAGCTCTTCAATTCGGGACTAAAATGGCAACATTTGTAACATTTTCAGATCTGTTTTAGCAATGCACGATCCACTTTTCTTTCTTTCGATACTGATAAAAATATCTGTGGTTTAGAATCAGCTGATACCGATCCAATACAGAGAAACTGTGCTGAATTGACTTCAAACGTTTCTTTTTTTTTTAAAAACAGACATAAAAGTACTGATTTACAAATTTATGTGGTAACTCTGCACCAGTACAGCACACTTAAGTACAATAATAGGTTCACAATAGCTAGTAGCTACACTAATAGCTTGGTTGAACATGTAGTAACTTTAATTTGTTCAATCAGTGCAATTAAGAGTATAACAGCCAACGTAAAATGAATAATAAAGAAACTGAAATGGACAAAAACAATCGATTGACAACCTTGGTAAAAAATGAACAAACTTTGTTTCAATTTGTTCAGAAAGTACAATTAGGAATTCTAAATATATATAACATAAATAAATCTTGACGTCGCTCATAGCACGAACCATAGAATTAGACTGAATAGATCTGCCCCTATGAATTGGGCAGATTGTCACAAATACCCGATCTAGAACATTTTTCAGTATCAGGGCTGATAAAGATATTTATACTGGATCGGTGCATGTCTACGCAAAGCAGATAAAAGCAACCTCAATATTAAACACATCATTAACAGATATAATTCATGTGTTCTGGTTCATTTATGTTTTATTTGCTGGTTCTGTCAAACTCCCACAGTGCAAGCTTCACCTCCATAAATAGGATTTCCAAGTAGCATTGCACTGGCAGACATTTTAAAATAGTGCAGCAAGACTTGGGAATAAGGAAAATGGATCATAGGACTGGTTGAAGGACAGGATGCAAGTCTGAAGCTGGAAAGATAAAGAAAAGGGTTCTGAAAAGTTAAATATATCCAATATGTCTGCCTAAAATGTAAAACTTAGTGATAGGTGCAATAAAAAAGTAGTTTTTGCACTTCTGATGATTTGTTTCTCATTAAATCTTTCCCACACATTGGTGGTATACAATCTCCTTCAGTGAGCACACTGATAAAGTGGTTTATTGTAAAAAACATGTAGGAGAAATTGGCATTCGTTGGCAGTTTAGTTTTGCTTTTCTAACCCGGTTCCTTTCATATCGAATCAGACACTTCATCTGCCAAGACATCCTTTGTTGAAAAGTTTAGGAATTTAAAGATAAATTTAACACCAAGGCATCTGGCCAAGCGGTCAGTTATGAATAATTTACCGCCTGATAGCAGAAAAATAAAACAAAAAAACTGGTATCTTAAATTATAGACCTGCAGTTCTTGCATTACACCATAGTAATGTGATTAAAAATAAGTAATGTGGAGAAATAAAGGCAAAGCATCTGGGTTAATAATCCACAAGAACTGAAAAAAAGCTGAGAAATGCATCATTCTTCAACATGTCAATTATCTGTATGTCAAGTTTTCAGTTAATAACGTTCACTGAATCACTACATTGGTAATGATTTAATAATATCTTTGATATTTTTCTACAAATTCAACTAATAAAATAAATAAACCACCATTTAAGATTGGCAGTAATTAGTAAAATGTTAAAACTGTCTGTTAACTTGCCTGTTATTTGTAGAGATGTCACTGGTTCAGTTTAGTTGGCCTTTATGTCTGTCTATTGTCTATCCAAAGGTCTGACTTAAAACATCCTTCATGAAAAAGCCAGCAAGTGATTAGTTGAAAAAAAAAAAAACTAAAGGTACTCCTGAAAGCCTGGTGAACTATAAATCAACACAACTTGATATTTCCAGGGAAGTCTGGCTCCTTGGAAGGAAAATGCAAAAAAGGAGGAATTTCTCAGAGGCATAAGAAATAAAAACATTAACGTTTATTACATAGTTTTTTTTTGGTAGTAGGTCAGTTTTACCTCAATTTTGTAGCCAAGCGTTAACATCAATTTGTATTCATTTAAATACACACCCTTTTATTATCATTTAAAGTTAAACATTTCCATGAATTTTAGAGATTATAAAATGCAGAAATTTCTCGTAAAATATGACTGATATAAAACTTAACCACACTTCCTTAAAGCAGATTAGGATCAGGATGTAAAAAAGTACTTTACTTGAGCTGCCGGCAAAGTGGGACACAAAAACATCTCTGGTTATGTAAAAAACCCCCAAAAAACTACATTTTATTTTTTTTTAAACAGCGAAGGGGTGAAACAACCAGCATATGCCCCCGTTACATCAATGTGTTATTACAGATGATTGTGATCATGCGTGGCTTGTACCTCACATTAAAAGAAATAACACAGTTTGAGATACAAGCTGGTGCTTTGAATCTTTTTGCACTTCTAGAAATCTGTTTTCCAAACAGACAAATATGACATTGTTCTTACCGGTGTGTAGCTGTGAACGCTGCCCACACTGTTGAGATTGACAGAGGCTAGACTCTGATCAGACAGGCTGTTGTTAAGGCTGCTTCTCGGACTATCGCTACCTTCCTGGTCTGTGTTGTACAACGCCACCTGAAAAACATTAACACACAAACGCATAAGAAAAAGAAGACATTAAATAATTAAATTTATATAAAAACCATAAAGCCCTTTGGGTGTGTGTGGTTTTTTTCGGGGGGTATGGGAGCCACAGGGTGCTGCTTAACGCAGTCCACAGCCACTGGGGGGTTTTGTAAAAGGGAGTCTGGAAACAGCTCAGACATTCCCACCGCTAAAGGTCAGGGCACTGGCAATGTCAGCCACATCTGCTCACCGAGCGCAAATCGGTTTGGGACAGCTAACAAAGGATTTCAGTGCAGCCGAGACGCTGACCTTTCAGTGTAGGAG
Organism: Xiphophorus couchianus; assembly: GCF_001444195.1. Taxonomy (NCBI): domain Eukaryota; kingdom Metazoa; phylum Chordata; class Actinopteri; order Cyprinodontiformes; family Poeciliidae; genus Xiphophorus; species Xiphophorus couchianus. The sequence continues at coordinate 12,898,037 of NC_040247.1, read as the reverse complement.
CGAAACTAGCTGAAGCACTTCAGGACGACAATCTTAATTATCATCTAAGAAGGTTCTGTTCCCCCCACCGACGCCTAATAAAGTGCTCATCAGACTCTGAGGACAACAGTAAGCACAATCCAGATAATGAATGTGATAAATCCCAGAGAGGTTAGCCTGTGTGCTGAGGTTTGTTTTGCCAGAAAGGAATGGCAGTAATGCACTGATGGCTGCTGCAGTGGAGGAGAAGAGCCTGGTATTTTAAGACTGGTGTGTGTCTGCGTGAGCCTGTCTGTGTGTGCTGATCCATGACTGAGTGCAGCATGGTGGCTTCTGCTCATCACTGCGATCGGAACAGAGCGGGCTCTGTGCTGAGCACAATGAGACAGCAGCAGCAGAGTCTTCAGGCAGACCTGGCCCTGCCAACATCCTGCCTCCCAGCAGCAGCAGCGGCGGTGGACTGAAGCCTCTAGTGTTTCTGCAGAGACGCAGCGAGCTGCCACACAGCCTCCACAGGAGCTGGGGAAACCAGGGCAGCCCTGACTTCTTCCTCTGCTCAGACTGATGTTTGGCCCGCTGACAAACATGTTGGTTCACTTCCAGGACGCAGAGTTAGAGCCCAGATACATTAAGCCATTAGAATGGAGCTTGGCTCCTGCACTGGTACCAGGGTTCCCACACTGTGTTTGTGTGTCAATATGTCCAAATTCAACATTACAGCTCTGGACATTCTTTTAGGATAGCAAGACAGGTGAAAGGACGTAACTATGTAAGTAAAAATACAAAAATAGGTGGAGGTAAAAAGTATGCAAGTAAAAGTAAATATGTGTAGGCGTGTGCATGTAAAAGTATGCTAGTGTAAGTAAGTAACTAAGTGTACAAAAGTCTAAGTACAAGTTTAAGTAAAAGTAATTAAATGTAAATGTGAATAAGTAGGTGCAAGTATGTGTACATGAGTGTACGTAAAAGTACTTCTTTAAGTAAATGTATGTAGGTGTGAGTAAAAGTATGCAAGTGTGAGTGTAATTATGAGTACGCAAATATGTGTACGTACATGCAAGTATGTAAAAGTATGTATGTGTAAGAGTATATAAAGGTTAGTGTAAGTAAAAGTACACAATGGTAAATAAGTATGTATAAGAATGTGTATCTAAAAGTATGTAAGTTTAATTGAGGGTATATAAATATAAGTAGGTGTATGCAAGTAAGTGCATGTACGTACTTACTTGCATGTACAAAAAACAGAGTGTAAGTATGTAAGTGTAACTATGTGTAAGTAAGCATGTGGATGAATGGATGGATGGATGGATGGATGGATGGATGGATGGATGGATGGATGGATGGATGGATGGATGGATGGATGGATGAACAGATACACAGATGGGGAACTTTTAGAAAATGGAAAAAGAAATAATCTATAAACGGAAAAATTTTCCAAACTAGGTTTTTTATCCCTCATTATCCAGACTATGTGAGGTTGGGGGTCTAATTTGATACTTTTGCATTCTTTTTCTGACTGCATAGAAACTCTGTGGTACAAAGAGTTTGTTAGCAGTGCTTGTTAGCGTGAAGAAAAAACTGAATGAGCAGCTGAGGATATAGACTCGAGCACATCTACGTAATCAGCTCGACAATGCTAATCAAAAACACAGTGCCACAGAAACATAAATGTTGTTTAATGAAGTCATAAAACAGGCTTTTATGTCTCAAGTTTCTCACCACAACCTATTTTTATTCTACTCAACCATAAAGTGTGTGATGATTTGAAAAACCTCGCTGCTCTGTGGTTTAGTCAAGCCCCTGAGTCCCCTGAGTGAGGACACCCACTTAAAGCATGCATCAACAGCCTAACAGAGTCGCAGCTTACCCACAAAATGTACGAGCTTGCACTTACATACGGCAAAAACACTTAAATACAATTAAGTGTGCACACACAGGTAGAAGAGCGTACATAAACACACGCAGACAGGTTCATGCAGGCAGGAGCAGCGCCGCAGTAAATGCTGTGCATGGTTATTAGGCTACTGAGTCAGAGATCTATTCTTAGCAGTGAATTAAATAAAAAGCCAGAGGTGTCTTTTACATGGAGGGGGGCTAATCTACAGCATGAGACATGGATTATGGAATCAAAGCAAGATTGGCCCAGGTGTCTCCAACAACACCAGAGCACAATCCCTGCATGCAGGATTGAACAGAGGAAAAGAGAGACGACAGACACGTGACAGAAAAGAAGAGGAGTGTCCATCTGTAAATAAGCCTAATTACAACAATCCCTTCCTCTGCTCAGTCACCACACTTCAGTGGCGAAATTTCAACACATTCACAGCACAGTCTTGGGTTCCCACAGAAGAGAGCTCTCCATGAGAAGAGGACAAAAGGAAGAAATTTAGCATGTAGCGTCCTACAGACGACAGAAAGAGAGCAGAGGATCCTGCTGGTTCAGTAGTCGCCCTGCAGGCCTCTCCCATTGGCCTGTCGGGGAAGGCGGGAAGGAGGGAAAGAGGGAGAGAGACTGGAATAGAAAGACAAGAGAGAAAAACAGAGAGAGGGAATTCCTGTGGCTTGGCACGGCGTACCGAAAGAGGCGTGGCCTGTCGTGTGTTTACAGTGTAAAGCAGTTAGAAACAAGCCCTCTCCTAGGAGTTTGGGCCTCAGATCTGTGGCTCATTCTGTCTTCTGCTCTACAAAAACACAATCAAACAAACAGAAGGAAAACAAAGAAAAACCTGTTGCTCATCAACAGCACAAGTGTCGGGTTATTTTATAATCTTCTTGCTCATCTACGCCATTTCACTTTTTTTTCTTTTTTTTTGCACTTGGCGGCAGAGTCTGTGCTTCACTGTCAACACTTAACATCAGGGCTCCATTATGTGGTCAATGTTGGTGTTGTGGACTCAGAAAAAGTGTCATCTTCCCTTACAGCTCTGTTCTGTTGTAAACACTAGCTTCAATGTGGCTTTATGAGATAGATAAAAAAAATTAAAAAAAGTAGAGCATATTTCCAAAACGGAGACAAAATGGCTGGTTTGAAATGAAAAATGCCTTCAATCTCTCTTGTCAATGCAATCAAAGCTTTAAATTTGCTGAGACATGTCTGCACCACGTTCACAAATCAAGACTTTTTAAGCAAATGTTCTTGCGAAACAGATCAGTCAGCTTGGATGGGGAGTGTCTGACAATCAATTTTCAAATCTTGCCATAGATTATCTATCGGAGATAAGTCTGGGTGATGCTAACATATTAGTCTGCTTTGACCTAAAATATTTGACTGTAAATCGAGAGACTTTTCAATACCACAGCAAAACAAGTCCTTAAAACTTTAATAAAAATAAAAAACTTTTCCACTGGCCTTTGAAGGACACAGTTTAATAATGTACAGTACAGACCAAAAGTTTGGACACACCTTTTAATTCAATGAGTTTCCTTTATTTTCATGACTATTGACATTGTAGATTCACACTGAAGGCATCAAAACTATGAATAACATGTGGAAATATGCACTAAACAAAAAAGTGTAAAACAACTGAAAATACCCCTTATATTCTAGTTTCTTCAAAGTAGCAACCTTTTGCTGTGATTACTGCTTTGCACACACTCTGCATTTTCTTGATGAGCTTCAAGAGGTCGTCACCTGAAATGGTTTTCACTTCATAGGTGTGCCCTGTCAGGTTAATAAGTGGGATTTCTTGCCTTATAAATAGTCATGAAAATAAAGAAAACCCATTGAATTAGAAGGTGTGTCCAAACTTTTGGTCTGTACTGTATTTCATTTGAACTCAGAAGTTGAAATTTCCAAGACAGAATTATCAACAAAGTCCCTAAAAATCATAATTCTATTTGAATAAAGTTATAAATATCTCACCAATCCAGACCTCAAAATCTTACATGGTCATCTTGTGTACAAAATTAGCCGATGTAAACAGCGACAGTTTATTTGCATTTCTGATTATTTTTGTCATTAATCTGCAGCACACTGTTGTACACAATGCAGCTACAATTTAGTGAGAAATTTATTACCATCAGATTGCAATGGTAATTGTTAGCAAAGTCACTCAGCGTATCACTTAGCAAATAACTCTTTTTTAAAACTTAGAATTGGAACATGGTTATATTAAAGTTCTTTTGGAGGTAAAATAAAACAGAACAAATATCACATCTATGTTCCAAATATCACTAAAAGCAACTTGTATCACATTCTCAGTGCTACATTAGAGAAGTGTGCCGTTCATGATGGCAACATGTTGGAGTAGCTCTGCTATGCTGGTTCTGATTTGTTTTGTGTAAACTTCTGTTGATGTTTCTGGGTGAAACATTGATTTTTGGACAATTATTCCAGGATTTTTGCTCTCACTTTTTTATATTTTTGGAAAGTTATGATGCACATCAAATTCAACCAATGTCTTCCAACTATCAGATAGGGCGAAGATTATATTCCCGACTGCAACATCGCTCAGTTTGGGTTTCCAAAAGCAAATGAGGTTGGTTAGCTGTAATTGCCAACAACTGATGATGTCGTCCATGTTACTGTGAAATATCGTTTCTGCTGCCAGGATTTTGACCCACATTGTAAGATAGTCAGGAGACTTGTTAAACAACAATCTAAAGATTTGTGGCGACACCAACTGCTACTGGAAGTCTTTCCTTCCCATAGCATCACCATCCACAATGACTCTTTGAAGATGACATTTTATAAAAGTTTCTTTCAATTGAATTGGTCTACCTGACCATCTAAATACATTCGTAAAGAGTGTCAAATTCATTTGGTTGGGGTTTTAATGAAGTGAAATAATGTGAATGAATGTGAATAATTTCACAAAGCGCCCAATATCTGAGTTTGAGAACATTTCTGTTACAGAGACGTAAAAAAAAAAAAAAAATCCAGTTTAGTTCAAAGACACAGCCTGCAGCAAATAGTCTGACATTTGTCAAAACCAGCTAAAGAACTATAACATACGGTAATCTATTGTACATGTACACACTTGCTACAACACGGCAGACATATGCTCAGCCTTCATAAGTCCCTGACACACAACACCAACTCATATTTCCTATGAGCGCCGCGCTAATGTTAAATCTTTTTTTTTATTATTTGTAGTGCTTGTAGCAAATGAATAAGCGACTCTTGTAGGCTTTTTAAAAGTGCTCCTGAGAGCTGCCCCCACTGGGCCCAGAGGATGAGAGCTTAAGGTTAAAAAGCCTATTTAAATTTCAGAGAGAGACACATACTCACGGCTAACAGCTAGCAGTCCCTGTAGCTTTGCTCTGTGATGTATAAGTGCTTCTAAGCTTTTACAGATGTAAAGAAAAAACGGAGCAGGCAGTTGTCAGCGGGGGTGGAGGGGGTCACCTGTAGTTGGTCACAAAATGCCAAATAACTCTGAGCGAAGCCTGAGCTTCGTAAAGAGTGTCAAACTCATCATTTTGGGCCGAATCAAGATCATGGATGTCCTCTAGGGTTTGTGGTGCCAGATGCATTGATAAAACCATTAAACTGTTAAAATACCAATACATAGCTGTATCTGCATGCAATAAGTATTTCTTAAAATCAAATCATGTCAAACATCTTTCCCATTGATTAGTCACTCTAGGATTTCATGATTATTTTTGTGATTTTTTTGCAATAAAAATCACAGATTTTGTGATGCTAATTTATAAATATTTGCGCTAATGTGTGACTTTAAGTGCGACTTTTAGTTACTCTCCACATTGATCACGGACTATAACGTGACATCAAGTAAGGCTGAGTAAGGCTTAGTAGAATCAAGAAGTACCGCCACCTGCAGGTGGGAGAAAGCATCACATAGACCTGATGTTTTTGACCATTTTTGAAGAAAGTTTGCAAAAAAAAAGTACAGTTAATCAATAATATATATCACAATAGACGAGTGTCTATATCAATAGATGATCTCATATAATATTCATGAACTCTGGGAGATGTAGGAAAACAAAAAGCTTTAGCTACTCAACCTCTCACAGAGAGCTAAGCAGGTTTGGTGGAATCAATTGATTCATTTTTGGTTACCTAGCAACACACTCACCCTTTGGTTACCTAGCAACAACCTGCTGAGTACCTTGCGCAGCAGCAGTTTAATGTTCCCCACCGTGCCTTATAACTGCTTAAAGATAAAATACAACGGCGTTGAACAAAACAGAAAAAGGTCACGCCACCAGTTTGGCAATATTTCAGGTATTTAAAACAAAAACTAATTAATAATTATTGACAGTCAATTATTGATATTGACTGATATGAAACTTTTATATGGTGATAAATCTTTCAGCCATATAGTCCAGCTTTAAGTCACAATTATGTATTAGTAGGCCAGTCACAATAAATTTTGTTCAACAATAAATTGTCCCAGAAGTTATCGAGATAAACGATAATATTGTTGCTTTGAGATCATTTTCAAGTAATATAATTTTGATGTCATAACAATGCAAGAACGCATTCTCAAAAATCTACTAACTTTAAATTTTAGAGAACATTTAACACTGGAACTCAAAGACATTTTAAATATCAAAAACAAACAAAAGCACAGAATTAAATAAGATGAATTATGAAGTCCTTCAAAATAGCGCTAGTTGAAAGACTTATCCAGTTTTTACAGGAAAGAAAAAAAAGAGAAATCATGCAAATGGAAATTATTTAGTTTGTTTCCATTTATCACGTGATTAATTGTTTTGTTGCTTATTGCGACAACCCTAAATAAAGTGCGGGGATGTGTTGATTTTATGTGAATTTCCACAATCAAGGAATCTCAAAAAACTGAACGGACTAATTGATGTAATTTGGGAGTAAATGGATAAAAACTGCTTTGATTTGACTGACAAGATCATATTTAAGACACAACTCTCATCTTGAAGCTTCTAGTCATGTGTCCCTCTATTTAGAGGGCCACACAAAAAACTATGGCGGGCTGGATTTGGCCCCCGAGCCTCGAGTTTCACACATGATACAGAGCATGAGAAGTGCTCTGTTTCAAGTGGATAAGAATGTATAATGTCTCAGTATCAGTGTGAGCATTGGATTTCTATGCAGAACATTACAGGAGTCTGGTTGTTGTGCAGGAAAGAAGTAGAACAGGGGCAGCTAGTTGTGTATTTTGGTGTGGGTTGCAGAGGAGAGAAGCTTTAGGCACATGAGCAGATGCTTGTGAGTGCCAGCATCTCCCCTCCACGAGAGTGTGCCTCTCTCTGTGGGGAATAGTGCTGTAGGTGGTTGGAGAAGTGGGCGGGGTCAGGGTGCAGCCGTGGAGCCAGGTGTGTGTTGGAGCTGGAGGCTGGATGGCTTGCTGTAGTACCTTGTTAGTCACAGTGTTGATTGCCAGCGTTGGAGAGGCACTTCCAGAGATCATACAGTCCATCCCCAAAGACTCTGAATCCAGGCTGTATGGTGTGGAAGCCTGTGGAGGTGGGGAGGAGAGAGGGGGTTGTAGAGGCAGAACAATAATAAAAAAAATTATAATAATAATCCAATTATTACAAACACAGGATCTCACCACAGAGGGATGAATAGAGCAGCCTATATTAAAGGTATAAACACATAAACTAACACCAGATGCATCTGGAAGATACCAAATATAAAACCAGAAAGGAGCAACACCTTTATTTAGGTCATCTTTGAAGTGAGATTTTTTTAAAAAGATCCCCCCTTCCTCTCACTCCCAATCAGACATACAGTGTTGCACATACATGCCCTCTTCTTGCCGTATATGCAATGTTGCCAGAGATAACTCTGCTATGCCCGTCTCCCAAAACTGCTTACTGTAAGAGGATTGGCTGCCAACAATACCACTTTTTTAAATTCACGATAAACATAAATGAGATTTCAAAAAAGAGAAAAACTCAATTTCAATGTCTGTGACTCTTAATGGAAAGCCTTTTGGGCAGACTGTGCCTCGGTGGGGGAGGGGTTTAAACACAGAGCGTTTGTATTACAGAAAAACATTCTCTTCACTTTGTGCGCTCTTCTGTGTCGCACTCAAATGAGCAGGACTGCAACAGGAGAGCTTTGCTGAAAACTGATGGTAAAGCTGTATTTTGCATCATGTCTATATGAACATAACAGACAAATGTGTGATTTATGCATACTAGAGTCCTTAATCAGCTTAATCAATTGCTTTAACACACCGTGTGTGTTCAGCAATGCTCCAGAGTCAGGCTAATGCAAAGAGTGTATTTAATAACCTGCAGATATATGTACAGGTATAAAAAAAACTCCTGCATAATTACTTATGGTATGGATGCCAATAATTCTACTGATGTATTTGAGCTGTGGCCTTTTCCAGAGCTGAATCATTATAAACTAAACAACTGCAGTGGTTTTGATTAATAAAAACTAGATGCACAATACACCTAAAGATTCAGATGTTTACATACAACCTCACCAAAATTTGGATAAAATGTCCTTGAACAAGCTGAAGAAAAAGCAAACACTTTTGCAATCAACAAATTCTAACATATTTGTAGATGGTTATTTGACAGCTGCTAAGCTTAATTAAAGCTGAGCTGAAGTCAGTAAAAAAAATGGTGGAAAGATTGTTATGAGCAAAATACTAATAGTTGAAATAGTTAATTATGGTACATTTTATGCATTTATCAGCTTTCTGTATAATCCGTAATTAATTTTTTAACACTATATACGTTTAATCTGTCATCTGTTATATATTTGAATCAGTTTTTCTTCGTGTGGGTATTAAAGATGAACCACAGGAAGAGTAGCTGTATGTAAAGTCCTAGAAAAGTGAAATTAGGATCCTCCCATAACATTAATATAGCCTGTTTTTATTTTTTTAAACCATATTTATCACATCTTTGGGGTTATTGTCCCGTTAGAACTAAGACTAGGCAAAAAGGCATACAAATAAAACCTCAGAATTTTTCCATATTTGATTTTAATTTCAGATTTTAATTGATTTCTTGTATTTTTTCCTAAAAAAAAATAAATTACAGACAAATATTTTCAAAAAGTGGCTTTTTTCCCCCATTATCTTTGTGAATTGTCATTTTTGTTTAATCATAAAAATCTAGTAATAATATTAGCAGAATAATGACATAATTTTACCAGAAGAACATCTTAATATTTCGAGAAAAAAGTCATTTTAATTGGAAAGAATCTTGGATAAATAATTGATTTTTCATGTTGGAGTTCTCATAAAATCACTTCTTCGTTCTCCTGATATTGCAACTTTATTCTGGTAACATTAAGACTTTATTCTAGTATTACTTTATATGACTTTCTTCTCATAAAAATAAAAATTTTAAAATAGCCGGCCCTTATAAATTGTTGCATAGTTGACCTGAGTTCAAAGTTCACATAAATAGAAGCTGTAAAATAGCTTGTCAAACAAGACAATAATGTCAGAATAATGGATATGCTGACATTATTCTGAACTATGGAAAAACAAGGGGTGTATTGGTGAAAAAAATCTTTCCCCAAAATTTGATCAATTGACAAAATCGATTTACCGCCCAGTCCTAGTTAAAACAGATAATTGCTGCCAAGCATCAACAATCTGACCCAAACTGAAACTTATTTGAAACAAATTTGGGAAACCAAAGTCTAGACTAGAAAAAAGTCTAGACCTGATTTTATTTTCAGGATCCCAGAGTCCCTGGACTCCAGCAGTTGTTGGGTACATCCTGGACAGGTTGTACCCAATCAACCTACCAGTCATGTTTTTGGACGAAGCACCTGGAGAAAACCCATGCATGGACAATCCATAAACCACTAAGTCTTTCACAAGCTGGAACTTCTTGGAAAACCAGTACAAATGTCCCCAGTCAAGTGAGTTTAATGTCACAATTGAATGGACTCAGAAATAAGGCCTTGATCAAAACCTAATGAATATGTAGAATTTTGACCTGGTTTGGATTCTGAAGAAAATTTAAACTTTTGATTGAAATTGTAAACGGTAAAAAGGAGAAAAGAAAAGTCAAATGAGGTCAGATATACACACCAATAATAACTGAACCAAGCTGATCTCAACACTTGAGTTAAGGACGGATGCAGAAAGGAGTTTTCTTTTTGATTTGAAGCGACTCACCCGCTCTCCAGACCGTGGCCTCTTCTTTGGCCGAGTCGGCAAAGCGTCCTCCTTTGGGTTGGTGTCAATAGCCCAGTAGGAGCCCTGCAGACAAACAACAGATCTGTGAGCCAATACCAAGGATTGTTTTCATAACTTTATTACAGTGGTCTATAAACAATTTGTGTAAGGCCAGACAGGAAACCAAGAAAAGGAAAAAGGAAGTCAGGAAGTTTCCCTTCTGCCTTCACAGTCTGCCCTATCAGTCGAAATCTTTATTGGAGCTGATAGCCGAGTGGTTAAAGGTTGCGCCGAGTGTAGGAGGTCTTTGTTAGGAAGAAAGGCTGGGCTTTCTCTCCTCGGTGAGAGGTGGCGGAGGGCAGCTGGTGGTGGTAAAATGTTAAGCCTTTCCTGCAGCTGTGCTTCCTCGGCCTCAGGTACTGAACCCAGAGCGAGTGCTGCTGCCAAGGATGAAGAAAATAGGCTTGCCTCGCTGCTCCCTTCAAGGTCTGAGCAAGGCTAATGGAGAAGAGGGAACTCCACCACCAAGCTGCATTATTTACCTTTCCATTTGGCCTCAATTAATTTATTTTTCAATAGCATTCCACTTGGAAGGCAACAGGAATAACGCTCAGCTTTATAAAGAGCAAGATTCCTACCCTAAGGCTGTATAGGTTGTGAATTTGTTTTCAATATTTTACACAATTCCTGATAAGATATCAACTGTCGAGATCAAATAAGATCAGCACCTGGGAAATCACTTCCTTAGCAGAGAGAATAATTGATATTTCCATAGGAGATTCTCAGAACAACAGGCTGGACCCCAGAACTCCAGAAAACACACCGCTTTGCTCTGGTTACACCAGCCAGTGTGTTATTTCCACAGCTCTCACACACCGAGGCTGGATCTGGTGGGTTTAAATTCTAACTTTAAGAATGTGTGCAGCTTTGAGGTCAATTAACATTGTCCTCAGAGGATAAATAATTCACACTATAAATAAGCAAAAGCATGGATACTCCTATATAGATATAGGCCATGGTTGAATAAAGCACACGCTCTGATGAGAGGTTCATCTAGAGACAAAAAAAGTTATGACAAAATCTCTACATTTGATCTTCTCTCATACTGCAGTGGTTAAAAACGGACCGAATGCTTCTTAGTTTCTTGTCGCACAGACAAAGCCCGGCTTGGTTGCTGTTTCTTTTAATTGAGAGAGGGAGAGGAATAAGTTAACCCTCATGGGATGGGAGTTTCTGCATTTCCCTTCGCTCAACCCAAGAGAGTTTGCAGGAAAAAAAAAGAATAATATATAAAGACTCATTAAATTATTCACAAATACAGCAGTATACTGTAGCAATGCCAAGTCAAGTGTGTCGAAGTCTGGGGAAAAAACAGAGCAAAGCCGCAGCGTTCTCTGTGGTCAGAAGACGAAGGAGGTAAAGTTTGTTTTGTTTGTTCAATGAAAACAGATCCCAACAGCAGATCTTCTCTTCCTCCAAATGACACAGCTCATTTTCATGCCTCAGCATAAATTACATCACCTGCTTCCTCTTTTTAATGTAAATTTCAGAGTGACAAACAAACAAGAATGAAGCCGTAGCTCAATTAAAATGAGGATTGTTACAGGTAGACTTCACATTGCGTTTCTTACCTCTGCATGTGCACAGTACTAACCGTCATCTCTTACACCATCTCACTGACAGGGAGCGACATGACTCTCCTATCTCGTGCAACCAGCAGTCCTCATATTCCTGCCACATTACAATATTGATGCAACATATCAAGACCGGCTAGCAGCTCTTTGAAGTTGTCTTCAGGGGGGAAAGGCAGTGAGGAAAATTCCAAATTAAACATTAAGGATGCGAACATGTTGGCCATGCATTTGGAATGGGATCCATACTGCAATAGATTATTTTGTATTTAGTGGAGCAGCTCCCAGGAGTGTCAATATCAGAGAATTACAGCAAAACAAGAAATTAGCATTCAGTCCCCATCCTCTACACAGCCTGGTGTAGCTCTTCACGCGTGTGTGTTGGTGTGTGCATATAATTATTTGTGTTGCTGCCTGAGCATATGTAGTGTGTGTTCTGGCAGGACATAGATGATATCTGGGTTTGGCTGCAAATAGCTGGACCTATGCACACCGTCACTGTACAGGTCAATCTCAATAAATTAAAACACCATTTAATGGCTTATTTGAGTAATTTGGCTAAAAAAAATGTTATATATAGATTAATTACAAACAGCAATATATTTTAAGTTAATTAAAGTTGAAGATCATTATTTAAAGCTTAAAAATATCATGCTGAAAGACTGTTCACAGGGTGCTGTAATACAGCATATCAATGAAAAGATGAGTGGAAGGAGAAAGTGTCCAAAAGCAATTGAGATGTAATTGCAGCCTTAAGATTGTGAGTCATAACCCATTTGAGAAGCAGGTGTGTCTGCAGACATAGTAGGCGTTTTTCATGAGCCACACCTGGTTAGCTGAAATTAATATCTGTAATTGGACTTTATTTTGAAGAAACATTGCTAGATTCCTTCTCTGGTAACGGACTTACATTTAATTATCTAATTTCACAAGCTTAACGTCATAACTATTAGAAGACTTATTAAGCACTTAGATATGATAATGGCAGGTCCCGTCTCCTCCTGCCTCTCTTAACAGAACATCCAGTCACATTTCAAAATAAGATTAACAAAATCACAGTGATTTAATAACCAGTGGTCCGCAACCTAGTGCATGTAAACAACCGTTCATTTGCTCTGACATGAGCTCAAAGTGCGACACTACAGCTAGCTTACTAAAGGATCGTGTTTAAAAATAATAATGGATTAGTGGCTTAAGACTTGGTCACTGAAAAGAAAACCTAAAGATACTGGTGGAAAGTTTCTCAGGGTGAGTTTTAGAGCTTTTGTTTTTGAACGTTATTATGAAACGCAGCACGCCACAGGCCTCAAGATCTAGGTCTGCGCCCCACGCTGATGTAACCCAAGTGAAATGTTGAGTTCCATTTTTTTGGTTCGCTACTATTGCCCTCCAAAATCTCGCGGTAGTTGATTATATAACTGCAATACTCGCGAGATTTACTAAACAGCCAATCATTGTTGAGCGTCTGAGTCACATGTACCACCGTCAGCTCATTTGTTGGGTAGATTAGCTGGAGCAAAAAGCATGGAGGATTAGAACAAGTTTGGGAGAGCAGAGCTGCAGGTTGGTTAAGCGCAACATTCTGTTTTTCTTTAATCTTGTATGATGCTGATAAAATTGTGCTAACTTTAGGAGTCTCCGGTCGTAAGCTGAGGGATAAGAGAAACACAAAACCGCTTGTATGCCTTATGAACTGCGGAATTGGTGAGTCATTTTATGAAGACTTGGCGTTAGTTGATATCAATTTGGATGCTCTATTGCGACTCTGAACAAACAAATTGGAGAACAATGAGATGCCTTAAATATTAAAAGTATTTGCTTATCTAGATGATTTTTGCATTGTTTGTTGTTTGTATGGAGCATATTTATTGACTTTTTATGAATAAGATTTATCTAGAAAATTTGTACTTGGAAATGCATTGATTAGGATTATTCATAGTGCAATGAGTGCCGATTATATTTTTTGTGTGCACACTGGAATGTTTGATTATATATATATTTGAGACTGGTCCTGCTTTATTGTACAGGCCAGGTTCGATGGCGAGCTGAAGAATCAGGTCCAAGAGCCTAAAGGATTTCACCTGTGGTGTTAAGATTTGGTTTCCCCACCAGGCTGGTGGGAGGCTTCCTGCAGCCCATGAACAAAATTGTTTCCACTCTGACTTTTGTCAGCATATGAACTGTAACAGGCGCTCTAAACTCACCTGACCCTGTTGAACCGCCTCAGTTCAGTTTTCAGGAGTTTTATGAACTGAATGGTGTGGCTTGTTACTGGAACTGTGGAACTGATTTGGTTTTTTTTTATTTGTTAATTTAATTTGTTTTCTTTGTGTATTATTTCCTTTTATTTTAATATGGCCATTTAAATGTTTTTTTCCTTTCTTATTGTAATGTAAATAATTAATCACTGTGAATACAAGGCACTCACATCTGCAACTTCTAGTCTGTCTACTCCTTCCTGAGCCGTATCTAGACTTCTAAGAACTAGCCCATTGACTTTGTTGGTCATGATCTATTTTTAATTATCTAGAAATATAGTAAACTGGTTACACAGATATGCTACACTGACTAACTGCATCTGAACAGCTAAAATAAAATTATTTACAATGGGCTATCTACTGACTGAAAGAAAGTGTTTATTTTTGCCAAAGCAACTCAAGTCTATTTTTCTTTTATTATGCTTCTAGATTACAAACAGCCCAAAATGGTATTAGCGCACACAACTCTTGTACTAAAGAACTTTTTTGATTTCCATGCGTTTTCCATCATTGGAAAGCTTACAATTTCATAATCTGTAAATACCTCAAAACACCCTAAGTTGTTCATGGTTTTATTCAAAACAGACCCACCCTTCACATTACGATGAACAAAGACAATGAGTTAAGAGACGAATATTTTCATTTCAGGTTCTATAGATTGTGTGTTATTGTGGGGGCAATTTCAAATTTCAAATGTGAATGCTTGCCAAGTGGTCCCAAACCTGAAAAAGTTTGAGAAACACTGCTTCATAGTGATCCTGATTTCATTTTCCAGCAGGATTTGGTACCTGCCCACATTGCCAAAAGCACCAAACCCATTTTGACCATTTGGTATGATACCTATGGTATCGCTGTGCAGCTTTGACCAAACGCTGGTCTGACTTAAACCCCATAGAGAAACTATGGTGTAAACATGAGATAACAGAGTCAACAATGCTAACAAGATGAAGATCAGTGTTAAACCAGCCTTGGCTTTTTTAGCACCTCAGCAGCCATGCCTCGCTGCACTGATGCAATAATTCATGTGAAAGGAGTCACAAACATGCTGCATAATACAGAGACATACTTTTCCGTCCGTTTCTTATTTATTTACATATATGTATATATAAAACCTTTTTTGATTAGTCTGATGCAAAATATCACCAAAACAAAAATAAACACTTGAAATATTCATATTCCTCTCTGTGTGTAATGAATTTATTACATATCTGAGTTTATCTTAAAGACGTTCTAGGTTACCGAGTTGCCCCTGTGAGTCAGGGTCTTTAAACCCCCTCGCAGGCCATCAGGGGATCTTTCTCATCAGGCTGATGTCGCTTGAGATTGGGAAGTAGATCGAGTTAAAATAGCAACAGTAGGTGGTCCTACTGAGATTTAAATGTCAAATTAACATTGACTATATATTTGTATAGAGGGAAACAGGAGGAGAGCTGAGCTGGAAACAAATGAGAGTAGATTTTTTTTTTTTAACACTTCAGGGACGATCATTTCTGGAATCGTTCTGCTCTTCTACACTTTTCTGTCCAAAACTTTTACTTCATATATCTACATCTACTGCCTGTGTTGGTTCAAAGATAATAATGAAATAAAGATCCATTTCATTCTACATTTAAAATGCATGTGTGTGAGGATGTTCATGAGAAAATGAGCATTCCTTCCGTTTTCACTCTGTCAGAGTCCTGGCAGTCATTCAAAGGTAACATTTTTCTACCAGGGAGAGCATGACACACACACCCCAAAAATGTTTCAGCCGTGTGTTCAGCCAACAGAGTCTGCTTATTTGAAATTTAACACATTTTCTCTTTTTTCCTCTCCTCACTTGCATGCAGTCTTAAACTGACCGTGATTAAAATAATGTGTCAGTCTTACCTTTCCAGGGTCATCTTTGGAGCGAGGCACTTTGAGAAAACATTTGTTTAGCGACAGATTGTGCCGTATTGAGTTCTGTGAGGGAAAACAAAGAGAGAGAAAGGTGGCGAAGTAAGTAAACGTATCAAAAATGCTGATCGTACAAAGTATTTTGTAACAAAGCAAAAACACTGGTGCCCATAGCAACAAGTTTACACACTTTTACATCTTTTTTCCCCCATTGATTTACAGTCAAACAAGAGCTTAAAGACTGTGAAACATAGATTTCATCTCATCCAATGAACTCCATTTGGGCTGCACATCATATCAAATTCCACGGGTTCCAGAAATAGGAGCAAGAAGGAATCCCACACTGGGTTGGCTGCTGATAGCTAGGCCTGATATTAATTAATGCTCTAGCAGCCTCCTGTGGGGCCTGGAAATAAATTATGCAGATCATTCTGAAAGTTAACTCATTACTGTGTTACGAGCTGGTCCACGCTGGTGGATTGGGAGATGCATCCAGTTGCCTGATATGAAAGGAGGGATGGTTTTCAGAAACCATGCAGGTTAGATTGCAAAATCTAGGTCCCCCAGCAACTGAAAGACCCCCCAGTCCGCCACCCCATGAACCAGTTGCAGCCAGACCACCGGAGGGCTCGACATTGCCAATGGATCTGCATCCACTCTGCTTTATGGATCGGCATTGACAGATGGTCACAATGAAATGCAAAGAATAAGCCGAGAGAGACGCTCTGTGAGAGACAAGAAACTCCACATTTTTCATGTTAGAGTTTCAGACCTTTACAGACTTAAATCAGCCAGGTTCTCAGTGCCAGGAAGGAATACAAATAAGAGTTTACTGCCGGTATTTAGGTCAGGCTTTAACTATATAACCTTTAGAATCATTCATCCTGTAAGGATGAATGATTTATTGGAACATAGATGGAAAGATGAGTGGAAGGAACAAACACAGTAACGTATCGTTGGATGGATGTCGAAATGAACCAATGACCAGCAGAATGGATCAATTGACGGACTTATAGAGTCAGACAGTGGGACAGGAAATGAAGTATTTACAATTTTCCATATTTAACACTTAGCCAGACATGAAAAGTCATGAAATTTAATGCTTTTCTGGTATGTGAAAGAACCCTGGATAGAGAGATAACTTCCCACTGATTCATCATAAAAGTTAACCACATCATCGGAGAGAGAAATGTTGTCAATCCCACTGGCTAAACCTCTGAATGACCACAATTCAGTCAATCCTGCTCTATAATACAAAATTACGGCTTGGTGAAATATTCAAAGGAGCGACATTATGTATTTTCCATATAATGCCATTTTATAGGCCAACCAAGTAACTATGTTACCTTCAGCTGTTATGAAAATAATGTACATGTCAAATTTGATTTCACATCAAATTACATGTCTGACGTCTTGAAATTGGAGCTCTGTCTCTTTAAGAACCTCCTACCTTCACTAACACTCCCACTTCAGTAAGCCAAGACAAAAACCATGCCATCCATTGATACAGTTTGCAATCATTCTTAGGAGTGTTGTAGATCCTACGATAAGCTCAGAAGCTTATATCATCCAGCTGCTGCCGCTAGTCTGCAGGAGCAGAGTGCTCCGTGAGTTGGCAGCTCGGCTGGAGACTGCAGCTGAGAGGAGGAGCTTTGTGTAAATAGGCGAAATAGGCACCTCCAAATGATTGCCAGAGGTGATTCAAGGATTTCTGAAACATTCAAGAAAGAATCAATCAACACTCCAGGTATGTTTTTGATGAGGGATTAACGTTAAAGCATGATGAAAAGCTCAAAAAAGTTGACTTTTCATAATACCACCCTCTTAAACAATTCTGAGAATCAAAACAGATATAAATCACCTTTAGTATGAGACAGACTTTAAAGCATGAAAGGGCAACCCTCCTCACCTCCAAGCTACACTGATTCAGTGATCATTATTCCTTTAGTAAATCAGCTCATCCAAGGCTCTAGCTTTTGTGACTGAAATATTGAATTTCTCCCAAACAGAAAAAGGCCTTTATGCCGCCATGGGCTAAAACTGAGATTTCAGATTGCATATTGACACTTAGATTTTAGTATTCTCTAAAAGGTCATTTCACTTAAAGAAAAAGATAACTACTCTCTTGTACAGAAACAGAGTAAACAGTTCCAGGTGATAACTGTACTGCTGCTTTTATTTTATTTCATTTCATTTTGGACAGCAGAGCTACTAAAGTAAAAAGAAATATATCTGGAGTGGTTTGTTACATTGTATGCAGTAAAATTCATAGCAATGTGATCTTCCAACACTGACAATAAATTGAGTTTCAATATTACAATGATTTTATTTAAGCAACAAGCCCCATCGTCCTTTACGTCCACATTGAGCAGCAGATTTAAGTGAGTTTGAACATGGCTTGGTTGATTGTATTCAGAACCTTTCAATCTACTGTGATTTTCACACATGAGCATCTCTTGGTGGTCCAAAACAAAGTAAATATCCAAGGAGCAGAAGTTGTATGTATGAAAGTGTCTTGTTGATGCAGACTGGTTTGAAATGACAGAGGCAAATGTTGCACCATCAGGCAGATGGGATACAGCTAAAGGACCAAAACAAAAGCCACTCCTGTTAGCTGTAACTGCAGAGTCCAATTAAAACAGGCTGATCAAAAATGGACAACAAGAGATTGCCTGGTCCAAAGACTGTTTATCTCAGCTGCAACATTGAGAAAGCAGGGTCAGAATTTGATTCTGGTATCGGGGATGTATTGGTTTGGTAGATATTCCCTATTAGCACATTTTGGGACCATTAGTTTCTGTTACGGGTGCAGTTTTCTGGTCGATTGCCAATTATCGATCTACCTGCCAATTGCAATTTTCGCCCATACCATTTTTTTTTGTCTGAAATGTTGCTAAATGTAGCAAGAAAGTCTCTGAGTTGTCAACAAGCAGAGTGACTATTGTTATCTGCAAATGTGCAGACATGACTTGGTGGGACGGTCCATCAGTAAAACCTCTCTAAAGGCAGAGCAGAAGAGGTCAGTGGCTGATATTTAGACCATTGCTGAGGTAGATATCATTGGTTAAGGTTGGCTTCACATGGATGTATCAGCAGATCACCAATCTCCCAAATTTAAGAAAACCACCGTTGATAAATCGGTGCACCCCTAGTTCCTGTTGAACATCAATATACCCTCACAACCTACCTGTTATCATTACTGACTATTTACATCCCTTTCATGACAGGTGTTCCCCACCCTTCAGGGGATAATGTCACAAAGCACAGACAGTTTCACAATGAGTTCACTCTCCTCCAATATCCTCCACGGTCAGCAGACCGTAGTTCCATAGAGCACTTTTGTAATGTGGTGGAGCGGGAGATTTGCATGGTGAATGTGCAGTAGACAAACCTGCAGCAAATGCATGACGCTACCGTGTGAATATGGATCAAAATCTGAGCAATGTTTCTGACAGCTTGCTGAATTCATACAATGAAGAATCAGGGAGTTCTGAGTACAAAAGACGGACCAACCCACTTCTGGTAAGGTGTACCTGTTGTGGAGCGTAAATGTTTATAATAAAACGTAAAATTTCAGAATGCTTTTATTGTTATTGTACTGAAGAACAACAAAATTAATTTAGGTACAGCCCATCCATAGAAGGCAAGAATCAGACAGAACAAGGAAGTTCTAGTTATTTTGGCATATTTTTAAACCAAAAGTTGTACTTTTCCAGCCTCATATTAAACAACTTTTGGCCCATTTTAAATGTTCATCTGAGTGAATGGGTGGACAGGTGGACAAACATCGAGAGATGGCTGACATTATAATCTATACATCTTAAACAAAAACAGAAAAGTGTAAGAATCCACTAGTTACAACAACTTACTTAAACTATCATGTTGACAATTGGACAGTTAAGTTTATTTTACATATTTTTTGTAATAAAAAAGTACCAAAATGATGCAGTAAAATTAAAGACATGAAAAATCCTTTCCTCACACCATGATAATGTTATGGAGACCTCATAGCATTACTATTTTCGCCACATTGCTCTCTGAGCTTCACATCGAGATAAGGAAGTGCTCTGGCTTGCACTGTGATCAGAACTCTGTGGTCTAAACGTAATTAAGCCACGGGCGCCTCACTTTTCCTACCAAGTGAGATTGTGCACAGCTGTGAAGCAGAAAAAAAAATCCAAGCCTGCAGAATCAGATCTCAAATGTCATGCAGACTTGACAAATAGATCCACTGAGACCCCAGTAACCTGAAGACTCCAGGGCAGCCGAGGTAAACGGTTAACCTTATTGTTGTGTGTTTGCTGACGCAGCCCACTTGAACCAACTCTGGCATCTCTGCAAAATACAGCATGAAGATAAATGTTTTGTTCTTCTGGTCGCATTTCCTCCCCTACTCCAACAATAGTAGAGCCTCAGCTTGGATGAACATAGCAAAATGCCTCATCATGCATAGTGGAGAGTGACAAACATAAGACGTTCTCTGCTTCGTTAGCCAATGCTACTTGGGATCCCTGAAATGTGTAGAACCAGAGAGGATCTGATGGGACGGTTTCTAAAACAAGCTTCACAGTTCCACAGAACCACAAGCACTCCACAGACATTTTCCTCCACAGTCTGCGTCTGAAAATGGGGGCCACCTAATGCCACGCAGATGGGAGGTGAAGAGAGGTGGCTCGTTCCATTAAGGAACGTCTGTTTGTTCTAAATCATTGATACAGTCAAGCGGGAGTGGCTTGGTGCAACATCAGAAGTTTATTTTTTAATGAACCATGCTTTCCTGCTCCACTATGCTCCTGCTGGCCCATAAGAGATGAAAAACTAAGGATATAGTAAGCAGGTCTGTGCAAAGTACAAAGTTCCTACACAACTTTTATATCCCTTCCGACCCCCAGCAAACTATTTCCCTAAAACCTCCAGAGTTCCAGGTCTATATTTTAAAACTTGATGAAAAATTTTCACTATGGAACTATAGCAGATCTTCCTATAGTATGCAGGCTTTAAATATGTAGCATATTTAAATGAAACGGCAAAGATGACAATAGAGAAGAAGGATAAAGAAAACTAGAAGTCCGCCTCTACACCTGCAGAAAGAAAAAAAACTAATTGGAAGGGCGTCTAAAAGTAGGTATAAGGAAAGAAAGACAGAAGACAGGAGTACGCTTGTCACAATAAGCAATTAATCAGTGGGGCGAATTTGTTTACACAGACATCACAATCCATTTTATTAATTGTTTTGGTTGTGATGTTTTATTTTCGATATTTAAAATATGTTCCAGTTCGAGTGTGAAGTGGATTTCACCAAATTAAAGTTCATCAGTGATTGAGAGGGCAAACTTGCATTTTTATGCAATTGTCAACACATTATTACTTGAAAATCGTTTATGACGATAATTACTGGGGCAATTTATCATTCAGTAAAATTAGTTATTGTAACAGACCTAGACAGGACACAATCAAGGGAGGACAGCAGGAAGAGCATGATGGACAAAGGGACATGAGCCAAGAAACAAAAAGAAGAACGGAACATTTAGACAATGGGAATAAAGTGTTGAAATTCACTTTTTTTTTTTTTTGACATTTTCCCCCCATACGTATCCAGACCTGAAAGATACTGCAATCACATTCCAGACTTGTGTAGGAACCCTGGAGACAGCAGGTTATCAGCAGATATGAAGCAGGTATGCAGATCTACGGCAGAAGGAAATTAAGTAGGAGGAAGAGGTCAGAAGGTGTTAGCAGACGTACACAGAGTGAGAGAGACAGAGCTCTCTGCAGGGGGTCTCGCCCAAGTGCAGCCTAGCATCTTACCTGCAACCCCCACAGAGTTCTCTACATCCAACCTCAAAGTGAGCCTTTGAGTGTGTGAGTGTGTGTATGTGGGATACTTCCTACACACCTTACAAGCCGCGTGCGCACACAGGAACGTGTCTCCGAACAAATGGCGGTGATTTAACTCACCAGGACAGTAGTGGAGGCGTAGGCAGCTCCGCCCTCACAGCCAGCACCCCCCCTCTTCCCGCTGAGAAGCGCCGCAGCTCGGCAGAAGGGCCGCCAGGGAAAAAGTAGGTCAGGCTGACCTCTGAGCTCGGCGTGTCAAACGTTCAGAGTGAAGCTGAAGGGACAGGCCGTGTCAGAGCCCTGCTCCTCACAGCTGGGGAGGAAGAGGCGCCCCGCGCACCAGGCCGGGAACCCAAGGGAGAGAACTCAGCAGGCTGCTTATACAGACGAGCGTATACACAAATATACCAGCCATGACGTATAGGCGACGAAGACCAGCAACTGAGGGAGAGGAAGGCCTCGCAGACTGGGCCGATGTGAATAAATCAATGCCACTCTATGTTTGAGATCTTGCCAGCTTCCCACCATCTATTTGTAACTTCATGCCTCCGGACAGAGCGTAAAGAAGAGAAGGCTTTATTCAATCAACGCTCGGTTATGCAGTTAGAAGTCGGAAATTTAACTGTCAGTCTGTAAATGCAAAATTACCCGAGGCAGTTCCGAGGCCATGCAAGAGTTTGAGATGATAAAAGTAAAAAAAAACCTCAAATGACAATGTCAGAGAACACAAGGGTGAAATATTTTACTTTACTACCAGAAAATCTAAAAATATAGAAATAATGGAATATAAATCAAAATGAGCACTTTTATCGCTTTTAGTTTTTAACAACTCTTCTGACACAAAAAGGCCTTTGAGTCTCACTCTCAAAATTATGCATGCATGTTATGGATGACGAAGTGCATGAAACAATTGTTTGAATTCAGGTGTTTAGCCCTTTTTGGGCTACGGTTTCCACTAAATACTTCTTGTATTAACTAGCATGGTGTGCCTTGCAGTAGCGTTTCACCCATGTGTTTGTTGCTCTGACATCCCAGTTTTGTTTTTGTCTCGATTTCTGCAGGTGTAGAGGCAGATTTCTAGTTTTCTTGTATTATCTTTATTCTTCTTGTCATTTCTGCCGTTTCCTAATAACATTTTGCCCCATCTTTCTTCCTTTCTTTTGCATCTCTGTGTTCAATGTATTTAAAATAATCCAAAACACTATAAACAGACTGCAAGATGCTAAAAGAGGTCTTGAAAAATCCCCAACAATTTAATCACTGGATCTTCAAGAAGTCTTACAACTGTGGATATAAAAGTGCATACCAGTACAATCAGAAAGATTGTACTGGTATGCACAATCATACAGAAGATGAGTTTAACTTCTGTAGAGTATGATGTGGAGGAAAGAAACCTTTACAGAAAAAAAAGAAATTTGACGGAAAGAACATGGAGAAAGACCAGAACTTCTGGAATCATGTTCTTTGGACAGATAAGTCTATATATTTGAAATAAAACAAATACTTAATTCCAGAAAAAGGCCCTCATACCAACTGGAAAGCATGGAGCTGAAACCATATCAGAGGTGCTTGAGCAGAAAGTGAAATAAATACTAAAGCTTGAACCCTGTGGTATGATAACAACTTAAAACACAACCATAAAAACACTCAGGACTGGCTGAGTGTTAAGTGCAAGTCCAAATCTTGATGTCATTGATATGATGTAGGGTGAAACAGGTTGTACATGTGAGAAACTGTTGAAATATCTCACAGCTGAAAGTGAGAAATGGGCAAAACTTTCCTAAGACCGTCAGAGACTGGCAGAAGGCTACAAGAAGCATCTCACTAAAACTCATTATTATAGATGGTAGCATTAGCTTTTAGAGAGCAGGGTGTCCTAGGTTTTTACAAAGTAAAAATAGCCGTTTAATCTATTTGGTGAGATTGTTTAAGGGCTATGAAATGTGTCTGTAATTGTAAAAGTAATGTCCATAACAAGAGCTGCTCAGACACGAGGCAAAAATAAAGAAAAAATACGCAGAACTGAATTAAAATTTTTGGAAATATAGTCATAAGAGTACATAAACTAATGTACATCATTAAGTTGCCACTGAAATAAAATAACATTTCTAAACATTAAAAAACAAATCCTTTTATCAATAAAGGCAAACTAGATGAAAGAAAGCACCACAGGGTTTTTGGAAGAGAAAAAACAGCGAAGTCATTTCACCAAATCTACGACCTTTTCTGAAGAACTGGTGCAGTGAGTGGAACCAAAGCAAGCACTTATGCAAGCTGTGCTGGTTGGAAAACAGGAGCCGAGTTTCTGACCTGACAGCAGGTCTGAATGGAACGGGGATTTGAAAGACTCGAGAGCTAGTACCGAAGAGGATGTGTTCAAAAGCAGCCTTTGAAGGAAGATCTTTGAGGTCAATGAAGGAGAGAGAGAGGGAAGTAAGATACAAACAGAGAAGGGGAAATGAAAGAAAGATAAGGATAGGTCTGTTTTAATTAAAAACTGATGTTTTTTCCAATGAGATGATCTTAAGCCACGGCACAAAAGAGTGACCTGTGTCAAAGTCAAAGCGGTGAAATATTATGCAAGCCTGTCAAACACAATCAGCTTCTGCTTTACTATAGTGAAGGCATCAAGAATAAAACTGTTTTTTACTGTTTAAGCTCAAGAGGCACAAAAAAAAAGACAAAAAAAATCAAACCAGAGTTCTAATAGAATATAAATGTCAAACATATAAACCCATACTTCCCTTTCTAAAAGTATCCATATCATTTGAACTTTGATTTACATTACAAGAACAAACGTCACAGTAATTTGTTAGAACAGATCAACACAAAGTATTTTTGTTCATCTCCTTTTACTAAACTGCCCCTAAATAAAATGTATCTAATTAGTGGGGCTCATAATTATGATGAATAAATGTGCTAGAGTGGCTCAGTTATGGCCAGACTGAAATACAACTTTGACCAATCTTTACAGACGTACTAGATTCAATCAGATTGAGTTCCTGTGTAAAGAAAGATGAGAAAAATGTTAGCGTGGTGCATTTGTAAAGTTTCAAGAGATATAGCCAAAAGAGCTGTAACACTTATTAATTCATTAGTATTAGTACACTCAGGGGGTAGAATGAAAGTACCTGCACACCACCACACTTTAGATTTTTATTCAAATTTTATTGGTTGATTTCACAATCATCAGTAATTGTGATAAATTTATTAAAAAATATTGATCTATTGTCACAATAAATTCCAATTAATTATGTTAAAAAACTGTCCTTATTGTCAGGATTGATAGTTGTATTTTATTCTCCATTTGTTTAATGAAAGCGTCAAGAAATACCAATAAATTTTAAAATTCAGTTACCATGTGTAGCTTAGTGATAGAAATCGTACTTCTTAATATGTACTAAAGAAGAGTATTGCAAGTGGTTTGTTTTTCTAGAGCACTATTTGTGTATGTTGGGATATACAATCAGTTACCTAAAGAAATATGTAATAAATAGTTCTTATTGTCACTTTTGTCATTATCACAATAGTACCACACAATATTGTGATAACATTTTAACTCCAAAATTGTATCTATTCAAGGAGTAGAATGAAAACAGCTGAACACCACACTTTTCAGATTTTTATTCCAATTCTGTGTTGGTTAATCATGAAAAAAATCTAATAAAATACACTGAAGCTCAAACAAAACAAAAAAAATAATAAATCAAGGGGTATGAATTTGTTCGAGGCGCTGCAGGTCTCCTCCCAAAAAGAAACAGATCTTTGTAAAGAACAAGGCCACACTAAAGTCACCGGTGAGTAAATCAGAACCGATACAGTAACACATTCATATCTGCGGCGCAACACAAAGGCTCACCGGTACATGACTGTATTTTTAGGCCTTTGCTATTTCGTAAGGACCCTGTGACATGCCCACCAACACAGAACGTAGTCCTCAGCCTCGGGGATGTGCACCCGGACCAGGGAATGTAGCACCTTCACTGTCTATTTGTAGTGGGTGTGGGAAGGCATGTGGGATGCCACAGCATTTACTCAGCAAGGGTTAGGGAGAAAAAGGCTCAGACAGGCAGGTAGAGGAGGTTTGCTCAGGTAGAAATCACAATCACAAGAGCTCTGATACCGCTTCAACCCTGCTCTGCGATTATAAAGGTTGTTTTTAGTATTTAGTTTTATAAATATAAGGCCATTATCAAAACCTTACTGTTTTAAGAGTGGCGTCCTACAAGAATGGCTTATAAAATTGCTTGTGTTAGTGTTGAGCACTTCTAAAAGACATACTTACTACAGTTAACAGAGATTTCTTAGTATGAACCTTTTTTCTTCATCATAGTGATATAGCAAAGATGCCTGCCAAGGCTCGCTGCCCAGTGTACCACAAAACCTGCATTTATCAAAGTCGAGAGACCTAAAGCTCACACTCAAATACCAATGAAGTCAACTATAACGATTTTCACCTTTTTTCCCCCATCCATCTTCAAAGGCATTTGATCTGCCTCCCTTGGCATCTCGTAGCTGCGTGTTGGCATGTCTGGTTTAAAACCTCTCACTCTCTGATCTTTAAGCACTTGTATGTTGATTAAATAAAACATGAAGCGCTTGCTTACCAGCTGAAAAAATATATATACATATTTACGTGGGTCAAATCTGTCATAAACATACATAAACAAACTTGTCAGTGCAAAGAGCACTCAATTTCAACATCCACAGAAGACTGGGACAGAAGGTCAGAAGAAATTAAAATAAAGAAATCAAACTGATGACTGAATTTTGCCATCTGCACCTTTGTTATCTACTGTCAGACTCTGAGGCATTATAGTAATTAAAACTCAACAGCCACTTTTGCAGAAGTACATGACACTGTGGGGAAATGGTATTTTCCCCATCCCCCTTAACAGGGGGCATTTGGCAAAATTAAACTCATTTTTCATAGCAGGACTCATTTAGTGAACGCAATACATGCAAGAAAGAAATTAGTCTGATAAGGGATTACATGCGAACTTTAGAAGTTGTCAAAGTAGTGGCAGGAGAAATGTGGAACATCATAGATACAACTGGTAAATGCTCAGTTGTTTTATTTTCATTAAAAAAACAGCAAAGATATGAAAGGTTTGCTGGTCTCCATGCAGGAGGTAAAAGGCGTAGCTACAGAAGCAGCAACTCTCTAAACCTCTTAAGCAAATACAGCATCATCCAAGTGTCCAAAATCCCCTTGAACTTTCTAAGATTTTGTCACATTACAGCCATAAACTTTAGTGTATGGCTGTAATTTTAAAAATCACAATTGAGGCACTGCATAGTTTTGATGCGGAATAAAAATGATGCGTGAGTTTAATGTTTTTTAGACAAAGAAGTCTGTACTTTTTTGTATTCAGCTCCATTTGAGTCAGTACCTTGTAGAAACCGAATGATTAGGGTCGTTTTCTGATGGAAAGTGAACCCTCTGACCCAGTCTCAAATCATCGGAGTATCTAAGTTTTTCCCCCAAAGACTGACATTTATTTCTCGCCATTCCTTTTTTCCCCCCAATAACTGACCAGATTTCCTGACCTTCTTGAAGGGAAGCATCCTCAGCATTATGCTCCCACCATCAGAGAACCACTTTAGTGTTTCTATGCTCC
Source organism: Xiphophorus couchianus (assembly GCF_001444195.1). NCBI lineage: Eukaryota > Metazoa > Chordata > Actinopteri > Cyprinodontiformes > Poeciliidae > Xiphophorus > Xiphophorus couchianus. Next base: position 12,870,789 of record NC_040247.1, on the reverse strand, counting down.
CTGCATGACTTGTGGCAAACAGAACTTCTTATAGCTTTCTTTCCACTTCTCTTCAATAACACAGACTAGTTTAATTGATGGCTAACAGTTGTCTTGTTAACTGATTCTAATACATAATTATTTAGTGACATTAAAGCAAAGAGGCTGAGTAAGGTGAACCAATGGCAGTTTTCTGGCTGATCGGCAATTACAATCTTTAAGATGCCTGACCTGTCGATTCTGATTTTGGCCGATACCATTTTTTTTTTGTCTGAAATGTTGTTAAATGAGGCAATAACGTCACAGAGCTGGTAACAGTGGGGTGACTATTGTTAACTGCAAGCATGTGGACATGACCTGGTGGGCCAGTCTTTCAGTAAAACCTCTCTGGGTAGAGCAAAATAGGTCAGTGATTGGTTTTTAGACCTTTGCTGAGGTAGATAAGATCATTGGATAAAATCGGCTTCACGCAAGTATCGGCCAATCTCCCAAAATTAAGGAAATCGCCACCTATAAATTGATGCACCTCTAGGTGCAAATCCATGCCCAACTTCAGATTTTAACTTAGAAAACAGAAAAAGGAAAACCTTCCATACTTCCAGTATTACATAAAATACCATTTATAATACACCGTTTGTTGCTGCTATTTGATACAGGAAGTTTCAGGAGATAATACCATTTTAACGTTAACATGACCAATTCCCAGTGTTCTTACAGGACCTCACCTTCTCCATATCAACCAGCATCTGATACAGATTAACCACAGAATCTGAACACAGCAGAGGTAGATCTGCTCTACCTGATTGTGCAGAAGTCTTCAACATCATACAGTACAAGCAAAACGATCGAATTTCATCAGTAATTTTGTTCTGGGTAATTCAAGGATACTGCAACTTACTGAGCTCCAACAATAGGCTGAGCTAACAAAAAAGCCCCATAGTTCCCTCATGGCTTCTAAGAAGTTTATGAATGCTGCACCAAGGATGTTCCCTTTTCAACAGAGGCAACGGGGTTAAAGACCAAAATTTCTACCACAAATGCTCTGAACTCAATTTCGCTAAGGCACAGCATCCAGACTCCCTTTTCTAACACTTTTTTTTATTATTTAAGGCCAACCTTGAAATAAAAATAAACCAAGAGAAATTCTAGAGAGAGAAAAAAGCCTTGTGCATTATTTTCCAGTTGCACTCAAGGTTACAACGCTGACTTGAATGCGACATTTGAAATTCGAGCATTCCCCTTTTAAATTGGGAGTCGATCACTGTAGATGTGAAAAGCTGTGGGGAAAATTCTCTTAATGCAATGCTGAATGGCAAGTCACACCACCACAAAAGCCCCGAAGCACTCGCATGAGGCCTATTTGATCAAAGTCACTCAAAAAGCTATCAGTCTTTGTCTCCTTTGCTTTTTTTGCAATATTTTTGTGTCTCCTCCACCCCCATCTCACTCAAACGAAACCACACAGAATAAAAATGTTTTGTACAACCTCTGGTGTTGCTAAACTTGCTCCGTTATTGCATGCTGCAGCGTGTAGAATTGTAGCATGATTCCATTAAGTGGGTTATTACAGAACATCCCTGACCTCTACCACAATGATTGTCCAGACAACTTCAGAAATAGGTAGCTCTGAGTGACGCAAACACAGCACAGCAACAGTTAAAGTTTACAAAAAACACCAAGTCAAATATGGAGACAGACTCAACAAAAAACATATCACTAGAAAAAATTTTAAAATGTGAAAAATTCTTAAAAATATATCGAAACATCAAACTGCAGATTAAAAATATGACTATGAATATCAAACAAAATCACAACTACGTATACATTTCTCACAATTTAATGAAAGCATCAATAAACAGCAGAACATTTTCCTATTATCAGCTAAAGGTAATTAATAGATTATGGAGGTTTGCAACTTGATGCTCCGACAATAAGCTGCATTGAGCAATGTTTTAAAATGTAATAAATAGATTTAGCAGTTTCTGCTACACATTTCATGCAGTATATGTCTAATATTTCCACAAATGACACTAAGAGTTCAATATATATATTTTTACGAAGTCATTTTATCAATAAGTTGCAAACTAATTTTGCTTTTTTACATACTTTTCAATAAAAGCTGACTGAAGAATTGAACATCTATTGAACCTAAAAACAAAAATAAAATTGTTTTTAATTAAAAAAATTTAAACTGTGTAAGAGTAGATCTTAATTTATTAATTTACTTCAAAGGGACATGTTGCTTTTGTGGCTCTGAACTAAATTTGTTCAGCAGACTGAAGATAAAAATGGCTCTCAGTGTCGTAAAGGTTGCTGATCGTGGCATTAGATGAACCTGAATGGATCCTGTGAGTTTCTGCTAAATTACAATTTGTCTTAAGTTGGCTAAATGGTAGATATGTTCAAGGAAGATATAATTATGTAATTTTTTTTCTACAAGTTTCTCAAATCGAGTCTAATTAATATTGCTTGAGATGCACCCATTCATCTCCCAGAGTCAGGAATTGTTTGATTTTCATTTGATCACCTGATCAAATGCTGAAAACTATTTGTCTTGCATATTTATTAAAATTAGAACTAAGGCTGGACTCAATCTGTGGACACAAAACCAAATCCATCTACTTTTAATGCATTTGTTTATTTTTAGAATAAAACAAATCATTGCAAATAGCTGAGGATGATGCCTTGTTGCAGTATTTCTTTTCCCTTGGATTCAGCAACGACATTGTCATCTTTCAGCCCAATGAGTGCATTTCATTTTAATAATTTAAAATGAGTAAAAATATTGCTGCATTAAATCTATGCACCCGTTCAGTGAACACATATTGGTAACCTGCTCCCTTAAAGGCTGCAGAGAGCTGTAAATCGAGTGAGTGATGCTGGGTCGCCCTCCCTTTCTCCGCGACTGCAGAGGCAGCGCAAGGCCATGAAAGATTGGAAGCAAAGTGACGTCCTCTGGTTTATCCTCCCTGAAAGCCTTCGCATGCTCTCAGTTCCACATGAGGGATCTGATGAAAGCCGTTTGTCAGTACGCCACTTAATTATCAGCCAGAAGAGGAGCCTCTGATGCCATCCTCTGACGACGGGCTTACAGCCGCACGCCGACAATGGGCCACGCTAACAATGAACAACCGAGCTGCTCATAATGACGATGGGATGGTGCCAACTATCCACTTCAGAGTCAAAGAAATGGGGAACCTAACACAAGGAGTGGTTTCTACTTCAAATTCAAAGTTTTTTCCAGCTCATTAGAAGCTTGTGTAATGAAATATTTCAGAGGATTGACAGTGTTACAGAAGAGCCAGATGATGTTTTGACCTTTTGTTTCTGCCCGTCTATACAAAGGTGTTCAATATGCGTGGAAGCATCAGTGTGAACTTAAAAATAGTCGTATGAACTCCTTTGACCTGATACTTCTCCTCATTCTATTGACTACAGAGCTTGTTTATAACTAAACATAAGATTACGAGAAGAAGAGAGGCTCATCTTGTGTTTTTATCCTGCAGCTCAACTCTTACAGACACTGAAGTCAACTCAAGTTCCTGGGAATGTTTGGCCTGAAGCTTTTACTTTGGAGGAAACAGTAAGACATTTATTATTGTGTGCATTAATGCGATACGATTCACAGCTGCACATTTACCAGAGGCATTAGCATTTAGTGACAAAAGGCAATTATTCAACATTAACCTGGGATTTCCAATAGTATTCAGGCAGCAAAAAGTACATACATTTATGACATATATTCCATTTATGAAACATGTAAGAAAAAGAGTTTGTTTTCTCTGTATAGTATGGTGCTTTTCTAAGAATATTCTAAACCATTTCTTTCAACTAAATACATTAGAAAATGATCCAACTTAAATAAATTGCTTCAGCTGGTAAGAATGAATTGAATTAAGTTCATCTGAAGAACTTGACAATTTTACAAACTTAATGGATTAATTTGGATACTTATTTCAGTGCTACCAACTTAAGTAATTTATTTAAGTTTGATAAACGACTCCTTTTTCAGTGTCGGACAGAAGGGAAACCTACAATCTCAACTCTCACATGTATGTGATGTAATGTTTTATGAATGCGAGAAAAAAAAGAGAATTCATGTTTATTTTTCACTTACTTTTCCTTTACAAATAATGGACACGTTTTTTGGGATCTGGACAAGCTTAGATCATCTGCAATTGACAATCTAGTGTAATTTAATTTCTGACATCTGGATTGGATTATTTTAATAAAATAGTAAATTATTTTATTTTATTTTAATAAAATATTCTCTAAAATACAGTTTTTGATCCAAGATAAATTTAGTTTGTAAAAAGAAAATGATGAGCAACAGCGCTCTGTTTAGCATTTAAGTTGTTTCAAAAAAATATCAAGAGGATGAACTTTGGAAAAAATATTCCGTATATATCCAGATTTGGAAAATAATCAAACCCAATTTCCAATTTTAAGATTGTGTAGGAACCTGGGGTTAATTAATTGGATCAAGAAAGAATGGATGAAAATCATTCAATGTTAATTTAAATTACATGTTGTAGCAATAAAGGTACATTGTGAGCCGACAGAGGAGGTTAATGGTAGTTAAAGGAAGACATAAATCCTGTGAAGTAGTAACTTAGCAGTTGAATTTATAGAAGAAGGTTTTGTTTATGAACAATGAACTGGATGTCATTATCAATATGCAGCTTCATTGTCTCAGGGGAACACTTGTCTGAAATAATTATTAAATAAATTACAGAAGTGTGGCTAAAAGCACATTTTGTAAGGCGAGGACATTTCATCAATAATTTCTAATCACCTCATTCTTTAGTATTTTTGCGAGAGTTCGATTCAAATTGTAACAAAGCATTCCCCTTATATCAGATCTAAAAAAAAAATGCTCTGACAGCCCTAAAACATACATTTTCCCGGGCGCTAAACCTCAAATAATCTACATAATATGCATCAGATTTGATTTCCTTCTGAAAGCGAATCACAGACCCACTCTATAGTCCATTAGCCAAGTTAATGCAGAGCTACCAGACTTGCTGACCCATTAATAATACATCGCAGTGGTCAAAAGAGGCCAGACACCTCTGTGCACCCTTTCATCCCTCTACATGGCCACATTAATGGACTAATTCAGATGCAATTAACTGGTGAGGAGAGGCTGTGGCCTTGCGGCTGGTGAAGCGCGAGCTGAAGGGGCTTAAAGCCAGGACTTGGATTATAATCACTGTGAACAAACACATGAACACACACAGACACAAAACTATTTACATACCATTAGAGGAGCGCCTCAACAGTGTGCTGAAAAACCTCAAGCAGCGTTTCCAACTCAATACCAAGAAGAAACGCCAAAACGCGACATATTTCAACCACAACACCTTCTGTACCAGCAGTGCAATTTAAATTAGAGTCTTTTGTTTTCAACAATTGTGCAAATATAATAAAAAGACAGAAGGATAAAAAAAAAAAATACGACCTTCCAAGGGGATCATAAGGACTGATCAAAGATGTGGAAGTAGCAGTAAAATTGTGTAAAAATGAATATATAATAGGAATGTGGGAATAGTAGCAAACAGCCAGGTTTCAAGGTGACTTTTGGGCTTTTGCACATCTTATTCCTGCTGCAGCTGCAAGAGGTTCAAAATGATATGTCTGAGCCAGAATGTGACTAATGATCCACAAGCCATTATATATGCTGAGGCTAAAGTAACTAATGAGGAAAATGATGACATAAATAAAGCTTCATGCAAGATTTCTGCAAGTTTCAGTTGGTTTAATACAGCTCTTTTCAGCCTCTGTTATAGAACAGTTATTTAAATGCATTATTAAGTTTTAAAATCAGAAAACTAAAATTAACAGCACAGTTAGTATATTTTTAAACTGGACGGTAGTGTCTTTTGTTGCCTGATCTGCACATGCACACTGCGTGGGGTGATTGAAGTCGACCCACCGATAGTTTACAGCTGAATATGGCTGACTGTAAGCCACACTGCTCTGATTCCATGATCTCGGCTGCTTGGTCTGAAAGCACACATGGTGGTTTTGCACGATGCGACTCAACAAACTGATCTGTAATGGAGGGATTATAGCTGCGGGTTTATTACTGAACTATGATCCAAATGGTCTATAATTGTTGTGATAGATAAAAAGTTACTTTTTAAGCAAAAGTTAGTCACATACAAGTCTTTTTGAAGGTTTATATTTGGACTATTTAACACTTAATATTCTGCAGAAACCCTTGTTAGTTTTGGATCTGGCTCATTTTTGTGCATCTTAACATATGGAAAGCTGATATTACCTCAACAAGTTTTGAGACCAGTTAGTACAACAATCATAAAATTCAGTGTAATATGCATTAAACACTACAAACTGCATAAACAAGCCCAACTTATTTCTGCAGTTTGTAGACAGATAAAAATGGGTGATGCGCTCTAAATGTTCACTTGCCCACTCACTACAACACACTTCGGTTTTCAGGGTGCAATTAATTTTTGTTATTTTAACATGAAATGTTTTTAAAAATATTTTTGGAAGTTGTAATTGACGAGCAGGTTGCAGCAAAAAAACTTATTAGCAAAAAATTTGGTCATTTATCCCAGCCTTAATAATCTCCTAATGAACTGGTTTCATGTGTTTTTGCTGCCAAAAACTCGTGCAGTGTTCTCACTTTGGTCTTAGTTTATAGACTGAAATCCCTCTATTGATTTATTGTAGTTTTTGTCCAGTTTTCATTCCATTTCAATAAATTACCAAAGCAAAATTAAACGCTGTGGCCTTTGGACAAACAACATGCAACGTGAGTTTTTAGCAAACACTGGCCAGAAACCTTTAAAACAAAATTTTAAGTAAAAAAAAAATTATGAAATTCACTATTACCTTTGTTTTCCTTTCATCACAACCTGTTTCTACTCAACAAAGTTGCTGTGAAAACCCATTTTTTGGTTCCTCCCAGATCTGACGGTGACAAATGAGCAATTAGAGGAGCGATATTCATACGTCCCATTCATGGCTCTGATGACCTGGGATTAGCCCCGTTGATGCCAAATGCGAGATGCGAAAGATGTGCCTGTCAATACAGGCGCCTGGCAAGGCAGTGCGGTCCTTTCTGGCACGTCATCCATCACTGGTTCCGCTCGGCTGCCGCAGCTGTGTCACTGTCCCCGCTCCGACAGACTGCTGACCCCACTAAGGACGCAGCAGCAGGATGATCGGATGACACTCTGGGAAAAGAGACAGCCATCCCGGTTCTCTGACAAGGCAGAGAGCGAAGAGAAAAAAAAAAAACTTTTCCTACACCTCGTACTCATAGCGACATAGTTCTCAATAAGCAGGTGTGAATATCAGGAGTCATGGGGAAAAATGCTGCTTCTACATTTTTATCTGAAAGGAAAAGAGCAGGGCTATGATGAGCAGAGGAAAGCTGTTAGCTGCAGGAGGCTGGCACTGAAGGTGACAGGTGTTAAATAATTGCCAAGGAGAAGAAGGAGGGTGGATGAAAACAAGACAAAATCTAACACTGACCAGTTTTCCACATTAATTACTTGCCATGCAGATTTCATCAACATGCCAATCATCTGGTCCGATCTGCTTTTTTTTAAAACTCTCATCAGATGTAAGTGACCCACAGTGTGGATGTCAGACTGTATGGGTGAGATGCCAGCGCTACTTAGTGGCTTTTCATCACATGTAGAGACGCAGAAAGAAATCAGTCGAGGACCAGAGTCTGATGGCCAGAACTCAAAGACCCAATCTTTTTCCAATTAGTGAACGAATCGCCTGACAACACTCTTCGATGTGGAAGTTCTCACTGTGGTAATGCTAACTATTTTAGGTATCAGGAAGTTGCTTAAAATAAAGTCAGTTAATATAAAGACAAAACTCAGTTTAAGATATAAAAAAGTAATTTTAGGAGGCTTAATGGTGAAATAGACTCCATTTTCAAAGACTGTTTTTGGTGAAAGTATGAAAGAAATGGTTTGGGTATCTCATCCCTCTATTGTGACAGAAATTGCTCTAATATATATATATATATATATATATATATATATATATATATATATATATATATATATATATATTCTTCTTTTAAATAAAGAATACAGGAAGACATAAAAGAAAGGAGGGAGGGTCCAATAAGTTCATATTTCTGCCTACCTCCTTTTTAAATAGTTATCTAAACATTTATTATTGCATTTGAACTGTGAATGTGAATATGTTTAATAAATGTTAAATAAATAAACTAAACTAAGAGGAAGAATAGATTTCCTGTAAGAAGCAAGATATCAGACAAAAACTGTCCCTTGTGAATCAGCCTCTTTATGTGCATAAAAACCTTTGAGCACACGTCACTGGATAATGAGGTACTGATTGGGTGATCACTTGAACTCAACAGCAATGTGAGCTTTATAAGACGCCTGGAGACTGTGATTAAAAAATCAGGGTTATCCTTCCTCAGTTGAAACATCAGAATTTTGTTTTTGAAACATAAACTTGTTGGATTTGCCGTTTTTGTTGTATTGGCCATCAATTTTCAGAAAATAAATGCTTAAAGTCAAAATTCTTTTATCTGGAATTTGAGAGTGCCAGTAATTTCCAGAAAAATAAAATACACAATTTTACTATTATAAAAGCAAACTTAAAAATGTTGAAATGCTCTTCTCTCTGGCAGAATCTGCATCAGCAGGTCAAAGCTTTAAAAAACAAGCGCAGTCTTAGGCTGTTCTTGACTTGACAGCCTCTTCTAATTAGTCCTGCAGCCCATATCCCTTTCATTTCCAAAAGGTAAACGCTATGTGCACGCTACGGTGATGACAGATCAATTAGCTGCAGGCTTCAGAAGAGGTAACGGCTCCTCAGGGAGAGCGGGCTTGCATAATTAAGAATATTATTAATTATATTTAAAGACAAAAGGGTTACAAATAAGAAAATGTCTGGAAAGAATTGCAACATAAGACTGTGCATTGTGTGCAGAGACCACCACAGCGGCAGCGTCTCCTGCTCCAACTCAGCCTGGATTAATCTAACAGGGCAGAATCAGTGTTAAAGGGAGATTGCAAGGACTGCACTCTATTTATAGAAAGCACAAATCATTGCTGTACCTCCTTCCTTCCGTCCTAGTCCTCCTCATCAGGGCAAAAAAAAAAATCTGTGTGCATACAAGAGGCAAAAGGAACCATCTGTGATCCCAATGTAAACAAAGGTCAGGTGATATTAACAACTGAGAAATCATTAGGTTGCCAAGCCATTTTCAATCTGCCACTGTGGATGTATTTCTGGAAGGGAGGACTTTACTTTACTCAATCAATAATGGCCTACATTTAGAGTGATCAAGCTTATAACCCAACATATATGGTCAAAGATATTCATAACACTTTCACCAATTTGTTTTGAATAATCCTGTTTTATTTTGCAAAAGCAGTGGAGTAATGCCATTAAGTTTGAAGTTAATTCAAAGGACAAAGAGCTAAACTTGCAGCCAGATGCAAAGAAATACAAAACATGTTCATTATAAAGGAAACAGATGCAGGAAAAGGAAAGTATTACAGTTTAAATATTTCTAGCCAAACACCAAACATTTAGAAAAACGTGCTTCATTCTGAATGCTTAAAACCTAAGTAATCACTAAAACATTTTATACTTTGTTTCTATAGAACAGTACTGAAAATGTGATGTCCCAAAATGTACAGCATCTAAAACATAACTGAAAGGCATTTTTTAAATATCAACATAATATAGATGTGTTGTATAAAAACAGGCAAAAAAAAAAGTTTTCAGCTCACATAAAAGTACTACACCAAATTATCAAATTATCTAGCATGCCTACATGATGTAATTAAGCAACTTCAGATAAAGTCTCACCAAGTAAAAAACCTCTGAACCTTTGAACAAGAACACGGTCAGAGATCAACAGGCGATCGTGTCTTTACGTTACATGAACCACCGATGCTTTCTAGAAATTACTAAAGGGGCGTGGCAGGTGGAGAAGCAGCAGAGCAGCTAGCGTGTCTGTATCGACTTCAGCATCTCTCATTATCACGGGGGAGGAAGTTCTCTGAATCAATTGATGACCATGATCAGCAGCTTTTTACGACTGGCTGTTGCATCACATCCAAGTGAGCAGCGAGAACAGATGGGAGGGAGCTGCTAACAGCTAATGACTGCTTAAAACGATAACGCAAGTCACATATATGTGTGTATATGTATATATATATATATATATATATATATATATATATAGCGGCTGAACAGTGAAACCAAAGCTGTGCTTGTCAAAGTGACGGCTAGAGTTTCAACTAGAACTGCAGCCAACATCTCTATACAGGCCTGCAGGCCACCAGAGGAAGCAATAGAAGCCTCAGGCCTTTTATGTACTGCACTGCAGTCAGCACTTCACTCGGCGCAGTGTGGGGACAGCAGCTCCTGCCAAAATCTATCCATGCCAAGGCCTGCCAGCTTGCTCTCCCCACCCACTCTAAGGGCCAGAGCGTGAGCGGTGGGGTGCCGGTAGGCGGGTGCAAGGTGAGGCTGGTGGGCGGGTGGCCAGGCTGGAGCTTCCTGACACGGGAACCCGCCTCACAGCGGGATCAAGCGAGCTGCCGAGTGAATCACTACCTCTCCCACAAACTGAAAAAATAAAAAAATAAAAAAAGTCTGTGCCGGGCCAACAAGCAAACATTTTCAGGCTGAGACAATAACTAAAAATACAGCTTTGAAAGCTTGAAACTCAGACTGAAACTTTCATCCAAGGTGAATGTGAAGGTGCATGTCCATAAATTAGAAGCTAATTAACTTTAGCAATGCAATTCAAGAAGTGAAACTTCATTACTTAGAGATGGATGTAGCTTAAGGGTCTCTTCCTCCAGATTTTACAGTTCCTGAAAACCTAAAATTCAGTATCTCATAAAACTATATTACTACACAAGACTAAAAGTATTTTTTATGCAGAAATGTTATGTCACAGGAAAGACTGCAGACTTGGTGAGACTGCAACATTTCAAACTCTGAGAAAAACCAACTTTATTCACAGACTAACAAGTTTCAGCTCCTGGGTCAACGAGCTGAAATGTGTTGGTCTGTTAATAAAGTCGGTCTGGTGAGTCTTCACCTCACCAGATCTTTGTTTCTCTCCATTCACCTTCAGAGTCGTTGAAGTTGTGCCAGAAACGTTTGGAAGAGTGCTGACTCCAGTAGAAAAATCACAGACACCCTCAGCAGCGAAGGCACACCACAAACAGATTGCTAAAGAAGGTGACTGAGTTCATGTACGAGAAGATGAGTGGAAGGAAATAGCTGAACAAGCAGCAGACATACAGTACACTGCACAAACATCTTACCAAGTATTTTTGGTCTAGTTTCAAGTGGAAATATCTTAGTACATTTGAAATAAGATAAAAATAATTTACAAGCAAATTTTTAGCAAGAAATATGAGCTTGTTTTAATAGTTCCTTAACATTGATGAAAAAGTATTAGTATCATTGGCAAATTATTTCACTTAATATATTTTTATCTAAGTTAATTTATCTGCCAATAAAAGTAGGACTTTTCATCAATATCAAGGAATTATTTACTTAAAATAAGCCTCTATTTCTTGTTAAAACATTTCCTTGTAAGTTAGTTTGCCTTATTGAAAATGTACTAAGATATTTTCACTAGAAACTAGACCAAAAATACTTAGTAAGATTTTGTTTTTGCAGGGTAATTGCAGGTCTGTCAGCATTTTATAAGCAAAGACCATTCAAGAGTTTAGAGTAGATTGGTAAGACATGGACTGTGGCTGTCAGTGCGCTGCGGCTGTCACGTTCCTTAAGCCACGGCAGAAACAGCAGAACCTCAACTAGAGATGCACCGATCCGATAATATACGTCTTTATAAGCCATGATATTGGAAAAAAATATATATATATTTCTTATTATATTTCTGAACCATTTGAAAGGTTTGTTTTTGCATGTTTGACCAAATTAGTCAACCTATTTTTGTGTCAGTTTCAGTTTCTATATTATTTAATTTGCATTGGCTGTTCTACTCCTAACTGCACCGTTTGACTGAGCTTGTGAATCTATAGGTGCATTTAAGTGTGCTGTACAGGTGCAGACTTATATCAATTTGTAATTCAGTACATTTATGTTTGTTTAAAAAAAAAAAGGGAAACATTGTAAGTCAATTTGGTGCTGTTTTTCTTTATCGGATCGGTATCCGCCAATACTAAATCACAGATATCTGTATTGCAAGTGAAAAAAGTGGATCTGTGCATCCCTAATCTTGATTACACCCTGAATTAAGACGTTGCCAACTACTCCAAAGTCTTTGACTAAGTTTAAAGTATATTTAGTATTCAATTTAAAAATAAAGGTGGAAAATTCTGGAAGAAATTTGAAATGAACCTTCCTTAAAGCTCCAGTGATAATTTAGGGGACGTGTTGTTTCAGATGTTGAGTTATTGTGATTCATTAAATCCAGAGTCAAGGCGGGCATCTACCAAGAAATTTCAGAGCCCTTCATGCTTCCCGCTGCTAACAAACTTTATGGAGACGCCAATTTCATTTTCCAGCAGCACATGGCAGTGGCTTACACTGCAAAACAGTAAAATACCTGGTTTAATGTGCATGATTTAGTCTGGCCAGCAATTTGACCCAACCTAAACCCTTCGGAGAATTTATGGAGCCGAGTCAAGAGAAGGACAAGAGACACCAGAGCTAAAGATGCAGACGAGCTTCAGGACGCTATTAGAGCAACCTGAACCTAACACCTCAGCTACAGGCTGAAAGAACCTGCAAACCGAACCACAGCAGAGTACTGAGAATACACGAGCAGGTCACCATTACTTAGGAAGATTAGCGTTTTTATTATTGGTTTAATCTAACTGGAAAACTGAATGCAGGGTATTTATTAGCTATAACAATCAGAAAAAAATATTTAAATGCATCACTGTGAGTACTGGATTTAAATGCACTGCAAAAACAAAATAACGTTTTTTTTCTAGTCTCTGTGCAAATTAGAAATGAGTCAAAACTGGCAGATATTTTTCACTTATATGAAAAAAGTATTTTTTTATTTTATATTATAGACTTAAAACAAGCCAGTATCTTTCTACAAGTTACTTCCAAGTTTGTTTTTCTATTTCTTATTTGCACTACAAACTACAAACCAAAGAAGTGGTTTTATTTATTTGACTATGACAGAGTACATAAATCAAAATTCCCATGATTTACGGCCCTGTAAATGTGCCAAAATTAGCACAATAGCAAAATGTCATCTTTCTTCCAAAGATAATTACACAGAGAAAAAAACTATTAAACATACTAAAAATACCTCTCTAAACATTTCACAAGAAATGACAACATTTATTTTATGCAGCATGCAGTTCAGCAAGATTTTTGTTTCTGAATTCATTCAGTGGTTTTCCAACACAGAGATACATTTGCAGGAAAACAGAGATCATTTTTGGATTGTGGTAGTTAGGAAGTAAAACATTTCCCCAAAATGTGTGTCTACTCTCTACTGGGGGGGAAAAAATCCTTAAGTTAAGTCCTTAAAATTTAAATGCACAGAGTAATGATGATCCTGGTTAACAGAGCAGACAGACGTATCAGAGACAGCATGAGGCACTGAAGTAATTTTACACTTAGATTTTAGGCTGCAAACCTGAGCTTGAGGTGGGAGATAGAGGCAGAAGGTACAAATGCTCATACCTCCACAATCTTATTCAAATAAGCAAATGCAGCAAGGATTTTCTGAGCCCTGGTAAGCCACCAGTCAGAAGCCGGAACATTATCTCCAGAGTAAATAATGTCCTGGAGGACCAGTGGCTACCCAAAAATCACTTTTTAGAAAAATAGAGCGCTGCCCCAGGCTACTATTATTAAGCCTCAGATCCAATAGGAAGTTGAACCTTTGATCTGTTTAGGGTACTGTGTATTTGCATTTTATAATGAGATCAAAGTGAAGTCCAGGACCAATGCAGAAGACAGCTCTGTGCCCCATATCTGCACACCCAACTACTTACAGACTTCCCAGTTATCAAGATCATGCAAGCGCTGAGGACCTTCAGTGGAAAAAGCAGAGCGGGATTCAGAGTTTGTTGGGCAATCAACACCAACCTAGTTTCTCATCCAACTAATTTTCTTCTCCTGTACACAGGTGCAGAAGAGAGAGAAAAAAAATAAACAAAGTCATGCCAGCAGCAAAAAATCTCAACGGTTCAAGTTCAACAGCAAACATTTCAAGCATTTTCAGACTGGTTGAGAATTGCTTTAGATTTGATTTGGCATTCTTCACCTGGAAGAAATGCAGAGGGGAATTTACACACTCTACCTGAAGAGAGCCCACGAGGAGCCGAGGGAAGGTTTCAGATGAGTGCGGAGGTCAACATTTCAGAGAGGGTTTTTATTTTTTATTTATCTCGTTTCTGCACTGGTAGGAAATCCACCAGAAAAGAAATCACATATGCTGTCACTTTTTTCTCTTTTTTTACTTTAGCATATCACATTTTTAGACATAAAAAAAACAGAGCTGGAGATTGGAGCAGGAAGGTGTTTGTTTTACTCCTTTTTTTGTTAGAAATATAAAAATCACTGAATTTTTTGTTGTAGATTCAAAATATAAATTCATGTGGCTTCTTGTTAAAATTGTGACTCTCAAATTCAGTACATTAAGCTTTTTTTTTTTTTTAAGGTCCAAAATATGGATTTGTGAACAATTATTTAAAAAAAAGGATCCCCACACAATTAAGCTTCAGTGACAATAAAAACCACTGAAATCATCTGAATAAAATCTATTTATGCAGGTAGTTGGTTTTTTTTTTGCCATATTACCCTCCATAAAGCATGCTGCTGTAGTCAGAGTATCGGTGGATCCCCCCCTCACTTGCAGATCCTTTATGCAACATTTGCCCCATTACCAGGTGTAGCTCAAATGCTGATTAACCATTTCTGACACGCAAGGTTGCATTCACGATGACAAAGACCAGATTTGAAACTTCTGACAACTCATTTGGAAACTTTAGGCAGCACTTATTCCGTTTACTCAATTCATACCGACACTTATATATATATATAAAGAAATTCCAGAATGCAAACTCAAGTACAAAATTTCCTGATTTTTTTGTGAAGACATACTGATATGAAGGAATACATAACAGTTTTCTGACCCTGTGCTGGAGACTGCTCCTGAGATTAAAAGTTAATCTCAGTAGTTTTCTGGGTCGGCTTCCATTGCATGTAATAGCTTTGAAGTTGGAAAGACAGCACTACAAATATTTATTGTGACAAAGCGCTCCTTCCATATTGCATTACAGGAAATGGCTGCAAGCAGATGCTCCTTTTGGTAACATGCATTTAGAAATCCTTGCATGTGAAGTACTAAAGCAATCTGGCAGATTTTCAGAAACAACGTGCCTCACATGAAGGAAGCTGCAGCGTATGAGCTGAATCACGCACGAGGCTGCTCAGACGAACTTCCAAAACATCAGTCAAAGGCGCCTCCGAGAGCTGCAGAGGGTGTGAGGAAAATCAGCCACTAATTGCTTGCTCATACATGCCGGGCGCATATTCATCGCTCTTGAAGAAAAAAAACCCAACAAAAAAACAAAACACTGTTAACATTTTTTGACCTTGATGAATTATATGTTTTTATTGACTTATTGATATTTCTTAAAAGCGGAGGCTAATGCAGTTGTGTTGAGAAGATTAAATGGGTTGCTGGTGTCCAGATTAGCCAGGTCTCATCTCACAGGCACAGCTTGCATTATCATACAGAACTGACGCATGTGTGTGTGGGTGTGTGTGTGTGTATGGGGTTGTGGGCGTGTGTGTGTGTGCGTGCGTGCGTGCGTGCGCCGAGTCTCAAATTGCTGCGAATGGCATCTCCAGGGGAACAGAAGAGCGATGACTACATCCGACCTACATTCACCCCATCCTGGCATGCTCGCTTTCAACTAATTACACACACTAACATGCATACTCAGTCAGGCTATCGGTGGAGTAATATCAGGGAAAAGCTGCAAGGAGAATGCTAATACAGAATGCATGCTGCAGAATAACACATCATTTTGGTGCTGTGAAAGTTATGATGTCATAAACCTTTTACAGCTGTGCAAAAGTAACTTCCATATGATTTGGAGAGATTCATATCTTAGTGCTTTAGAGGAGTAAAAACAAAACTTAAGGCTATTGGAGTCCATTTAAAGGCCTCGAGGATAAAACATCTAATAATAGATTCCATTCAAACATCTTGTGTGTTGAGGAGAGTAATTCATATTTTAAACACATGGTTTTATTTGTTTGATTTCTCAGAATAACTGACAGGGAAAATACACCATTAACAAGAACTAAGAAAAAAAAAGGTGACGCAGGCTAGAGCCTATGAGCACATCTCCTTACCGCTCTTTCAGTTTTCTGAGCTGTACAGCATCCTGGTTAGAGTGATGTGGTTTTTCACACTTTTAATGTGCGGGGTATTTCTGCATTTGCAACCCACATGTAGGCTAGAATCTGACGATCTGTGCAAGGCATAACTAAACTTGAAAGCACTGGAGGAGCGTCAAACTGCACCGCCACTGACTAATTTTGTGACTTACATTTTTACAAAAAAAAAAACCTTATTCCAGTTACGTCAGTTCTTTTTTTTTTGTATTTATACACCCAACTATGCATAGAATAATAACTGATTTTGACATTATACATATGTGGGTAGGAATGCAATGGTAGAGACCCCAAATGTCAACCAGACAAGAGTGTATGTCGATCGTTGTCAATTGCAGTTTAAATGCAAAAACATCACCTTAAAAATATTAAACATGACAAAGCAGTTGCTAAAGTTGTGATACTAAAGTTGAGTTATGTTTGCAAAAATCTTTCCCACAGTGTAAAAATCTGCAGCTTAAATAGGACACCAAACGGAGCAATACCACCAATAATCATAGGGGCAGAGTGGCGCCCCCATGATTTTAGCTCAGGTTCAATCAGAGAAAGCAATGAAGAAGATGGAAATGGCTGAACGTCTCCACCACTCAGTCTACTGTACTGACTCGTTATAGTTTTCCAAGAATACACATTATCTTGATTTCCTCCACTGTTACCATGTTTGCTGTTGTCTGTAGCTAAATCAGTAGCTAGCTCAGAACTAATTGTAGTGGCTATGTTGCCCAGCAACCAGGAAATTCACTCATTTTGTTGAAAAAGGTTGAAAAAATGGTGTACAACAATAACGCCTTTAATGGCCAATACCATGAAGTTTGATTTTATGAGCTCATGCTAATGAAAAGTTATGTGCTTATTATTGATGAATAATAAACAAGTGATCTACCAGTGCACCAATTCTGAAACTAGTAGACTCTAAAATTAATAAATAATTGTATTCATGAATAGTTTTGCGGTTAAGAGTCTGTTATAAGTGTCAATAGCCATCAGAATGCTCAACTCCATTAATAAGGCTGTCTGAAAATGCTTAGTTATATATAGTTCTGGAAAAAATGAAGAGTCCACTGCACTGAACCCCATTGAAACCCTTGTTTTCGATCAAATATTGATTTCTGAACTCTTCCTGAGTTAAAACATTTGTATTGTTGTTTCTAAAGTAATATGAACTTGTTTTCTTTACAATGTTTGATATGTGAAAGCAATTTGTCAATTTATCATTTAAATAAATACCACATTTTTGCTTGGAATTTCAGCGACATGTCAGTAGTTCATAGAAAAACAGAACAATGTTTATTTTACTCAAACATATAACTATAAAGAGTAAAATCAGAAAACTGATCATTTTAAGTGGTCTCTTAATTTTTTCCACAGCTCTATATTTAGTAATATAAATATAATTTTTTTTTTCTTACCTCCACCAGTAACACTTTAATATCTATATGTATTTATAGTTCCACTAATATAGTTTTTCAGCAATTATTATGTGTACTCCAGTAGCCAAGGATATTTTGTGGCCAAATTCACTGTTGTGTATTTGTGCAATAACAAGTAAGTCTAAGCTTTATATTTTATCCTGAGTAATAACCTGAATACTTTGAAGAGCACACTATTGTCCAGGCTATCGAAGCTGCAATCTAGATTAAAAGTGCATTTATTTGTAAAGTTTGATCAATAAGGGTCATACGCGCTGCACCTGGATTTGTCCAACAACAACAGTTGAATATAACACTGCAACCCTAAAGCCAAGGTCTACAGAAAACCATTTAGCACTGAATGTAACAAGCCACTGCACACAAAGGTGGGTGGCACACAAAGCACAGAGCTGAAATCAGTGTTGGGTGAAAATGGCTGCAACTCAAATCAAGACTGCACGTATGCCGCCGGGTTACTGACAACTAAATAAGTAATGATGAAGGCAAAAGAGGAAACAACGGCTGCAAAATGAAACAATTAATTTCCTTACAACGTGCATTTTCACAAAAGCTAAAATCAATCCATCTATAACAACACATGCTTTCTCATCTCTGCCTCACCTACATTCATTCACATGCACAGACACACACACACACACACACCCTGGTCCACGCGCCAGATCTTGTCGCCCAAGGAAATGGGTTTCATACATCTTGTCTGACTGCAATAAAGCAGTGCCTAAGATTCTATTTCCAATAAACGTCGACTGATTGGAAAACTCATTCTAATATCAATTTCTATCTGGGGCCTTTAAAAGGCAATCAGCATAGCTTCATCTCGGTATATCATGGGCTCCTTGAGATGATGACACAGCACTGGCTTTCTCCTTCTGCATAATGGCCTTCTCCTATCAAAGCATCTGCAATGAATAATACCACCCATGAATGGGCTATTTAGTCTGTGTTCGCACAGATAGGGACCACTTGTCTGAATATTAATCCAGGGTTTTACACTTCATATGGTTCTCTCAGGGCTGCAGTGTTTTTCATTCAGAGGAGTGAGGCACTTAGTGTGATTTGGCACACTCAGTTTTTTCCTTTTTCTTTCCTCTAAGCTTCCTAGGATGTGACAATGGTGATTACCAGAGGAACTACACTTTGTTTAAGATGCTCCCGCACCCAAAAAACAATGATTTGAGTCGGGCAACATCGGTTTCAGCAAAATGCATGTCCCAGAAATAACTTCCACAGGTTAAGAAAAACGAAATATCTTTTAACACAAACAAAAAAGTTGATATTTCATCCCTGAACAGCAGTAAAAACGGGAAGTTATAGACTATTATTGTCAACAAATCAAAGGAAATGACAGCAAAAAGCACCAGACAGCAACAAATATCAAGATCATTCATTTATGCCTTTACCCTTCAGTGTCCTCTTGAAACAAGAGCAACATTTTGTTGCATAAAAACTTTTGCACCCGTTTGCTTGTTGATCAAGACCAAGCAAAAGAATTCAGACCCCCATGATGTCATGTTAAAATCAATTTGTAGAGCATTCTGGGCAGGAGGAAACTGTGGCATTGTTTACATTTTTTTCATGAGTGAAAAAAAAAAGATGAAATGAAGTATGATGTGTATTTGTGGCCTCTGGATTGAACACATTGTAGAAACTCCAGGCAAGTCTATTGGAGGACCAGTTTTGGACATGTAGACACTGAAAGTTTTCTCCGTCTTTCTTCACAAAACAGATCAAGCTCTATCAGACAGAATGGTGACCATCTTCAATCTTCCACAGATTCTCAGTGGGATTGAGATCTGGACTTTAACTAGGCCTTTCCGATACCTGACTATACTTTAAACTAACCTAGTTCACTGGAGCTCTGGCTGTTGATTTATCAAATAAAATGCTAATAAAATACATTGAAATATGTGGCATTAACATGACAAAATGTGAAAAGGGTACAAACACATAAGCAAGGTAACGTTTGCAGCCAAACAGAAAAATAGAAAAAAAAAAACTTTGTTCATAAATCAATAATAACGGTGCACGTTTCTTGTTCCTTACCTTCCAGCCGCTGCCTGCCTCCCTGTAGTAGGGGAAGTTATCACAGATCCACTGGTAGATCTCGCTCAGCGTCATCTTCTTCTTTGGCGAGCTGTTGATGGCGAATGTGATGAGGCTGGCATAGCTGTACGGAGGCTTGCCGTCCTTGTGCTGCTGCACCTCCTCCTGATCCAGCGTGGTGGTGTGATCCAGTAAGGTGCTCTTCTTGCCCATGCCGGGCCCGTGGGCATTCTGGGCGTCCGTCTTGCGGATGGCCGCCTGCATGGTCAGCTGAGGGAGCCAGTCCATGGAGGTCAGGCTGCTCTCCAGCTCCGACGTCATGTTGACGGCAGGCCGGGCAGGAGGGAACGGGGGTATATTAAAAAAAAAAAAAAGCCGGAGGAAGTGGTTAACGTTGGTGAAAACAGTCCAAGTGTTGGAAATGACTAGGAAGAGAGATGAAGTGAGGACAGCTTAGGATGTCAGCATAGCGTCTTCTGTTCGTCCCTGGAGAAACAAAGAGGAGAGAGATGTGCTTTTATTAGCCAAAGGTTTATTTCATGGAGTACATTAAAGCAGAGAGAAAGAAACCGTTCATCTGCCATACAGCAGCATACGAAAAACACAAGAAAAGCTCCTTTGCAGTTTCCACAACATCACCCAACCGTCTTTATGAAGTATCCTCATATTCTGTACGCTAGAGATCACAAGCCCACCACTTTCTCCACCACTTGCTGCTCTCAAAGCTGACTCATAGCTGGGACTCCATCTGCACAGAGAGAGTAAATGCCAAGCAATTGTTTTCACAACTGCCAGCCAAATGGGGGAACGGCTCAGGAGGAATTCCGACTCTCTCGACGGTAGTAAACCCCTTCTACATTTTTATCCCTGCTGCTCGCCTAACTGCCCGCCTCCTCCAAACGGAGCTTCTGTCGTAAACAAGCAAACTAGAGTCATCTTGCAAACTGTCCTCCACTGTGTGTGTGTGTGTGTGTGTGTGTGTGTTAGCCATGTTGCGCAGAAACCAGCCAGCAACAACCTGTCTCGCTGTCTCTCTCGGCACACCGCCATGCCGCTCTTTAAATAGATGATCCGTGTAGAAAGGCCAAAAGTTATGAACACAGGAATGTAAGGGTAAAAAAAAAAGAAAAAGAGAATCAGGGCGGGATGACACTGCAGTCTGTTGGAGAGGGGTCTGGCGGGAACATTCGGGAGGGTGAGGAATCCCCACTTTGTTGTGGGATTTTTTTGCTTCACTTGACTAAATATGTTCACAAGTGTGTGTTTGTTGGTGTGTGGCAGCTTCAGCATATTCAAGTCTGTGTGTGTGCCATTTGGCTCTGAATAGCAGGAGTCTTGAGGCCACCTCATTGGTTAAATCATGCATCTTTCAGTGACATGCAAAAGCTATTTCAAGATTTCATGACTTAACTTGGACTTCAAAATATATCACGACTGCAATCAGTGTGTGCAACATTCACGTCGCAAATCAGTGTAGGGCTGCAACTAACTATTAGTTTAATAATTGATTATTCCGATTTAAAAAAAAATCTCATTTTGTAGATTTTTATAATATTAGAAATACATTAAAATATGCAAATAAACAAGAAGAACATCTTATTGCCTAAAATATATAGAACAGGATTCCTTTAGTGAATGCTTGATCATTTGTAGCAGAGGATAGCTCTGCAGCTTAAGAAAAAAAGCTCAGGCCTTTCTGCTTGACAGAACATCAATATAAGGCAGGGCTGATCTGTTGATTATTTGGATTAACTGATTAATAATTGAATAACAAAAGGTGCTTAAATAGGACCTTTTTTTTACAGAATCAGATGAAGCTAAAACTATTCTGCTTGAGTTCAGGGTAGAATATATTTACAGATCTAAGTTTTTTCATTTTAAGGGCAAAATGTGGATATTTTCTGTACATTTTAACTTAATTACTGCTCTGAGTATGCTGTTGTTTCAGTAAATGGCTTTTTTTGAGTCTGTATACTCCAGTTTACGATTAATCAATCGCCAACTAATGTAGTTGGCGATTGATTATTTCAATAATCGATTATCCCAATTCATCCTTTAATCCCAATTCATCCCTTCAGTCTTAAAGGAGTTTTTGAAGTGCAGTAACTGTCAGTGAATATATTCCAAATGTTTTGAACCTGCATGTTTCATGCTAAGGTAATATTGAGCGAGTTGGACAGAGTCTCAGGGCAGCAGATGTTCACATTGAACACTAATGACGTCGCCCAAAATGCAAAAGGTCACAGAGAGCTGGAAGCACAGATAAGGACAGGAAATAGGCACATATGGCAACTGCTATAGTCATCATATTATTTACCAATATTATTGCCTGTGCAGGATTTTTAAAAATTTTTTATTTATTTATTTATTTTTTTACCCCTCCAGGGGGTCTTTTTTGTGGGCTCTAGTGTCCCTTATATGACAGTAGGCTAACAGGAAACTGGGAAAGAGAGTGGGGAAGACATGTGGCAAATATCGTCGGGTCCGGGAGTCGAACCCGCGACGGCTGCGTCAAGGACTCAAGGCCTCCAAATATGGGTCGCGCTATCCACTACGCCACCACGTGCAGGTCTAACAAGAGTAAACCTGTAACATTTATAAAAAGAGGCACGATCAGTGCTGGTTAACTGTCAACATCTTGTCAATAGCATAACCGAAGGTGCTATTAAGAGCAAATGGTGAAAATTCCTGTATTTTTTTATACTGCAGGGTAAAAAATTGTTTTGTATTGTCAGTTTTTTTCCAATATGCTGCAGCTGTACTTTGACGTTAACCATACTTTTAGAAATCCCAGAAAGGAAGTCATGCCATTTAAAATAAAACTGAAATTGATTAAATAAAATTCCATAAAATAAAAATCAGCTGTCAAAAAAGCCGAGTTCTCTGTGTGAACCAGAGAAAGGAGCGGTTGAATATTTCTAAACGCGTCCCGAAGTCGCTTCAGTGTTGTGTTATGTTAGCCTGGTAACAGCTCGGGGGATGACATCACGTGCAGCGCTGGCAGGTAACGCAGGCGGAGCTATGCTCAATGACAACAGGAACAAAGTCTTTCAGCTAACAGTTTATTATTCAGGGATTACAGAGATCATTCTTAGCAACTTGTCCAGGTTTGTAGCGGCTGTTTTTAGCAAGCATGACAATCCCCTCCACCTTTACTCCTGCCGCTCTGTCTGAAGGCTGAGCCTGCAGATATAATTTGATAGGTGAGTAGAGGAGCGCTGAGATGTTTAATTTGTTTTCCTGCATATTCTCAAATTCCCATTTCCACATGTCCTGACATTTAAACTTCCGCCTTGATATCCATTGCCCTTCTTCCCTCCATCTTCTCTTTTAATTTTATAAAATAACTTGACTTTTTTTTTTTTAGATCTCTAGAAAACTTTAACCAAAGCCACATCATGTAACCAACTTGATTGTTGGCATGGTTTCATAGCATAACAGATATCATAAAAACTACAGAAATACTACACAATTATAATCAAAGCAGAACTGCATACAAATCAGCAAAGGGTATTAAAAACGACATTTACTGCCAAAAGAATAAATAAATTCTGGTTTTGTATATATTAGATTAGATCTACTTCTTTTTCAAGACCTTCTGTATTATCTGTGCTACAGATTCACAAGGTTTCCACATATTTATCATTTTGAACTTTTATTTACAGACTCAAATATCTAGATTTTATTTTGCTTTTCCATAACATTTTGGGTATTATGAATATTTCTGAAAATAATTTGTGAAGGCTCATTTTTTAAACTTTGACCTTTTTTATTTTGTCTGTAAAACTTCCAAAATATGGCAGTGTTTTGTTAGCAGTTTGGTATATTAATAACACTCAGTCTAAGGAGCACAGGTCCAGTTCAAATTGAATTTGGTTTGAAGTTTAAAAAATAAAATGTTTTGTTGATTTTTCAATTAGTATGCGTTTGGACAGTAGGTCAAAAAACAAAATAAAGTGTTAAAAATCATGGTTTGATTTGACAATTCAAAGCTGAATAATATTTAAATACAAGTCGACTTAAAATTAAGAAAACTAAGAAATAAACAACAGAAACATTTTTTTTATTTTTAGTTTTGTATTTTTCATATTTTCCCAGAAATGAAAAATAGTCCAAGGAAATGCCAGACCTTTCCAGACTGTGTAGGAGCCCTAATGCTAGCATTACAGGAATGAAATGAAATTATCTGTAATGTCATTAAAGTCAACATATTACCTCATGATTTCCTTTGAATAAGCTCCATCTAAGTTAAAATGCAGCTGATGGTCAGAATCACATTTGGTAGAAATGCAGTCAGAGTTCAAGCAGAAGAGGTGCAAAACAGCCACAAAAAACTAATTTATCTTTTCAAAAATGATAATTTAACTATGATAGTACATTTTTATCACACATCCAAATGTGGCGTAAGTATATTAAATCTTTTTTTTTATATTTGATATGTAACAAATGCAAAGTGCTTCAGAAAACAAAAATATTAAATAAGATTCTGCAACTTTTTGTAGCAATAAGCAACAATCATGAGGAATTCCCAAACTGAACAAACTCCTCTGGCAGCATTCGAACAGAAACTGTTTATGTTAATACTTTTCAGCTGATGTCTCACAGCAGGGGATTGCAAGGACCCGGCAGCCAATTCAAGATCCTCCATTAGTGCAGACGAGCAGGGGATAAGATGAAGGCATTTCTGCAAAAGCAGACAAAATTCAAAGTCAGGAAACACCAAATTTGACGGCAGGAGATCATTTATAGCCAAAGTAACTGGTCTACAACCATTCCCTTATGATCACAGCTAAATTTCATCAGACACATTTTAACAAGAAAGGCGGTTTGCCATTTACTTAATTTTTAGACTAGTTTTAAAGTGATGTTTCTGTTTAAGTTTTAATCTGGAGGGCTGAAATGGGGATGGCATGTAGAAGAGATTCAGCTAAGCAGAGGTAAGTAAAGTGGATGGTGCATTGTTGTGTTTATCACCATGTTTCAAATGTTAAGCTTTCAAACCAATTTTGTGTTTGCAAAAATCGGACTGAAGAGGCTTCTTTTGGCTGCAACTTCAAGTTGGCAAAACATTAAAACAGCTTGTTGAGCCATACTGGATAAAAACGTGAATATTCGGAGGGCCCACACACAAAAAGACAACAAATAAAAATATTGTGCTAGAAGTGTACAAGGATGTTGAGATCAATTAACATTTTGACTGTCACCTTATCACATTTCAAAACATCCACATTGGTTTTGCATATTTTCCCTATAGTGTGTTCCCTTAAAAGCTGGGCATTTGGTTTCTGATGTGTACTGTTAAAAATATCTCATATTACCATACTCTGTCTAATTTTACACTCGTGACCTTTCTCAAAGTGTCACTGATTTTAATAACTAATGAAGTCACAGCATGCAGTTTGTAAGACAACGTGAGAGTCCGACTGAGACGGTCCTGTTCCTGACAGAATATATGGAATCACTTTGAGGCCGTTCAGTCTGTTGTTTCACTTTGCAGCAATTTATCAATATTGTTTTCTGGTTTTGAAGAAAAAGTACCCCTACTGCATTAAATTACACTGATACAGTGGACACCGAGTATTTTGTGGGAGACCACAGCCAAAAGGTTAAATCTGTGAATACAGCAGTTATAAAAATGCCTATTTTAATAGTTTAAACACCAAAAAATAACTTATTGTACAATAATACACAGTGGAAACCATCTTAGCAGTACCACAGAAGCTAACATCTAAAAGGTCTTCCCTTTGGGAGTTAATCAGCACCAAAAAATAAATAAATGGAGCTTCTGGATTGGAAACGCCACCTAATAGAGCACATGTGTCAAACTCAAGGCCCGGGGGACAAATGTGGCTCACCCTAGCTTTATATGTTTGAGCTATAGTTCGTGACCAAAATGGCAATTAATAAAAATTCGTGTTTAGCATCATATATTAGCACAAGCATCATAAAAATTCCTTACAAAACCTTCTAAATTAGCACCACAAAATAGATGATTTTGATTGCAAAAAAAAAAAAAACATTTCTTGGATGGACTGATCGGTGTGAAAAGATGTTCTTTTTAAGAAACCCTTACTGAATGCTGGAACAAAGCTATTTATGGATATTTTAACAACTGAATTGGTTTTATCAATACATTCTGACACAACCGGCCCTTTAAGAACAGTCAGATGTTTTGACATGGCCCAAAATGAAAATGAGTTTGACGCCCCTGCAATGGAAGGTCAAGTATAAATACTGAAAGGTATCTCAGCTTCCAAACTGCATTTCTGTAATGCAAACAAAACAATAAAGCAGATTTTTCAAAATTTAGAAAAAAATCCCAAATAAATGGCAATCCACTGTCCTTAGGCTTTCCATACATAAATCCTGAACATAAATTCAATTTTGTTCAGCTGGTTTCTTAAAGCTAATAGAGAAAGAGTTTTGTTTTTCTTTCAGGGTCCACCTGCATATTTCCTAATTACCACCTCTCTATCTTCTTTATACTTTCTCCAAATTTTACACTGTTGATTGGAAACAACAACTTTTTAAAAACTCCATGTTAATTTACCTTCTTCAAATAATTTCTTTCTTTTTTTTTTGATGGGTTCAACGCTTATCTTAAGGTCGACAAGCGTTGCCTTTTATTACAGAAATTCAACTTGCACTGTGATTCCAGATGCATCATTTAGAATCATCTTGTGTCATATATTCTCTATAGAATTGTTTCTACTAAAATTAATGGACTAAACATCCTCTAAGAGTTGTGATTTTATATTTGGTTAGATATTTGAATTCCTTAATCAACCCAGAAGTTCATATATTCCCAAACGATAAAGGTTTTTATGCACTAACATGGTATTTACCTTTACATCTTCACTTTCTGCTGTTGTTTGGTTGTTTGTTTAAATAGGACATAGTAAAACTAAAGTTTCCTTCCTATTACAGCATGTCAATATGGACAAAGGAACCAAGAAAGAACCAAACTAGTACTTCTGGACGCCAGAGTAGGTGATGAGATTAGAAGGATTGATGAAAAGACCAGATTCATAGGCACACACGCTATTTGGCCCTTCATGCTAACGATCCAGCTGCTACATAATCCGTGGAGCCAAGATACCGTCTTCATTAGAGAACCTTTAGGCAGTGGCAGTATTGATAAGGCGTAACAAGAGCAGGCAGTTAGAAGGCCCCCCTGCTGCCTTCATTACTCAGACTTTGGTACAGCCAGGCCTGCTGCTACATCGGCAGGGACTGTCCAAAAATGTTCACCAGTGGGTCTGTGGGTGGGCAGCCAAGTGGAAGCAAAGGAGGCAGGTTGAAAGATAATAAAAGATGGAAGTGACAGATCACTACGAGTGTTGTAAGGGTGAGTGTGTTTAGCATGTTTAGCAACAATCGGAGGTGGCAGAGAGCAGAAAGAGGTCTGACCACGAGCTCAAGCGAACACACACTGAAACCAAACAAAACCACCCCGATTCGGATACAGAAAAATGTGTGGCGTCACAGTCATTCTAAATAAAAGGAAACATTTTATTAATCACTAATTCGTTTTCAGAAAGAGGTGGACTTAATCCTAGAGCCGGGAAAAAAAATAGTCCATTTCATTTTCTATTCAAAACACTCAGAGTAAAATCTACCATTAAGCCCCGAAGGATAAAGGATCGCTGAGTAACACACTGAATGTATTTTTTCTTAATTCTTAATTTCCCAACTTCTTGACAGGACTCGTCAACAGCACAGCTGCTTCGTCAAAGCATTACTGCTTTACCTGTGCCAGGTTCTCTCAGTAAAGAATCCCCAATGAAGCAATAGGATGAGCAACAACCTGGGATTACTCAATGCAGAACATTACATCAACTTGACCATGTTAAGCAAGGCTGTCCGGGGAAGCAAGTCAGCAACTGCGTCAGAAAAATCAGTGCCGCTCCCCCTCTCAGCTATTGCAAAATTGATGCATCTACTTAGCATGCACTTAAAATTTTAGTACCCATAACAATGCAGGGGCCCAGCTGAAAATTAATATTTCAACTGAAGAGCTGCTGCTGTGACCGGCACTTAGTGAGGACAATCATTTAAGTCTATTTCAGACAGAACAGGCGATGGCTAAAAGTCTAAATGCTTATATATTGTAGCAATTTCAATACAATGAATTACCAGGACATCACTGCTGAAGACAACAAAACTAAAGGCAAAGCATTTTCATGCCCTCTTCAAAATGTAAAATAAGAAACAGTTCCAGTGATTGCGAGCATAAACACTAAACCATAATTAGAGATGAACAGCACTAAGATAGTGAATGCAGAGCACGTTTGATAGTGAGATTTAACCTTTGTGGTAACAGGCGAAACTTTGGCCCAAAAAAGGGAACTACTCAGTGAAGCAGAAACAGGGGAGTCCCGCTTAAAGGGAAGTACGTCAATGAAATTGGTTTTACTAACACAGAGCCAGTTTCCTTTTTCTGAAACCACACAAATTTTAATGCTTGCTTAAACCACTTATAAACTGTACTGCTATAATTGTTCATTTTTGTTATTTTTCTAAATGAACGTTGATTTTTAGAACACCCTTCACAGAGTGAAGACAGCATTTAGATCAATGGAGTCTGAGTTTAGAGATGAGTGTCGACTGAAGTCATTGGCACATCCGAGTCACTTCTGACAGATTAACACTGCGCAAAAAAAATACCTTTCACTAATGTGATGAATGGTGGCTCTTTTAAAATGCAAGTAGGCGTTCTAAATTTTACACTTTCATCATCATCTTATCTGAAGGCTCAATAATACCTTTTTTTTATGTAAGAGATCCAGAAATAACTTGGCAAAACCCCACTTGATTGGTGCATCTCTAGCATAAATAAATTGACTTAATTTCCCACTAATTAGCAAGTAAGGATGCATTAATTAATCGGACAGTTATCAACAGACCTAATACTGGAAATTTTATTTTTGTACGAGCAAGTCTAGTACCTCAATCACAAGCATGTGCAACATTTTCTCTCTTGTCATCCATAAAAACAAAAGAGGAATCTGAAAAGGCAGAAAAAAGTCTGATCGCAACACTTCCACTTCACACTGTACGTTGGTGTCCTTATGTGCACTTTACACGTGCTTCACGTTTACCATTTGTGATCATATCTTTAAGTGACTTAATGCAAACATTAAGTGTAGCTTTCTTTATCAAATGTAAATTTTTACCATGTAATAAATGTATCTTCCAATCCCTGATAAACATACAAGCTACAAGTTTAAGAACTAAAGCGAAACACTTAAAACTTGTAAAGAAGGATACAATTAAGGAAAAAATTAAGAGACCACTTAATTTTTCGGGGTTTTTTTTCAGTTTCTGAAGTTTCCAGCACGTTTCAGTTTTATTAACCCTGTTAAAAATATCTTATTACATATACTTTACTAGTGTTGATTATAATCTTAACATTATGTGCCATAATATCTGTAATTTTGTTTCTGCTTCGCTCCACCAAAGAAATGGATAACAGAAGCTTTTTAAAACATTTTCTTGTTTCTTTCCCCCTTTTAGCTTATGTTAATGTCACTGAAAAAAAAAAAGTTTTGCATCATTGTTGAAATCCAGTATCATACTGTAAATATTAAAAAAAAGCACATTCACTTTAGTGAGCTTTTTTTCTGTTAAATTTGACAAAAAGTGTTTCTGAAATTAGAAAACATACAAAAGCTACAAGATTTTCAACATGTAATACATGAAACTCATAAGTTTTAGAATTTATAGAATGCATATTAATCAATGCTTCCATCGTTTCCCTGATAGTATTACTTTTTAAACAATAACATTTACAGTGGCAATGGCTGTGTATCAAGTTAAAAAAATGCAAAACATCCAAACTGACAAAAAGATAGAAATTATTGCGTATTTACAAAGTTAAAAATAGTCCAAGTGGGTAAATTCTACTCTCTACCAAGAACATCTGGTTGCCTACTGAGAAGAACTTCCTGTCGAATACCTGTGTATTACTGTCATCATTTCCTCTCTGAGCAAAGTAGGCTATTCAGTTCACATTCTTACTCCCACTAGCAGACAGACGACTGTTGATACATACCAGGCCAGCGAGCTCCTGCGTTTATCTGCAATTTCCGAGATTAATCCCTTTTTACTGCAGTAAACATCCGTCAAGAGCGACGCTTCGACAGCGTGCGTCTGCTCAGCTACAGAGACTCGACCATTAAGACCCGTGATGACTGTGCTGTTGTATCTGCTTCTTCAGAACTGCAGGCATGATGAATGATGTATTAAAAACAGTGTCACTGCAATTCAAACAGGCCACAATAAATATTTACACCAGTGATTTTTAAATGCTGCCCAGAACCCAGAGACGGTGAGGAGGGAAGAGCTCATTTGTGACAAGAATCTTCTTGTAGTGTGACGGTAACTTGGAGGAAAGGAGGGGAAACGTGAAGCATGCTCCTTCTGTTATGCCTGAAGATTTGGCACATGCACTCATAACAACAACAGTGATGTAACCTAGTAACAAGGCTTTGGCATCCGCGCTCTCGACCGAAACCTGGGTCATACCTTCCATATCAGTGGTTTTATATTAGTCCGGGAGAAAGCCCTTGTTTTCCTAGCGATAGCTGAGGGTATAAACACGGAGGGGTGGGGACTTTGCTCACCTGCCCTTCAGTCAAAAGACACTCCTCAATTTTTCCACCGCTGCAGTGAAAGGACTTAAGTTATTTTTGACATCTCTCAAAATAAAATAGCAAAGAGCCTTGGTATTCTTTTTGCACATGAGCTCTGCAATCATGCAGCAAATGGCCTCAGGCCTCGTTGCCATAATTAAAAAAAAAAAAGAGAGAGAGAGAAAAAAAAGCAGGTAGCAGCCATGCCAAGGCGACAGCTTTTAATGTCGGCTTTCCTTCTCAATTAAAGGCTTAATGGTTCCGGTGAAGCCAGCCCCAGGAAGAACGCATTAATACCCCGGTCCTTACTAGCATTTTTAGGATGTGTCAATTATCACTTTGCCACTCTCGTTGCTGAACCCATTGTTCAGATTATTGCTCAGTGAAACAGACTTGGCTGCCCATCAGAGGCCTTAAACCTCTGAATATGTATTCCAGAGTACTTATTGTCCAAGTAGCATTAAGGTAAATTAGATTTTTTTTAGGATGTAAGCGGGATGGTGCTGGTCAATTAAAGCCAAAATGTATGCATGCTCTTTAGGCTCCAGCTTCACCCATGAATGAACGAATCGAGTCTGTAATTATTCTGCCAATCAACATGGAGTGTGACTATGAGGCAGTTTAACACTGCATCACAGGTACAAGAAAGGAAAAAAAAGTGACAAAAACTTAGAGAATTTCATAAATGGAGCAGTGACCAGCTGCAACATTTTTAAATTAATCTTAATGATTGTACTTTTTTAGATAAAAATGTGCATCCAATTTTTAACCACCACAAAATCTGATTAAAAAGATTTGCTCTTTAAATTTATGTAACAAAAAACCAACATAAGGAATCAGGAAAATAGTCAAAGTATTCAACATTGAATTAGAAATAGAAAGCAAACTTCAGTTCTCTTGAGGAAAAATGATCTGGTTCTATTGCACCCATTTTCTGAAAATACAATTATTAATACTACAAGATAAACTGTTCATATTAACCAATTAGTAATTTTACATTTGATTAATTTAAATATAGGACATTGTATACTGAAATGTGATTAAAACAGGACTAGGAATGGTGCAACTAGACATAAAAATCCCAAAATCACAATTATATTTAGATCATTTTAATGAAGTTTTCTTCACCTGAAAACTCGTAAGAAAATGAAAGACTCTAAACTGGAATGTTTTCTTTCTGCAGGTTGAAGCTGGATGTGTGCGCCTATCCAAGCGGCAGATGTGTTTGGACAAACTAGTCTAAAGCATGTTAGTGGTCCATAGTAACTTAGGTGACAATAAATGGACTCTTTAAGATTTGGTTACTGAAATACCATAAGCCAGACTTACTAATGAGCCAAAATAAAGAGCAATCAGGGTCTTCTACTAAACCCCAGCAATGTGGAGGAAAACCATTTTATCTGTGTAAAAAACGTAAGAAGATGTACAACGACTAATGATGAATGTAGCCGTGGGATTATTAGATTTGACGTCACGTATTACGTCAGCTGGCTGCAGCAGTCGGGCTCTAAAATAAAGACAGAAAGCTTTCGACCGCTGCTAACTGACAGACGAGTCGGGCAGATGTAGGAAAGGCAGATCAGAGTCAGAAAAGATCTGTGAGCCGTCTGAGGATCAACTGAGGTGCTGCAGGCTGTCTGCAGAGGCCACAGTGCAACCAGCAGGGCTTATAACCTCACAATTCACTCAGCAAAACCAGAGAGAAAAATGTGAATGGACACAGCAGAGGAAGTCCTCAGAGAGGCGGTCTCCACAGCGAGCTCCGTTCACTGCTGACATGGATTCGTCACAGACGTACAGATGTATACAGACAGAGGTCTGAGCTGCTGAGGCGAGCACAAGACTGCAACTCTACGTGCAATCTCTTAAGGTCAATGCAAAGAAAAGAAAAAAAACACACACGCATTCAGCATAGCAGTAATTGAATAAGCCTTTCTAGTGAATCAGAGTAGTGATTGTGTGGGATTGGCTCCACATCCCTAACAGCTTGCCTGGGAGGTGGTCTTTGTTTTGGAGGAGGCAGGGGTGTCCTGACACCAACCATGTGAACCCAATTACCCCGGTCCCGCAGCCTGGGGGCCCACATTAACAAAGTCCCTCTGGGAGGTTGACTCCATGCCAGCCTGGCAGCCGGTAAGATCCTGCTACTGAATCACAACTAGACCACTTAAGGAACTGGCAGGCCAAGCGCTTGGTGGCATTCTCACTCTCATCCATGTTGACTCCATCCCGGTTTGTTTTTGTTGGTGTTAAATACAGAGCCAGTCTCTGAGCTGAGATTGGATTTTACAGTCAGCATGAGTTAAGGCTGATGACGGCAGTAGGGTTTTAACTTGAACTGAAACATTAAACTGTACATATTGTCACATTTTGGAGCCTAAAAATTAGCGGTGCACCGATTTATCGGCCAGACAATTTATCTGTGCCAATTTCCTTAATTTTGGGAGACTGGTGATCAGCCGATACGTACGTGTGAAGCCGATCATATCAACCTTAGAAAAGGTCTAAAAATTGACCACTGTCCTCTGTTCTCCCGTCAGAGAGGTTTGACTGGCAGGTCAGCCTTCCAGGTCATCTCTTCACATTTACAGCTACCAATAGTCACCTCACTGTTACGAACTCAGTACTGCTGCAGGTTGGGCTTTTTAAAAGATCGGTGATCGGCCAGAAAACTGCAATCAGTGCACCCCTACTAATAATAATTAATCATTTTTGAAGAGAAGAGCATTTTGATTGAGGTCACTTATAAGAATAAGACACTTATTTTTATGAGTGACAAATGGTTCTTTATAAGGCAATCTTTTCTATTCACAGAGTAGACCAGAATACATTGATTCAATGTGTCGCCACTTATTAGAAACAGAAAATAGTATAGAATAAAACAGAATAGAATATACTGATATATCACTAATATATGTAGTGAGTAGTTTCTCCATGAATATCAGAAAAGAAAGTAAAGAGAAAAGTGCTGATTTTTCTCAACCACCAAAATTTCTGTGCTAAATAAAACAAAATGATTAATTTAAGGAACAACATGTGGAAAGAGAAAACCAACAGTTTATAATACAGCTACTACAGATATGCAGGGAGGCCCAACAATCACAACTATTGTTTGTGAACATAATGTTTATCAAGTAATAATATGCTTTTTTTTTTAACGGCGGTTCTTACTTTTCGTGTCCCGTCATTAAAATGTTAGCTGATGTCCACAGGTCAGATTTAATGCATAGCTTCTCTCACCAAACAATTGCTTAGTACCAGTTATTAGGTTCAGGTGTGACAGGGTTTTTATTTCCTGTGTCTGGGCCAAATTAAGGAGAGGCTGTTTACCTGCAGCTGAAGTTGGATTTTATTGTATGATTTTTAATCCCTTCCATCAACCACATGTGTATTATTAGCTTAAAGTGTCTTTAAAGGGTCAAGCATGTTGGAAAACTATCAAGTTGGAGAGGTGTGGCAGATAGGGTCATCAGAATACTGTTTTGACAGCTGTATTAGTGTCCTGTAGTTAAACCATCACAAATAAAACAGAGATTATGAGGAGAAAAGTGAGATGTGCATAACTACTGCTTGGTTCACTAATTTAAAATGATCTATTATGGTGAGTTCTTGGAAGCAACTTGGTGATGCATGCCTGCACACAACAGAGTGACGAGTCTTGTTAGAGGTGGAGTAGAAATTACAATATCCGGTACAACATTAGTGTGTCAAATTATATATTTTTTGTCACAAGCAGCCATTTCCAACTGTGTTTAAATACAAATATACTTCACATGTAACAGAACACCTTTAAATCTCTCTATATGGTACTGGTTTGGTAAGTCTCGAGCAATAATTACCTCACTGGATAATTATCATACAAACTTCACTTAATGGAAGAATATTGTTAGGTTTTTTATAACCCCCAAAAGAACATTTTTTCAGACCGGAAGAGCTGAATCTGGGCAATGTTGGAGACGATGTAACAATATAATGGCTGACAACTTTCATATTTTCTGGGACTGCCCATTGATTTATCCCTATTGGCTAAAGGTAGCCAAAGAGATAAAAGTAATTCTTGGTTTTGAAATGGAGCACAATTTTAAAATTATATATTTAAGTTATTTACCAACTGAACTCAACACTCAAGATAAGTACCTTCTGAAAATACTACTGATAGCAGGAAAGAAAGCAATAACAAGAAAGTGGCTTAGTGGAAGCCCACCGACATTGTGTGACTGGTCAGCCACTGTAGAAGAAATACGTGAAATGGAAATGCTTACCTTCTCCATAAGACTCCAGGAAAACAAAATTCAAAAATATTGGTCGAAATGGTTAACTTATAGGAATGCTAAAGCAAGTTGAGTATCATTAATTAATTATTCGGGGTGGTAATTGAGGTTTGGTGCCGTAAAGTTTTGCAGGACTTGGTAACTATGCAAAGAAACTCTCTCCTGTTTGACTCTTCATGGATCTCTACATACATTGTAACCTGTTCACTTGAATTCTGTCTGTAATGTAATTTTATTTTGTGTGTGTAGTATTGCTGTCCCCCTCCCTTGGTGACCTTTCAGTTCTGTATGTAGTTCATTGTACTTGTTGTGATTTTTTTTATTTTATTTTATTATTACTATTATTTCCGCTCCTTTTTTGTGTTGTGGCTGTATTTTGCCATGTATAAAAATCTGATCAAAAATAAAGTTAAAAAAAAAAAAAAACTTCACTTAATAAACCATTTCTGACTGAAAACTTTCAATATTTGTCTTGTGGTCGAAGTTTGTCTTCAGCATTCAACAATTTTTAGCTTCTATTTTGGCTGCCTTGTGCTCTCTTTTGTTCTTTCCATTATTTTCCTTTTTGTCCTTAATTTTGTTTGTCAAAATTAACATAATTATCGTACCAGACAAGTCTCATCAAAATTAAAATGGAAAACTTATAAGCTCCTAAAACTTGATCAGAAAAGTACCTAAAGTGAGCATCCGCCGCCAGGGGCCTGTGTGATATTTTAAAACGTTAACCAAAGTGATTCTAATCTGCCAAAAATCAAAGGGGGTTTTCCCTTGCTCATGCCACAAGTCATTACCAACTAAAAACAATAGAAAGGTTTTTGTTTTTCTTATAAACAAACTGCAACAATCAACTCTTCCTTCTCCGTTTTTCCTTGGTAGAAGAATTATTCATGTAGTCAGATAGAGAACAAGCTGGGGACATCTTTGACGAACCGTTTAATGTTTTAAGTCATTTTTCCTGCAAAACATTGTTATGCTTCTTAGTTCATGGGGTATTTTGTAGCTTTTCTTTTTATGTGAGAGCATGCTAAATTTTTAAAAGCCTAATTTGGGTTTAAAGACATAACAGCCATTTCTTCCGAAATTGTTCATGGATTAAGACGTTGCATCATAACCCATAAAACTGACTGGCATTTAAAGTTATAATAGAAATATTTTTTCTGATAAATCAATGAGCGTAATAAGCAGCCATGAGTGAAACATATCACTTTTTTATTTAATGTTAGTGTTTGTGAGTGGATTGTTGTGCTTAAGGAACACTTTCAGTCTTCCATTCAGTCTAAGTGTAACATTATTTATTTTTGTTTGACCCTTGAAGAAAACATGCATTAGCTCCTTCCTGTATGCAAAAAAAAATTAGTTCTGCTCGAATTACGAAGCTTGGTTTAATGAATGAGTGGGCCGCATCTGTTCTGAGAGAGCCACAATAAGTAAATCAATCAGGTCAACTTTCAAATTTAAAGAATAGAATAGTACAGATATCTTTAAAGCTGGGGATTGGAAAACAAAAGCATAAGAACGATGGCATGATACTCATATGTCTTTCAAAATCCAAATCTGATAGAAAATCCAGATAAAACCCGCCTGAGGTTTAGATGTTCCTGTCACGTACTGCCTAAAAATCATCTTTATTTTGGAAGGCAGTGGAGCTGGAGTTATAATTAAAACCATTTTGGTTTTTAATCAATACTCAATCTCTCAGAAATAATTAACAGCATATTAAAGAGTTTACTGCCTGACAGAGCTGGACGCCTCTACATCATTAAGCTGTTGAAGCGCTGCTCTTTGACTCCTCATGTCCCATTTCAGTGGTTTACTGCGCCTCCATACAGGCGATTGAAAATGCTCCCACAGTTGCACTGTACCTGCAGATAATAACACAGCTCACTGACAACACGCAGCACGCACCGCAAACTTTCTATATGCAAGTTAAACATAAAACACAGCTGAAGCTACAATGAGAAACTGCCGAGTAACAAATGTAAAGCTTCATGAAATGAGAGTGAAAGCTGTAAAAAAAAAAAAAAAAAAAAATGAATTAGGTGAAACTAAGTCTAAAGTATTCAGGGCATTTGAGGCCAGCTACAGCTGAGGTGATAAAGCTGGCCACAGATTGCAGTTTTAGTGTCCTTGGGCTCAACATTGGCCTAATCTCCACCCTAAGACTTAATTACAAAACTCATAATTACAGCTCGGGTGTTGATTGTAGAAGTTCAAAAGGGTTAGGAAAACATTTTAAAGGAAAAACAAAATCTGCCATCATGGTTAGCAAGGTTGCCTGGAAACGATAATTGATTGGAAAACATTT
The DNA here is from genome assembly GCF_001444195.1 of Xiphophorus couchianus. Classification (NCBI taxonomy): domain Eukaryota; kingdom Metazoa; phylum Chordata; class Actinopteri; order Cyprinodontiformes; family Poeciliidae; genus Xiphophorus; species Xiphophorus couchianus. The sequence continues at coordinate 12,833,723 of NC_040247.1, read as the reverse complement.
AAATGAAAGCGCCCACACTGGTACGTTTCAACAGTCTGGTTTACATCCATTTTATAACGATATTTGCGCCTTTTGAAAAACATTAAAAAACACCATTAAATCCATGAAGTCGAGATGCACAACAAAGCCTGATTCTGGATCTCAGAAACTGAAAGATCCAATTATTTTCTAATCACAAAAAAAACACCACTCTTTGGTGTGGCTGTTGTTACTGAATCAAGTTAGAGGAAGCAGAGCTCGACGGTTTATCCTTAGCTTACAAACTGTTATGGTTTAGAAATATTGAGGGCTTTGAGACATCAGAAATAAGGTAATAATTTACAGTCTCTATTAAAACACTGAGAGACTGCTATTTTAGTAATGTCTGCTGTTTCTGGGCCAAACCCAATACCAGACCACCACTGTTCTGCTGAATTACAACCTCTCAAGTTTGTCAGATGGAGTGAGGGACAATATAAATTCAGATCATTACCCATTTCAGCTGAGAGGTCATTTATCTTTGCCCTTTCCTCCTGAGTGATAGCACACAATTCCTTGAAAGTTACACAACATACCAGTAGGATTAAAAGTCACACCTCAGTGGTTTCAACATTTTTTCAAAGTCTGTTAATAAAAACTAAAACTCACCATCCACCAACAATGACGGATTAAGGGTTTTCATAACCAGATAATATGCTTTTCCACAAACATATGCAAGCCATAAGATCATCATAAATGCTCATGTATATTGTGCACAGAAACATTTGATTATTTTGACTCCTAACTTTCAAAACTGTAGCTCATGAAGTCCTGCAGAACACCGCATGAAAAGCACCCAATTATCTGTAGAATTCATCCAACGCCGTCTTGCATCACAAAGAATTGTGTGCGTCTACACAACCGGATACATTTCTTGGATATTCTCCAGATGACTTCTGTGGTAATTTGGAGCCAGCTAGTTTTTCAGCTGCTGATTAAGGGCAGCGAAGCAGTGGATGAGTGTGTTTACACCGTGACCTAGAATAACTGACCAGAAATTTGTTTTCACTTTGAACAGACAGCTGTCGGTGTCTATACCTGCTCCTTGCATCATGCTCCGGTGAAGATCATTTCAATTAATTTTGGTTTCCCGGAGACAATGTTGGTATTTGTCAGGGTGTGGATAAGAAGAGGCGGGAAGGCAGTAGCAGTCGTTGTTGTTTTAAGCTCTGCAATCAAAATACTTCTTGGCAAAAAATACATTCATCAAGCGTGAGCTCACCGTGTTACGGGAGACACACCAGCTCATCACAAACTGGAGGATTCCATAATAAATCCAAAACAAGGAAACGACTCGACAAGTACAAAGCGCTGATTTATTTTTACACAAAACATGCAACATGAACAAGATAACTTTAGACGCCGTTGAAGCCTGGGAAACCTTAAATGTGTCAACTAATACTTTTTGTTTTACATTTAATCCAATTCAACTATAAACCACAAAATCCTTCACAAAAACAAAAGAAGAGATAAGTATATTAAGCACTTAAATATTGTAATAAAAAAATAACTTAACCAGTTTTCCATTTTAATTCTTTAAAACACTAGAACACAGTGGTATGCAAGACTCTGCAATAGCTCTGAAAACAAACATAAAAGTTGGTCAATTCCTCGGCCGACGCTTGAACTCTGTGACAAATTGAGGCCATAGCTGGCTCAGACGCCCTGAGGAACTCCGATGACGTCCACGCCCAGTACTCCCACTGACAGCTTAAATCCATTTGAAACTCGGGAACTCCCTTTCAGCTTGAAGAAGCCGTCAGGCAGCGCTGTCTCTGTGCTGTCTGTCAAGGAGGTCCCGCTCAGCTATTATGAAATTGTCTTTGGCATTTCCAGTGGGGAACCTCTTGTTTTCAAGCAGAAAGGTGAAGATGCTGTGTGGGAAGCTGCCTTGTCTCAGTGTGACATTAGAAATGATGAGTCAGATGAAGCACAACGACTGGTCAGTTCTTTAGAGTCTGCTTGTTATCTGTGAGTGTTTAGAACCTCTTGAACTTTTTCCACATTTTTAATCACTGGAACCACAAACGTCAATGTATGTTATTGGAACCAACACAAAGTGGCGCACAAATTTTGAAGTGGAATGAAAATTGTTTTACACAAATAAATTTAAAAATTGATATGTATCCAATCCCACTGGACGCAAATATTTTATGGTATGTCTCTATCGTATTTGAACATTTAAACACTGAAATGTTTCACCTTCTCTTATTTGCAAAATAGCTCAAGTTCAGTCATATTTAATGGCAAATAATATCTAAACATCAACGTATTTCAAGTCTTTGTATACATTCTCAATGTGATTAAGCTGTGGACATTGACTGGGCCATTTTAACAGATAAACTGAAAAACTCCAGGGGTCTCAAACTCTAGTCATTGAGGGACGGTGTCCTGTAACTTCTGGATGTGTCCCAGGCCTGAATCAAATAACCAAATTACATCCTCAAGCACTCAAGTGCTACAGACACCTGCAATGTTTAGATGTCTCTGCCTTGACCTACCTCACATTCATAATTAGGTCATTAGCAGAACAGTGGCCCACCAGAATTAAATTTAAACATCTGAATATTGTAGCTTTGGTAGTTTTGGGTCATGGTGGTGCTAGAAGATTAACCACTGTCCCCATCTCAAGTCTTTTACAGCCTCTAACAACTTTTCTTCCTGAATTTCAAAGTATTTAGCTCCCTTCATCTCGTCATCAACTATGATCACCTGCTGAAGAACAATACTGCTGAAGGTAACTGTTTAAGCTAGATTTTATTCAGTGGTATCCAAGTAAGTCTGGCTGAATATGAATCCATACATCAGGTTCTTTTTTGTATGTTTTTATTTGCTAAAAAATATCTAAACTTTTTGTACCGCTTTGTGTTGGTCTGTTATAGGAAATCCAAATGACATATGTTGAACTTTGCGTTTGTGACATGAAGTAAACGTGAAAAATGTTCAAACAGAATGAATATTTTTCCAAAACGCTGCAGACTCTTTAGATTATGAATCTATTAGGTCTAGCAACTTTCCCATTAGTTATAGGAAAGCAAAGAGCACATGAAGATCTCAATCTACATGAATTTTCTGTTAACCTTCAACCAATATACACTGTTAATCTTTGCATTAACAGTGCAGATTGGTTAATGCACTAACCAATCTGGTGGTGGTTGGTACTGGAAACACGACAATTGCATAAATTCACTGCAGACTGATGAGCTTTATGATAAACCTCATATGCTGCTAAGGGCATCACAGGTAAAATATTCAAATGTCCAGGATGAAACTGGAAGTTTGACTGAAAATGTTTCTAAGATCTGCCACAGTGACGGGTTAACATGTGTCTTGTGTTTTTACTGTAATCCTCCAGAGAAGCAAAAAAAGCATTTAATGGAGATAAACTTTTAGTGGAATCAAAACAAAAGCCTGATTAGATCTAACAATAATAGCAACACTTTATTATCACTTTCCCCACACCTTATCACAGTAGTACTAATCACCAGGCTAATTAAGGTTGCACCATTTGCATCTATACCTTTGTGTTTTAACAGCGAGAAGAACAGCGTCACCACATCAGCCTACAAACGTCTCATTTCACCCTGAAGACATTCTGCTACTTTCGAAACTTGTGACATAATCTTCCAAACCCCTTCAATTCTCCTGTTTTGTTATCTGCATCTCCTTTTTCTTTCACCTTTTCTTTCACGAGTTTAAATTTGTGAGTATATCCCTCCCCCGTTTCTTCACCCCACCCCACCCCACCCTGCCTCCACCACCATACAGGCTGCGCTCATTACAGCGGATTTGCATGTCTGCTTCGGAGCGGTATGAGGGGAGATGAAACAGAACTCCCAGTGGCTGCTGTTGCAGAGCTTCACTCGTCTTACAGAAAGGACTCTACTCTGGGCCCCAGACATAGTCGGCAAAGGAACGCAGGCACATAAACGGGCTACAGACGAAGAGATATATGCTAACAAACTCAAAGACGCTTCCCCAGGAAGAACTTAAAGTGCGCTGAATTCAGTTTAAATATATCTACATGCAGAAAATAAGCTGAGATACAAACGTCTAGCTTCCAGCACATTGCAATGATCTGCTTGGCTGGGACGGCTGAGGCCACAAGGTGTGCACTGTGCCATCACTCTCCACTTCTGCTTAATGATTATACACCTGAGATCAATGGCCGCCTTTCCTATGCAAGTCTAACGGTCTCCAAAGCTGTCTATCTGTGAAACAGCAAGCACTGAGAAACTGCAAGAAACAGTTCGCAAATTAAGAATCTGTTTTGTTTCATAATGGTGAATAATTGAACAATTACCTATTCAATTAAAAAGAAGTTTACAAAACAAAACAGTGGAACATTTATTTTTGCATATGAAATCATTTTACAGCATTCTGACCTCAGCATCTGCTGGTTTATTCAGTGGGAGGATAGCAAGCATAAGCTTCTCAAAATACTTCATGCTCAAATACATTTTCATCTTATTTCTAAGAAAAAATTCAAAAAGAGTGAAAACAAATTAAAACTTTGGCTAAAACTAATCTATCAAACTGTAATATTGATTTGTTTGGTCGTAATATTTGCTCTGCTAATATATCTAAAGTGACATGCATTATTACTCCATGTGCCTATACTGTATCTGACTAGCTAGATGGAGGTATGGATATAATAAAGTACTATTGTGGATATCATGAAGTGGAAAAAGAGAAGACTGAGGAAAATTTTAATGAGCTGCAATCAAAAATGTCATATTTCTAATAGGGGAGAATTGTTAGGTTGCAATGAATTTTAAACAGTTTTGTTTGCACCTTTAAAAACTAACTAAATAAAAACAACAATAGCACTATATCATACACTTTAGGATACATTTAGCTTCCTGTTTCTGCCTTCTGCTGAACCAGTAAACTATATGAGAACACAGACCTCCTTCCCCTGCTTTTCTATAAATGGAGGTGAAAGTGGACCTTTACAGCTCAGTTCACCCTGTCGCCCGTCCAGAAGCAAACCGCCAGACTGTGGATGAAACTTTGAGCCAATGACTTGGGGAAGACAATATCCAACAAATCCTCCAAACAAGAACATCTAGTTCTTGTTTGGAATGTTTAGTTCTCCAAACCTTACTAAAGAAACCACAAAATTGGTTTTAGTAATGTGTAAAAGACTAACTTGTCTCCGAGAGTTAAATGTCTCTCATTTAACTCAGACAAAATAATTTATAATATACTGGGTTTCAGAGCTTATCAGCTTGTTCTGAGGGCCACAGAATAAATCAGGTCTGAAAAGGAAAATAAAAATGGGAAGAAAAATAAAATAGTATTTTTTTATGAAATAAAGAAAAATGAAGTATTTTTTTATAGACAACCACTAAAAAGAGTAACCAATCAAATATATGTTGAGTATTTAGGCAAAAAGATTGCGTATTTTTACAAATCATTCAAAAAGAAAAAAAAAGAAAAAGAGGAAGGTTTGCCAACCATCTGGAGCTCCTTCAACCATGAATTATTGTACCATTTTCAGGTTAGCAACTGAAAATAATCCAGTCTTCCCCAAAGGGGTTTCTGCTGACAGAAACCCCTTTGACTGGAAACTGGAAAGCAGTGTGTACCAAAAAGGTGGTATCCGCCATTTCTTTGTATTGTTTAAGACTAGAAATACTTCTAAGTAGATAAATTTATGTTTCTTGTAAGCAAGGGGAAAAGTGTGGAAGCCCTTTTTTCAGCTGGCAGTGACCAGCAACAAGTGGGGGAGGACAACAAAGCACCACTATGCGTTTTAAATTCTTGGAGAAAACACCAGTCACTCCATCACTTTCCATGGCATCTTATAGAAAGGACATTAAACCACTAATGCATCATGATGGGAAACATTTGTTTTTTTAAAATTCACCTTTTTACTTTAATACCAGTAAACAGCCCAGTCCTATTGGAAAGACTTTGAAACTCCAAACTGTTAAACAAATCTGCACAAAAAATGTCTTATTGTAACAACCATTAAAGGAATGAGACATCAATTAATCTGGTGATTGGAATAGTTTATTGTGGGCCGTTTTGCGGTTTAGTAAAAAGTTACAGCTTCTTTCAGTAAACTAGTGTGTTCCAACCTTGTAGTCATAAACATGCAATTCAATTACTACCAAACGGTTGTTTTCAATTTGTCACGCACTGAGTTACTTAGTCTGTTTTGCACTTTTAACCATATAATAGTACAACTTGTTGAAATACAACCAACTTTAAAAAGCCCTGGCATGAAAAGATCGCCTTTACAAGTGCAACCCAATTTATTTGTGTGTCAATGGCTGAGGTGGGGCGCTTGGGTTTGGGTAGGGAGAGTCCAGCTGAAAGAGGAATGCCTCACCGCTGATGCAAACAAAACATCAAAAGCTCCACAAAGTGTCGATATCTGCGGTTGCTCATCTTCCAAGAACCGAAGCCAAGCATACAATTTTCAAATTGTCCTGGTGAGAAACATAAAACTACAATTCCCAAAGTAAATAATGAACTCTTCTTGGATGATGATAAGAGGTTAAATACTGAGACAGTTTAGCTAAAGAAAAAAACCCAGCCCAGAGAAAAAAAAAAGCTTGTGTTTTCTTGGCGGTGCTACTGGAGTTTGGTGTTTTTGTTCTGGATGACTCATTTGGTGAAAGTGGCAAATCATGCGCCATGCAACATGAGTCACTGTGGAAGAGAAGGACAGGGAGTCATATGCATACCAGTTCCTGACCTGGATTGTTCCCTGGAGTCCACACAACCAACTTTAACAAGAAACTGAAGATATGAAGGAATTCAGACCAGAAAATGTGTGAAAGTTTCTTATTTTTTGAAGAGTCAAAATTGTATCACAAAAATCAGAAAGGGTAACTTTCCTTTATATTTACACCTATGAGTCATGGATGGCTATGACTCATTAGGATATGATAAATTACTAAGTCGCTAAATAAAATAAGAAATTAAAATGGGAACTTAGATCCATTTTTTTAGCCTCAAGACTTTCAGATCCATATTCTTATAACCATTACTAAGAATGAGCATCTGCATAATAGCAGTAAGCTAGTAGTTTTCTATATCCAGAAAACATTCAACAAGGAGGAAGGAAAATATTGAAGTAAAATAAGATCAACACAAATCTGTCCCTCTTAAATTAATCAACTGATAACCTGATCAAAAAACTACATTCAAGCATGTGGTTTGACAAGTACATAACCCTTTTACAATGGACACGTTTTAGAGCAGGATAATTGTAAAACTATCTGCAGAGTTAGCTTTTTCCCCAGAGTAAGAAAGCAACTGGTGTTGGTTGAACTAAGAATCAATTTACAAGAGAAACTATTTTCATTGACTGGCTTTGATAATTAATTGATGGGTGAAATACTGCTGAAAATAGTATTTCAGCAGTATTTCACAATGTTGCTTCCCTTCTACAATGTTTGTATGCAAACATTTGTAAATTTCTCTTGGATTGCTAGTTGTAGCCTTTGTTGTGTGTAGTCTTGTATAGATAAGATGTATATGTCTAAACTGAAACATCTATAGATGCATTTTAATCAAATGCATCCAAACTAAGGACTCCAATCATTTCTAGGCATTATACACATCAAGCACCAGCTTTTACTTTGATGCACTTTCTATAATAAAATACTCAAACTTGCATCATTTTAGATTGTAATCAAAACAGCAACCTCCATTAAAGAATCTGCAACACATTCTCCCTCTTTTGTGTGTTACTGAATCATTCAAACTTAGACTAAGCAGATAAGACCTCAAAGAAAACCAGCATCTTATTGGTCAGACCAGTACCTGGTACTGGCCAAATTATCCTGATTGATACCCATCTGTACCAAAGAACTCTGTGAAATTTCTAAAACCTGCATATTGAGACAGAACAAAAACATTAGAATGTAATTTACTTTTTCTTCCTTCAGGAATATCTCAACAGGTTTCTCCTAAACAATATGTTAGCATTGCCTCCAAAATGATGCAAAATCCTGTGAACCAGGTTCCCAGACTTGGTCGGGATAAATAATGCACAGAAATCTCCACTCAGATTCATACAACAACTAATCCAGTCTCACATTCCTGAAATGCCACTTCAAAAAGAAAACAATGTGCTCAGCTTTAAATGATTTGGTGTAGATAAATGGCTATATGCTGCTTTGCACGAGTGTAATAAATAGCATCGTAGTAAAAAAGAAACAAGTACGAGAGGAAAGATTTACAAATAAAAGCATTCCTGTCCATCATGTAAGGTAAGACACAGGGAGTCCTTTAGAAACATTTCTAAATGGCTACAGCTTTGTCTTTTATGTCATCAAGCCCTGGCAATGCTTTACATGTGTAGCTTTGATTTTGTGTTTTGTAAGTAACAAGTTCACTACATCAGAACTGATTTGCATCAAGTATTCCCCGCCTCCTAGATCCGTTTCAAAATGGTTTTCTTCCTTTGTTAAAGTACAACACCGAAGCAAAAAATACAAATGGAATAACTCTGTGGAATAACGTTATATATTTTTAATATTTGTGGGTAATTTTACACGTCTTTCACGGTTTCTTTAGTGACACAGAACTACACGTTTTCTCAGTTTAACCATATACATCTTACTCATATTTACAAGATTACACCCAGCACAAGCTACAACTAGCAATTCAAGAAAAATGTACAGAAATGCTGCAACATGGACTGACTTTCATCCTGTGGTGAATGCAGAACATTGTAGAATACAAACATTGTAGGAGGGAAGTAGCATTGTGTTCACTCTCCATTTCATAAAAAGCATACTTGACATTGCTTGTGCTCATCTGGTTGCACTACATAGCAAAAGCTCATACTGTGCTCCAAGTACTTAAAAAAAAAATCATGCTTATTACTTTTCTTAGTAAGCCATCACTACGCATTACACTCAAATGGTTTTTTTATATCAACCACGTTTAAAAAAAAAAAAAAAGGTTAAAATACCCAACTTCATAACCACCATGTTGAATTTACATTTAACATGTAAATTGTGAGTGTGTGAGGAGCCCTGATTCTGCAACGTTTCTGGTTCTGAAACATCAAAGGTGGGGGACACTCCAACACCCTTATCAACTCCCCTCACTATCCTCTGCTGGGCAATCTTACCTGCATCCTTTACACCTGGCTTTACTGGGGCTCCTTCCTCACCCCAAATTACACATTCACTTCCTCCTCAAATGCTCCACTCTGTCCTCCGCGGGAGTCAAAAACACACATTGCAGAGCAGCAGTGTTTTACATGAGTCGGGCATATTAGGGTGATGAAGATGTATATGTCTTCATATCCACAACGCTCTGCAAAGCTTACTGAACTTACTACTTACATGGTTTATTCAGTTAATTAGAAACTGTTAACATGAAGAGCTTAAGTTGGGCCAGGGTCTTAACTTTAATTTCCTCTAAAACAAAGTCAAGCAATATCTGAAACAATTAGAGTGTAATGCAGTCATAATGCCCTTTAAATAATGTGAAACCCAACTGCCTCCATAAGAACATTACAACTGAATATTGTTTTACTTTAGAGGCTAAGTAAGGGTTAGTATCTGATTCTCTGACAACCTTGAGTAAAAAAAATGTATGCAAAAGCTTAAAACAAAGCATTCACAATACTATCTAAATGCTTTTGTTAAAAAATTAGAAAAAAAAAAAAAGTAATTCTAAATGAAATTGGACATGTTTTGTTAGATACTGTTCCGACTATCATGATCATCATATTTATTCCACATGTTCCTCGTCACCACTCTCATTTTTATCATCATACTGTCCCCACGCTTTAGGATCCTGATTACTATAACTCATTTCTGCTGTGGGTAAAACATACAATGAAGGTCCAGTCAAGTAGCCAAACAAATTACTGGAAGGCAGGGTTTTAATTCATGGCACCTGGAATATTGTTGTCGCCCAAATGTTGCATCTATGCAGTCTTTTGAGTTTGTGAAATTGCACGCATTAATATTGTGATTAAGGTTTGATTGTATTGTGCACGTCTTGAAAGAATAAGGTCATCTACAGTGGTTCCTAACCCTGATCTTCAAACCCCTCCAGCCTACATGTTTTAGATGTGTCTGTTTCAGCACACCTGATTCAAATGATTGCATGATTCCATCTTGTATTGCTGAAGCCTGTTGGTCACCCACTTATTTGTTGTGTTTCAGCAAGAAAACACATAAATCTGCAGGACAGTGGGCTGAAGGACACTGATCTAAAGCATTTATTTTTAGTTATTTTTGATTGATACACAAGTAGATTTTGGCAATAAATTTAAAATAACCAAACAACATGTTTAAAAGTATTCAGTTGTTGGGAAAAAATATTATTCCTTTTTACAAAAAGTTAGTTTTAGCAAGTTAATCAGTCAGGCTATCAACCAAAAGAAAAATTCAACTGCAGTAGCCACCGTTCAACTGGAGCAGGGCTGCAATAATTTGGTTTTAGTCCAAAAATAGCAGAATTAAACAAACTTACACAAAAATATCCAAGCAAATTAACATAAAATAGTACCCTGGAGGCCAAATGTATAGTTTATAAGGAATAACAAAAGAAGCTGATTTGAGGTTTGGTTATTTCAAGTATAGTGATGTTTTTTAGTTTTTACACCATGATAGAGTATTTTTCACAATCTAAAGTGTAGATCTTTTTTTCAGTAGTACACAGCAACAGGTGGGGCAGGGGTGAAACTAGATGTTCCATACATGTACAGAAAAGTCAGGTGACTCCTGCACGTTCTCTAGTCTCTCAATAAAAGGACTTTAAACCAGAAGAACAGACACTATGGAACATTTTAGTGCTTCATATTCTAATACTGATCCATGATTGTGAGAGTTAATAAAATTATTGTCTACAAATGCTTACTGGCAACTTGCAAGGCAAGGAATGCAGTTAATGAAGTGTTCTGCTAGACACTACTCATGATATATGCCATCAAAAAATAAATATGCTTGCCGTAATTAATAATTAGGTTTCATGTTAAGTGATGTGTGGTGCTGCAGTCAATTTGAGCCGTGACTGATTTTATCCTAAAGCCAGAAACAGTAAAGGTCAAGCAGCATCGTCACCACTAGCTTTAATCAGTAGCTCTGCCTTTTTGCTCCAGCAGAAACATCCAGACTACTGGGAAAAACGCCTTTATGTTGCTCTGTTAATACAAACAGGCAATCATGGCTGTGTGCACCTGGACTGAGAGATTTCTTGCTTGGACTTTAAAATAGTCTCAAGAGGATTTTAGTAAAAGCAGAAGGAAAAGAAAGTTTCATGAAAAGAAAATCAAAATCCCTGAGTGGTGGTCAAATAGGTTCACCGCTGGGACCTTTCAAAGAAAAGAAAATATGTGAAAAAATTAATTGCAAATTAATTGCAAACAGACAAGATAAAAAAAAATAAAAGAGGTGTTCAAAGAGGCAGTCATTTCGGCCTACTTAATGGGGATTATCAGGCATAAACCCAAGCTGCAATCAGCATTAACCAGAGAGTTCATAATTTGTTCCTCTCCAATTATTGTCACTTTTGTCAGCGCACCATTTTCACTCTCTGTGAGAGGACGCTTGCAAAGAAGGAAAGAAATCAGAGTAATGCGAGCTGCCAGCAGAAGTTAGCTGGAGTGTGGCAGGGGCATACAGTGCACATTAAGTCATTAAAGTCCTGATGCTTACAGCACCTCCCTAACCCCCCACTGTACATGCCAGTAACTCCCTTTCAGACCAAACACTGCTCTGCCTTTTGCATCCTAATAAGAGGAGGGAAACAAGGAGGGAAGTGAAGGCACGGCAGTCTTTTAAAGGAAGCCGAATAAATGACTGAACACACACCCCGGGGCGGGCATGCCGGGGGGGTTCCAGGAGGTCGCCGCGAACGGGGGCAATCGTGTCAAGACGAAGGCGACAGACTAAAACAAAACTGACAAATCAAAGAGGCAGAGATGTGTAAAAAGGAAGAGGAGGAAAAAAAAAAAAGAGCAGCCGAGACGCGTTCAACTGTGCAGCTTGTTTCTGCATCAATGAGAAACAACACGACCAAAAAACAGCAATTAGCGATTAAAATGGAAATTCCATCTGCTGCAATGCTGCATCTCTTCCCGTTCAAATAAGCGGCTCGAACCACCTCAGTAATCCTGCAGCCCTTTGATCGACTAGGCGCATTCTTTTCACAGCGAGACGCGTGTAAACCAGGCGTTTGGGAAACTGCTTCTTTGCAGGACTTTTATCTCCCGCCCTAATCCACATAAAACACAAAAGCAACTGTTCAAACTTCACCCTTACAGTGCAGCCACAACTCTGTAATTACTAAAACAAACTCACAAGGCCTTCACTCCACTTTCACTGATGCCAACGCTTTGTCTGCATGTAGAAACCATAATCTCCAACATCCCGAACAAAGCAGGAATGAGCGGAAGCGAAATAAAAGCACATATAGCCGGATTATGACAGCACTTAAATGAGTTATATTTTTAATTGGCTTAACAAAAAACCGCTGTGGCCCCAGCCTCGGTTTGCTGTTTTAATGAAACAGCAGCTCTAAACTGTTTACTGCATATCTTCCCGGCTTCTGATAATAAAGGGAATCCTCTGAGGTGGCTTCCATGCTGACACAGCCTTTAGGTACTTAAATCCAAAAATGGGTGTATTAAGTGCATTTTAATTGACTTATATTTACCCTGTGTTCTAACTTGCAAATAAAAAAGAGAAAAATAAAAAAAGATCTTCTGGCGCTCCCACAAAGTAGGTCATTCAGTCTCCTGTGAGTCATAAGTTTTGGCAGGAGACCAAAGAAAGCAGGTATAGAAGAGAATGAAGTAGAGCTAAGAAAGGCCTCATACTACACTGACACTTTCCACATTTTGTAAAGCTCCAATTTTTAACTACGCATTTTTGTGGCATACTGAGAAATTTTATCAATTTCAGAGAATTAGGGAGTGCAAATTTGTGTTACACAACATAATACTTAAGCCAAGCAACTGCAAAAAAAAAAAGAAGAAAAAAAACAGGAATCTTTGTATTCCATTATTATAATTTTTGGGGTTTCTCACATTTGTGCAGAGTTGTTTTCCTGCAGAGCCAGGGCCCCGGGCTCCGCTCCGGGGGCTACAGCGCCTCGGAGGAGCGGCTGACCTCTGGAGTCGGACCAGAGCCGCAGATTTGTAAACAGGTAGTGACTCAGCTTGATCAAAGCTGTCAGACACTTTTCTCTATGCAGGTCAAATGCAAAAGGGTGAAACCCTGCAACAGCACACCAATGCGGTCCTAATTGCATTAAGCAACAGGCACAGACCACGTCGTCTCTGCCAGCTAGCCCCTCCTCGTGCTAACCTCTCCGCCCTCTCATTCATCCACCCTGAGGGAGAGGCATGCAGGCCAGAGGAAGTATGACTCATCTGAGTAACAAGATGCATTCTTCTGAATTCTCCACAGACATGTTTGCTAAGTGAAGAGCACAGGAGAGTATGTTGTAAAGAGAGACACAAACAACAAGAAACAAAATGCAGCATAAATCAAGAAACAGACTGTGGCAAGAGAGAGTCATCGCTTGTGTGGGTTCCCTGGTCTACACAGATCAACATTTCCTTCAACTCCGCAGAGACAATCTTTGGCTTCTGCGAGGGTTTTTCTGAATCACACATGAAGAAGAAGAAAAAAAACTTGAACATCTAAGGCTAATCCATCAGGTGGAGAAAAGAAATGAAACAAATGACGACAGCAGAGGGGGATTTTGACGTGTGATTGTGCTGAGCATGCAGAGGATAATGAGACCCAACAAGGAGGCAGAAAAGAAAAAGTGCTAAATCATTGGGTCTAATAGACCCGCTACAGCTTCGCTGCAAATAACACTACATCTGCAAAGCCTGGCACACTCTGCTGCAAATCATGAGCCTCACACGCACTGTAATAACATGAAGCTATTTCAGAAACAACCCGCGTTAGCATGGTCCGAAATCAGAAAACAGCTGAAGTTTTGAAACAAAAAGATTCTCAAACACTGACCAACACCATCAGACCCCTGACATGCATCCTGTCTTGTGAATTTATGATTCATGATCCACCCCCCTTCGGTTTGCTGTGAGAGTATCAGCTTCAGTCATTGGCCAGTAAACGGCATTCCTAAATGTACCAAACATTAACCAGCAGGTCTAAGGTCTGCTTTAACCACATAATCCATCATTACTCACAAAATCTGATCTGCACAGGCTCCAGGTTAGTTAGCACAAAATAGCCTCGTCTCATACCTGCACATCACCATTTCATCCCTTCCTACTTCCATTTTGTAAACAAACAGTTTGTAACTATGCAAATTTCTTCATGTCAGCCTTTTCTCTATGGAGTGTGCATTTTGATTATTTAAAAAATAAATAATTCATAGCGATTAGTTTATGACTAATCGCTATGAATTAGCGATTAGTCATAATCGCCATGACTAATAGCGATTAGTCATACAACTAATGTCAGTCATACAACTGATCGTTGTAGCGATCAGTTTCTACAACTGAACTGTCAAAGCACCCGAGCTGCAGGTCTGATGTGTCCATCTCTGCTTCAGACCCGACAACAACAGGAAGAGCAGTGAACACGGTGCAGCATGCTGCTTTAACTAGTGGTTAGGAATAGCCAACTTCACAGCAAATTGCTTGGTGTAAGAAGCAGAACAGCTCATCCTGTATTTTTTTCCCCACATATGAACGACTAAACCTACAAAAAAAAAAAAAAAAAACATGTTATCGACAAGTCATATCAAAACAAAGGGATTAGGAGCTAGCGTTTATGCTAAATCCAAATACAATCAGAAGTAGTAAGATGTGCATATCCTGAAGCCTGTAGCTGTTTAGAAACTAAAACAGGTAGGAGGAGTTTTTACAGTAAAATAGCTCTGTTTTACAACTCCACATTGAATGGTGGTGGAGGCAAAATATTAGTCCCTTTCAAAAATTTTACAATTACTACACTTGGAACTGTTGACATTTAGATATTTAAATAATTGTAGAAAGTATTTTGATTAAAGAAAAAATAGCTGGAATTTAGAAAAAAAATAAAATAAAAAATTAACTTGGGGGGTTTGGGGATTATGAATAAATCACTAAGATTTTAAAATAAACAATTGTAACCAGATTTTTTTAAACATTTAATTTTGCTTTAAATGTAAGAAGCTGTTAAGGCTTTTTAACTTCAATCAATGCTCATGAAGATAAGACGCTGATTAAAATGAACTAATCTGGCATGGTCTATTTTACCTGATGGGGATTTCAGAAGACCTCATATTAGACTCTTTCCATTTATTGTCAATTCATTACAAAGATTATGAAACCTCACAGAACAAACATTATTTTAAGATACATCCTGCAGGTACATTTCATATCAGAACATTAAAATAAGAATTCAGAAAGTTACTGAACCCCTGGTTACCAAAGTTGGGACAAAACAATGCTGAGACATGACCTATACTCAACATGCAGTGGCCGACATCTTCTTTTGGTATCTGGATGGGTGAAAACGATAACCATCTCCAAACTTTAAAGTGTGAATGTTTGCAAACTGCTACATCATCATAATGAGATGAACATATTGAAAATGTGTACTGCAGACTTCCTTTCCGGACATGAATGCAGTTGCAGTAAATCAGACATATTTTTACAGCAAACATTAACCTGCAGACTTTTCTCAAACAACTTGACCCGTATTTGGTAAAATAGGATATTTGTTTCAAGAACAGCATTAAGTTCTGCTTCAAAAAATAACAATGTGTTTTACCAATTTTTACATTAAATTAAAAATCATGAAGCCTTTGTATTCTCACTAAACCTCTCACACACAAGCGCTTAATCAAAAATCATCTGCTGTTACATCCAAAAGCCTCTATCAGGTCCAACTTTAAATCTGATACAACTCAATGTGTGACACTCTGGTGAAATTACTCCCTTCAGGTGATATTCTACAACATTTTGGGTCAGAAATCTGAACAGGCCAGATCCAGTTATATCATGTACGTATCTCTTTCAACAAGCCACAATAGGAAACTGTGTCACTTGCGTTAACAGACACACAAAAGACTCTTTGGTAAATACGACATATGATCAGTTTCTTCTCTTTATTTGAGCAAAACGGCAGAAAAATATACTTTTTTCTGTCCACAAATAAATAGCTGCTTTAATAGAGGTTATATTTTTAGTGTTAAAATAGCAAGCGTCTCATTTGACACACTGAACTGTCCCCAGGTAACTGAAGAGATATTTGTCAAGCTAGTGACTTTCTTGTAGAGTGTACTGCTGTCTTTACTCAGTTTAAAAAGCATAGTTGCGTAATTCTGATGTCCACTGGCTCAATTTTCTTTTTGCAAACAGTGTATAGTGGCAGAAAATATGCTGAAAATAAATATTTTGACAATTTTGGCTACAGTACATGTTTACCCTAGCGGTCAGTATTGGATGAACATCTTCTGCCATTAAATTTGGACTTTTATTGCCTTGTTTTATTGAAGTATGACGAACACAGACATGAAAGAAAGACTCTATTGGCTGCTGCAGTTTTCAGTCACCAGCTCTGTGTTCAAGTCTGCAGCTGTAAAGCAGAGTCAGCTATTTTTAGAAACAAATTACAAAGCTTTGAACATTTTAGGCGAGACCTTGTCATCAGGGATGGGAAATACAATCAACCCACAATATTCGGTCCAGGAGATTAGGAACCACAGCCGCCCAGAAGATACCCGAGGACCTCTATAAAATGCTTATAAATACCATTTTTAGTAGTTCAAACAAAAAATTGGAACTGGACAATATGGCTGAAAAATGTATCACGTGTAGTCCACTGTGTCATATCTCTTATTTTATATCAGGAATAAAAATTTATTGTGTTATTTATATAGTGATAAAAAAGAAACATTTAATTAATTTCTGCAAATGACAAACTGATATGATTGGGATTATTATTTTTGATTAACTTTGTAATACTGCTCATTTATTTACTTTTATAGCCATTCCAGTTAACAAAATAATGTGGGAACAATGGAAGGTGTCACCTATTTCTAATTGTCAGTACATTGTAGTAGCATTCCTCACAAAGTTAATCCTGTGCTCAAGCAGCATTTTACCGCTTTTCTGCAGAATATTCTCCTGGAAAAAAACACCCCAAAAAATTTAAGCTGTAGCTTCCAGAACGTCACTGGTACTGAGAAATAATACTGATGCAGATGAATAAAAAATGAAATGTAGTTTGTTATTCTACTGAATTTTCTTAACTTTTCTGCAGGATCAGATTGAGAATCTGTAAGTGCAAACCTTCTAGTCTTTGATGACTAATAAGCAAAGTGTGGTTGCATCAGAATAATTAACATTACAGTGGGATTCCCCTCTCTATTCACGTCTTAAAAACCTTGTACTCTGGATCTTACACTTTGGTCATTTAGGAATAGTGTTGCACAGCTGTGCGCTCAATAAATTTCACTAACATTTTTCCTGCATGTTAGCACCACTACTGCATACAATAATTTTTAAAAAAAGATTAAGCTGTAAGGATATTTCCAACATGAATTTGACTGCAAATGTATCGTTTTCTTCTACACTCCAGATTTCTTTACTTACGTCTGTTTTTAACGTGTTGGGTTTTTTAAGCGTTATCTTAAACCTGCCAGAGCTGTGACTGCAATGAATGAGCACTTATGCAAAATACTAAAATGAAAGCTCCACATTACTTAAGCTGTGTCAGCTTAGTGCGCTCTCCTTTCTGCACGCAGCACAAAGGTCTCCCAAGAGTGTGAATCCTCCAAGAACATGAAATCCCTCCACTAGCGGTAAAACTCAGAGGACCCATCAAAACTCAAGGACAAAGTATAAAAAAAGTTTTTTTTTAAAAAAGCGAATAAAACCTTTCTTCACAGCATTCAAAACTCATCCAATGCTTCTTCTTAAGGTTCTTCTATTCATAAGTTGGACAGTAAATTAAATCTCAGAAGATATAAATGAATAAATAGAATTAAGATGCATAATAAAACTGACCCGAATTGAGATAATTAGTTCAACTCAGCAACCTTGGGTTTTTCTTCCAACATAAATGTACAATAATGATAAGCGTTAGTTTGAATAGTCAGAACAATTATCAATAATTTTCTCTGTTCACTAATGTGAAATGAGTCAGAGAAACCACCATTTGCTTCAGTACAGAGGCCTCCATCTCCCCCAGCCCATCCTGGCTAAACATCCCCAGCAAGCCCTGCTTGCTGTGGGTTGCTACAGTAGTTCCCCTGCAACAGAGATGGACCCTGATTAGTCAGACTGGGGAAATAAACAGATACGCTTTCAGATGAAACATATATCTGTGCAAATGTTCCAATAATGTTCGGCAATGGGCCAGCTGAATTAAATATCACAAGCTTCCCTGATTTTATGTCGACACCGCACTCCGAGCCAAGACATGAATCGGAGCGTATTGGACTCGTTCACTGACAAAACTCGGCTCGATAGATTGGGAGGAGGTCAGATGAGGAGAGCTCAGACAGTGCGTTGCTGGATGAATAAAAAATGAAAGTCTAGAGCTTCAGCAAATTCGCGCTCTCCATCCCGTGAGGAGGCCGTGCGGCGGAGTGAAGGCATCGTTTGAAAAAGCGAACCCGCGCCGCATTCCCACATCCAACCGAATCCAGCGAACGCCTCTTTAAAAATTCATTAATTGACAGCAAAAATAGATTAAAGCACCCAGCTGAGCAAAACTCAAAATTTGGCTCCTGAATAACATTAATGATAAAACATCTCCCCCCACCCCACCAAAAAATAAAAATAAAAAAAAGCCCAGAGGGGCTTTGTCTGAAGAAATATTTCTCGTTGTTTCCACCTTACACTACCTTGAAAGTAATTTATTTTCACCCTTATATAATAAAAATAATGCATTTCTAATTGTCATTTTTAATTACACTTTTCTTCAGACAGGGAAGAAAATCTGAAAAAAACTAATTAAAACCCATCGAAGGACATGTCATTCTCATGATGCCATGCCAATCCCATGTTATTCAGCTACAGACACTCAATGACAGCTACTCTTTGCCTTCTGAAAAAATAGGATTTTAAAAAAAAAAAAAGTGGGAAGAACTGCAGTTACAGTAATTGCTCTGGCCAGCGCTAAATGAGGTTCACTTTAGTGCAATTATCCCCCTCTGATCTCTCAGATAAAGAGACTTCTTTAACATGGAGAAGTGGGCTCACACAATGCCACCGCAAACAAGATTCAAATTGGAATCAGGGAGGCATTTCCAGGAGATGAATTGGCTTCATAGCTCATCTGCATTCCAGTGATGGAGAGCATCACTAATGAAGACTGAGCAATTCCCTTCTCACCTTCTGCGAGACGGAAACTCCACAGTGAGTCTGAGCACTGAGAAAGTCTTAAACCCAGCCATGAAACAATGAGTAAGATCCTGTTTCCTTTTTTTTATCTCTTTACAAGAAGAATATAGGATAGGCTCCAAAAGCACTGTGAGGTTAGCCAAAAGATAAGTCATTGTAAAGACATACCAGACGGAGACCTTTGACCAAGAGCATCAGAACTCCTTGAGAATAAATCGCCATCTGCCAATCGTGTAACACAAAAGGTTTCCCGCCTCAGGGAGGGGGAGATGTGACAGTCTAATAGAGGTTGCAACAGAGATTGCCTGTTGGGTGCCGTCCAACTACACAGCGTGGAGATGAGGGGGGCGGCTTTGATGGCCGCTCTAGTTGCCAGGGGCTAGAGGACCACCAGGAGTCTGATAACTACACCTCATGGATGGCCATTTGAATAATCACTTCAACAAGGGGAGAAATTAAAAACCGTCTCGGTGAGACCGGCTCGGCACGGAGCCACATGCAGAATTAAAATGAGCTGCTTCTGATAGTAAAAACCGTAGAAAACATCAACTTATACACAAACCGCTGATCTGTTGAAGAGCGTAACCCCTAAAGCCGAACATTATCTGCCAATGGAACGCCATTGTAAAGGTAATACAAAGGTCATCTGACCTCTATCAACAAAAAGTTACCAGTCTTATTCGATCCACAATTGAGCCGGATTCAAGACCCGTCTTTGACTGGTATAAGGGTCAAGATGGTGAAGACAGGGTCAGAAAAATTACCAAAAATATGCTGATGGTTCTTTGATGCTTTTGAATCAAACAAAAAATTAATGAACAAGGTCATCCTCACTATTGCATCAAAGCATAAACGCCATCTGATCTTTCAAATAATCTAAAAAAAATACAACATCAAAATACATGTTGTGGGGTTTTTTGATTAATTAAAATGTGTCCGTATATGACCAGCCGATTACCAGTTGGAGGCTTGGTGTATTTCCATTCATTTGGGTAAACTACAGATTTACACTATTAATTGGCCAGAAACTTTCTTGATTGGTATTCCACAGATTAAATACTGAATTATTAGATCTATTAATTTCAGCCATTTTTGGTCTATAAAAGGACAAAAATTAGTCAAAGCCTGTATTGGAAAACCAAACTACTGAAAAATGAAATTGATGCATTGCTAGTAAATATACTTCCCCTTAAGCAAAAATATTTACAGAGATCATTTAAATCAAATCTGAAAAATGTATTAAAAGATTATGGTGTATGTTTTAACAGACTTTTGCTATCAGATTCTTAGCTAAAATAAAAAAATAAAACAAGAATTTGCTCTTCAACTCTGATTCGAGACCAACATCAAAGGCCCAAAGCATGAAGAAAGTGAGTCTTTCAAAGCTGCAATCCCATTTTATGTGGCAACTAAAAGCTTTTTCGTGAAACCTCCCTGTATTACTCCTTCAAATGTGATCAAGAGAACCTGCAGTAGCAGATACATATTATAAAGGCAGTGACACATGAGTGGGGCTAATTTTCAGGGGGGAAGCTAAGTGCAGCTACTTTTGGCTGCGTGTACCTGGATGGAGGACCATCATAACGTAAACACCATGTGTCCTCTACAGCTGCACGCACAAATAGCCTGGATCCAGACAGCACTGTAGGCCTGCTATTTAAAGGATGGGTGATTAAGAAGCAAACCAGGTCTGACCTTTGATTGTTGCTGCTGCCTAACGCTGTGGGCATTTTTAGATGAAGCTGAAGGCCTGTCAGGGTTGGGTTTGTTGATGGGAACCGTTTGATTTCAGGCAGAAATTCATTTCATTTTAGCTTCGCTTTCAGGTAAAAGAAAGTAATCATATAAGGGGATAATGATTAGATTACAATCTGCACTTTATTTATCTAATAGATCAGTGTTTCTACAGGCTGCAGACTGCCAGTCAGCTGGCTAAAAGAAAGCTACTGCAGCCAGACTACTAAACTAATGTCAGCTTGCCTTAGTCTATCAAGAGCAGAACAGTATAAACTGATCAAATCCTGTAAAATAAATACGTTTATGAAAAGTACTACAATATTTTAAAATTGCCTTAAGATATAAATTTATTGTTTTAATTTACTATTCCCTATTAAGCGATTTCCATTCCGTTTTAAGTATAGAACTAATAATTATTGTGTCAATATCGTGAAACCTCACCATATCATGAGAGTATCATGTCCATGCTGATTTATTTCAAACAGCAAAAGGTGGAGAAATTAAAAGCCGAGTCATCCATCCAGTGAAAACACAACGAGGAGAGAGGTAATGTTTTCCATTATCAACGGCTTTTGGTTTTCAGGGGCTCCCCGAAGATTATTAGTGGGCCCCATCTGGCCACCAATTACAAAACATTCTGCAAACGCTCCTGGATTGATCTTTTAGTAAAGACTGTTAAGGTTATTCTACACCCCAAAAGGCCAAAACTTCACTAAGAATTGCTTGATTTTTTTTTAATGGCAATACCTAGGAGAAAATTTGACATGAAGCACTGTTTGTGATTTGGCTCACAACTTTTCAGAGCGTTTAATGTAAACTGAGGAAATTAATGATCCCACAATTTCAGCTTTCAAAGTCTCTATGTGATGCAATTGTTTACATAATCTTGGTATCATTTGAAGGTTCTTCTGCCGCATTTACAGATAATGTAACTTATTTTGACATTTACTGTAGGCAGGATAGGGATTATAAATCATTTGCTGAACATTTATTGATAGTATTGTACAGATTTGTTGAAACAAACGGAAGTTTTGTGATTCTACTTCACGACTTTCTAAGATTAATTGCAAATTTCTGAAAATAAATTCTGCCCTAACAATCCTAATGCTTAATCAACGTGTGTGATCTTGGCATCACTGAAAAATTACTTTGATGGGGCCTCAGATTTTATTGTGTATTTTACAACTCCTGAAAATATTTCTAAAATATATACTAAAACCTAATTCAATTGCAATATCTGGAACAAATCAGGAAGTGTGTAATTTTTGTGCTAAATATCTTGTTTGAGTCGCAACTTTTTACATGAAGTAGTGGAGAGACTAAGTTACTTCAGAATGCTGCAACTATCTTTTTTTACCTGCATACCTGTTTATGATATCAACTAAAGTTTTTATAATCTTTCAAGCAGAATAATTTGTTTTAACATTTATAATAACCCATAACAAGGAAAAAACATTTATCAGACAATTAAGAGTGCTTTTTGGCAACATCTAAGACATTTTTTGAATATAAGTCACAACTTATGGCAGGCTTTAATGAATTGAGAGAAAAATAAATAATCCCAGCTTTTAAAATACAATTTTTTTACCTACAAACACAATATTACCAGCAAGTGAATATTAAGTTAATTTTAAGTTTGATTAAATTGTTTATTTTGACATAAAGTATGAGTAAATAGCTGTGTTTGAACCGAACAAATTTTTTTTTAAATTAACAAAAATAATTATCCTTTGTTGTCATCTTAAAATAAACACATAATCAAGACAATTTGTAAAAGCAGACCACAGTCAAGCTCCAGATGAGTAGTATGAAATTCATCTGAAACATGTTTTACACTTGTTGATTGTGCAGCCCAGCCTGCAACCCGATCATGAAAGCAGAGCAGTTTTTACAGGAGAGGCTCGTCAATTTTTTTTTTTTTTTTTTTTTCCTGGAGGAATTTACTGGCCGCCCCGTAAAACAGACGATTGACAGAGGAGAAAACGCGCCGCAACAGCTGTGAATCAAACAGCGCCAGAGCACGCAGGCAAGCCAAATGACACTGGGCTCACCCACTCCATGCTGGACCCACAGCGTCTCACATACCAAACAGCTAGCTAACCATGGCTGCTGCTGCTGGGGGGTTTGGGGATAGGTCACCAAATTCTCCCAAATGCAAACGAAAAAGAGAAAAGCACACCTATTAGCTATGAAAAGCTCCGACAACCCTCAGGATGAGTTAGCTGCCTACAGAGGCTGGCTAGTTTAGCTGTCAAAGTTGCCCCGCCAGTTGTCACCGGTTGCACGGTGGAGCTAGCAGGCTAACGCAGGAGCTGTCAACTCCGGAGAGTTAGAGCAACGGCTCCGGAGTGAACGTTCACTGACCGCAGGGAAACACTCGCTGGCCGTATCGGAGGCATAATACGCTAATTTATCTCCACAAGGACAGCCAGACACGTTGAGCAGCAAGCTTAGGGCAAGGGCCCAACCCCCCAGAACTTCTCTGCAGCTCACTTCCCCGTCAAAGTCGTCCATTTCGTGGGCCTTTAGTTCAACTTCCATTCCCGTGTAGCTCACTTACTCAGGATGAAAGCAGCAGAGACGGCAGCTCTCTCTGGTAATCCTCACGGTAGTTTATCAGCAGCTGTCTCCCCGCTCCGTCCACCACCTCTTGTACACACAGAGTGTCCTTCCCCGCCAGCTCAGGAGAGCCCAGTGCTCCTGACAGTTGTTGTCCTCTGTGCAGAGATCTTCGCCCGGTGTGCCTACAGTGCCGCGCCGTCCCTCTACTCGGCTTCTCCGCCTTCTCCCGTTCGCCTTTCTCTCGGCAGCCGAGCCAACATCCGGGACTCTCCCCCCTTAGTTCGGTGCCCGGAACTACTTTCACATATGACGACGCAGATGAAGGTTTTTTGTTTTTTTTTTCTCCCACCTCTCTGTTTTCACCACCCCTGCCGCCACAGAAACTAGCGCGGTTGAATGCTCACGCCCGCAAAAGAAAAAGGCATCCATACATGGTTAAACCTCGATCAATAAACCAATCAATGCAACAGCTGCATTCGGGATTTATATTAAGCGAATATACTGTACTGTATCCTCAAATGAACTGTATGGTATAGCTTAAAACCTAGTCAAATTTACGTGAAACAACAGGTTTACTAAATAAAGCAATGTAAAAATAGAAAACTGAGACATTGCAGCTACATCTAAAATTAGAATATCATGAAAAAGTGTATTTATTTCAGTAACTCATTTCAAAAAAGCACTGAAACTCCTTTACATATGGTAATTTGGATGACTGTAGCTTACAGATAATGTCAGTGCATGGCTTTTAGCACAATAACCTACCTAAAAGGAATGTCCCAAATGTATGCACAGCATAGATACTTGGTGAGAGTATCTGTTTTGCATTAAATAACCACATCAGTGTGGTGCGTCATGGAGCCATCAGCCTGTAGCTCTGCTGAGGTGTTAAAGAAGCATCAAGAATAGTAACAAATGGTCACCTGGGTTCACCCCTAGTTCAGTTATGTTTAAGATACTACAATGCCAAACAAACATTATTTTGTAATTAGATTTTTTTTAAATCAATTTTGTATGTTTGTTTTTATAAATAAAAAGACGTAATCCTTCATAAGATGAAGAGGAATTATAATCGATCATTTTGGTTTTTCAGCAAATGCAATCCATCCATCCATCCATTTTCTGTTCACCCCTTGTCCCTAATGGGGTCGGGAGGTGCTGGTGCCCATCTCCAGCTACGTTCCGGGCGAGAGGCGGGGTACACCCTGGACAGGTCGCCAGTCTGTCGCAGGGCAACACAGAGACATACAGGGCAAACAACCATGCGCACACACACACACACACACTCACACCTAGGGAGAATTTAGAAATGCAAATGCAATCTTGATTCTTTAATAAAACCAGTAAAGAGCCCTTTATTGAAGCTTTGAACCAAACTTTGATCAGCTGTTGGTGTCTGATCAGACATTCTTAAAGTAAATTGTGTCTACACTGTAGGTGCCGTCATTCCCTCACTGACAGCATGTGTACATAAACAGTAAAAAGACTTACTTGGGATGCCCCCAGGCTGCGGCCTTGACCAATATGTCATGTTGCCCAGATCAAAAACCACCATTGATGAAACTGTGCTCATCAATGGTGAAGACTTGACATTTTGGACAAATGTCAAGCCTTCCTGGAAAATGAAACCTGCATCTCTGTGAAGCTTGTCAGTATGATGTGCACTAAAACTTTCTTCCTGGAAAACAACTGTTCTGATTCTATTTTTGATAAAACCCCACGGACTAACACCAGTAGATGACATGCCTCGCCAAATTTTCACTCTATGGAAAATTCACCCTGGCTTTAGTGATCTAAGACTCTTCTCACAAACTGTGGATTTTTAATGGAAATTCAAGATTTTTTCTTGAAGCTTGCACATGTTTATCCAGCACATTTTTTTCTTCCACAAAACTTTATATTAAGAAATAGCATAACATCCATTTGTCCATATAGCATCCATATTTTTTTCACCACCTGCAAAGCACCAAACCTTCAATCTCATTAATTCTTACAAATGTTTTTTAACCATCGTCAGTGCCGTTAGATATAAAGATATTGTCAACATTTTGTCTGATAATGAGTATCTGTTTGGGTTTACAGATTTTGTTTTTGAAATATTACATTGTATTATAAACTTTGTTTACTTTAAACATGAAATTAAGAAGAAAACTGTTTCTTTGTTCAGTGAAAACCTCAACCTCAGTAAGTGTTGAGGGTGAAATTCATGTGAATACAATCTCTATGTCACTAAGAGTCTGGCCTGTACTGATAGGATCAAAGTTTCTTATCACATTGTCCTTGATTCAACTCTGTTATGACATAACAGTGGGAGTTATTTTTTTATTGCTGGGCAATGTCACGCATAGTTTTCCAAAAATAAACGTTATCTGCTTAGTTTACATTATGTAGGATTTTATAAACTCTGAATATGTCTGCTTCACTAATGAGTTTCTCTTTTCATCTAACCTGAGCATGCAATTTAATTTGTACCCATACAGAAAAACCTTATAAAAGAGCTCAGACAATATGGACGTAAGATTGTTTCTAGTTATTTATCTCCTAGGTCATCTGCTTCAGTTCCAGTGTGCAGATTTCCATCCAAACCTGTTGAGATTGCTTTAAGTGGCCAAGTTACCAGATACAAGCTAGAGTTGGTCACAACTTTGTTTTCATCAAGAGGAAACTGAAAGCTTTAAAAACTTATATTAATGTGTTCATGTGAGTTGGTGTTGTAACCTTTCTCTGCAAATGTACAACATGTGATAATGTGAGCACATTTTCATGTTTTGTCAATGTATAATCAAATGTTCTTTTCATATATTTTATATAAAGATTTATTTTCACAATTTTTCATTTCTTTAACAGTTTTATGTCCATATTTTACTAGAATTTAAAAAAAAATTATTAATAATATTTTAAATCCAGCTACAGGTCTCCTCACCTGAATATTTTAATGCTTGGGCATCTTTTGCAATTTTAGTGGTTCTTTGTATTTAGTGCAATGCTATGTCACCACCGTAATATTGGGGCCTCTGTCAGTGGTGAATCGAGCACAGCTTATAAAGGGAAGTGCAAAAATTAATATTAAGTTTGAAAATAATTTAAACAAAACCAACCTGGTCAATTACTGTCGTCTCAGAAAGATAAAAACCACATTACCTTCTAATATTGGCTATTTTACTGTACAACAGCGCCACTTGTTGGTGAATCATGACTAGTGCATGTTATTATTTAATAACTTCCGTAATAAAGTTATCATTATTTAATTAATGTGTACAACTCATGATCATATTATTAAGAGCTAAGTTCTTAATAATATTTATTGTATGAGAACTTTGCAACAGTAAATTGATGTGATATTTACTTTTGGCTTTTGCACCAAAATTACTTCAAACTGCATTTACAGTTTATACCACACCTTAAAAACTCTTACTGTGTGGAAAGTGAGAGAAAGTCTTTATGCAATTTAGAAAACAAAAACAGAATAAAGTGCAGTTTATCAACGATTCTGTTGTAAAACGCAGCTTGGTACACCTACACACAGGCCCAGCAGAAAATGCTGCATTGTGAGGTTTTAATATAAAACCATGAATCTGTTTTTTTTGTTGTTGCTTGTGCACAATTGTATTCAACATTGTTACAAAACGTTTTCCAAGAAGGAACAATGTGAGTTGTGTGAAAGGATCCTCACAGGAGCTTTTATAAAGAGGAAAGTTTTAAGAATAGGGAGAACATTTCTCCATCCCTTACAATATAGATTATAAGCAGCAATTCTCACACTGATCTGACATCCGGCTGGGTTAACTGTTGATTTTATTCATTACTTTCATAATTATGATTAAAAACTATTTAACTTATTCACTGATACAGTTGAACAAAATATTATCTTGAGCACAGCCTGTCCCTCATGTATCTTTTGTGTTGTTTTCTGGTGATTCATGTTCTGTAAAAAGGGAAAGATACAAAGAATACAAGTGGAGTAACTGTGCTAACAAATGTGAATTTAAGAATTTAAAAAATCTAAATGTTAGACCATCATTTTCTGACACATTTTCTTGAGAAATTAAAGATGCTGTTCAGGTGAGACTCCACAAAGGGTGATCCCTGGAAAAACTTGAAGTAGTGTTGTGGAATGATAGAAAATTAAACAGGTTTACTGTTTTATATTTGAACTGATGTTATTTATGAGCAGTTGAATTTTCCAGTGACAGCTACAGACTTTTTCTGGTCTAAATATCAAACCTTGTTGACTATTTAAGCAGGTGAATTATTAGACAGATTTAAAAATGCATCATGTCATGTTCCAATCGGCAATAAATTCAGCAGCAAAAAATCTATTTTACTGTTACAAATTCTGTGCAAAGGCTAAACTTTTAATTAATTCTTGTCGGGTACTGTTTAGAATGGAACAGCGTGCTTCTTGAAGCAACCACTTTGTTTTTGGCAAGATTTCCCATGAAACGTTTGAAAAACATTTAGCATAGTCACAAATTGTTTTAAATCTTTTGTCTATTTATTTAGATTTTTTGCCGTCCTTCGTTTGTCTGAATTTTTTTTAAGTTGTAATGATGCTATTTGTTTCTTTACTATAGTAGAATTACATAATATAACAAGATATTTTTTGTCTGCCTGATTGCCTCATGGGTCCTGGATTTGACTCCTCGCCATTTTCACAAATTAAATCAGATATAATCAAATTATTCCTCAGTACTTTACTGGAGTTTTTACTGAATATTTTTCTACTCTTATTTTAATATTATTTTATTTATTGAATTATTTGATAGGAACAATTATGAACAATTAACATGTTTGTACATTAACATTTACAGCAATGACTAATTTGCAATGCGCCCGCATTGCAGTACCGTGTCCTGCCACTGCGGGGCGCTGACGGCTCTCCTTTGTATTTTTAGAAACCATAGAATCTCAAAGCTGAGTCGCTTTCAGGAAGTAAAGTGGTCAAGTTTACTGTGGAGGAACGAAAACATAACTGAAGTGACAGGAGAAACATCTTCATCGGTGTGTGTGGGACATATTTCATTTCTAATTTGCTGTAGTTGTTTCATTGTGTCGCAGTTACGTACAAATCAGAGAAAAATTTAGTAATTTCTGGCGTCTCGTCGTTGACAGTCCAATGTAAAGAGTTTACCAGTTATGATGGGTAGAAACAGTTAATATTTGATTTTAGCTGCAAGAGAATTATTCTCTACTCATCGGTATATTAATCTAACTTTGACCGTGTGACCCTCTGAGCTCCATATTTTGCGTCGTCCATCTTTAAGTTTTGATTTATATATGAAACGCGCAGTTGTTTTTATATTTATGATGCAAATGTGTGTTTCTTCAAAGATTCCTGACTTATTTGCTGCAATGATTTTGATTTTAATCCGTAGACAGGGCTCGGACAGTAATGTGTGCATAGATTCAAAGATGCCAGACCCTATATTGTAATCTTTGGTCTGAATCAGTGAATTTTGATAAAGGAAAAATAAGAATTCTGAGGGGAAAAAGTACATTCTAAAATTAAAGTCAGAATACAAAAATTCTAGTTTCAAAAAATAAATAAAAGTCAATTCTGAATTAGAAAAAAATTAGGTTAAAATAAGTAACTTAAGGAAACAAAAGTCAGAATTCTGACCAAAGGAGTAAAATTCTAAAATTAAAGTCAGATTTTTGAGCAAAAAAC
This sequence comes from Xiphophorus couchianus, assembly GCF_001444195.1. NCBI lineage: Eukaryota > Metazoa > Chordata > Actinopteri > Cyprinodontiformes > Poeciliidae > Xiphophorus > Xiphophorus couchianus. The sequence goes on along the minus strand of NC_040247.1, from coordinate 12,804,432 downwards.
CCCACATTGGTAAAATAAATTTAAAAAAATTAATTAAATAAAAGTTAATTCTGAAGTAAAAGTAAAAATTCTGAGATTAAAATAAGTATGCCAAGAAAACAAAAATAATTTTGAGAAAGAAAAGTAAATCTTAAAATTAAAGTCAGAATTCGTAGAAAAAAAATCTAATGGCAAAATTAAAAAAAAAAGTAAATTCTGAAGAAAAAGTCAGAATTCTGAGATTAAGTTAAGAATGTTAAGAAGACAAAAAAGAATTATGAGAATAAAAAAAGTTAATTATAAAATGAAAGTCCAAATCTTTAGCAAAAAAAAAAATCACATTTGTTAAAAAAAAATCAATTCTGAGGAAAAATGTTGAATACTGAGATTAAAATCTGAGCTTTAATGAAAATAGTAGAATTCTAAAAAAACCCCCCCAAAAAAACAAAGTCAAAATTCTAAGATTGAGATTATAATTAGATCACAGCTCATATTTAACTATCACAACTTCATAATGTTGTGCCGGCATAATTATGTTTAATTTCAGTTGACCCAGGTCAAATCCATAATAAAAAGATGGTTTAGCATTAAAGCTAATCTGCTGCTATGACACAAGCAGCCAGTCTTCTCTCTTGATGCTTCTTCTCTCTTATCAGATAATGGCCGAACCCAGAATGTCGTCCATCGATGGAAAGCTGGCTGAAGAATTTGCTGTTCCCTCCCACGTCCAGGAGGTCAAGGAGAAGATGGCTGCTTTCGCCGCCTGTCACGCCGAAGTGGGCCGCAGAGTGGTCCTCATCACGTCAGGCGGCACCAAAGTCCCCCTGGAGTCACGCACCGTCCGCTTCCTGGATAACTTCAGCAGCGGCAGGCGAGGAGCCTCCTCGGCGGAATACTTCATCGACTCGGGCTACGCTGTCATTTTCCTGCACAGGCACCGCTCTCTCTACCCCTACACACGCCTGTTCTCCACCATCAACATGCTGGACGCCCTGCAGCTCAGGGCGGGAGACGGTGAGGGAGCTGGGGAGGTGGTGGTCGACCAGCAGGTGCTTCCAAACATCGCCAGAGTGCTGAAGAGGTACAACGAAGTGAAAGACGGCGGACTTCTTCTACCCATCGAGTTCAACACTCTTTCAGAGTATCTGCACTTACTGAAAGCATCGGCACAGGCGCTCAGCTCTATAGGTACTAAATTACTTACACCATCCTGAACCCTAAAGCTGCAGAATTTTATAAAAATATTCTTGTACATATTTGTTGAAACTGTCACTATGTCGTGACATTATGGTAACTGTGAAAAAACTGAGCTCCTCTGCCTTCTCCCAGTTCTACCTAGAAGCAACCAATCAGAGCCAGGAGGCAGGTCTTAGTGCTGCCAATCACAATCTCATGTAGCAGCTTCTCCCCGCCATGAGAGACATTTTAGAGTAGCCACTGATGACAGTGGATAAACAGTTTTCCTGTAACAGTGAGTTGTTTCTCTCGCGTTAGCACATTAAGCAGCAATTACATAATGTTGATTGACAGCGTTATGACCCTCCTCCTGGCTCTGATTGGCTGTTTTTGGTCCAGAGTGGCGCATTTATCCAGGCAGCAATAACTGCTCAGGGAAAAAGTGGAGGGTATTGATCTTTTCACAGATTATTTTACACTGTCACAACAATTATGGAGAAACATATTCTTTATAAAAATTATATACTGCAGCTTTAGTCTGCTGAAGATGTGGAGAAGAAAGCCTTAGTGTAATCTCACAAAAATTATGCTTATGCATTTTAAATGTTTCTTTTCTATATAAACCACCAGCAAGCTATGATAATAGCTGACCCATTGAACTGGGCTCAAGGGTGAGCACAACAATCCAGCCCTCATCTTTTACTCCAAATGAATAAGTAGAATAAGGAACAAAATATAAATATTTATACATTAAAAAACAGACAATTTACAATAAATGAATTAGCCAAACACAGACCGGTCTTTTTCATCCAATCATATTTTTTTGGTATATACTGCATTAATTTAGATAAATAGCAGATCACAACTAGCAAAAAAAAAAAAAAAATCCACAAAATGTTGGATTAAGGAAATTTCAAAAAACCCTAAAACTACAAATTCTTGAATTTTGTATCCTAAGAATATTTTGTTCATCATATAAATACGCTGACTTATCTTCCAATTTAGGTTACGTTTCTTTTGATTTATTAAACTTTTACAATGGTTGTTTTAAGATCCATGGCTAATTAATTAATTAGGATTAAAAACTACAGGATAATTATTTTAATTGTATTTTACTGGGTTAGCCTTTTTATGGCTGTAGTTGCTCTCTAGGTATTGTCAATAATGTCTTCCAATAACACATAAATACCGAGTCATCTTTTCAAATTTCCTGTCAATTTCTAAGATTAAACACAAAACTAAGGATTACCTTAGCAGCCCTTCTGCCAAAAGTCTGCTGTCTGACTTAAATGGCATACAAACTACTATTGTAAGTTATGCCTTTTATAAAGCGCTTCTAAGAGAAATTAGTCTTTGTAGTAGTATATTTTTACCGAAAAGATAAAATTTTTATTTTTTAAATCATTTTTTAAGAATTACAAATTTTAATAAATGAAAAGTTTTATTCTCTTTATTCGTATTCTAAGGGTTTTACAAAATGTCTCCTTATTGAGATTTTCCAAATTAAAAAGTTCAAATTAAAGGTTGGATTTTTCTACATTTACACAGCATCAGTGTAAAACTATGATGCTGCAATAAAAGATGATTTCATGTGCCTTTCTTTAAGAGCCGTGCATTTTACAGATTAAGGTAACACTTTATTTGACGGATTGTGAATAAGACTGTCATGACATGTTATTATGTTATTAAAGCTAAAGTTTAATCAGTAATACTTTTATAACAAATTTATGTCAGATCATGATTTCTTGGTTAATGTCAAGTTGTCATAGTGAAGGCATTTTGAATAATGTCAAGTTTGTATTAAAACAGTCATAAATATTCATGAAGACTTACTCATGTTCATGACAGGTGTTATGTCATGTTTATGACGGTGTCAAACCCGTCAAATAAAGTGTTATCGATCGAAGCTATTGGTTCTGTTTGCATGTGTTTAAAACTTGTTTACAAATGTTTCATCTTCAATCAGGGTCAAAGGCCATGTTCTACTTGGCTGCAGCCGTCTCTGACTTCTACATCCCGGCGTCAGAGATGCCTGAACACAAAATCCAGTCTTCTAACGGACCTCTTCAGGTACGGGAAATTAAAAAGAATAAATTAAAGTAGCTGTTCCCAGTTATGTCTCTGGACATGCTGCAGTGTGGATTTGATTCAGAAAATCACAGAAAGCTTGTTACACGAAGAACAAGTTGCTTAGCTCTCCATAGTCAGGCTACACAACAAAAGGTCTTTAGTAAAGAGGCTGACTGTATCTAAGGATAATAAAGGGTAGAATATGTAATCTGTGTTTTCCAATAATTTTACAGAACAATGAAGTAACCATTTTAGCTTCATTTGTTATAATAATGCTGTCAAATATGACTTAAAAGAAATTTGACTTCTTAATTTAATGCCTCCAAATTGCGTCTGTCTCTTTAAGCTCCTGCTCTTTCTGAAACTTCGACTTCAGCAAGTTATCACTTTGATCCTCTATTAACCCTTTAACGTTAATAGAAAAGTAGCTCGTATAATGAGCTCAGCAGATGCGCAGTTCCACCAGGTGTTTGCTAATTGCTGCTGGCTAGTCTGAAGGAGCTGACTTTTTCTCTTGCTCTCGGTGAAGGCGGACGCTTTTTTCCTCTGCTCCCTCCCTGCCCTGCTTGCTCTGTTTTGTCCCGTCTTTTTCTCTATTTTTAGAGCCTTTCTTTGCACATCCTCCAAATCTACAAATTATGGATCTGGTCAACCAGTCTCTCAATTTCAATTGATCAAATTTTCTCGACGAGAAGACTGGGCACAGAGGCCTCTGGTCCTGCGGGGACACACCCGGCGGGATTCACCCTGGTTCAGTGGAACGGCCACACTAATTTGGATAATTGGGAACTGAGATGCATCGGAGAGACTTTAGGGGAGATTGGAATTTATAATCTACCCGACCTAAGACATTCTGTGTCCGAATTGGCTTTCCCTTGTTGCCTTGGATTCCTGTATTGCCTTGTTGCTGAAAATGTGCTACATAAATGAAATTATCTTTACGTTTACCTGAGTGGGAGAGGGCTGCTCTGTGAGGCGGGAGCTCTGCTGAAGAGTGCATCTCCGAGGAAGAGCCGTGTCCTTGAAAGCGACACTAGGTCTCCCCCCAGAGTTTTGCACTGCTGAATGGTTGCCATAAAGATTAAAGGATTTCTCAAACATGCAGAAAAAAAATCTGTGTTTTGCCTGTCTAGCGCTGTGCGATTTGAAACGTTTGACACAAATAGGCTGGCAACTGAAAACAGCTTCATCAATTTTGATGTGCCTGACGTGCCTCCACAGACTTTGAATGTAAACCAGACGCGCAAAACACGTTTAGTGTGAAAGCACCATTAGACTTATCAAGATATGTACTAAAAATGTAGTCCGTCTAAAGCTACACAATATGTCTTTATCGCAATAGTAGCATTTGCTAATATATTGCAAGTTTTATTGACTTAAATTTTACATGTTAATGTAATATTTAGCCAGTAGGAATAGAGTCTTAAAAAGGCTTTTATTGCTACTGATATTGTCCTGGCATGAATTTCTAACACGCAGGACTAAATCCATCTCTGTCATTATTTATACAATCATTTTGGTTTTCCTTCAGCTCAGCATGAAGATGGTTCCTAAGATCCTGTCGCCCCTCGTTAAGGACTGGGCGCCTCAGGCGTTCGTCACTTCCTTCAAGCTGGAGACGGACCCGACCATCCTGCTGGACAGGGCCCGGCGCGCTCTGGACACCTACAGGCACCAGGCGGTGGTGGCCAACGTGCTGGACTCACGACGGGGTTACGTGGTGGTCGTGACCCCGGAGTCCCGGGATGAGCTGGTCGTCACCGAGGGCGACGTGGAGAAGGGCGTGGAGATCGAGGAGCGGATAGTGAGCAACCTGACGACGGCGCACAATGAGTTTATAACTCAGCAAGCCGCTGGACGGAAATGACCCTGACCCAGTCTGCAGTTCAGGTTTAATTCATGAGGAGTTTCCTCTACGAACAAATCAAGCTGATTATCGTTAACGTTGTTTGAATGTTTATTAATGTCATCAGAATAAACGTGATTTCAGGATTACTGACCAATAACAACTCAACTCTCTGGACTCGCTGCTGGCTACTTGAGCTTGGTGCTCTTTTTGACACCGGCCCGAATCCCAGACGCCTCGCCTCCATACCGCGTCTCTTCCTTACGGACACTTTGCACCTGGTGAGAACAAAAGCAGGTTAAGAATACGGTACGGATTATAATCTGACATGATTCCTTCAACGCTGCATGCGACACAAACCTGTCCCCTCCTGCGGATTTTGGCCCGTCTGAACTTTTCTCTGTGCTTGACTCTGGGATTCCGGTCGATCTTCTTCCTCTTGGGCGTCAGCCCCTTGTTCTTGGCCATCTGTGGAGGCACCAGAGCAGAAAACACTGAGAACTGATCCGGGATTAGGGCAGAAACATGAAGATGCATGAGAGATATTTGATCTGCTGTGTTGTCAGTGACACTTGAGACGATTCGCAAATAAAACCGCAGCATTAAAACAACGTTGTTGTTTCAACTTTGCAATCATTTCTTAGTGAGTCGCAAGAGCCAGAAGATTTTAAAAATATTTATCTAAAATCTAAGTTTCTAAGCAGAAGTGTGCAGTAAATAGTAAAATTTTCTTGAGTAAATTTTTGAAAATATGTACTTTTAGGAGTATTTTTACTGTGCTGTACTTTTTACTTAAGTAGTTTTTTTTCTAATCTTTCTTGGAGTAATAGTAAAAGAAATAGTACAAGTAAATTTCTGGATTCTTTATCCACTATAATTAACTTCTATAATAGAAGAACAAACAGGTTTTAACCAAAACTTCACCAGACACACACCTGTAGTTTTAGTTAAAGTTTCTTAAGTTTCATTTAGAAAGAAACTGATTTCTACTATAAAACAATATTTGAGTTTTAATCAGACTTTCTAATATGTTCTTTGGATTTTTGTTACCTTTTTTCTATGAGTGGATTTTACAGCAACAACATGGGGGGCTTAAAAAAAACAGTGGGAAAGTTGTGAAATAAAGAAGTGTCAGGTCTAAAGAAACTACGGAACCTGAAAAACGTTCTAGGGATTGATTTGATTTATTTATTTCAAGCAGGTTTTTAAAAACGAGAAAAGCAATCAGTAGGGTAGAGAAAACATGTGCATACATAACCAAGAGCAAAATAACTAGTTCCCCACTACCTTTCTTTTTGAAAAGGAGTAAGTAGAAGTGAACACTTATTTAATCCTACACCTTATCTCAATTTAATGAAATGTATTACCTGCAGACTTGCTACTTATTAAAAATTTGTCATAATATTCATGAGCCTGTTCAAGGATCATCTAGTTGGGGGTAAATTTCACTTCTCCAGACTCAAGTTTCTAGATTTATCCACTAGCTTTAATAATGTATTGTAAATACAAAACATTTAGAGAGAAGTTTAATTTTCACAAACGCTGCACTACATTAAATTACTACCTCTGCTTTTTTTTTTTCAGCCTATGGATTAACTTTATTTCGAATGTATTAAATCTGGACTAGATTATGAGACACTAAACAAAATTGTTGGAAGTTTTTAAGGTTTCTATGTTTGGTATCTCCTGGCTTTTAAAGTGAAATGCAGACCAACGTATTCTTCTTTTCTGCTTATCATCATCCAGATGTTTGAGGTGAAATCTGTCCACTGGGAATAATTACTGCATGTCTCATCTAATGTATAGAAATGTGGGTCATGCTCAGTACCTGATAAGTGATTCCTCTTTTGGCATCTTGATCCAGCTCTTCATCCCGCTCATCATCATTTTCCTCCACCCTGCATCAAAGGTAAGTTTTCTTACATTTCCGTCTCATAATAATCAGCAGACTAAAGGTTCACACCACACTCACGGTTCTGGGTTTTTGTTCTTCCTCTTCAGTTTCACCCGTTCCTCCACTTCTTTGTAGAAACGCAGAGCTGCATCTTCGTCCAAGTCTGAGTCGCTGTTCTCAGGTGGAGTTTCTCCAGAGTCCTGCATCTGACCACATGCTGACGTTTAACATCGACGACAGTTTTAAAATCTGATTAATCTGAAAAAGCAGAAATATGACACCTTTTGTTTTGGTACTTTGGTCTTCTTGCCCTCTGTTTTTCTCTTTGAGCTTTCATCTTTCTCATCTCCAGCAAGATGTTTGTGAAACTCTGGAGCCAGACGAGCATCTACTGCACTCAGTTCATTGATGAGCTGCAATAATAAGAAGTAAATAAAATACTTGAATAGAACCTGTTCAACAACATGAAGTAGGCTGACAGAAAACCCTCCAGAATTAATGTTTACTCAAACGCTTTTACGCCCAAAGTTTGGATTTTTTTTTAAAAAAGTTAATTTTTCTGACATTGTGTTTGTTATCAATGGATTAAGCACTCAGGTCTTCTGGTTCTGGTCTGCTCTGCTTTACCAGAACCACACATGGAGAACCAGCATTCAGCTTCTATGCACCACAAATCTGGAACAAACTTCCAGAAAACTGCAAAATGCTGAAACACTGAGATGTAGACTAAAGGTACACCTGTTTGGAGTTGCTTTTGATTGGTAGTAAGTGCTATCAATATTGATCAATAATATATTTTACGTATGTTTTCTTGATGATGGCACTTGACAAAATGTAATGTTTGCTGCCTGATGCGTCACCGTCAGCATGTTGACTTACGTTTCTGTAGGCGAGCAGCCGTTCGATCACAGGGTGATTGTGTGCAGGGATCCGTTTTGCTTTCAGCACCAAGTAGAAGCTGATGTTGGTGCAGTAGCTGTAGCAGAAAATACGCATTAACCACAGAGCGTCTCCTCTTAACAAGTGGAGACAGTATAATCAGGACTCACTTAAGGTAAAGTTGCTGTTTTGTCTCCAGGTAGTCCGCCCACTTTGGGGAAACAAGTAAAAACTCATCAGTTTCACACAAACTGAGCTTTTAATCTACAACCAACTTGAAACACATTGTGCAGGAATACGTCTCTGACAGCAAAACCTCCACTTACAGACACCAGGTGAAAAATAAGTACACATGAGAATAAGTTGGATTTCAGAGCTATATTCACTGAAAAAGTGATCTGACTGAGGGGAAGCTCAGAAAGGTTGAGGAAAGATTAAGAAAAAAAATAAATGATCAATTTTTAATAATTGTTTTTAGCATAAAATCTAATCTACTTTTCACAGTCAGATTTATCAGGCTGTTTTGTTCCTGAAATTAGAATAGCAGCGCAACATTTAAAAGCTTCTGTCAAGACAAGGAGCGAAGGAACCGTGCAGCAGCTCTGCTGTGGAGGATGAACTGCTGGTTCACTGAGATCAGAAGGTATGAGACAGAATTTATGTTAAATAAATATAGTGATTATTGAAAAGTGAATAAAAGTGTGAGGAAAAAAAAAATCTAAAAGTTGATGTTTCTTTAAATATTTTGCAGCATCACAAGTTTGTAAAGTGAGTCCTGGCACAGAAGCGAACGCTGTTTGGTGGAGGTGGCATGGAAAAGTTTGGGCCCTGATCTCACTGGATTTAAACTTTTGATTTCAACAAGTTGTAAAACAGATTCTGGTGACGTTTGGAGGCAGGTTCTGACCTGTCCTGCAGGGATCTTCCCATTTTTGACCATCTGCATCATCGGCTCCAGCTCATCCTTCAGTTCAGTGAGCTGTAAACAAAAAGATGTCAACCACACATGAGATGATGTCGGCTTATAAAAGGCTCATGAGGTTTTATGTAAGGGGTTGTAAGTCGCACCTTTGCCTTGAAGTCCTGGATGAGCTCAAGCAGCTCCGGTGATTCTTTCTTTAAAAGTTTCATCTTTTCCTTCTTAGACATCTGCTTCAAGTCCTTCACAATTTTCTCCCGTTTCTCCACAGTTTTGTCTTCATCCTTCTCCTCCACTGCAAACTCCTTTGAGGATAAAGTCTCATTAAGAAACCTAATATTGAATGGGATCAACTGTTTATGAGGGGGGATAATTTGTACCTGGAGAAAGTTTAAATCATAATCCTCCTCGCTCAGATTTTCGGCTAAACGTTTCTGGACATTTTTTGCTTCTTCTTCCTCCTCCTGCTCCTCAGCGTCCAACTCTTCCTGTGATCTCCCCTCTGCAATAACACGATCAAAATCACAAATCGGCACTGAAGCATCACAAATCGGTCCATTAATGTCACTGGAAATAACAAAACAATTTACTAGAGGCAACATAATCCGTGTTGTAGAACATTTTCTTCTTGGTGCCCCACGCCATCTCATTTGGAAGATCTGAGGATAATAAAAACAGCTTAGAAAGAACGGTAAATAAAAAAAATGTAAACTTTAAACACCTTCCTTCAATCTTTACCTTCTTCCTTTTTCTCCTCCAGATCACTCTCCATATCTGTCCCCTCCTCCTCTTCTTCCTCCTCTTCTTCTGACTCCGACTCGTCCAGAGCCATCACCTCCTCCTGGGACGTTTGGGGAAGTTTTAGTTTGGGGCGCATTTATCATCGAAATTTAAAACCCAGAACAAACTCATAAATCAAAACCTCATCGTCCAGCTCCTCCACGTCGCTCTCCATCTGAACTCCATGAGCGAGAAGTTTCTGCAGCGCAACAAAAGATGCGGTAAGAAAAAAAAAAAACTCCAACAGGTAAAATCACCAGAGTGAGTGAGCTTACAGCGATCTTCTCATCATGAAACTCATCGATCTTGTCCTTATAAAACTCTGATGACTTCTGTAAAATAAAGAAAACGGTGAAAATAAAGATTTTCCTCTGCTGCCGTCAAGAATTTAATCACTTGAGAGAAAATCTTTAGTCAGTAAGGCTGCTGAATTAAGTCATTAAATCAATTAATCGAATGAGAAATTTAAATGAACTATTCTGATGATTAATATTTTTGATAGACTTTATAGTCCATTTTATTCATGTTTGTCTCGTTTTTATTTCCTTTTTATTTATTGTTTTTGGTTGTTGTGTTTCATTTTGGAAATGTAAAATGTCTTCCAGTTGCAGTGTGGAGATTAATAAACACAGTAGTTACTTGTACTCAATTACATTAACTTGAGCAACATTTTTGAAAAAATTTACTTTTAGGAATATTTTTACTATCCCGTACCTTTTACTTTCACTTGAGTATTTTTATTATAAAGTATCGCTATCCTTACTTGAATAAAATTTCTGGATTTTCTACCCAGTGGAAGAAAGACAAACAAATGTTTTAACTCAACAATTCACCACAGACACACACCTGCAGTTTTTATTAAAGTTTCAAAAGTTTCCTATTGAAATAAAATGATTTGGAAACATTTTCTTCTGCGTAATTTTGTTATTTTTTGTTACTTATATGAATTATTGTCATTTACGTCCTTAAAATACCAAAAAATTCCTATTAATTTCATAGTTTTTCCTTTCATCTCATTATGAAATGTTTAAATATTAAGTGACTGATAATTTGATCAGTTTTACCAAATACTTTTTTTTACTCTTGAGTAATTTCTTGGATGGCTACTTTTTACTTTTGCTTGAATAAAAATATGTTGAAGCAGCGCTACTTCTACTTGAGCACAATTTTTGGATACTCCGTCCACCTCTGTAAATAAATAAGACAAATATTCATAATTTTGCGCCTCAAAATCGATCATTCCAGCTTAACGATGCATCTCCTACCTTATCAGGAGCTGGCATGTTTCTGTAGGCTTTGGGGTCATCTTCATCAAACTGCTCCACATTTTGGGGCCTCTTCTGTTTTTTGGCTCTGCACAGCAAAAACACAGAGATGTTAAAGCTCAGACCTCCTGCAGTCACAAATCACAGCTCTCCTGCTCGATTTCGTCCAGTTTCCTCCCAGTAGTCAGGCTGTATTGCTTGTTTGGTCAGAAAAAAAACACTAAAACTTCTCCTGAAACGCAGAAAACGACATTAATGAAAGACAACTTTAGAAAAAACTCACCGTATTGCTCGAACCATGATGTCAGCGATCCGGGCTGAACTTAAATAAAAATAAAAAATAAAAACAAGCCGGTGTGTTTTTCGATCAAACAGATTTAATATTTCTGGTATTAAAAGAAAATAGGCTCAAGTATCCAGTAGAGCTCCAGAGGTTTGATCCCCAACGCTGGATACCATGTGTTTCCGTGTTTGTCTTATTCTTTGGTTTGCATCGGAAAACACCGCCACCTGCTGGACTGGCCTGGGATTACAGCTAAAGATTCCTCAAATAAATTAATCTGTTTTCTACGTTAGTTTGAGTTTATTGCGTAGAGACAGAATATCCACTAAAAATCCAAGAAGTAGAAGAAGAAAACAAAATAAAACTTAAAGATAATTTGAGTGAAAAGAACTGATCTGGCTGCTCCCAAGTGAAGGGAATAACACTTCTTTCCTTGATTGCATCTTTTTATCAACGTGATAAACAATATATCCCAAACTTGAAAAACATTTAAAGTTTTAAACATGTTAAATAGGAATAAATAAATAAATGAATAAACAGAACAATAGAAATAACAAATAAAATAAATTATGAAGTCTTTATAAACAAAATTGTCCTTCAACTGCCCTTAAAGAACATTTTAAAGTTTTGTCTTCAAAGATTTGTGCCAGTTTGAAAAAATCTGAACATTTCCAAACCCGTATTTCTTGTGGGGTGTGGTTGATATGCAGTGGTTCTTAACAGAGGTAGTATATATTTTTGCCTGCAGATTTAAATCGGATTTAAATCTGATTTGTTTCCTTATCCATTTATCTCCACTTTCAAATACTCACCCCTTCAAATTGTCAAATTCCGATGTTTTAACCACCCGGTCTATAAAAGCCTGCACCTAATCATACAGACTGCTTTTATAAATGTTTGTGGAAGAATGGTACAACTTCAGAATCTCATGAATTTCTAGTATAGGTTTCCACCTGTGCAGTAAGTCCAGTTAGGAAATGTTTTCCCTACTAATTACTCCCCAGTTTAATGCGAGTGTACGTTTCTGACTGCATTGTGTGAAGTGTAAAGTTTGGTGTGGAGGGTTTCATGGTTTGTCCTACACCTGATTTGAAACCTTTGGGAAGAATTAAGAATAAAACTGTGAGCCGGACCTTTTTGTCCAACATTAGTGCCTGACCTTATAAATGTATTCTTTTGGAGGTACAGTGAAAAATCTCAAAATAGAGATCCCTTAACCACCTTTTCAGAGAAGTTAATAGGTTCACCTATGGATCAAGACTGTAACTCATTCTCACCTCAGTGTGAAGCCAGATGAGGCAATACAGTGTATTTAATTCAGCATATTTGCATATTTGTCATGTTCAAATCCCAAATTTTCATGTATTGTAAGTTGAAAACACTAGACTCATCTCTTATTTATTTTCCACTTCACAACGATACAATAATTTGTGAATCTATCACATAAAATCCCCGTAAGACACATTAAAGTCACTCAGTTAGTTATTAAATACAGTAAAAATAAATAAATGCAAGACATTGGATCTTCTCAAATAATACAAATAAAACTACACACTATCCTGAGCAACAATAGTATTTAATTTATTTTTAGTGACATTCAAACAAATAAAGCATCTGAGTGTTTATTTTGCATGGTGAAGCCTTCTGTGAGTCACGGCTTCAGGAGCTAATAACGCTGTAAAGTCTCTCTTCTTGTCCTTCATCATAGTGCAGGTTCTTCTTTGTCTGACTTCAGCTTTCTCAGGAAAAAGCTGGAGCTAAAGGTGGAGTTTAAGGTGGAGCTGCGCGGTCGCTCAGTGGGCATAAAGTTTGCTGGATGTCGATTTAGAGCAGTTTTCACTCCATCGTTCCTCCTCTGCATCAGCGCCAACGCGGGCGTCATTTGATCCGAGTTGTGCTGGAAAACGAGCAAACAGAAAAAGAAATAAATTATTAGTTACTTCTCAAAGTGATGAATCTGTTAGTTCACATATTTGTGTAGTCAAAGGAAACTGTAGAGGGCTTTAAATATTAGTGTCATGGTAAAGAGGCCTTCCAACCTCAAAGCTAATCGCTAAAGATAAATAAATAAAAATCAGCAGAAACATGAAAAAAGCTGGTCAGCAATTATAAAAAAAAAGGTTTGATTGTGTAACGTTGATTATTGGGAAGGTCTTAAATATTTTTTGAAATGCAAATGTTATAATAAAACCACAAATAAAAACAGGTAAAGTACCATTATCATTATCTTTAGCTTTAGCTTTAGCGAATGCTTCTCTCATTTCTAAACATGAACATTCTAGTTGGCGGATATGTTATACTGGTAAACTACGTGTCATTTTTAGTTTCGTCTCATCAACACAACGTTGCTCTGCTAAAATAAAGTCAGACAACCCCTTTTTTTTTTAGGTACCTTTTCAGTTTTCTCTTCTAAAGTACTTTGGATCGTTTTCATGCTTCAATCTGGCTGCTCTGCTTCAATTGTGCTTCAATATTTTCACTTTTTAAAGCAGTGAAGTTTAGGGCCTGATCTTTAAAAGGCTTGTGGATATTAAAATTGGTGCAAACTTGATAACGTGTGCAAACCAGGATTGTAGAGCAAACATGCAATTTAGCACATCTGCCTTCATTAGTATGCAGAACAAATGAGGTTTAGAGAACCTGAACCAGATTGCAAGTTCAGGTATAGAACCTGCAATCTGGTTCTATACCTATAAAGATTGCGGGTATAGAACATCTATAAAAATATAGATGTTTTTGCGTCTATATTTAGAGATGTTGAAAAGCATGAAGACAATGAAGACATTGTTTGTCAGAATATATGGAGCATTAAAAAGATATACAATAAGATAATAAAAAATAGATGAGAAATATCACCAGGCGATGCCTGTTTTTATTATGATTCATTTGAAATGTTTTGCTGTACACTTTAAAATACTTATTTTAATGACATGTATTATTGTTATTATTGTAACTTTATGGCTTTCGACTTTATCTTTCTGTTTTCTCTGCTCTCATGTTGATTGTTTTAAGCCCACACAAAATCCACAGTGTGCACACATTCACAAATTGCACGTGCAATTTAGCGCTTCTTATTTTGAATGTTTTAAGATCAGACCCAAAGTAACATACATTAATATTCTTCATGTTCTCCAAACAAATGTGGCGTTTTGGGACAACAAATGTGAAAAAGTTAAAAAATATCCAAATATAAATTATCTGATGAATTATCAGTTTTAAAATGACAATTTCTATTGCGCTCAAAACAAGAAATTATTTTCATCACAACTAACCAACATCTCATAGCTTAGTAATCAACTTTTTTCATAAGACTGTTTGTTTTTAGAGCCTAACTTATTATTATATGGCTGTTTATGTTTAGGCTTGAAAAGTATTTGACAGTAATGAAAGCACAAATCAATTCTGCTCATACAGCAACAAATAACAGATTATTCTTGTCTGTTCTATTCTATTCTATTCTATTCTATTCTATTCTATTCTATTCTATTCTGTTCTCTCCATCAGCTGCAGTAAACATGGTCGTATCAGTAGATACTGTAAACGCTCACGTTGGTCAGAAAGCGAGGCACTGGGGCCTTCCTGTCGCTGTGATTGTTCTCGCTCAGGTCCATCATGGACTGGGTCCGGTCCGACATGGTGGAGCTCGTTTCGTTCCTCCGCATCACCGACGTTCCCTGCTTGAGCTTCTTCATGATGTCGCTCACAGAGCTGAAGTTGCCCCGGTGCGGCACCTTCAGGATTAAAGGTTTTTTCTCCTGGGAAAAGCAGAGAACAGAATCAGCATTCAAGCAGAGTTGGGTAGTAACTAGTTACATTTACTCAGTTACATTTACTTGAGTAACTTTTTTGGAAAAATTTACTTTTAGGAGTATTTTTACTCAAGTACTACGCTGTACTTGAGTAATTTAAATTTTCTACCCACTGAATGAAGAACAAACGTGTTTTAAGCAAAAATTCACCAGACACACATTTGTTTAAGTTAAAGTTTTTTTTATTGAAAGAAACTGATTTGGAATAATTTTCTTTTGCCTACATTTGTTATTTTTTTGTTATTTACATTAATTAGTGTCATTGTTGACCTTAAAATACCAAAATTTCCTATCTTCGTCCATCTGATTGTGTAACTTTTAAATATTAAATGATTGATAATTTGATCAGTTTTACCAAATACTTTTTTGCTCTTACTTGAGTAAATTTTTTGGATGGCTACTTTTACTTGATTAAAAATATATTTAAGTAGCGCTACTCTTACTTGAGTACATTTTTTGGGTGCTCTGTTCATCTCTGCTTTCAAGTTAGTATTAAAGGATCCGATACTCACTGTGGAAGACGAGCTGCGCTCTCTCAGACTAACATCGTCTGTTTTGTTATCCTCTTCTTCAAAACTCTCCACCAGAGCAACTGATCGTCTCTTGGAATAAAACGTATTTGTTGTTTCTGGAGGAACATCGATTCTAGTTACTGTCCGCTCAGGTTTATTTGGCTTTCTCTCTGCAGAAAGCTCCCTGGAGATGTTCCTCTCTATCAGACACTCAGGCCTGCCGGGAAAACATATTTTTATTTAGTTTAGCTACGTTTTATTGTGTGAGGAGTTTGGTATATTAATGATTTTACCTTATTATTCCCTCAGCAGCTGGTGGGTTTGTTGACAGTACTTCTGCGTTGCTGCTGCAGAGATAAAACAATTCTCAGGCAAGTTTTTGGATGAAACAAGCGCTAAAGTTCATTATTAGTATAATGACAAATACAGACATCGAAATATGTGTTGGCAACCCTGTAGAAAACTGCTGCAAATAGATGCATTTTGGCATCACCAGGTCTCCGTGGGAACCATTTGTGCACTAATGTCAATAAGCTGTAGGAAAATCATGCTGAAACAAAGCTTTTTCTGTCCTACCATTAAAAAATTAAGCATGTGAAATTTGCTGAACTGGAAGAGGAAAACAACATGAAATGTTCCACACAAATACTCCACCAGGATTCCTGTAAAAATGTTGATCTGTTTCTTTTCCCAAACGCCTGGGAACATTCTTAGAGTGCAAATCTTTAAAATGCCAGGCCATGTGGCGTTTTTAAGCTTGTCCTTTCACAACTGTACATTATTCTTTGCATTGATCTATCATGCAAAGTCCTAATAAAGTTTGTCCCTTTAAAGTGACAGAATATAGAAAAATGCAGTGGAGATGAATGGTTTCAGCATTAATTTGAAGGTTTAATCGGAGGTGCCAACCTATTTTTCCAAGTCTGTGAATGCCAATAAAAAACTCACTTGATAGTTTTTGAATTATCTGTCACTCTGGTTGTGAGCGGGGATGTATTTTCATTCATCCTGTTGATTGAATGTAAGAAGATTTCAGAAAGAGAACATGACCAGGAAAAAAAAAATGCATCTGCTGTTGTGGATTACATGAATAAGAAAGTCAAAAGATATCTTAGCTTGGTTTGTGTTTAAAATATGCATAAAAATTAGGGGTGGCGTTTTCTGGCCAATCTTTAACAAGCATGACCAGCTGACTCCGATTTGGATCAATATTGATACTTTTGTCTGAAATGTTGCTAGAAAGTTGCTCATTTGGTAACAGTGGGATGATTATTGTTAACTGGAAACCTGCAGACATGACCTGGTGGGTCAAATTTCTCTCACGGCAGAGAAAAAGAGAAGATTTTTAGACTTTTACTGAGGAAGATAAGACTGGTGGATAACATCGGCTTCACACATAAGTATTGGCTGGTCACAGGTCTTCCAAAATGAAGGAAATCAGGACTGATTTATTGGTGCAACACTTATGAAAATGTAAGTTATATCGATGTTGACCTGTATTCTCTTGTCTTCAAGGAGAAAGAGAGATAATCCAGCTACCGTACCTTCTCCTGTTCCACACCAGGTGCTCATTGTGGGTAAATCTGTCCTCAGTGGGGCTGTCCTTATCTATTTCCAGCTGTGACATTTTTTCAACTATGTTTTCCTTATGTAGACCCAGAAGAGACGCAGGCCGGCTGCTGTCTCTCTGAAGAACGCCCATCGCTTCCCAGTCCAGAAAGACGTCAGCAGGCGGAGGAGGAGGGTTTGTGATCTCAGACTCAGCAGAGAGCTGCTGCCGGAGGCGTGAGAAGTCTTTGGTCTGGTAGTGGTTGTAAACTTGAGGGCTGTCTGTGACTCCCCAAGTGTCGGGAACAGGGACCGAATCAGCAAAAAGGATCCTGAACTCTCGGTCAAACGAGTCGATAACCGGGCCCCTCAGGACTGTGACAAGCTGCCGGTGAAGATGAGCGTCTGTCCAGGTGAGGCTGAAGGAAAACAGAAGAAATATCCGGTTAGTTGACTTACAAAAAATGTGTAAAATGCTTTGATAATGACATTTTTGTTCACCTGTAGTTGCCATGAATCACTGCCTCTAAATCCACCAGGATGAAATTGTCTTTCATTTCGCCAACCACCATCTTTCCAGTCCTGGAGCAAAACGTTTTCCCGCCAATAACCCGAACCCGCATGTACTGACAGAGACAAAAAAACCCCCAAATAAAGTCAAACTGAAGCTGAAAGAAACTGAGTGTTGCTCTATAATTTTAACAGAAGGTCTGGTGTCCTGGTTCTTCCTGCTAATGGAGAGTTTTTCCTCTCCACTGTCACCACATGCATGCTCAGTATGAGAGATTTCTGGAAAGTCAACAACACGACGTAAGCAATCGTCTAATGTTTCTTTAGCCAATTTGAATAATAAGCTGAACTTGACTGCAATATTTGATCATTAGAATCAATTAGATTTTATATATCATTGGAACAAATGAACAGCTTAGAATAGCCTATTGGTGCTTTTTCTGCTGCAACAAATTGTTTTCTGTAGAAATCATTAAGAAAATATTTGGCTGGTATTTTTAATTTTACTTGTTCACCACATTCTGATTTATAAAAAGTAAAGACCATAATATACGAATATATGCGAAATAATTTCCCTGCTGGGATGAATAAAGTAATTCTATACAAACAATTATCAATAAACAGTCCATGATCAATACGGCTTTCATTGTAGATACAAAGTTAACTTAAACAAAAATGAGTTCATGGAATAAATTTGAATTATTTGTCATTATTTAAAATGCCTATGCTGCACTTAAAACTATTGAGTTATTAATTTTAAAAAAATTCTATCAGTTCATAAACTGATAGAAATGAGTGACCACAACACATTTCTAAATTTATGTTATTTCAACATATTTCTGTTACTAAATGATCAAATGATGTGACGCAAACTGACGTTGTATAAATAAACTGACTTGAAGCTGAAATGGATTATATTCGTCTCTCTGAACCTGATTGTTTGCGATGATAAAACATTACGAGCCGACAATAAGGATTAAATTCCTGTCAGAACAGAAGAGGAAGTTCGAAGCGTGAAAACAATCCGAAGCACTCGGCTGAAACGTTTCTGAAGAAGAGCAAACAGAAAACGTAAATGAAAAAAAGGCACGTAGCACACCTACCAGCAGAACGTTCCGGCTAAAAGCAGACGGAAAAATGTGGATTAATCAGTTTAGGTATGCTGGTAAATCTGAAGGAAGCCTCTCTAAACATAATTAAATATTCTAAATGAGGAAAACACTAAGAAATCACCTGTTTTATTATAAAATGTTAATGTCAAAAAATATTTCAGCTCTTCTCAAAACTAAAAAAGAAAAATCTAACCTCTTTTAGTAATTGATGAACAGTTTTGTTCATGTTTCCACTGGCATTTTGATTATTTATGTCTAGTGATGAGCTGTGAGGCTGGACGGCCTCTTTACCATCACGCTAATCTTTGATTTATTTATTTCAAACAGGTTTTTAAAGACAAGAAAACAAGCAACCAGAGGAAATGTGCTTAACCAAGAACAAAACAATTAGCTTACACTACGTTACACTTATTTAATCCTACCCCTTATCTCAATTTAATGAAATATATTACTTACCAACGCATTAATTATCAAAAATGTGTAATTAAAACCCTGTTAATGTGCTAAAGAGCCAATAAATTAATTATATTGCATAAACAAAATAATTACAAACTAATTCAAAACAAGAAAAGAAAATCTACGGAAGCATAATAAAGCCCTGGACAGATTCTACAAAATATTAATATTATTATCTAATATGCAGAAGAAACATGTTAGTAAAATAAATTGTTTACATCTAAATCTGCCAGGGGTATGAATACTTATGGCCTAACTCCATTTAGCCAGACAGACTGAGATTGAAAAGTGCATTTAAACCACTGTGTGCAAAAATGTGTTAGTAAAAATTTATTATTAATGTGTTTAGGAGCCTGATGATTAAATAAAATTTTGTATTTTGTTTGTTTTATGTGTTTGTATTTAAATTTTATTTTTACTGGACTTTTAATTCTGTCTATTTTTCTTCAGCGTCACATCGTTTCACACCTGCACGTGTTTAGACCTGCTACTTCAGTGACTTATTTAAACAAACAGACAAACCAGAAAGTTCAGAGTAAGTCAAGAAAAATGAAAGAATATAAACCGGTCCAAAACGAGACAAATGCAGGAACCAGACTGTAAAGTTAACAAGAAATGAGAAAGAGAAACTTAATGCATCAATAGAAGTTAGTGATTAGGAATTCCAGACTAAAACTAAGAATGTGTAAATGACTTTAGTAAGCTTCATTTGGAAAACCAGAATAAGATTTTATATCTAATATGTCAAATGTATAAAATGAAAATTTTGGTTTTTGGTCACTTTTTCATATAAAAGTGACCAAAAACTTAACAATATTATATTTAAATGTTACATGTTTAGTTTATTTGTCGGGAGCAGGAGCAGTTAAGAGTTTAACAATACAATTATTTCTATATTAAGCCGATCAGAACCATTTTTGTGACCCAACAGTGTTTCAACTTGCTGATTCTGTCCTACGTGGTAACTGCTTGGAAACCGTTGTGTTGAAAAGCTGAAGAAACTGAACGCAGGGTGGAGGATCACCTTCCAGGAGGAAAACAACATAAAGCAAAAGCTACAGGAGAAAGGCTTAGAACAAAGTGTTTTCTTGCCTTAGAATGGCCTAGTCAAAGTCAAAGACCTAAATCCAGTTGGGGAAACTGGCTACCCCAGATTTTATTTTAAAGTATCAGCGTAAAGATGGCTGAATACGAATTAACGTCACAATTTTCAGATTATTATTTGTAAACCTTGAATCGTCTTTAAAAACAAACAACAACAAAAAAAAAACTTTGCTGACTTTTCATATAAAATTTAAATTAAATTCTTTGCAGAAAATGTGGTGAAGTTAAACTTTTGCAAAGCGCTGTATGTGTACAGCTGTTTCAGTATTTGTGTACTCTAAAAGTCACGTACAGACACGCCACTTTGCGTAGGTTGGAAAACAGTCTGATCATCTCAGACTGCAGATCCGGTCACTATCAGCAGTGACGATTTTCCTTTTAATTTTAACAGACCATATTTTCATCCCTCCAAAGAAACAGAGACAGACATGAATGCAGTGCAACCAGCTAAACCACACGCGGTTAAATCAACATTTTACATTCCCATTATAAGCGTGCCTACGCAACAAGTCACACATGCAATATATGGGACGTGTCCGGCTTGGCTTTCATTGGGCCGTGAAGTTCACGTATCGAACAACAATGGCCATGTGTTCGGTGTTGACTCACGGGATGCCTGAGCCTGTTCAGGGTGAAGTTCTGCTGCAGAGACCTTTGGTTCAGGATGATGTAGACGGGCACACCTCGGGAGGCGGCCGTGTGCAAGTCAAAAATGATCGCGTTGTCTGTCAACTGGTCCGTCACCACGGCGATTACCTGCAAAACACACAGCAGGGTTTCAGAAACCACGACACACTCCCTCTCTTTCTGTCACTGTTGGTTTTAAATGTGGGCGTCAGATGCTTGATTGTGTAGAGAGTTTAGCTAATAATTTAAAGTGATGCTTCTTTAAAGGGATGTTTGTTTCCTTTCTGTTTTGGGGTGAGAGGTTAGAAGATGTAAAATTTCCTCTTTTCTTTTTTTTTTTTGCAATCTTTGGATTTAGAGCTACTTTACTTTTTGCCTTCTGTCTTTTTGCTGCATTTATTTTGTCTAATTTTCATGCGCCATGCAAGTATAACTTCAATTTAGGCTCCGTGAATTCATGCAAACGCACTTTGGTTGAGTTAAAACGTATCTAAAAATGTAAACTTCGACTTTCATCATGCAAAAATTAATTTTTGGTAAAAACAGTTTGGAAAGTTTTATTTTAAAGTTTAGAGTTTCCTCTCATCTTTAAAGCTGCAGTATTTTTACATATTTGTTAAAACTATTTATATGCAGCATAATATGAGAGATAATCTGTGGGAACACTGAGCTCCTCTGCCTTCTTTCCCATGTGGTCTTACTGCCATCTGCAGAAATCAGAACAAGGAGAAGTGTCTTAGTGTTGTTAATCACACTCGTGTGCGCACTGCTCACACCCTCCCTCTTTGCCTCTGCTATGCTACAAGCTAGTTCACCACTATGGTCAGGCTAGTTAGCATAACAACGTTTTTTCTGTAACAGTAAGTTGTTTCTCCACTATTAGATCATTTAGCAGCGTGTACACAAAGTTGATTGAAAGCGCTGAGACCCTCCTCCTGGTTCTGATTGGTTGTTTTTGACTGACAGCAGTAGTTCCTTCAGACAGCAATAGTAGCTCATGGAGGAGGTGGAGGAGTTTGGTATTTTCACAGATTATCTGTCTCATATTATGCTGTCAAAACATAGCGACAGTTTTAACAAATATGTTAAAAAAAAAACATTTTGTAAACGTTTGCAGCTTTAACTGTCGCCCTCAAAACACTTACATGTTGACACCAGAGTCATTATGACAGTTTAGGGGTTAAACAGTAAAATATGAACCCAAACTAAACCGTATTTATTCCCATGATGCTTTGTTTTCAGAATAACATTCACGTACCGTTTTGGCTGCTTGTAAGTGTCGCCTGATGACCTCTCTGATTTGCAGGTCTTCCTCAGCAGGGTGGCTGGAGTGGACCGTGACGCTGCTCTTCAGAACCTCGGGGGGTTTCTCCGGCCAGCCGAGCTCCAGGTTGGGGACCGGGACGTCCCATTGGTAGGGGTTGTAGGTGGAACAGATCTCCTCCGAGTCGACGCTCCTATCGGCTCCGTCCTGCTCTCCCACCAGCGGCTCGTGGAAGTGATAGTTCTGAGCCCAGCTGCTTATCCGACTCACCTCTTGAGGAGATAAGAAGTAGCTTGAAAGCTCCGGGCCGATGGAGCCGTAGAAGGCCTCGGGTCCGCTGCTGAGGAGCCTCTCCACGGCTTCGCGCTCTCGCTCAGAGTGGAGGAAGTGAGGCGAGGACTCGTCCACCGGCAGGAAAACCACATTCTCATCCAGACTCTGCTCCTGGGAGTTCGACATGATTCCAGGTGATGCCTGCACTGTCCCTTCAAATCATTTCCACCTTGTAGAGCAAATCTGGTCTTCCTGTTCACAACAGGTCATTCTACGTCCAGGCTGCCAATAAATGTCCAGGTTCAGTCATCCGGTATTGATGTCTTCACTTGAGTAAATTTTACAATCTGTCCAGACGGCGTCAGATATCTCAGTCTCCACGGTTCCTCTCCAGATTAAGGAAAAACATTAACCACATTTTACAATCTCCAGCATCTCCGTCTCCATAAACGGAGGAGCAAAAACATCCGCGAGTCCAAATGACAAGTAAAAAAGACACACAGCATTCCTCCTCACCTGCTGCGCTGCCGGTGAGCTTGTGTTTGGTCACAAGTCCCTCCCCTGGGGTGAGTTTGATCGCTCTCCTGAAACTCCTCCACTCCTTCCTGCTGACATTGTTCTCAGATTCCAGACATTCAGTGCAGCTGACACATGGCGTCGTGCTGTGAGACACCCTGTCGTCGCCCAATCCCTTCAGTCCTCACAGCAATGCAAATATGTTTTCATATAATTCAGACTTTTTCCACATTTTTGCACAACTCTTCAGTGGAGTTCATGGGGGTGTTTATGGAATAGCTCAGCGCAAATTGCCACATAATTGTGAATTGGAAGAAGGTTTTTAATATGTTTTTTTCTTGCACATAAGATTCTGAAAAGTTTGGAATTCCTTTTGTATTTAACTTTTTTCAGCCTGATATGTGTCGAGATTCACAGGTGGGAGAATCTGTTGATAGGATAATCCTTTGCTCCTTAGTGCCTGAATTATTATACATTTATATTAACAATAGATATTTATTGTTCCTTTGAATTATGCACCTACAGAAGGATGCACCTAATTTGCATCATTAGGTATGATGCAAATTAGCCACATTAGGAACATACTGTAAACATTCATCCATTCATTGTGTGTATTCATGTCTAGCGATGCAGGGCTGCATGGAGGGATTGACTATATCTTCAGGGGTCGTTTTTGCACACTGGACACTCTGCAAATCCATCAGAAAGCAACATAGAGACACACAGAAAACGCAGCCATGCACAGTCACTTCTTAACCCTCTGATGCATGAATTATGATCCTTTGTGTCAGATTTTTTTTTCCATTTTTTAAAATTCTTTTCTTAAGGCATAAAAAAGGTAGGAAAATCTTTTTGTAAAAATATATATTTTTTATTTTTATGTGATCAATTGTAATTTTGTCCAAATACAAAGTTGTTATTTGAAAAATACATCAGTAGTATTGTTCCTTAGGGGTTATCTGATGTCACAATATTTTTTTTACTTGCAAGAGTTGTCTACAGTAGAAGGAGGGACCGGGTCGGTTCTCATGCTTTTTTGTCTGTCGGCCATATTGTATTTAACAAAAATAATTTATTGCATTTGCAGCTGATGGCCAGTAGTTGATGGTATATTTTATGATGCATTAGTGTCCACTTCAGTGGTCTGTGTGCATTTATAACATAAAAATCCACAGGAAGCACAAGAAAATGGCTTTTAGATAGCTGTCCACTGTAGTGACCACTATGCATGAAAGGGTTAAGGCAGTTTAGAGTGATTAATTAATGTGGGTTTTTTTACCTATGGAGTATGTCACATATGCAGGAGAACATGCAAACTCCACGCAGAAAGACCCCAGGCACAACCTTCTTCAACAAAATCCCTTTCCTGAACAGTCACAGAGGCTGCTATTCCATCGCAATAAAAAAAACGGTTAGAAATTGTTTTTGAATAATTTTGTATTTATCATCAGTCTTTCAGAAACAACTAAATAGTGAAAAATCACTTGGCTGCACACTCCCGGGTACAGATATCGCCTTTATTCATCAAGGGAAAAAATGCACAACTGTTAACTAGTTCACATTCCAGCCACTAGGTGGTGACAAAACTCCTATTGGGATCCTCGGAAAAGGAAACATAAGGTCCTGTTAGCGTCTGTGATTTACATCTTCCAACTTGAATCAGAACCAGTTTGATGAGAATTTTCAACTCTTATCCGAAAGGGGTTTGTCCTGCACTCTACAAATTGTGAGATCTTCCATTTAGAGTTTGCCCTGGAGCCAAGTAGGAAACACAGCAAACAGTAGTGACAGACAATCTGGTCAGCACTAATGGGAAGATGGATTGAGTTTAATGCAGGGCACTAAACTGATGCTGCACAAGACTTCGCTGGGAGGAGGTTGACTTTCCACCAAGAGGTCGCCAGTAAACACACGACCAGAGAACTAGTAAAAAACATAAGTATTAGATTGGCTCAAAGCTGAGACGTAAATCAATCAGACTTAGAACTTGATGTTTAAAGAGGCGCTCCTTCAAATCTGACTGAGCTTGAACTGTTTTGAAAAGAAGATTAAGTAAAAGGTTCAGTCCCAAGATGTGCAAAGCTGGTAAAGATGTACAGACTTGCAAGTGTAATTACAGTGAAAGACGAGAGCTTAATACAAATGCATGACGTGTAATTTTCCTTCCGTTTCATTGATGCGCTTTGTGTTGATTTCTCACTCAAAAGCCTTTGAAGCACATTTAGGTTTGTGGTGCTTGTATCACAAAAATGCAATATTTTTGCTAGACACTTTATTTAGACAATATTGCCTCGGATGTTTGGTTTCTGCTAATTTGTCCCTCCACCTCTCCTAGAGGTGTGTGAGCTTTGAACAGTATTTCCAGGTATCTGACGTTCACCTCACAGTTATCCTTACAGACTGGTTTGGCCTGATGGATGGGTTAATAGGAAACATTTTACCTTGTTACTGTGGCGAGGCAGCCTTCCTTTCTGCAGGCAACAGGTGCAATCACGTCGCTTTCTTTTTGATTTAGTAGAAAATACTTCTAGATATTATGAAGTATCAAGTTGCACAAGTTGCTTCCTTATTTGTCCCCATTCAGTTCTGCAGAAAAATGGTGAGGTCATAGTTTGACAAGATAAACACTGAATGCCACAAATGAGCTACAGATTAAAACACAAAGAGAAAGAGAAAGACTCATACAGCTGGCAGTGCCATATTCTTTGAGTGCCTTTGTGTAACGCACAAAACAAATCCAAATGCATATTTTAGTCCCATTAACACAGAAACCCTCTCCAGAAAGGAGAGATCTCACAACGTGTTTCTTTGAAAATATTAAAATAAGCAACGTGAGTGCTTCAAAATGATCCCAAACAATGATTAAAAACAAGTTATGAGTTTATTTTTCTCTTTCATAATGCTTCATATTACACAATGAGATTAGATCTCAAAGCATTTCTGAGATGCTATCAAGATTATTTCACCACACAAGAGAATAAAAGAAAATAAAGTGTGTCGCTCCTGGACATTTAACCTCGTTCTATTTAAAGATTCTCTGAAAACAGCTCCCTTTATGCATTTATTTCTTCTTGCTTCACTGCTTCTTTCGCAGATGGACGTACAGGACTCCACTGATGAGAAGCAGAGGGACGCACAGCCACGCCAGGATGACGCAGAAGCCAAAGCGTCCATTGCTTGGATCTCTGGAGTGGCTTAGAATCTCCTTTCTGTGGAAGGTGAAGATGAGGCAAGCGGCAAAGTCTGTAAAACCTGCAAGAATAACAAAAACATGTCATATTTACTGACACGTTGCAGAATCTACCACAGAGCCTGAATCCAACACTGGTGCTTTTCACCTCCAGAACTGGACCAAAAACAATCTAGCTGCACCAATGGTTATTTAATTCAGTATTTGACAAAACTTAAGATTATAAAGATAATGTTAAAAAGGTAATGTGGCTCAAATGTTAAAGTCTTTAAACGTGACATGTATAATAAATGATTTCGGGTAGTTTTCCCAGCTTTAATGTGATGTAAATTATTTGCTAAACCAATAAATCTTTGGGATAAAGGT
Organism: Xiphophorus couchianus; assembly: GCF_001444195.1. Taxonomy (NCBI): domain Eukaryota; kingdom Metazoa; phylum Chordata; class Actinopteri; order Cyprinodontiformes; family Poeciliidae; genus Xiphophorus; species Xiphophorus couchianus. The sequence continues at coordinate 12,778,054 of NC_040247.1, read as the reverse complement.
GTAACAACCTGATTGCATAAGTGTGTACGCCCTTAAACTAATAATGTGTTGATTCATTCGGTCTTCTTTGAACGGCGTCACACATGTTGACTTGGTAATATTTGCCAATTCTGCTTCAAAGTTTCTCCACATAACAGACTGAGAGGACATCTTGTGTCCAAAACCGTCTTCAGGTGTCCCACAGAGGTTTGAGTTTTAGTTCTCCGATTGGTGAGCTCATTTTTTACTGCCAGTTTGGTGTTCCTATTCTTATCCATGGCATTGTTATTTTCTGCCTAACACACTTTCTGAAATAATGACCAAAAAGCTGAAGTTTGAGTTCATCAGACAGCTAAGCTAAGCTTGTAGCTTATCTTTAGAAGAAACTCCCCTGGCTCTCACCTAATGTAACAGGTCAGTCAAGTTCTTCTATGGGGAAATAGATAAATTGACAGCACACATTTTCAGTTTGAAAGCAGGATTTCATGTCTTTGTTCTCAAAACTTTTAAAACTTGCGCTTATATTTTCATTTTGAAAGCAGGACTTCATGACTTGCTTCTCAAAACTTGTAGTGCTTGTACTCCAAACTTCTGCTCTCTTTCAAATATTCACTGCGCTCTCTCAAACCTTTCTCCTCGCGCTCAGAATTGGTCTCTGTTCGGATCAAACCTCTGCTCGCATGCAAATTCTTTTCTGCTCTCTTGGAAGAAAAAGTACCGTTGCCTGGCAACCTCTCAGCCAATAGAATAAAAGTGTTGTACTGGGTGCGTTTGTTTCCTTCAGTCTGAAATCCTGCTCTCGACTTGTGGCAGTAAAATTCCCCCATATTCTTCCACACTGATATCACTCATGCATGTCTTTATAGACATTTCTTTATGAACTTGTGGGCTGTCATTTTGAAACAATAGAAGGCAAATTGTTCCTACAAAGTTGGAACTATGGGATTGATTAAAATGCCTAAGTGTGCAATGAAAACATTGAGAGAGGAGTCTGGGTGCTTGCAAGGGATATGAATATTTCTCAGAGTGCCAGTTTAAAAGTAAAAAACTTTTTTGAGCTTTATATCAAAATATTAATATAATATAGGAGCCAGGCGCGGTGAAGCAGGGAGACACCTAAAAGCTGCAGGACTGAAGTTTGACACCACGGTCTTAAAAAGATAGAAGCCCAATTTCAAGGCATCAAATTAAGTCATGTTTGGTATATACAGCATTTTTACAACAACTGTAGCTAACACAGTTACTTGATTGTGCTATAAAAGGCCCTATGTGCACAGAAAATAAAATAATAATAATAATCTAATATGGGCCTTATCTAAAGCATTCATAATTATTCTAAAATGTCTGATCTGGTCACTTTGTTCCCTGAAAAATTCAGATATGGGAAGATGAACAGGGCCCTTAGCCAGACAGGAAAGCATGATTTGTCCCTCTAAAGAGCCTTCTCCTCTGCTCCAGAGGCTGATCTACATTCCCACTTGGTGACGTAAGTTTTGGATGCAGCTGCTCGTCCAGAACTCATTTCACATGGAGTTTGTCTGCAGCCACTCGCTCTCAAGAAGGTTGGTGACCTCTGAACTCTGTGTGCTGCAGGATTTACTAACTCTAGGACTTTACACGTACTTTAAGGCTTAGTTTTCAACATTAATCCCTTCTTCTTTGTTATAACTCTAACAGCCTACTGTCAGCTTAGTAGCAAGAAAACTCAAGACTGGACTTTTTGCACAGTTAAAACCTTAATTTAATTATTTGGAAGCTTGAGCAAATATTTGTGTTAATAAATAAAACTGAATAGAAACACAAAGGGGACATTCAGGTGTAACAGAAGCATCAGGTATAAAGGCTCACACACAAAAAAAGAGTTACTGAAGTGTTAAAAACAATGCATAAAAGACAAGATTAACAACAGAAGTAGTTTTGTACAGTATATTATCTCTGCAGTTCTTAGAAAAACTCGCGATCCAAGGGACGTGCAACTGAGCCGGATAGCTTTTACAAAAAACTTACATATTCTGCATGTGTGTTAAATATTGATAAAATAAACTATTTACAGAGAAAAAGTGTGGAATAACAGTGGAAATGTTATTTAAAAACGAGTAAGAACTGAGCAGGTGATCAAACAAATGACATCATGTATGTAAATACTTATTGATTTTGTTGGAAGCAGCGTTTCTTTGTCCTGACTGATACATTTGTAGAGTAATTTTTTTATCCATTTGATCTTTTCCAAAATCCAAGAAAATCTGACTCAGAAGTCTGAACTTTATTTAAAGTTAATCAGATTCCTTAAAATTCATCTCAGATTTGTTTGTATTAAGTTTAATTGTACAGGTTGATGTCAAAAAGATGTTAAAATCATTTGTGACATTTTCTATAGGATACATGTTTGAGATCCACTTTATATCTTTAATATTTACTAAGATAAAGTCATAGAATTACCTGCAAATGCCTGGCAGAGGCCTGTAAAGTAGAAGAGACGTCCCCTGGACAAGAAGATGAGCTGACCCAGAAAAACCAGGAGAGAGACGGATGAGAAAACCACAGACAGAATCATGAGGGCCTGAACGGACTGAAGCCAGTCTGGAAAAAGTGGGGAAAAAAGGAGTGTAAGATAGAACAACAAACATCCAACCTCAAAAGAAGAATCTAATTTGGATAAGTTGAGGAATTTATTGATGAGTTACCGCTTTCAGTGGCTGCTGCACAAACCCAGGTTTGCGTGGAGTTCATGTAGAAGCAGTTGTGCCAAAGGTCAGTGATTTCTGTCTCTGTCCAAACCCACCAGGACTGCAACGATGAAACCAAAATTATTTAAAAGCTCTGGACACTTTCCTTTTGTAAAAGCAGAAGGTATGATGGTGCTGCCCTCTAGTGTTTAAACAAGGATAGAGCACATTCAAACTAATTCTTCGTCCAACCTTTTCCAGAGTGGCGATGAAAAGCATGGCCAAGCTGACCAAATGCAGGACAGTGACGGATACCAGCAGACGCACCATGGCTGTTTGCAGCAAAGTATGTCCTACGGCCAAGCAACCTGTGGTGTTAAAACAGAAGAAACTATTGTTTAACCACTGAAATAATTTCCAATTGACACTGACAATTTTGCTTTACCAGTGATAAACATTTTATTTTTCCCTCTGCATGTTCTAAAATGACACATAAAAGTGGAGTTAATTTGTGGCTCCTGAGGAAACTCGGCTCTTTCATCATTCAGCTTTTCATCTGTGATAAGGATCTTATTAATCAAAGCACAAGAAAGAGAGAAGTGAAGGTGGGGCCACTTCATGCTCCGTCCACTTTCTGAAGGAAACTTTGAAACTCCTTAAATCATGCAAACAAACAAACAAACAAACAAACAAACATAAAAGTTTTTCACCAAGGATGTTGGATGAAGTGATTCTGTTAGAAGGTTGGTAATCTTCTGCTATATTTAACAACCAGAAGGCACAGGAACTGTTTTAAAGACTTAAATCATGCTGCTAAGACTAATTCATTAAAAACCTCTAATAAAATCAGGAGTTTGATTTATGAAAATTAAGTTAATTAATGTCACATATATTTAAAATTCCCTGCAGGAGTAGAAAAGGCTGTATTCACTCAGTTCTGCTTTCCTGTTGCGAAGGGGAAATAACATTCTTAAATAATCACTTTGTAATATAAATGACATGTTCATTTATATTACAAGTAAAATAAGCAAAGCGAGTAAAATAAGTATTGAACATATCACAACTTTTCATTTTAAACATATTTCTAAATACGCTATTGACACATTACTGGTGTTGATGCCAAGCCAAGTAATCCATGCATGAAAAGAAACCAAAATAAATAAAAATCTGAAATTAAGTTATGTGTAACAATATGAAATGACACAAGAAAAAAGTATTGAATACTTATTGATTTTCATTAAATACTGTGTACAAGAGCCTCTGTTGGTAATGAACAGCTTCAAAACACAGAGGAACAGTTACAGGTAAAGCAACACCTGGTGAAAATTTCATGTCTATAGCACCTTTAGAAATATGTTTACAATGAGATATTGTGATGAGTTCAGTACTTACTTACCCTCTGTATACAGCTCTGGAAAAATATAAAGAGCCCACTGCACTTTGAAAACCTCCTGGTTATTAAAAAATGTTGATTTCTGAACTGAGTTAAAACATTAGTGTTGTTATTTCTAAATGAATATGAACTTGTTAGTTTTCTTTTCATCATTTGAGGTCTATTTTGTTATTTTGACCATTTCTCATTTAAATAAATAAAAAATTTTTGCTTGGAATTTCAGAGACATGTTGTCAGTAGGTTTATAGAACAAAAGAACAATGTTCTTTCTACTCAAACATTTACCTACAAAGAATAAAATCAGAGAAACTGATCATTTTAAGTGGCTTCTTAATTTTTTCTGGAGCTGTATGTTTACCTAGATGTTTTAGTTCTGATAGATTTAGTTCTCCCTTCAGCTGCAGTTTGTTCAAAAAGTTGCAGGCAGTAAAAAAGAACATTTTTGATTATCTAGCCAGCCGTCGTCCGACTATGATGAAAGTGAAAGTAATCACATTTAGATTTAAATCTGGCTCCACTTTACTTATCTGAAATAAATACACCATGTTGCAAGAGTACAGCCTAATATTGGGACTGTTAGCAAAACCTTTAGTTGATGAAAAATACATCTGGCTTCATAGCTTTTTCCTCCCATTTTTACCCTGATCTCTGGAATTACTTTCCAATAAATCCCGACATTCAGTGTTTTGTTTAGGATTGAATTTGAACATAAGTATCAGTTCATTGTTTCTTCTTCTTCTTGCTAAACTTCACTTTTACATTCCAGTTAGAACAAATTGATTTATAAGCAGCATAGTACGTTGCCATTGTCAGTGTAACGTAATATGTCTACAGTAAAACTGTAGAGAGGGAGGTTTGATATCCTTCCCTGCTCTGTTATTGTCAGGAAGTGGTCAGAGAGAAATGTGTTTGAACGACTCTTTGACTATATGCAGATGTAACTTTGGAATCTTTACAAATGCAAACCAATCATAAATACATAAAACCATCATTCTACTTGTGTAAAACATTCAGTCCAAAGCTATTTTAGGACATCTAATTACATCTGCAAGCTCTCTGGTTAGCATCTTCATAAAAACATGCAATGACCTATTTTGGTGTAATCTAATATGCGTCAGGCTGCTGCAAAGAAAAAACTTACCGTTATGTTCAGAGCAACAGGATATAAACTCCTGATGGTTCTCTCTGATGGTTCAGCTGCTGCTCTGCTGTTTTCCTCTCGTCTTTCTTCTGCAGAGGCGTTTGGAAAAATTAACTTGAAGAAAAGAGTGCAGAGGAGGAATGCAGAGTTGGGCATAGGAGGGGTTCTCTACACCCATTTCCTCAAAAACGTTTCCCTGCCCTCCCCCTAAGAGCTGTGGTCAACAGATTTCTGGTACCGTGTTGGGCAACTGCACCAGATATAGTGTTTCCCTGGTAATGCATAAACACACAAATTAATCACCAAAACTGTATCCAACACAGACACAAATGAAAATACTCACTGTTTGATTTTCCATTGGGAACTGGAAACACAAGAATTGCAAAAATGCACTACATGTGCAAGTTATGCTACATTTCTGCAAATGTCTTCTTGGTGTCAGTCCAGCTGTTCATAAAAGCTACAACTTCCTACATGTGGCAGCTGGGAAAGAGACAGGAAAAAGCAGATTACTTTTGGTCGCTAGTGAGCAGGAAGTCTCAGACCACCCAGAGCACAAAACAACAGTCTGTTAACTTCTGAAGAAATTCTGACTTAAATCAAATAAAAGGTTTCACTTTGTATTAAGTTTCACTCCTTCTTTCATCTAATCTAAAACAGTCTTTTTTTTAATTTAAGTGACATTGACTTACATTTGGTTGTGTTGACATGATTGACGTATAAAATTAACCAATAATATATGATGTATCTCAAGCTGTAAAGAAAATATTTCCAAACTACACCGGTGATACAGACAGAGTATCCAAAGTATCTAAAACTGTACTCAAGTAAGAGTAGCACGACTTCAACATACTTTTACTCAAAGTAAAAAGTAGCCAGTCAAGAAATTACTCAAGTAAAACAGTATGAGACACACCTGGGAAACAATCAAGAGGAAGACAGGACGGCAAGGAGACTCAGGGACACAGAAAAACACAGAACATGACAGTATTTGGTAAAAAATCTGCTCAAGTACTGAGTAACTGATTAAATTATTAATCATTTAATATTTTAAAATTACATCATCAGACAGACCAAAATATAAAGTTTAGTGGAGATTGTGTGTAGTTTAAATGATATGGCACATTTAAATACTCCTCTGCATTTTAAATCAAATATATATTTTTTAGCTTGCTACTCCTGTAAGGTTAATATAAATAGTCATAATAATACCGGTATGATGTAAGCTAATTACAAATTATGCTAATTATAGCAGGTATGTTACACACATAGCGTAACTGAGGAATGATAAAGGACAGTTGTAGTACACTAACGGCAAATTTACAACATAAGGAAAATAACACAGTATAGTTATTATAAATAGCATACTCAGATTAGTAAAAATGTGCAACTGAGTTGAATAATTTTAAAAAATGCACAAAATGTGCATATGTCTAGATAGAAAAAAGTTACAGACTATTCACAAAACTCAGAAAAACTTTGCAAATATCAGCTGGAATGCGCAAATACCAGAAGGAAGCAGTGATGTTACAAAGTCTAACAGCTGCTGGAGCTGCAATAATGCTCCTTTGGGCTCCGATGCAGCAATCTGTCACTGAAGGAGCTCTGCAGTTCAGCAGCAGCTTCTTACTTGGGAGTGGGAGACAGTGATGTTACGGCAGCCAGAGTCCTACTGTCTCCCACCACCAAGTCAAGAGGGCATCCTAGGACAGAGCCTGCCGTGAGCCCCTCCCACGTCTCTGAGCTCAGACAGGTGGTCAGTCCCACTGATTCAGAAAACCTCACCTGCACACAGAGACCCCACCTTCAGGAATTAATGTTAAATGTTTTCCATGTGTTGCTTTTCTTCTCTGAAAAACACACCAGCAATAAATCTCAGGCTCTGGAAGGAGTGAAGGGATTACTTCAATCCACAAGGGGGCGTCCTAAACTGTCTTACACTAAAGACTGAGCATGAAAGAGAATTTAACCCAACCATAGATATTGTTTTAGCATAATGTAGAAAATATATCAGTTACACACAGAAAATTTACATTTTAACTCTATTTATGGTTTATGGCAGTATAAAAATATAATAAATAAGCTATTTGAAAGCTTATATTCTGTATTGCTCAATGAACTGAGAGACTGCTATGATTTTTCTCCTCCATGTACGGGAAGCACTGTGCTGCCATGGCAGAAAGTTATTAGGCGGTGTAGCCACACTGAACTGTTGTCTTGCCTGTTAATACACAATTTGATCGCTACGTTGTTTTATGCAACCTCTGCATATTATCAGTTCAGCTTTACTGCTACTCTAAGTTGAATGTTTTTTTTCAAAACACATAAGAGAAAATTGACAAGTGGAGGAAAATTCTGTTTTTATTTTGCAGTTTCACAACTTTCCTTAAATAAATGGTTAATAGTTAAGTGAGGGACTTGAAAGATAATAAATATGGTTGAAACTAAACGATTTTTCGACAGAAAAGTTGATCTGACAGGTGGTTTCACTGAAGGCCAAGCGTCTCTGTTTCTGTAGAGATCGCAGTTGAAGTTCGTAGTAATCTGCACAGCTCTGGATTCTGACTTTATTAAAATAAACTTTTAATAAAGTTTATTTAGTTCAGAAATATCAAGATGACAAAAAGTTCACAATTTACATTTAAATTAAATCCAAGCTGAACATTTAATTAAGATTTGTTGAGTTATATTTGCAAAAAATAATCAAAGATAAAGAAAAATTTATTTTACAAAACTTTACTTACATTTTTTAAATAAGCAATTTGTGAATAAACTTATATTATTTAAAGATGGATCAAAAGACAGATCTATGAACAGTGAAGAGTTTTAATGAATTAATGGCACACTTAAATAATTATTACATAAGTTATTTATTATCATTTGACACTCTTCACTCTCCATAAGAGTCAGGACATACTGGAGCAGCAGTTTGGTATTTAGCTTTGAAAATATAAAAAGCACATTTATCCCTCTTATAGTTTTAGGGTTTCTCTAATTTTTTCTAAAAATGTATTAGTTCTTAGAAAAATGTACATTTTGAAAACTTAAAAAAAATCAGTCCTACATTATGAAAAATAAATGTTACATTGTTCTGTTTCTCTAAATTATTCTACAAATATATTAGCGATATATTATGAGTAAAACATATAGTGCTATTAACATGAGTTTTATTAGAGGTTTAAATTTGCACTGCTCCTTTGCAGTTGGGCAGGTTTTATAGGTTTAGTTTTACCTTGTGTTTGCGCTGGAAAATTTCAAATCTGCCAACAGTGGCGAATGGCGCCATTTTTTGTTATCAATGAGCGTGACGCGCATGCGCCATATAGGATATAAAGATGACGCAGTTTCTACATGAGTGTTTTTTTAAAAAAAAAAAAGATCCTGCTAGCACTTGACTCCACGGACACGGAACTGTCAGTCTGACATTCATGAATTTGGGGACGTGGATTTAAAACGATGTTCTCTGATCTCCCAACACGCGGAATCCGAGTGGACGCCAGCCTAAAGACTGAAATGTTTGTGGATCCGACTGAAATCGTGTCGGTGTTCGACGAGGCCTAGTTTGGCGTCTTGTACTTGAAAGTAGGCCAACGAGCAGGCCGCAGTGACGCCAAGCAGGCCGCAGTGACGCCAAGTTTCGGTAAGTTATTTTTCGGAAACCTTATTCTAAGTTTTTGTCTTTTTCCACCGAAGACGTTGGTGACGCCATTTTTTTGTGTCCAAACAGAGCAGCACACAAGGAGAGACCCGACCGCGGCCTCTCAGCAGCGGTTTGTTTGGTTGCTGGCGTCCCTGAAACATCTGAGGAGATAAAATGGCAGCTGGAGCTGCCAGCTGATCGATTATGGACATCGAGGCATACTTGACCTACGAGGAGGCTGCAGTGACGGCAAGTAGGCCGCTGGAGTGCCTTGTTTGAAATCGCTGCGTTGGTTATTCGGTAAGTTATATTTCGGAAACCTTACTTTTAGTTTTTGTCTTTTTCCATCGACGACAGCCTCGGCTCCAGACGAGTTTAACAGGGGGGCTAATCTATGGCAAGCCGTTTCAACTTAAATTCGGTTTTGCCCCCCTTACATTCCAGATATCTCAAATTGTTTTATGACTAGACGTTTTAGCGATTTAAGACATCTCTAATTATATTTTGACTTAATAAAATACCTATTTGATATATCTCTAATTACATTCTGACTAGTCGACATGATGTCAGATTTATCATAGAGTTGTATGGAGACTTCAATTCAAGATATCTACAATGAATTACTAACTATCTGAAATGCACATTTCAGATATCTACAATCAAATTATGACTAATCATAAAGTAAATTCGAGATATCTCGAATTTAGTTTTGACTAGTCATAATTCTAATTAAAGATATCTCGAATGACAACATCATTCGAGATATCTTACATTTATTTTTGGATAGGAGATATGTAGTTTTGACTAGTGAAAACTAAATTATAGATATCTTAAAAGCAAATAATTACTAGACAAAACTAAATTAAAGATATCTTGAATTGTAATTTTGAATAGTCAAAATTCTTTTTAAGATATCTCTGAATGATTTGGAGATATCTTGAATTACACAGCTTTTCTATTTAAGATATCTTAAATTAACATTCTGACTAGTCAGAATGACATTACTGATATCTTGAATATGTATTATGTGTAGTCAAAACGACCCTGACTTACGTGGCAATTTGAAAGTTTAATAAAACAATGACGAATAGAAGAAAAAAAAAAATAGAAAAAACATTTCATATGTTGAAAATGCTTTGACAATAGCAATTTTAGCTTTTCAAAGCAGTTTTTAAGGGCATTCGGTTTGTCGGAAATGAATAAACAGGAAATTCTTTGCAGATTTGAGAAGAAGTCTTATAGTTGATGAAGTTTTGAGGTCTCTGCATATCCAACATGGCCGAGCTCTTTCTATGTTGTGGCATTTATCGACAATTTTGTGCAGGAAACATAAAATTCTGCAGGCAACTGTTTGGACAGCACAAAGGGGCTTCCATGCAATTCTTAATTCAGATATCTAAAATTGTAATTTTGACTAATCATAATTAAGTTAAAGATATCTTAAATTGTAATTAATGATGGAACCAGTGTCGTAATTTGAGATATCTTGAAAGGAATTTTGACTCGTCAAAATGTAATTGAAGATATCTCGAATTATTATTCTTACTAGTCAGAATGTAAATGCAGATATCTTAAGTTACCGCTCCAGATACTCAAAATGTAGTTTTGTCTAGTCAAAATACATTTTTAGATATCTAGAACGTAATTACGGATAGTCAGAAGAAACCGAATTTATGTTAAAACGGCTTGCCATATATCATCGGCTTATTCTGTGGCTGTAAAATGAATCTATGTAGCAATAATATCACTCAAGTAAAAGAAAAAGGTACAGTGCAATAAAACTGCTCTAAGTACCTCCCCCCCCCCCCAAAAAGCTACTCGAATGTAACAAGTACTTCCCACTTTTGAACATAAACACCAGTAGCCTACAGGCTGCTTGTTAACAAGCTTAAGGTGCTGTGTTGGTATTAGCTTGTCATCTCTTAGCTAACATTACCTGCATCCAACAGCATTACTCAACTTAGTCGGTTAGTTTGAGGGGAAAACCGTGCAAAGGTCTTCGCATTTTGCTGGTTTGCTGCCATGATTCTAACACACGTGTGCAGCTCTGCACAGCAGCAGCAGGTCTCCTTTGCACAGGTGTAGAGCCAGCGCGAGCATCTTGACGATCATGTTACGTTTAAAGGCGGCTTGGAAAAGCAGGTTACAACGTGTTAACAATGGGTTAAACCGTTTTAATTGCTGAATAAAGTGACAGAAGCCACAGTTATGGGAAGTGCAGTTGTTGTATCAAATCAATATAGGAATAACAGAGAGTTAGCCACTTTAAAGTGAAAACAACAAATGGCTTCCAGTTTGGGGGGGGGCACACAGCTGATTCTGCCGCTGGGCCTGGTTAGTGAAGTAATTTTTTGTGTCCAAACAGAGCAGCATACAAGGAGAGACCGGACCATGGCCTCTCAGCGGCGGTTTGTTTGGTTGCTGGCGTCCCTGAAACATCTGAGGAGATATAATGGCATCTGGAGCTAGCAGTTGATCGATTATGGACGTACTACAATCAAGCTGAGGATTCCCTTCAATCAAGCTGAGGATTCCCTTCAATCAAGCTGAGGATTCCCTTCAATCAAGCTGAGGATTCCCTTCAATCAAGTTGAGGATCGCTTCCGTCAAGCTGAGGAATCGCTACAAGGTGCCTGGCGGATCCGCCCAACCCATCAAAGGTTTGTTAAGTCAAAGAACTGTTCCAATGGCGGGTCCAGAAGACATCTCAGGGTAGGAGCTGTTGCGGGTTTTGCTGTGCTACGCCGCTGATACTATCGTTTGTTGAAGGCCAACGCTAGGCTTCTTGCTGTGCTGGTTTGGTTTGATTCTCTGCTGAGAGTCAATGAGCTGAGAAGGATTCTGCTGTTTTAAATCCTTCTGTCTTTGGGTTTTAGTGTTTGAATTAGTTGCTGTGGTCTTGTGACCTGTGCAACTAGAATCTGATATCTAGAATGGCTGCCAAAGACTTGGCAAATACAGTTTAGAGGCTGTAGAAAGGGATTCATCTTAGGCTTTGTAAATATCACTATAATAAACCTTGATTACCTACTTAGTACTAATATACTGTGGCTATGTTCACAGTAGTATAGCTGCATTAGGATGGTTATCTTTCCAATGAATACAGTTTTTGAGTGAAGATGAGGTCTTTACATTTCAACATACATTTATTTTTTATACCTACCGGTATTTGAAATTTAGGGTCCATACTTTCATAACTTAATTCAAACAAATTCAATTTACGTTAAATTTAAACGTGAAAACCGATTAGTTTTTGCGCCGAAACAACGCGTGGCCGCTTTTAATTTCATCATGGGACTTCATTTCTTCTGGACGACAGCGGACAAGGGCGAGATCTCCTGGAGCTGCAGGCCGGAGGATACAGAGGTAATGTTCACACTGTAATCCACCATTTCTTATTTACAGGTTTTCAGCTCCTTGTTTTCCATCTGGAGAGGATCGACTGGGACCTGTTCAGTGTTTAAATTTGTTTTTAACCCATTTTCCCTCCTAGACTAAGCAACTGGTGGACTTTTTGTTGCCAATAACTTTTTTTTTTTCTTCTCAGATAAAGCCACCACAGGAGCTTCTACTACAACTAACTCCCTTTTTTCCTATAGAAACACTCCTGAAGCAGCTCTTTTTTTCTGTCTCTCTCTTTATTCTGTTCTTTCAAATCCCCCGGGGGTAGTGACAGATGGCTTTCGTAAAGAGCCAACTTCTGGTTCTGCTGGAGGGTTCTTCCTGTTAAAGGGAAGTTTATCCTCTCCACTGTCACTACATGCATTCTAAATATGAGGCATTGATTTGGCTTACTTAACTGTTAACCAATTTAAATAATTGGTGCAGTGCTGGCCTCATTTTGAAAAGTCTTTCTGTTAAAGGGAAGTTCTTCTTTTTGGAAAGTCTTCCTGGTAAAGGGAAGCTTTTCCTCTCCAGTCACCACTTGGATCCTCAGTAGGAGGCCTTGCTTAAGCTTACTTTACTTTTAATGAATTTAAATAATTGGTGCGGTGTTTAATTATTATTATTATTTTGGAAAAGTCTTTATGTTAAAGGGAAATCTTTTTTTTTTGGAAATCTTCCTGGTAAAGGGAATTTTTCCTCTCCACCGTCACCAGTTGGATAGTCAGTACAAGTCATTGCTTTAGCTTAACTATTAACCAATTTAAATAATTGTTCTAGCTTTAACCTTATTTTGGAAAGTCTTCCTGTTAAAGGGAAGTCTTTGTTTTTGAAAATCTTCCTGTTATAGGGAAATTTTTCCATTCTTGTTACCACGTGGATTCTCAGTAGGAGGCATTGTTTAAGCTTATTTATAATTAATTTACGTAATTGGTGCAGTGTTAGTGTTTCTGGAAGACTTCCTGTTAAAGGGAAGTTTTTATTTTTGGAAAGTCCTCCTGTTATTAAAGGGAAGTCTTTCTTTTTGAAAATCTTCCTGGTCAAGGGGAGTCTTTCCTCTCCACTGTCACCAGTTGGATATTCAGTAAAAGTCATTGCTTTAGCTTAACTACTAACCAATTTAAATAATTGTTTTAGCGTTAACCTTATTTTGGAAAGTCTTCCTGGTCAAGGGGAGTCTTTCTTTTTGGAAAGTGTTAAGCTTAAGCTTTTATGACCTTTAGCCAATGTTTGATGGCCGTTTTTTTTTTTGTTTTTTTTTTGGAAAGTCTTCCTGTTAAAGGGAAGCTTTTCCTTTCTACTGTCACAACATGCATGTTCATTATGAGGCATTGCCTAAGCTTACTTGTATAATTTAACAAATTTAAATTTGTGCAGTGTTAACCTCTATTGGAAAGTCTTTCTGTTAAAGGGATGTTTTTCCTCTCCACTGTCACTAGATGGGACCCTCAGTACGAGTCATTGCTTTAGCTTAACTTTTAACAAATTTACATTATTGGTGCAGTATTTACTTTATTTTGGAAAGTCTTCCTGTTAAAGGGAAGTTTTTCCTATCCACTCTTACAGCATACATCTTCAGTATGAGTTTCTGTTTCAGCTTACATAACTTTTAATCAATGGTTGATAACAGCAGTTTGTTTTTTTGGTAAATCTTCCTGTTAAAGGGAAGTTTTTCTTTTTGGTGTAGTCTTCCTGTTAAAGGGAAGATTTTTTTCTCCCCTGTCACCACATGCATCCGCAGTATCTATGGTGGTGAATGATAGTTTTGAGGTCATGGTTGAGAATTTAAGGCCTTCTCAGCACCACACGGTATGTGGACCGGGAAGGTATGGTATGTGGACCGGGAAGGTATGGTATGTGGACCGGGAAGCTATGGTATATGGACCGGGAAGATATGGAAGCCAATCAACAGTTTTTGTTGAGATGGAACGACGACTCAAGACGCCAGAAGGCCTCGGACTGAAAGGTAGGTAGGAGTGTGAATACAACGCCAGGAAATGTGGTTTGATACTCAAGGCTATGAAGTCATCAGATGAGTTTAAGGTATTCAGTTACAAATGAGTACAACGAAGAGGTTGATCTATTCCAGGCACAATGCTCCACTCATGAAAAACACGGTAGGCTATGTTAACTTTTGATCTTGGTTACAAAAGGGGTTACCCTTGGTAACAAAAGGTTGTGTGTTCGGTGTTTTTCACATACAGTTCGGTCGAGTGTGTGAAAACAAACCCTACAGACGGGTAAAGCGTTAGTTGCCTTTCGGGCGGGTTTGTGTGAAAACGAACTCTCTCGACGGGTAAGGAGTCAGTTGCCCTTCGGTCGGGTTTGTGTGAAAATGAACTCTCCCGACGGGTAAAGGGTTGGTTACCTTTCGGTCGGGTTTGTGTGAAAACGAACTCTCTCGACGGGTAAGGAGTCAGTTGCCCTTCGGTCGGGTTTGTGTGAAAACGAACTCCCCCGACGGGTAAAGGGTTGGTTACCTTTCGGTCGGGTTTGTGTGAAAACGAACTCTCCCGACGGGTAAAGGGTTGGTTACCTTTCGGTCGGGTTTGTGTGAAAACGAACTCTCCCGACGGGTAAAGGGTTGGTTACCTTTCGGTCGGGTTTGTGTGAAAACGAACCCGGCCGACGGGTAAAGGGTTGGTTATCTTTCGGTCGGGTTTGTGTGAAAACGAACCCGGCCGACAGGTAAATGCTTGAAAACTATTGCAGTGACAACAAAAATCCCAGCGACTGATGAGGGAGAAAAGTCCTCAAGTGACCCATCCACTCCCCGACTGCTCCCAACAATGGCTGACGGAAAAGGCCTTCGTCTCCCCAACCGCTGATGGATGACCTCAGTGACCCTGCCATCGGGCTCAGATATCTTCTTCAAGAAATGCTGCAGGTATTTTGCGGTTATTAGAGAGGTATTTTGAGTATTTGAAAAGTGATGACTTCAGAGAACGGGTTTGACCTTAAACTTGCACCTGTCTTGTTGTCCTTCAGGAATTCTCCTGGATCATCTAGTTTTTCGTCTCGGATTCGCCCTTCATCGGATCCCCATCATCCAACAGAAAAGGCTTTCGTCTCCTCCTCCAACCCCCTGCTGATGGATGACATTAATTACCTTATCATCAGTCTCAGTAGTCTTCCTCAAGAAATACTGCAGGTATTTTGCTGTTTGATATTTACAAGTGTGAGTTTTGAAAAGTGACTATTCATTGAGTTGCTAAAGAGTTAAACCTGCACCTGTCCTGTTGTTGTCCTTCAGCAACCCTCCTGAATCATTGCCCCAACAACAACGGAAAAGAACCTTAATGCCACCCGGCTGATGGATGACCTCAGTGACCCTGCCATCGGGCTCAGATGTCTTCCTCAAGAAATGCTGCAGGTATTTTGCTGTTATTAGAGAGGTATTTTGAGCATTTGAAAATGATGACTTCAGAAAACGGGTTTGACCTTAAACTTGCACCTGTCTTGTTGTCCTTTTGTCCTGTTGTCCAGGAATTCTCCTGGATCATCTAGTTTTTTCGTCTCAGATTCGCCCTTCATCGGATCCCCATCATCCAACAGAAAAGGCCCTCGTCTCCTCCTCCCACCCCCTGCTGATGGAACATTAATTACCCTATCATCAGTCTCAGTAGTCTTCCTCAAGAAATACTGCAGGTATTTTGCTGTTTGATATTTACAAGTGTGAGTTTTTGAAAAGTGACTATTCATTGAGTTGCTGAAGAGTTAAACCTGCACCTGTCCTGTTGTTGTCCGGTTGTCCTTCAGCAACCCTCCTGGATCATTGCCCCAACAACAACGGAAAAGAACCTTAATGCCACCCGGCTGATGGATGACCTCAGTGACCCTGCCATCGGGCTCAGATGTCTTCCTCAAGAAATGCTGCAGGTATTTTGCGGTTATTAGAGAGGTATTTTGAGTATTTGAAAATGATGACTTCAGAGAACGGGTTTGACCTTAAACTTGCACCTGTCTTGTTGTCCTTCAGGAATTCTCCTGGATCATCTAGTTTTTCGTCTCGGATTCGCCCTTCATCGGATCCCCATCATCCAACAGATAAGGCCCTCGTCTCCTTCTCCCACCCCCTGCTGATGGATGACATTAATTACCCTATCATCAGTCTCAGTAGTCTTCCTCAAGAAATACTGCAGGTATTTTGCTGTTTGATATTTGCAAGTGTGAGTTTTGAAAAGTGACTATTCATTGAGTTGCTAAAGAGTTAAGCCTGCACCTGTCCTGTTGTCGTTCAGGAATCCACCTGAATCGTCTCTTTTTTTTTTTTTCTCTTGGATTTTGTACTTCATTGCCCCCACCATCGACAGACAGAAGAAATAACTGAACTTGAAACACTTATCAAAACGACTTCAGTTTATTTATTTTTTTTCTTCCAAAAACTGGATAAGTCTTCGGTCTGGTACTTTGGCCTTCTCTACCCATTCTTTTTTTTATGAACAATTTTGTTTAGTTTTATTTATTTTAGATATGTTAAATGTTAGAATTTAATGTATATTGATGTTTGAGGGTGTGTTTTTGCATCATTTTAGAGTTACCATGGTTATGGCATTTATTATGAGTAGGCTTAGACTGGTTTATTGTGATCTGTCTGTATTTATGCTTTTTGTCATTTTCTTTTATATAATTTATTTCAACTGCTTTTGTTTTCTCAGTTATTTTTCTTTCCATAGGGGCTACATCTGGTCTGGTGTTCTGACTAGCTGTGGTTGCTTCCTGGAAAAGGTCATTGGCTGACATGATGCTGCCATCACCTAACATTTCTCCCTCTCCTTTTCATTTCCACGAACATGGAAAGTTCTCCTGATCAGTTGACCTGTTGTTGTGTCTCTGCTCTGTCTTCTCTCAGCTCCAGTCGGTCATGGCAGATGGTTGCTGATACTGAGCTCGGTTCTGGTTCTGTTGAAGATTTCTTCCTGTTGGAGGGGAGTTCTTCTGCTGCACTGTCTCTACATGCATGCTCTGTGTTAGGGACTGCTGTAAAGTCAACAACTCAACACAAGCGATTTGCTGTCGCCCCCTGCTGGTCAGATGGAGTGAATGCTGTAAGTAACGACTCCATACAATTTGCTGAGTTTAGTTTGGTACAAACTTTTTAGACTACTTTAATAATCAACTGAGCTTATAGCATTAGCAATATGAATACATGTGATTGAAGTAAAATTACTTCAAAGTGCATTGAGATGACATTTGTTGTGAATTAGCAATATATAAAATTGAACTTTCAAACTAATAAATGAGCCCCAAAAATAAACAATATAAAAAAACAAAAACCCCAACAACCAATACAAGAAAGTTCAAAACCCCCAAAATAGATACCAAAACATTCAAAACCCCCCCAAAAATAACAAAACATTCAAAACACCAAAATAGATACCAAAATATTCAAAACACCAAAAATAGATACCAAAACATTAAAAGCTTAGTTATAATGCTAATTCACAACGATGTTGTTGTCGAGGCATTTTATAAAGTCATTTCAATTTAGTCAGATTACTATTGATCCAAGTTATCAATTCATTAGGTTCACTTAATTATAAAGTAGTTTAAAAAGTTTGTACCAAAGTAAACCAGACAGATTGTATGGATTCGTTACTTACAGCATTCACTCCATCTGACCAGCAGGGGGCGACAGCAAATCACTTGTGTTGAGTTGTTGACTTTACAGCAGTCCCTAATACAGAGCATGCATGTAGAGACAGTGCAGCAGAAAAACTCCGCTCTACCAGGAAGAAATCTTCAGCAGAACCAGAACCGGGCTCAGTACCAGCAGCCATCTGCTATGACTGACTGGAGGTGAGAGAAGACAGAGCAGAGACACAACAACAGGTCAACTGATTAGGAGAACTTTCCATGTTTGTAGAAATGAAAAGGAGAGGGAGAAATGTAAGATGTTGGCAGCATCATGTCAGCCAATGACCTTTTCCAGGAAGCAACCACAGCTAGTCACAACACCAGACCAGGTGTAGCTTCTGTGGAGAGAAAAATAACTGAGAAAACAAAAAGCTAAGTTTCTAACTAAGCTTTTTAGTTAGAAAAGGTTTAGTTTCTAACTAAACTTGTTGTTTAGTTAGAAACACAAGAGCGCCACCTTCTGGCCTCTCTACAGATCAGTTCAGGTCAGAGAATGGAACTGTTTCTGTCTTTGTTTTTCCCCTCCGTGGGCTGCCACCTTATCGTGGTGGAGGGGTTTGAGTGTCCCAGTGATCCTAGGGCTGTCGGAGGCTTCATGCATCTATTTGGGTTGGGTCTGCCGGGGCAAACGGTCCTAGGTGAGGGATCGGACCAAGAGCAGCCCAAAGATTGCTTAGAAATATAGATACAGTGTTCCTATTTAGAGATGACGATATAGACAGGGTTCCC
The DNA here is from genome assembly GCF_001444195.1 of Xiphophorus couchianus. Lineage (NCBI taxonomy): Eukaryota > Metazoa > Chordata > Actinopteri > Cyprinodontiformes > Poeciliidae > Xiphophorus > Xiphophorus couchianus. The sequence continues at coordinate 12,759,485 of NC_040247.1, read as the reverse complement.
GCTTACCACCAGAGCTATAGACTGAAGTCAGTTTCTCTAAGTGTTTTATCACCCTGGCGGGTCCACCAGGCTTTATTTTTTTTCCCCCCTCACCAAGCTTTGGGTTGTTATTTTAGATGGGGATTTTCTCCACCAGTGATGGTAAAGACAGATTAAAGTAAAGGTTTATAGTTAAGACATTGAACTGACTGAGGAGTTGTGAACCAGTTGTGCCGTCCCATCAGTTTTCCGTTGGCTTCACATGCTGTTATTTCTGAGTTTTGATTCCTGATCCTGCACCTCAGACTTTCTGTAACTTGACATTTTATAACCAAAACACGCAGCAGACCGCTGATGTAAGAGCAGCTCTTCCACTGGACTCAGCAGGTTTTCTGTAGGAAACCCTGAAAGTTTTCCCAGGTGACGCTTCCTGATTGTTGACTTGAAACTTTCTTGGCAATCTTTCTTAAGGAATGCTGCAGGTATTCTGCTGTTTATTTAAGTAATATTTAGAAGTTAGTTTTTGAAAAGTGGTGATTATATTCTGAGTCATTAAAGGGTTTGACCTAGCACCTGCACCTGTCCTGCTGTCGCCTTCCTGTCCTCAATTTCAATTTGCTTGATTTGTTTCTCTGTTTCTACCAAAAACTGGATGAATAAAGTCTTCAATCTGGTGTTTTGTTAACAAAATTGTTCTTTTAAAACGAGGTTTAATTGAGACCATGCACTTTATAATTCCTGTTATTTTGTAGATTCGGTTTATTTATTTAGGATATTCTAAATGTCTTCCAGTTCCAGTGTTAAATGTTCATTGAGATGAAGAGGACTTTTTCCCTTCAGTCTTCCACTCAGAAGCTTCTTTCTTCTCAGTTTGGTTTTTAAAGTTTTATCTTTGAGACTGTGTTCTTGCATTGTTATTCTTTAGCCATTGTATTGGTTGAAAATGGTCTCATTACCGTTTTATCGTTTATGGCAATAACTTCTTGGACAATTTATCATCCAGCAAAACTTATTGTGACGGTTGTCAACATAAATTTTGCTGGACAATAAATTGTCCCAGAAGTTATTGCCATAAACGATAATATTTTAATACCATTGTCAACTAATATAGTGGCTATGGCACAATGATGCAAAAACACATTCTCAAATATCAATAAACTTTAAATTCTAATGAACATTTAGTACTAGAACCGGAAGACATTTTAAGTGTCCAAAATAAATTTAAATGTCTTCTTCCTGTTGGGACCAGAAGAAGAGGACTCTTTCCCTTCGGTCCTCCACTCAGCAGCTTCTTTTTTCTCAGTTGGATTTTTATTTTCCATCACAACAACCTTACAAATGTTGATGAAAATAATTAATATCTGAGTTCCTGTTTCTCCTTTTTATTTGGGTCTGAGCAGGGAGAGTTTCATCAGGTGTCCCACAGCAGCTTGATAGAATCGGGCTGTGGTACCGTCAGTAATGAGCCGAACGGGTCGGCGGTGTGTCGCTACGACTCGCTCATCTGAGGCGCTACTGGTGGGGGAGATTTGAGATCAAACAGCCTGAAAACGGCCTCACCTGTTGAGTTTGAGTCGCTACGTCACACTGAGCCGATGGACGCTGGAAGAGAGGAGACACAGCGAGCTTCTCCTGCTGGGCAGATCTGAGAGAAGAAAATGAGGATTTAACTATACCGTCCTGATAAGAAGCTGCCTTCTGACCCAGATGAACTCATCCATCCATGCCTGGTTCCCTTCATCCATCCATCCTGGTTCCCTTCATTCATCCATCCTGGTTCCCTTCATTCATCCACCCATCCATCCATCCTGGTTCCCTTTCATTCCTGGGAATTCCTTGCTGACCATTTTGATTTCTTTACAGGGATGTTCTCAGTCTTTTAAAATAAAAATGAATAAAGCAGAAAATCCTTGGAGTTTGTCTTTAAATGGGAAAATTGGAGCCAAGCCTTCTTTTAGCCCTGAGCAGATTTTTAAATGGGGACTGTGGAATGGACGAGCTTTAGTTTTATCTTTTATAAGTCAGCTTTATTGACGGTTGAAAAACACACGGCGTCTCTAATGGTATTCACCCCGAACCTCACACACAGCGCTTGTGCATCCAAGAGTCTTCTGCAATAACCACAGTTAGAGTAACAAAATAACAGCAACATAAAGTAAGAGTTCTGTATATGATAGGGACCCCGTTACCAACATGTCATCACCAGATGCTTAACCATTCCTATGCTATGTGTGTAAGATACTTACATTTTTTGTAATTGGCTTACCGTACATCATATAGGTGTTATGGCTGTTTATTTTAACTTTACAGGAGTAATAAACTGAAAATATATATTTGGATTTTGAAATGCATGGAGGTGTTTAAGTGTGCAATATTATTTAAACTGGCAACACTTAGCCCTGTGCATATCATCCCCACCCTGGTGGCAGCTTTATTCTGTGGGCCTGCTTAGCAAAGACAGAAAAGCCGGTCAGAGCTGATGGTTAAACAGATGGAAGAGAAACCTGGACTGATGCAGATGCTCGCTTTCCTTCAACAATGAAATAGAACAATGACATATCGGTGTTCAGAACTAAATATAAAAGACTATGGTTGGACCTGGACATTTATATTTATACATGAGCTTCCATCTAACTGAGTCTTTTTGCATGGAAGAATGTGGAAATAATAAAAAAAACATAACAGTCTCTTGATGTGCAAAGCCGAATTTGATTAAACTCAGTTCAGAAGAGAGTTTTAAAATATGTTAAGAATTATCATCCACCCCTTTTGGATTCTTGTTTTGTCTTTAGGTAAGTTGTGGAAGAAAAAAAGGTAGGAGAAATTATCAACACGTCACCCAAACAACGTGACGTACCGAACAGTTTGGTCACCTGTGACGCCTTCAGGGACCACCGGACAAATCACTGCGGTTCAAACTTAATATCGCTCTCTTGCTGTCATTACTACCACAGAACGTGATTATATATACTTTAAATATTCACCTCATGCCATGCTGCATTTTAGTTCACATTTCAAGTTGTCTTGTCATCACATGGCACTTTCAGGGCTCTGGTTACTAAATCCTACGTTAGGGAGTACATTGAACGCATCTCTCGGTCCGAGTTTGTAACTGTTGACCGACGGAAAGAGAAAAAACGTCTCATACGTTTATGGTTCTGAATCTCGGTGTTAGCATTTTGTAGTAACCTGGACGAATAGACAACTCCAAGTAAAGGGCGTCTTTGTTCACACATCACCACTCAAAGTTGTTTCTCGATTCAGGACTGATGGCTCAAGCAGAGGTAGTGAACATATATATATATTTTTTTTCTTAATCGCTGGAAGAGCCGAAGCGTGAAACTTTTAAGACGCAGCAGCTCTTCTGAAAACACGGTTCTCCGCAAAAACAAGCGTAGAAACTTCACATGGTGTTTTCGGATGGATCCGAAGCTGAACTTTGCAGACAATCTCAGCAGCTAAAGTAAACAGCGACTCCTCCAGCTAACAGAGGACGCAGTTCTCACTGCAGACCTTAATAGGACAATCAGAATAACACCGTTTTCAGAAACGTTTGTGTCATGGTTGCTTTTAAAAACAAAAATCATCTACGTTCATTTAAAAAAAAAAAAAACAACACAAACTTCTTGTAAAAGTGAAATTATCTAATCTTTTTTTTTTTTTTTTAGCAGAAACTTAAGACGAAGTGTAAATGCAGTGTTTATGTTATAGTCCGGATATATTAAAAACAAACGTATGTTTTATCTTTTAATGAACACATTAAGAACTTTAAACATGTATATTTGTGTAGTTTAGATTCAGCACGTTAAATAGTTATTTACCCAATTATGCGACTTTGCTGCAAGATGACTTGCTGTAATATTTATAGGATTTCTGGAGAAGTTTGAATTTTTCTTTTGCATTTCATTGACTGTCACATTGTCTAAAAGGTATATCCATCTGTTTGTCCACGATCATCCATCTATCCAATTATCTATCAAATTTCTGCTGTTAGCTCAAAGTGAATTTTGTTTTTATATTTTAAAAATTACCCCAAAAAGGCCTGAGAGATTTTTAAATTTGTGCCTGAAAACATAAAGAAGATTGACAAGGCAAGACCCTATAAGAACATATTTTCTAAAACGCTTTACATGACTAGAAGGACAAATAAAACAACAATAAAATCACAATGCAATGACAAAATGCAAGGATAAACAATGATGAACATCATAAAGTGAACATCATAAAGTACGCTTTATGATGTTCCAGGTATTATTAATCAAAGGCATCTCTAAGCAAAATGGATTTAGCCTTGATTTAAAAAACTGTGTTTAATCAGTTTTGCAGTTTTCTATAAGTGTGTTCCAGATTAGTGAAGTATAAAAACTGAATGGTGCTTTTATCATTGTATTTGATTAAAAGTATTGGAAGATGTTTATTTCCTTTGTGGATTCTAATTCATTTCAAGAAGCAAAAAATAAATAAATACAACTTTACAGGCATAAAAGTGCTGTCTATTGCTTCACATAATCCTGTCTATGCTTCTTCTTCCAGGAGCTGGAGCAGATCTTGACATGGCTGACTGAGGAAGGTTTTGCACCTGAGGCCTCCAAAGAGGCTCAGCTGGCTTTTCTGTGGCGTACCTTCTTTCACACACGAAGCTGTCTGGACAGTGTGACTAAGGATATGGGAACAAAACGCTTGCAACATTTTGCGGAGATGGCAGAGGTAGATTATCACTGCTCAGTTAATCAGCGCTGTCTGGGATTGTAATGATGAGCAAGGCGATCTTTTTGTCTGCAAGGTGCGCAAGTCCTTGGAGCAGATCAAAATCTTCACAGAGCAGAAAGACGTTTTGGCTCAGGAGATACAAGATGAGAACGAACAACTCAGAAAGCAGCTGCTGCACCTCGTTTCACTGCAAGGTAGGACTTTTACTTGCACATTGTGTAAAAGTTTGAGTAATTATAGACAGTTGACGAAACCTCTGGCACATTTTCAGTGCTTATTTGTGACTGCAGTATGATATTACATAGGAATGAGCCACCTTCTCCCTTTTCTCTTATCTATTTTCTGTTCTTAATTAATTAAATGTAGCACTTTATTGATGCAACATGTGCTGCTTTTGCTATCAGTATCTGTCTTCATGTAACACCAAATCACCAAAACACTTTTAACCCCAGAAATGTAATGATTATGAGTTAAATTACATCCACATCTCCTACTCCTTTCTTCCAGATTCCCAGATAAATGAAGTTGCTAAAATGTTATACCAGCAGGGTCTCACTGAGCTGATTCACAGCTCCCCCAGTGAGCAGGTGGCGTATCTCCTGGTGGAGAGGGCTTCCCTGCTTGAGATGAATCAGGATCCTGGTGATGGAGACCCAGAGAGTCGACTGAGGACCCACGCAGAACCACTGAACCCCGTCATATGTGCGGTAGGTGAAACAGTAGTACCAAAACTATTATTTTCGTGGTGTGTGGGTTTAATTTTTAAAGTCTTCACAGATAAAAACTGTCAAGGTAAAAAAGTGAGATTTATTGGAGTAGAATGTTTTTTCTATCTCAGTCCAGTCCAGTGCTGAGACTCTAATGAATTCTGCTACACTGGTCTGCAACCTGACCATTATAAACATTTGTCTATAATGCTGATTAAGACCAAAAAGTGAGTTCACACCACACTGATTCTAAAGTCTCTGCGGGAGTGACAAGTGCATTTTTGAACCAATTTTAAGGTGCTTTAATTGCTTTTTGAAAGTATTAATTAGTCATAGTCAAAATCCTCTGACTATAACGATTCAGGTCACATGAGAAGGATTTTTGTGACTCTTTCATGTAAAAACCTAAACTAAATGTTGAATTAGATATGCTGACTATGATATTCATCTTTAGAACATTTATAATTTTTTTGAAGCTTTATTTTTGTTTGGTTTTGTTGCATTTTTAATATGATCTAAGCCCTTTTTTTATTTTTGAGTCTTTACAATTTTATAAAACAAAGATTTTTTGTTCAGTTACCGGTAATATTTGTTTTTCTTACAATGAAGTAAAATCTTACAAATTTAGAATTGTAATATTTCTAAATTATTTCCTCTTTACAATACATACTTATTACATACTCTGTTTCCTCAATTTTACAATTTATATATATTATTTAGTTGGATTTGCTTAGTAATTATTTTTATTTTATCTGTAGTAGTCTGAACATTTTGTTTGCATAATTAATCTTAAGCTGTTAACCCCATTAAAGCACATTGCATTTGATTGATTGAATGATAGGTTGCAGCGGTAAAGTTTATATGTTTTTCTTTGTTCTTGATTATTATATAAATAATTTCTGGTATTAATTGTAATTTTGCAGCCCACCCACAAGAGGTCCCCACGACCTTTACAAAGCTCCTGGAAGAAAATATTTGGACTCCATAAGACTTTGCAGAGCAAGCACACCATCGTACCTGTATGTATACGAGCTTCTAACTGCAGTGCTAAGGAAACGTGTTTAGCCCTCTTACAGACTTCTTCTGTTTTTGCTTTAAAATGCGAGAAAAAAATATCACGTAAAGAAAACTTGTGTAAATACAAAATACAGTTTTCAAATTCTGATTTAATTTATGGATGGGAAACAAAACTATCCAAGCCAAGTCAGCTCAATATTAAAAACTAATAGCTCACTAAAGCTAGTACCAGGATTTGATGAGTGTTTGGGGGATTTTTAACATAGAGCTCGGTTGGTTTGGATAACTTTCTTTTCTCAGAACATTTGTCCAGTATTACAGTTTTTCTCAATTACTTTGGTGCATTTCTCAGAACAGAACTGTAATTCTCAAAGCTACTTGCCCAACCTTCGTATTATTGCGTCTCTCATGCACATCAAGAAAAGCAGTTTCTCATTTCTTTCAACCAGTTGAAATGCTTTGATATATCCATGAAAGGGATTATGTACAGTTCTCTACTTTTTCCTACCTTTTCTGTTGCTTATGTTATGTTGACTGAAATGTGTAGTTATCTCTTGAATCATCTCAACCTAAACAACATTTAAGCAAAAGTCTTAACATGCAAAGTTGTAATAATATATTGGGCATATTTCTATACATTTTCATTAGTCTTTTCTTACTAAGTCTGTCCTGAGTTGGTACATTGCTCCCAGGTGAATCCTGACGTTCTCAAAATGTGTGAGGCATCAGCTCAACTAAAGATCGAGCAATTTTCTGAAGTAGCTCAAAGTTGCATCTCATGAACCATTAACTGTCCGGTATATAGATTATACTGTATAGCTGGAGCACAAGACGATGTTACGTTTCTGACAATGAAAAGACAAGGGACTGGACAGGATACTCTTGTATTGACAACATTACTAATCAGTTTGACTGTCTTATTTGTACTCGATGAAATAAGGACTTGTCTTATTGAGGCTTTGACGTGTTCACTGACACAGATATTTAATTTTGAGAAATGAGCTAAGGATTTTGAGAAAGACATTTGGTTTTTGCAGGTAATCCATGGTGTTCTGTTTGTACAAACTGTTTTGAGAAATGTGTTTACCGTTTTGCAAATGTTGAGAATGATTCGAGAAATGCACCGAAGCGACTGAGAAAATCTGTAAAATATCTTTATTGATCTTGTAACAGCACTTTCATACTAAGCAGCATTGTATTCTGCATGGACTAACAAACTATGAAACTGCTTTTTTGTCATTTGGATGATCATGAAACTGACTTTGTGGGCATCTTCTGCATGCCAGTTTTTTTATTCTCTAACATCACTATTTGTTTTGCCTTTTCCAGTGATACTAATCTTGCCAGCAGCAGATAAACTTTGCATGACAGACGTTCAAGGTCCAACACCACTCATGCATCTTTCTCCAGATCGTATCTCAAGGTGTTGTCTCTGTCTCAGCTTGTTTTTCTGGATATTTTTACTCAAGTCTTTCTTTGTTATTTGCAAACATTTAAATTGCTTCAGATTTGTCCATTTTGGTAGCATGTGTCTTCATCCCCTTCCAGGGTGGGGAGACACCTTTGGCCGGTGAACCAAGACGTTTGGAGAAGGAGTGTTCCCGACTGGAGCGGGATGTGGAAGAAGGTTCCCGCAGGTTGGCCATGGCCCACAACGAGATCCGGCATTTGAAAGATGAACTGGAGTCTGCTCACTTTACCCAGAAAACATATGGTAAAACATATTAGTCAGTCACTTACAGAGTGGTAAAAATAGTCTGTTACAGATTACTTGTCTGTGTTTTTTGGTAACACCCAAATGTTTCCAATCAAATCAGTTATATAAATATAATGTTAGACAAATATATATATATAATAAATGGTATAAAAAAACAAGATCATCCCACTTCCCCATGCTGGAGATTTTAGTTTAACAGTAACAATAAATAAAGACCCAAAGTAAAATTAATATTTGTTTACTTATAATAATAATACTTACACTTGTGGGAACACTTACAAGTAAAACAAGTAACTGTAACTTTGGTATCAAATAATTACAATAATAGATTATTCTTGGTTTCTTTTCAGAAGGCCATCTGTAATAACTCACATTAAGATTATAATTAGAGTAACTAATAAATAATGGTTATCATAAAATTATAAATGAATGCTAAATCAGAGAAGCTAAAGAAGTAATAAATGTGATTTTGACATTGAACTTGAAATGGTGTAAAACGTGTAACAACAATTAAAGATCACCGATATGTTGGAGGTAGATGGTAGATAAAAGGTTAGGGGGAAAAGGGGAACTAACAGGAGAGCAGGGATGACCAATGCCTTACTTGGAAACAGATTGTTGAACAACTTAAACTTTTCAAAGAAAAGGTTGTGCAGGCAACGGACGTAGGAGGACCGCTGAGCAACCCTGAGACATTAGCACAGACATCAGGACATAATGTCTCTAAGACAAAGATGGATATGAGATCTATCCAAGTGGACAGCCAATGAAACAGACACAGCAACAGTGCTAGACAATGCAAACGCACCAAAAGGGTGGATAAATCATATAAAAGGTGGGTGCAAAAGAGGAACCTTTAGTTGGATCTTTCAGGCAGCTTCAAGCCAAGATTGAGATGGACAAAAAAAACTCTGCAGCTGAAGAAGAGCCGGGGCCACAGAGCCGAAGACTGTCCTGCACATGGGGACCAACCCGCCAGCCCCACAACCTGTGGCTTCAAATCGCACTTCTCTTATCAGCTGGGCTCAGACCCCAAAGACAAAGATGAAGACCAAGGCAAAGATAAAGATAAAGGCAAAGATGAAGATCACAGCAAAGACAAAGATGAAGACCAAGGCAAAGAAGAAGAACTGGTGCCTTCCTTCCATGAGGTCAGCTCGCCTACATCTCAACCGACCAGAAAGATCGTGAGACAAGATGAACTGAGCTTCAGAGCCGCAAGACAAGAAGCTGAGGAACTCTTCACATATGAGGAAGTCACCCTAAGACCCGAGACCTACTGCTCTAATTCGGTACTCTTTCTGCCAGCACCCAAGTCCAGAGACGCCCAAGTCACCATCCATGCAGAGACGAAAGCTCATCAGACCTACAGAGACCTTCGACGATCAACCTCCTCCTGCTGCAACACCTTCTTCATCATCTTCGAAACGCCAAACTCCATCCGTCTCTCAAAGGTTTCCTTTTTAGTTCTCAGTGTCAGCATTAGGGAAAGATAGGCTAAATGATTGATTTTACTTATTTGATTATTTTTGCTGATTAATTAAGCTGTACTGACCCTTGCAAAATTGCCTTACTAATAAGATATTTAGCATAAAGAAAATCTAAAAGATGTTGTGGACATTCAATTAATGAGTCACCTCAGAGTTCTTCGATGGTTGTTAAATAGCTATGATGTTTGATTCTGGGGAGGAAAAGGTGGAAAATATTTTATAGGTTGCTTTTAGCCCAAAACTATATGTCAAACAACATCCTTGGGACTCGACCCGAGTCACTAAAACCAACCTGGTTCAGTAACAAGTACAAGTTGTAATAAAGAGAAAGAGCGACCGTTAACAGGTGTGCTCTGTGAAACTAGTTGGCTGCAGGCTGCTCAGTCTGGCTAATTCACAGGGGGAAGAAGGGTGGGGCATCTGAATGGAGGTTGTCAGAAACCAGCTTTAAACAGACTTTACTTCAGTTCTGGACAGGGTAAATCCCAGCAGATTTAGGAAACTCATTTCACCCGTTAGACCACAGGTGTCAAACTCCAGTCCTCAAGGGCCGGTGTCCTGCAGTTTTTAGATGTGCCACAGGTACAAAACACTGGAATAAAATGGCTTAATTGCCTCCTCCTTGTGTAGATCAGTTCTCCATGGCCTTGCTAATGACCTAATTATTCTATTCAGGTGTGATGCAGCAGAGGCACATCTAAAAGTTGCAGGACACCAGCCCTCGAGGACTAAAGTTTGACATCCCTGCATTAGACGGAGAGCTGGTAGCACATCTCCCCTCTCAGAATAGGAAGTAGAGAGAGAAGGGGGGTGTTGTGCAGCAACAACTATATATACACTGCTCAAAAACATTAAGGGAACACTCAAATAACACATCCTAGATCTGAATGAAAGAAATATTCTCATTGAATACTTTGTTCTGTACAAAGTTGAATGTGCTGACAAAATCACACAAAAATCATCAATGGAAATCAAATTTATTAACCAATGGAGGCCTGGATTTGGAGCCACACACAAAATTAAAGTGAAATAACACTACACGCTGATCCAACTTTAATGTAATGTCCTTAAAACAAGTCAAAATGAGGCTCAGTATTGTGTGTGGCCTCCACGTGCCTGTATGACCTCCCTACAACGCCTGGGCATGCTCCTGATGAGGTGGCGGATGGTCTCCTGAGGGATCTCCTCCCAGACCTGGACTAAAACATCCGCCAACTCCTGGACAGTCTGTGGTGCAACGTGACGTTGGTGGATGGAGCGAGACATGATGTCCCAGATGTGCTCAATCGGATTCAGGTCTGGGGAACGGGCTGGCCAGTCCATAGCTTCAATGCCTTCATCTTGCAGGAACTGCTGACACACTCCAGCCACATGAGGTCTAGCATTGTCCTGCATTAGGAGGAACCCAGGGCCAACCGCACCAGCATATGGTCTCACAAGGGGTCTGAGGATCTCATCTCGGTACCTAATGGCAGTCAGGCTACGTCTGCTGAGCACACGGAGGGCTGTGCGGCCCTCCAAAGAAATGCCACCCCACACCATTACTGACCCACTGCCAAACCAGTCATGCTGAAGGATGTTGCAGGCAGCAGACCGCTCTCCACGGCGTCTCCAGACTCTGTCACGTCTGTCACATGTGCTCAGTGTGAACCTGCTTTCATCTGTGAAGAACACAAGGCGCCAGTGGCGAATTTGCCAATCCTGGTGTTCTCTGGCAAATGCCAAGCGTCCTGCACGGTGTTGGGCTGTGAGCACAACCCCCATCTGTGGACGTCGGGCCCTCATACCATGGAGTCGGTTTCTAACCGTTTGTGCAGACACATGCACATTTGTGGCCTGCTGGAGGTCATTTTTGCAGGGCTCTGGCAGTGCTCCTCCTGTTCCTTCTTGCACAAAGGCAGAGGTAGCGGTCCTGCTGCTGGGTTGTTGGCCTCCTCCACGTCTCCTGGTGTACTGGCCTGTCTCCTGGTAGCGCCTCCAGCCTCTGGACACTACGCTGACAGACACAGCAAACCTTCTTGCCACAGCTCGCATTGATGTGCCATCCTGGATGAGCTGCACTACCTGAGCCACTTGAGTGGGTTGTGGAGTCCGTCTCATGCTACCACGAGTGTGAAAGCACCACTAACATTCAAAACTGACCAAAACATCAGCCAGACAGCATAGGTACTGAGACGTGGTCTGTGGTCCCAACTGCAGAACCACTCCTTTATTGAGTGTGTCTTGCTAATTGCCAATAATTTCCACCTGTTGTCTATTCCATTTGCACAACAGCAGGTGAAATTGATTGTCAATCAGTGTTGCTTCCTAAGTGGACAGTTTGATTTCACAGAAGTTTGATTTACGTGGAGTTATATTGTGTTGTTTAAGTGTTCCCTTTATTTTTTTGAGCAGTGTATATATGTATATATATTTGTTGCTGCACAATAGTCTCTGGGTGTTTTGTGACTTCCTGGATGAATTGTTGATGCACTCAGAGTATTTTTGGTAAGCTGTACAAGTGGCTTTGTTACCCTTCCCAGGCAAAAACTGTTTTACTAGAATTTCTTTAGATTGTTTTTCGTTTTTTTAATTAACATGAGGTGTCCCAAAATTAGTGTTAATCCATGATTTAACTGGGAAGAAATTACGTTTTCACAAAAGCCCAAGTTGGTTTGAGTAGCTTTGTTTCCTGAAAACTACCGTTTTGTATTTAATTAGATTATTGTCTGAAGTAAAACTTTCATGTTCTGAAAATCTGTGGAAAAAAAGAACAGAGGAAATCTTAAGATTTCTCATAGCTGATCCTAAGACTACGAATTGAAACGATTGTTTTCACGGCTCTTTTTGCCAGCCACTGTTTTAAGAAGAAAACAGTGGCTGTAAATGTAATATTACATTTAAATGTAATATTTCTGCTTTCTGTGTTTCAGAGCCTGAGCTGCAGTCAGCACAGGAGGAGGTGAAGCAGCTCAGGAAGGAAGTAGGAAAACTAAAAGAATATGGTAAGCCATTATTCCCGGTTGTGTTTTAACTAACAATGTTATTTGCACAGTTAAACATGAACTAAAAAAAAAAAAACAAACATACCACAACATGTACAAAAACTGACCAGCTTAATAACATCAGTGATCTGAAGGAAGCATAATTTGCTCCAGTATTTCCTGGCAGAGATCTGTGCCGACTTTAATTGTGATAAAACCAACATTAGCAGATGACTTGACTCCCCAAATCATTACCAACGGTGGAATTTCTTATCTTAAAAATCTCCCCATTACTCTTGAATGGCCTTTGTTGTACGATTACTTCATTCAGCTTTAGTTTAAAATTTTTTGGACAGCACATACTGTCACAATGTAACTGTTTCCCTGGAGGCCTTGCATTTTAATAAAAATGTTATATAAAAGTAAGACCATCGCCAGTTAGGCTTACAAGCAAATAAAACCCATTTTATTTCAGAAAAACGGACTCTAGAGCTAAAAAAAAGACCCCCTGGAGGGGTTAAAAAAAGTGTTTGTCTGCTAGAAAACCTGCAGAGAGAGCGAAACTGACACTTAAACTGACTGAGAAGTGTGATTTCTGACAAGATTCAGGTGGTGGATTACAAACCGTGTGCATCTATGAGAGACCACAAACAGGTAGACTGAGGGAAGGAGACTAACACAGGGGAGCTGAATCAAGACTCAGTGGGATAAAATAATAACACCGTTTAAAAATCCAACTGCATAAATATCAGAACATAAGATGACAAAAATAAAGAGGAATGAACTGAGTACGGCAAAACGTATATGGACAGAAACAAACTTTATCAAAATACAAACAGAAAACTAAAACCCAAACTACCCAGGATTGTGACAAAATCAACAGACATAATGGCTTAAAAGTCTAAACTAAATCCTATGTGTCTCAGATTTTTAACAACATAACTGAGAAAAATGTACTTTTATGATTTTCTAGTGCATTGATAGGAAGCTGTATTATATTTAGATGGTTATTTGAATATATGGGACATTATGAAAACAACTACTGCGTCACTAAAATAAAACAACATAATTTGTGAATATTTATTACTAATAATCATACGAGTCAATAACTTAAAAATTCTTATTTTATATAAAGAAATGGTTGAGCTGCGGAAGGCCAAAGAGCTTAATGACCGTCTGGACCTTGAGATCAGAGCCTTGAGAAACAGAGTCCGCTCCCTGGATGCAGAGAAAAAGTCTCTGGAGAAGACGGTAAGAAACTTTCTGGCACAAAATAGTTTTCATGAAGGGCAGATATGAACCACCCAAACCAAACTTATGTCCTGTATGTTGGAGATTACAGCTGGAAGATAAAAGAGAAGAATTTTAAATTATTCTAGTCAGGAGTGAACATAAAATCACAATGTGCACTTTAATTTATTCTGGATATTTTATGATCCACATTGAATCAAAATAGGTTCAAACGTGTTTCCCCATTGATATTTGGATAAATGTCAATAAAAATGAGCAGATAAAGTATTATTTTGGAGCAAACATAAATGTTCACATTTAATTCTGACAGAATTGGAAGAGTTTATTTAAATATCTTGGTTTCCTGTCTTTTAAAGACAGTCTGTGCATTTTCAAATGGGTTTTGGTTGAAATAATATTAACATGCTTTATCTATTTGAAAAAAAATCTACCTTAATTGGAAAAGAAAATTAGAAACAAGTAAATAATAAATTTAAAGATCTGTTTTAAGAAAACTAGGGCCAACCTAGTTTTGCAATGAGAGAATACTTTGCTGTTTTTTCCCAAACAAAACTGTTAAATTCTCACGTAGAAGTGAAGAAACAGAAACCACTCTGGTTGTCTATTTATAGACATTTCAGTAAATGTTTGATCATCCTTCCGATGGTTTCTGTCTGACTGTAAAAGGACTGCAGTGCAGGGAAATAGTAAATCACAGTATTTGTCGTCATCCTTGAGAAACATCCTGGTTTAATTCATTAATCCTGTTTTAAAGAATAATTTTTTTTGTGAATGAACTTTAGCAAAAATTATTGAATCATAATTTATAAACTGCTACAGCATTTTACAACTGACTTTTAAAATGTTACAATTCAGTGTGAAAATCAGTTTGATCTAACGGCTAAATCAAACGGCACATTTGAATGTTTTTATTTAAAAAATACTGCAAGTTGTTACTAGTTGAAAAAATAACAACTAATAACAGATGAGTTGCATCTGAGCGGTTCTGAATCTGTTTGTTTTAGATGGCGTGTCAGCAGGAGGACGTTGAGAGGTTGGAATCAGCCCTGCAGGGGCAGCAGCGGATATTAATGATAGAGATACAAGCTGATCAGGACAGAGAAGAAGTTAAAGTAAGTCTCTTCATTTGAACCGGTAATACAGAACATGATCCAATACATCCAGAGCCTTTCATTAGCCAGATTGTGATCCTGGCTGATTCAGGTGTGCATTATTGAGACTTTAACACAGTTTTGATCCGTCTGAGCTGCGTTTTTCTGGAGATGTTTCAGCTACAAACTCTTTGGAAGCTTCATTATGCAATATAGGAGAGTAAATTATGTTGAACATTTCAAAGCTCTGCATCTTAACCGATAAACCAGGACTGCGGTGAAACATCTGATGACTTGATACCTTTTGTTAAATAAACCAGCAGGTTGCACCATGAAACTAGTGCCGCCAGCTTCAGAAACGATGAAAAGATGCAAACATAGGAGAGAAAATCTTCCATTCATCATTCTGATGGCAGTTGTGTCTATTTTTGGACCATTCCAACAAGTTGATCATTGCACAAAAGTTGTTGGTTTGGGCTAACAGGAGAGTAACAGAAAAAGAGGGACTATAGGATTGGCCTGTTAATGTGTATATATAAAAAAATAATCAATCAAAAACATTAATTTAATGTTTGGGTGCTGTGTGGGAGACAGGAACTGCAATTTCCCTGAGGGAAAGTCCCAAAGAGATGAATAGTTTCTATCTATCGATCTATTTTTAAAGCCATTCAAGATCCACATATTGATTTCCTCTTTATAGAGACAGAAAAAGGTAGTGTGAGGACATGTTCACAGTGTCTAAAACCATTTTATTTTATGGTAAAATGTATAGTAGATATCCAAAATAACTGTTTTCACTTCTTAGCTGACCACCAGCAGGAGTTGGGTTCAGGTGTTATGCGAAACATTTCAGGCCTGTGACTTTGTAAGAGCAGTTTGTAAATGTGAACTTTTATGTGATGTTGTCATCTTAAAGACTAACTACAAGGTGATGAGACTGAATGCATCTTGAATAAGAAAATATTGGCATGATTTCAAATTACTTGGTAACCAACAACAACAAGCATTAATTTGAGCACTTGATGGACCGGTTGAGGTGTTTTCTTTTGAAACAATCTGTTGCATCTCCTTGGAAACCACCTGTGCTGTTATTGACATAATTCAAAATATTCACCTAATGAACTGAAAGAGATTTGCTGTGGTTTTTCCTGCAGATGCAAGG
This sequence comes from Xiphophorus couchianus, assembly GCF_001444195.1. NCBI lineage: Eukaryota > Metazoa > Chordata > Actinopteri > Cyprinodontiformes > Poeciliidae > Xiphophorus > Xiphophorus couchianus. The sequence goes on along the minus strand of NC_040247.1, from coordinate 12,743,398 downwards.
AGCTGAACTGACGACGGACGATAAATCACACATAATTTTGCAAGAATACTTAACTGCACAGACACAACAAGCCATGGAGAAAAAGGAGGGAGGTGTAAGTAGACACAGTTACTGGTGAAAGACGGACATTTGAATCGGCTTCTTCATACAGAAAAAATATTTCCTGTTTGTGAAATCGTCTTTATTTGTTGTAACGGTGAAAGTTTCAGTGCTCGATGTTCTTGTCTGTGTACCTTCTTGAATTGATTTGAAAACTTTATTTCTTTTTACAAACTCTAAACCATTGAAACTTCCATGCAAACTACCAGGTATTATTTTGCCGCTGCTGATCTGTGTGATGTTGTTGTCGTAGGTTGAATCTCTGCAGGAGGTAGTGAAGCAGTTGGAGTTGGCCGTAAGGAACCTTCAGGGTTCTTACACGCTTCCGATAGGCCAAGCTAGTGATTTAACAAATGTATGTCCAGGCAGAAACACCATTAGTTTTGAGGCTTACTTCTGTCTTTCATCTTGTACACTTCATTGGAAAAAGTCTTTTCCTCTTGCAGATTTCTTCTATTTTTACTTTTTGTCTGATGTTTTATAGCATCAAGCAAAATTTGATATCAAACGAACATGAATAAACAATCTTCTAACTGGTATTGGCACTCCTAGCATCAATAACTGCTAGTCAGGATTTGAAGAATGCTTTAGAATTGTTTTAATTCGACCACGTTGGAGTGTTTTCACCCAAAATTGGCCTGTTGATTTATTGACCTTCAGCAACAACCTGAGCCAATCAAAAACTGAGTTTAGTTTTTTACTGTCTTAATTAATAACGATGCTTGGCTGAACCACATGGGAAAAAGTACCAACATCAAATCTAATGGTGCACACAAACTCTAACCATCTTAGCAAAGATTTTAGTTTTTCCCAGTGTCTCTAAATGCAGCTGTGATTTATTTATTCACTTTTAACAGAATAGCAGTATCCCATGCTGAGAAAATACATTTATTATTCAATAATAACCACAATGGTGGGCTTTATTAAAGATATTATAACCTACTTTCTCATTTTATTTTAGTGTTTTTGTATCCTAACAAAGCAATGTCTTAAATCAATGCTTATTGTTAATTAACAAGATGGGCAGTTATTGTTTTTGTTTGGTTTAAATATCTTTTTTCCCTCTATAAATTTAATCTAAAGAGAGACAAAAAAAGAACAAGAATAAATCTGGAAGGGGCAAATACTGTTTTGCAGCTCTTTGTGTTGCTCTGTTGCCATCTTTATTCATTATAAACACTATAAATATTTTTGAGTGAAAGTCCAAAACTGTTGTTGCATGACTAGATTTTTATTTATTTTCAGTTCACGACAACAGACGAAACTCTGGTCGATGAAACCAGCAAGGATGAGCAAGATGAGCTCGGTTTTCAAACAAAGTGCCTCATGGAGAAGCAGCCAGAAGTGAGTGACCAGGCACATGCAAAACAAATATAATGTGGTTTGTATTTAAATATAGCTTCTTGCTCTTGCAGGACGAGTGTCTTCAAGTTTTACAGAATTACCAAAGCAACATTAACGACTTTATAACTGTTAGAGACATCTGCTCACAGCTGGAACAATCCAGCAGGACAGAAGAGTTTCCCTCACAGGACAGCTCCACACTCGAGGTAGTCCGTGTTACCCGGCCAGATCAGTTTTTAGTCCGTTTTGTTATTCATGACATGCAACAAGTGAGATCCCGACAGTTCCTCTTCCTGTTTTTGTTTATGTTCTGCAATGAAGGAGAGTTCTGAATGTCCCGAAGGGAGGCAGGCTCCGATGTTTGATGAAGAAGAGCGTGAGACATACAAGGAGCAGATCTGTAAAGCCCTTAACTGTATTGATGAGGAGCGAAGGTAACACGCCTTTATTAGTGTTTTGTTTATAAATATAACTTGCTTTTTTCAGTAAAGCTGGGAAGTTGCTTTTAATTATGCCACAAAAAACTTTGATTTATAATCAGCTTCTTTGACTCAATTACTGTCCAATCTACTGTTAAAATGTAAACAAATATTTTGGACTGGAGTCAGTGAAGCCACATGGGCTTGAAAGTCCTTTTTGCGTGAAATTCATTCTAAATTAACTTCTCGGCCATTTTTAAAAGTTTGTATGATTAGAATCTGTTTTATCTGGTTTCACATCACACCTGTTTGTTGTGTCTATTGACTGTGTCTAGCAAATACCACAATATGAAGGAGAGACTATTGGAAAAACTCTCCCGAGCCAAACAGAAACTGGATGAAGAAACCATGTGGCGGGACAAGAAGATAAACAATTTGGAGAGGGAGTTGTCCTTGTGCTACCACTCATTGAAAAAGGTGAGTCTGCAGATCTGTCGCTGTTTATGAAACATGCATTAATGAAGGATTTTGGTTAGCACTAATTATTTGGTACAGAGATGTCCAACCTTTTTGTAACGTGAGCCGAAACTGTCAAGTCAAAAACACCCACAGGCCCAAATAAATTATATTTTTAATAAAAGCTCATACTGGGACTTTTTTTTACTTATTCAATAATGTAAAGGTTGAATTAAACAAATAAATTAGATGTGTTTTTTGTTGGAAAGTGATGCGTAAACTATTGTAGAGCTAAAACTCTTAGGAGGTTTGCCCTATTGGAAGAAATATTTATCAGGCACCCAATGAAAGAAATAATAAAAAAAGTGAATTCAAACTCTGTCTTTGGAACTGGATGGAATGTGTCCTTGCAAAGATTACAAATAATGTGGTTATTTAAAGATGAATACTATAAGAAGATTTTAAGATGATTTCAATTTGCGTCAGCCACCTGTGATGTGTTCTGTGTTGCTCTTGAATGTCAGCCAGCGGGCCGCACAAAATCAGTCTAGGGAGCATAACTGGCCCCCGGCCCACACTTTGAACATCCCTGGTTTAGTATTTTTAACCCTGTTTTTTCTAAAAGGACTTTTCATAAGCACCCGGTAAACTGGAGCACAGTGATTTAACTAAACCTTTGTGAGGATAAAAGTTTTTTTCTTCCTCTCTCATCTTCATTTGTTTTTCTTAAAACTGTACCAACCCTAATGTGATTTCTAAGTCAGCTTCCAGTGAAAATTAACTTGTATTGAGGGCAGTTGTGCATTGAGTCACCTTGCGGTTGGATTGTCTGAGTCATTAGTCATGTACCTCTTGTAAAGACAAGAAAGCTGAACTTTACCGTTATCGTTTTTGTTCCAGGAGAAAGAAATCGTTGAGTGCATAAGAGTGGAAAACGAGCGTCTGCTTGGCGAGAGGAGGAAGCTGTTACAGCAGCTCAGTGAGGAGGATGACAACATGAAAAACATCAAATTAACAGCCTGCGTGTCTAAAAACAGGTGCTGAAATCCACTGAAATGGAACATTATATTTTAAGTTGTGATCAGAGGACATCTCCTACAGCAGTGCTAGATAATGCTCAAAGTCATAAGACGTGAAAGTGACGCATGTGTACTTTCTGACTTTGATTTCCAGTGGTATAAAGAAGAAGAATTAAAGTAATTATGTAGTTTCTAAGATCGTGATTAGGAAATGCATCACATTTACTTGAGGATTTTAAATTTACACTGCCAGTCGTTCTTCGTGACGGATTGTTCTGGACCAGAAGTCTTGTTCTGATGTGTGTTTGTTTCCATCTCAAGGGTGCAGTATTTGGAGACGGAGAACAAGAATCTGGGGAACAAAGTTCTGCATCTGTCCAACCAGATTTCCACCATGGAACGCAAGTTGCAGAACATGCAGTTTATGCATTTTGCTGAGGTAAATGTCACCGTTAAAAATCCTCAACTCAATAACAAACTCAGTTTAGAACAATATTAGTAAGATGGGGTTTTATCAATATTAGTTTAAGAGCTTAAGAAGCCTAATTTATGCAACATCGACCATTACACATTATATTTAACAAGACAAAGTTAAATGTGTTTTATTATTAAAGTTTTATTGAAATACATTGAAAAAAAGTTCCTCAACTCTTGGTAGATGCATTTTACGAAAAACTGCTACAGTCACAGAATGAAAAGTTTAAAGGAGGTAAAACTATTGAACAGATAAACAGAGGAAATTAAACCTCTAATTGGCCTCACATCAAAACGATCACTCAACTACAGAGTGAATGTAAACTCAAGCATACTGTTTTTAGTTTCTTGGAGAGGTAGAAAATTAATTTAAAACTAATTTATATAGCAAAACTACTGCTTTTGGTTTTTTTTAGGGCAAATTCTTATCAAAAATACTGACTATGATTCTGTTCAGTGAAAGCCACAAAAGCTGATTAGTTTTTATAGGGATTATTTAAACGAATCTGCATTTTCCAGAGTAAAAAGTTATTTTATTTCATAGTATGATGAAGATATAAAAAGTGAATAATATCTAATGTTTTACGAATTATGCAATACATAAGACTAAATAAACTAACTTTTGAATTTTAACCAATCATTTTTCCTTTCATTGACATTTGAAGCTGTGGTACTGTCTTGCCCAGCATCAAGTTTTGTTTTATTTGAGCTTTTTTTTTTTTTTTGCTTGGTTCTGTGCTGTGGATTCTGATCAGATATGTTCTAGATAGCCATCAGTGCTAGATGGTGTTTTGTTTGCTTACCGTTATGAAACAGAAACATAAAGGCATAAAATATTTATCCAAAGTGTCACAAATTACGTTGTTAGCCAAATTAATAATTAATAACAAATCTGATGTTTTGGTTTGACTCCATTAGGAACTTCAGAAAATGTCAACTCTCCCACAGAAACTTTCGCCTGTCTCGGTTCAGACAGCGAGGTGAGCCTGACTCCGAGTCCAAACTAGCTGGTCAAACGTCTGATTGGTAAAATAAATATAATGTTTGTGTGCTTTCTGTTTTTAAAGGATGATGCTGTCTGAGATTCAGGACCTTTCGGAGGTTCCTCCAGAGTGCGACGCCAAGCAGACAGATCTGACTTTCTCCCCTGATGGTTTAGCCTCTGTGGCCTTGAATCGAACCTCAGAGCTCGGCTACCTCAACCTGACTTCACTCCAGAGTCTCTCAGACAAGTCAAATCCAGATTCTGGTCTCATTACCTCTGAAAATACAGCTCCCTGAGCTTTTCTATCTAAAATATGATAAAACTGCGCTGAAACTATTGTGTTTGCCTTTTAATTTAAGTTATTTGTCCTGTGTTTTTCCACCCCAGTTTGTGAGGAGCAGTCATAGGGAAATCATTTGGACTTTATTTTTGCTTAGGCTTAAACAAGAAAGAAAAACTTACCGCCGCCACCGGATATTAATGATGAACTATATGTGACAGCAGGAAAAGTAAAATTTCCACTCGGCTTTTTTTGTTAAAACCACAGGCGAAAAAAACTAAATGAGCTCCACTGTGGTTGCGGCCTCTTTTTCTTTGAACACTTCCTGCACTACTACGTTTTTGCTTTTTCAAAAACGGCAAAGAAAAGATGAAATCATTGCCATATTTTATTTGCTTCAAAGGTTTTACATTCATATAATTCAAGCTCTTACACAGAAAATTGATAAAGTTCAAAAGTTCCATAAATACGAAAATATGATGCTGACTGGAGTGCAGTATTTGAGGTTTCAGTGCAGAGTGATATTAAAAAAATTATTTGTCACTGTCAACATGATAGAACATCTCTGAATAGGAGAGTTTTTAAAACATGAAGGAAATAATGGAACATTCAAATAAAAATGTGCTTTCAATTAAAAAAAACCCAATAAAAAGTACCGGTAGAAATGCCCACTTGCAAAAACATATTTTCCAAGGTTAGCTCATCGTGCAAAAAAAACAAAAACAAAACAGCATTCAAAAGAATTTCATTTGGTTTAAAAATGTAAGTTAACAAACTAAGAAATGAAACGTGTAAAAATGTAACCAGCTAAAATCTGGTTCACAGAACAGTAAATACAAAATCAACAAATCAGAGTTTTAAGTAGGATTTCAAGACAAAACATGTTAAATATCTAAAATATGATCTGTGGTTCAAGTACCTGCAATCTTAATATGTATAATTTATGCACTATTTAAGAAAATACAAGTGAAGTAATCTAGTCAAAACAGATTAACCATATTCAAAATTAGCTGCCTGAGTTGAGCTGCAGCACCAAAAACACAATTTTACTTCCAGTAAATGATCACAATAAATTAATATACCATGAAATTGATTAATTTGATAAAATCCATTGTCACACGTTCCTCCATAACCTATCAAGAGTTTTACTACAAAACGTTTTTACCCCCTGACAGATTTATTCAGTCTTGCAAACTAAAACTGTAGCAAAAGCAGAAACAACTTCAGTATAATGAGAAGAAAACTGTGAAATACAAACTGCCTTGTGTGGAAAAAAACAAACAACCGTAACAAGGTTACTCACTGAGATCTTTCTCAGTGAGTCTGATCCTGGTTAAAAGTTTAAGAAGGTGATGTAGGAAACGACGCTGTAATAGGACAATCCCACAGAGGAAAAAAGGAGGAATAAATTTCCACTAAAAATCTCAGAAATTTTGAGATCCTCAAAATTTACTACAGTAAAATTTAACATTTCTGAGTTTGAAAGGTTTAACATTTTTACCTATTGGCAATTTTCTGAGTTTCAAAGATAAAAAACTGTCAACTGCTTTTCTAGAAAATCTCAAAATTGCAGTTTTTTTTCGTGCAAGTGTTCAACTTTTGAGAATTTCAGAATTTTTATGAGAAAATTTCTGAGCTTGTTCCCAGAATACAATTTTTTTCTAACAAATCTTTGACTTTTCACGCTCATTAATTGCTATGTTTATTCTAGAACATGTCTTGAGATTATTCTCATAATTCGAGTTTTTTTGGTGAAAACAAACTCCTTTTTTGACTGTATAATTACAGTCAACTGCAACCAATGGGGATCTAAATAAAATAAATTAGAGAGTTATCTATGACGTCCTCAGGTTGTAGTAGTCTTTGGGTGCCCACAGCAGCCGGTACACCTGTATGTCTCTCCGGTAGCCGATGCTGGTGTCCCAGCAGTACTCTGGAGAGAGAACCCTGCTGGGCTTGTGAAGCCAGAAGTACCTGTTCAGATGACTCTCGTCGTGCCACAAGGCCTCCACTTCGTTCTCCTTGTCCGCCAAGATGCTGCGGTAGCAGGCCTCCGTCAGCGCCTTCACGCTCCTCCAGGAGCCTCCGAAGACAGCAGCGTGGTAGTAGAAATCCCCGGTTTTCATGAACGCCTTGGATTTCAGGTTGCGGTCGTATGTGAACAGCATCTTTGGGAGGTGATAGTAGTGGGCGTGAAGCAGAGCCACCGAGTCTCCCAGAGCTTCGGGGCCAAATCTGCCGGTGAACACTTGATCGACGTCAAAGCAGAAGACGTGCGTGGCGTGGTGGCGGATATCCGACTCGATGACGTCTGATATCGCCTTCATCCTCATCATGGAGATGTCCTGCCACCGCGTGTGTCTCTCCACTCTGATTAGTTTCAGGTGCCGATTGGGGGCGAGCTTGATGTTCGGCACTTTCTCAGGCGTGTCCGTGAACACGTAGTATGACACGGGCAAACTCGACATGAAGTGTTGCTCTGATGAGTTCAGGAAAGCCTCCAGGTAGGCATCCAGGTACCTGCAGAAACAAAGATGTCAGCCTTTATCTTCCTGTGGTGGAAACCAGGATGCGATCCTGGGAATTTTGCAGCTGACAGCCATCTTGGAAGGTATCCGCAACTGTGACGACAGTTGCTATGGAGTTGCTATGACAACAATGTAAACAAGCCACATTCTCTGTCTCTGTCAGCTGTGATTTTGTTATGAATAATTATGATTTTGCTCCATTTTGTCAGACAGACTTAGACTGAACAGTCAGATAAGTTTCCCACTGGTGAACAATGACCATTTAAACGTGTTGGTAGAAATTCATTATTAATGTGTTTAGGAGCCTGATGATTAAATTACATTTAGTATTTTGTCTGTTTGCATGTTTGTAATCATTATTATACTCTATTTTAAGTTCTGTTTTTCTTCAACGTCACATCGTTTCACACCTGCACATCGTTTCACACCTGCACATGTTGAGACCTGCTACTTCAGTGACTTATTTAAACAAACAGACAAACCAGAAAGTTCACAGTAAGTCAAGAAAAATGCAAGAATATCGACCCGTCCAAAACAAGACAAACCGGACTGCAAAGTTAAACAAGATATGAGAAAGAGAAACTTAATGCACCAGCAATATTTTGACAATATTTTTCTCAGCATATTGCATGTTGATTGTTTGATTTATTTGTCAAGAAAAAAAGCAGTAAAGAATTTCACTGGAGCGGATCGGTGCTTGTTCAGACTGTTGGAATATCCAATCGGATCCAGAACAGCACAGCATTGTGGGAGAAAAGGTTTCACCCACTCCACCTCTCATGGCAAGACAAGCTAGTTTGGTAGCATCAATCTGCTGAGTTCACGTTGAAAAACACTTTTCTGAGTACAGTGTTTTTCAAAGTGGGGGACGACGAGGGGGCGTAAAACGTTAGAGGGAAGACGAGGGGAAAAAAACTACAATAAATAAAATAAACCCCATACATTTTTAAATCTTAATTTTTCATCATAATTTTTGTTTTTTGTTATTCAGTTTCTAAATAAAACGTAAGCTAAAATAATTGATCTAAGAAGGAGACCAAAGGAACTGTCCAGCTGTGGAGAACACTGCTGCAAAACACAGAAGAACTGGGGGAATAAAATTAAATTTGATGTGATAAATATAAAATATTACATCTTTACTTATAATCGAAAGAGGGGATTTTGACAAAATTTGTAGTGTCTGGTAATCAAGTCATATTATCTGACAATGAAAATTTTCACCATCTAAAATTAGCCTGAGGCAACATTGTATGAATAAATGTGGTAATTATTGTTTTTATTAATTATTATTTTGTAGCATTTTCTGTGGGTTTGCAAAGTACGTCCCCAGCCAGAGTTCAATGCTCTTTGGGAAGCCCTGAACTCACTTGCTCTTTAGTTGCTTAGCAACTCACTCACTCTTTGGTTACCTAGCAACAACCTGTGGAGTAACTTGCGCAGCAGTAGTTTAAGGTTTTGTCACAATGTCTCCTAACTGCTTAAAAATGAAAAACAACGGCGTGGAGTGAAAGGAGAAAAAAAGTGCAACAGCTGGAGAGGAAACTATGGATCAAATGGGAAAAGGTTATTCAACTAGTGTGGAAGTATTTCAAATATTTAGAACAAAAAAAAACCTAATCAATGATTGTCAATATTGACTGATATGAAACTTTTACATTGTGTTTTGTTCGGCCTTGTCTGACATTCATTTGAAAACCAACCTGCCGACAGCAAACACAGTCAAGGCGACAGAAGATCCTTTGTTTCTGTGTATCTGGTCGTAGTGGCTGGGATTAAACATTCCCTCCCAGATGATGGGAGCCTTCCAGGAAGTGCATGTTTGCACGTCATTTCGAGACCTGAAACAAAGGAGAACCTTGAAGTTTATACAAAAAAAATAGTGCATGGAGAGTTTCCTCCTCTTTTAATAGGAATGCAATTTATAAGTAAAATCAGCTCAAGTTCACAGGTCCTGTAGGGACATTTAGGGCTCTTTGCAAACTGCTTCTAGTCTTTTGCTATCGGCTGTTGGGTTGAATTTTGTTGGACTCAATATTTTGAATGTTTCTCATCTTTAGACTACTTTCTGTACGGTGGAGCTGCTGTTTGAACGTCGTTAGATAACTTGCCAAGCTCATAAAGTGTTGAGATGTTTTTTCTGAAGGCCTCAAGATAACGTTTTGGTGTTCACTGCCACCTGAGCAGTTAAACTAAATGTCTAAAAAGGCCAAATATCTTTCAAAAATTATGATTTTCTCAACATATGTATTTAATGTTATATGCCTAGTTTAGCTTCTTTAATTGCCTACTAATTACATTTCTTAAAATAAGTTTTACAAGATCTGATCTTCAATTTCAATTTAATGTTTATGTTGATCGAATTTTGTTAATCTAAATGCCAGTCTTGCACTACTCACAACATGAACACATTTAAAGCAACACAAGGAAAACCACCTAAAATTACTCTTGTACAAGTCATTTAGGTAGCAGCAAGTATAAACTGCAGATAAACTTGGTGGTTGATGCTGCAGATTAAGACTTCATGAGAAATGTCTGTTCTAAGCCGAACTTGAGGTTTAGACGTCTTACCAAAGGTCGAGGCTTGCGTCTGCACTGTTCCCTGAAGTCAACATCTCTACACTTTCCAAAGTGCATTTGTCCATTGGAATGAGTCCAATTAAGAATCTGAAATCAAACAAAAATGTTTTTTACTTTAAATTTTGAACTAATACTGATGCATTATAGACTCTAAAAACTTGTACGAGATTACATGTTGTTAGCTGATGTGCTTATAGGCAGAAAAACATGGGGATTCTTAGTTTTCACTGAGTCTGAATCTGATCTCTGTGGATTGACTGGTGAAAATCTAGTCTAGGATTTTATTTCGACCTTTATTATGTGATGCAAAACAAGGGCAAAATGGTGCCAATGAAACCATGTTTACCTCCACATGAGTAATATTGTTAGTCTCCAGTACAGACCTGACAAATGAGTCAGGTCTCTTAACACCATTTTAATCATTTAATAACTCACCGAACTGATGGAGGTGCAAAGAACACGATGGACGTTGCAAACGGAAATAAAAACAGGAATTTCAAAATTGTCTTTGACCTCTGAATGCTCCTGTGGTGAGAAAAGGTGTTAAAGCCCCAGACAGTGTCAAAAATCCCAAAAACAAATGAACAGTGGATATAAAAAGTTTACACGCCTCTGTTGGTGTGCCGGGCTTTTGTGATTTCAAACAAATTACTATTAAAAATGACTTTTTCCAATTTTAAAATTCATCTGTGTGAGGGAAAAACAAAATAAATGCTGCAGAAACTCAGCTGATTAAATTAGGATACGTTGTTAAATCAGGGCTCTTAACTGGGAGTCTATCGTCTGGATTTAATGGTGTTTGCAAAACAAATGCAAATATATCAGGTTGAACTCGACTGATTTTGTCAACATCTCAGATTGTCTGATTGTGTTGCAGTGGCACTTTAACTGGGATCAGTAGACTTTTGTTATAAGGTAAATAATGACAGAGAGACATTCACCCACATTGTTGGTTGTTTGTTGACTTCAGTAAAGAAAAAAGACTGTAGGCTGAGGATGATGGCAACCGTGGATTATGGCACAAAAACGCTGGAAGAGAAAAATGTTATGAGAGCTGAAGTTTATTCAATATTTCTAAGAAAAAAAGTAACAAATACATTTATCCTGGATTTACAAAGATGATTACTTTAATATTAATAATGAATAATAATACCAACACATTTGATCAATTTAAGTTTCCAATTTATAAGTATCTGACATGGTTTAAAAGAGGGCAAAATCCCATTTAAGCTGTTAGGATATTTTCAGGTTGCAACACCAAGAAAAGAAACTGTGAAATCGTAGCCATTGTGAAAAATAAACCCAACGTCTACATTCAGACCGGTTTGAGTGGTTTGGCTGGTTGACTCTGTGCTGTGTATTGTTGGCTTTAAAGGGGTTTAATTCAAAACGGATTCCTCAATTCATGGAAAGATAAAAATGGCAGTGTTGAGTTAGGTTTCTGAGAAAAACCTCAGAAGGAGAAGAGCATCCTGGGTAATGCAGTGGCACAACAGAATAACGCACTACAGATTGTAGTTTTTACTAAATGTTTTACTTCTGGCTCTTCTCTACGCAACCCGACATTGAAAGACAAAATGCTCATTGAAATGAATAGTGCAGAACTTATACACTGTAAAACATTTGAAGGTGGTTTAACTTGAAAATGAAAGTCCACCTGCTGCCTTGAAAATGCAATTTAAGTCAACAAGAAAAATGTTTTGATTTTAACTCAGAAATTGAAGTTCAAGAAGTTGATTTAACAACAAGAGACAAGTTTTCTAAATGTTTTTAAGTTCATTAATCTTTAATTGAGTTTACCTAGCCCTAAGCATTCTGGGAAATAGTTTCCACTCCTGTCTTTTTCTTCTTTCAGTTTTCTTAAGTGCTAACATAAAAACTCTAGTTTATCAAACTCTTGGAGGTTTGACAAAATTAATAAAACCTTAACACAACTTACTACTGTAAGTTTATCTTTCACAAACTCACATTTATGTTCAAAATCTAAAACTCGCTACATTTATTTGACTTAAATAAGACAGAAGACAAAACTAAATGCGGCTCAAATGTTTTACAGTAGATGCAAATAACCTGATGCAAATAGTTTTTTTTTCTAGGTCCTCTTTAGTTTATAAAGATAACATAATTTATGCATCACATTTGCATCACAGACTGAAATGGTAAGAAACTCTCCTATAACGTCTCTAGATAAAATGTCAAAATACCTGAGACTGGACCGAACTCCCCAAACCCCTAAATTAGAAGAATTAACAGTAAGATAACGTCTCATTGTGAAGGAATAAATATGTTTTGTTGTGTGTGAAAATGAGCAGCAGTCACAAAAAGGGGAACTTCATGAGCCTCAGCGCAGTGAGTCTCCATGGTGACGGGGTTTGGGTTTTTGAGGTGTGTGAGAGCTCAAAGAGAAAACATCATGTTTTAAAATTAAATACTATTTACTTATCCTACTCAGTGAATAGTCAGAAAGTTTTTTTTTCTGTACAGATCAATGTAGAACATAATCATTTTAACATTAATGGAGAAGATTAATTTCTTATTGGAAATAAGTTTATTCTAAGAATACAGAGAGATTTGATATTAGGATGATGCAACCCCAGGGTGGGGACAAGTGTAAGTATTAGGGGAATTAAGGCCAATAAATCTATTTAATAATTCAAGGAAACGTCTAAAACCAACAGGATGAGACGTTAATACAAACCATGAAGGTTTTGTTTTATGAAGAGCCTCAATGAACACCAGTTTTCAAGTTTTGTTCGTCCCAGCTGGATTTAGTTCTGATTTCATCCCGCTGCATGATGCTGACACCACCATAAGCTATAACTTACTCATCCATCCACAAATCATGTGGCAAACAAAGAAATGGGGGCTTTCTTCTAAAAATAGCCTTCAGTTTTTCTAGTGAGGTAAACAGTCCAAATTCGATATATAGACTAATTCGATACTAAACGTCCCTTCAGGCCTGTTGTGTCAATTCATATAGGAAGAATTGTTGATTTGACCTAAAAAAAAAAAGTTTCAAATATTTGATTGTATTTAATTTGTGATATCTATTTGTATGAGCAGGATGAAAAATGAAAATGAAACAAGATGAAAAATGAAATGGTTCATTTTCCACAACTTCCCCTATAGAGTTGCCTGTAGATGAAGTTGCCGTTTTAAAACATCACCAGTCTGAGCGAAGAGTCAAGTTCATGTGTGATCTGAAAGTGTGTCAGGTTTCCACAAAAACACAAACAACTTTACCGCACCGCTTTTAGTCATGATGAGGCCACAGCTCGTTTTGGATTTGATTGTGAAAAGTGGAACAGTAAAACAGGTTTGATGTCGGTGAAACAGTCTGGCACTCAAAAGCACCAAGCTGCCTTAAAAATTCAGGTTCAAATGAAAATCATGAGAAATAATAACAAAAGATGCAAAGATGTGAGGAATGTGTAGCCTGTTGCATCTGTCCTGCTTCAACAAGGATTTACTCTGTGCAGAAATCTAAAGTAATACGCAACGTAATGTGAAGATGTTCTGCAGACTTTGAGTATTTTTGGTCTTTGAAAGTTTCTCATGGCACACATTTGCATAGCAGACAGTCCGTTCATAAAAGCAGCTTTAAATGTTAAAAAGTGCAAAATAAGACATTCAAAAGGCTGGACAAACCAACATTTCCAAAATAAAAGCAGCATATTTAAATTTTGTGTGCAGAATTAAAATAACTTGCCATACTTTTCTGCAAAATCCTACTAGCACAAGTCATTGTTGTTAATCTATTTATATTTCTTTTTTATGAGGATGTTCCAAAAGCTACTCAACCGGAGAAAAAACATCAGTCACTTTCAAAACAGTTTTTTTTCTTTAAATATGTCATTGGTTTTTCTATTTTGCTTCTTTCTTGCTATTTTGCAGTATATATTTTTTTTAATCTTAATCTCAACCAGTCTATCATAAGTGTGACTGTATCTTTGTTGGGCAGGAAGTAGGAATAAACGAACATTAAACCTGTCTGTGATGCAATCTGGACTAAAGCATATTTACATGTCAGAACAAGTCATGTTCAGACAAATTGGGATTCTGACAATAAAACTTCAGAGCGATTGCTCAAGGCTGCTCCATTTTTCAAAATGTAAAAATGCCGATTTCGACTCATATTCTTAATAAATCTTAATAATTTATTCAGTATGCAACAATTGTCAGATTCCCGTGAAATGTATTTTAAACTATATATCACATATGCACCATTTTGTTTCGTAAAATCCCCAATAAACAACATCAAAGTTTGACGACATTGTAAATTAAGAAAAATCAGTCGGGTATTTTGCGATGCAGATGCTGCACGCTTTGTTTTTACGCGTTTTGACGTGAGACTGAAACTTTTCCTAACACACATAGGGAAATAATTAAAAGTATGTCCCGCCAAGTTTGTTTTCTATTGATCGATTTTTCTGATTAATAACTTAATTTTGCGCTAAGGTTTAGGCAGATGATGGACAGACCGATTAGGCTCATAAAAAAACAGTATCCTACTTAAAGATTTAGTCCTACACAACATTTTAAAATGTTTTTTTTTTTTTTTTTTTTTTTTGCCTACCTGTAGGTTTATTTTGTTAATCCAAAACGCTTCACATGTTAAACGCCACGGCGCATAACGCTCCACAGTAGGAGCAGGTTGTCTGTACAATATCCTAATTTGCATGCCACTCCCTTTTCAAGAAACCCATTACTTTGAAAAAGGGAGTTGGCTTCAGACATGAAACCAGCGCCCTACTGGTCCCAGCTCAAACGCAGTGATTCCCACTAATACCAATGATTATTATGGGAATAATACAGATTAATCAGTCTCTCTGGCTAAATCTGGCATATTTACGCAATTCATGTTGGTTAATATGCATTGTCCTCTTTATTTTCAAAAGTAATAATAATGATAATAATAATAAAATTATGAATGTATTATTATTATAATACTATATAATAATTTGATATATATAATTTAATATGGATGGATGGATAATATATTAATAATAAGACATGTAAATTTACTAGTGGTGCAATATTTTCTGTATGTTTTTGTCGACGCGCTGATGGCCAATTCCAGACAAAGGTTTTATAGCAGACTTTGTTTTCTCTAGCCTTAAAAAAGAGAACTGAAACAGGAAAACAGGATATGGTATTATTACCACATCCTGTAAGAATCAGAGAATGATCAACAACCTGCATGCTGACAGAAAATTATTAAACGTGTTAACATTTTAACGTGAACAGAGCAGGTTTCTGTTTTCAGCCTCGTCTTTATCATCGCTTCTCTTCCGTCGTTGGAGCGACGCGTCGTGTTTCATCTCTGTGTCAGAAACTTAATTAAAGCAACATTTCTCCACTCATACTTACTTCATCATAACTTTTTTATATCTTTATACAGGATTTTTATTCTTATTATTATTGACATCGACACTTTGACTTGTATACTGTAAACAGGTCGATGTAAAACTGTTAGATTACCCAAATTATAATTGCGGAATATCCGAATAATAAGGAAAAGATGTATGTTTTGGTAGCACTTTATTTGAAAGAGTGTGCATAAGTCTGACATGACAAAACATCTGTTATGAACATGTTTATGACTGTTCGGTAATGGCACTTTTAATTCAAAGCCGTACTAAAAGTTGCATTAAAAAGTCATTAAAAGTGTCAATTTTGCGCTAAAAGTGTCAATTTTGCGCTAAAAGTGTCGCTATTTTCTGAATGACAGTCATTCAGACTCCTTCATGTTTATACTAGCGTCATGTCAGTCTTATGCATTCAAATAAAAATGTTACCGATGTTTTTCCTTAAATCCATAACGTTGCCACTCCAGGATGGTTAATTTGAGTGACTTTTAGGCTTGTTCACACTGCAGCCCGAATGACCCAATTCCGGTGTTTTGTCTAATGCAGTGTTTTGTCTAATCCAGTGTTTCCCAACACTGTTTCCCAACACTGTCCTACATGTTGTAGAGGTTTCCCTGCTTTAATGTGCCTGATTCAACTGAGTGCAGTTCAACAAACGCCTGCTAATCAGTCATCAATTGAAATCAGCTGGACTGAAGCAAGGAAATACCTAAAACATGCAGCGCGGTGAGCCTTGAGGTCTCTGATCGGATATTTTGTTGGTGGTCGTTCACACTTCCAATCCTCAGCCTAATAATTTAGGCAATTATGCTATTAGGCTGACTTGTATGTGATCTCAAGTGTAAACTGCAAACGACCTGAAAGTGTCCCGCATGTTCAGTAAAGGGCGCAATGACGTCACACACAGAGAGCGTGCTCAGTGTTTCGCAAACCACCATGAAGAAATAGTGGTCAGTGTTTGCGGAAGTAAACGTGGACGTTAACGGTGGAGCAGAGCTTGCGATTTTGAAGATGTTGTCCGACCAGAGCAGCACTTTAACAACTTAATCATCACTAATGTCCGCCATGATTGTTGTTTTTATTCCTCTTGCGCGTATCAAGATGTGCAGAATAGTGACGTTTGTCGAGTATCAGTGACGCTCAGGACCTGGCCGGTAGGATTCAGGTCACTTTTGAAAAGATCGGAGATATGGAGCTAAAACTGTCTCATAATTCACAAATGCACAGGATGAGATCCACAAATGCAAAAGATCCACAAATGCACAGGATGAGATCCACAAATGCAAAAGATCCACAAATGCACAGGATGAGATCCACAAATGCAAAAGATCCACAAATGCACAGGATGAGATCCACACTTGTATTTTTGTTGCAAACACAAATATATCTTGATTTACAAGCTGTTTCTGGCCTGTGAGTTAAGTGCATTTATGTATGAATTTTGAGACTCCGCTGATGTCTCGATCCACAAATGTCTTTTTTTAATAAATGGTCTATCTGATTAGATGAACTCTTCCTGAGTTAAAACATTATTATTGTTGCTTCAAAATGAATACGAACTTGTTTTCTTTGCATTATTTGAGGTCTGAAAGCTCTGCATCTTTTTCATTATTTTGACCATTTTTCATTTTCTGCAAATAAATAGTAAATTTTTGCTTGGCATTTCAGAGACATGTCAGTAGTTCATAGAATAAAAGAACAATGTTCATTTTACTTAAACACATATCCATAGAGAGTAAAATCAGAGAAACTGATCATTTTAAGTGATCTGTTAATTTTTTCCAGAGCTGTATTTCATTCTCCAAGCTGAGTGTGTCGGGATAAAATTAAGTCATTTGTCATTAATTATGTTGGTTGCTTTTTCAGCTGTGAAACGTTTCAGGTCATTCTGACACACAAACACACTGCAGGTCACCCCAACCTGGTAAGAATGTCTTTGAGTGGCAAAGCAAATCACTCTGCCCTGAAAAGCTGAGTCCCAACATTTGGTCTCCAAAATCCTGCCTGAAAAGTGATGAATTTAAAACCAAATATCAGAAATGTTTAATGTGTACTGTGTTTAAAACTGAGCAGGACTCATTTTATCTACTAACACTGATAAACTTTGCAGGTAAGGCACCTTAAAAAGCGCTGAGCTAAATCATCACACAGTTTGGTTAGTTGTGATAACTTAAGCTTTTATATAATACTTTTTTTTAATCACATTTAAACTAAGTTTATGACACCAAAGTCCAGTTGCACTTGTTGGCTTTGATTCTTTTATATGTTTGGTTTTTTTTGTCTGTTTGGTAATATTGTGATATTTTGTTTCATCTCTATGTTGTTTTGTAACTTAAAAAATGGTAATTTTATGATTGAAAAATTTAAATTGTTCTTCAGTTCGTAGAGCGGAAAAGTGGCACGTTGGTGAAAGGATGTTTTCACCAAAGTGCCGATTATATCAACTGAATTCAAGTCGTCTAACACAGCATGTGTTTTGTCTGATGTGACGCTTTTTACGGTTTCTAAGAGAACAATTCAATTTGAACCACAGATATAGGCAGAAGCAAATGTACAGCCACTCACCTCTCAGCTAATAAAAACTAGTTCTGTGTAGTTTTAAGTGATGATGATTTTGTTATGGATATGGTGATAGAAGCTGTGGTTTCTCGGTTCTGGAAGTAGACTTCCAGAGTATAATCTTCATCACTCGTCATCAAGCTGTAACTCTCCACTTGTGAAGGTAAATCTGTTGGATTTCTACTTCAGACACCAATTCAGATCGCTTCCACTTGACGTACATGAAAGTGTTTTGAGGGAGACGGTTAAGGGATTAGGAGACTGAAACGTTATCCTCCATCTGTTTAACAGAAAGGTGACGAACATGGACACCGGTAACCCAACACCACTGGTGGGTCCAATTCTCACACCTGCCCCATCCTGAGCAGATGTCTGACGAGAAAAGAAGCGAAAACATTATAATAAATCACTGGTTAACCTGAACTGGGAGGACTGGGGGGAGAGGCTTATGTTTATTACAGGAAGGTTTTGATCCTTATCAACATGACTGTTGTATGAACTCTACATTTTGTCAGGTTAATTTGATCCTTTCTTTTCCTGAGGTGGAATGATTGTACAGTTAATGAATTTGAAAACAATTATTTAGAAAACAAGATCTAATTTACATCTTGATTGGTTTATTTTTCTAATTCTTTCAGGTTTTAAATAGAGGCTCAAATATATACATTTAGATCCCCACTTACGTTTATTTTATTTTTTTTGACTCTCAGCAAATTGCTAATTTACCACCATTAAAAAGGCCCAGCCTTATCTCTGGCTGGTTGTTTGACCTCTCCTCTTACTGAAATAGTTAATTAGAAGTGGTTGGTTTTCTGGTATGATCCTGTGTTTTAGACGAGCTCTGTACATTTTTTTAATAAGTTTGAGGTCAAATCAGATTTATTCCATCCATAAACAGTTTTAATGTGCATTTGGGATCTTTATTCTGTTGTTTCCAAGTTCCAAATGTTTAGATGTTGATTCAAAGTGAAGTTAGCACATTGCCTCTGTAGCATTGGCAGCAAGTCAGACCATGATACTGCCACCACCATGCCTTACAGCTGGCCATAAAGGGTTTGTTTTAAACAAAACATCTCAGTCTTTGTCCAGCTGAAAACGTTTCTCCAAAAGTCATCAGTTCACTCTTCATTGTTCTTTTTTAGATTTACGATAAGTTCACGTTTGACTAGTTCCTGGGTTACTTTTTAACATCCCAGACAATTTCCTCACATCAGAAAAACAGTCAGTTAGATATCTGATACTCTAATGCAGTTTGAGCGTTTCACTGGATACTTGTCCCAAACCCAAATCCAAACTGGTTTTGGCCCGAATAAAGCAGGATAATGTTAAGCTTCTAGAGTGGATCCGACTTCAAACTTGCTGAATATTTTTGGACTGAAAAGGAAAACGAATCAATTTGAACAAGTTCTTCCAACTCTCTTATGAAGAGTGTTCAACAAGAAAAACAGCAGCAGCTTTGTGACGGCTATGACATATAACCAAAAATTAGTGTTCGTGCACATTTCTTTTATCCTCCATGTATAATTTTAACACAGATTTCAATTATTGTGTCTAAAATTTACAGACGTTCTTTGCTGCGCAATCAAAACACTTCCTGAGTGTATATAAACTTCTGGTTGGCACAGAATGATCTAAACATCGTTTATCTGACCATAGAATAACATCAAATCAGCAAAAACACTTTTATTACAATTGCTTTGACAGTTAGTAGTTTATTTACAGAGTTTATCATGCTCCGACATAAAAGACAAATGTTAAGTAAGTTACAAATTAACTCAGGTGTTGTACACAAAGTTAAGGCCTTAAACACTTGTAAAATAACGCATACTTTTATAAGTAAATGGAAAACTTCATGTTTGATGTGTTCACCTCAGACTGCAGCTGTAAACTGTAATGTCTCATCAACCTTGACGAAGATAATGGTAATGATGTTTAGCTTATCTATAAAATGAATCCATGGATTCTTTTATGTTCTTTTTGTTTCCACATTAGTCACTAATGCTTACATTTAAACAGATAAACTAACTTGTGGAGAAGAAAACATGTTTTTGATCTCTTTGTCATAATTCTTGGTCATAATTTCAGGTTCAGAAGAGATTAGAGATTATTTGGTCTTTTAACTTGGCTCACAATGCAGCCTAGTTAAATATACTGCAAAACCAGTCACTGAAAAAAAGCCCACTTCCTGGAAACTGTAGACTTTTTAAACAACTTTAACAAACTAAAACATGATTTATGGATAGAGCCCATGCATCTAAACACAATACATAAAAAAATGCATGACATAAAACAAAGTAGCTCATCAATAAATAAATAAATGTGGTTATAGCAAAAAGGACAAGTTCATCCCCAAAAGGGTCATCAAGTTGCAATAAAAATGTCCAATTTTTCTAACACTGGAATGTTTAATTGAAAAGAGGGAATGTCTAAATGTCCCAGCAGCGTTCATTAAACCAGGACAGCTATTTGCATCGATGGGCATCTTTAATCTTTAATCTCAAAAAACATCAAAATGTCACTTTGCATTCGAAGGACATCTTTATTTTCTGTCCAAGAACAACAAACAAAGGGGGTAAAATTATAAACCCGACTTTGTCTCATTCTTTTACAAAGCCTCACCTTGATGTAAACCGTTATATTTCTTTTTAGAATATTAGGCTAATAAAAGTATTTTTCTGCAGCTTGTGTCTAGATAATGCTTCTTTACCAAAGTCTTACAAAATAAAATGGAAAGACAGTTATGCATGCAAAGCATACACATAAATACATGTATATGCTTTGCATTAGCTGCGTGTAAAATTAATCAGTAAAAGTTATTCACAGCACATAAAATGCAGCTTTGATCACAGCCGACGGAAATAACTAAAACTGAATCCAAACATGTTTGTGTGTCCAACATGAGTTCAGAGAACAAGACATTGTGTCTGAGAAAATGAAATGTAATAATTGAAAATGGATTAGTAAGGGTTTTGTTCCTTTAACTTGTTTAATCAGAGTTATATTTCTGCAGCAGGTAAAAGCACGGTGTTTGAAATGATCCTAAAATGAGATAAAGATGAGCAGCCGTGTCACACAGGCCTTTCACAGTTAAGACAAGCACAAAGAAAAGGCTGAAAAATTTAAATAGCTTCATGTCGACATGTCACAATACATTATTGTGCTGTAGTTGTATAAACCTTCCAGACCTCTCAGGTCTTCTGGTTCTGGTCTGCTCTGCAGAACCAAAACCAGAACCAAGCATGGAAAAGCAGCATTCAGCTTCTATGCACCACAAATCTGGAACGAACGTCCAGAAAACTGAAAAACAGCTGAAACACTGAGTTACTTTAAATCTAAACACCCAGTTGCCTTTTGCTCCCAAACATATTTGATGAGTAATGATGGCACTGGGAAAAATGTAATGTTTCAGTTGTTGATTTTTGTGTTTTTATCATGTAAAACACTTTGAAATGCCTTGCTGCTGAAATATGATACACAAATAAAATCTGATTTGATTTTTGATAACTTTTTATAGTATCTGCATCAAGAGAGCACAAGGATATTATTAAGAGAACGTCAACTAAAAACGCTAAATAACGTGATTTCTTTAAGTGAATAACATCTATTTTTCAAAACAACAAAAAACAAATCATATTTTTGTCAAAGGGAAACGGATTGAGGAGTTCTGCCTTTACCCTCTGAATGCTTCAGCTTTTTCTGCTCTGTTTTGCAGTGATGTGAAAAACTCAACAGTTTCCTCAACCTAGATTTTTTTCAGGTGACTGTGGGTGAAGTTTAATCAAACCTCTCCATCTGACTCTGAGTTTGGCAAGAAGGCGAAGACATCACTGGAACTGAAGATGCTGACACATCGAATGCCTTAGTGTTAAAACACACATGAATACACAAACCTACACGTTTATGTTAACTTACAGACAAATATGTTGACAAATCACCCAAGAGGTGTGTAAAATAACCCTTAAATTAATCTTTTTGTTTTGAAAATGCAATAATGTAAATTTACCAATAAGGAAAATAATCTTGTTTTCCATTTATGGCATCTAAATCCTACAGACTCCAAGTATTTTCCACAGGATCACACATCCACCACTTTGCTTAACTTTGGGGATGAGGAGAATTTCCAAATGTTTATCCTTTTTTTCCTTCCTTAATTTTACTCTCATCTGACCAAAGCAGATATTTCCAGTTAAAGTCCCAATAGTGTTTGTGATGGTAGGTCTGATGAGGCTTTTCTCTGGCATAAAATCACATTTACAGCTCTGGAAAAAATGAAGAGCCCACTGCACTGAACCCCACTGAAAACCTTCTGGTTATTCCACCAAATATTGATTTCTGAACTCTTCCTGAGTTAAATTATTAGTGTTGTTGTTCCTAAATGAATATCAACTTGTTTTCTTTGCATTATTTGAGGTCTAACAGAACCTTTTGTTATTTTGACCATTTCTCATTTTCTGCAAATAAATCCTAAATTTGTGTTTTGAATTTCAGAGACATGTTGTCAGTAGTTCATAGAATAAAAGAACAATGTTCATTTTACTGAAATATATACCTACAAAAAGTAAAATCAGAGAAACTGATCATGTTAAGTGGTCTTTTCTTCCAGAGCTGCATCGCCAAAGAAGCCAGAAAATCATAACTTAATAATAAATCTGTGTTTCAAGTTTTGATTTACTTAAAAAGCATCTCATATGTTTCAGTTTAGATCATTTTAAATATCATCACCTTCCTAAAATAAAAGCCTAACTTAGTTTTGCCAAGAGGAAAAAAAATCACTTTTGGCAATTTTTTTGGTATGATTTTATGCCTTCTTAACGTAAATTTATTTTTGGTATACTCATTTAATTATTGGATTTTCCTTTAATTTTAAGTTAAATTGTGGCACTGTAATAAAAGATTAATTTAATTTAAGCCATGTTACACACCACACTGTAAAATGTTTATAATTTACAGTAAAATACCGGCAGCTGTGGTTGCCAGGAATTTACCGTATAAAAACGGTAAAATCCGTATTAAAAGTCTGTATAAATACGGATTTTACTGTATAAATGTGGTAAATTAGAGACGTTTTTTACACACCAGGGTTGTCAGCAAGATTGCCTGCATCTGTAGATAATGGAAGACTAATATATGACATAAGGGGAGTTAATTTAAGCAGTTTATAAAAAACACACAGTTATATGTATAACACAAAACTTAAAAAGATTCTCTATGTAGCTGCCTGGAGCAATACTTGTTTAAGTCCCATAAAAAAAAAAAAATCCGGCCGGTCAGTGTCAGGCCTGAAAGTGCTGAAATCATCTTTGGATGATCCCGTTAATACTTTCTCTTTAGCAACAAAGAGAAGAGGGAAAAACTCGTCAGACGAGAACCTCTTCTCCAAATGATTCCTGCCTCCGTTTGGAGCCGAGCGGTCCGTCAGGCAGTAGGAGTCTGTGATGGGAGGAAAGACGACGGCAGTGGAGCTCAGATGAGGGAGATCCGAATGGGAATATTGGGAGAACCTGTCCTATTCTGAGGGGAATGATGGGACATGACGTGCTCCACCATCGCGTGTTTCGGCATGTGCTTCATGAGGTACGTCTCCTGGAGAGAAGAGGAAAAACAACTTTACACTGCAAAACACAGTGGTTTTAGAGCAACTATTATTGTGAAAGAACCCACATAGATTACTTTATAAAAATATTGCATAAAGTACCTTAAATACCTGCAGTATCTAATTTGATACACAGATTTTAACACTATTTAAATGCAATATACCAAATAAATTTCTAAGTTATTGTGCATTGTTTCAAAATATAAAGCATTAATTTAAAAAAAAAACAAAGAAAAAAGAACAATATATATTTATTTTTACCCAAAATTGCCTAAAATTTGCAAAACCTTCCCTGGAAAGATCGAGTGACCAATCTTATGCGAGCGGACATTTTGAAATGAGGGGGTTTCACCACCTGCAGTGCAATGATTATCCAGTAGGTGGCAGAATACAAGTCTCAAATTAAATACAAAACAGGCCAAAAAAGTATCAAATACGATACAAATATCGTTATTTAATAAACCATTTCAAGCGAACATAACTTGGACATAAAATGCTTGATAAGTTGATCTACGAAAGTTGAGTAAATGACAAAAGGTTAAATATTTCATAAACCAGCAGGGTATCCCACAATGCATTGTGCCACCAAAGTAGTTAAACCACTTTTATTTGTCACAAAACAAATTTGTTTTAAGATGTTTAAGGCGACTCCAAAGCTTCATGTATGCAGTCAGTTCCCCATAATGAGCAGTGCAGCTCCTACTAGTTATTTTTTTGGTATTTACATTTGCATACATGAAACAGCACCATGACCAACCTCCTCTGCCTTAAAGTGTAGCGTAACATGGGATTGTTTGTTTTACTGAAAAGATTTGAGGAAACTAACACTGCTTCCAATATCGTCAGTCAAATATTGTAAAAAAGTGATTATGTAAAAGACAATTTCTTTATGTTTTTCAATGTCTGAGTAGTAATAAATCATCTTGAAAGAAAAAAACATAACTGCTTTCAATATTTTCTGTCAAAGTTTGAGAAACAAAAAAGCAGGAACCATTTTGATCATGTTTTCTTTTTTATATGTAGTTTCTAATTAAAAAAATAAACACTAGGTGTCATTTAAGTACTTAAAACATACTCAGATTTATTATGTTAACTTAAGTAAAATTGCACAAAGTTGCTCAATCAGTTAACTACAAGATTTTGAGTTTCCAACTAAGGAGAACTAATTAGGTTTTGCGGAACACACACGTACTATTATATCATTACAACTACCTGATAATAATCAAGTTGAGTTCTGCAAACTTAAATTTTGAAAACTTGGTTTCTGCGAACTCACTGAGGTGTACGCCCGGCCGCACATGCTGCAGCAGTAAGCCTTGGCGTTCTTGATGGCGTGTACAGAGAGGTGGATCTGCAGCGAGGCCGAGTCTGAGTAGGCACGGAAACAGTTGGAGCATTTGAAGGGCTTGTCCTTGTTGTGCTGCCTCTGGTGAGACTTTAAGAAAGAAAGCAAACACACCAGGTTAATCTGTGTGCCTACATGCCTCAGGACAAGCTGGAGACAGAAGGGTTTTCTGAGTCAGCTTGTTCAACAAACCTATAAAAAAAAGACATAAAATTAACTTCCCCACTGATTAGGAAGCAACTTTTAGAACCACGAGAGCCATTTTGACCTCAGTTCAGCTAAATACCATCTGATAAAAGTTGAAGAAGCTGCAAGACATTTTGAAGTAAAAACAACTTGTTGGTATTTTGAGTCTTGAGTGAACAACAACACATTTCTTGTACCATTTGTGTCATTTAGATACTGCATAAAGATGCATAGAAAAACTGCTAAAATTAGACTTTTTTAAAGCATTTATTTTAATGATTTCTGGTCATTTTTTCCCACTGAGCCACTGTAGAAGCTTAAAGAGCCCCAGGTTACAGATGCCTGACTTTTTTTTTAGTCATCATCAGCTTGTGGGGATACTTTCTTCACAATTTACTTTATTTTAACTTTTATGTAACTGGGTAAGTTGAGAACAAAATCTAATTTTCAACAACGACCTGTTCAGAAAACATAACATCATACAACAGAAAGCAGAAGAATATCATGACACACATAAAAATATAACCACATTCATACTGATTAAACATACATATCAGAGTTTTTAAAAGCAGGTACATCTTTGTTCCAAATAATTGCAGATACTAGTCGGTTTCGGCCCCAAAGCTTCAGTTTTAAGTTAAAGTTGAAGAAAGATTTTACTTTTAATCATCACAGTAAGCCAGAATAAACAAAAAATGACTTTATGGGAGGAAAATTAAAAGTTTGGCATGTATGTTTCAGTGTATTTTCAGACATAGGCCACATGATGTTGGGGGAAAATGAACAACTAATGGACTTCTAGACTTCAACAAATTTAAAGTAGGTCATTATAGTGACGTAGTTGTTAGGTGAAAGATGTTGGTCAGAATGGGAGTATAAATTACAAGGTACTTTGTCACTGTGGTGAATTATAGGTGGACCAGACCTGCCACTCGCAGCTTTTACAGCTCTCTGTAGGGGACCGGTTTGTTAGGTGTATAATTCCTGATCAATGGCATATAAATCTTCACTTCATGAGCTCAAATTGGAGGTGAAGTCTTTTGCTATCAATACTTTATAATATGTCTATATATAATAAACAATGTAAAAAAATGAGGTTCAGGTGATGTTTCTGATGAGATCAGGTGAAACAGGAGGCTTCTTTGTGATCTTTGGCAAAAAGGTCACAAAGATCACATTACACGTCAATTTCTAAACCATTAACCTTTGTTGTAATGCAGCAGAGAGTCAGAAAACAGCTCATGTTTACCTGCAAATTAGAGAGTTGCGTAAAAGCTTTCTCACATCCTGGATGGAGGCATTTATAAGGTCGGTCACCTGTGTGGATTCTAAAACACAAAAGACACAAAAACAGGTAAAACAGGAAGATGAAAGCAACCTAAATCAAATATGAAGTAATTAAGGTGACCCAGAAAAGGCTTTTTATATTTTCAGTTTGGAAAAATACAAAACTACATAACCCTAACCCTTTTTACATCTAAAATGACTTTTTGGCTCTTGAACATTGCATCAACACCAAGTCAGTATATTCAAAATAACTACAACCTAATAACTAAAATTATTAACTAATAAACTTCTTCAGTTCAAAGTGCTTTACATGAATTAGGTGGAAGTACAAACAAAAAAACTAAATCCAAAGAAAGACAAAAAGGTAAAAATATAAAACTACATATTGGTTCCCCGTGTTTAGTAAGAATAAGTATTCCATCATTTATAAACTAATGGGGGTTTCTCTGGATCTTAAGTTTGATAGGGATTATTGAGGTAAAAAAACTAAATGTTGGTTCCAGTTGTTCTGGGTTGAGTTCTAGATTTGTACTGGTGGTCCGCGAGCGCCCCCTAATGGTCAGCGAGGTACTGCATGTAAACGACCGTTTATTTGCCGTGACGTCAGCTCAAAATCCGACGCTACAGCTAGCTTACTACGGGACTGTGTTAAAAAAAATAGTGATGGGCGTGCTGTGGTGGCGTAGCGGTTAGCTCGACCCTTCAGTCCTCGACGCGGCCGTCGCGGGTTCGACTCCCGGACCGACGACATTTGCCGCATGTCTTCCCTCCTCTCCTTCCCTGTTTCCTGTCGGCCCACTGTCATATAAGGGACACTAGAGCCCACAAAAAAGACCCCCTGGAGGGGTAAAAAAAAAAAAAAACAGTGATGGAAACAGGTTACTAAAAAGAAAAGCTGGTGGAAATTAATTACCTCCTCCTTGTGTAGATCAGTTCTCCAGAGCCTTGATGACCTAATTATTCTATTCAGGTGTGGTGCAGCAGAGGCACCTCTAAAAGTTGCAGGACTGGAGTTTGACACACCTGGTTTAAGTTTTCCTCGCCCTTAGTTTCTTTAGGTGTTGCTCTTGTGATACACCATAGAGTGGGAGATTTTAATCATCACTTGTTTATATAGTCAAGAAAATCTGTTTAAGAGTATAAGCCACCACATAAATTATTAGTATTGCAATGTATTATATATGTGTTTTTTTAGACTGAAATTGACCGAAATACCACGTCAAATCCAAAAGGAAAAAAAAGGAACCAAAATGTAGACAGTGTTTCACCAGGAGGCCTAGAGTGAGGAGCACCGCCCCCTCTCCTCAGACAGAGTTTGGGGAAGGAGATGGCTGTCGTTCCTTCATTCACTGAAGCTATTCATGTTTTCAGGCTTTCCACTCAGAAGAAAGGAGAAGCAGGGACATCCTAACATCATTTGTTACAATTGTTTCGACCCAGCTGAGACGTGTAGCACTCTGATATTAAAAGTATAAAGCTATGGCATATAACATACTAGCAAATACTGCATAAAAGCAGTCCTTTGTAATTGCAACATGGCAGGTATTAATATTTGCTATTTTGTGCAGCTCTAGCCTGAACTGTTGCAGATGAGCTGTGTGTTTGTCGGAGGTCAGACCTGGTGTGCTGCTGCAGGTGGGAGAGCTGGCGGAAGCATCTTTCACAGTAGGAGCAGCGGTACGGCTTGAGGCCCAGGTGGATGCGCAGATGCTGGGCCAGGTACGAGGCGTTCGCAAACGTCTTGGTGCAGTGAGGACACTTGTGGGCTTTCGCCTCTGTGTGCGTTTTGGAGTGAATTTGCATGTCGGACTTGGAGAAGAAGGTCAGGGGACAAACTTTACACCTGGAAACAGGAAAACAGGAGACATGCATCAGGAAGAAAACACAGAAATCAATAAATCATTAATAAAACTTCTTATAGTGCAGATTTTTAAATTAAAAAAGTGGGACAATAATATTTGAATAGTAAGCATTTAGTGATGAATTTACAACATTAAGATATTTAGTATTTATTTAATAGTATTTGGAAAACATAGAGGTACATCTCAAATTAAAATATATTTATATAATAAATAAATTCTGAAATTTAAACAAATACTGTTTAGATTCAATAGAGAAAACCAGGATGATGTGTTTCAAGAGTCTGTTTCTCTTCATTTTGATGATTATGACTTATTGCTAATAAAATACCCAAAAGAAAATCAGATACTAAAGAATATGGACATTCAGAGACTAGTGGAAAATGAATGAATGTACTTTTTTGATCCCAGAAGGAATGTCACATATTAAGAGTTTGATGCAGCTTGGGTTACATTTCTGTTTCCTGTTGTTTTTTTTTAAGTGGAGAGGAAAAAACAAATAGCTTCATGATCAAGAAACAGACCTTAACTGAGGAAAAACTGAACAGAATGTCCACTAAAAAAATAAACATACCAACACTTACTAAACAAAAAATTAACAGCAAACCTAAACAGCTAAAATTACATTAATGATGACTAAGAAAACTGATGCAAGAACCTGGCAGGAATAATCCAAATGAAACTAAAAATCAGGGCTAAAAAATAAACTATGACGTGGCAATACCAAACTTAATGAGCAAGGAGTAAAATAAACTGACAGAATATGAAAAAAACATAAATTAGAATAAACTAAACACACTATTCAAGAAGAGAGAGAAAAACTTACAAAAACAGATGCAAAACTTTGATCTAGAAATAACCCAAAACAAAACCCACAACATCTGAACATCATGACAACAGGAGCCCCGACAAATTATTCAGCATGTCGACCTGCTTTCAGTACCCTGAAATTTATGGATTAAAAATGATATATATATATGTATATATATATATTTCCAATGTAATATTCTAATTATCTTAGAAACAGAACTTTAAGTTTTCAAAATGAGCCCAAAGAAACAACTTAAAAATAACAATAACATTTAAAATGAGTTAATATGAGTTTAACTGTTATAAGCTGTTATTTTAACACAAAACCCATTGATTTTTTTGAGTATTTCCTTAACTGTTACATTTCTGTGTGCTCTCATTGTATTAGTCTGTACTTCCTCTTTGCCCAACGGTGAATCCGTTAGTATTTACGGATGCGCTGTCCTGTATTTGCATTTGTTTTGGTTTTCTTCATAGAGAATCATTTCCAGCGCCAACAGTTTAGATTGTTATCATCACTACCGTTATTCCTGATATCTTAAACTACAAATGATGTGTAAATATATCTCTGAAGAATGTGAAGCCACTGAGGTAAGGTCGACGGTGTGTATCAAAGGTGTGTTTCTGTACTTTACTGCTCAGCACATTTAGCCTCTTCTTGCTTCTGCTTTGCAGCAAGCAAAACTTGAACAGTTTCCTCTTCATTTTCTAAGTCTTGCCAAAACAAAAACAACTCTGCAATAATAAACCATTATTTTGCAGACAAATTGTGAAATTAAAGTATTCTACATATCAGTTACTCTCACATCCTGCTTTTTTAACAAGAATTTAAATTTTGGGATTTCAGGCTGTTTTAATCATGGTGTAGTGGTATGATTTACCTTTTTTTATCTTTCTTTGTTACTGTTTGTGTTTTTACTCCTTCTAGTTTGCTTTATTTTCTTTAGAAGTGATAAAACACTCTAAAAAAACACATCTTGACCTCAACAACAAGATTCTCGATAATCCCTGCAGTCTGGTTTTATTTGTTCTTGAGGTAAATAGCTTGTTGATGTCAAACTGAACTTCAAAATAAAGTTTAATAAAATCTGGATTGATTCATTTAATCACTGAAATCGCATTCATTGCATTGATATTCTATGAGTATTTGTGTGCTTTATGGTATAAATATCCCGACAATCATAGTTTTCTCTAAATATTTTATTTGTTTTATTTATTTATTTGTAGATTTTTTGTGCTATTCTGTTGCCAGGCATTATAAGATGATAGATTCATAGCAGATTCAACTTTACTCTGAGCTTTTTGTTGTGTTGGCAGCAATACATTTTCACCCAAAATAGGGCTGGACAATATGGCTGAAAATTATCTTAGCATTACATCTAATTTTTTTTTTGCTTTAAATATCTGAAATATTTCCAAACTGGTGGTGTGACCTTTCCTGTTTTATCCACAGTTTTCTCTTCACATTGTTGTTTTTTTTAATTTTTAAGCAGTTATGAGGCACACTGGCGTAACCTTAACATGCTTAACCTTTATTAAGCTGCTGCTGCGGCAGTTACTCAACTGGTTGTTGCTAGGTAACCAAAGAGTGAGTGAGTTGCTAGGTAACCAAAGAGTGAATGAGCTAGTTGGTTCTACCAATCTCACTTATCTGGCCATGAGAGTCTGAGCCTTTCCTCTGCCCATGTCTCCCAGAATGCTGTGCAGTTCTGGATCAGAGTTCAGTGAATATTCTATATACTGAATACTGAATATTCTATCAGATGTATTATCTATTGATATTGATCATACCTCTATCGTGATATATATATATTAGTACTGATTTATTGTCCAGCTCTAAACAGAATACAGCAGTTTTTTCTCACCTGTAGGTTTTACCCTCTTTAGTGGTGATGGTGACGCAGGACTGGTCGTTGCCCGAGGCCAGGATCGGGTACGGAACCACCAAAAGCGACGAGCCGTTCTCGGCCTTGATCTTCTTGCGCCCCCGTTCCTGCTTCGGAGGCGGGCCGAGGAGACCCACAAAGCCCCCGTTGGTCTTCCCCGGCTCGATCCCGTGGCTGCCGGCTAACCCTGAGATGAGGTGAGGGGTGGGGGCTCCACCCAGCCGGCTGTGGCTGCTTGAGGTGGGTGTTGTTGGGGTTATGATCTCCGAAGTGCTGAGGTTCCCAGTTCTGGATGCCAGTGCCACACCTGACAGGAACAACAGTGAAGATGAGAACATGACTGAACATTAATGTTCAGCTGTTATTAGGGCTGGACAATATGGCTGAAAAATTTATCCCGATGTAAGTATTTCATATCACTCGATATTGATTATTATTGATTAGTTTTTTGTTTTAAATATTTGAAATAATGGCAAAGTGGCAGCATGACCTTTCCTGTTTTATCTAGTTTTCACTTCACTTTGTTCTTTACTTTTAAGCATCTATGAGGCACGGTGGCAAAACCTTAAACTGCTGCAAGTTACTCATCAGGTTGTTGCTAAGTAACCACAACTTACTTAATAGGGTGTTGCTAGATAACCAAGCCTTTCATTTGCCTACATCCCCCAGAATGCTGTGTGGTTTTTGGAGTTCAGTGAATATTCTGTATACTAAATACATCTTTTATATTATATTTTTTAACTTCCTTGTTTCATAAATTTACATTGTAAAACATTTGAAGGTGGTTTAACTTGAAAATGAAATTTAAGTTAAACAGAAAATTGTTTTGGTTTTAACTCAGACATTAAAGTTTATGAAGTTGATTTAACAACAAGAGACAGGTTTTCTAAACATTGTTTTATAAAAATGTTTAGAAAACAATATTTTCTAAACATTCTAAACAGCATTGTTGTGTTTGTTTAATTAAACATTAAAAACCAACCTAAAAACTTTAGTTTATTAAACTCTTGGAGGTTTGACAGAATTAATAAAAGGTTAACACAACTTACTACTGTAAGTTTATCTTTCACAAAGTCACATTTAGGTTCAAAATCTAAAACTCACTAAATTTACTGGACTTAAAGAGTAAAAGATAGTAGATACAACTAAATGCGGCTCACGTGTTTTACAGTGTATTGCTCCCTCTGTTGACTATTTCTGTCTTCTATCTCCACATTCCATAAGTTATTTCAATTAATATTTTATAATAATAATTAAAAAAAACTTATTAAATGTATAAAAAAATGAATAATGAAAATTTTTAAAGAATGCCTTCTTTTATTTTCACATCTTCCCTCCAGCTTTCTGAGGCGCCTCTAGTGTCGGTTTAATTTCCAGCTAATTAATGAATGAATCTTTATTTTTCTGCATCACCTGGAGCATTGAAGGAGAACAAAAAAGCAAAGAACAAAGAAAAGCGAACAGGTGACGTGAACCCACTGAGGAAGGGTTTGTCTCAGTTTGCACAGCGGACCGCTGGGACGTGTTTGCTCACCTGAGACGTGGTTTGTTCTGGAGGGATGGTCTATGAGCTGGCGCAGGTGCCAGTCCTCCCACAGACCCCGGGCTTTCAGAGCCGCCTTGTCGTCCAAATTCAAGTTCACATCTCCAAGGATACGACCTAATTAAGAAGAAAAATATATCTCTTAGTCAGAGTTAGATAGTAATGGTTGCTTTTATTCAATTAATAAAGTACTTTTAGGAGTTATTTTACTACCCTGTACTTGAGTTATTTTATCATGAAGTATCGCTACTCTTGGGTATAATTTCTGGATTTTCTACCCACTGTGAGTAACTTCACTGAATGAAAGACAAACATGTTTTAACCAAAAATTAACCAAGCGAAGACACACACCTGCAGTTTTTGTTCAAGTTTAATACTTTTTTTTATTGAATGAAACAAATTTTAAAAAAATTTCTTTTGTTATTTTTTGTTACTTATACAAATTATTATCATTTTCATCCTTAAAATACCAAAATGTCCACTTAGCTTTATATTTTGGTCCCTCTGATTATGTCATTTTTTAAATGATTGATATTTTGATCAGTTGGTGCCTGAGTAGACTTTTTACCAAATAATATTTTACTTGAGTAATTTCTTATATGGCTATTTTTTGCTTTTAGTTGAGTAAAAATATGCTAGTCTGCAAAATGACGACAGCAAAAGTTGGGAGAAAACTATACCTTTTTTTTTATTGTACATTCTGCTCAGTATTCATTACCCAATCAGTGTATACATAAACACAATACAATACTTTGACCTTTTTGAATTCTCCATCTAATAATTAAACAAAGTATGAAAACACTAAGCAATATTTAACTAAGAAAAACAAGCAAACACACTCTAAATACTAATTAAAACTAAAGAAATTAGACAAACAAGAAGTCACAATAAGGTAAAACAAAATTATGATGAAAAACACAAAACCCTAAACTATTATTAAATTAAAAGTCTAAAACAAAAAGATTTCTTTTAAATCTTTTTTAATATGAAAACCTGGAGAAGTAAGAAAATGTTTTATTGTCTGAAGATTCTCAAACATTTTTTGAAAACTTGCATATTTGCATGTCAAGTTAAAAAGTTAAGTAAATTGATTAATTATGATTAATCACAGAGCGTGATTAATCTGATTACATTTTTTTATGGATGGACAGCGTTAGTTTTTAAAGAATTATTTAGACTAATTGTATGTGTGGACATAGTTGGAGTACCTGTGACAGAGCTGGAGGCAGGGCGGGCATGCAGGGCGATGTCAGGCTGCAACGGGCTTGGACTGTGCAGCCCGGACCCCTGCTGAGCTTTGGACATCCCGTGCTGGCTGCCTTCGGCCTGGCCCGACGGAGACATCAGAGGCTGCTGGGAGGCGGCCGAAACGGCGGGCAGGTGTGGCGGCCGGATCTTCTCCGCCATCAGCTGCTCCTTGATTTTATTAATCAAGACTAGGTTATCCAGCTGACAGCCAGAAACCACCATTAGTGACAGAAGAACAGCCATCATCAGTTCAATCAGTGACACTTCTCAGGGCAATGGTGCCCTCTCTTGGTTGACACCAGACATTGCAGCCAAAGCTTTGAGACTTTGAAGGAATGCCTGTTTAGTTTTTATTTGAGTTTGAAACCTCTTTAAGCAAATAAATAGCTACTTTTGAAATTGAGTTAGATATTTATGTACTTTTAAAGACTTTCAGAACATAGAGGATATAAAAGTGCCTATTTTTTCTTCTTATTTTTATGGTTTTGTTGAATTGATGGTTCAAAGATTTTGAGAAATACATTTTAATGTTTCTAATTTTTCAACCGAAGTCTAACCTATCGTCTCTGTAAGACAAACTTTTATTATGTTATTGCAGAAGACAAATGTAATCCAATAAATCTGCCGTTTCAGTCACTGGTTACTACATTTAGGGCAGTGAAAAATGCTTTGGTGTGGTTTTGGGATGAAATCCAGGGATTAAATGAAATTAAAAAATAAAATGCAAACACTCTTCTTATCAAGCATTGGCTTTTGTGCTGGTGAATATCAGATAAGTTATGAGCTGAGGTATAAATGTAAAAAAAGTAGGGGTAGTATAGGGAACTCATTGAAATTTGGTCAAAAACTAAAATTAATCTAAAGTTTGAGACCATCTGGCTTCCATGTTATTTCATGTTAAATATTCACACTTTACAAAAGTAAAAATGCTTTCTGTCTACAAGTGAGGCAGGACTGAGACAGTCATTATGAACTGCTTTGTATTTATGAAAATGTGAAACGTGAAAGAAAATACTTCCTCCAGTCTAAGTTGTAATACCTGTAGTTTTTTTTTTTGTGGTTTCAAGACTATTATTAGCATTTTATCATGTTTTATTTATAGCGTTAAATGCTTCCTAATTAATATAGCTATTATGTTATTGAGTTTGTCTACAGACTTCACTGGGGTTCCTTGGAGATATAAAATATGCATGAAAGATTCTGCTGCTTTGATTTTGATCAAGCCTTATGTAAAACAAAGTGAAGGCATAATAAGCTTGTACTTGGACTTACACTTTTTTCACTTTGAGCTCTTGCCATTGACTGGTATTAAAATATTATCTATTTCTGTACTTGTTTGTCTTGTGTTTCTTTTTTTCAGCATTGTGTTTTGTTTTCTTTTTTGACCTGTGTATGAAAAGTAAAAAAATACAGAAAAATAAATAAATATTAAATTATTCTGAGCTAATCCAGTTAAATTGTTTTAAGAGGTTCTCAAGACCACACAGTTGTTTATTAGTGGGATCCTGACCAATTACAGCTAAATCAAAGAGGTGCAATCCATCTGAAAAGCTATTAGCCAAAAGTAGCTCTGTAGACTTCTTATTTTTTTACAAACACACTTAAATAAGAAATCCCCCTGCTACAGGTATGTAAACTATTCCTTTAAACTTTCTTTATGGTGGAAACACAGTTGCAGCATGCAGTTATGCTCATCTTCTCTTGCTTGCTGCTGCTAGCTGCCAGTTAGCCTCTTCTGATGGTCAAAGAAAGAAACTTTTTAACTAATTACAAATAACTTAATCAGGCTTTTGGCATATTTTCGGCTACCAAACCGACACCTGGTCAGTTGAGCTGTTTAGGTACTGTGAGTTAAAGAGGCTACCATAACTGTCAGTTAGCTAAACAGCTAACTGATGCTGGCTAGCTAATGCAGCTACTAGCTTGTTCAGCTTAACAAAACTGAAAAACAAAAAAAAAAAAACTAAACCAACTGTCATTAGGGGACATTACTTTCATATTTTCAATCATTTTAAGCTGGTTTATTGTTATTATGAATACTGCTTACCGTCATATTCAATAAATGTGAGATTAAAAGTGACTTTTGAAATTAACCTTAACATGTTTTTTGTAAAGGACACATTTTTGTATTAAAATTGCTATTCTAATATTATGTTGTGTTTTCATTTGCTGTAAGTGGAAAATCATCATAAATGTTTTTCCCTTAGTGATCTGAGTTAGTAAAATAAATTAACTTTCAATAATATTTTAAATTATTGAATATAACTGTATTTTTGTTGAAAAACAGCTGACTCTTGGGAGTTTTAGCTGACAGCAGCAGTGTCCTTCCCTGAACTCCTTTCAGGAGTTTACAGCTCAAGATAGCTGAAAGATGTTTTGTGTTTATTAATTAATCTTTCAATTAGAATAAATATATTTTTCAGACTTTTGGACTCAGAGGAGCCTGTAGTTTTAAACTGAAATCAAGCTTATAAGATTATTTATTGGTAAAAACCAGGGGAATAGATATGAAGCTTCCCAGTGTGCTATTTAACTACATTTTGGTCAAAATGATCTGTCGACAGCTCAAACAAATAAATATTTACAATATTCCTTCTTTATCAGAGCTTAGGATCAGAAAACCTATTATTTATAATAATATAGTTAAGTCATACAGAACTGTATTTTTTCATTGAAGTCTAAAAGATTCACTTTAAGATTGTTTTTTAGTTGTGAAAGGTGGTTCTTACCTGGCCAGGCATAGAAGGAGGAGGAGGCCAAAAGTAGGGATTGTTAAAGCGCGGTTCAGCCATCCTGGAAGAAATGCACACATAATAAAAATGTCAGTTATACTAAACGGCAGGAAATATGCAAATATTGAACCAACTCTTGTCACAGTGTGTATTTTTTCTTGCTTGATGACTCCTGTTTGTTCAGATTTTTCCATAGCTCAGTACACTTCTGTGTGTTTCTGTTGTTAATGTGGTTAAAAGCCACGTCGGTAGCCCTACAACTAAACAACATCTGACTGTTTGGTGCAATAATCAGTCTTGTGATAGAGTATTTCCAAGAATATTGTGTACAAAGGCTCCTGTTTGACCCAGCTTTGCATCCTTGTACTATTTTCAGTCCAACATGTTATATTGCTAGCAGGGAGGATGTTTATGAGCCAGCAGGGTGAGTTAATTCTGCAGGATTTGTAAATCTAAATTAAACTCGCTGCTTTTTCTGAGGATTCTCAGACACACTTTTGCAGGCATGCAGACTTTGAGATAGGCTGCATGTGATTTCAACTGTTAGTTGTGCAACAGTTATCAGAAAATAACAGAGCCCACTAGTTTGATGTAGATGCTAATCTGTTGCTTTTTGTCTCCTCCTTCAAACTAGGGGCCCTGACTGGTTAAGGGTGAGGAGAAAACCAGGGTAAATTTGGTGGAGTGTTTTCTAAAGTATCTCCAGAATAAGAAATTGCAGAAACTTGTAAATAAGGAATATCTAAATTGACAACATGCAGCGTTTAGTCCCAAGTGCAAACCCTTTTTTCTTTCATCTCAAACCTTCATGGAAACAGCTGTAAAATACCTACAATTTAGCTCTGATTGCGAGTGCGAAGCATAATGATTGATAAGGCTTCTGTTACATTAATCAAGTTTAACCGGACGGCTGAAAATCTTTCTGTTTTAAAGGCAAAGCGAAACACATGCAGTTTAAGTCTTGCTCTGAAGGCCTTTCTTTCCATAGCCTCTCTTTTCCGACCCTCTTGAAGATCTTTTTAAAACATTTTGCCTTGCATGCTTTGGCACACAGAGCCATTCCTAAGTCTGTTTGGCTTAGCAGAAGCATAACACAGCCCACATCTGCAAGCCAAGAGAAACAAAACCGATACATCTAGAGGTACAGCCGCACAATGCACCTCCCAGAAAATTTCTATAACGATGGGGGCTTTCTGCCCCAGGGGAGTTTTTCTGCTTTTATGCATCTTTGCGTTGCTTTTTGAGCTGCAACGTGATTGTAGTGAGGGTTTAAGTCAAATAGGAAATTGTCTTTTCTGTTTGTTGTACTTAATTACAGTTTTTTAGGCTGTCCTGAATAATTTTCTTCTTGTTTGCCGTTGTTCTACATCCATTAATTGTAATTCCGAAAATGAGCTTCACATGATATACATATGTTTTCATTTTTTATGTTCAGTTCATCAGAAGTTTAATTTCTTAATCAGTTTGTCATACTATATAGAAATGCCAAACAGCATCCAATCCAGGCTATCAAAGACTTAGATAATTTTACATGAACAACTTAATCTTTAGCATTTCTGATATTTTCTCTTATACTCAGACATGCTACCTAATTGTACCGCCATCTGAAATCATTATTTATCACAGTGTTCATATCCCTTTAACTTTTTCCCCTTCCTTTCACATTACAACCACAAACTTTGCTGACTTTTATTAGGGTTTTATATGCTAGATCATATAATTATATGATCTAGCATATAGCATATGATCTAGCATATGATCTATGCTAGATCATATAATTATATGATCTAGATCATATAATTATATGATCTAGCAAGTAATAATTATCTCATATGGAAGTAAAATCTACTTTTTTACATATGAAATAAAAAAAACCAAATCAGCATGTTCTTGTATTTAACCCCTTTACTTTAGCACTCTTAAATAAAACCAAATACAACCAAGTTCCTACAGAAGTCAACTAATTTGTAAACAGAGTCCACCTCTATGTAACTTAATCTACATATAAATCCAGCTGTTCAAGTAACTATGTTACATTCAGTTGTTGTAAAAAATGCTGAATACGTCAAACATGACTTTAAAAAAATTGACTTGAAATTAACGCCTTGAAATTGGGCCTCTGTCTCTTTAAGAAACTCTTGCTCTTTCCAACACCTTCAGGAAGTCATCACAACATCTCTCCTCTATTAAGCCTTTAATAATGTTTTTACCAGCATTTCATTGAGAAGCAGCTCGTCTAATGAGCTCAGCTCCACCAGGTGTTTGCTAATTGCTGCTGGCTAGTTTGAAGGAGCTGAGTGGGAGAAGGTTGCTCTGTGAGGCTTGGAAACTGCAGCTCCGAGGAGGAGCTGGATCTCGAAGGCGGGGCTAGGTCCAACGAGGCGTTTTGCACAACTGACTGGTTGCCATGGAGATTAAAATGTTTCTCAAACATGAATGAAAGAATCAAAGCAACACTCCAGGCATGATTTTGATGAAGGAATAAAATTATAACATGATGTAAAGCTCAAAAAAGTCAATTTTACATAATACTGCCCTTTTAAACACCCCAGCAGAGATGCAAGGTATTGGGTTTAGATCAAAAGCATATTTGTGTTGGAACGGACCAATCAAAGGAAAGAGCTTAATCCAACAGAAGAATTTGTACAAAAACTTAAAAGAGTGTTCACAGATTCTCTAAATCCAATCTGACTGAGCTTGAACTAGAATTGTGTCAATTCATATAGAGTCAATTGGACTCTATATGGGTAAAACAAAATGAAAATTTGTTAAAAACAAATTTTCATTTTCCATCCACTTCACAATTATGAACCACTTTGTTTTGGCCAGCTATATAAAATCTCAACAAGAATGTAACATGAAAATAGGTGGAAAACCTCAAGGTGTATGAATACTTGAATATGCGTGCAATTTTTTAATTTTCCTGTGAGCTGGAATCGAACTCACAACTGTTCAGCCACAGGTCTCCTCATAATATGAGCTCCATAAATTGTGTTAAAAGCGAAAAGAGGTGATTAAAGTGCTGAGATGTCGTGAACACTGGACGTTAATTACAAATACTGAATGAAGTAAAGCCCTCAGAAACACCAGTATTGAAAACTAATGTGCCAAAATGGAAAACAATCAATAAACCAATCACAAAGCAAGACCTCTGAAGCAAAGGATTATGGGAGGTTTAAACTGCTAATATTTGTATTTATTTCTATGTTCCTCAACAATAATGTTAAATGTACAATGATTACTTAGGAAACAATATGATCTTTGAAGCTTTTTGTGTTTAAAAAGAACAGATGTTTTTACATTTTATGTGATTTAGTTGAAAAAGAAGAGCCTGAACATCCAACATTAAAGTGTTTGGCTTGCAAAGAAAACACAGACAGTTTCACTAAACTCCATCAATTTAAAAGTTTTCGTATTAGAATTACATATTTTGAATATATGCAACTCGTTCTGTTGCATATTTTCAACTGTTTTCAGAAACGGTTAGATTAAATTTGCCTATTTACCACCTGAGTATCAGAACTTAATAGTCAGTATATCATGTTATGGGCACAGCCACATTTTCACATCTGTTCAGTGGAGACCAAGTATTCAGCTTTAATAAATTAAATATGAGCGTCCACTACGCTGTCTCAATTGGACTCTATGGGTAAAAATAAATCTGCACCTTGTCTTACTGACGGAAATGTGCAAAAATATCAATAATATTGACTGACTAGTTTAATACATATGAAAAGTGCCACATATATATTTAAAATAAACCCTTAAAATCCAGTAGTGTAAGTTGTTGTAGAAAAAGTGAAAGGTATTTCAAGTGCAGTGGTTATAAAATGTCATGACATCGCTATAAAAATGGCAGGTTTTGTGATGTAAATAAATGAACCCGGGTACAAATGTTTTCACAACTTTAATTCCAAATCAGTTAGCAGAAATTAAAAAGCAGAAATAATCTGGTTTGCATAAGTGTCCTTAAATGAATACTTTGTTGAAGCACATTTCAGTTCCAGTTTTCAGTCTTATTTGGTTCAGTCCAGAATCTGATCATCAAAAAATAAAGTTCAGTTGTTCTAGTAGGATTTTCTAAACATTTGCTCATCTCCATGTTTTACCTGATGTTATTATTTACAGAGAGGGTACACAATTCAGCTTATTAAACAAAGGTATCGGTCAGGAGAAGGGCACAAGGACAAAAACAGCTAATTTGGTCTAAACATCATAGCATAGTGAGGTCAGTCATTAGTAACTGGAGAAAATCTGGAAAAATAGTCACAAATGGAAGCTGAATATTTCTTCAAAACTGGTAAAAGACCAATTAGAAACTGGTCTGTGATGCTGCAAAGAGTCTAAAGTAACATGGAATGAGATTCAGCAGCTAATTGTGTCCTATATGTGACACCAATCTGTTCTACATGTCATATATCTGGACTAAAGCGTAGGATTCGTTCATCAACAAAACATAAATACAAGGGTCTGAAAGGAGATAGGTCTACCTATTTTAATTTATCGTTTACCTCAAAAGCTTTCTTATTAAACTGGACCGGACAGCAAAAATGTTGCAAAAACGACTGCATGTATTTATTATAGTAAAGGAAAATAGTATTTTAACACAGATTTATATCCACTGTAGCTGCTGTGAAAGCTTCATACACTGGGTTCTTGAGAAATGGCCTACAGTGAGGTTGTTGTTGTTGTTTTTAAAATGGTGATAAAAAAAAAAGTTAGGAGCAACTTAAGCCAGTTATTGCTTAGAAAGAAACAGAATCGAGCTGATTTCCAGATTTGGATTGTTCCTAGCTTTAAACCAGCTCTCAGAGTGAGTTTTCCCCTACAGAGCAGCAATCCTGCAGCGCCTCGGTCTGTCCGCCGCCTCTCCCACATTCTCAGACAGTTTATTAAAAAAATCAGACAAAAGGAAAACAAAAATGGCAGCCCTGTCTTATTTTTATAACCAGCGGACGCCATATTCTGCAGAAAGGACTATTACAAGCAGATAACCCTCCGGGTGTCATTAAAGGCCACTGCGACGCGAATGCATGCGGCAAATTTGCATAAATCGTAGGGATGATTGTTTACTTTGATTTGCAGGTTTGAATAGCCCGGCTTGGCGAGGAAAAAAAAAACACCACACACTGACACTTCCTACAGCCATCAGCGTGGCTCTTACACAGCGCCGAGCGGAGCCAGAAATCCGATCATCAGGAGGGCTTGTATTTGCACGGCAGCTTAAGACGTCATCTATTAACATTTAAGCATCGCAAATGCTTATTTTATTATTCCAAGTTCTGCACGACTTTTAAGAGAAGCGGCGGTGCAGCGCGGCGGCTTTGAGCGAGAGGAAAACAGCATAAAGAGGCGGATAATTTGCACGGAGAGACCAACATACCTGCGCCAGCGAGAGGAGAAGAAACAGAAATTTATAACGGAGCAGGACTCCCCTTTTTCTGCCTGCTTTCAGCCAGACTTCAAGCCTTCCGGGTCGCCTGCTGTTCACTTCTGGGTGCTACAGGCGAGAGGCTGCTCAGAGTACAGAGAGAAAAACCCGTTCAGACCGATTTTTAACCCATTTTCTGGCTCATAATTTTCACCCGATCCGTGCAGATGCCGCAGATGTGCGCGTTTGGCGCCGCGGCGCTATAGTAAAAAATGAGCGCATGAATAAAAAGGGGGGTTCGACTTTTTACAAGACCTTCCTGTAGGAGACTATTGTGGGAATAATGAATTATAATATGAACGTCTCTCACTTTTCCTCACCCCATGTTTAATATAAACCTCGCAAGTAGTCATTACAGTCAGATTATTTGGAGTTGGAGACTGAAAAGGGATGCGCCTGTTATATTTTCCGTGCACTGTATCATTGCTGCGTGTCTGTCGGAGATAATGTGCATTAAATATGAGTAATCCTGTGAGCTGCAGGAGCAGCATGACAGGATGCTAATGTGCTCTGTGCTTAGCTCAGCAGGAGAGGGCACTGCTCCCACGCTGAAGCCACAGAGCCGCAGCTGGCGGTCCAATGGACCCAGAACACGAATGATACTCAGAGGGGGCTGTTATTGTTTCAGCTTTCAAATTGTTTTATTGTACAACTCCTATTGAGTGTTTGCTGGTTTATAAAAGTGTAAATTGCACTGGAGCTTTGTTTTGGTTTGGGATTATAAATTGTAATATTGGAAATATATGGTGACCTATTATAGTAAATAATAATAACAAATCAAACAAGCACTAAATATTTATCATAAATCAAAAGCAATAAATAAATACAATCTAGGAAATATTGAAAAATCCAATTTAACACTCTGATTTAATAATATTTCACTAGATTTAAGAAAACATGATGTAGAAAATGTCTCTTTTAAAATATTTACCAAAAAAAGACCAAAATCCGTAGAAGAGCTTTGGTTTTAGTTTTTATTTTATTGAGCTTTGCTGGAATTTCAAGTCATTATTGATATAAAATAGGACAAACCTCTTTCGAAAGATATTAAAACAATCAACTTTCTAAAATAATACTTGTTTTTTTGTAGTGGTATTTCTTTACATTCCATTTAAAAATAAAATGTCAAAAATGATTTATACCACTCTCAATAATTAATTGACTATGAGATACCACTTTGTTAGCATCACATAGTAATCTTGTTTATAATTGCTGACCATTTATTTTTTGCATGTTTCCACCGGCAGTTTTTACGGTTTATTTCTGGCGATGAGTTCCTGGTAAGAGAAGTTGGATGGCCTCCTTCCCATCACCCTAATCATTAACTCCCTGCACAGATTTCAGTCAGGACTCTAGTTGGGACACTACGACAAACTCAAATAACAAAGTAAATCGTTATCATGCACCTGCTATTGTCAGTGCTCAGAGCCTCTATTTACATTCATGGAAAATGCAAAACTCAAACTGGCATGAAATGAAATATGGGACCTGCAGGAAACAAATACATTTAAATGAAGCTGGAGATGTGGGGAGAAGCATAACAGAGTGATTTATGCACTGCTAAAACTGGCCGCCTGCTGGACACAGTTTCAATCTTTAGCCTCCTAATGAATTCCCCTGACCCAACTCCACCCAACAGGTGTTTCATGGTTAATGGGAGGAGCAACGTCAGCGGTGAAACAACAAAGCAACGTTAGAAAATGGTGCACAGAGCAGAAACATTGTCTGAGAAACTTGTTTCTAAACGGGAGTATTTTCTGTGTCGCAACTCCCATTCATCACTGCTCCATTAGGTATTTAAAACAATTTAAATCCAGTTGCTTAGAGTCCCAGTTTAATTGATTAACTACAGCGGATAGTTCAGGGGTCTGCAACTTTTACATTCACTTTACAGCCGCAGCTGTCACCTGACTTCTTGCAAAACAGACAACTTGTATGTTGTCTGTGCTGCAGATTAGGAGCCGCGACCCATTCGCAGACCTTAGTCCTTGACGAGCCGTCACGGGTTCAGGTCCCGACCTGATGACCTTTGCTGCATGTCTCCCCCCCATCTTACATCAAATCACTCTCAAATGAAGGCTGCTAGAGCTTGTTGTAATGCTTCTGTGCAACACCCAGGTCCGTTTACCAGTTCAGGGACTCGACCAAAACCCCTCAGTGTTATTACCTTGAGAAATAATGACATTTGGTTAAATATAAAACAGGCTTTAACGCCGAAAAGGATCAAATGTCACACAAGTGTAACAGACACAGAGTGACGTTCAGCGCCTGGGCTCCTCTCAGGTCCCTGTAGGGATGCAACCAAGTGAAGCAAAGATTCTGCTTTTATCTTCTCATTCTGCACCGTCTCCAAGGGGTGCTGGCCTGCCTTAATCACT
Source organism: Xiphophorus couchianus (assembly GCF_001444195.1). Classification (NCBI taxonomy): domain Eukaryota; kingdom Metazoa; phylum Chordata; class Actinopteri; order Cyprinodontiformes; family Poeciliidae; genus Xiphophorus; species Xiphophorus couchianus. The sequence continues at coordinate 12,698,991 of NC_040247.1, read as the reverse complement.
TTTTGTTATGAGTAAGATAGACGACTGTCGCCAGTCTTAAATGTTGTGCTTATGTCAGCAGTGTGTATGTGAGCAGATAAAAGAGACTGAGGAAGGACACTGGGTCATTTATCCATAACAAGCTGATAAAACAGTCAAAAAAAAAGACAACTTTTAAGTTTAGATAAAGAAAATATGGTGGAAAACTTTAAATGAACCACCATTTTATTTATTCTTTTACAGATTAAAGTAAAGATAAACAAAGTTTTGCATAAAAAGGATTGATATTTTTCCTATGTGATGGAAAATGATGTAAAGAAAGCACCCATACTCCAACCTAATAATAAAAACAGATCATAAAACATATTATTGATATCTTTAGTGTTATTCTTCATGGAAATTAATTGCTGGAGAAACACCTAAAAATCAAAATCATTAGCTCTTTCTTTATCATTTTAATCCAAGTTTTTAAGAGTCATTGTAAAAAAAAACATCAAAGAGCCACTGTGTAATAAATAACACAGCTTCAAGTGCCCCAGAGTTTATTATTCACTGGAACAATTGTGGTTTCTTCACTCAAGGTGGTCAAATTCAAGTTCAGATGTGGCACACGGTGTCATAAATAACAGTGAAAATGACATTTTTCATAATAACTGTTATGGCCTTGACCAACATGGGTTATTTCCTCAGCTTCATACCAATGGCAGAGTTATAGTTCCAAATATTAATATGGCCTTGATGAAACCAGATTGAACAATATTCAAGTGAATCCACTTGAAAATAATGATTTATATTTTTTATTCACTTTTTCACTTTCTGCAGTGAAGAGTTTGTTAATGTAGAAGAAATGAAGTTCAAATAAATTAACTTTATAACAACATTTTGCTGAAAGGAAACTAAAGATACAAAAATAAAAAAGTACAAACTACATGAGCCAAACATAGCCAATGTAATGTGACTGTTTCTGTAAGACGTTCAGTGGCAGCTGAGCAGACATCGATGTTTTGGTGAGGAAAACATTGACTGGAGAGTGTTTATTCAAAACACACACAAAAGATACAGAACAACTTCTGTTTAAAACCAGAACTTCCAGTCTAATAAAACCTTTGAGAGTGCAACTCATCTCAAAGGTTGAGTCAAAGGTTGAGTCAAAGGTTGAATTCAAGGATGAGATAAACTCATCTGAAAATATTTGACTTGTTTATTTGAAAGTTCTTCCACAGTTTGCAGATTCTCACTCGATTATAAGAGAGCTTTTCATGAGCCTTTGCAAAATGTTTCCAATATAAAAGAGTTTATTTCTATATGCATAAGCTGAATAATGTACCTGGTGGCACTGGATAGCAACTAATATTTACATGAATTAAATATAAAATAAATTATTGTTTGCTTATTGATGACTTGGAGGTTTTGAACCTCCCGTCTCAACTTGACATCTATTGTTCAACTCAAAGAAAAATGTTCATTCTTTCAATTGAAAACTCTTTTGTCGTTCTGTTTATGTTTAACAAAGAAACCGAACCCTTCATGGTGTCACTAATCCTGGGCCTCCAATATATCTTGTAAACGTACATTTATGACTTTAAATGTATGAGTCTTTGTAGAAGGATTATGTTGTTTGTGCAGCTTTAGTCAGGAAATGGGTTATGAAGTGTTCCAGGTCACTTTGACATGAAAAGGATCGTTGCGCTTCAGTAAAGGTAGTTTGGATCCAAGAAGTCAGAAGGAAGTTCGGATAGATGAGGAAATGACAACTCGACAATAACTGTAGCTGTGGGATTACTGGAATTATCCTTCGCTATGAAGTGAACCAAGAAAAACTACGCACGTCCGAGGAAATGATGCTATTGGTCGAAACTTCCGAAATACAATATATATGAAATCCTGTAAAAGGTCTTGGAACCATTACAAAGTAGGAGTAACTATTGAATTTGTAATGTGTAGGCAGAAATAAATCTCCAGGTCGGCCTGATTAGAGCAGTGAGAAATACAAGTCCATGTTATAATTTGTTTCATCCCTTGAGTTTGCCAATTTTCATCCCCCACATAAAAAGGTTCAGAAAAATCTACAGCAGCAGCTTCAAAAGGAGGTGATTTGGTTACTCTGTATCGAGGTAAAGGAGCAGTAATCTGCTGTGCTGCCTTGACCTTGAGTTTTCTGCAAATGTAACAACTTGAAACAAAGTCTATTACAAGCTGTCTCCCTATCCAAAGCTAAATTTGTTCCTCACCCTTTCATGACATGACTGAACTAGTAGTTCAGAATATTGTGACTTGTTGGTAGTATCCAGGGGTGTTGTTCTCTGAAACTAAGATCTGAATTCTGCAGTCTTCCCCCAACACTTAATAGACCATTTTCATCGAAAATGTTTTCAAATTTTTGATTTCAGAATCTGCTTTCACATTCTGTTTTGACCTTGGATATTTCAGACCTAAAACAACTCTCTTGTGTGACCTTTATCTGGTACATTTCATTGCACTAAGCTCTTCTGCAGTTAACTCTCCCTGAACCTTCTGACAAGTTCTTGTGTTGGTAACAAACCGTTTTCAGTGATTCTTAAATCTCTCTAAATTTAACAGTGGTTTAGTTTGCTTGCATCACAGTAGACGTGCAACTTTACGTTGTAGTACCACCTGGGAATGGCCACCAGGTACAACAGTGGTAGCTCCTGTACACCACTGCTCCCATTTCTCTGTCAAATTAGTGGGTAATGGTTCATCCCAGCTGAATCCTCTCTCCCACATTTCTTGGAAAAGGCACTTCACTCTGACAGGAAACTCAATAGTGTCAAAAATACGAGCTACACTTCTCTTTGCATTTTCTCTGTCCTTCAAAATGTCCATTAGCGCCTTTTGATTAAACACAAAATCATTGTGTTCCGGTCTCCAAACCAGGTCCAGTACTGTAAGCACATTTCCACAGGACTATGTATCACTCACAACTCTACTCCATTCTCTTTCCACATGGCTTTTAGATCAGATGAGTTGGTAACTCATTTGCAGAGGTTCATACCTACCTGAATGTCCTTGTGCTGCAGTTGTCACATATAGAGCTTCCTGTACAGTAGGTGCGCTTGAAATAAAGTCAACTAAATGCTAAATCTTTGAGAGCCTTTACTGCCCTTGGCTGTTCCATTTCAGAGTGTTTCAGATGTTTTCTAATGGTGGCAGCAAGCAGGAACGGACAGGGAAACACTCCAAAACCAAATCTGTTCATTCTCAGGACACCTCATTTAAGCTAAATGAGTTAGGTCCACATATTAAACTAAATGTGGACCTAACCCTCCCTTTGGGTTCAGGTTAGGTCCAGTGTGCAGAGTCAGACACTCATTGAGGGATGGACTGTTATCATTATGTGAGGATACATCAAATACCTCTCTGAATTTAGTTGTGGCTTTGTCCTCTTTTACCACAGCATGATGGAGCATGTAGTATTTCACAGTCTCTTGGTTCTCTTCCTCTGGTTTGTCATCTGCCACCTCCTTCCAGATACTGTTTTGCATGTAGTCCTCTGTTACATTGCTGTATCTGGCAAGAACAGCAACAATGGCAAGAAAGCAAGAAAGCTTGGGGAGCTTTCTTTCTCTCGAAGCTTGTTAAGCTCTCGAAACGTTGCTTTGCTTCCCTAAAGCTGTCCAGAAGCTGGTCTTTGGCTGCGCTCACACTGCAGCCTGAGGAGACCCAAATCCAATTTTGTTTGCCTTAATGCGACCTGCATTTGATCTTTTTCTGACAGTCTGAACAACACAAGCCAGACTTTTGCGGCCACTTGGATATCCGATACATATCTGATCTTTCCAAATGTGACCTGAATCTGAACGGCTAGGTCACATTCAACCAACTCGAATGTCATGGGGGCGTGCTGTGGTGGCGCAGGGGGTTAGCATGCCCCACATTTGGAGGCCTTAGACCCGCAGACGTCGTGGGTCCGCGGGTCGACTCCCGGTCGACTCCCAGTCCCGACGACCTTTGCCGCATGTCCTCCTTCAAAAATGGCGCTGGCTGCCTGCAGACGCAGCTCCCGTCGCGTGTGTGTATTAATCTGTGTATAAAAAATTCTTGCTGTAACTGCGAAATAATTTTCCTGCTGGGATGAATAAAGTAATTCTTCTTCAAATGTCACCACTCTACGTTCTGATACGCGCAAGCGAGAAGAAAAACAACCATGGCGAACTATTATGAGGATGAAGTTGTTAAAGTGCTAGCTGTGGTTAGACAACAACTTCAAAATCATAAGATATGCTCCACCATTAGCATTCATGCTTACTTCCGCAAACACTGAATGCTTCTTTTTTATGGCAGTTGGCAAGACAAGTCACATCTATGTGTGACGTTATTGTGTCCCATGCGGGACACTTTTAAGTCGTTTGTAGTTCACATTGGAGATCACATACAATCGAAACCTGGACTGTCCTTGTCGATGCGTTACGGTTGGTCGGCTGTTTCCTCTTTTAACCGCACCAATGCGTCCGTCATGGTGGCTGCAGAACTGAACCCTTAGCTTCACTTTGTTCAAAAAAATAAATAAAGTCCTTATTCCTGGGTTTCAGCAACAAAATATTACGTAGTGAAAGCTTCTTCAATCATAACTGAGGTTCAGCTGTCTGCTGGACATCTGAACTACAAACAACAGCGACAGCTGATAACGGCTGTTCGTAACTTAGCAACTGAAAACACCAAAAGACAAAAGCAGATCCTGCTAAGCATTCTTCAAAATAAAAATAACTTCCTCTTTTCAAATGCTTTGCACTAAATATGTTTCACTTCACCGTTTTGTAATAATGGACCTTACCACAGCATTAAAATGCACCATTTGACCTGGCTGTATACAAAGTCCTGCATGGTGTGTATTCAACATTTAACCTGAACAAACTGGATGCAGAGGAGTTGTTTTCACGCCCTTGGCCTACATCAGCAGGTCTCCCTTTAAAGACACACACATAAACAAACACGTTGCATCTGTTTGCAGCATGGCTAGCTAGTTGTTCCACTGGTTTTGTAGCTTGCACAAACACAGCCACACCCTCCAGAAGTGCACAAGCGCTGTCACCTCCAGAGGCCAGGTGCAGGAAGGGCAGGGGCGGTGGCGGCGGGGGGTAGAGAGGGCTCGTTATCCCCGTGAGGGTGGAGCAAAAGGGGGAGGTGAGGAAAGCGGATGAAGCACTTGAAGCTTATTTTGACATGCCGCTCGTCAGGCTCTTTTGAGAGCAGGTAAGAACTAATAACCTCATGGCAGCTGTTCTCTTTCTCTCTAGAGATTTATTTGCTTCAGTAAGACATTTTTTAATCTCTTAAAGATTATAGAAATATTTATCCTCCAGTTTGAACCAGTGTGATTGTGAAGTTTTGTGGTTTGGTTTATCTGAATTATTTGTATCATTCTTGTTGACTCAGGGACAGAGCCGAACTCGTCCCTGAGCTCTGTCTGGTCCAGGGTTCATGACCAATGGACGCAAGCAAATATTGATCCAAAACTCTTGGAGCACTCACTGACAAGTCTTTTTTAAAAAATCACTTTTAGCAAAATCTCACAGAAGATATTCCTCTTGTGTAGCTGGATTATTACCTGCAGCGTTCCTGACATTCCTGAGCTCCTCCTCCCTGGGGCAGAAAGAAAAACCTGTTGGTCCATGTTTGTTGTTTCCTTGCAGACATGGATGGTGTGTTGGAAGGAGCGGTGGTGTTGTCTGCGTGTAAACTGGTCTGCAATTTTCTCGTCCTGCCGTCTCTGGCTGCGTCCCACAGTCCTGTCAGCTTCTGTTGCTGCTCCCTCTTGATTTTCACAGACTTCCTGGTCACAGGTAAGGACAAAATCAGGTGCACCACTTAACCTGCACCTCTTATTAAACATGTTTGTAGTTCATTTTTGTCCATGAAGCGCTTCCTAAGCCCCCGTAAAGAAGCTTTTGTTTTTAACACCTTCGTGCTGTTTTAGATTTGTAGTCCTGATGCCCTGAAGGTCGGCGTTTTGCTGACCTCCAGTGGTTCTAGCTTTCATTTTGCTGAAGTGATGCCAGTAGAGTTCAGATGTGGTCGCAGGTGCTGCAGAGCATTTATCCTTCACCCCACCCAAATATGGTGCAGGGCGTGATCAAACATTAAACCTGTGTGAAGTTTTTAGACACTAATTTACCTTTTGATCCTGGCGACTCAAAGCTTTCTGCAGGTTTGAAATGATGCGCTTCGTTTATGTGGCAACAATTCACGACAACGATCGTGAATCTCAAATCACATCAAGCTACTTTTAATCCAATTCAATTCCAAATACATTCAAATTAATCCAGTTATGTAATCATATCCAGACAATGTTTGGCTCTTTAAATATTGCATTTGCTGCCTGTAAGTAATATAAAAAAAACTCAGAACTTTTACTCAGATGGCCGCGATCGATGAGAAAGTGACAAACATTGTGATCTGTCCATGAAATAAACGTACTCACATTGACGTGGTTTAAATCTTCCAAATTTAAGCTTCACCTGAAAAATCAAAATCTAAGAATACATTGAAGCTGAGGCGTGTTCAGTTAGTATTTTGTGAGCTTTAGTGAGATTGGTATAAAGCGACAAAGAACTTTATTAATCTAAGGTACTTTTTAATATTTTTGGACAGGAATCTCGGCTACATTTTAACCATATAATATTTGTAAATATTATGCTCCATAAAAACCTTCTATTATTTATTTAAACTTTATGTCAAGGCGTATTACTAAAACTGCACAATGATTGGCAGGTACAGTATGTCGCCATTGAAATATCAAATACCATATTTATACCTCAAAGGGCTGCCTGGAGTGCAATAATTGTTGCCTAATATATTCCAAGTGTTGTTAACTTGTCTTTTTCAAACTAATGTAATATTCAGCCAGTATCACAGCTACAGATGTTCACACCAGACAAAAATGATGTTTCACAAATGCTAAACCTAATAAAGTGATGAAAACAAAGGTGACAAAAAGAGAAAATAAAAACATATTACAACTGATATTGTCATCTGATGCCTCACTATAATTAGCACTATCTGAAGATTTTCTATTATTGTGCAATGCTATTGCGTAATGCTCTGCATTACTTTTATTTTTACATGTCAAAAGTCTGCAACACACTGCAAAAACTCAAAATCTTACCAAGTATTTTTGGTCTAGTTTCTAGTGCAAAATATCTTCGTACACTTGAAATAAGACAAAACTAACTTATAAGTAACTTTTCAGAAAGATACAGGAGATTGTTTTAAGTCAATACTTTCTTCATATTGTTGAAAAAGCACTAGTTCCATTAAGAGATTATTTTACTTGTAACACGGGAAAAATGTCTTATTATAAGTGAAATTATCTGCCGATGACAGAACTTTTCCATCAATATGAAGGAATTACTGACTTAAACTCCTAAATTTAGCTGAAAAGTTACTAAGTTATTTGTGTCTTATTTCAAGTGTACAACTAAGATATTTGCACTAGAAACTACACCAGAAATACTTGGTAAGATTTTGTTTTTGCAGTGCAGATTTTCATTTTTTAACTTTGATGTCAAACGTATCAATCCACAAACAATAAAACAACATAATCTGCAGAAACATTTTGTCAAACTGTGCTATCTTTGGTGTTTTTCATAGATTCTCTCAATGAATTTGGATTTACTTTTATCTTTGACAGAGGCTGTGATTATCAAAGTGCCTAAATGTTGCAGTCAAAAGAACTCGACTTCTTATAGACGTTTCACCTCTGAATACAATTACACCAAACTTAAGAGAAGAATATTTTAAAAAAAACATGGATCTTTGTTCTTACTCTACATAATTCTGCATTACTTTGTGCTTTTCGTGCTGTCTGGAAGGAGGTGGATCAACATGATGTGTGTATCTAATGATTAAAAGGTTTTCAGCAAAAAAAAAGGGCTTGATCAAAAGGATTTGAGAAAGTGCACACATTTAAATTCTGAACTCCTTACTTGAAGTACTATCTAGTACGTCTTGAATTTGAATGTGTAATGCACATGCCCTGCTTCTCTCTGTCTGCACCTCAGCCACTGATTAGGTTCTTGGCCAGAAAAGCAGAAGCTTCTTATCTGAATGTTCCTGCCTGTCCAGGGTCAGCGCTGCTTCACTGATCATTTTCTCTGCTTTCACTTGGTTCTTTCTGCCGCTTAAAGATGAGAATTTAATGTAGCTTACTGAAGTGAAGCTGTGTGCAGCTGGTATCAGTATTAGCTCTCTTACTGAACATGCAACAAAGCCAGTCGAGGTTCTGCACTCAGATTGAACTGACTCAACCTTTATCAAGAGTTTCAGTGAAGGCAGGTGTGCACCAAGGAGATGTCCTCTATCCACTCCTCTTTGCTCAACGTTATCATGTGGGAAGCTTTTAAAGGCTGGGTGGGAGTTAGTTTTGATGATTACAGCTCAGATTTTGCAAACACTGATTGCCGAGGCTTCAGAATTACTACATGATATCATACCTGCCGAAGAACCGAGATTCGCCTTTTTTTGTTACCGTCATTAAAGACCTGAGACGATAAAAACTGCAGCCTGAAGTGACCAAATTATATTTTTTTGCCCTTATGTGGTACAAAACAACACAGGTTGTAGTTTTACAAATGTGACCCAAGCCACTTGGATATGTGGTCATAAAACTGGAATGTATCAGATATTTTGAAATGTGAGCTGTGTCTGTACGGCCAGGTCGCAATCATCCGACTTGAACGTCATTGATATTCAACAAATGTCACTAACAGTAAAGAGCTTTTTAAAATTTTTTTATAAAGGTTTCATAATGCAGCTTCATTCAGATAAAGTAACAGTCTTCCACTACTTTGAGGATTTTACTTTTCTCTAAGCTTACTGCAATATGAAATGTTTCCGTTAGAGTTAATGCTACCTGAGTGAAGTTGGCCCCCCCACCTTCTTCAAATTAGACAAAATTGGTGTCAAACGTTTGTGCTGGTTTGTGCAGCAGAAATTTTCGTTTGTGCCGCTATCATTTTAAAGATATAAAGAAATGTTTTTAGAGGTCATCAAAGGTCAACCAGCCCCCCCACCTTCTTCAAATCAGACGAAATGGGTGTCAATCAACTCGGCTACGTTTGTGCTGGTTTGTGCAGCAAAGATTTTCATTTGTGCAGCTATCATTTTAAAGATATTAAGAGGGCTGGTTGACCTTTGATGACCTCTAAAACATTTCTTAATATCTTTAAAATGATAGCGGCACAAACGAAAATTTTTGCTGCACAAACCAGCACAAACGTAGCACAAACGTTTGACACCAATTTTGTCTAATTTGAAGAAGGTGGGGGGGCCAACTTCACTCAGGTGTTAAAGCTTTGTTAAAACAAACAACCTGTGTTTTTGCTGGTAGTTGGGCTTCTGCTGACTCTCTTGTGATCCCACAGCTTTCCTGAGTTTCCTTTGCATCTTGAAGTCCTGGCTGACTGAGCTGAACCCACCAGGTGACGTCATCGCCCTGCGTTTCCTGCTCTTCCTCAGCCACACCTACGGAGCCGTGCTGCTCCTCACCACGTTTCTGATCGCTACGGAGACCCTGATCAGGTTGCTGTGGCCGCACGCTGCAGCTGATTCCCGGACAATTTTCCGTAATGATGAGGAGGAAGAGGACGGCAGCGTCTCGGATGAAGGCGAAAGCTTGCCACAGGTGGTGGGGTTCTTCTGCTGCCTGTCGGTGTGGATTGCCGTGGCGTTCAGTGTCCGGTGGCACTGGAAGCTGGAGGAAGGGTGGACGGCTGCTTGTCTGGACAAAACCAACTCTCTCATCAGATGTCTTCCTAACCTCTTCAGTCCCATGCACAGAGTCATGGATCCCTACTGGAGCGTGGCCTTCCTGGTTCTCCTCGGGCTGCTGCTGACCGTCAGCACGGGCCTGCAGAGGAGAAACCAGACTTCTGCAGAACCAAAGAGAACACAGGATGGAGCGGCGCCTGCAACCTTCAAGCCGCTTCATCCAGAAATGTTTACCCCAACGTGTGTTGATGGAGACATTCCCCTCATCTCCCATGGCTGCTTGTCTGAAAAGATGGGAAGACAGGAGGTCAAGAGGACTCAGAAACACATTTACCTGGATTTAATCAGAGGGCAGCGCTTGGATTCAAATCAAACCCGCCTGAGCAGACGGGAACAGTGGGGTTTTCCAAGCCTGGAGGAGAATACAGTAATAGCGTTTGTTAGCGTGCTTTGCATGTTCACACTTCCCTTCTACCTCAGTGTGAACACTTGTCTAATCAGGACAATAGACTCTCTGCTGAATGGATGCATCAAGTCTTTACTTTCATCTGTGTCCAACAGCAGAGACACAGCGTCCTCTCTCAGAGTCTCACAGGTTTAAGAAACAAAGCCAGAGTCCAGCTGATGAGTGTTTGCAGCAGAACCATGACGAGTGGTCCCAGTGTGCAGGCGGCTGTTTTACCTGTTGACGCTGCTCTGACAGGAGAGTAAACACACCTTCCCAGGCAGCTTTTCACATGTTGGGGATAGTATTTGTAGAGTGCAGAGAGGTGCTGAGGAGGCAGGTCAAGGCGTGCTTGCAGAGCAACACCAAGTACTTTTAAAATTCCTCGGGGCATCAGTTTCCTCAGACGTTTGTCTTTACACAAAGCCACGGTTTATGTGAGATTGATCCAGGGGCAAACAGCATCTTGCAATGTGTAACATAAAGTCTGCTGATGCTGCCTGACATGAAGATATATGTAATGAAAACCGAGGGACTCGAGGGCAAACAGATGGAGTTTTTCCTGCTATTATGGGGTCATCAGACTGTCTGTGCCTTGAAAATCATCCATGTTGGGTTTTTTTTTACATTTTGCCTCAATGATATTTGAGTGGGATGTTAAAGGAGAGACCAGCACAAAGTTGTGTAACTGTATGAAGTGAAATAAAAAAAAGGAGAAGTTTTCACCAAGAAAAATCTTCGAAGTGTGGCATGCATTTGTATTTTGCTCCTTTACTCTGATACCCTTAAATAAAATCCGGAGAAACTGAGAAGTAAATGTTACTATTATTGGTATCAAATGTTTTATTGCTATCATTTAGAAAATATTAATAAATGTTTCCACAGATTACCAAGAATCAAAAAAACAAAACTTTGGTGTAAACAGACTGTGCTACAAATGTTTTAGCTGCACAAATATTTTAGGTCAAGTTTATTTTATTTTGTTAATGTGGGGGATGAGGGCAGAGGTCAATCTCTGGTGACCTCTGGAGACGTTTTTTGTATATTTTTTCTTTTATCTTAAAAATCATAATGACAAAGGGAAATTTTTGCTGCACAAATGTAGTACAATTGATTGACAACATATTTATGGGAATTTGATTTTGACCAGGGATAGTCAACCGGTTATCTTAATACGTTAACAAAACATTTATTAATACATTTAAAACAGTATCTGACACGAATGAATTTGACACGAATGTTGTTTAATTTGAAGGAGTTGGGCCAACTTCACTCAGGTGTCGTGCTGACCAAATTAACCCAACCACACACGTTCATGTTAATATGCTGATCAATAAGCAACTTAGGGTTAAAGCTAAACTTGTCATCCTAAAGAAAGAAGCATCATTCAGTTCCTGTTTCAGATTCTTCTGAAACTTATAACTTTAATATTCTGTTCATCTGCTGGAGGTGGTGAAGAAGCTGTTTTGCATAAGCAGAAATTTGTTTTTTTTTTCTTATTCAATTTGCTTTCCCTGCAGACAGGACACTCTACAAGAACAACCAGGTGCAAAGTTAGAAAAATATCACGTGGTTATAAGAAATATGATGGCTAAACATATTTTTATATGCAATGACTTGGAACAGGCTTTTGTAAGATTTAAGTCTAAGCAAAGTTGCTACTTATTTCAGCCATGGAGTAATTCAAACTCTCTACAACTCTACAGACACTCCAAGCAAGACAAATATCACTTCACTGGCATGAAGTTAAAGTAAACATTCCCTATTATAGATCAGTTGCAACTTTTGAAGTACATAGGTTTACCCACACTAATATGTTTACCTTTATGAAATTTGGGAAATCTTGAATGATGATGCAATAGCTCCTGATAGGCTGATTCACAATATTTGAGTTTTTATGCTTCTGGTTGCATTTTAAACCAACAACCTCCAACAAATGTCCTCCTGTTTGACCTCATGAAAAATCAGATTAATTCAGGGACGATGTCAAAAAGACAAACATTTCAAGACGCCTAAAAGCGACACGTTCGTCTGTTCAAACAGTTATAAACATGGGAAAACGCCATGGAAACGTGATTTGGAGCGAAATGTGAAAGTCAAGAACAAAAGGAAAATATCGCATAAAGATTCTGGCTGAAGCTGAGGAGAAAAGCTACGTTTCCATTTCCTGTATAATTTGATATTTTTGAAATTTGCTTCACAGAAACACCAATTTCTAAAAAAGAATGTTTTTCAATAAAATGTTTTGCTGGTAGGATGAAGTGTTTGAAATTAGTGTATTTCGCAAAACTGCAATGGAAACACAAGTCACATGATCAACAACGGGATGTTGCCAATGGCGCGGGATGAAGAAGAAGATGACAGGAAGTAGTTGGAGGATGACAACATGGAATGTTTTTTAATCACTTATCACATGAACAAACTTATCCATGTGCGATTTTGGTGCGTATTGATGCTTTGTTGCTTATTTAATGGAAACACAACAATTGCAAAATTGTGTTTTTTTGACAGCAGTGGAACATTGACAATGTTTTGTGCACATTTGTATTGGAAACACAGTTGCTGTGTCATTATCCAGTTAATTATGTCCTTTACCATCATCGGCAAATAGGCCACTAAACCAGGAAGAGGATATTCATCCAAAAGCAATATAACAAATAGATTAAAGTTTGAAAATGCATTCAGAAGCTGCTTCCATATAAGAGGTGCTCACTTACAACAATGGCCAACAAGTTTATCTAGAAAGCAGACCGCAAGATTTTAAAAGAAGTCGGCAAAAAACCTAGAATGTCATCAACTGACCTACAGCGGGCTATTGCTGTGGGTCGTTTGTTTGTTTGGGGTTTATTTTGGTAATATTGTTTGTTAAATGAGGAAAACAAGGGTAAGTATGTTGCTTAATAATAAATATATGACTTTTCTTTTTAGACATTAAAGGACGAATAATTGAATTTCCTCATTTTTCATCACTGTAAATCCCTTCTTTTTGACTTGCTGTTTTTTTTTTCATTACTTGTGTCCAAATTACAACATGAAACAAAATAAAGGTCAAGAAGAACTTGATCCTTTTAAAATGGTGCTGGCTTAAGTGTGGATTAGTTAAGCAAACAAGATGTTGTGTCTGCAAGCATCAGCAGATTTTTTCCAGCCCAGACAAGGTGGTATCTTTGTTCCCAGCATCCTTTGTGTCTTAGTTCAATATTGTATTTACCAACATTAACCCTTCTCCAACCCCTGACCTCACCGTAAAGGTCAACCTTACTCAATCCACTTGATTTAAACGTCTGTCTGCAGGTTTGAGACTTGTTGCTGTGAGTTTTAGCCTCTCATTTCAAGGAACACGTTCTGATCCTGCCTTTTACTCCCATGCCAAATCAGACAAGTCGGTGCAGCATTCTGCTCCAAACCACTCAGGCTAATTAAAAAAATGCAATTTGCTTTTTTTAAAAGTTGGAAATTAAGGACAAGAATAAGACATAATAGTATGAGATTTCAGTAAGCACATTCAAAAACAAACAGACTTTCAACATGAAAACACAGAACCGGAAGGAAAATCCATGTTTGCAACACTTTGTTTCCCTTTTGTGCTTCAATTCAGTCCTTCCCAATATTGCTCATCGAGGAACGCGGTCCTGCACGTTTTCTGCCTTTACACACTATTAGCACACTGAATAAAGGAATTAATAACTCCATCAGGTTCTGCAGCAGCTTGGTAGCGACTCATCTTTATAGATCAGGAATATTAAATGCTCTGAGGACACAAACTAGTAAACACTCAACCCACAGTTTCCTTTATCTTCACTTTTCAGGAGTGTATCGATACAAAAGTTTATGTTGTAGTCGATTAACATTAAAACTGAGTGAGATGGACACTGCAGTGCTCCTTGTTGATTTGGGGTGGGTTGATTTTTTGTTTACTTTTGTTGATGTTTACATAAAGTTATGAAAATCAATTAAAAAAAAACAAAAACAAACTGAGTGAGAATCTGTTTTACCCTGGATTTATTTTAGGAGCTGGTGGATCCACTCTGAGAATCCAGGAACTAATCAAGGAATCATTTCTCTATTTTATTACGAAGTTGTATTACTTCATAATTCAGAAATAACACAAGAATCTGATCCAATGCAAGAATCTGATCCAATGCATTAACCAAATTCCTCAGCTTGGTCCTGTCAACCCACTAATGAGAAACAGCAGGTCAAAAGTAACTTGACCTGCTCTGGTGAGTTGAGGACACAACTCACCACCAGATGGCGCCCTGTCCCAGAAAAGGACCCAAAACTCATGTTGTTCATTGTTAGACCTCTAATACGAGAGGAATGAAGGGAAAGAAGGAATGTTAGCAATCAGGTTGTTGACTAATTGTAAAGTTATCCTCTGATTTTATTTGAAAGGGAAGCAGACATTAACACAAACAGCTTCTTCAAGTCATCTGAGATTCAGTTCAGGGTTTTTTACACTTGGAGCAAAACACTGAGAATTATATTTGGCACTGGGACGGTTCAGCTGCTCACAGCAAGAAGGTCCTGGGGTTGAGTCCAAGTCCACTCTCTCTCTCTCCATTCTTCCTATACTGCAGCTCAAAAATATGCACAGTCGCGTAAGAGCATGTGTGTACCTCTTAAAAGATCGCAGACTAATTTAAGTCAGATAATAAAATTAGTTTGTATGTCACTTTACAACATTTACTGAACCAAACTGTGCTTTCCATTCATGCAGGATTAAACAGACTAGAATAAAAACACGGTGACAACATTGGTAGAAACATAAGAGTCACAGTGTGCTAACACGGCTCTAAACAAATGTGGTTTTAGTTTAGACTTAAACAAAAATAGATCATTGATGAGCCACAGTTAAAAAGGTAATGGATTACAGAGTTTTGGACCACCTCCATCAAATGAATGGTCACCCCACGGTTTGGACTTTAAACTGAGGACTTCCAAAAGATGTTGGTCAGCAGAACAAAAAGCCCTGACTGGGCCAGGTGTCACATAAATAAGAAGCTGCAATGCCTTTAACATCTTTAAAAACAAACAAATGTTCAAAATCAACTCTGAAACATCCTGGGAGCCAGTGGGGTGATGTGACTGTAGCTGTGTTTCCATTGTCCATATATGGACTTAAATAAAAATACATTTGCATAATAGAGACATGTCAATAAAAAAAAACTCACATTTTTCCAAAAAAAGTGTTAGGTTAGGATGAAGTGGTTTTTCAGCCATATTGAAATTAGACTATTTCGCAAACTTGCAATGGAAAAGCTTTTTTCACATCACATGGGATCAACAACCAGACAGGAAGTTGTAGGAGAATGACAGTGCAGCATGTTTTTCTAATGACTTATGGTGAGAACAAACTTATTCATGCGTGATTTTAATTATATTTCTTATCTAAAGGAGCAGTATTTTGTAAAATCGACTTTTTTGAGTTTTACTAAATGTTATAATCTCTTCCTTCTCCTTGGAGCTGCAGTTTAAAAGCTTCCAAGTTTCGCCTGACTGAGTGGCCGTTCCCCACGACTCCCCCACTCGGCTCCTTCAGACTAGCCAGAGGCAAACACCTGGTGGAACTGCGCATCTGCTCAGGTTATTAGGAACTACTTCTCAGTAAGCTGGTAAAAACGAAGAGTGTTGTGATGATGAGCAGGAAGGGGAGTGTCGGAAAGAGCAGGAGCTTCTGAAAGAGACAGAGGCACAATTACCGTACTTTCCGGACTATAGAGCGCGCCTCATTATAAGCCGCACCTACAAAGTTTAAAAAAACAAAAAACAAACTGGAAACGTACATGTGTAAGCCGCACCGCTGGTATCTCCGCCGCTCTTGGTTTTTCACTTAATAAATCTGCTATTAAGGACGCAGGCCTTCGTCTCCAACGCCGAACCATGGATTCGTTCACGCCGAGCTTAAGAGCAGCGGCTCTCGATCTGGCAGTACAGATCGACAGCCTTCAACTTACAAGTTGCATCATATGAGTTTGAAAACATTTCTCCGTCGTGCCTGCTGCTAGCATGTGCTTGTTCTAGATGGAAATTAGCGCTTTCTTCTTTGATTTCCAATTTTGACTTCCAATGATTCACTTCCTGCTAAAGAGAGAAGAAAAATCCACAGAAAAGCCGCACCGGGCTACAAGCTGCATGATTCAAAGTGTAGGAAAACATTAGCGGCTTATAGTCCAAAAATATGGTATTTCTTTTAAGTTGTGTTTAATATACAGAGTATGTTTATAAAAACTGAAGGTAATATAGTTACTTGATTATGTTATAAATAGCACTATGTGCCTGAAAAACACATAATACAGCCCCTAAATGGAAACACAGCAATTGCAAAATTGTGTTGTTTTTTTTTTACATTAGTGGAATATAGACAAAGTTTTTTTGGACATTTGTAATGGAAACGCAGAAAATGAGGGCATCTTTTGTCTCATTGTTTCACATTGAGAGCTTAATAACAGGCCTCCAGTCCTATGTCACCGAGCACTGTAAGTAATCCCAGAACATTCAATAACACCGACGATGAGTCTGTTCATGCCACCAGCATCATAGCTGAAAGTCTCGTTGGTAACCAGAATGAAAATGGAGGCGTCATTTCTGCTTTTCGTCCCCAGATTGCTTGCAAGATTAGAAACCTCACACTCCTGCCTCAGGAGAGCCGCAGCACACAGGAATCAAATCTCTCTGAGGAGACTTCAGTGGCTGTTTAATGGACACGTCCCCCCCAGGAACAACGTGTCCATGACAGGACAGGCGTTCTGTCCTCTGATAAAAATCACTGCGTTGAGCTGAGAGACGTACCCACATTCAGAGGCAGCATGATGAATATAGCCTGTTGTCTCAAACTGTGTGCTCTTTGTTGAGAAGTGGCTGCAATCATGATGCAACAAGACTCAACTGCTTTCAAGTGTGAAGTAATGAAGCAAAAAGGCATGCCTGCCCACTTTTCTAAGGCACTTCTACACAGAGCGTGACTCAGCCATCAACGTTTTGTCACGATTTTTGAAACATCAAACCATTTATTTTGCAGTTCAACAACCGCGCACTTGGATGCACCACAGATGGCAAACGCAGGGGGACTTGTTGGCGGCTGTGGCTCACTCGCAGCGAGAAAAACACCGAACTCCAGGAGACATCTCTTTCATGCCGCATGTCGCACGCCCTGAGCCTTGCGCAGTTGCCAAAAACACGAGGCAGAGCGATGAAAAAGATTGCACAGCTTCCCGCCTCCCAGCTGGACGTTTGGCAACGATCCACTGAAATATGTGCCATGAAGCTCTGACAGGGAGAGATCAAGTGTTAACAAGCAGAGGCAAAGCATTCCTGTGTTTCAATGGGGACTCATCTGCTTCTCATATGTTTCATTTTTGGCTTCTCAGTTTACAAAAACTGTCTTATATTTACAGAAATCTTTGAAATCTGCTAGGCCACCCTACCTGACCACCGCCTCCAGAGCTCTCAACCTTATCATATCATATTACCTTATTATTTTTGAATGTTTCCAAATCCCATCGCATTAAAATTGATACGCTGTACAAGATACATTTTTCTAATTAAAGTATTACTGATAATACCACTTATTTACATACAGCATAGTAGAATAAAGTGTTTTTTATCATTATTTTTGCCTTTATTGTCTTTAATGTCACTGAAACAGGTCATTTTAACCTTTTTGGCAAATGTTGTATGTAAAGATTTTGATGGGCATCAAAATGAAAATAGTTATCATGTAACGTCACTTCCGGGAACTTTGTAACTGACAGCCATCTTGGTAGGAAATTGTTATGTAGATGTTATGACAACAATAAACAAAGTACAAGCTTAGAACTAGCTCTCTTCTTGTTCCTATCAAACTTAACAATATAAGCACATTACAAGTACTACTCAGTCACAGTTTTTTTTTAAGTTAATGTAGCTTTTATCTGCAAGCTAAGACAAACATGGCCTACGTGTTAGTACTTACTTTGCCAGTGACCAGAACCGTGTCGTTCACGTGAAGAGCTTGAACGTTCTCTACAAGGCCGTTGAACGGGACTCATCTGCTCCTCATACGTTTCATTTGAGAAGGCGGCTTTCCGTTCGGGCCACGAAGCTCCTCGAACCATGTCATAGTAGGAGATCGGACGCAGCGTGTTTTCATTGTCCGTCTCACACGATTGGTGGTAACGGGTCGATTCCGTTAGCAGCCGTTACTACTTCCGCCGAACGTGCTTGGGAACGTTCATGTGACGCTGTCTGAGCGTTCAGTCATGCTAGCTGGGTTGCATTTTGTCCACACTTCTTGTCCATTTATTACAAAAATGCTCCTGTTTTGTTTTGTTTTTTAAACCGCCATTAATATTTCTGCAAGTTGAACATTTACACGCAAATACACGAGATAGTAACCAAGTAGCTGGTTTCCACCCCATTGGCAAGTTCATGTTGTGAAATAAGAGAAAACGGCTCCAGTCTATTGCGCACGCGCGCACACACACAAGGAGAAAAAGGGATCATTTTTCCACAAGCTTGAAATTTGTAGTCTATAATGACTCAATAATTTTCACTTTAAGTTGATAAGTTGCAGAGAGTTAGCATAAGGGCACTAAAAATAAGACTATATTTTTTAGCTCCTGTATGCTAAAAGTTAAGCTATGCTAAGCTAAACAGGCTAAGCGTGTGACTAGAAATATTAGCCTTTGTTTTTTGCCGCTGTAACAAACAATATGCTTCGTAGTTTTCACATGCTGAACAGATCCATGTGTTTTGTTTGGCTAAGCTTTGCTATTCAAGTTTTTGCCAACTGTTCTTTTTAATTTAGGACTGCAGTGCATTTAGATGATATTGCAATTTTAGTGCGTCTTCTTCAGCTTGTGTCTTTGCACCGCTAAGAAAGAAAGAAAAAAAAACCCCTCAGTTGATGAATAATTTAATTATTTTATCTATTTTAAAAGCAGGACTCAATTAAAATTGCAATTAACATTTAATATTCATTAATATTGACTTGTTTATGGAACTATTATAATTTATTGTAATACATTTTTTATTTGTGCTATAATCAATAGCTTGACCATGTTTTAAAATTTAAAAAGAAGGGTTGTGCTTGTTTTGTAGCCACAGCAGTCAGTGTTGGTGCTTTTGGGAATAAAAAAAAAAATAACTTTGAAGAAAGAAAAGTTTAAAAACAGGAAAAGTTCATTCTACACACGAGACTGATAACACCAGGTGGTTCAGTTACTATGAATTACTCCTTATGAATGACCACAAATCCAAATATTTGTGAAAATCTCAACATTTAATGTTTAAGAAATAAAATCGCTACAAAAATGCAAAACTTATTTTCTGTGATGAGTTGTCAGACCTGTTTTTAATCACCTGATGGTGAGATTTACCCACAGATATGTTTTTATCCTGCAGCAAGAATATTAATTTCAAGACAAACTTGAAGACACAGTCAGGTTTTTATAGTGGTTTATTGTACATTAAAACATTTCCCACAATCCTCCAGCAGCAAAAGCCCACTGAAGTGTTTTTTTTTTAAAACACAACAGGTGCGAAGAGGCCATCATCAAAAGACACAGTCATCATTATATCCATATAAAGTGTCATAGTTATGAGCATAATATATATATATTTTACCAATAGATTCAACATTGACCCAACACAACTCCTATTAGTTGTAATATTTCCACCGAATGCAACAAAACAATCTGGAGTCAAATTCTCTTTAATCCTGCATGTCAAGATCCACTTTAGACCAAAACATCAGAAAGCTCTCGATAGTGTCTGGAACTTCAGCCTAAAACCTTAAAATAAACCGAACAGCAGGCTTTTTGTGGGTAACAAGCAGATACAGGTGTTGCTCTGCAAAAATGACTCATAATTTAAGGATCATCAGAGACTCCTGCAGATCTGTGCATGTTAAAACAGCCACCGACTCGCAGCTCGACTCACATTCTA
Organism: Xiphophorus couchianus; assembly: GCF_001444195.1. Taxonomy (NCBI): domain Eukaryota; kingdom Metazoa; phylum Chordata; class Actinopteri; order Cyprinodontiformes; family Poeciliidae; genus Xiphophorus; species Xiphophorus couchianus. The sequence continues at coordinate 12,678,914 of NC_040247.1, read as the reverse complement.
CGGCACATACCAGAATCATTTCCTACCGAAGTGAGGGCACTGCCCCAATTTTTACTTTATAAACCAACAAAGACGACACACGCACAAATGCAAAAATAAAGAATACAGTAGCAAAGGAAGGCTGCTGCTTTTGTTTCATTATTTGTTGGTTGAGATCAACTTGATCTTGAAGAATTGTGCAATTACTACTATCTTTTTCCATTGCCTGGGCTTCAGCTTCATTAGCGACAGCCAAAGTTGGATTTGCGACCCCAGACAGCAGGACTTGTGGGTGACTAACGATGAAACAAGAGCACGTGAGGCACGTGGGACAGAAATGAACATGACCGAGCCTCAAAAGGAATGATCTGTGATTTTTATTATCATGCAACACCAGCACATAACTCACCCGCCCACTGCCTCTTCTCCAAACATTCAGCTCAATTTCATCTAACAAATGAGGTGAATTAATAGAAGAGGACACTGGTTCTCTGTGGCACTCTCCTCACACCTCCCTCGACAACAAGAATCAATATTTACTTAATTTAATATCCATGTAATATTAAGACAAGATGAGGGAAGAAACATGTGGACATCTCAGGAAGAGGACAGGAACTTAAATATGAACAACTCCACTGGAGACTTCCTCCTTTTTACTTTATATACAAACTAGAAGGTCCTTGCTTCACCAATAGCAGCATTTGCCTAAGCAATGTCCTGCCTTTTTAAAATTACCTACTGAGCACAATGCATTAGAAAATTATTCACACCCCCGATGCAGCCATGTTTTATGAAGTTACAGCCAACATTTTATGTTATGATGTGAAAGCAAGAGAGAGCAGTGCATAATTATGATGTACAAGTAGAATGATGAAGAGTTTCTATGGTTTTTACACACAAACGTGGAGCAAGCATTTGTTTTTACCCCTCTTAAACACTTTACAAATAAAACCAGTGCAACTATTTACCCTCAGAAATGATGAAAAGGCAACTCTGGAAGGTCTGTGGAGATTCATAGCTCAGGTGGAAGAATCTGTCACTTAAATTCTTCTCAAATGTGGCTTTTATGGAAGACTGGCAAGAAGAAAACCAGAACCAAGCAATGGCCTAGTCAAAGTTCAGACTTAAATCTAGTGGACAATCTATGTTAAATCTTCATCCAGTTCTCCATCCAGTCTGAGCTTGACCTGTTTTGCAAAGAAAAGGGGCCAACTACAAATGCATGCCACACTTTTCAGAGACTGTACTTAACAAGCTCAAACTCACTTTGTGTCGATCAGCCACATAAAATACATTGAACTTATGGTTGTAATGTGAGAAAAAATTCAAGAAGTGTGAATACTTTTGCAAGACACTGCAAGTAGTGCTCTTCTGCTCTTAAGTGTTTAGAAATAAAACAGACAGAACACACACACACACACACACACACACAGGTTTTCTTCACAATGACGGACTACACAGAGAAACATAATAGTCCAAAACAAAAATGATACTCTCTTATTTAAGGCTTTTCTGAAGCCAAAATCCACAAATTAACTTATTAAAAAACAAAACAGCAACAACTCCAAGATACCAGAACACTTGACACGAATGAGTCACAATCTGAAAAACAGAGAAAACAAATAGGAGTCCCGTCAATCACATCCAGCACCGGAAGCCAACAGTATAGAAGAAGACAAGTGGCTGTTTTTCACTGGTGCACTTGTTTAGAAACAAACAGGCGACATCGAGCCTGACAGGCGTGAGTTTATAGTGAGAGCGATTCGCCTGGGAGTGTGAGTTGGGCCTGTTCTTCATCTCCGTCTGTCAAAGCCCACTTAGTTTCTCCACTTAGTGTCATCTTTGTTCCCAACAGGATGCTCAATGAGGTCCAAGTGCAAACGACGACTTTAAGGTTCTTAAAAAATAAACATTTCGGAAAGCATGATTCTTGACAGAACTAAGAAAAAAAACAAAAAACTTTAACACCCCCAATATACATTTTTAAACATTTCTGTCACCTATGATTTAATCATCTGTTTGGTCATCGTTTCCCCTTAAAGCCGCACGGTGTTGATGCGCAGCGGCTGCACGTTCTTGCCGTTGGCGTGGCTCTGGCCGGGGCTGAAATAAGGGAAGACCTTTGAGGTGAATTTCTCTCGGTATGTGTAGAGCCAGGACATGTCGTCTGCGTTGTAGAAGATGAGCAGGCCTTTCGGGTAGTCCAGGAACACACCCACCTTCTCCAGCTTGCTCTTGACGTTGAGGCGCGTCCAGGGCTCGGTGCAGGCGCTGTACTGGTTGCCGTCGTGCATCACGATGCAGTAGAAGCCGCGGCTGGGCTGGATCTGGATGCTGCCCTTGCGGCTCACCGTCTCGTTGGCCACGCCGATCATCCACTGCGTCTTCTCCGACACCATCACCTCCCAGTAGTGGACGCCCGATATGAAGCCCTCGGCGCCCAGGACGGAGACCTCCACGTCGAAGCGCCTCGGGGAGTCCTGCAGAGGCTGCGGGTGGAGATTCCCGTACGCCACGATGGTGGAATCGTCTGAGAGGATCAGTCTTTGATGGGCTGTGATGGGGTCAAGGGTCAGGGCTCCTGGCACTGTTGGTAAGAGAGATTACAGGTTACCTATCAGATTTTAGAGACAGAAAAAAAGTGATCAACAGACATGAAGATCAGCCTTTCCATTGATTTTCAAAGCATGGTTAAATATTTTAAAATGGAATTTTCTAGGGGTGTTTTTACACCTGATAGTTCAGTAAATTTGGTTCGATTGGCAACCAAAATTGCGACATTTGGTATGTTTTCACACTGCACTGTGTCAAATGAACCAAACCCTTTCAAAAAGCTGTTTCCCCACTTGCCAGTGGTGGCGCTGCACCAAGAACCACTGAAGGAAATGACACAAAACCTCTGAAGAAGACATGAGCACAACTTCTTTCCTCACAAATTTTTAACAAAAATGAAGTAGTATCAGGTTTTAGTGGTTGCAGGTTTTCTCTTTTGTCTTTGGCAAAACACCACAAGCATTAAGACTTTTACATTTTTGGTTGAATTTACCCAGAATGCCCTGCGCTATAGTCTGCTTTCTGCTTTTGGAGCAATCTCCGTTCTGTTTGCATCCGCATATGCATTCAAACCACACCAGAGTTCACTTCAACCAAACCAAGACCTAGGTTTTTAGGCGAACCAGTGTTCGCTTTTCTTGGTCCTTATCGAAGTTTGATTGTGCATTCACACCTCCCCAATCGAACCGGACCTTCTAAGCAAACAAACTAAAGTACGAATAAAGAGGACCAACTTATTCTGCTTTTCTGAGCTGAAAACGGAGAGAACATTTAAGTTTTAATTTAACTAAGGTTAAACATTTAACTACTGGTGCAGCTAAACTCTTGTGATTAAAACATGTGGAGGAAAGTAAGGCTTGAACAATCACTGCAATGTTTCCTAACATGAAGTATTTTGGTGACTTGGTGGTTTGTTACTGTGATTAATTCCAGGCAGACAAAGCTCAGAGTTTTTAAAATGCCTGTGTAGGGTGACGGTTTGTTAGGTCTCACACAGTTTCAGCTCCTTTTCAATAGATAAATCTCCATGTGAAACTTAATTTAATAAAAACAATTTAAAGATGAAGACCATTTTCTTATGCCCAAGTTTGGTGTTCCAGATGTAACTCCTTCACTCTCAGCTGCTCTGTGATCAGTTTACAACTCGTGTTGTGTTAGCATTAACTTTATGACTTAGATAAAGGCTCCAATGTTATTTGAAGTCATGCCAATTCAGAGCCGACTGGTAGAGCTGCTGAGAAACTTTACAAATCAGGTGTGGCAACAGCCCAAAATATTCCTGCTGACTAAAATGATCAGGAATGAGAAACAGACCAGAGTTTCACAACCGCTGCATCCATGTGACCAACACCACACATCTGTTTTATCTTTAGCCACTGGCCTTCAAAGAAAAGTGTCCTGCAGGACAGCTCAGTCTCAGATACATCAACCCACGCTGGGAGTGTAAACAACACACAGAGACAGTAATTATAGAGAAAGGAGGAGCAGTTTCAGTTCACAGCTCCGTAGAATGTCTAATTCTCTGTGCAGTTATGCGTTTTAGGAGGGTTTGCACCCAGTGGAGCTTCTGGCAAGCGTGGCTTCCCAGATGTAGATCAACTCAGAGCTCCACCAGGGCTGTAACAATACATCCAGCTTAACATGTGATGAGACACAAGATGAAATTAGCTTCTTCAGTTAAAGCAAAAGCTTTCACAAATCACAAAATGTTTTCCAAAAACTCCATATGTATAGAACGGTTCAGTTCAGAGTAAAATCAATATAGCAAACATTTTCATCACAAAGATTCACAAAGCTCATGTGAAAATCGAATACAAGACGACAAATATTTAGTGAATGCACTCAAAATATTGTTTAAGATTTTATAATTTAAATCTTCGATTGAATGCAAAAAACAACCCAAAGCTGAAACATGACGACAGCACAGCTAGGGCACGCAGGAAGTTAACAGCCAGGCCAATGTAGGCATTGTTTATATTAAGTATATAAGATAAAAAAAATTAATTTGTCTAACTTTTAGATTCAGATGTATGTCCCAACTGGACAATTAATGTTACAGCAAGTATAAAAACTAAAAGTCAAAGTATCAAAAATAAAAAAATAAATGACGATTAGCTGCAGCATTACTTTTTCTCTGTCTGAGCCAAATGAAGGAAAGAATATTTGCTTGTAGATTTTGTTTTTCTCTGCTGCTTAAAGCTGCAGTATGAAACTTTTATTTAAAAAAAATTGACATTTTTATTAAAACTGTTACTCCATGCAGATTTATGTCAATACTTCTTCAGCTCCTTTTAATTCATGATATCATTTAAATATGAATAGTTTCATGAACTATTCATATTTATTGAGTGAATGAAATACAAAAATTAAAATAACCTCAATTATGTTTATTTAAAACGTCTCAGTTCAATGCTGCCATATCACTATGTTACAGGAGTTTAACTTTTAGGCTCATCACTGCACATATGGTTATTTTACTTTCTTACATTAATCATCTTCAGGGGTGGTGATGCATTTCTTTTAAACTGTTCTGCAATTACGTCGGAAAGGATAGATGGAGGTGAATTTTGTGGCGAACTGCCAGCGGCCAGGACAGCTTGTTCACTGGTCAATGACAACTCAAGTGTTTGTTGCAATCACCTCATTAAAGATTCATAGCCTGAGCGCCTGCTTGGGTCAGATGAAGAAACAGGAGATTCGAACTGTCCTGCTAAACATAAGTGGGGTTTAAAACCAGCTCCCGGCCTGCTCCTGCTTTCCGAACAGTGAATTTCGGGGCCGATGGGAGGAATGTCTTTGTTGACGCTCTGGCAACTGCTGCTGATGGATCGCAACCAATTGTTCCATCTAGCAGCCAGTCAAGAGAGGCCAAGAAACTGTCTGGCCTCCCCGCGGGCTGAGAACTGATTGAGAGAGCAAAACAACATTATAAAATCCTCAGTGTGTTTGTTGAGTTATGTGTTGCGAGTGAGAGACGGCTGCAAGACGTCCTGCTCCACTCAGGACCTTCAAACACTGAAAGGCATCACAATTTCTCACCTGAGAAGGAGCCGGAGGCTGTGCAAAACACGTTTTGATTTTTATCAAAGCACACCGCTCTTTTTTGAGTGGATGTATAGAAGTCTAGCAGATTTTGACTTCACAAATTTATTTCACTCTGCAAATTTATTTAAATCCTCTCTAGCTGCAGCTCTCCCTGTAGCTTTTCAATTAGAAACGGGTCTGGGCTCAGGGTGAGGCATTTAGAGCGCCGATCTGCCGCTGAGGCCCTTCAATTTTTCATTTGGACGTACGTTGCGGCTTGTTGAGCTGAAAGGCAAAAGGCAAAATCTGTCTTCATCTGCAGCTTCAAAATGCAGCCCCAAGCAACATGGTATCCATTATCTTATTACCACAACATCTGTGCAGCGTTGTTTTTCTGCTCCAAATAGTTTACAGAATTATAAACTGAAAAATAAAACGTGATTGCATCAGACAATAGCAAATGTTTCTAAGTCATTATTGTACACTGGATATATATTTTTGGAAATAGCAGCTTTAATTAAAAGTTAAATTGTTAGCTGAAAGTCTCAGTGGCCCAGAAACACGAGCAGAAAAATAAAAATGCATCACATTCTGGGAAAAGATGTTTCCACTTAGCATTTTTTATATTGCTATTTATACGACCACAAGAATCTTGGCTGTCCTCCTGTACAGTTTTCTCTATATATCAGTCTTTGTAAAAATGTTCTGGTAAAAACCACAGCTGCTGCTTCACTAGCAGGAAAATTTCCCCTTATTGCTGGTAGAAGTAAAATGGTCGATTCTGAGTGCAGCCACCTCTGTAGTTACAACGAATATTAATTTTTCATATTTTGTGCACAGAATACAGAAATATTGAGAACATATTTTAATAAATCACATTCGTCGTGGTGAAGAGAGAGCTGAGCCAAAAAGCGAAGCTCTCGATTTACCGGTCGATCTACGTTCCCACCCTCATCTATGGTCATGAGCTTTGGGTCATGACCGAAAGAACGAGATCGCGGATACAAGCGGCCGAAATGGGTTTTCTCCGTAGGGTGGCTGGGCTCTCCCTTAGAGATAGGGTGAGAAGCTCAGTCATCCGGGAGGGACTCAGAGTAGAGCCGCTGCTCCTTCACATCAAGAGGAGCCAGTTGAGGAGGCTCGGGCATCTGGCCAGGATGCCTCCTGGACGCCTCCCTGGTGAGGTGTTCCGGGCACGTCCCACCGGGAGGAGGCCCCGGGGAAGACCCAGGACACGCTGGAGGGACTATGTCTCTCGGCTGGCCTGGGAACGCCTCGGGATTCCCCCGGAGGAGCTGGAAGAAGTGGCTGGGGAGAGGGAAGTCTGGGCCTCCCTTCTGAAGCTGCTACCCCCGCGACCCGACCTCGGATAAGCGGAAGAAGATGGATGGATGGATGGATGGACATTTTTATAATGCTAACAACAAAAACATAAAACTAAAAGGTAATTTTCCTCAGTAACAGATGGAAATTTCCCTCTTGGTTGCTCAAGGATGATTAGATGCAACAGGAAACTCATAATTTATTAACAAGCAGCATCTTGTTTGTTTAATCTCAAAGCTTAACTAGCAAAATGGGATCGCCAATACGTGCGCGACCCCCAATAAAGCTGCTTTAGCTTTAAAAACAAACAGCTAAACATTTAAATCAGAGCAATTTTCCACATATTTATTGAAGGATATAATATTGATCTGTTTGTCTCCGAAGCAGCAAACACAGTCAGACAACCTTTAAGCCTGACGGCTGTAGTTTGTGTAGTGCTCCCTTACCTGGTGAAATGTCTTGGAAGAGTGATTTCCAGATTGTGTACTGCAGGGGCCCCATGTACTTGGACGTTGGGAAGTCCTCATAAGTCAGATTGGTCTCATGTATCTTCCCTTTAACCCTGAAAAACAGATCAACAACAGTCTGAGCTGACGTCGTGATTTGTAATTTAATATCGACTCGTGTTGTGCAGCTCCAACTTTCAATGCTTGATGAATTTTTTATTTATGCTTTTTGAAATCTTCCATTAGCTGGTAAACAGCATCATTAATCACGAGCTGAAAGGATGAAGCTGGCAGAATGGGCACGGGGTCACGCTTTGCAAAAAAAACCTTTTATATGAACCTTCATGTGAAGGAGAGAAAGCTACTCTACATGCTGACACATTTCCGTTCACCTGGGACACATCCTAGTCTAAGACACAGGCTGTAAATAATTAATAACGCCGCTTACTCCGGCTTCTCCCTTACCAAAATGTGCATCTTAACCTGCAGCCGTCCTGTTCTGCATTAATCCTCCTGCAGGAGCTGGTGTTGTCTTGCAGAGCGACAGAAATAGAAACGGTCTAATCTCTGAAAATGGAGCCAAAAAGCAGCAAAACCTCAAAACTGCTTAGAATAACCTGGAGAATTGAAACCAGTTTAAACAGCGAAAGCAAACAACATGAGTAAAGGTCAACAGTCCTGCTGTGTCCACACAATGATGCAATAACTAAACTAAACATACCCGTGTTAATTTTAAGGCTTACATTTTAACAGATGCATTGTTCCTACAATATTTCCACTTAAAAGCTCAATACTTTTCCAAACTCCGTTTCAGAGATCGTTTTCAGCTGTATTTCATTACACTTTATTTGGGTTTGTTGTTTTTTTCTTCCGCAAATAATGAAACAAATTGTTGAAGCTGGTCCCAAAAGGCATTTTGTCTTCTGGATAAACTTATAATAAGCTCAAATAACACTAAAAAAAACAACAACAAAAAAACTGTAAAAGCTGAACATGAGCTGAACGCAGTTCCTTGAAAATCACACTTTGAAACCAGTAATAAATTTATCTAAACTCTGAAAACGTAGCCAAAGCAGACTAAGAACCTTGGATTTGGTATCAAACATACAATTAAAATGATCTAAAAAACAAAAAGAGTAAAAAGTCCCTTTGTTCTTTTAGAAGCGTTTTAGTCAAAATCTAAAATAAATAAATGATCGAAGAAAATCAAATTCTAATGTGTTAAACTGAAACTGAATTATAAAAAGCATATTTGTTTTCCAGAAATTCTGTTTTTTTATCTTTTAGATAATGTAAGAAGAAAATGTCTGGAAATTCAAGTTTTTTTTCCAAACCACAATAAAAAAAATTTTATCCAGTTTTTTCCAGAACTGGAATATAACAAAATCACACTTTCCCAGAACCGTTATCCACTGATGACTGTTCTGGTTCTTGTAGTACTTTCGTATTCGTCATATGTGCCGAGATTTTTCCCCAGTCGGTAATGAATATCTGACGTCTCTCCATTTTACTTTTCTGAGAAATGAATGAACCCCACACGGCGTTAACGCTCTCCGCCGGCACACAGGAAACTTAATTTTATCTGAGACACTCGGCTGGACGTCAGACAGAACCATAAGAAGCATATTTGTAGTCAAACATGTCATCACTTTCTATCTCAGCAATGCAAATGAGAGACACAGATGGAGGCGCTGCACAGTAAGAGCTTATTTTGAGATTTCCTAACTCTGATCGTAATTTCAGGACTCCTAGAATCCTGAAATAATTTGACTTAAAACTCTTAACTTTACTCAACGTCAGAGAAGTACTTGGTGCATTTTTATGTTACAAATACAAATGTTTGAGAATTTCAGGCAAATATTACAACAGACTGACAATATTTACACAACTGAATAGAAATATAATATAATTAAAATAATCCATACTTTCCTGTATTTTTACAGACTGGGGAACACTTCTAAAAAACAAAACAAAACAAAAAAAAGCCACTCCTACAACATCAGAGTTGATTTGCCAGGTTCTTCTCTAGGATATATTTTTTAAAAACCACAAACTCAAGATGGAAATTCGACTTGACTCGCTTTTTCTTTGCTTTGTGTTTTCTATTAAACTACAATTTATCCTTTTCTTATCATTAATTGGTTTCCTCCAAGATGTCTGACAAAGACATGAAGATGCACTGTGATTGAAGTATGGCTTCACAATAAGTCAAAATGCATCGTGATATATACATGAACAATATCGATAGATAATACGTCTGATAGAATATTCAATAATTTCACTGAACTCAGATGCAGAACTGCACAGCATTCTGGGAGATGTAGGCAGAAAAAAGACTAGCAGCTAAACTTCTCACAGCTAGTTAAGAAAAGTTGGTGGCATTAACTAACCGAGCAACAACCTCCTGAGTAACTTCTGGTTACCTAGCAACAACCTGATGAGTAACTTGCACAGCAGCAGTTTAAGATTTTGCCACCATGTGTCACAAATTCAAATAATAATAATTTAAAAAAAAACTGGAAAGGAGAAAATGAGGACAACATGTTGAGAGGAATTTGTGGATAAAACAGGAATGGTCACATCACCAGCTTGGCAGTATTTTCAGATATCACAACATGTTTTCCAGCCATAATCGCCCAACTTTTGTTTGCATAAAGCACTAAGACAATCAACTTCTTCCTTTCTTTAAACTGCATTTCATGTCTAGTCACTTTCCTGTGCTTCTGTGCAAGTAAAAAAGTTATAATTAAAGCTAAGAATATAATATGGATCATAACTATAATTCTAGAGTAAATACAGAAGATAATATTGTTGACCATTTTAGCTATATCAGAAAAGTTAAAACTACTAAATTATACCTGCTTGTCTACAAGGAGCTTTTTAAATTCCCCAAACTAGTTTAAATGAATTATCTTAAATCATGTTAGCCAGATATTACTAAATTTTAATGACAATTTATTTTATTTGAAGAAATTTGCCATTCAATGCCTGTTTTTTGCTCTTACACTATTTAATGCTTTAAGATATCAAACTGTTCCAATAAATCCTCATCATCCACCTCCTGATTAGACATTACAGCTGGTTTAGTTCGGCCCAAAAGCTCCATCTGTTCAGGGATCAGCTGGAGCCGTTGCTCAAATCTCTACTTTCTCCAACCGGTCAGCAGCCTTTCCACAACTCTGCCCACACATTCCACACATTTATATGTGCATTAGTTTTAAAAGTGATTAAATTTTCAAACTGACTGCCTTCATATGCACTTCTTAAAAAAATTTTAAAAAAAATCGCAAGATCTTGACCATATTTAGTGTGAAGCTAGTGATTTGCCAGTAGCTTTTCCAAAGATTTTTTACGCATTTCTTCTGTCTGTGACTTTTGCTTACTGTTGTGCAGAACAGCTTGTAAGCAAAATACGCTTAAGTTTGGAATAACCTGTCACCAGCTCTTCAATCCACTACTTCATTCATCCTTTTAGAAAACGTTTAAAATTAATTAAATTTCAAACAGTTGGTGATTTTGTTTACTTCTTATGAACTTGTGTTGTATGCGACTTTCATTCATTGATTCTTTTCCTCTCCTCCACAGCTTCTTTTTATCCGTCTTTTGGTTTTTATACTGCAAATATTCTAATCTACTCAACATATTTTGAACTATTTTAACAAATCCAATACTTTAGAGCAACTTTTTCAGGCTGAGGACTATTTAATCTATTTAACAAACACTCACAAACCACCTAACTCAAAATTGCCCCAAATGAACAATCTATTTGGGGCATTTTGAGTTACTTACATATTCTGAAAGTCTGGAAGCTTCCCAATGATGCCAAACACAGAAAACAAAAAAGAAGTTGTTTTTACTACCAGATGTTGTGTGCATGAATACCATTTTAGGACTATTTGTAATTTAGAAGCAAAATAAAATAAAAATGGATTTTAATTGATGTGACAAACAATAATCCTTTTTTGCACCATTAAAAATAAAATTATCAACCAGTTTCTATCAGTTTTATTTATTGAATTTAGTTAATTTAATCATTTTTAATTAAATAAAAATAATAGTTGTTGATGTGTGAGCAAAGCATTATAAGCGAGAAAAGTTGTAAGAAACAAAGAACAGTTCTCGTTTTGCTGGAGACCGTTCAAAAGAATCAAATTGCTACTGAACTTTAGATCCAAACTCTCAGCAGGTACGACTTGGCTTCCTCCAATTATATTATCCTGGCGTTGTTTTCTTTCCACTAATATCTTAAGCTTTTATTAACACAAACCTTTACTAAGCTAATTGTAGCGTTGCACTTTGAGCTCACATCACAGCAAATAAATGGTTGTTTACATGCAGTACCTCGCGGACCAATAGGGGGTGCCTGTGGACCACCGGTGGTCCAGGGACCACAGTTTGAGAAACACTGCTTTAGAGCACATTCATTCACACTTGAGGCTCTGAGCAGATCACACCTACCTCTCGGATGTGATGGCCACGCCCTCCAGGAAGTCGTGGTGGCCCGTCTCGCTGAGGCGCTCCTGCAGGATCTGGATGCCCTCCTTGACGTCGCGCAGCTGCTGGCTGTAGCACTGGATCTTCTGCTCGATGTCGGCCAGCTTGCGGGCCGTGTCCATCTCCAGCTCCTCCAGCATGCTCTTCTGGCGCTCTCGGAGGAAGCGGTGAAGCCGCTCGAACGCGTCGCCGATGGTTGCACGAAGACTCTTGGCTGAAGACTGAAAAGAAAAAAAAAAGAAGAAGAAAAAAAAATGTCCTGGTTATAAAAGCTGAACCCATGTAAGATGGTGAATGGATAAATGCAGGTCCAAGAGCTTCAGTGCAGATTTCCTGACCGCTGTTAGCTTGTTTGTAGAGTTGAGGTCACAATGGCTGAACTTTAATTACACAAAAATCAATAAATCAAGGGTTTGCACAGTACTCTAAACTCTGTTAATATTACATAAACAGTAATTCATTGATTCAGCATGTAGATGTATTGATTTTATGAAGCTCTCGGGAGTAATATGTGTACACAGCTATCTAACCTGAAAATAAGGAGCATTTCAGACACCTGTACAGAAGCAGAAGAAAAGAAACAAAAAATAAAAGGCAAACATGAACAGTCACTAAAGAGAAAATGAGTGGGAGGACAGGTGGGCAGACAGAGGAGATAAATCCATTAAAAATCTCAGCAGGTTCAAGTAACAACGAAGAATCCAGAGGAGAAACGATTTAAAAAAAAATAAGATGTGCATTTAAAGAAATGAGTGTTTGCATAGAACAGAAGGCCTGATTAAAAACAAACAAAACTGCATACATGCAGGTGGGCCTGTCGCTACAAGGAATACATCAAATAATCCCATTACAAATTAAAATGAGCTGCATGCTTGTTTGTTTCCATCACATTTCTTTCAACCAAAGAGATTGGAGGACGAAAAGCTTCATTTCGGACCTTTTCTTTTCAGGTCTCAACACACACAGGAGGCAACGTTGTCCCTCTCCCTTCGTTTCCTATGGAACCTGACCAATAAGGCGACAGTTGCCTACGCTCCTCCAATCAAGCGACCAATAAGATTTGAGCATGTGAAATTTTGAGCTTGTTGCTACAAGAAAGCTGAAGTGAACCACTTTACCTGTGAGAGACGGTATGTGGCATTTGTTGTAAAACGGAAGCAACTAAAAATACATCTGCATCTAAAATGCAATCATCCAATACAGTTTTCCCACACTGGAAAACAAAACTACAACCAATGGGCTGTCTCCGTCTTACTGACAGTTCACAATCACTGAGGCGTTTAATCGACAAACTACAAAAAGGCGCAAAATGGTGCACAGCAAGACGGTTCGCTTAATCACACAAGAGATGTGAAAAAAACAGAAAAATGCTGCAAACATTTGACACCAGTACACAGCGGTAAGTTTAAATGATAAGTTTACACTTTTTAACCCCACAAAAGTCCCAACTGGCAGTATGATTAATATATTATTTATTACATTACTCTTAGGTATATATTTATATATATTATAAACTTTATATCTTGTGGTTATATTTGTATTATTAATATTTAAGACCTTGGATGATTAGTTGATTGTCAACTAATCAATTTCCCCTTGGGGATCAATAAAGTATATTCTATTGTGTATTTTGAAGGCCAAGTTTGTTTACAGAGACTTCATAATCCATTTTATTTATTTTGGATTATCAAAATGACTTCCATTTCCAGTGTTAAATCTTCTTCAGAAATTAGTTTGTTGATTTTTGAGACTTGCATTTTCAGTGGAAAATGGTCTCAAAATGACAATGTGACCTTTTATCGACTTGCCTTCACACAACCACATCTCAATAGAGCAGTCCAACTCTTATTTTACAACTTCTACTCTAACTTTTTTAAAAACAGCAGCTGTATCTCTGAACTTTTAATTCCTCACACCCACAATTTCCTCCTTTCAAGCAGCAGACATGAACCTGCTGGCTAGTGCAGACAGGTAATCTCTCACTTCCTGTGTGAGCTCGTTAGAATGACGATTCCTCGGCGAGTCAAAGATTTCCTACCTAGTTAAGAGTTTAACTGATCGTGTGGAGAAAGGGGAGGATGACTGCAGCGGAGCAGTTATCAGTCACACCGACATGTTTGTTGTTTTGGCCCAGCAGGTTGTGATGGCACTGAGTGGGTGGCTGCAGCCTTCAGAGACGTCAGGCTGAGTATTTTTCATCCAGCAAACCCCTGGTGAGGTTATAGAAAATCTCAATTTACAGCACAAAACGGCAAAAGAGTTGTGAAGTAAAGGTAACGATTTGCAGCTAAATTCACGGACCTAAAGAAGAGCAGGAGGACAACAGATGTAAAGTCTGAATTGCTTCTGGTGCGAGAACTCGTCCCTTCAACTCTGAACTAAATGAAGAGCAAAAGCCGAAAGTCATTTCATTGTCAGCTACCTAAATGCATCAAAGATCAATGCTGTCAGTGTGGCCCACTTCCAGGAACTGCACTCTCTGCAAATGGATGTAAAGCTAATGAGATCAGCTCATTTCCAGTGAGCTAAACGACCTATATCAGGCAGTCGGAGAAAGTTGATAAAACAGAAAAGACCAGGGCAAGAAGGCGAGCGATGCAGAAACGTCACGCAGAGGCTTTAACAAAAATATTTGGGGAAATAAAAACTCCAAGGTCCTCTTGGAAATCAGACATGAGCTTCCAGTGAATCCAACTGAAGGGTTTGTTGTGACAGGAGAGAATATGAGTGTAAAGATGTGTGAGGTGGTGAGCAAATATGAACTTATTAACACAATGACTCGAGATTAAAAAGCTACTCAGGTCATGTTAGAAATCACCTGGCAACCCAAAGCATTGTGGAAGTGAGAGTCAGTAACCAAACACACCACACCTACTTAATAAACGATCCATTTCCTACATATGAGCAGATTGAAAACTGGATTTTGGTGTTTCACCTGCAGGAGGAGGATTTAATCTGAGCTGGACGCTCTTATTTTAAAAGGGTGCGTTCTGGTAATTGTTTGTTTGGATCCAGTAAATCTCAAGCCTTCTAATTATAAAGTTATTAACAGATTTGACTCACTTGACCCAACAAAACCTATGCTGGGCAAGTAATGTCTAAATAATTACATAAAACATTAACTTTAAACATAGCAAGCATTTCTGAGCATCTTAATATGACATAAGATCTGGCCCTTCAAGTAGGAAAATAAACCGCCGCACCTAAAAGTCCAGAATCAAGGGCCTTTTTAATGAAAACACAAAAATATAACAACCCCATATTGACAATAAACAGGTTATACAGCTTCTCTGGACCTTCAGATGTCAGTAATTTGGAGCTGCTGAGTTTACACACTGCAGAGAAAGTGGCAGTGATCTCAACAACTGAAGTCTCTGTGTGAGAAATGACATTTGTGTTTAAAGGGAAATGCTCCCAGTACCTTGGTCTCTGTGAGTTGTCTCCGCAGGAGATGGAGGGCCTCGGAGTGTCCCTTCTCGCTGTCCTGCAGCAAAGCCAGCTGCTCCTTCATCTCCCTCTGCAGCACAAACAAATCATCGATACATGAACAGAAATGTGTCAGAGCAGCAGATCCCAAACATGTTTTGTGACAATTTTAAGACACTCAACTTTTACTTTGAGCTGAAATATTATAGCTACTCTGAAATAACAGCGGGAATACATTTCCTCCCAAATCCTGTTAAGATAAAATTATATTACTTGTTACAGCTCCGTCTGATCGGATATGAGGCGGCAGAGATTTAATCCTCAACTCCCAAACAAATAAGCCAGATGGAGAGTGAGATATGAAAGAGAATATGAAATCTCTGGAGATTTCAGGCTGCGTCAGAGAAAACTGGGTCTCATCCCAAGTCAGCAGGCAAAAGCTTCAGCGAACTCCACCTCCAAGTCTGCCTGAGGCAAGAAACAGGTGCCGAGATTAAAGAGTTTAACAGAGACTAAACCACAAAATGTCTACGAACTGCATGCACTGCCGCTAATAAACAACGGCTACAAAAAGAGATTATAGAGCAGAACCTAAAAATCACTTGCAAAAAAATTCATGAAATTTAATTATGAACGAGTCAAGCATTCATAATTACTTGATAATGAAATATTTTGCAGAATTATAAAGAAAACATGGTTTAAGTCCTGGATGGAAATATGAAGAAAGCCGTACAAAGAAATATTAATCAAAAACAGGCTGCTTTTGAAACTGCAGGGTATTAAAAATAATTTTCACCACATTTATTTTTTATGAATGAAGTCCAAGGTTTTCAGTGAAACAAAGCTGGTGTTTAGGAAGCAAAAACTTCAAGACAGAAGATAAGACATGAGTAAAATCCACAAACCAGAAGTAGATAGAAAAACTTCCAACATCTGATTTAAATTTTTACAAATCCATTATAAACTAATTTGTGTTGATCATTTAATTTGATTTAGGTGGGCAAAACTTAATGTGACAAAGTTGGATGTAGGTCTCATATAGCAAAAAATAAATTAAAATAGAATTTGGGTCGCATTGCTGTGTGAAAAGCACAGATATGGAAGATATTTTTTCTTCTGTATCGTTTTGATGAGTTTGTAAATTGAGTTTGTTTTGTTCTGTTTGGGGCGCTGGTATAACTGGATGGTTGGAGGCAGAAGGCGAGGATTGCTTTGGATGCCATTCTTGCCACTCTAAGGTGAGGGTCATAAAGTGAAATGAGATTTGACCTAAGAGACACTTCTGAACAGAAGCATAAAAACAAAAACAATCCAGTTGAAGAACCAAGTGAAAAACTGGAATAAATGCAAGAAAAGATCTTTATTGGAAGATGCATCAAAATAGGATTTTTGATTAAATCCCTACAAAATTTAAAAAGGTGCAACTGTAGATTTGTGGAAATGAATCCAGGTTTCTTTCAGAACAGAAACGAGGAAACCGTCTGTTGGTGCAGAGAGGAAGGAGCGTGACTCTCCATGTTAATGACAGGAGTGCGGCAGGCTCAGTGGGCTCTCCGTCTCATTGCTGCACATTTGTCTGCAGCCGTTCGTCGGCTGCTGAGGTAGAGCGGGAGCGACAGACTGGCAGAGAAAACATGCTGCTCCACTCCTGGCTGACTGACTGACCAGGGAAGGGCAACTTTAACCACAACTGAGGTCAGACAGACGCAGCAACAAGAACCGGCTTTTAAATTAAATATGGATTTACTATTTCATCACAATATCTTGTGGTTAACGATAAAGGTGACTATTTGCTACCTTTTTTTTAGGTAAATGTATGAATGTGACTGCATGACACAGAAACAATAACCCCCACAAACGCAAATACTGCTCTTGAAAAACATTTCCATTTATAATGCACTTATTTAGGGTTATTTGCATCACCAAGATTATGTATTATCCATCCATCCATTCATTTTCTGTTCACCCTTGTCCCTAATGGGGTCGGGAGGGTTGCTGGTGCCCATCTCCAGCTACGTTCCGGGCGAGAGGCGGGGTACACCCTGGACAGGTCGCCAGTCTGTCGCAGGGCAACACAGAGACATACAACCATGCACACACACACTCACACCTAGGGAGAATTTAGAGAAACCAATTGACCTGACAGTCATGTTTTTGGACTGTGGGAGGAAGCCGGAGTACCCGGAGAGAACCCACGCATGCACAGGGAGAACATGCAAACTCCATGCAGAAAGACCCCGGCCGGGAATCGAACCCAGGACCTTCTTGCTGCAAGGCAACAGTGCTACCAACTGCGCCACTGTGTAGCCCCGATTATGTATTAACTATATTTAATTGTATTTGTAAATGTATTGATAAAACAGCGGAAAAAAACAAAAGTTAAAAATTAACAATACAGAAAATATAGGGCTGGACAATGAACCAATAAAATATATATCGCAATAGACATGTAATTAATATCAATAGCTAATACTTGTGATAGAATATCCAGTATTAAAAATAAAGAATATTCACTGAACTGCAATCCAGAACCGCACAGCATTCTGGGAGATGTAGGAAAGTCTTTAGCTTATCAACCTCTCACAGCGATCTAAACTAGGTTGGTGGAATCAACTAACTCACTCCTCTTCGGTTACCTAGCAACTCGCTCATTCTTTGGTTTCCTAGCAACAGCCTATAGAGTAACTTTTTGCAGCAGTTTAAGGTCACCACTGCTGCCTCAAAGTGCTAAAAAATAAACTGTGCAGTGAAAACTGTAGATAAAAAAGAAAGATCAATCCATCAGTTTCATATATTTAAAACAAAAAACTACCAGAAATCAATAGCTATCAATAAACTGATATGAAATACTTACATTGTAAATATAAGTTTCAGCCATATCATCCAGCCCTACGATAATATAAACTGTTTTTTAAAATCATTACTTTGAATTTAAGAAATCATGGTAAAAGATAAACATGACAAATGCTCAACTCTATTTTAGCCCTCCCTTCCAAAATATTATATAAGTACAGTTTGAACATTTCTCTCCATTACGCTAATGAAAAATAGCACTTAAAAAGAAACTTTTAATGGTAGCGTGTGTCTGGATTTAAAAAGGCAAAGGAAGCTTTTATAAGGAGTAAAAATCAACCTTAGTGGTGCTATTATCCCCTCTATGGCCCTAAACCTCATGTATAACACGCAATTACATAATCCTGTAATCTTCCTAGAAGTAAAACGCATCCTTCACATGGAGATTTTACTGGAATGACATTTCTAGCAAAGTAAAAAGTGCACACTTTTAGTCAGAATACACAAGAAAATATATTGAAAATACAGAGAGATGGGCTGTATGGCTAGGAGAGGTGATGAAACGGAAAGAATTGGTGTATATAATAACATAAAAACTAAAAACACAGGTAAGGTAACAAGTATAAGCAAACACTCATAGCAGAGTCTGTGTGTGTGTGTGTGTGTGTGTGTGCGTGCGTCTCCCTCCTGTCCATCCAATCTGACCAACACGAGTCTGACATGACATTCCCTCAGGACGTCAAGCTGCAGGAAATGGGGGTCACGTCTGAAGGATTATAAATCTAAAACTCATTTCATCCTTCTGTCATTTCCTTCCTCCTGTCATGTCAGCTGCTCCTAGGTAGATATACATAGAAGACGTGAATAAAATAGCAGCGTTCTTTTTCCCCCCACAGGTTCCTTAATAAAACTGCACAAGGCAGCTCTGAGCTTTATTACATCCACCAGCCTCACAGCCAGCCTCCGCTAAGAGCTAAATAAAACTACATGTGCCACAGCCTGCATCATTAAAAGCAAACAGAAGTAATGAAACCTCACTATAGAGCCACTTACTGGACCAGTAATACAGAACAAATCCATCATCTAATGATTGGGGAACCTTTCATGTCTGTTCATTGGTAGGAAACCACAGAAATAACCAGCAGAAATCACAGCGATTTAATGGGGCATCATTAAATCAATTTGACAACGTCCATTGCTGTGAGGTTGCAATTCTGTTGCAGATTCAAAGGTAAACAGAAGATCTGCAAATAACAGAAAGAAAACCTTTATTATTGCGGTACAAGTAATCTCTAGGACATATTTTACATGAAGAAAATACCATCAAATAAGCGTTTAAGCAAAAGGTTTAGTTAGAAATCATACTTGTAATTTTTAAAGTCACACCAATTATAGTTTTCTGAATGATCAATCTTTTAGTATGGACTACCGATTTCAATTTTGGGCGATACCAATATTTCGTCTGAAATGTTGCTAAATACAGCAAGAAAGTTGCTGATTTGGCAACAGCGGGGTGGACATGCAGACATGATCTGTTGGTTGGGTCTGTCAGTCAAATCTCTCTCACAGCACAGCACAGCAATAAAGGCAGTGACTGATTTTTAGGGACTGATGAGATCGGCTTCACTTAAGTATTTGCCAATTACCAATCTTCCAAAATGAAGGGACACGAGGTCATGCCCAGGGAGTACTTAATGAAATGTGAGAAAAAGTCTTTAGTTTTCACAATAAGTAATCAGTTTGCTTGTAAAAAGAGTGCCAAGAGAAATAAAGACATGATTACTTGATGTGTGGGTGCAAATTATTTAGTAATCGGAATACTAAATTAGTAAGATATTGAATAAACTCCCAAACGTTGTCATGACTTGAAACTAAAATGAATAATCTTCATTAAACATCAGAACAGAAAAATACAATTTGGCAAAAGTAAAATATTAGCAGAAAAAAACTGATGTAAAAAGAGGGGGAAACAAAGTCCTAAATGTTGAACAGTTTAAAAAACAAGCAGCCACTTTGCTTATCTCAGTGGGCGGCTGTCTTGACGATGACCCGATGAAAAGTGACAAGCTCGCGTGTGTTCCTGTCTGCACAGTTCACGGACCTTTCACATCGCTCAACGCCGCACTAAGTGAAGCCAGAGGACAGGCTGTAGTCAAAGAACTAGCAACAGACCTCGATCGGTAAATAGCAACGCTAACAAACTTTCACGTATATATAAGTTGTGCATTTTTACCTCAAGCTTGGCATTCTTTTATTAGCAAGAAGAGTTAAAGATTAACCAATAACAGCTGAAAATTCAGCACTGATTATTATTTTCGAGTCATTTTAATCAGGGATATTGGTTAGCTAAACAGTTTATCTCAATGTGTAAAACTAAGGTGTGAATCCAAAGACATGACTTACAGGTATGTCATTCAAAAGTATCACCTACCTAGTAGGGGTGGACATTTATATCGCTTCAGTTCTGGTGAAAAATATCTAAGAATATTGATTTATCATGGAAAATTGAAGTTATTGATGGTAAATAAAAAACAACTTATAGTTTGATGTGAAACGTCATTTTTGATATTTTCTCTGCTGTTTGTTCCATTAGGGTGTCAATAAGTGTAGGTAAATTTAAAAATATGATTAAATGCAGTTACTGTGCAGTTTAGTAATATCAATCACACTTTTTTAAATAAGTGGCGAACCAAAAAAGACCATTTCAGATGGGAATGTTTTTTAAGAATATTTGTGCTTGTGGCGATATAAATGCTGTGCCACTAAGCCACCGCCATATAGTTACCCAAAAGAGTAGTAAAATGTTGTTTTTTTTTAATCATAGAAGTACATTTTTTTTTTCTAATCATTATCACAATAGTACCACAAAGTAGCACAATATAATTCTACTACACCTTGAGTAGCCAGTGTAGTTGTGTTTGCTCTGTTCTGCAGTCGTGTCAGAGCGTTACAGAGTATGAACAGTAGGGACGGTCCAGCAGCAGCCTGGTTTTGGGTTTTAATTTACGTATGATACTGGTTGGATGCAAGTGCAGCATGATTTATGTTATTGGCAAAACAAACAGCCCAGACTGTGCAAACAAAGTTAAGGTAAGTCAAAAATTTCTACTCTCCACAGCTTTTTGACCCTTGAACTCACTACTAGAGTTTATGCTGCAACCTTAGTATCCCCTCTTCTCCAGTGCGGGTCATAAAAAAAAAAAAAAGACATACATCTTTAAATTCAGCTGCTGATTCCAAGGAAAGACATTTGTGAGTTTTTTAGCTACAGTAAACATGCAAGCAGTGGTTATTTGTATACAGACCATAAACCAAGACTGAACCTTTTCATCAACATTTCTCTGTATCATCCAAAATAAAAAGTTAGAAAAATACAAAAAAATCAGGGCAACAAAAATAATGCAGTGTCAGACTCTAAGCTCTTGTGTTTCTGGTGAATATGAATAGGTTCAAGCTGTGCTTTACATTCCAGGGCGTCACTTCTTCTAGCATCAGCAGAGCCTGCAGTCTCTCCGGGGGGGAACCATTGTGTCCACGCAGCCTGAGCTCAGCCTGAGCTCAGCCATCACAGCCGGCCGGTGACAGCTGAGCTGACTAAGCAGGCCGCGTTCAGAGGTCTGGAGGAAAGTTACACTGTTCCCCTTTAACATCTGTCCCAACAAAACACAGGCAGACTGGTACCAGAGCACATTGAACACGGCTGCTACACCCGAGACAAATGATGTCAAGATGGAAATATTTGGAACTGAATATAAAAAAAAACCTAAAGTAGAAGTCAATCTAAATCTCAATTGGATATTAAAAAATACTCCATACCAATTTTGAAACCACGGCAACATTTCTGAACAGCCAGGTCTAGTTGAATGCAAAGAGGATTAATTAAAATTAGGGCTCCAACTAGCGATTATTTTAGTAGTCTATTATTCTCACAAAGATTAATCAGGTAATTGGAACTGATTTTTCATTTAACTATTAAAACCTTTTTTATACAATGTTAGAAATACATTAAATATGCAAAAAATACAACTAATAATTCAGTTCATTTTTCAATAACAACCATTTTATTGCCCAAAATGCAATAACAGCTGCATCATTTGTAGCAAGTGATGCATCTGCAGCTAAAATATACTTCCAACATCAACATGTGAGAACATCAGCTTTTTCTGACTGATTCAATATAGTGTGGGCCAAATCTGTTAACTATTTTTCCAATAAATAGAAAAGGTACTTACTAGGAGATTTTTTAAACAAAATCTGACCCAATTGAAACTAAGAATATGCAAGTTCAGTTCTGGGTAGAACATATTTACAAAGTAATTTTTTTTAAAATCTTAGATGCAAAATGTAAATCTTTTTGTACAGTTTTGGCATAATTACTGCTCTGAGTGTGTTCTTTCAGCAGATGACCTTTTTTTGAGTTTGTATGCTTCAGTTAAATGATAAATTACTTAATTAGTTGACAATTATTTAAATAATTGATTCATCTGGATTTACCCGATTAATTGTTTCAGCCCCATTTACAATACGACAATATTTTAATCTCCTTGATTAGGATCCCTGTGATCGCACCTCAATTATGGGCATTCCTTTCAAGCAAAACTAAAACAATACTGAGCAACAGCTGAACAATAAAACAGTATTTTAAGAGTCCGACAACAATTTTTAAAAATCCAGTTACTTTGGGATCCTATTACAACAAAAACAAAGTATAAAAGAACCAAAATCAGACACTAACCTAAAAAAATATCCTTCATAAAGCCTGAAGCGGTAGTTGTGAAAGTTACTTCCATTTTCTAAGAGCCTAAGAGAAATCAGATGTTCATTGAATCCAGGAAAAACTATACTCCAAGTCAGGTTTCCTGTTTCGCTACATTGCAGAACATCTCTCTCCGTTTCTGCAGAATTTCTTTGCAACAACAATTACCCGTAAGCTCAATATTAACACAAAAGGTTACACAAGATGTTCACACAGTACTCCATCCATGTGCAGCGTAATTACAGTTTCAGATTCTGTATAAAAAGGGAAACTCATACCAGCAGCAAATGACAGGAGTCAAAAATGGGTCCCTTTTTCTCTAAACTGTCCACACCAGCAGCTCTGATCGGTGGCCCAGGTAACTGTTCAATTCAAAAACGTTCATGTTCTTTGGAAAACTATTAAAGATGTTGTTCTGTCTTTGGGCGCTGGAGCACAACACGTCCGAGAAATGTCAAATAACAAGCATCAACTGTTATGACACAGTTTAGATGAAAGTGTTTAAAAACGAAAGGCATTCAAAACTGAACACATTGTTTTGTTGAGCTGACAATCTGCAGATATAAAAAATAAAAACATAAACACACCAAACTTCCACAGTTTTTAAAAATAGATGTTTAGAAATGCAGAAAAATAGCAAAATAATTCAGCATAATGGTTTGACTATTGAAATTTGGAACAAGTATCCCTGCTGATAATGAGCCTGAGTTAAAACATAAATAAATTGTAAAAAGAATGTGGAAAAATGGCAATTTTAAAGAGTTTATATCAAAACTAACAGAACCCAAAGTATCTGCAGCCAAAATCGTGTTTGTGGAGACACCGTAGATGTTTTCTGTCCATGACCTGAATGATCAGACTCCACTGGAGTTAAAAGTGATGACTACTCACCTATAGTTAGATGAAATAGTTGGATGAAAATAACAACAAACCAAATAAACAAGGTATTTAAAGGGCTGTATTGTGTATTTTCCAGCCACATAGAGCCATTCTATGCACACTCAGGTACCTATGTTATTTGCGTTGCGATGAAAATGCCGTAAGGCAACTTGCAAGAAATATGACTTCACAGTTTGATGCCTTAAAATTGGCCTGTCTCTTTAAGAAGCTATTGCTCTTTCCATGCCATCACAACAGTACTTGTAATTATGCCGTCTACAGCTGTTCTTAGGCGCGTCTAAGTCGTTGATACAGAGCTCATCAGACTCGCAGTTCCACCAGGTGTTTGTTAATAGCTGCTGCTGCTAGTCTGGAGGAGCTGAGCGGGAGGAAGGGGATTTTGTGAGGAGAAAGCTCAGCTGGAGATACAGAACAAGCGTTTAGGCAACCTGAATGGTTGCTACAGGAGATTCAAGGATTTTCTCAAACATGCATAAAAGATTCAAAGCAACACTCCAGGAATGTTTTTGAAGAGGGAATAACATTATAATATTATATAAAGCTAAAAAAAACGTTGATTTAATTAAATTCATGAAGGTCAACTTTCAAGGTTAGAAATGTTAGAGCATAAAACAGTTAAAATATTGCAGTGAAGAGCTAAGTTTACAGATTATAAAGCCAACACACTCACTTAGTGGTAAAACACCATTGAAAAGATTTGTAAAAAGCTGCAAGTTGAGTGGAAGGCCTAATGCTGGCGGCCTTCACACGTCCCCTGAATATGGGGCACGTCATGTAAATGATAAATGCTCAGAGGCTGCTGCTCCACTTCCTGAAGGAAGAAAGGACACGCTGTATGCAAAGGTTTTATCCGAACCGCGAGCAGCTAAAATAAAAACTGCAAATCAGTTGAGCTATATTTATACTAGATTTATAACATCTGAACTGCTGACCAAGGTCTGCAGAGTCGGGACAACAAGTTGAGTCAGGTATCAGACATCACAGTGCAACAAAGTAGGGTGGTGTGTGACGGGTTTAAGACAAGCAGATCCCAGAGCAGTGAGTGTTGTGTTGGATAAACAACACAGAGAATGAAGAGCCATTAAAGAGGAACAGAGGGACTGTTGTTGGTTGTGGAGTGGAAATCTGAGGCGTTTCCTGATAAGAGCGAGCCGGCTACTCGTCCCTCACTCCCTGGGCTTCACCTTCAGCCTGGAGGCTTTTACAGCTCAGCCTCTGCTGCCTGCTGAGCCGTTTCTACATTGGTATTCCAGAATAAGTTCCCAAGATGTGCAAATATTTTTAACGGCTGAAGTAGAGCAACTGACAGGTGGACATTTCAATTTGCTACA
Source organism: Xiphophorus couchianus (assembly GCF_001444195.1). NCBI lineage: Eukaryota > Metazoa > Chordata > Actinopteri > Cyprinodontiformes > Poeciliidae > Xiphophorus > Xiphophorus couchianus. The sequence goes on along the minus strand of NC_040247.1, from coordinate 12,653,889 downwards.
AGCTTATTATAAAATTTCAGAAATATTCAGAGTGCAGCAACCAGTTCCAGCTCGTTTCTAACAAGCCATCAGTCAACCCTGTCAGGAGTGAAGGGCTAATCTCAGAAAGGGTTATACATCACCTCAACAGGCAACTCATTAAAAAGCCTCCTCCTGTGTGGACTGGAACACACTGATACCTAAAACAAACTAAGCTGCAGCAAATTAAACCAACAGCAGCCCTTAATTAGAGTTTTACTGCTAGATTAAACTTTATAATCCAAACCTATAAACTGTATCATCATACAACAACATTGGTAAATTGTTGGTCATTTAAAATAAAAAGGTAGATTTCAGTAAGTTTTTATTCAGTCTCTATTGGCAGGTTTATTTGTATAGAATCAATTATACACAGGTTTAATCATAATGTACAGGAAAACAAAAAAAAAAAAGAGATGAAACGTTGAAAATATAGGGCACACACAAAATATACTAAAACAATACACTATATTATAAAATAAACTATTTACATATTTAAGCAAATGAAGAACTGATAGAAACATCTAACTTTTATGGATAAGATGTTGATTTTTGACTCCGTGAATGTAGTGCAAAATGGGAGATACAATCTGATATAATCTGATACAGATGTAACCATGTAGATGCTGAATATTCACAGCCCAAGAACGAAGTCTTGTTAGCTTGGATTTATAATTACAAATTTACAAAGTATTTCCAGTCTGTGAAAGAAGATCTGAACCAGACAATACTATAAACTTCTTTTAATCTGTCAATCAGGATATTATAATCAACTTTACCAATGTGGCAATCTTATTCAGTAAAACCAAGATCCAGCGGCTATTCATGGATCAGTATTTAATTATTTTTCTGTGGAAAGTGATTCCAAACTATTTTTTGTGGAGTATATGCAAAGTATTTGAAAGAAAATACATCTCAGAAAGATGAAATATGTAGACAAAATGCTACTTGACATGCTATTGGCTGGTGTTTGCAAAGCAGCCAATCAAGAGACACCATTCACTTCCCCAACAGCTGATTGGCTGTTCACCAAAGGGGAGACATGAGGAAGGCGGTGAATATTAATTCTGGCAATAGTGCCAAGAAGATTTCCAGTATCTTGGTGAATGTAAAGGTATGTTTGGTGTTTGAACTATTAAAATAACATTTCTAAGTTTTCTCAGATGTCAGATATTAGTTGGTGGTGAATACAGGGGACCACTGTAGGTGTTTTCTGATTTATTGTTGTTACGACAAGTAATTAAGTCCGTAGACTGCCACATAATAATAATAATAAAATTCTCCCATCGATTCACACAAAGATAAGCAGATCTGCCTTAAAATTACACTAAGTAATGAAACACTTGGCTATCAGCACCGTGGGTGAACCCAGGTTTTCTGACTGGATGTCCACATGTTTACCTAAACTGGTTGGAGCTGGAATCAGAGGATTAATTATAATTGAAAAAAGTAAGCAGGCAAAAACAAGCAGCCAATTACAAGCTTAAGCTTCCCAATATTAATGCGATGCCATTAAAGCACAAATGGATTTCTCATTGTGTAGACCTCTTTCATTACGTTAATAAGCAGCATGTGCTCCTGATCAATGAGGCATAAAAGGAAGCTTAAAGCTTAAAGGGGGACTGTTTTATTCTTCCTCTAACCTTAGCACGGTACAGTACAGGAAACAAGGTGAAAGTAAAGATTTAAGGAGTTTGATTAAATATTTTACAGCCTGGGAGATTAATGTCTTATGGTTGACAAATGAACACTTGGTGCATCATTCTTGCCAAACCACTAAAACCATCTCTGAGCCCATATACTGTCATTTGATATGGATAAATCGAGAGAGAACCTTTAGCAGCTCAAATGTACAAAGCTGTGAAGAAGTATTTAACCCCCTTACAAATTTTTGTTTTGGCTTTTATGTCCCTGTTAAATGTTTTGCAGATAAACAAATGTCGATATCAGAATATCCAAACCGACACAACTGTAACTCTCACAGTTAAATCCTGATTTAACTATGATCAATCACGTCTGGTTTGGTTTTAAGTAATAACTTACTAAACCACGCAAAAGTTGGGTTTTTTTCCATTGGCAGAAACACCTAGTGTTTGTGATTACTGGTTTGATCTAAAGAGGGAGTAAGAGTTTTACTTTTTCACAGATTTTACTTCCCTTTAAATAAATTATTCAAACTTTCTTTTTACATTTACTCAGGTTATCTTTGTATAAAAATGTTTTCTTGACAATCTGGAACATCCAACTGAGACAAAGAGAGGAAAAACAAACAATATCAGTAAGGGGGCAAAAACCTTTTGTGGTCAAGGAAAAGAAATTGCCTTTGGCTCTCAATTTCTTGGCAGGATCAAACTTTATAATAAGCCGTCCCTGTTCTGGTCAATGTTTGAATCATTCTGCAGCGATTTTTCTCATGAAGTGAAAGTCAAACAACCGTAACTGAGACAGAGGAGACTTCTTCACTTTTCTTCCATTTTCTCAGGGGATTGACTGGTTGAGAGGCAGAGCTTTCTTATCTGGAAACCTAACCCACTGCAGGTAAGGCTCCCAACATAAATTACTGTGGTGATAGATTCACAAAAGATACTGAAACTCCTTAACTGGAGTCATTATCAAATATCACCAAGCATTCTTGGTGATATTATGTATTGCTAGGAAATATATATATAATATATATTATATATATATAATATATATATTGAAATATATTATCAATATTGATATATTTTAGCAATATTATGCATGAAAAAAAAGAATGGAAAAAGTGTTAAATACTATATAACAATAGGCCTGTCTCGATAACAAATGTAGATAAATTGTCCCAGAAATGACTGATCAATGGCATTTTGAGACCATTTTCCACTGATATAGACAAAAGCATAATAATGCAAGTACACTCTCTTAAAGATCAATAAACTAATTTTTAAAGAACATTTAACACATTCTAAGACATTTTAATTATCCTTTAATTATTCTAAATAAACAAACAAATCAAATAAAATGGATTATGAAGCCTCTGTAAACAAACTTGCCCTTCAAATATATATTAATTAGGTTCAGATGGAAAGAAAAGGCAATGCTGCCAGTAAAACGTATTAGAAAATAAAAGTGTTATAGGGCAAAATCTCATTAGTGATTACAAAAATCATCTTTGTATGATCTTTTTGTAGTTTGTTGATAAAACACCTCAATTGCAGATTGTCAGTAAGACAGAGGCAGAATATTGGTTGCAGTTTCTTATTTTCTTTACAAGTTGAGAAAACTGCATGAGATGATTAAGTTTTAGGTGCAGATGAATGTCTGTTGTATTGCCGTGTTTAGTTACAACTGTTTGGTTTGGTTCACCACGGTAATTCTGTTTGAGATTATGAATAAGATATAGAAAAATTACATTAAATAATCAGTTACTATTGAGGAAAAAGTTAAGAAAACTAGACTGATTGAGACTATTTAGTGTATCAGAGTCTCTGCAAATATGCAGCAAATTAAACACTTTGAAGTTGGAGAAATTTATGACTGAAATCAAGATTTTAAAAAAATGGATTTGCTTCAATCATCTTAACTTGGGTAGTAAACCAGAACTGCAAAGCACTCTGGGAGATGTAGGTAAAGTAAAGACTTTAGCTGCTCGACCTCTCATGGCCAGCTAAGCAAGGTTAGTGGCATCAAGTAACTCTCTCTTTGGTTACCTAGCAACAACCTGCTGAGTAACTTATGGATACCTAGCAACAACCTGCTGAGTAACTTATGGATACCTAGCAACAACCTGCTGCGCAGCAGCAGTTTCAGGTTACGCCACCTTGCCTAGTAACTGCTTAAAAATAAACAGTGTGGTGTAAAAACTCTGGGTAAAACAGGAAAGATCTCACCACCTGTTTGGTAGTATTTCAGATTTTTAAAACAAAAAAGTAACAATTATCAAATTATAAACTGAAACACTTGTATCACTTGTATGTTTTTCAGCCATATCGTCCAAGAAATGTTAAAAATCAGGTCAGTCTTTAGAAAACTTGGGTAGATATTTAAGTCCTTTATTTAAGTCCATCCATCCATCCATCCATCTTCCTCCGCTTATCCGAGGTCGGGTCGCGGGGGTAGCAGCTTCAGAAGGGAGGCCCAGACTTCCCTCTCCCCGGCCACTTCTTCCAGCTCCTCCGGGGGAATCCCGAGGCGTTCCCAGGCCAGCCGAGAGACATAGTCTCTCCAGCGTGTCCTGGGTCTTCCCCGGGGCCTCCTCCCGGTGGGACGTGCCAGGAACACCTCACCAGGGAGGCGTCCAGGAGGCATCCTGACCAGATGCCCGAGCCTCAACTGGCTCCTCTCGATGTGAAGGAGCAGCGGCTCTACTCTGAGTCCCTCCCGGATGACCCACCTTCTCACCCTATCTCTAAGGGAGAGCCCAGCCACCCTACGGAGAAAACCCATTTCGGCCGCTTGTATCCGCGATCTCGTTCTTTCGGTCATGACCCAAAGCTCATGACCATAGATGAGGGTGGGAACGTAGATCGACCGGTAAATCGAGAGCTTCGTTTTTTGGCTCAGCTCTCTCTTCACCACGACGGACCGGTACAGCGCCCGCTTGACAGCAGACGCTGCGCCAATCCGCCTGTCGATCTCCCGCTCCCTTCTTCCCCCATTCGTGAACAAGATCCCGAGATACTTAAACTCCTCCACTTGGGGCAGGACACCCCCCCTGACCCGGAGAAGGCACTCTACCCTTTTCCGGCTCAAGACCATGGCCTCGGATTTGGAGGCACTGATCCCCATCCCGGCCGCTTCACACTCGGCTGCGAACCGCTCCAGCGAGAGCTGCAGATCACGATCCGATGAAGCCAAAAGGACCACATCGTCTGCGAAAAGCAGAGATGAGATCCTAAGGCCACCAAATCGGATCCCCTCAACACCTTGGCTGCGCCTAGAAATTCTGTCCATAAAAGTGATGAACAGAATCGGTGACAAAGGGCAGCCCTGGCGGAGTCCAACTCCCACCGGAAACGAGCCCGACTTACTGCCGGCAATGCGGACCAGACTCTGACACCGGTCATACAGGGACCTGACAGCCCGTATCAAAGGGCCCGGTACCCCATACTCCCGGAGAACCCCCCACAGGGCTCCCCGAGGGACACGGTCGAACGCCTTCTCCAAGTCCACAAAACACATGTAGACTGGTTGGGCGAACTCCCATGCACCCTCCAGGACCCTGCCGAGGGTGTAGAGCTGGTCCAGTGTTCCACGACCAGGACGAAAACCACACTGCTCTTCCTGAATCCGAGGTTCGACTATCCGACGGACCCTCCTCTCCAGTACCCCTGAATAGACCTTGCCAGGGAGGCTTAAGAGTGTGACCCCTCTATAATTGGAGCACACCCTCCGGTCCCCCTTTTTGAACAGGGGGACCACCACCCCAGTCTGCCAATCCAGGGGAACTGCCCCCGATGTCCATGCGATATTGCAGAGTCGCGTCAACCAACACAACCCTACAACATCCAGAGCCTTAAGGAACTCCGGGCGGATCTCATCCACCCCCGGGGCCTTGCCACCGAGGAGCTTTTTAACCACCTCGGCGACCTCGCCCCCAGAGATTGGAGAGCCCAACCCAGAGTCCCCAGGCTCCGCTTCCTCAGTGGAAGGCATGTTGGTGGGATTGAGGAGGTCTTCGAAGTACTCTGCCCACCGACCCACAACGTCCCGAGTAGAGGTCAGCAGCACACCATCCCCACTATAAACATATATAACATATATGTGCCTCTATAACCTTTATTTAAGTCCTCAAACAAAATTGATTTCAAAGCACTTTGAAATGTCTTGCTGCTGAAATGTGCTATACAAATAAAATTTGATTGATTGATTGATTATAAATGTGCATAATTTGTTTAGACTGGAGAAACTGGATAATTTCACACTCCGGGTTTAACAGTTAAGAGATGACATACCTAGATAAACTGATAGCTCTAAAGAATTCCCAATCAATCAATAACAACCATAAACACAGAAATAGAATAGAATTCAACTTTATTGTCATTGCACTGTCACAAGTACAAGCAACGAGATGTAAATCTGTGTGGCTCAGTGTTTTTCCAATCTAACTTTTTCCTGGATAAGGCCCAATCACAACTCAAACAACAAATCCTTTTTTCCTACCACAATGTGACGACAGTATTTAGTAACCCTTGATATGTTCACGGTTAACTCCTTTTAATTGCAACCAACTTCACTGAGATCAACCTCCAGAAAAAGCTTCAGGATTAGCAAAGACCTCATGTCGTCAATGTACAGTGACGACTGTACATGTACATGTGTGCCCAAGAAAAGAATATCCCCGTGTTAAAAACATGATGTTATTGCAGGCCAACAAAAGCCCAAACAGAACAGATAACTGGTTTATTTGCCTTCATTTCATCTTAGCAGCCGGAGCCCGTTGTTGTATCTGGTGTGCGGCTCGCTGCAGACTGCAGCTCGTCGCCAGCTCCATCCGGCCAAATAAAGCGCGTGCCTGTTTCTTTTCCACTCTGACTTCACATAAATATTTACAACCTGTGCCTCTTTTGTCACGTCCCTCTGTGACATTACAGACCAAGCCAGTCCTGCTGGATTCATTTTAATTCTGGTTTCCAGTCAGCTCGGCAAGTTTGTAGATCCCTGATGATTTCTAATGATGCATATGTGTTATTCTTTTTTTAGATGTTGGCCCAACAAACAGAAATCAGCAGATTCAATCAGCACAGCTCTTCAACTAAGTATGTTGAATCTCTACCTTTAAGAGCTAATTTTACTCAAGCTGTGAAAAGACCATCAAATGCAACAAAACATAAAAATACATATATTGTATTAGGGCTACCTAAATGGAACAGAAAGTTTTAATCACAATAATAATGATAAATATGATAGTAAAGAGAATTTATTTCACATTTTGTGGCCAATACAAAGAGTCTGAGCCCCAGACAGATAAACAATGCTCTAAAAATAAAGCTAACCTCAATATCAAACAGGTTACTTTGCAGTCCCTGTTACATAAAGTGCTGCCAATGATTGCATTTAATAATATTTTCCCATCTACTGATATTTGCTAATGCTCTCATGGATCAAACAATGAAAAATAACCAACAAACATAATCTAGTCACAGTTCTTATGGTTTTTAGCTACCTTATTATATTTTACTTATGTATTCTTTTTTTACTGTATGTCAAAACTGAATATGCAGTTCTAAGCGTTTTTATTTGTATTTGAGGTTGTGGTCTCCAAAGCCTGTTAATTCCTAGCGGTCAACTTTAGGTCACTTTTGTATGTAAAAAAAAGTATTGTATAATAAATGCAGCTGACCACAGCTGGAATAGAAAAAATAGTTTTTCGATGAACAAGCAGTAAAAAGAAATCTGCATTACAACCTGGAGCTGAAAACTCTGTATGGCACCAGAGTTGTGGGAGTGTTACCAAGTGTTTTCAGTTCAGCAAAGATTAACAAAAGCTGCCTTTTGTTTTCACAATCTTAGTAATCTGATGTTAACAAAGAACTGTTTAATTTTACATAATTTACCTAATCCCACTAAACAAAATTCAAAACAAGATTTCCAAGTGGGAAGGGTCTAACCGGAAACTTGGTGCTGTGGGAATAATACCACATTTTTCCATCAGCTGCATTAAAGTTTCCCATGTGTGAGCACAGAAACGGAGCAATAGACCTTCTACACATCACTGAATGAATACAAGGTCAAAACTATTTTCGTTGAGTAAAATTTCTTTCAATCTTATATTCCTTCAACAATCTCTTTTTCTCAGATAAAACTAGAAAAAAATTAAAGTATACCCAGAAATAAAATATTAACACAGACCAAGTTAAAATGTGCTCTGAAAGTAAAGCTGTACATTTTCCCATTGGGATTTGAATGATCAGTATGTACTACTTTACAGTACAAAGTAGTACATACTTTGTCAAACCATTCCCAGTAATTTTTAGGCTTTTGCAAGAGCTTCAGGTCTGTTGGTAAACAAACTCTGGTTGCATTGTGACGGGTGAAAAGCTCCAGGATTCAAGACTTTCTCCCAGTGACCCAGTAGGTCAGAGACATGCATCTGACTGATTGGGAGCTTAAAACGAGGTCTACTATCAGCAGCTAGTCTAATTAAATCAACAGCAAATCACGAACACTGGGAATTACAAGAGATTACCCGTCCAGCCTAGTCCAGACCTCCTGAGAACAATGGCCTGTAATCTGTCTTAATTCCCCAGCTAATCAACCCAGGGCTCACAGTCTCCTGGCTGCAGAGGGAGGGAGCACCAGCTCACATCCACCCAAACATCAAAACAAACAAACAAAAACAAAGATATCACTCTTCAACATCATTTGCCTCAAATAAGGAGCATGAGTCTGCATTAAGTTAATACAAATCCACAGGACATCTTTTACATCCCAACATGCCAGAAGATTTCTCAAGCCTGAACATTTAGTGCCAACAAATAATGTGATCCAGGAAGCCATGTTCCATTTAAATCCTATACAGCACTACAGTAGCTTGAGCTACAATGATTCATCTGGACAGCAGTTTCATCAAAACCAAAGAGTCCTTAGCAAATCGCTACAACCATGAAAAATTTTCACTATTTTGAACCATTGAGTCGAAAGAAAGACACAAGACTTCAAATGACAAGATTTAATTTCACCTTCCATGTTTGCTTTATTTAATATTTTTGTCTTTTGTACTCTTTTGTTTTTTTTAAACACAAGAACAAAGTTAATTTAGCCACATCCTAGTAAGTTGACTTGCAGTATCGCTGTGTGCAAAATGCAGTTTTTTAGAGGACTGCAAAGATGCATTACTTGGTATGCTGCTACATTTGCAATGGGTTTATACAATTTAAACATTTTAGTAATGTAACAATCATCCATAAGCCTTGTAATTCCTTAAAGTTCTATGGGAATCAAAATCTTCTGTTTGTACCTCTGTCAAAAAACCTGCAGCTCCCAAAACGAACAAAAAACAAAACAAAACAGGAACTCATTTTCTTTGAGTGAGACCACCCAACCGGGTCTTGCCATAGCTGTCCAACTTTCCATTTGTCTTTAGAGAACTAAAACTAATATATTGAAGGATTAAAAAGACCAATTATTCTTACCTATTTGCAGAATATCATCCATCCATTCACAGTCATTGATCATATGATAGCAGATGTGTTAAACATCATTTTCGCAATCAAAGTTCAGGGTTGAGATTGCACAATATATTGCAAACATCAAACTCATTGTAACATCAGTGTGTGCAATATTCGTATAGAAACTGACTATTTGGAGCACAATAATTGTTGGTTAATATATTCCAGGTGTTATAAATGTGCATTTTTCATGCTAACGTAATATTTAGCCAGTTGGAAAAAGTCTCGTAGCAGAAAATGATCACATGGGTCAAAAAAATGGCGTTGTCCAAAATCCTAAAGGTCACAGAGTGATGGAAGCACAGATGAGAAAGAAAGGAAATAAAAATACACGTATTTCCCACCTGATGGCATCATTGCAATATTTTCCAATATCGTGCAACCCAATAATGGGATTTATATTTTTTCAGTAGCTTTTACTGTCATCTTTTCCGTCCTGCATTTAAATGTTCATTTGACATGAAACAAGACGAATTGCGATATCTATTCCCCTTTACAGATTGAACACAAATAAATGTAATGCACAACAGATGCACAGACATCTGACTCACTTATGTGAAGTGCAAACCGAGTAATCATACAAATAAGACCAAGTGCTCAATGCAACGGATGTGGCATCAGCTCCGTCTTTCCTCCAATCGGTGCAGCTGTTTATCTGGTATCCTATCAACAGTGTGGGCTGAAGTAAACAAGCTGCCTGTTTCTCTCCCGCCTCGAGCATCATCAGCGTTATCAGTAATAAGTGCGGTACGTGCCGCAGCTTCTTCCTGGAAGGGAATATTCTGCCAGGAGTCTTCTAATGAAACGTGACTGATCTGCCTTTTCCAATGGCTTCACGTTGTGGATGAAAGAAGCCTCTCTGACATGACATGCTGACACTCTGCCAAGCTGGAAAAAACTCATTTGTTTTGGGATTGGTTGGGTGGGAGCTCAAGTCTAGCTGCTTTACAAATAACATTTATCCACAGACTTTTAAAAAGAGGCTTCTTTTCACAGGAAGTTATAGAGAGAAAAGCATCAGCTGAAAGAAAGAGGAGCAGATTGCCACGGGGAATGGCAGCCATGGGTGCCCTTGAAATTGCCTGACTCATTACAGCAGCAGCAGCAGCAGCACTGCCATGTGTGGTGATGGCAGGCGCAGGGAGAGCTCACGGTCAGGCGGAGAGTGAATGACAGCGTGTCTTTTTTTTATTCCACCAGGTGAAGACTTCAGAGGCTGCAAAGCTCAACCTCCATTTTCAAATCATGAACACGTAGAGAGGCAGATGAAAAGCACTGCTTTAGTGTTTTTAACATTAACCTCCTATTCGTTATCTGATAAGAAAAAAAAACATTGACTGACATGTCAGCTGCAGTCTGGGCTTTACCCAAACTAAAAATCAGCATGACTGCACAGTCAATCCATTCTCCAAGCACCTATAGTGCAGTATAGAAGTCGAATCCGCAAATATGCATGGATAACAGCAGGCTGCAGTCCATTTCCTCCGTTACCTGCTCCTTTACTGCTGCTAGGTAGAGCGGAAATGTATCCCGAGGGTGAGCCGACGGCAGGGAAGAGACTGTCCAGCCCTGCAACACGGAGGACGCACACAGCTCACTGGCAGTCCCCATCATCCCAATTAAAGCTTAGAGGATGCTGTGGCTTCCATTATGTCCTCTGCAGGATCTCACTGTTAACTTTAGGCCACAGCTGTTTAGTTAAAAAAAAAAAAAGAAAAGAGCCTTGTTTTTTTCAAACCCAGTTACCCAGTTATTACAGCAGTCTGGGCAGTTTCCATGATACAAGTCAAGAATTTTAAAATAACTACCGTCAGAGTGTCATGCTGTGATACAGTGATCCACAAATGAGAAAAAATTCTTCCTCTTTGATCCAAACATGAAACCGCATTGTGTTAAATGCAGAAACGTCTGATTGGGCGAATAAACCCTCAGATCTATTCGCGTAAGGCTAAAACCCTTTTTGCACGCCATATTAAACCTTCATCCTCACATATCTAATCAATAAAAAACAACTTTGTTCCACGATATGATTACTTAAAAAGCTATTCTTTTCTGCATGTGGTATAAGGTAGAAATCTAGTAGACGTGTGAAATGGCATAAAATTACAAGCAGTAAAAAGATGTGTAATATTCCAAGAATATTTTTATATTGAAGAAAATGTAATAAACAGATATTAACCCTCGCATAAAGTAAAGTCTCATTAAAAGGAGGTAATAAAAATGTGGGAAAGTGGCAGGGCATAAAACAGGAGGATACTGACAAAGACTTTCTCTCTCAAAAAAACACCCCCGAAGGTTTGTGTCCAGCCTTCTGGGTCTTTTTAGTAAAAACCTTCATATACGACATGGCAATTATTTAAAGTTCGAAACAATTTTGCTCAAGATATTACTGGTTATCTGTGTTTATTTAGTGGTAAAGTTGCTTTTTTCAGTGATCCATCTGTCCTATTAAACACACATAATAGACATTATACGTTTTAATTTCTCAAACGACATTAAAATACCCCATAATTACACATGGGAAAAAACACAGCATTACAAGTTTTCTTTTTTTAATTAAAGATTATTATTTAAGGAAGACTTAATGATATCAAAAAGATGCAAAAACCAAAACCAAAACTTCAGATGAGAGGGAAAAAAAAGAAGTTTGGCAGAGGTGGCAGAGCACGCCATGGAAAAAAGTGCCGAAGCAGAGCTTACTGGTTAGAATGGAGCGCTAAAAATATGACCGTTATGGTGGAAAGCTAACATCTTCTATTCCAGCTACAACTCAACGTTGTGTTACCTCTTAAGGCAAATCTGTACTCTTTAGTTTATTTTTAACAATCATTAAACAATATTTCATGTGGCAAATCAATTATGTAACATTAAAAAAACCTGCTTTAGTGATTTTTTCATCTATATTTTTAGTAATTTATTGCCAAAATTATGTTGAGTATTACAAAATAAAGGTTAAACATCTAGTAGAGTCCATTAAATTAAACATTAAAATACAAACAATTCTAGTTATATGTTCCATCAGTTTATTATTTGAGAGTGATTTAATAGCAGCAAAATTGGATCCAATTCTAGTTGAAGGTGCATTTTTTGTTTTGGTACTCTACATACAAATAGTATTCCGTGCCATCCCAGATGATTTTCAGATTAAATTGGATCCCAATCAGAATACATTAGCTGCAAGGGAAATCTCTGTGCAATGATCCAAACAGGAGACAAATCCATCCTCGATCCGTCTGCAACATCCTTCATGTGCAAGCAGGCAATTATGTGCCGACTGGCCAGGTGTGCACACATCACCATGTCACAATCAGTGGTGGCGTGAGTTTGTTGGTTTAAAGCGTCGGCCTCGTAGGCACTTACGGGGTGGAAAAGGCCGCAAATCGGCAGGAGGTAAAGCTCTCAACATGACGAGGCTTACGGCCTGAGGTCAACATAGTGACATGGCAGGCTTAGGGGATTACATCCTCCACACACACACCAAAAGCAAGTGCTGCTGGTCAGCCAAAAACCCGTCAAGACAGAGAAACGGCGGAGACGGCCTGACGTAACGGATGGGTGACATAACTAAAGGACTAGAAAGCCTCATCATGTCGGCATTTTAAGAGTTTCATAATAAAACGGTTCTTATGCAGAACTATTTGGCATGAGAGCAACCAATTTTGCAAAAATAAGAATAGTGAAGTTCATTCAGATTGTTAATCTTGCCAGCATATTGAAAGCTTTGTCTACTCCGGATGTGGAAATTAAATTGTAGCTGTTAAAAGGATGTGAGCACCTTAGTGAGCTGTTGTCTAAAGGATGCTGTTTGTGCAAAAAGGGAAACAAGTGCATGTCAGCACCATTCTGCTCTTTAACTCTAACCTGGATCAGTGTTAGAAGTAAAAACAAATAAATCTATAGTCTTCTGCATATCTATAATGAGAGTGCTTTGAGAAAGACATCTGTTTCTAGTGTTTCATTATACTTTGTTTTTCCACTTTTGACAATAAGACAATATTTCCCTCTGTTAGCTGCTGAGTAAATAATAACTTATACCTTTACACAGCTGAAAGGTATAAGATGATATTTGCACAGGATACCAGTCCAACAAGGACTGTTAACATCTTATAACGCAGACTAGTTTAATGTTTCTTCAAAAACGACAAAAGGCATTTTCTAAAACTCAATGGGAAACTTTTATAAAAATGTTTTTATATATTTGTTAAAGCTATCAGTAAGTGAAAACAATAGAATTTGAGACAGCGAAAAAAAAAGAAGTTCATGTGCTTCACCTGTGTGGTCCTACGATCATCTGCAGAAATGCACCACTCAGTCAGAAACAACCAATCAGAGCCAGGAGGAATGTCTTGACACTGCTAATCATGCCTGTGTACACGTTGCTCACACATTAAAGTGTTATTTCACATTTTTAGGGAATCAGGGAAGAAAATGTGAATTCAAGTCTCAGAAACTAAAAGTTGTTCAAATTGGCTGGATAATACCTCACTTTATGACAAATAAATAGTTATCGTTTCATAAACAGATAGAGTAAAGGACTTAAAAAGGTTTAACAACTTGATAAAGAAGGCTGGTTCTGTTTTGGAACAACCACAAAACCTCTGGATTTTATTGTGCAAAGAAGGATTCTTCATAAAAATCAAGAAAATTACAGACAACCCTGAACATCCTCTTCATGAAGCTAGTATACAACAGAGCGTATTCAGAGCCACAGCAACACAGGCTGCTACAGGAGATCCTTCCTGCTTACAGCCATCAACAACAATAACAACTGTTAAGAATTGAGTTCTATCATCAATTTTTTTTCTGGGATTAACAGAGTATTTCTGAAGTGATTTTTTTGTAAAAAGAAAAAAAAAGGCAGCATATGATTTTTGGCATTTAAACTACATAAAAATTATCTTTGCCAAATTTTATTGTAAATCACACACCCATCTTTAATGAAATGTCAAAATAATAAAAACTGGCTTTTATATATTCCCTAATAATGTAACCATTCATCAGTTAGACAAGAAAAGAATTATCATGTGATTAATTAGTGAAAAAGCAAGAAATCAATTAATCACATGATAAATGAAAATTAAGGGCAATTTTCTTGACAAAAACATAATTCATTTTACTTCTGGTTTTGGTTGTGAGTGGGCTTTATTTCCCTTTTATTTATTGTTTTTGGTCGTCGTGTTTTATTTGGGATATTTAAAATGTCTTCCAGTTCCAGTGTGGAGTGTTTATTGATCTTTAAGAGGGTGAACTTGCACTATAATGGCATTATCAATAAATTACTTGAAAATAGTCTCAAAAAACAACATTATTGTTTATCGCAATAATTCCCTGGACAATTTATTGTCCAGTGAAATGTGTTATTGTGACAGCTGTAGTCATGTATTCAGTTAATGAACTGAAGTGTAGCAGAAGTTTGATGGTTCTTCCCCCCAGCAATATAACCATCTATTATATCTACCAGCCAGTTCCTTATATGCAAAACAAGAAGGCGCATTAGATTTGTTGAATTGATTCCTCCATGAGCAGCTGCGTAGTGTTCCCAATGCAACTGCTGGCTGCTGTCACTAACAGCAGGGAGCAGCGAAACCTGATTGACTATGAATCACCTCTGCAGAAAAATGGAACATATAAACTGGCGGCAGAAAAAACACAAAACGGGTAATGAAGTGAGACGATGAACAACAGTAAATGATATCCTGCTGGAAAGATGAACTATGCAATTTTTTGGTGCAATATCAGAAAACCTGGGAGTGCTCTTTTCTTTTTGGTTTAATCAGACTACTCTTAAAATGATTTAAGTTACCAATAAGTAATTTCTTTTACTGAAAACATTTCAAAGACAAGTTTTGTCTCCCAAACAAAGGGAAATTTAGTAAGCATAGGGAGGAGAAGGAGACACGGCTGAACTAGACTTGAATACAAAACAGCTCAACAAATAGGGGCAAAGTTCTGGCTCTCTACCTATCAAATCCTATTTTGCTCATCAGTGAACTTTCCCACACTACAGAAGCTCTTAAGGTTTATTTCATAACAGGCCACCAAGCTGGTTTGGCATGTGCCCCTCTGGCCACATTAATGCTGCAAAGAGACCTGATTGCTGCTGCTCTTTAGCACATCCTCATCATATTGTTTTGGCATTTAGCTAAGCACTGTTAAGCCTCATGTTAAGTGAAGTTTGAGCCTGCAGGCAGAGCTCACACACATTCGTTTCTATTTGACACAAAGCTCTCGTCTGTTTACTGGAAACAGAAAAGAAAGAAAATTATGTAGGCACAGCCACTATACACACACATCGTATCAAATGCGGAAGAAACACACCCACTATGAGTTGCTTCTATCTCATGCTGGTTTGTCGATTAAGAATTAGACGTTACATAACAAACCATCCAAAAGAAGTCGAGAAGATGCCAAGCTTATCAAGGGTCAGGGCTGTTTCCGACGGAGCCCGAGCGCTCATGCTCTTTCAGCATTGTGGAGCTGGGTAAGCATCCAGAGCTCTTGGCAGAATACAAAATGCCAAAAAGCCGCCTTGAAAACAAGTCCAAGCCAAGGGAGAAGCTGCTGTCCAAGAGGAGCGCAGCATCTTGTGTTGGGCCTAATTACTTCTGTTCAACGATTTCACAGTTTTGACCTTTCTCAAGTCTACCGTATAGCGGCTTATATAAAACTGAAGATGACTGCAATGATATTCACAGAACCTGGTTATAGTTATGCATTAAGGAAGAGCTGGAACTCCATTTTCCCCAGGAGAGGTTATGCTTCTTACTTACCAATTTGTTTACTTGTTAGTGTGTATAAATCCTTTAGTTAACTCTCAAAAAAATGTGTAAACAGATCATACTACAAGTAGAGCTGGACGGTTTGGATTAAAAACTTATGATACAAGTATTTTATATCAGTCGATAGATAATTATTGATCAGTTCTTCGTTTTAAATATTTGAAATACTTCCAAATTGGTGGCATGACCTCCTGTTTTATCCAGTTTTCATTTTGTTCCGTTGTTATTTATTTTTAGGCAGTTATGAGGCACCATGGAAAAACCTGAAGCTGCTGCTGCGCCAGTTACTCAACAGGTTGTTGCTTGGTAACCACAGAGTGAGTGAGTTGATGCCACCAACTATACTTAGCTGTACAACTAAAGCCTTTCCTCCCTGCATACATCCCCCAGAATATAGACATATTATCAAGTGATATTGATCATGTGTCCATCTCGATATATATTGTTATTGATTTATTGTCCAGTTCTAAATTACAAGCAAATGCTTTTCCCCCCCAGCCAACATGAATTGGGGCGAGACTATTAAATTATCTTTATCAACAATTTCTAGAAACATGTCTGAAAGTTTCAGCAAATTAAATTAAGACGTAGAACTATAGATGTAAAGTTACTGATTAACTGTCAAACTACATTTAACTTTGCAGCTAAAGCTTAGCTAAACATAACTTAACATAAGAGAGATTTTTTTGGTTTTCCACATACTGTAGATCATTGAACAGAAATATTGCATCTCATATTGAAGGAAAATGTGGGTTATAATTTAAGTAATGTTTTCTTTATTTAATTTCTGAAAATGAAATGACTTGGGTTGGAAAATCCAGAAATCTTAATTTTTTAGGGTAATTGATTCAAGAAGAATTTGAGCTGCTTTAGGTCTTACGTGGATATTTATGTACTATTTAAAGAAAGTAACTTTTAGGTTTCCTATGCTGTAAGTTGTATTTAAGAATCCTTCCTCTACAACTTAAGTCATCTGTTCCATTAATGGGTATAAAGGTAGTCAAAAAATAACTTTGAAAAAGCTTAAAAGGACCTCAATAACTCATCACTTTCCAAAAACAATGACCTTGGACAAAAACATTAAAAATTATGGCCTCTTTTATTTGCCAAAAGATGATTTATGTAATTTTAAAAAAATCCCTTTTGGCAAATAAATGACTTGGGCCATTATTTTAGCAAGGTGACAAACTGATAACACTTCACGATATTGGACCTGTGTAAAATACATAAAGTGAAATTACAAGAGACAAATAAATTGGCTTATGATGGAAGTCGGATGATTTTCAGCTTCATTGGTTATTTCCAAAACCTTTCGGATCAGTGAATGCACCACGCTCTAATTCACTGGTTCCCAGGAACCACGCAGAGACAACCAGGCCTCCAACCTCCATTGCTCCTCGTGGGTGATCCCAAGCCAGCTGGGAAACGTAATCCCCCCCCTAGTCAGCGCTGCTCTGCGCTCAGCTGAGCCTGGTAGACCTCTAAATGACAGGACGACTATTATTCAGCAATTCAGTTCCCCCATCGGACAGAGTTCATAATTCAGTCATAGTCTGATCTCTGATTCGGAGCGCCAGAGCAGAACGAGCCTCTCCATGTCGAGGAAGTATTTTTAGATGAGTCTGCATCATGAATAGTCAAAGGCTGCAGCAATCTCAGAGATGCAGTCTGAGCACCGATGAAGTAACAACGTTGACCATACGAGTTGGGTCCGCCTGGCCCAATTAAATTTAATGAGTTTGCTACAATCTACAAAGAGTCAAAATATACATAAAGACTTAGAAATTTGCATATACATCCAGAATATTGATCATTTAAACCAAATACTGGCATGTTTTGCCAATATTTGCTGTAGCCATTAAGACAGATATGGAATCATTCTATTTATAAAGTTCACTGAAACTAGTTGGTCTCTTATCCCTGATTTGGCTTTTAGTCATAATCCTCAAATTTCAGAAGGGGCTGAAATGATATCCAGTAGGGATGCACCGGTATGAAAATCGGCCATATTGCTATTATTGCTAATGACTGATATTATGAGTCTCTCAAATGACTTCCAGAAACAAATGGCAACAAGACGGAAGCAAGTATCGGATGTTAAATATTGGTTGCACAGTTTTATTGATTAGACTGATAACGATGGGTTAATAGTGGCCAATACTGATGTTAGTGCATTCATAAGAAACAGTTTTGATGCATCTTTCAAATCAATGTTCTGCTGGAAGACGTAAGTGTCCAAACTCAAAAAGGTTTCTCCCAATTTTAAGAAAATCAAATAATTTAGAGGCATTTCTCTTGGTTAATTATTCCCTTCACCTTGTGCTCAGCACACCATGCTTCGCAATTCATATTAAGGGTAGGCAATGCGGACTTTAAATCTTTTCGCTACATTATTTGTGATATTTAGTAGAATAATAAAACTGACATAGACAGAAATCTTGCAACATTTTTGCAGACTTCGACTGCATGTCACAACAATCATAGCCTCACAAAGAATGCTCTTAAAGAACTGGGCACTTCAGGACAACAGTTACGTAAAGAAATGCGATTTTTATTGCAAAGTTGCACAGTGTGTCTGTATTTTATTATATTTCTGAACATATTGAAACTCTTCTGAACACAATACTCAATTCTTATAAGAAATCTTTCATGATTCTTTCACGATAAATGCTCATCCCCATTTGATATTGTGTTCTGTGGTTTCTCAACAACTCCAAATGTACTGCAGGGTGTCATGGCTGAATAAATCCAGCTTTTTCTCTGTTTTAACAGTTTCCTTTAATCCAAAGCCTACAGTTTGGTTACATGGTCGAACATGGGACACAATTTGTTGTTCCAATAGAACTATGACAAGAAACAAATCAAAATGGGTTTTGGAACGGATAAATCAGGACATATCAGGCTCCTGGAATAGTCTTACTAAAGCCCCGAACTAAATCCTATTTAAAATTTCTGGAATATGCTGAAAAGCTGGGTCCGTCCCCAGAAACGGACACATTTAATCAAGTCCAACTCTTCCGATTCTGACTAGAGGAGTGGACTGAATTATACCATAACCTTGAATTCATTGATAAATAATAATATTAGTACAACTTGCTACAGAAAGTTCAACCAAACATTAGAAAGGCTGATGTTCTCATTTGAGCCTGTTCTCGTTTTTGACTCAATGTGAATAGCAGAAAGTCTTCTTTAAAAATCACTGAAGCGGTTTGTTGTTTCATTTCATCCAGAAAAAAATAAATAAAAACACAAAAGACAAACCCTAAAATTGATACGAGAGTCACACCCATGAAGAGTGTATGTAAACTTTTGCTCCATAGGTAAGAGAAGCATGAAAATTTGTAAGCACTGAGGTGAGGGGGGAAGCTGGAATGTGTTTCTATGCAAACTAAAGCACCATAGGAACTGGATTAGGAGCTTTGTTTCACAGTTATTGGATTTTGGCTCAGCAGGACAGGAATTATTCAAATACAGAGGGGAAAGAAAAAAAACAAAACAAAACCAGAACCATTCTTGCATATGTGGAAAGAAACTCGACCCAGCATGCAAACATACAACACATTTGAGCTTTTTAGAGGAGCTTCATATCGTCACAGCTGCTGCCAGCTACTGTCAATGATCCTGGATGTGAAGAGAATGAATCATTGAGGAGCCAATGCTTTTCACTCCTTTTACTTCACAAACACTTCAAATCCGCCAGCACATTCAAGTTTAATGTGGAGTTGAGTCAAGATCTCTGAACTGAAACAAACCAAATTTCTTTTAATTTTTAAACACTCCTGGAGCGCGGACATGGCAGGAAATGAAGGCGGGAAAGGAAAAGCGCTGATGTACAACAATGACCACGATATTGTGTATTCTTGGTACATTTCCTCATTAGATTTATGTATTATTTAGATATTCTATGATAAAAATTTATAGCAGAATTTTTTTATATTCGTACAGTTAATTAAAATGTTGGTTTCTTAATACATTGTTTCACTTTAAAGTCCTTTTAAAAGATTTTATTTGCATCTGTATACAGTGATGAGTAATACTGAATGAAAAATAACATAATTTCCCCTCGATTATAAGAAATTAATCAAGAAATAAAAGTAATATATTAGAAATATTTCCAGTTTGGTAAAATCTTAGTCACTCAGAAGCAGATTGCCTGATTAATTAACCAGCTATTATCAACTTATTCTACATGAATTGCTCTTTAAATAGCAAAATAAAAAACAATATTCTAAGAATGAAGCAGCTTTACTTTAAGAGTGTATTAAGATTTACTGAGTGTTTATTCTTAATTTTTCTAATGTATTAAAATAAAATAAAAATCACTATTTATAACCCTCCATATTTTTCATCTGCAGTAGGAATAGTTATTGCCTCTAGGTCTTGAATAAAAAAAATTAATTTAATATTTGTTGCATTTCTGTGGATTGTTTCTCTAAAAGTTAGCATGTAGTGAGAATTTCATACCAGGCTATTAATATTTGCTATTAGAGCAAAGGCAAAGCAAATGATTACAACTCAATGTTTGTTTAAATTAAAGCCCGTCTTTTCTTCTCCCCACAGTTTTTACCACCTTAAATCTCTTAAAAATTAACTTAGATAAAATTGTTTACGCTTTGTAACTTCCCAGATGCTAAATGCCAAAGTCCAGAATTCATTTAAGTGATCTGATATAATTATTAAATATGATTAATATTTATACTAAGGTTAGCTGATTTTATTTCAAATCTACGCAAAACAAAAGACAGATTTTCAACATAGATTGTTTTTCCCCAACAGAATTTAAAATCTGTTTGCAAAGAAAACACCAACTCCTGTTGTATAACTTGAAGCCAACAGGAAGTGAAAACTTTATAGAGTTTAAACTGGGAGATGACTGAAATTGAAACCAGAAAATATTCAAACAGTAAATTCTGCATCCTCTATACTCATGATTCAAGAGGATTACCAGAAGTGCTTCCCCCTTATCGTAGCCGTTTTCTAGACTCCAGACTTGGTACCCTGATTTATCGCCACAGTGGAAACAGTTGAGAAGTTTGGCCCCAGAAAACCACCCTGCTTCCTGGAAAAGGTTCCCACAGCTTGCAGAATGAGCTTCATTTATTGCATTTTTACTGTAGAAACAATGAGTTCAAAACACTAACTAAGGTCAGTGGAATCATCCAGGGCTTTGCAAATAAAAGCAAAATTAGATAAACTAATTTGTAAAATATTAGTAGTTAAATATAAAAATGTAATTCACATTTTAGTTCTTGATTACTGTACTGATTAATCAGATAAAATAATGGCACATTCTGCGGATTTTTTATTTAAGACCTTTTTATACAATACTAGAACTACATTAAAATATGCAATTCTTTTGCTAAAAGAATGAGAAAATAAACATTTGATTGCCTAAAATTCAGGAACATAGCACTGCTTTTAGTTAATAACTTGTAGCAAAGAATGCAGTTAAAACAAAACTTTTATCATCAACATGTGAAAAGCTCAGCCCTATCTGCTCACTTATCAATAAAGTGTGGGGCTAAAGTCTTGATTATTTTTTAATTTGAACTAGGTGAAGCTAAAACTATGGCACTTGAGGAGTTTTGGATTAAACATATTTATAGACAATGTTCTTTTTACATCTTAAATTCAGAATTTATACATTTATTTGGTCCACGTTTGGCTTAATTACTCCTCTGACTAGTTCTTTCAGCTAGTCAGAGCTGAAGTATAAGAGTATAAGGTCTTTTTTTGAGACCTTATACTCCAATCGATTACTAAATTAGTTGGCAGTTATTTAAATAATCAAATTATTTCAGCCCTACTTGAAAACAAAACAAAGTTATCACTATAAATAAGCAGCTGAAGTGTGTTTGCGCCCGCTGACCTGAATCTCCTCGAACGCCTCGTCAATGGTGGTCACCTGGTGCTGCTCGTGAAGCGCCGGCTCGTCACAGAAGAAGCACACCAGGCTTTTGTCTGTCAGGCAGAAGAGCTTGACCTTCTCGTGGTCCTTGCAGGGGTAGGAGCTCCTCTGCGCGTTCAGGATCGCGTCGAGCGGGAAGGCCGAGTAGCGTTCCACAATGTTGGACAGCTTGAGGCTCGGCGACAGCAGCGGATCGGCGAAGGTCCGGCGGCACTCGGGGCAGTCCCGCGCACCGTGTGGCTCCTGCCTGCTCCAGTGCTCGGTGATGCACTTCCTGCAGAAGTAATGCTCGCAGCCGAAGCTGACGGGGTCCTGATAGATGCTGAGGCAGATGGAACAGAGGAGCTCGTCCTTCAGACAGCAAGCCATTTGCAAAGGCTGAGCGGCATCTAAAAGGACGAAGTTCTGAAGCGAAGCACACTGGGTTTAATCTGAGAGCGGACGGTTCACGGCCATGCGAGTGCAGACTGAGAAGATCTACCAGAGCTGTCAAAATGGATGTTTGTGACACTAGCAGAGAGAGGAAAAGAGAAAATGATGCATCAAATCTTTAATCCAAGGCCAGATTGGTCTTGTTTTCAAAAAGAGTAAGTAATATTTAGTAGTAGCACATTAACTAAATGGACTTTGATAAGAACTCATTAAACATTAAGTATGAGTTGAACCAACAGCAATTAGTCTAACATTAACTATAAAAGTAAAAATAAAAAATAAAAATCTTCCAGCTTCTCAGGGTCAATACCTCATTTTCATTCTTGTTGCTTTGATAAGTATTCCTAACCTTTGAACTTTTTCATATCACAACCACAGACAATGTGTAGTGTTGACATGATTTATGAAAGTAAAAATATTCATGGTTTTAGCAATATTTTACAGAGAACTGCAGAATGCGTTTCTGTTCTCCTGAGTCAATAAATTAATACATTCAATTTCACATTTTTAAAAGTATATACAGCCATCAGCCCATGTTAAACATTTTGTCATTTTTTCTTTGCAAAATATCTCAAGCTAAGCCATATTTATTGGCAGAGCATCTGTGAACATCAATTTTCAGGCCTTGCCACAAACTTTAACTAGACCAGTCGAACACATGGATATACTTTGAAGTCATCAAAGTATTGATGTTACTGTAGTAGTGAATGTATGTTTTAAGTCACTGTCCTGTTGGCATGTGAGAATCCACCTTATTTTAAAGTCTCTTGCAGCCTTCAACAGGATTTTGTCCAGGATTGTTTAGTATTTTATCAAGCTTTCTTAATATGAACTCAGACCAGAGAACGATTTGTGTTGCTGCTTGTTCAGTAATGTTTTATTTTCCTTTTTCAGAGTTGCTTTTGAACCAAAATATAATATCTGTTATTGGTTTTCACAACTATTCACTAGATGATCTAAATTAATGTTTTTGCTGTACAAATGAACTCGATTGATTGGAAAACAGATGATTTTGCACACAGGTTGACTCCAATCACCAGTTGGCTGATTAGTGGAGGCAGCTGGTTGACTTTATTTAGGGCTGCCATAATAAAAGGAGCTGAATACAAATACACCAATAGTTTAAAGAAGCTATTTGTCTTTTCTGACTGACAACTGTTACTGTAAATGTTGCAGCATTATTTATGGCTCAACAATGCACATAATCCAGGTGGATACCATGTAGTCAGCGCTTATAACATAAAACCGCAGTTGGTTTCACTTTGACAGCTTCCCCCTTTACCTGCGTGAACACCTGGAAATGTTGAAGCTTCCAAGGAAATGCCTTTTCATTTTGCTAAATCACTTGCCAGATTCGGGTATTTCCCCACGTCTCTTTCATCCCTAACCTCAACAAACAGCCTCCCAGGCGACCAACAGGCAAACACCTGCAGCCCTGTCCTCTGTTTGCTGTCGACCTCCTTCCCCGGTGTTGAGGAGCTTTCATTTTATTTTCCCCCAAACCAGGAGAGTTTTAAACAGCCTGGAGCAGGCTCTTTCATTCTGACAATCATTTAAAAACTACACCGAGTTTGACACATGCTGTAAAGTCGTGGCACATGCTTTATTTAACTAGCTTGACTCGACACCTAGCTGGATTTGTAAACACAACAGACAAGGCACAAAAAAAAAAAAAAAAAAAAGCCACAACAGGAGGATGAATGACACAATAAAAGGCGAAGCATTGATTAATTTAACCTGCTTATTAACAGTAAATAATATCACTTATACATAAACGGAGGGAACTTATCTCAATGTGACATTTTCCACAACAAAAAATGAATAAAAGCGGAGGAAACGAACCTTAACCTACCGACCTCTCTGCGGCGACAGCAGCGGCTTCAATGCGAGTGTCTTTTCAGGAAGAACACCGACACACAACGGCAACAGACGAAACCAACTGCCCCACACACAGAGGGGTGTTCAGAGGGGATTAAACATTATTATGTTTCCACTGTTAACGTCATTCAAGCTACAATAAAACAACCCGAAATATTCAGATGACCACCGTCATTTTAAAGGAATCAAAATCATTTAGACCGTTTGATAGAGCGGTTAAAATTTAACCGTTGACCCCCGATTTCTAAAATGAAGTGACCCACAATTCCTTTCTCCTGTTCACCCGCTGTTAGCAGTTTACCTCTATGAGAAGAAACAGCAAAACACACAAAGAAAAACCGAAACAATTCATTAAATGGTCTGAATTACATTTTAGTCGACATAATTAAAGAGATTGTCACGGCTCCGTAAAAGCGTTTTCATGAATCGAATGAGGAATACTTGATCAGTGGCTGCAGTGCTCCTCTTCCACCAGCAGGTGTCGGCAGTGTCCGTAGAAATCACATTCAATTCAGTTAAGATAGATAGATAGATAGATAGCATTTATTGTCATTGAACAGAATTCAACGAAATTTCCATTGCAGCTCCCGTGCAAAAGGTCAAATATATACAGTATAAATAAGCAAACACACAATAATAATAATAACAATATATACAACTAAATTAACTAAAGGCACTCAACCACACCAAAGAAGTAGCAGCAGGTCCAATTATGGCAAAGTACAGATAATGTGACAGTGCAAAGTGCAGAACAATATGGCTGTGTGGGGGTGGGGGATATGTATGTGTGACTGCGAGGTTATGATATGTGTGGGAGGGGGGGGGGCGGCAGGGAGTAATGGCTCT
This sequence comes from Xiphophorus couchianus, assembly GCF_001444195.1. Lineage (NCBI taxonomy): Eukaryota > Metazoa > Chordata > Actinopteri > Cyprinodontiformes > Poeciliidae > Xiphophorus > Xiphophorus couchianus. The sequence continues at coordinate 12,628,879 of NC_040247.1, read as the reverse complement.
GACGGCTGTGGGGAAGAAACTGTTTCTCAGTCTATTTGTTGTAGTCCGTATATTCCTGTACCGCTTGCCTGATGGCAGCGGCACAAACAGTCTGTGGCCCGGGTGGCTGGAATCCATCGCTATGGATCCAGCTCTCTTCTTGACCCGGTCTGTGTAAATGGAGTCCAGGTCTGGGAGGGGGCATCCCACAATGCCTTGTGCTGTTCTCACCACCCGTGTCAGTTGTTTCCTCTCCAATGCTGTGCAGCTACCATACCACACAGTCATGTTGAGGCAGAGGATGCTCTCGATCGTCGCCCTGTAAAAGTTCACGAGCAGCCGTGAGGAAAGTCCAGCCCGTCTCAGTTTCCTGAGGAAGAAGAGCCTTTGTTGTGCTTTCTTCACCAGGTGGGAGGTGTTTGTGTTCCAGGAGAGGTCAGAAGTGATGTGGAGGCCCAGGAACTTGATGTTGTCCACACGTTCCACCACTTCTCCATCTATGAGAAGGGGAGTGTGAGCCGACCTCCTGGACCTTCTGTAATCCACAATGACCTCCTTGGTCTTCCCTGTGTTCAGCACCAAGTTGTTGGCTGAACACCACTGAGTGAGCTGCAGAATCTCCTCTCTGTAGTGGGTCTCGTTGTTGTCTGAAATGAGACCCACTACTGTTGTGTCGTCCGCGTACTTCACGACTGTGTTGGTGGGGTGGATGGCCACGCAGTCGTGTGTAAACAGGGTGAAGAGAGCTGGGCTGAGCACACAGCCCTGCGGCGTGCCTGTGTTGAGGACCAGTGGGGACGATGTTGAGCCACTTATTCTCACCACCTGAGGCCTGTTGGTGAGGAAGTCTCTGATCCAGTGGCACAGTGAAACGGGCAGCCCCACCTCGAGTAGCTTCAGCACCAGCTTGTCTGGGATGACGGTATTAAATGCTGAGCTGAAGTCTACAAATAGCATCCTGACGTAGGTGTTGGGATGCTGCAGATGGGTCAGGGCTGTGTGCAGAGTGATGGAGACAGCATCCTCTGTTGACCGGTTCGCTCTGTAGGCGAACTGAAGGCTGTCCAGGTTTGTGGGGATGAAGTCTCTGATGTACCTCAGAAGAATCCTCTCAAAGCACTTCATGATCACCGGGGTCAGAGCGACGGGCCGGTAATCGTTCAGGCTGGTGATGGACATCTTCTTCGGTACAGGGATGATGGTGGAAGACTTGAGGCACTCAGGAACCATGGCGAGCTGCAGGGACAGATTGAAAATGTCCAGAAACACTCCTGCCAGCTGGTCGGCGCAGGTTTTCAGCGTCTGGCCTGACACCTTGTCCGGTCCTGGAGCTTTGTGGGTGTTGATCCTCCTCAGGGTGGACGTCACCTGATGCTTCTGTAAGACGAGGGGCTGGTGCTGCTCTTCCAGATGGGGTAGATGTACGGCTTCTCTGCTGCCCGCCGTGTCAAAGCGGGCAAAGAAACTGTTTAAGGTGTCAGGCAGGGTGGGGTCGCGGCTGGTCAGCTGAGTGCTGTGTTTGTAGTCCGTCATGGTTCTAATGCCTCTCCACATGCTTCGGGGGTTGTTGTTGATGAAATGTTCCTCAATCTGCTGTTTGTACTGGAGCTTGGCCTGCTTAATACCTTTTTTCAGTTCCGACCGGGCCCTGCTATAAGCCAACCTGTCTCCAGACCTGTAGGCAGCATCCCGGGCTTTCAGCAGGGCCCGTACTGTGCTGTCCAGCCATGGTTTCTGGTTTGGAAACACTTTTATGGTCTTAACAGGGAGGACAGCGTCGGTGCAGAACTGAACATAGGACAGAACGGACGATGAGTATTCCTCCAAGTCTGCGCCGTCCCTGAACACACTCCAGTCTGTATGCTCAAAGCAGTCCTGAAGTGCAGAGGAGGCCTCCTCAGTCCAGACCTGAACTATTCTGGTGGTCGGCTTAGTTCTGCAGGCCAGAGGCTTGTAGACAGGAATCAGCTCCACTGAGATGTGGTCAGACATGCCCAGATGTGGAGCTGCTACAGCCTTGTAGGCTCCGGGGATATTGCAGTAGACCTGGTCCAAAATGTTATTGTCTCTGGTGGGAAAGTTTATGGATTTGTGGAATTTGGGAAACACAGCCTTCAGTTCCACGTGATTAAAGTCCCCCGCCACAATCACGGCCGCCTCCGGGTTGGAGTTGTAATCCACAATGACAATATTTAAGACGCTTTAAATATGGCTGGAAGAGATTAGAGTCGATATTAAGTATTTTTATAGGAAACTGTCATAAATACATTTAACAATTTCGAAAAAAATAATATTTCTATAAATAAATACCCAAATTAATAATTAAGTTAAAAAAAAGACTCATGTTATATTTTCTATTTAACTATAAACTGCTTTCATGAACTAATTTTCATCAAAATTGCAATACTTCATTGGTTAATACACACAGCACTTTAAGTGGAAACTAAACATATGTCATATTATTTTAGCTATTTTAAGTCCTAAACAAATAATTACAGCTACATTAATTTATTTAATTGATTTCAATTTGTAATTATTAATTTTTAAATAATTTTTATTATGCCTTTAATTATGGGGCGCTTTTTAGACACATAGTTAAAGATAATTTATGTTTTAAGGCAGTGTTTCCCAACCCTGGTCCTCAAGGCACACTGTCCGACATGTTTTAGAGGTTTCTCTGCTTTAATGTGCCTGATTCAACTGATTGCAGTTCAACAAACGCCTGTTAATCAGTCATCAATTGAAATCAGCTGGACTGAAGCAAGGAAATACCTAAAACATGCAGCGCAGTGTGGCTTGAGGACCAGTGTGCCTAATAACAGTGGGAAACACTGTTTAAGGAAAGAAGAATACCATATTAAGTTCAAATATTAATTTTTTTTTTTTTTTACAAAATATGTTATTGAAAATTATACTGTTTGAAATATAATTGTTCTAAAATTGCTCAATTTTGGTGTGATGATATTCGAACATTCTTTACACATATTATGCTATATGTGTGAAAATGTATTCAAAGTATTGCACTTGGCAAAATTATTCATACCATTTGCAAATGTTCACATTGCTTCATGTTACAACCACAAACTTCAATATATTTTATTGGGATTAAATCTGATAAAACCAACACAAATGTGCATAACTCTCAAGAGGCAGAAAAATATGTATTTTTTTTGGATGCTTTTGGGTGTGTTTCTACTAGCATTTGCACATGTAGAGACTGGAAAGTATCGCTACTTCTTTGCATAACTGAAGTTGAAGCTCAGTGAGATTGGATGGAGCATTGATTTTCAAATTACTGTAAATCTGAACAGTAACTTGGCAATCTTAATGCTGAGTTTTACAAGGGATAAAGTGAGAATCAGCATAAACGTTATTTCTTCTGCTCTGTTTTCTGTTTGGCATCTTCTAGCCTAAAATACTGAAAAATATAAAGAGCTGGAAAGATTTCAACCATGTTTCATCACAAACTCTTCTTTCTGGTTTCATTCTTTTATGCCGGGTCATAAATAAATAAATAAACTCCAAACATGCTAGGCGAGAAATACGTAAGACCTCTGAAAGCTCACTTGAATGCCCTTTTATTTTATGTCCACTGCGCAAATCAGAAATATATGTAAAAAAAAAAAAAAAGTTCAATAAATCTATATTTAGAACATTTATGTACAACAACAAACAATATATACACATACCCATAAAGTAACAGCTGACGACAAAACAAAGCACTGGGTTTTTGCTGCACATTCTTTCAGTCAAAGCTTTTTAAAGTAATGTTAAAAAAATGTTCAGAAGGGACAAGAGTTTTCATGTGCAATAGCTGGGGCTCTCCTCGACTGACATAAACGACAGTTTGCCTGCCTCTTGCTGAGGAGAGCTGACGGACTCCTCTTCCTGTCCAAAGGGAAGTTGATGCTCCACTTGGTTAAAGTCTGTCGGCTGAAAAGATGGCGTCCCACAGGAACCATTTCCTATATGCAAAGTGATGTTGACGTTGACGTGGGGACTGTTCGTTACGGGGCTGACAATCTGCGGGCTGGTGGGCTGAGAGGAGCTCTGTGTGCTGATGCTGCGTTGAGGAGCGGCGGGGTCCGTGAAGGACTGTAAGGTCATGGGCTCCGACAGGAGAGACGCTGCATTGTCAAGGCCTAAATTTGGTTGTAGAGGCCTGAGGGACTCATGGCTGCTGGAACCATCTGCCCTGGTTGAAGTTTCGGTATCGCTGCTGCTCACACTTTGGTCACTGGTGACTTCCCCTTTCTCCAGCAGACACATTTGCTCCGGTGAGGTAAGTTTGTATGAAATCATCTGAGAGAAGTTGCTGTGACCATTCTAGTGACGAAACAAATCAAGAGTCAGTGTTTTTATATCGTCACAAGCATGACGCATGCAGCTAACTTGAGGCTAATTTGATTTTTGAGTTAGATTAAAAACATACATGAAGTCTAGCTTTTCTATCTTCTACAGTTTGAACAAAAAAAAAAAAACAATTCTTCTCCTTTCAAATCTTTTCCCTTCTGATAAATATGTCTAAAAAGTGTTACTTTTACAGTAATATAACCTCACACTTGAATAATTTATCCAATCCAATCATTTACTCATTGGTGAAAAAAAAACAATCACATGTTGAATTCTTAAGAAATGATAACGTTATGTTCATCAGATTGTCTAGAAAACATTTAATTAAGAAACAATGAGTCTTATGTTATAAATTTTATGTGACACATAGTCTCATTTATGTAAGCCACTGACCACAAGGGTGAAGGAGGAACTAAATCAGTTTAGTCACCACTCACACATAGCCAAAAAAAACCTTCTAAATATAGATATAACAATAAATGCAGCTTTTAGCAGTTTTACAGTTTTTTCTTTATATAATTGAATTGAATTACACTAAAATGACACTAAAAGTATCAACAGCATTCTTATATTTAATTATCTTGTCATGAAAACAAAATGTTTTTCTTTTGCTATTTTTTTTTTTTTTTACAGGTTTTGTTTTTCTGTATTTTTAAACCTACAAAAATAAAAATAAAATTGTGGTTCTTTAAAACAACAAATTTCCTAAAGTAGATTTATGCCAAAAGTAAAAAAAATGTTTACATTTGTGGCTCTAAATGAGTTTTATTTAGCTGGACTGGTAAAGGTTGCAGACCCCTGTACTATAGGAAATTTATTATTTTCAAAGAACCACTGTTTTATTTTTATTCAGAGGTTTTAAAGAGAGGAATGTAAATTTTACACGGGATGTTGATACTGGAATAGAAAAGCACATGTTTTCAACTTAATGACAAGATCATTAGATATAAGAATTGATACTTTTAGTGTCATTTTGTTGTGGAAATTCAATTACATTATTCAAAGAAAAAGCTGCACTTGTTTTTATATCCATATTTAAAAGTATTAGTTGTTTTTTCATCATCTTCAGACAAAGTTATTAAGAGCCATTGTTGAAGGTCCAAAGATCTGCAGGTTGCAGCGTGCATTCCCAGCATGCCTTTCTTTATATTGAAAGAAAGGCATGCTGGGAATGTACAGAGACAAAACTCACCTGTTCTGCTGCCTCACAGTTTCCATTTGCATCTACCTTAGGTGACAAGTGTCCAGAATCTGGAAAAACAGGAAAGAAAAGACATTCAATGAGGCATGGGCTCAAGTGTGATTATGACCACAACAGATTCAGTTAAAGAATTAAATAATAGTGACTATTTTTATTCAGTAATTTGGGTTAAAGTCTACCGTCTATCATCAAGACTGGTATGGGTGATGTTACCTCTAGTTTTCTTTCGTTTGCAAAGTATCAGCAGGAGGAAGACGATGATAAGAAACAAAAGGAATCCAGAGGCACCAGCAATGACCGCAACTAAGCAGAAAGTGGGACACAGATGCAAGTTAAGATCAGACATGAGAAACAGGCAGACCGAAACACTGATCAGGCAGTACAGTGAGCTTATGAAACTTGTACCCATTTCACTGATGGGTTGTTCTGGTTTAGGGCCTTTGGGTTCCAGGGTTAGGTGAGACCTGACAGGCTGCGTCATCTGCTGCGGGCCTCGTGGCGTTGTGGCGTTTACTGTAACTGTAGTCGTTACCGTTTGTACTGTTGTACGAAGCGGACAGGGATTGGTGGGGCATTTCTCACACTTCACATCAGAGTTCAGCGTGCCTGACATGAACACACAAACATTTCACAAGATCAGAGCCTCTCATAGAAAATAAAAATAATTACCTACTTTAGCGTAATTATTTATTAAATCTATAGATGTTTATTAAGTGTTTTTTAAGAGATTAAATTTACCTGGCACAGAAACTCTAAATCCAGGTCTGCAAACTCTATACTGCCTACAGTCTGTGCAGAATGGATTATTAAACCCCATCTCACAGAACATCCCAGATTTGCAAACACACTTGGCGTTTCTGGTTGAGGTGCAGTCCTGGTGATTCACAAGACCTTTTTCTGGTTCAGCATGAAAGAGAGTAAACATAAACCATTAGTAGGAAGTAAAACTATGGAACGGATGAGTGAATCAGGTATTATTGCAACATAGATTCACAACACATCTACTGACTCTCTTTGCACTTGGTGCAGGACAAGCAGTTTGGGGTGTAGTTCCAGGTCTCGATGTACTGGTCTGATCCACATGGTTCACATTCTGAGTCGGAGTTTCTAGAGCACTCTCGCCTCAGTCGTTGCCCTGTGAAAACATTCATTTAGTTACTGAACAGACAATTAAACAACATATATAGGAAAGAAATTTTGCTTGAATGAACAAAGTCAGCAGGTTGAATTTGGCTCCTATAAATAGATTTATAATGGCAACTAGAAACAGAGTGGTGTCAGAAACCTGATGTGGAAAAGATGCCCTCCGTTATGGAGGGCAGCAGGGATTAAGCAAACAAAACAACAAATGAGATTACCAAACACACTAAAGTGGGATTAATACCTCCCAATGTATTCATTTTAACACTTCGAAATTATGTGGTAAAGCACCATCTTCAAAGTAAAAACATAATTAAAAACATTGAATGAGTCTGACTGACTTTGAAAAACAATAATCAAAGAGGAGTTAGAGATGGGCTTAACAGCACAAAAAGCAAAGAGAACTTTAGTTACTAGAGCTGTTGGATAAACTTTAGAAATAACTACTAACAGATTTAAACAGAAAATTATAGCTTAGCATCGCTAAGACGCAAAAACATTTGGATGTTTGATGGAGCAATTTCAGAGTAATAGGGTATTATTTTAAACAAAAGACAACCGTGACCTCGTTTGTAGCCTGGATTTAGAGTCAGCCTCAGTGACACCTTAATTTCACTGCCATCGACTGCTGGAGTTCCCCAGGGTTCAGTACTGGGGATTGTTCTTTCTGCACTCGACGTTCTGCTCCTTCAATCTATCTTAAAACAAAACTGTTCTACTTTTTTATGATCGTGTAGATGCCTGTAGAAAAGAACGATGGGAACTACTGTACTTAAATCAGCAAACTAAAAGTTATGATCCTGAATAAAAGATAAATCTGTGTCATTTTAAACTGAACAGGCAGCTGAGCTCATTTATACATAGCCAAGTTTGCTTCAACTCAGACTTTCCTCCTTTTTTTAATTCTTCTATGATTTTGATTCATTATATCTCTTGAAGCTTGTCTTAAATGCTGCTCATTATCTCTTCCTAGTACTTGTAAACGAGGTCATTGTTTCATTTTGTTGCCGCGCTGCATCGGTTCTATGCTTAGCAGATTTTAGTCCTCAGTCACTTAATAAAACCTAACATTAAAGAACTTTTAGAAGCTTGAAGACTAGCAAGCAGCTAGAGAACATTTTCAGCCATAGTGGAAAAATGTGCCTTTCCATGATTTTTCTTTTTTTTTTTTACCACTGCTAAAAAAGTACACACTTCATGTCTACTTACTGGTTTTATCAGTTACTGTACTGTACTGGTTCTCAAACAACAAAGCAGCCTTAGACTTTCACCCTACCACCACACACACCTTCCAACTTCTTTTGTCTTAACTTCAGAACATTTTCCCAAAAACCTTGGGGATCATCTCGATGTCTTTTGTCGATGTGAGGCGGTCCTTTAAGATCTTTTGGTCAGCAGTGGATATGGTCTATAAATCATTACTGCTGAATCTCTATCCCTTAATCAAGCCTGCAGTGTTTTACATATTGCTCTTGGTTCTTTATTGACCTTCTGGATGAGTTGTTGGTGCGATCTTGGAGTAATTTTGGTCGGCCGCCCACTTCCGAGAAGCTTCAACAATTTTTCATGTTTTCTCTATTTGTGACTTAACAGTTTTCACTGTGCTGTGCTTGAGACCCAAAGCCTTAAGAGTGGCTTTGTAACCTTTTCTAGACTCTTTCAATAAATATGTTGCTCATCTGCTCTTGAATTTTGATTTTGTTGCTTCTCAACAAAATCAAAAGATCCCAGCCATTGATGGCATCAATACCTTTTATTGATCCTCTAAGGATCAATTGCCTTTATTTTACAACCTTGGTTTTATTAGATGGATTAAAAGTTACTTCAGTTGGACTTTACTCCACAGAAATCCATTGGCATGAGCCAGAGAAGAGTCTTTGTAACGGCCTGACTCGCCAGTAATAAAGGCAGAATCTTAGCAACGCTGTGTGCAAATAAATGCTGCAACATTAAAAATTCTTGTCACAATATTGTACTCACACATGAAACAGTCTACGTTTTAAATCACCACAATGATTAGACGCTTAAAATGTGAGTCATTCGTCATGTAAATGTGGGCAGAGTCTTGATTTACCAAAACAAAATGATAAGACATCAGCTAAACCGGTCCAGGAAAAGCTGCGTGTTAGTCGAACTCACTGAACAATGAATCAGGATGTGAGCTTCACTCTGTGGTGCAAAGATAAGATTAAAAGAAACAACGGATCGAGTTAGAGCTTGAACAGGCGCAGTGGTTGCAAAAGCCTCCAAGTCAAACTGGATTCTTCTTCCTCACAACCCAAAACATTGTTAACACCGCCGTTTTGTCGTTAGCAAAGATAAACTTCACACAAACTCTACTGCTGTTCCTTCAGGCGAATACTCTAAAGAACAAATAAATTAAAAAATAAAGAGGGAAAAAAAAAAACTTTCAGTGTGTGGAATCCCCATCGAAAGTGTGGAAGGAAGTGAAGTGTGTGGCTGTGATCTCACAGGCAGCTCAATTGTGAACAATCTTTGTTAAATATCAAATTTACATACCTACAAGCCCTTTCCCAGAGAGATCAAAGGCAGTGCTGTTCACAAGCCATTCATTTCTGGGTTGCAAAAGAATTTGTAAAAAAGAAAGAAATCAAAAATCCCCTGGAAATTAATGTCGGTTTTCTGCATTTCCTCAAGATAAAGATGCATTTAGATGAAACGGCTCCCCATTTCCAATAACAATGATAATTTTACAGCTACTGTTTGTCTTCATGCTTCCAGCTCTGAAACTGAATGCTCTCAAAACCAACAGAAGTGGAAACTGTGAGATCATCACAGTGCCTGGTAGTTTCTTTAGAATAGAGAAAAAAAACTACAATAAACAGCGAACACTTTGTTCTGTGACTCATCATTAATTGCAATTAACCCATTCAAAGAATGTGTTCATTCAGATCGACTTTAATTCAGATTTACAGATAATAAATTAAGTGATGAAGTCGTTTCCATCTGAGCGATAGTTTTTCATAACGATATGAAACCTTTCAGTTTGTTGGTAACAATCAGCAATCATGCATAAAGCCGCTGTGCTACTATAAAACCACAATGCAGGATTTTTAATAGCACTTAACACCAAAAATAGAATTTTAACATTAGAAAGCGAAAGCACCTTGTAGAAATGATTTGCTTAAAGTTGTAAAGTTACCGTAACTGGAAGAATAAATATTTCTGTCTGAAATTTTATTTTTGTTTTATTTTATCTGATTTATTTTTGAAAATGTCACTTCAGCAGATAATGAGGTGCTTTTTACATTATACCATATACTTTATACAAAATTAGAAAATTTTTCCAGATATGCTTAACACTTCAATTTAGCCCTTTTGCTTAGTAGGTCTTGTTCTGAAATTCAGTGGGTGCATTTTTTTTTTGTTTTTAAAATTTTCTCTCACACCTCCACGCCCAAACCTTCACCACTGGGTTTCAAGAGGTGCATCATCACGCAGCCTGTTACACCGTAATTTTTTTTTTAACAGTTATGTGAGGTGTCTGAACTTCACAGATTGCATCTGTATTTTATTTTGTGTGAAAAGCAAAGTACTTACCAGGGGGGCATTTCTTGCAGCACAAGTTAATACCATCATGCAAGTATTCTGTTGTCAGGTTGCGACAATTTCCATTGGAGTCAGGCTGATATGGGAGTGAGGAAACCTGTGGGAAGAAAACATAAAAATGTGTAACTTATTATTTAACAAATAAACTCTTTTTATATCTTAGAACATTTGTGCACTTTGAAGCAGACTTACAATGCTTAGAAGAATTCAAATCACATTTTTTCTGCTAAAAACACTGACTCTAGTGTTCTTTTTTGATAGCCCGACACATAGTAGTACATATTTGTGAAGTGGATAAAAAATATTACATATTTTAAAAAAATAATTTGCAATAGAAATCTCACAAAATCAAACGTGAGGTGCATTTGTATCCTGTGTAAGTCCTTTGAAAAACACTTCTTGGTTCACTCAGATTGTTAGTAAATGAGAATGTCTGCCACAGACTTTCAATTGGATTTAGTTTTGTACTTTGACTAGGCCTTTCTTACATAAGAATATGCTTTGATTTAAACCATCCGATTGTAGCTCTGCCTGTTGTGTTGATAGTTAGCATTTAGCATGACGTCTTTTACGAGGATTGCCATGTTTCGCTATATTATTCTTCCCATCAGCTCTGAGCAGTTTTCATGTTTGTGCAGAACAAAAGAGCATCCCCACAGCATGATACTACCACCACTAAGCCCTTACATGGTAGTTCTGGCTGAAGAAATGATGTAAAATGAACCTTGGGTCTTTTGAAGCTTCTGTTTACTTTTGGGATTTTTCCTGCATTCAGCTCCATCTATAAAAAATGATCAGTTTTTCCATCCCTTTTTACTAAAAAGAAGAAAAAAAGACTAACTAAAACTAAATCTCCCATATTTCCCTGATTTAATTTAATTTTTTGGGTGATGTGCCACGTCCATTTCCCTGTGCAGAGCATTCTGCATATAGGCCAAAAACCTCTGTTTTCATCTGTTCAGAGTATATTCTTCCAACGTATTCTGTCTCTCCTACAGTAACTGTAATGTATTTTTTCCATTATTACTTTCTAAAGGCCAGATCACACATCTAATAGTTTTCCTGCCAACCGATTCTCGCACTTGAGCTGTGGATCTCTGCAACTCCTCCAGAAAAACCAAGAGTCTATAGCTCTTGAATAAGAGCTATATTTATATCGAGACTTTCCTGTTTGCTAATTATATGCCTTATGAATGCAATAGACTGCACAGTTTTTTATTTATAGGGTTTGAAATAAAGGGGGCTGAGCGCCTACACGTTCAAGATATTTATCTTGAATGCCTTACTTTGTGTGGTATTCAAGATACCACAAAAATCTATGCCTTACTTTGTGTAGTGCATCACAGAAACCCCCAAAATATATTTTAAGAAGCTGTGTATTCTTCATCAGGACACAGTAAACCGTAAACCTGGCCAACTGCTTGGTCAAAACAGCCTGAATTTAGTCATTTGCTAATTAGGGGAATGGATCAAGTGGCCCCCGAGTAGCTCTGATATTTTAAATATAGAAGCGTGATGCACCAGAGCACCCACACCTGCGCCCACCTTTTTCTGTCCTAGTGAAAGCCTGAGCTGCAAACTCAAGAAAAAAGGAGCCATTGTCTCAATTTCTGAGGTGCATTCCTTTCTGTGGGGAGGCTCTGCGGGAATTGCACGGATGCATAAGCTAAAACGTTATTTGGCGAGGTGAGAGGGAGCATGGCACTGTAACTTTTCACACACCTGACACAGAGCTGTCTCACCACAGCGCCAATGACAAGCAAAAGACAGAATTATGCTGACAGCAGCAGCAGCAGCAGTTTCTGGTATTACAGGAAACAAGAGGCGTCAGTCTACAAGCCCCGGGTTTTCTTTGGTAAGTACAGGGAATTGTACTGTTTGACCACGGACTGACGAGAAACATCATCTGCATAAATAAACACTGATAGCTTATCAGAGAAAATAAAGTTATTTCCTCATGGCTGCATGCCTACAAAAACTAAAACAAAGTAACAGCTTCATTTTAGATGTCTGAGACAGCATCATTCCAAGTAACCGAAACTAAATACTTACTTGAGTTACTGCTTACATATTCCCACAATAATTTGTCACACTTAGAATAAGAAAAAATAAAATCTTTATGACAATTGATTAGGTTAGATTATAGAAACACGTGTAACATAAACATCTGAGCTTCTATTTTGACGCTGGAATTACTTCCAATGACATTGACCCAACTTTTTTTGCTCAATAACTTGTGGCAGCACAGCCTGCATTTATCCCCTCATTATAAAGCTCGATGGGGCTTACCTTGATAGTTCGGAGAGTCAGCAGAAGCAGTAGTACCAGTATGTCCTTCATCGCTTCTCCAGAGTGAATTACAGAGCGGAGCGGAGCTTGCAGCAGGCAGCGTGTGTGTGCTGCTCACGAGGGCGGGTCATCTGAGCTCAAACCATCAAGGCATTTCCTTGCACTAAGATGAATGTGGAGGGAGGAAACGAGCAGTCAGACTAACCCACATTCACTGAACTGATGCGAATAACTATAATGAGGTTAGCGAGAGTACAGTGACAACTGTATGTGTGTGCTTTTCTAAGTTTTGGTCTGGTGAAAACGTGTGGCACCTTGAAGTAAATTGTGCTCTCAGCAATCTGCAGCTGGTTACAGGAAAACTGCAGCATCCGAGTCTTTTCCTGGAAATTAAAGCTTCTGAATTTGATTCTGATCAGAAAAACATTTCTTAAAAATGTTTGGCTAGAACAGATTGCATTGATAAATACCTCAATAGCCAAGTGTTCGCCAACTGTGTCAAGACATCAAAAAAAGTCCAAAGTTCAGCTTCAGGGAATAAAATCAGTTAAAGTCATTTAACTTGTCTCCGCAAGCAGAGACAAGTTAATACTCGCTTTTTGTATTGGCAAGAGGAAAACATACACTGCACTGTGTATCACTAGATTCCTCAGCCTGAAGAAATTATGACTTATTTGGATTTCAATATCAAAGTGGCTGATAATCTTGCATGCATTTTAAGCATGGAACCAGTAGCGACCTCTCTTGAAAAATGTCAGCCACTCCCCCATGAACCATGTTCAGGTCACCAGGTCACATTAAGGCATACAGAGTTATTTTCTGCAATCAAGACATAAATGTCAAACCCAACAAATAAATAAATGTATAAAATTAATTAAATAAAAAATATATATAAATACATTTGTATCACTCCTGGAAAATTAACACCTGGAAAATTATCTCCATGAAGACATTTTTTTTATTATAATACAATGGCTCTCAAACAACACTGTTGGGCCTTTGTTACTATAAAATTGGAAATCTCAGGATATTTTGTTGGATAATAGACATGATCAACATGAACCAGATCGTAATTGTGAATAAGGACAGAAATTATGGATTTTATTTTATTGTTTTTTAAATAAAAAATTGGAAAGTGTGGCTTGCATTTGGATTTAACCCTGTTACCTCTTAGGCTATAAAATGGAAAGATTATATCACAGCTGCAAAGTCAAACCCTAAACTTACAGACTGGATAAGTAGAGAACTAATTGCAGAAACAGTCAAGAAGTTCAAGGTAACTCCAGAGGAGCCGCAGAGATTCACAGCAGAGGTGAGAAAATCTGCTGACATGATATGTCTTCGTCAAGAACTTTACAAATGTTGCCTTTATGGAATGATGTGAGGAGAAAAGCCACGATGAGTCCACTGTAAAGGACACAACATGTGCAGGACGTTGCTCTGAGGACATGAGATCAGATTTGAACTTTTTTGCCTGCATGAAAAATGCTATGTGTGTCAGAAAATACATGACCCTAAATACATCATCCCCACAGAAAAACTTGGGAATATGGATGGAGTTAAATACAGATCAATAGTGGATGAAAAGCAGAGATGCTATGCCGAGGTTCACTTTCCAGCATGACAAATATTTGACACACACAATGGGGAGGTAAAGTATAAACCATATTCATGTGTTAGAATGACCCAGTCAAAGCTCAGACCTAAATAGGAATTTATGGTAAAACTTGAAAATTGATGCTCACAGATTTTCTATGTACAGTCTGACTGAGCTTTTGCTATTTTGTAGAGAAGAATAGGTTAAAAAATATCAGTCTTCAGATGAAAATGGTAGCAAATCATAGTTCTACATTCAGATGATGTTTGACTTTGTGAAGTTTGAGGTCTGTTCACAGTTAGCTTGATATCTGGGAGAATAAATACGTTTTAATTTGTTTTGGCCTCTTAAATCTCTAAAAACCAATTTGTCGGCGCTGATTTCCTTAATTTTGGGAGATCGGTGATCGACCGATACTTACATATGAAGCCGATCTTATCCAATGATCTTAACTACCTTGGCAAAACTCTGAAAATCCACGACTGTCCTCCTCTGCTCTGCCTTTAGAAAGGTTTGACTGACAGACTGGTTCACCAGGTCATAACTGGACATAAACAGTTAAAAATAGTCAACCCCTGTTGCCAACTCTGCCACTTTCTTGCTATAATTAGCGACATTTCAGCCAAAAGAAGCTGCGGTAAAACGATTAATTATAAAGAAAAACAAACTCCACCAAAGAGATGAGAAACTTTCGTATGTGTGTGTCTACATGTGAACACTGTCTACATGTGAACACTGACATTTTCAGTCTGCTACACATGATGCGCCGATATAGCCACATAATTGCTTTGACATCAATGGACCTCTTCTTGTGTTTTACTATCTTTATATTCCGATAAGCTATTCAAAAATGGTTGAATCTGTCCAAACAAATTAATCTCATGCCACCATGTTTAATTCTTAGAAGGTCGTCTTCGTTTTGACACAATCTGATTGGCTGACAGGTTTTAGGTTTGCGCTACACTGCCCCCTATGGGGCGCAGTGGACGGATTTGTGTAGGTTCATATCGATTAAAACTTCTGAAACCGGTCCTGTGTGTACAATATTATTATTTTTTAAATATGTAGCGGAAATATTAGATTTTATAAAAACAATTCACTGAGGGATAAAATGATATGAGTTTGGTTGCATGTAAAAGCTGCAACAGTGAAAAAGTCCAGAAGAATCAAGTCATTTTCAGGGTGTTCACTGATTGTGAACACAGACCTCAGGTCCCAATAAATTACATAAAACTTTGTGGTTGTGAGATGACAAAAAGTGAAAAGGTTTAAGGTTCAACTAAACATCACCACTACTTTCCAGTTTAAAATGTGTGCAGCCACAGAGTGGGTTTGAGCACATGTCGTGCCCAGTAGCTTATTGCCCCTGTGACTAGCGGCTTGTTCCTGTGATGCTGACATTTCAGAATAAACTTCCCCCTCCCACATGTTCAGATGTACTCTGGCTGTGAAGTAAAACAGAAGCAGCCCTTATTTGCCAATGTGAGAGTTATTTTGTTTACTTTGAGTCACTTTTACCAACACCGAGGTTCAAAATATGACCCAAAGAAGCAAAAATGTTGTCTTAATATGGTCTTCACATATTAGTGCACTGATTTAGTTACAACGCATGAGTAATTCTTAACACTAGGGTGTGATAGTTTTTAAATGACACACTCAAACCTCATGTTACTCAGGGATGAAAATGCAGCTTTTGTTTTCCAACCATCTTATTAGGCTGCAGCAGTAAAAACCTTAAATACCAAAATGTGATTCTGTGTTTCTATTACTCCATATACATAATGAGGGAAGATAATTGCAGAGAAGATTTATTATTCAGAAACTACGTTCAGATCCTGCTCATGTGGAAGGCAGCTGAAGATTTCCTAAAGGAGTAAAATGCCTTTTCATCAGCAGTAGCAGCAGCACAGCGGAGCTCTCAACTAGCACTGATGAGATTCTAGTTCATTTCTCTGGCGTCTTTCTGAAAATTTTCCCCTTTTGTTTCTCAGAAGTTCAGCCCCCAGTGATGGGACGATTACAGTTCGGCTGCAAGGACTTATAAAGCGAAACTCCGTCACTTAAAATCAGAAACAGAGCGCTCAAAAAATACGCTGTGAATCAATCCATCATCGCAAACATGTTCAACAACCTTGGCCTTTTAGACACAAAACTACAGCGTGCGAGGTGGGATCTCAAAAACACATAAGTGTCAGCAAGTATAGGTGGTTGTGGTTTCCTGTGAAGGGCAGCTCCTGTATTATACATATAGACCCCGCTGAGCTTCAGGGCTTCTAGTCCCACAGTAAGGAAGTTAAAAGCAGAAGTTTGCAAAGACATAGCAGCCAAATGACACAGCTGGAGAGGGCAACAAACACTAAGAGGCTGGAAGTGAGTCAATGTGATTTCCTTAGTTTTGCAAAACACGGCGTAAACATATGCTAAACGTTCCTTATGTTGTTCTAAAACTGGTGTTAAATGCTGCGCGTCTCCACAGTGCTGCAACTCTTGCTTCACTTCCACAAAAGCGGAGGTCACATGTCCTCCAGCTTTAATTCACATGAACAAAGAAAAGGGGAACTGTGAGGCAAGACAGGATTTATCTCTCAAAGTTTAGAGCTAACTCATACTCCAGTGCATTTACAACACCTGATGCACTTTATGTTTAGTTCCCTGTCTGAAAACAACAACAAACAAACAAAAGTACATGGAGGACGTCTGGCAGAGACAGACAATGTTGCTCTAGAAATGTAAATGTAGCCAGTTTTGCCTCTCAGATTTTGATCCCTTTAAAATCCAGAAATGATACTTCAGCCAGGAAAAAAAGAGGCTCTTGGGTTTCTTTTTGGAGAGAAATGTTGAAAGTTGAAATTAGCCAAGCGATACACATCAGGGGTCTCCTCAAGGTTTTGGTTTCTTCTAGATGAAGATAGTTTCTGGAAAAAAGGGAAAACATAGTGTGAGACACATTTGCACCCCAATGACTGAATATGAATTAAAAGTCTAAGAATAAATCTTGTTCCTTTCACATTGCATGACCTAAAACTGGAAGAATATGCAATTTATGTTTTGCTTTGGGCCAAATCAGAAGTGTCTACATAGATTTTGTCTGGTGAAAGATTTCTATCAAAGGTGCACCAATTGCAGTTTTCTGGTTGATCGCTGATTATCAATCTTTAAAAAGCCTGACCTGCTGTTTTCCAACTTTTGCTGACACCAATTTTATTTTTTGTCTGAAATGTTGCTAAATATAGCAAGAAAGACACTGAGTTGGTAATAGTGGGGTGACTAATGTTAACTGGTGGGCCGGTCTATCAGTCAAACCTCTCTCACAGGAGGAAGCAAAAGAGGACAGTGGTTGATTTTTAGACATTTGTTGCTGTAGATAATATCAGGGGATAAGATCGGCTTCATGTTTAAGTATTGGCCGATCACCGGTCTCCCAAAATTAAGGAAATCGTCTGGCTGATAAATTGGTGCACCACTAATTTCTACGTTACAGGTTTTGGATCAGTTTTCCTGTTTTTGTTGAAAATCACCTGGTATTTCAGAGTTCAAGATGTCCTGCAACGTAGCAATGGGCTCAGAGAACAAGAGCCACAGCATTACAGGTCCTCCACCATGCCCAACACACGACATCCACTGTTAAAGTCAAACCAGCCTCAGTGCCAGTTGCTGAAAAGCTAATATTAACCTCATCTGATAAAAGTGCACTGCAGGTAATCAAGCTCCACATGTTTACATTTGTGGTGGTAGGAGAGAAGTAACTGTTTTCATACTTTATAAAGCAAAGTGTCTGATGGTTGTTAAGGTGACTCGGTGATCAAAGAAGCTACTATTTGCTGAGTTCTCTAGAAGCATGATTTTCACCTCCCTTAACATGCTGCTCACTGTGTGAGATGCCAAGATAAATATGACTCCTCGTGTAGCCTGGTGGGCAGTGGCCAAAAGAAATGGGCCTCTGTGTCACAGTGTATTTATATCCCAGTGGAACAGGAAGCCACAGATTATTTATTAGTTTAAAAGTTCCAAGAAGTTCAAGAAAAACAGAATAAATTAAACAGATCCTTCTGATATATTCACTTTGAAAAGGTTGTTGACAAACATATGTAATTCTGCTACTGGTGATTTACGTTAATTATTCCTCAACATTAGATTTCCTTCCCCACTGAATAGTTGTACTCTAATGACAGATTATAGTGTGCAGTCAAGCTACTGAAATAAAAGATGAGTTTATTTTTCTCAGTCTTTCGCAAGGTTGCAGACGAATGTTGCTCAGACTCTACAGTTACTGGTGGTCTGACAGAAGTTAATCACTATCAAACTGATGATCTGGTGTTTTCCTGTTGGCTGAATACAATAGCAGGCTTTCTCAGTCTTACCTCCAGTTGCTGGCTCAGGGGGCCATCAGCGTTCTTCGTCTTAATGCTGCTCCGCAGGTCAAGGCTTCTGGCCGAAGGCAGGATGTTCTGACCTGCATTTGACCATCCTGAGAGGCAGTGCTGCACAAGGACAAGTAGATTAATGGCAGCAGGACCAAGGAGGCACATTCAAATGGCCTCTTTACTTTACTTAAAGTGATCTCTTATTTTGCATCCTCAGCAGAAGCTGGATGAGTTATGTAAAGGCTTATGAGACATCTTTTATGTTGAGAACAGCAAGCAATTGGTCATCCTTGAAGAAAGGAATAAGATAGTGCTATTCAGCTAATCACTACAGGAACACAAAAGCATTTTATA
Source organism: Xiphophorus couchianus (assembly GCF_001444195.1). Taxonomy (NCBI): domain Eukaryota; kingdom Metazoa; phylum Chordata; class Actinopteri; order Cyprinodontiformes; family Poeciliidae; genus Xiphophorus; species Xiphophorus couchianus. The sequence continues at coordinate 12,610,032 of NC_040247.1, read as the reverse complement.
CAGTTTTAAAAATAGTATTTTATGTGACATTAGAGGTGTTTATTAACAATAATTAGCAAAGAGGAAAACCTACACACTTTCTGACATATAGCCTCTGTATATCGGTCGCCTTCTCTACTACTATGCAACACGCTACCCACCAAAAATAATTTTTTTCAACATGACAAGTGTGCTACATATTGTGCTACATATTTTCAACGATTAAATCTGAATTTGCCATTTATATTACAATTAATTCACACAAACAGTCTTGATATCTACTGTAAATATACCCTGCAGAAGTCAACAGGACAAACAAGAAACCTCTCAACTCTCTGTAGTTGATGGATATAAAGTTTTACTGCAGCACAACATGAACAACAGCCTAAATTGAACAATGATGGCAATGAGGAACGTTCAGGTTGTTTAATACAAAAACAAAGAAGAAAAAAAATTTTCAAATTAAATATCGGCACAAATATAAACCGATTCCGTGAGTTTTTTATGTTAATTAACAACTTTAAAAATGTTTTAAAATGTGAATATTTAAGATGATCTCAAACTGGAAGATAAATCTGTTCTCAGTTCAAACCTGAGAAGAAGGAGAAGTAGATAAAAAATAATTACTGATTAGTTTTTTGTTTTAAATATTTGAAATGCTGTTAAACTGGTGCCGTTTTCACTCCATGCTGTTGTTGCTAAGTAACCAAAGAGTGAGTGAGTTAATGCCACCAACCCTAGTTTAGTTGGCCGTGAGAGTTTGAGAGGATAATGCCTTTCCTCTGCCTACATCTCCCAGAATGCTGTGCGGTTATAGATTGGAGTTCAGTGAATATTCTGAATGTATTATCTACTGATATTGATCAGGTGTATTGCTGTATAAAATGTAAATTGACTTATTGTCCAGCCCTAATAAGGAATGTAAAAAATTCAAAGTTTGAATGGTTAAAGCAACATTTTTGAGACAGATGCAGAGTAGAAACTGAAGAAAACTACAAATGAAGGATCCATTGAGAATAAAACAAAAAGGTCAGACTCAGACAGAAGCAGCATTATTTGTTTCCAACTCACTGATGGTAATCCCAAACTGTCTGAAGGATCGAAGCTGCTTCGCCGATGAGCTTTGTACTTGTAAGATGGCAGGATGTTGGCACGAGGAAGGCTGACCCTTTAAAAAAACAAAAACAGAATACAAGGAAGTAGAGATTTATCTCCAGGCGACAGAAATACATACACTGAAAAGCACACAAACACACTGACACAGCATAAAAACATATGATCCAAAATAACAGCATGAAATGGCTTTAATTATAGTAGAAACTCAAGATTTTTAGGTGAAAAAAAAACCAGTCTGATAATACAGAGATGTAAAAAAATGTTTTCCAGTTTTCATGTAAAAATAAAATACTTTTCCAAAACTTATAAGTGTTCTAAATTTCTTTTTAACATGTAAATACAAAAAAGGTTGAAATAAGTTTACTGCAAAGTGTTAAACAGAGGTCAATTTAAATCCACAAACCAAGAGGGAGAAAGACAGACAGATAAGGAATGGGAAGAAAAAGTCTGAAAATATTTTTTTAAAATCCTCCATGCCCTGTTTAAATCCAGCCCATTCATATCCAGATCTTGAAAATACTTTTATCTAGATTCCAGGCCGTAATGCTGTCCGCTTTATGACGTTGAGCAATGCAGTAACAAATGACATATGATTGTGAAACTAAGAGAAATTTCCCCCAACATAAAAAGTCCTGAAATAAATCTGTTCTACTGCTGCCAAATCTTCTTAATATAAACGACTTTTAATAAAAACTATCAGAAAATACAGGCGAATACATTGACCAAGTGGGAAACCAGCTGAGAATAAAAATGGGACTGACTCAGAAGGATTCAGAATTTTCAGTTCTATTTCAAACAATACAAAATTCTACTATAACCAATCTGTACCATCGGTATTTTGTAAGCAAAATTAAATGTAAGGCAAGACTATTTAAGCTAAAATAAAATTTTTATTGTACAGTTTTAGATTAACTTTACCAAAGCCGCAAATTTTACAACAACATATGCAGTTCAGGGAAATGAAAACATGGTTTTTGAAGCAGAACGGTCTAAAAAACGCAGTGAAAAATGAAAAAATAACACTGAGTCTGGTTTTCTTTCCAGGCAGCCGAATATTTCAAACATCTGAAAATGTTTTCCAGCAAGTAACAAATGTTTGGCAGTCTGTGGGCGGTTTCAGAATCAACCCTTGTATGCATAGCTGTCACAAAAGAGAACTACAATTTCATTTTCAGTGGGTGCTACTGGTACAGTATGTGTTGGTACAGTATGTGTTTATAAGACATTTCATTGGACTCCGGTTTGTCGCCCCCATAAGCTGCCACCTGCTGATCAACCATTGTAAGATCTCCAAATAATTTCTTAGATCACACAGTGCAAAAAAATCAGACACAAACATTTAAGATCTGAACAATATTTCACATGTCCTTCTACAGTCTTGACACACACCTACTGTAGGTATTACTAGTAATACTGATTAAAAACTTTAAAAAAAACAAAAAACGATTTTTCTGATTTTGAAGAACTTATTTTACGTTGAAAGGACAATTTGATTAATCGTTTTACCTTTCCAGGTACTAAATTGCTTTTGAAAACACTTCCCCGGACGTCATTATTATTATACTGTGACTTACAATTTTTTATAAAGACAATATTTATTTTACAAATTAATTCAATTGTTTGTGTTGGAGTTTGTTTCTTTATATTTTGTAAGACTGACATGCAGTAGATGACAGGAACACCTGATGCTCAGGTGGGGAACAGAGGCTGATATTGAAGTTCAGATGAGTACGGTGATATCAAAGTACGGTGACACTTTCATAGACAGTGTCTGTCTATGAAAGTCTCTCTGAAAATCAGGGAAGTCCAGGATAGACAGAGATTAGGATGATCAAGTAGCTCAGGACTCTGGAGAAGTCAAGGATTTATCACCTGACAGACCTCAAAGATAAAAGAAAGCAAAATCTCAACTATCTAGAGGCTCAACAGTTAGTTATACTATCAAATTATTGGAATGAAGCATGTATAACACAGAGTTCACTGTCGGCTTTCACTTGACCTTTTTAGAGTCATCGATTATATTTTTGTGGTGGAAATGTTGGTAAAACCTACAGTTCAGTAGGGAACAGTAGGAAGGATCTGAAGGAATGAGAGCAAAGCACAGAGTGAGGGAGAACTGGGATGGAGAGCTAAAAAGTTTTAAACCTATGGTGTTTTCACACCTCATAACCCAGTAGACTCGGTTTGATTTGCGACCAAAATTGCAACCTTTGTTACATTTTCAGCTGCTTCTGTTCATTTTCACATTTCACTGTGTCAAACCCTTTGAAAACCTGTTCCCCTCCTCGTCTGTGGCGGCGCTGCACCAAGAATCACTGAAGGAAACAACATGAAAACCTCTGAAGAAGACCTTAGCACAACTTCCTTCTTTACAAAATGTAAATAAAAATGGAGTGGCGTCAGATTTTAGTGGTGGTAGGATTTCTCTGTTTTTGGTGGTAAAATAAACTATGAGTCATTGTTTGCCTTGGTTGTATTTACCCAGAATGCCCTGGGCTTTAGTCCACTTCCTGCTATTGAGAGGTCTCCGGTCTGCTTAACATTTACATATGGATTCGAACCGCAACGGAATTCACTTCAACCAAACCTAGATCTAGCTTTGTAGGAGAATCAGAGTTCGACTGCATATTCTCAGCTCCCCGAACAAACCAGACTTTCTAGATAAAAAAACTAAAGATGAACCTCCTGGTTATTGCACCAAATATTAATTCCTGAACTCTTCCTGAGTCAAAACATTAACATTAATGTTTCTAGATGAATATGAACTTGTTTTCTTTGCATTATGTGAGGTCTGAAAGCACTGCATCTTTTTCATTATTTTGACCGTTTCTCATTTTCTGCAAATAAATACTAAATCTTTGCTTGGAATGTCAGACACATGCTGTCAGTAGTTCACAGAATAAAAGAACAAGGAGTAAGCGAATGTTATTATCATTCCTGCATGAAATGGTCAAGGGTCACATCCTCAGTACCTGATCAGAGCCGGTTCAGCCACAGTGTGAGGGTGGGAAAATTTGTGTCTTTTGCACACTGGGCAGCATTCCTGAGAGTGAATTGGGACAGGAAACAGCCTGCTGTTGATCCGGTAGGAGAATGTACCTAAGGAAAAGGAAAACACAAAGAGGGGGAAGTGTTGGACAAATTGAGATAATCAAAACAATGAGGCCAATCTAATAAATAATCCATCTTACACTGATGAGTATCTATGTTTGCTTCTTTGCCGTCACCTGTCAGGAGTGGTCGGAAAAGATGGCTTCCCTCTAAAGTCCTAAAATAAGCCAAGAAAGTGTCAAATGAAGAAGCTGCTGTTCAACAAAGATCCTTTGAAAAGTCTAATGTGAGCAACGCGGTGAGGAGACTCACTTTGCTGGTCCAGAGTGAACACACTCGTCTTCATTGACCGATCGAAACATGCTGAGATTATTGAAGTACTCATCAGAGCGTTCTAAGAAGGAGTCCTCGGTATCTAGAACTCCTTGTGAGAAAAAGAAGACAGCCGTCAGTTGTCTACTCAGGAATTAAAGGCAAACGTGTCTGATCACCCTTAATATTTTTCTCTCATCTGATTTCCTAAGAGCCACGGTTTCATTTTCAGTCCAGCATTTTTACCAAATCATGACAGCGTATTGTATGCGTTTTACAATTTAGGTATATTAAACAAGTAGGAAAAAACTACAGAAATATGAAGCATAAAACTATCTACAGAGGGAGGAAAGGATCTAGAAGCATTCTCTTTAACAAACAGGAGAAAAAAATCCTACAAAGACCTAAAACAGGACCTGAGAAAAGCATCATCTTTCAGTTCTAATTTCAGCAAAGACTTCAGCTGAAAGCAGCTTGGGAATCACATGGCTGCTTCGTCACATTCAATTCAAAAGAAATCCAAAGGAAATAAAAGAAATAGTGTTTTTGAACAGGTCGGAAGATCTAAATAAATGAATTCTTGACAAAATAGTGGGTTTGTCATAGACAAAACACTAGTTAATCTGTTTCAGTTTAGGAGGTTTTGGACATATAAATAAATCAGAGAGAAGTGGCTCAACAAACTTCAGACTTATGGTGTGCTGTATTTGTACTCAGAAGCCAAAATTTCAAAGATTCATCTGGGAAAATTAAAATGTAAAAGTTTGAATTTTATCTGAGAAAAACAGAGAATAAAGATTTAATATGGCTGCTGTGTTTCTAAAACGTAAGGAATGTCGCAAGAGTTTGTCTTCACTTGTCACAGTCTGAATCTCTTTGAACCAGAGGAACACTTGGTACCGTACAACCTCTATTTGTGAACATGTTGCAGCATGTTCAGCGAAACTGAAGAAACCAGACTAGATTGAACTCAGATGTGAGGTCGTTCCCAGATCCAAGTTTAACTTCTGAGATAAATGCAGTCAGTTTAATTGAAAAATACACAAAGAACAACATTTAAAAGACATTCAGAAATATTGTAGACCTATCACCCAAGACTCTGGCTCTTTGGAAGCAAATAGCAAATAAACAAGTGAAGAATAAAGACTTCAACATCGTGCTGTGTTCATGTCAACTGAATAAATGAGGCACACACCTGCTATCCAGTCATATCCAAGCAAAGGCTGCACATGACGTCTGTCTGACGCAGGTTTGCTTTCAGATTCTTCTGACTGAAACCTGACTCGACTGTGTATCCCCTTCTGTAAAAAGAAAACACATGGCTGATTGCTGGGGATCATCATCTTTCAATTCAATTATTCAACATTTTATCTGCCTTTTCAGTAAAATACAGTACATTAGTAGGTGGGTATTTACTCAGCAACTAAACAAAACAAACAAATCTGTATTTTTTCAATACAATGAACATGTAAGATGACATATTTATGAATACTTTTAGGATCTTTTTTTGAATGAATATGAAAAGGTTTTTACTGCAGCGGCAAATGCAAGTATCAGTCAATTCATAGAAACTATTTTCAATAACAACAATGAGACTGGAAATTCCAAGGAATGACTGAAATCTGAATTTTTAAAAAAATCCAACAAGTAAAATTCCCAAGTTGGGAATTCCAGTGAGATTTATCAACAATGACTTCCACATTTTAAGTGACAGGTAACTTACCAAAAATAACAATAAAAAAGAAAATATATATAAAAAACTCTCTGAATGAAAAAATACAAGGTAAGAATCATTAGTATACTGTAAACTGGTGGGTGGTGGTCAAATTTCAAACTCTTTATTTATATGTAGCAACATATCTCCTAGCAGTTTACTCAACAGTCTAAACTATTAAAATACCATTCAGAACAGTCAGATCAGTAAATTGTACAGTAACAGTAAATAATCTATTTAAGGAAGATGAAAGACTGCAACAAAAATAAGTTTAATTTTTGGCATTAAAATATACATCTTTTACAATTTTTTAGGTTTTCTCTTCAATTCTTATATTTTGTGCTAGTTGCTGAATTAACTAAGAAACAAACATGCAACTGTCCACCTTAAATAAACTAATAATAAATTATTTGGAGAGAAGTGAAACGACGATGGGTTTCTTTATTTGTAATAGTTTGTCATTTCATTTATGATGTTTTTAAGTATCTCTTAGTTTTACTGTATAGCACAGAGGAAAATAAAAATAATGGGTGACTAAGCATTAATGCTGAAAAACAAGTGATGGGTTGCTCACACAGCTTTTAGTTTACAGGAACATCGATGCATCAAAGTAAATGGATACAACAGTGTTAGGCATATTGTATGAGACATTTTATAATCCAGTGACCACAGCAGCTAAAAAACACAACTAATAATAAACAACATGTCAGAAAAAAAATCTATAAACTGTACAGAATGTTGATATTAGCAGATCAATATTTTATTGTTTTTCTTTGCTGAGAAAAAAAATCCAGCAAGTACAACTTTTAAACAGGAAATTAAAAAAATTGTACTTGTACACCTTTATGTAGCGATATCCAGACATGATCAGATCACTCAGCACATATAATAAGGAGACGTATGTTGGATGTGGCAACAATTTATCTATTGTGAGGCAGCAACTGGGATTTAGGAAGAACTGTTGTTTATGTGCTTACCTTGACCCTATTGGGCCTAATTTGGGAAAACTGCATTCTCAGTGACCAGGGGTCTGGTAGTGTGGAATAGTCCTGAGGGTTTTGGTGGCTGTCTGACAGTGTTGTAGGTTCAGCAGGTACGCTGTGTTTGGGGGTCCCAAAAGAACTGGAGGACTTCCAATGGGAGTCTTTGTGTGTCTTTTGAGTATCTGAAAAAAAGACATGAAGTAAAACTTCAGGAATATTTAATCGTCATCAACATACCAGCTGATTTGTCTACTTTAGCTACACAAATGTCACAGGACAACACTATTTTAATATCTGAATCCTAATTCAAAGAGTTGACTGGAACATCACTCAACAGTACGTCACAATGAACTCTGCTTCACAATCATCTAAACACTGCAGTTATCTCCCCTGCTTTTGCACATTTTCTCCAACTACTGTTTTCCTTCCACTAAACTTTTCATGCAGCTTTCAGATTTGGAACAAGAATGCTGTAGGCTACCTTCCTTGTGAAAGGTGTTGGAGAAAATCTGCTGGACAGCTTTCAGTCCAGGTGTCTTCCTCTTCATTATGCACTGAAATATCCTTCTTTAACTTTGTTTTGTGTAATTTTCTGACAACCCGAATGTGGCATTTTCATTGAAGTGAACAGAAAGTTTTGTTTAATATTTAATTGTTTGTAATGAATCCATATAATGTGTTTCACTAAATTACATTAACTTAGTAATTTTGCCTTTCGCGTTATAATCTTCAAACCTCAAGAACAGCTACATAAGCATGCAGATCTTTAGAAAATCGGTCTCCATACGCTTGTTTGTTTCCATCTTCTATAAAAAGTCATTCTGTGCTCAGCTAATACAAATGATTTAGAATAAGGAAAACAAATTATGGCTGTAATTCTGAATTCCAACTTTAGCTAATAGTCAGCATCAATAGGGCCATATTAACGGGATATTTACCAGTAAATCTGACTGAAGGTTTGGCCAGGGCTGCCCTTGCAGGACCTCGATGTCCCTCCGTCAGAGTTACCATAACTTCGGATTGCCTCCATTCCTCCTCCTCCTCCTCTTCCTCGGCCTCTCTCCCCCTCTTGCGGCTCAAACTGCAGCCGCTCACCCGCTCTAGTTTCTCTCTTTGCTCCCTTAGCTGCTCCAACAAATATTTGTTACGCTCTCGCAGAACGTCTGTTAGATCTGTTGACATTTTCTAGAAAAAAAAATCTGCAAATCACAATCACCTTTAGCTATTTGTAAAGCACACAACCAACTACGGGTGAACAACGTTGTTGTGTTTTGAACGCGCAGACTCCACCACGTCCATAGCAACGCTTTGACAACAGCAATTTGATTGGCTGAGACACAAAATCTTTGTAACCGCCAAAAACCTTTTTTTTTTTTTTTTAAAGCGACAGGCGCACATTTCGGTGAAACTGCACTAGAAGTTGGTGAACAACAGAGGGCGCCGCAAAGTCACTGCAACATATTCAAACTATGATCAGTGATTGAAGTTAGGTTTACAAAATACTTATTCTTCAGGAATTTATTTTGCTTATTTGAATAACTTTCTAGTGACATTAGATATAAATCCTCAAACACTGTTCTGATTTTACACATTAAGGTTATTAATTTATGTCAGAACCTAAATAATAATTACAAATGTCAGTTAAAAGAACTGTTTTCTATTTCATACAAATAGATCTAAGAACAGTGCACATTGTTTAATGTATTATTGAAAGCTGTAAACATTCACCAAAAACTAGATTTATATATATACAGCTGAAACCAGATACTTACACACATTCATTTTTAAATTTAAAATCAGTGTGTGAGAAAATTTAAGTACTTAAAAAAAACATCAAATCAGAAGGCCTCCTTTCAATAATGAAAAATGGAAGTGATTTATTGCCAACTTAAATTAGTTTTTTTAGAATCAGTTTGTTTCACAGAACAAAACAAATAATAGGCAACAAAAAACTAAATAAGGTAACAAAAACGCTAGAATTCAAAGAGTAACTGAGAAAAGATAGTCAAAGGACCTTCAAAGGAAGGAGCCTCAAAATACTCCCAAGGAAACCATAATATAGGGATGAGAGGGTTCAATGATAAAACCAGAAGGACCAGCGGTCTATTTAATAATAATATCAACAACTCTTCTTGCATGCAAGAACATTTAGAGTTCATTCTGTCCATCATGTTATGGTTAAAATTTTTGTTGATCATGATAAAAAAAAAAATCTATCTGCTGTTCATTTTTAGAGATTTACTGTAAGCAGATTTACAACATAGAAAAACAAAATTCAGCTATGACTCTGCCTTCCATCAGACAGCAAACACAGTTTCACAATAACATTCTTAGAAAACCACTAATAATCCACTTCAGGGTTTGATACTCTTTTTTCCCCCCCCCAACAGGGAAGTCACAAGTCAGGAGAAACTGTTCATTCACACACTCATCTAGTTCCCATTAATGCAAACAGAGACATTTTCAGTTTCATTGTGTATCCACTACTTTGGACTTTCATTTTCTGTGTGTCATAGTTTTACATAAATCTGAAACATCTTATCATGTGCACACATGAATACATAAATATATGTAAGCCTGTCTGTCTGTGAGTCAGACCTACAGTTAATACAAGATGTTTGAGTTCAGAACTAAAACATCTTGGACAAGAGTAATGTCCTTAAATTTAGGGAACTAAAATGTGAGGTTGTGGGACATAAAGTAAAAACTAATGCGCAAAGAAGAGATAAATTATAACATTTTTGTATAAATAGAGCTCCAATTAATCCCACACGTGATTTAAAGGCAGTTTATAGTGCAAGAAGATCAAATTTCAGTTCAAATTACACAGAATCTCTATGATTGAGCGTTCAATAATTTCATTTTATACATTTCACACCAAATGCATGAACAGATTCAGACCCAAATACATAAAGTCCAGTTTAATCCAAACTATGATCCAGGTGATCATGTGAAACCAATTGATATGTTATCTGTCAATTGCCAAACTAATTGGGCCAAGTTGTTCAATTTCCAGCAATTCCTCATCCGGAGTAAGCATGTGAGAGCAGAGGAGAGGATCAACTGCCTTTTAACGTAAAGCAAAGCTCAACATGATACAGGGATTCAGAGGACAGAAAAGTAGCAGCACCAGTCCAAGATTACCTTTCATGAGAAATAAAATGAAGAAAAGCAGTAATAGCTCCAGGAATTTAGGAACGAGGTACTGCTAAACCCAGTAAACTATGCTTTCGTAGTAAAAAAAAAAAAGGGAAGCAAAATCTCTATCAATGGTTTCATCTGGGAAAGAGACACAGTTAAACAAACGTATTGCGCAAGGACTTATTTCACGTTGGAAAGAAAAAACAAAGAGAGTACAGAAAGTTAATGGCCGCAGTAGAAGGGAAAAGGAAATAACTTATCGCAAAAATACTGACCCACGTGTTTTTATAGAAAGGAAAATAAAGAAGGTCCCCACATTCAACCACATCAATACCTCTGTCAATACTTCTGTCTAGAAAAGACTGTTAAACACAAAAGCACTGAGCCAGGACTACTTTCTTTGGAAAATAAGTTCTGTAAATAATTCATTCTACTAAGAAGTCACAATTTAAAAGAAATGTACTAAGCTGGGAGTACTTTATAGAGGAAAGCAATACAAAGAGAGTATATAAAGACAGTGTAATGTTTTATTCTGGGAAAGAAACACAGCAAAGCACCAAACAAGTTATACTTCCTATGAAAGAAATATAAAGAGAGAGTATACAGAGTCAATAGCTCCAATATTTCTGTCAACCAGGAAGAAAAACAGTTAAACAGAGCAAGGTGCATTTCCCATGGAATAGTAAAAGTAATTCACATGTTTAGTGCCAGAAGTAGCTCTATCAATGTTTGCTAGGGAAAACAACCACAACTTAACAAGGAAGTTTGGAGAACCTTTTAGTTTCTATTGCAAATAAAAACAGGAGAATGCCCAACAAGTAGCACCATCAGTGCTTTTGTAACCCACAAGAAAGGTTACTTCAAATACCCTTAATGATAGTAGATGGCAGGTAAGTTAATTTACTTCAATGACTAATACCAACACTTCACAAGGATAAAGAAAGTTGGGCCTGATCAGAAGATTCTAAATTCACGGGAGCCTAGGTGTAAGCAATAACAGAGTAGAGCACACGATGTCTGTAAGAAAGAGTAGAACTTAATATAAAGAATATTGTGGATCCACATTAACAAATAAACCAAAATTGTACAATTTAAAAAAATAAAATAAATAACCCAGTCTTTTCAATGTGTCTATCAAATGTTCATTCAATGTCTCACGGGTAGTGACCAGTAGGGTCACCATCTACCGGTTCACTTGGTCCCCTGGGCTGGGGCTCGCCAACCAAGTTCTGGAGAGAATGATCTTGGGGTCTCTGGGCACTGCAAGCCAAAAGTGCACCATAACCAAAAGAAAAAAAAACCTGACCTGGAACAAGGCCAAAGTAAAGCATCTTAAAATACAGGATACTAATATCAATAAAGCTCAAGCTACAATTCAAAGAGATCTTTCATCATTTCTCAAGTTTTTCCATGTACAACATACAACATGGACACATGGATGTACAACATACACATATTCCAGTTATCAGAGTTCAATATTACCAACATATCAGTAAAACTAAAGAAATTAGCTTATATGTGGTAAAATAAATAAATAAATATATATATATACATACATATATATATTTCAATCTAAAAGTGCCAATGAAGTACATCTATAACACTATATTTAACATCAGAATGTGGATTAGAAGCTCACATTAGCTCTGACCCACTCAGAACAGAAAGTTCCTGAGTAATGCTAACAGAAAAGAACATTACAGCACCATGAACCATGAATTAGCGCCGTTGAAATATTAGAACATGTGCTAATAGAAAAATAAGTGCAATTACATAAAAAATACAACATAAAAAAATAATAGTAATACAAAATCTTACAATACAATTTTATTTTTATTAAGTTTGATCAGTTACTAGGTATTTTAGCCAATTTTCAGCGAATTTACTGAGCCAACTGCCAAGCGCGTGCGATCGCTCACCGATGCTCCGATGTCACACGACGCTACAGGGGGATTTTCCCGGGCTTCTGAATACTCATAAGGGAAGCTTTCTGAGATTTAATAAAAAACGGATTTACTATTTTGAATTATATATTTTGCGAAACTATTTTAACATTGTCTTTCTTACCGATTTCCAAGATTCTTCATCGAATCTGACAAGATCTTCCAGGCCATTAGCAGAAGCTACCGTCAGCTCTGAGTTCTCAAGCGTATCTAACGCAATCTGAGCAAAATCTCAGCGCCACAGTTAAAGGGGCGGGACAATCAACCTTATTGGCTGATGTGAAATCAGACAGTGCCAGCTATTGGTTGTTTAATCCGTCACTAAAAGAAATCACTAAAGGCATGTTTCACAGTTTTTAAAGATTTTATCTGTATTTATTAACATATTTATTAACTTGCTTTTAACTTTATTACTTTTCAACTCTTATTGTCGAATAAGACATGAAATCTATTTATACTTTTTAATCTTATTGTAGAAGAAGACATTAAATCAACATCTATTCATTTTATTCCTTATGTTTTTAACGCTGGGTTGCACTTTCATCTAGGAAAGGGATACTAGCTACTTTCAATGAAAAGGACAGAAAAAGACGGAAAACAACATAACTTATAGTTAATGGAGAGTGGCTGGAGAAAATAAAGTGGGTAAAGTGTACTATGCTGACAGTAAAGCTCTTCCACTCTAATATTTGCAGCGTTGGTGGAGCAACACTTTATGTTTCTCACTCTTACAGGACAGGGAGTGCTTGTTGAACTGTTGACAGTAGTATCCCATCTTGTGGGTGGCTTTTATTTATTTACAACAAAACCCGTCCATCCATGACGGCTCTAATGACAGTGATGTGGGTGATGCTGTGTTGCAGCCATAATTTGAGGCCTGATCCCCCGCAGAGTGAATGGTGTAGGACAGAGACATCGAGCTGCTGCTCTGCATTCTGGTCACGACTCGGACGCACGCAGATCTGTCCTGACCGGTCTGCTATGATTAGCTGACCACGGTACTGTGGCGTTGCTCCCCATTATCATTAAACGGTGCCAGCCGTGAAGCCATACTCTCCTCCCTGCCTCTCTAATTACACCCCCACTGCTGGGCTCCAAGCAATTACACCAGGTCGCTTCATTGTTCATTAAGCACAGATAACAGACACATCAACAACAAAAACAATGAGTTACTCATTTTGTGCTCAAGAAATACCAGTTTACTATGCAATGGTGTAAAATGGGAAAATTACTCTCATTATTTATGCTTATATTATTCCTTATGTCCAGAAGGAAAAGATTATCTGACCTGTTGTCAGGTCCACTGCTCATTTCCGTGCAGTTTAAGTCTTATTTTGTATTACTGTGAAGCAGATTGCCATCACTTGAGGACAAAAGGCCTAGTTGAAGTGACTTTCTAAAAGGTTACATGAATTCATCCAGGATTAATAAGAAATGTTAAGCTGTTATAAGTCTACGAAACAAACACAAAACCTGCCTCCATGCTCTAGAAGAAAGCTATCCAAATTATAACTACGTCTGATTATTTTCATCCAACTAATGAAATATTCTATAGTTTAAAAATATTTATGATTTAATAGAGCCAGGATGAATATTGAAAACAATTGTACTTCAGATAGAGGTAATCAGGTCAGGAATAATTGTTGTGAGGAGTTAAAACTGTGTTGTTCACTCTTAAAATTATATATGAATAAGGTAAGATAAGACTTTATTTCTCTATATATTTTATTATCGCTATATAATTTTGTCTATATACAAAATTATACATACCCCCAGAACTACACACACTACTCGGGGTTGACTTTTTCTAGGTGTATGTTTGAGTAAAATGAACATTTTTTTTTTATTCTATGAACTACTGACAACATGTCTCCAAAATTACAATAAAAAATTTAGTTTATTTTATTTTTGCAGAAAATGGGAAATGGTCAAAATAACCAAAAAGATGCAGTGCTTTCATACCTCAAATAATGCAAAGAAAATTCATATTCATTTAGAAACAACAATACTAATGTTTTAACCCAGAAAGAGTTTAGAAATCAATAATGGTGGAATAACCAGGAGGTTTTCAATGGGGTTCAGTGCAGTGGGTCTTGTTCTGTTTTTATTTTTTATTTTTTTGACTTGTGTGTGGCAAAGTAAAAAAATTTACAGAAAATAAATACTCAGTGAGTGGTCAGAAGATGGTTGCAATAGTCAATCAGGCTGACCTCACAGGACATAAGATGTGCAAACCTGGAGTGGCGTGTAGTCAAGTCCTGGAGATCACGATTGCTGGAGAGTGAGAGTCGAAGTGACAGGAAGGCAGGCAGAGCGAGGTGTTGACTGATGGTCAATTTAGCGAAAACAGGCTGTAGACCTGAAGCATATGGAGAGGAGCTGCTCACAATCTCTAAGAATACAGAGGAGGATTTTGGTTCCAGTTTATTATCCCTCTGAGATGATGAGGGTAAAACCAGGAGAATAATGCAACAGAGAAGCAAGAAAACACAAAAAAGGACATTAAATGAGAGAGGCACAGCCATGATCATTGAGGATATTTTAGAAAAGCGTAGCAAAAACCAACATAGCCCGACTACAAACAAATATGACAGTTATTCAAAGTCTGCATAAGATATTTGCTAGAAATGAGCTTACAATACATAAAAATGGCCTCTGCATCGACAAGGTATGTGTTAGATTGGAAATAGTATGGTCAATAAACAGGCACTAATGAGAAAACCTGTATGTAATAGGATGAAATAAAACAAGCTTAGAAAGCTCCAGTGAATCCTATTGCATGACAACCTTGTGAAGATGAAAGCAGTTAAATAAAATTCTCAGTTTCACTCAAAACTTTCAGTAGCAGCAACCTTTAACGCTTAAAGTCCAACAATCAAAGACATGATGTGATTCTGAAACAAAACCTCACTTCAGGTTAGCTTCTGAGCAATGAAATGAGGCCAAAAAAAACCAAATAATATTTTATATGATGTATTGCTTGATAGAAATCTTTCAGAAAAAAACAGACGACTCACTCTTCTGTTTGCTTTATGTAGCATTCTTTATCACAGCGATCCTGAGTTCCTGAAATGCAAAAGTGAAGTGTTGATCCTATTAAAGTTTTTCCAAATGCCCATAAAGATAAAGCAAAGAACATGTAAAAATAATAATAATTCATAATAATAATAGCTGATAATACTTTATTGATCCCCAATTGGGGGGCGGGGGATTTGTTTGTCCCAGCAAAGCACACAATAAAATTTTAAATAAATAAATAAACATACTTCAATAAAT
The DNA here is from genome assembly GCF_001444195.1 of Xiphophorus couchianus. NCBI lineage: Eukaryota > Metazoa > Chordata > Actinopteri > Cyprinodontiformes > Poeciliidae > Xiphophorus > Xiphophorus couchianus. The sequence continues at coordinate 12,594,517 of NC_040247.1, read as the reverse complement.
GACAACTGACACATATTGTTCAGTATATTGCTAAATATATAGCAATGTGCATTTACAATGCACAGCTCTAGAGACAATGTGTTTATATAAAGTGTGAAAATAATAATAAGTACATATGATGCAGAAGTCACTTAAAAAATACCTTATTCAAAATAGATGAAATATTAAAGCTGAATGTGTGAAATTGCTGTTTCCTGAAAAGCACAAAACCACAATTTAACTTTAAAGTAGGAAAATAAAAACATTAAAATTATTTTTCTACTAGGTTACACTAAGACAAAGCACAAACTAAATAAAGTTTTGATGTTTATTTTATTAAATATGGTGGTATTTCACTTCAAAGCTCTCTGGGTTTCAGCAGTTTGACTTGACTTCAGTGTGTGCTTGTTAAAACATAACTTTTGCTCTTTTCGTGTCATGAACAGCCGTCCAGGGAGTTTGTTGGTCCAACTCTCTCCGTGTGCGGCCTTTAGAGAAGAAAACTTCATATAAACTTTTGGTCCTTTTCTTCCGGCTATCTCTGCTCAAACTCCCCCGTTACCGACTGGCTGTTATCAATGAGAAGACAAAGTAAAGCATATATTTAGGTTATGTATTTGGTATGTGTGTGGTTGTCTCTCTCTTTTTGAAAGCTTGCCAACAGCGCCATATCCTCACAAGGTTTCCAGACTTTCCTGGAAGCAGGAGACTCTACATAAATAACACCAAGATTTTGACTGAGTACATGAAGATAATCAGAGGGCGAAAGGCAAAGGAAAGGGATCTGACTTGAGGGGGTGGATGACAGGACTGGAGAGGGAAGTGTTTTTTGCTGATAAAAGAGGGAGAAGGTCGATTGTTCCTGCAGCTTTGGCGATAGCGCTGGAAGTCATTAAGATAAGGAGGATTAGACCCGCCACAGTGGCGTCCTATAGCTGCCACCACCTGAAGGACAGGAGGAGAGTAAAAGACCCTGGTGTGTAGTGGGGGTGCTGTCATTCCAGCTTTCAATGAGAAACTGATTCATTGTAAAGTTTGGGATGATTGAACTTCTTATCATTGTAGCTGTACACGAGGGTGAGTACTTATAAACGGTGGAGCATTAAACATACGAACTGATGAGGCTGTTTAATTATGTTCTCATCTGCCTCATGTTTTCCATGATCGATTTGAAGGACTAAATTCTTTCACTTAATCAGTCCATCAAGCAATTTTTAGAGACATTCAACAATCAAATGGTTGAATCCCTTCATCAGCTTGATATTCTGACTTTCTGTCTTGGAGAAGGGAAGCATCTAAAGGTTTCTCTAAAGGATTGGAGTTTGGCACACCTGCTATACGTACAGGAAGAAAAACAGATTCATATATCATAAAGATGTGTTTTTAAATCACAATTTTAAAGTTTCACTTGAAATTGAATGATCTTATTGGAGTTTTCACTCATTTAATCAACAATAAACCTATTAGTAAGTACATGAATGTATTTTATGAATTAATTTAGTACATAAATCAAAATAGGACCAAGTCAGACAGAAATGAAACTACCTAAAGGAAAGTGCTAGTTGACTAAAAGTTTGATCTTATTTTCAGTATCGCTTTTTGTCACAACATAAGTTTTTATGAATAAATGTTTTATGACTATTGTCCTGTTTTTATTATTATTATTATTATTATTATTATCATCAAGCTTTTGTGTATAATTTCCATTTTTAAGCATCTGTGTTGACACCCATCCACATTGTAAAAATACCCAGACCTCAAAAAATAAATTTAATTTAATGAAAAGTTGGATTTTAGATTTGAAATTATGGCACTGCAATAAAATATGTATTTATTTATTTTAAGAACTTCTACAAGTGGAGGGTCTTTTCTCTGTTTAACATCACAAACATTTGCCAATATTGTGTCTTGGATGCTAAAATCAATAGTAGGCTTTGTAAATAAAAGATCAAGTGAAGCTAAGTATTTATTTCATCGCACTCCAAGCAAACTGAGACAAAAAGATACTAATAAACTCTAAATGGTTTTCATCCCCACAGCCTCTGAAGTGATTTATTCCTTCTTTTCAAACTGGCTGTTTACATGTCTTTTTCAAATAATTCATCCCCACAGGAATCATGCACTGCCATGCTTGTGTTATGTCTGCAGAGTGATGGTCCTGGTCACGCTCTGGTCAGCTGTATTTCAACATGTTGCTCCAGCAGAGATTTATCTAACACAAGCTGAATTCCAACATGGAGACGGACACCAGGAAGGATTCCTTGCACGAGGCTTGCCGATGTTAGCTTGGACCTCATTTTGGGGGGCTTTTATGCCGGCAGGGTGCTTAATAGCCTTTGTGCCTGCTCTGAGGCCTGTTACACACAAGCAGTGAATCAGCTGAGAAGGTACACAGCAATTAATCAGTGCCTTTGTTTCAGGCTGAGGGAGAACAATGAATCTCACTAAACGCCACCAAGCTGACATAAAGTGTGTAAGGACAACTAACACTGTCACGTCACACAGACGGACGGCCTCAGCAGCCACCTGTGCTTAATCAGAATCACTGCTGCTGCTACTTCCAAATGCTGAGCCTCTTGATGTCATTAGAAAACTGAACTAAGTAAAATATAAAGCTATGGAGGAACATTACAGAACGAAACCAATCGGCTTCTGGGACTGTGTGGTTCTTCAACCTGTGGTTCAGTGCTGGGATAGCTGGTCATTATGTTGACTGAAAAAAAAAGAGTTTATGATAAATTGATTTAAACTTTATTTGACAAATTTGTGTTTATTATAGATCTGAATAGAAAAAAAATCTCATGTGAGGTTCCTCAAGGCTCTATTCACGAGCCATTGCTATTTAATATGTACAACTTGATTTAGAGAAGAGAGAAGTTATTATTTTTAGTTATTAGTTGTTTTATTACCAATGACTATTTTTTTTCATCTTTCTGTTTACCTTATTTGATCATTTTTAATTTGTATTTATTTTTTAGTTATCCTTTATTTTATTATTTTTTATTCTTTGTTCTGGCATATGCTTTTATTTATTTATCTTTTTATTCTTTCTCTCCCTCTCCCACTTTGCCCAAAATATCAGTGACGCTAAGTTAATTGAGCAATGTTAGAGAATAGGAAAATAATAATTCAAATTAGATAATAACTGCAAGATTAAAAGAAAAATGTATATTCTGATTTCATTGTTTTTGCTGTGACACTATTTAATTATGTTTTGTCTTTGGTTTTAATGTATCCATTTTAATGTTTGCCTCCTTGTTTATTTATTTTATTTTTGTTGCTGTTATTTGTTCTATTAATTTTGTATATCAATACTCCTTTTTGCTTTTTGTTAGTCTGTAATGTTTATTGGTTACATTTGGATCTTTTAATAGTGTGTGTCTAGTCGTTGAATGTCTGTTTTTAACCTTTGTTACACCTGATTTTATGAAAAGCGTTTTGTTATAAAGTTGGTTTGATTGGTCTATTTTTCATTGATTATTTACTTGATCGGGCTCAAAATTAATTATCAGGTGCAAACCATCTCGAACTCCTGCGTTCATGCAGCTCTAGAACCAACTTCCTGAGAACCTGAGATGTACAGAGATTGTTGCCTCCTTTAAATCTGGACATAAAATAATATTGTTTACTTCAGTTTTCTGATAAAGGTTTTTGTATTTTAATAGTGCTGTGCATGCTTTTATGTAAGTCGTTTTTCTAATTTTTCTCTTTTTTTTCTGCAACAGAATTTGAATTGTTTGATATTTAGTTCTACTCAAATAAATAAAATACATTGTTTTGAGGACCAACTGTGGCAAATATTGTCACTTTTCCTTTCAGTGGTTGTCGCAGGCTGACTGTCAGGTTTTGCTGAAGCAGCAGCCGCAGCCTCTTAAATACGATCCATACAGGTGCATTGTCTTCCCAAACTGTAAATCCCACGTTTGAGAAGAGCCCACAAGTGCCCAGTTGGATTTAGGCTGGGTGAATAAAAGAGCAAAGTCATTATTTGGTCAGCTTTGAGGTCTTTGGCAGCTCAGCAAGCAGAAGAGCATGTGATTGCATATGAGGGAACAGCATGAAATTGTTAGACCGAATCCTCATAAACGCAGTTTGACTTGGTGTGAGTTGTCACAGTATTAAAAAAAAACTTCTTTTGAACCAAAAAACTATATAATATTATTTTATATTAAAGTATACATCTTATTTTTGTAAAATAAGGAATTATTAGGTAAATATTCACTCAGTATGAGGTGCAGATTCAGTTCAAATGGAGCATATAGGTAATGAAGAACTTTTGAAAATATGATTATTAGTTATTCATAATGCTAAATTGGCTCATACAGCAAAATGAAACAGAATCAACATAATTTTTTCCCCTAAATAGAAGAAAAGTTGTGTTTTTGAACTTTTTTTCATCACCTCTTTGCTCCTGCAGAAAGTTCAATTCCTGGTTGGTTTCAGTTTCATGAACCCGTTGAGATTTCCCTTCTGTAAGCAGCTTCATCGTTCCTAAGCATTAAACCCAACACTGCAGTGTCACAGGTGAACCTGGAAATTGCAGACTGGGACAGTGAAATAAACTCCCATGTATACAGTGAGAGCGGTAATGGACTCACAGTTTACACATCCCTCTGGGGTCCAAGCGTATGGGTTTATGTGTTTTTCCGCTGTTGCTGACTTCAACTTCAGATACCCTCCATAAATAAAAAAGAAATCAGGTTAACACAAACAACAATATTGCTCAACATGCAGGGGAAAACGCCTCTCACCCAAATCAGATGGAAGAAACCTCAAGGCTCTGCTGAATATTACAAACTCTCTTTTTCTGCTCCACAGAGCTGCTAAAACCTTTTCATGGTATATTTAAATCTTTCAGATCATCAAAGAAGAGTTTATATACATAAGTCAATAGCACACTGAGTAAAGGCTGATTTTGTTTATTAAAAGGAGGAGTTGGGTAATACATTCACTCAATTATATTTACTTCAGGATTTTTACTACACTGTACTTTTTATTTTTACTTGAGTAATTTTATTTTGAAGTATTTCCACTCTTACATGAGTAAAACTTCAGGATTCTCCACTGAATGAAGAACAAACATGTTTCAACCAAAAAATTCACCGGACACAGACACACACCTGCAGTTTTGTTTATGTTTCAAAAGTTAAATAAACTGATTTGGAAAAATGTTCTTTTGTCTAATTTTATTATTTTTTGTTGTTTGTATAAATTATTGTCATTTTTGTCTTTAAAATACCAAAACTTCCCCATAACTTTATATTTTGGTCTGATTATATACATTTTAAATATTAAATGATTGATAATTTTACTTTTTTTCAAATACTTTTTTACTCTTACCTGCGTAATTTCATGAATGGTTACGTTTTACTTTTACGTGAGTAAAAATATGTTGAAGTAGCACTACTCTTACTTGAGTATAATTTTAAGATACTCGTCCCACCTCTGTTAAAGGGGTGGTATTATGTAAAATCTACTTTTTTGAGTTTACGTTATGTTATAATGTATTCCATCGTCAAAAACATTTGATTCTTTCATATTTGAAAAATCTCTGGATTTCCCATGGCAGCCATTTTGGGGTGGGGGTTGGGGTGGCTATTGGTATGATGATGGGTTGAAGGCAGAGTGTTTGAAAAAGTAGAAGCTTCTTAAAGAGACAGAGGCCCAATTTCAAGGCATCATATTTCAATGTCGTGTTTGATATTTACAGCATTTTTATAACAACTAGTTATAACATAGTTAACATAGTTGGCACTAAGTGGCACTTTAAAATAGTTTTTCTTTTGTTTTTGCAGCATTACTTCAATGTTAAAAAGCAAATAATACTAAAAAAGAAGCTTTGTTTTTCAATCTAAGCTTTATGTTTCAATTTCATTAGAGAATCCGAGAAATTTTGAAAAATAATCTTTTTTTAAATTAAGACAAATCTGAACTTTGTCTTAATGTGACACAAAGACTAAATCAGTTCTGATGTTCATAATTAAAGGAACAGCTATAATAAAACAGTCAAATTAAATAATTTAGCATTTTCACCATAAGAGTAATAATTTAATTGATTAATTTTGAAAAACAAGGCTGTGGTGCAAATATACTGTCTTTATCTCTACACTATGCACAACTTTCATACACATCTAACATAATTGTGTAGGTAGTTATACTTTGGTAGTGCAAATTTCTCATATAAGAAAATAACCACAGTCACAATTTGGTCCTTTAAGCCTCATTTCACGTCTTGGTATAATTTTTATGACTTGCTTTCTGGGCAAACTCATAATCTTTGATCCTTCATTAACAACTTCCAGACCTTTCTCTTTCTACTCTGATATTTTCTGAGCTGACATTCACGTTTTCTGCCTCCTGCTTTTAGCAAAGTTGCACAGCCTTCTCCATCAAATACATACAGTAGCATTCATCAACAGTAGCCTAATTAAAAAGCTTTCAAGCCTGTTTTTCGAATCCACTAATCACCGAGACAGTCCCGTAGTCGTTAATAGCCTGTGTGAACAGAGACGGCCCAACAGCAAATAAATCTCTGACAATTGAAGTTGAGGTTCTCTACTTAAAGGTAATTAGACTCCCTTAAAACGGAGTATATTGGCTGCTCTCAAGTAATATCTAGATGGGAAACTGCAGCACATGAAGGATTGGATGGCAGCAAAGCAACATGTTGGAAGTTAGAAAAAGATCAGGACAAAATGGTGCAGCGGAAACATTATGAAGCTGGAAGCACAAAACAAGATGGCAAAAAGGAGAAGAGGGAGCAAGAGAAACTAAATTTATTTGTATTTAAGTTAAAGCTTTAATAATGAGGACTGGATTAACAAACGGTGGATTTATTGCTGTAAAAAACTGAAAATATGGAAAAAGTTTCATTTTAAATCTTATAAACTATAAACTTGTCGTCTTATATTCAAAAACAAACAAAATAAATAAAATATTAAATAAATAATGGTTTCATAGCCCCCCAAAATTAATTTGAGAGCAATTTAAGTAGGTAATACAACAATAAGCAGATGCTGTGTTTCATTACCTCAGTGCCTGTGGGATGACTTCATAGTTCAGGAGGGAGAAGACAGAGATGACTTAACCAATTTTTATGCTTGATTACATGTTTCTGTCTTGACCTTTTGTGATCTTTGTAAGTAGCGTCATTTCTTACCTCTTCACTCCAGGAAATGACATAAAGATGTGACTCTGGCATTTTAGTCAACGCTGGTAAGTGTTGAAATGTGATACTTTGTGAAATGAAAATCGTCTTGGGTGAAGACCATATTATAACACAGTTTTTAAGGTAAAATAGCTGCTTTGTAAAGAACCCAACTTATTTTATATACACTATAGAACACGATGAAACGCTAATTAGCCTTTAAAGTTGCAGTTCTAAATTAAACTGTATATAATGCAGAATAAATTTGTCTAAGGGAGGAAATCTATTGAGAAGATTCAGTAAAAAATTATTGAGGTCCAGATTGGTTTTTTTGGCTCCTTTATGGAACCAACTCTGGCTTCTGCCCATATTAGCTCCCACAGTCCTGTTTCTCAGATAAGTAAATCTGGGCAGAACATCAATGTTTGGTTCTTCACTTTGGATTTGAAGAACTCAGCAAATTTTAGGGAAAAGAGTCATCAAGAGGTGCTGGTCAACCAATCAGAAGAAGGCATGGGATAACACTACAGATGTATTACATAACATAAATTAATTCCATTATTTTGTCCAACCACATTATCTACTAGAGACCAAAAATATAATGCCGCTTCCTGGCTGAAGCTGCATTATTCTTTGGCTTTTATCTCCAGTGAGATTTAGTTTGACCTAGTTTTGTTTGTTTGGTTTTGTATTGTTTACTATTTTAAGAAAAGAAAAGATAATACTTTATTGAGCCCTTTGGGGGATCTGTGCTGTGCTGTTTGTCCCAGCGCTGCATAGCGCACAATAAAAATTAAAATAAGTAAATGAATAAAAAATAAAGTAATAATAATAATATAAATAATAAAAACAAACAAGAATAAATAAATGTTGTTATTTTGTGTTGTGTTTTTATATTTGTAACTTGAAGCTTTGTGCAACACTTTGTTTCAGCTGTGGGTGTTTTAAAGTGCCTTATAAACAAAGTAACTATGTTATCACACAAAGCAGATGCTCAAAATGCTTATTAAAGGTAATGTGAGGTTAAATGAGGTTAACCTCATGTTAAATGAGGTTAAGGGTCACGTCTGTACATGCTGTGAACTATGCAAAAGTAATTTTCTTCATAGTTTAATACAATTCCTATTTCTGAAAACATTAACTCCTCAATGTATGTCGCCCTTTCTGCGAATTCAAGTTGAAATGTTGAAATAATTAAACGCCACTGTAGACACAATAAATACATGACAGGAAGCATTCTCTCTGCTTCATGGAATCCATGAATAAATTATTAACTCAGCGGCAAATCCTGACTCCCCGGTGGGTTCCGGTCCATCAGCTTTGTTAAATGACTGCAGCTTCTTCACGTCGAACATCTCAGAGAGATTCCTCTCTGCTGTATGTTCTGTTTGATCAAGATCAATTTCTCCCAGTCTCTGGTCTTTAAAGCACCTGAGAGAGCAACCATGTATAAAGCATCTGTCAGTTTTTCTACGTTAGCATCTAATTAGTTTGGTTAATCAGCCTTAAAATGGGGCTTTTGAATCAATAAGTCAAGGCCAGAGTTCAGACCCGATCTCCTCGAACACCAGCGTTACAGCTGGATGAGAACGCCACCCAAAATAAAACACTCTCGCTCCTCTGTGTTCAGTTTATGAGCATGTTTGTCTTTTCTCTCTGGAAGATTTTTCTGCTCTCTTTCTGCTCTGCAGCTGCAGACACTCCACAGCAAGAAGAGGAACTGACGCTCACAGCATCCTGTTGACCCCTCGCATATCATAACCGCCTAACTTGCACCTCCTTTATGTTTGTCCTTATCACAGTCATGTAATCACAACCAATCCAGTCCTATCACCTCCCATCTTCCTCTCTCCCTCCCTCCCTGCCTATATGCTGCCTCACTTCTTCCCTGAGCAGCAGCAGCAGCAGCAGCACGCTGAACTGGATAACGTCTCCTTCAGCCGGCAGCACAGTCTCATTTCTCCACACACCAGCTCTGAGTGAATCCTCAGCAGGGGTGGTTGAGATATTAGCGCGCTGCGGGGGGAAACGGCTCAGGAACCTCTTCCAACCGACCTACAAAGGTAAGATCGTCGGTCCAAAATACCTGTCGGCTCCCAAAGTGAGAGAGGTTAAAGTTGCTGCCTTTAGGGATCACACTCATGTCAGGATCGCAGCAGTCCAAAAAGAAATGATTAAAAAAAACTTTCATTGCATTTCTATTTTAAGCTGTTCTCACATCTTTTCTTTTTCGTGTCAAAGTGTAAGATAGAGATGCCGTGTTTACAAGCAGCTTGTGGTCGGTGAATAAGAAGGAGTTTGTAGATTGCTGGAACAGCCTGACCTGAGTTAATCCTGCATTTTGTTTGTTTTATGGGGAAACGGTACCAGCCACTGATCCCTGTGTGAAACGTTAAGCACAGATTAATCTAACTAACAGGGAAATGATCTCATTTCTGACCCTGTTAATCTCAAACCTGTTAGATTTGCACCCCAACACCTTGTTGCTTGGACATGTCGTCCATTTCTGCTCTTTTTACACAGAATTACTTGACAACATCTGAACGCTTTAACTCCTGAAAATGCACATTCATACTTAATATGTTTTGTTTTTGAAAACAATTCCTGCATGTGAAAAATGTTGTTCTGAAGGATGGCATGAGTGCAATGAAATGTGGTTTGTTTAACAAGCTTTTATTTAATGTTTCACCCTTATTACATTTAAAAGTTAAGAAGCATCTTTCTCAATCAACTGAGCATCTAAAGTACTCTTTACTTTGTGGTATCAGTTGCAGTTTTTGCGTTTTAACATTTTGTTCCACCCTCTCCTCTCTCTCCTGAGTAGGATACTCCCAACAAGTCTTTTATCTAGTGAAACAAAGGTGGACAGAATGAAAATGTCAGCTCTTTTGTGACTAATACTATCTTCCGCTCCAAAATCCCCGACAGACTCAGAAACACGAAAACATTGATGATTTGACAATCCTGACGGCGTTTGGTGGATTATCCTCACCGTCAGCCCCTACAACTCAGCTTAAATGGGCTTAGACATCTGAACTGAGCGCCAACATTCTGTGTCGTCGTGATAATTTTACACAGTCAGGAAATTTCGGCGCTGAAAAACACAACAAGTAGCAAATCAGACTCATAATCAGAAAGTGAAGAGTCCAGAGTTAATGAATCATTTTCTGATTTAATTAATTTGGCTCAAACATTAAATCCTAACGATATTTTATACTGTGAATTCAGTTGTCTGACAACTAACTCTTAAAGCATTTTAAACTTATTCTTAGGATTTTGCAATGAAAAATGTTTGGATTGTTTTCACAGTTTTGGGCACATTGTGTTTTACAATATTCACACCCCTTTGACTTTTCAGCATTTCGTTACTTTACAGCAGTAAACGTCTAAACTAGGTGGTTCACAATTGAGAAGTTAATGATAAAGTACTCACTGATTTGAAATTTAAAAAACAAAGTCTTATGTTTTTGTGGGGGTTTTTTTGTAGATCTATCCTGTGTTTTAATTTCATCTTCATTTTTTTTATGTCTCTACCAGCTTTCTGTATGTTGAGCCTGAAGGTTTTGATTAATATTCCTCACCGCTTACAGTAGCTCAGTCAGGAGTCAGTTTTTGCCATTGATCTCAATTGAATCCAAGTCTAGACTTTGACTGGGCCATTCTAAGACTTTAGGGTTGTAAGGTAAACTTCCGGCCCTTTTCAGGTTTTCCTCTAGCATTTACCTCCATCTATCTCCCCACAACTTCCAAATAATTTCACTGTCCCTGCTCAAGAAAAACCTCCACACAGCATGACACAGCCACCACCATGTTTCACAGTGGGGATTGTGTATTCAGTTTGTTAGTTGTGCCATTCTGTTTCTGATTAAGTGACTGAAAGTCAGTTGTGATTTAATATTTTTCTTCATAAAATGTTTAGGAAACCAAATCTAAATTTCTATCCATTTTACCATACTATAGTACATTATGTTAAACTTTCAAATAAAGTCTAGCACAGTTTGTGTAGTTATAATTCACAAAAGTACAAGTTTGTGTACTTTTGCTGTAATTTTCAGAAAAGTTTGAGTATGGATTCATATGTGTATCTGTCTGACTTTCCTAAGCTTCAGGGTCACTCTGTAGGCAGCTTAAATATAAAATCAAACACAAAAAGTTGTCATTCTATTCTTTTTTTAAGGCTTCTTACTGTTTGTGTTTTGGATGCTGAATTTACAGGATGAACAGATTAACTTTGTTTAGACCAGTAAAGGCACTGAGCTGTTTGGAGTCTTTTTAATGAGTGTTTTGATCTCTCATTGGCAAAGTTTGGAGATGTTTGACCTCTGTTTTAGATGGACTATGGAGTGCCATAACTAGCTTTGACTTTCTGAATATCATATTTAAATTTATTGGCTTATAAAGACAAATCAATCAAGTTTGGATGATGTTTCAGAAGCGTCCTTAGTATGTTTATAAATGTAAATACATCATTGCAACAAACGTTGTTTTCCTGTCTTTAATGTTTTGGGTGCAGCAGGATTGAGGCCCTCATGCAGACTGATCCAGTCTGCGGATGGCGGCGGATCCTCAACAGACTCGATGCCGCCGTGTAATGCCATTTCTGAGCCCATGAGTATTCATCAGCAGGGACTAATGGGGCGCAGCAGTGTGAACCTCTGATTTACCGCCTGTCCACTGGCAGACCTAATGATAGGGCAACACTGATGGTTATGGAGGAAACAGGTGCTGCTGAGTGAATAGATAAAGAGAAACACTCAGCGACTGCAGCGACTGGTGATTGTTGTTTTGTCCTTTGCACAAGCGCTCATTTGCAATATTGTGCTCACACATATGTAATTATTATGCACAGAAATTAGCTTGCTTGAAGCAGAATTATGGTTTTATCTGTTTATGCTTCTGTTTGAGGGCCAAAATGGGGCCAAATACTTTAGAAATGGTCAGAGAAAGTAAGCTCACATTTTCTTTGTGCCAAGGTCTTTCCAGCATGAATGCCACATTCAGAAAACAATCAGTCGGCTCTCTCAGAAAGAGAAGCACATGCTGAGCGACAAAACCAGAAGTTTCTAAATCAGCTGCTGCACTTGTAGTAATGGACCTTACCCGAGGAGCCGCTTTTCATTGGCTGATGCTCATTCTACGTGGTCACGTGCGTGGCCGTCTCACAAACACACTTAGCTTCCCGTTAGCTAAGTACAGCATAATGGCAGCACTGATACAACTTCTACACCTTGAAGCCTGTCTGCTACACAGTCTTACGTTAGCTAAACAGATCAATGTGTCTGTATCCGACATACACTAAAGATTTTATTTTAGCAGAAAAGGCTTTGGACTAAACTGTTACTCGTGTTAGCCACGCTAGCACCAAGTACAGCTAGTCAATAAACCATCGCTGTGTTCAGGGAATCGCTGATTAATAATCGAGAAATAAATATCAAGCCTGGAAACTTGATATCGTAACGGACTGAATGTTATGTTTTCAACGTAATCTTTGCTCGGCTTGCGGGGCGCAGGCGGTTGCCACGGTAACAGGTGTGCTTAAACTACAAAGAGAGAGAGAGTAAAAAGGTAGGAGTGGTTTTGAGTTGATCACCTGTTCTGGTTATTTTACCTTTGTTTACCTTTGCTGTGGCGCATTACAGCCGCTGTAGTTTCTAAACGTTGGACTAATTACCTCGTTCGTTTGTGAGTTTACGTCATTCACAACAAACATCAAATACAACAAATATATTTAATAAAATTTTAACAAACAAATGGCTTCTACCGCGATAATTATGTGAAATTAAATTAATTATATCCCAGCTTCAGAAGATTTGCCTTTACCTTTACAGAGCTCTTTGGTTCCTCCTATCAGTCTGTAGCTTCTCATATTGACGTCATCAAACCAAATTTCAGATCTACCATAACTGACTGACACCTGCTGGCCTCAGGTTTGCAACCAGCTTGTGACTGAGAAACCAGTAACCTCCTCCCAGATGATGACATGAACTTGTTAGTTCCTCTGTCCATTGTAGTAGCTGGTATATTGTGAAAATCCGGTAGAAATGATGCACTGATGGAGTCATGTTTACATAGAAACAAGGCGCTGCCAGGCTTTGTTTGTGAGACTTGCGGTCACGTGCGTCGGTTGTGGGCGGAGCTTGGTAAGGCCCATTACTAAGAACACTAAAGACTAAACATTTCAAAATGTTGACCCAGGAGCTCTGAAGTCATCCCACATCCCAACTTCAGCCTCATTATTGAGAAGTTGATGGATATGAGCCAAACACAGACCAGGGTTTTGAGAGGAAATGCAAATAAATGCTAGAAAAACCTTTCTGGATGCAAATGACAGGATGTTTTTATAATCTTAGTGCTCATTTCACTTCTTGATGCAGCGTCCATATTGTGACCTTTTATCTTATGGTTGCTTTGAGGCAAATGCCTCAGAGGTTTGTTCATTTGGATCCCCATTAGCCAGTACTATAAAACTACTCCTCCTTGGGTCCACACCATAAAAAATGCATTTATTACAAAAACAATTACACACACTTAACATAATAAGTGTGTGTATGTGTGGAGGTTCAGTTTCATAATCATATCTATTCGCTTTTGAGTTGTGTCACATCCATTTGTTTTGCTAAACCGGATTTTAATGCAACTTATGTCACTTTTTCTTTTAAATAGTTTTATTACATACATTTTCAGCTACTCCTACTAGGTAGGATTTGATACAGACACTCGATGGGCATGTTTTGATTCTCTCTGATGCTTTTACAAAGTTTGACAGAAATGAGGAGAGCTGAAACTTTTACAGCCTCCACTCATTGTGCATTCAGCAGGCTCAAAACCAGCGATGAGTGAGGCAGAAATAATCTGGATCTCTCTAGAAAGGAGCATCAGTCTGTATTTGTGCAACAGGATGAACTCTTGAAGTTGTTGTAGGTGTTCAGTTGTGTGCAGCTGAAGCTCACTCGCTCCAGGTCAGCTGGCACAGTTTACCGATGGATCACTACCTACACACGCACACACTCACACACACATGCAAACACATGCATAGCGGTAGCTCTGTGCGTGGATCATCCCACACTTTCACGGTGTCTCTCCCGCCAGAGCCGGCAGTTTGGAGGAATATGGGCAAATCGGAAAGCCAAATGGATATCATGGAGAAATCAAGTAAAGCTGCGAAGCGCCGCTGGACTGTTGCAGAAATAAGTCTGTCGGTTCTGCTGCTGCTGGTGAGCTGTGCTTTGGCAGGGCTGGTCGTCCTCTACACATCAGCTATGAAAGGTAAAAGCTCTGTCACAATCACACTGGAAATGTCCAGATGAAGAAGTAATAATTAACCAATTTACATCTTGTTTTCATGAAAAGGGTAGAATAATCACAGACCGGATTGAAACTAGTTTCTAAACCAAAAAACAATAATAGTTGTCCTGGCATCAGTAGATGTTTGATGTAGAAATATTGTCTTTAACTGTTGAAAATCTGAACAATTCAATGCTGAGAATAAAGTTGCTTTTATCCCTCCTCAGAACAATCAAACAGGCCGAATGTTTCCAGGAGTTCAACAGGTGAAGGTGAGTCTAATGTTGGAAATTAAACCTTGAACAGACATGTTCTCATATTGCCTGAAAGCAGGCACATACAAAGCTGGACACTAGGTGGTGCTAAAGCACCTGCACTTTTTCCCTCTGAAGAAAAAAAATGCCCTTTTGAAATAAAAAAACCCAACATTTTTACAGTGTATTTTGTGTGGCACAAGTTAACATTTCCGGATTTAAAAATCTATGTTACCAGTGCCCCACATTTTTGTAATTTTGCCTGATCAATCAATTAATCTGTAGTAATTTTGCCAATTTATTAATAATAAGTATTTTATAAAATGCACTTAAAATGCCTTCTGGTTTTGAGTTGATTTTTTTTTTTCATGTCCCTGAACCCCTTTGTAGTTGTTTTTTAAATAGGTGTAGATACAGCTCTGGAAAAAAATAAGAGAACACTTAAAATGATAAATTTCTCAGATTTTATTTTTTATAGGTAAATGTTTGAGTAAAACGAACATTGTTCTTTTATTCTATGAACTACTGACAACATGTCTCTGAAATTTCAAGAAAAAAATTTCGTATTTTTTTGCAGAAAATGAGAAATGGTCAAAATAACGATTAGTCAAATTGTTCTCATCTGTTTTATGTGGACAATCTGTTTTTTAAAATGACAGATCGCTTGAAATATGTTCTTGTGCATGTGTGCAAATTGGCAGTGAGATCAAGACAAGGTGCCTTTTTGCGCTTGAGCACCTGTCCCTCAAAATGTCTGTGCACGCCACTGCCTGGGAGAGCTTTCTTGGCTGCAGAGCAAGCCTTCCAAGCATCAGCAGTTACACAACAGCATCTTCTCTGTCTCAGCTGGGCTGTAACAAAGAGTCCGCTCCACTCTTTCATAATTGCTGACACTGTTTGTTTCCCAGGCCAGATGTTTTGCTCCAACCTCAACAATGTGTGCACGACTCCAGACTGTGTCACTGCAGGTGAGATGAGCGCCCTCTTCACCCTGACCGCTATTTTATTTTGAAAATAAAGTAATCTCTTATCCCCTGTGAAAACCACATGCAAAGACACGTGTGAATCCTTACTTCTGTCTCTTTTTATCACTCTTGCTTCTCTCTCTGTGCAGCTGCTCGGCTCTTGCAGAACATCGATAACTCTGTGAAGCCTTGTGATAATTTCTACCAGTACGCCTGTGGGGGCTGGCTGGAACGGCATGTCATACCGGAGACGAGTTCTCGCCACAGCGTCTTTGACATTCTGAGGGACAAGCTGGAGATTGTCCTCAAAGGTCTGCGGGGCTTAACCTTTGGTGCAGAGTGGGCCGCAGCATTTGGAAAACTTTGATAACGCAGGAAGTGTTTGTTTTGTTGTTGCAGGTGTTCTTGAGACAGAGAGTGAGCAGGACAGAGACGCCATCAAGAAGGCTAAAATCCTTTACAGCTCCTGCATGAATGACAGTAAGATTTTCTTTAAAAAGACTTAAGAGGAAACTTTGGTGCTATTTAGATCAGCAACATTCTGCAGGTTAAATTCAGCTTTGATTGGAGAATTATAATTCAAAATGTTCTTATTCGATGAAACTAGTTACATTTACTTTACTTTTTATATAAAAAAAGACTTTTAGAAATTTGCTGTACTTTTTACTTTTACTTGAGTAATTTTATTATGACGTATTTCTATTCTTACTTGAGTAAAATTTCTGGATTTTCTACCCACTCAATGAAGAACAAACATGTTTTAACAAGAGAAATCACCAGACACAGACACACCTGCAGTTTTTAAGTTTCATAAGTTTTTTTATTGAAAGAAACTGATTTGAAAATATGACTTTTTGCCTGATTTTGCTATTTTTTTGTTATTTATATAAATTGCTGTCATTTTCTTTCTTAAAATTCTTTTTTTGGATCCATCTAGTGATGTAATTTTTAAATATCAAATGATTAATAAGTGTTTATTTAAGTGTTTCAGGTCATCAAACACATTTTATTATCAAGTAAAGATAACCTGAGTGAACACAAAATGGGGGTTTAAAAGAAAGTCAACCAATCCAACCTAACTGGGCCACATGTGAAAATGTAATTGTTCCTTAAAATTGACAACTGGTTCCTCCATCCTGTGGCAACAAGCGTTTGAAATGACTGGGAATGAGACTTTACATCACTATGACCAACTTTTCTTTGCAGAATTGTTTTATCTGCAAAGACTCAACCAGTACAGATGGATTTTGGAGCATTAGTAACCTGTTTAAGGTTCCTCCAGAGAAAATAATGGGATGCAAGACCACACTTTGACATGGCGTTATGCCGTTATATTTATGCCAGCAACATGAGCTCAAAAGACTGTTTTTGCACATACAACAATTTGTGATGTATGCTCCACTCTGACTGTCCTTCTCTAACCTACGTCTGTGTTACGTAAGAGAACCACACCAACAGCCAACAGCCAATCACAGATCGTTTTACATTTTTAATCAGAGTATTCCTTTCAAATACAGCATTTCTAAATTTCTGGAGCTACTTTGAAACAAATATTCCATGAGTTTAGAGACAAACTGATGGCCAGACGTTCTCATTCAAGATTTTCTGTTTGAGAGCAGATTTCACTGACGTATCAGTGACTCTGTTTCTCATTTGTTTCTGTTAAAAATTGTGGTATAATGTGTTGATGGGTTTTTTAAAAAGTTTTTTCTGCCTACTTCATGTTGTCAGACAGGTTCTAGGTGGCTGGTGAAAATGAACCAAAAGAAAAGAAGTAAACTATTGCAGTTATTATAGTGTAGGCGATATTTCTCACATAAAATGAGGTTGGTTGGGGAACCTTTTTTTCCTTAATAGATTAAATAATTTGAAAATAGCACTATGTATGTAAATACATAGTGCTATTTTGTATGTCTGATGTTAAAGTTTGTTTGAAACCATAAAACAGCAAAAAGAGAAGAAATCTGAAAAGGGCAGGGGCAGTTTTGCATTGATTTTAGTGGACTTTGCATCGGCAAATGCCTATTTTTTCATAACTCCAATCACATGCAAAAAGACGTCCTGATTGGGACATCTCTACTTAAAGTAAAACAAAAGGTAAACACTGAACTCTGCCTGTCATTAGTGAACGTGTCTGGTGCTGCTGACGGGACCAAGCTGGCGCCTGCACATAATGACATTTCACAGACTGAAATGTTTCTCTTGAGGTTTTTTTTTCCAGCGTTTTCCTGTCAGATCTTGAACATTTGTCTGCTGTCCTGTGCAGGCCTCATAGAGCAGCGGGACGCTCAGCCCCTCCTGAAGCTCATCGACAGCATTGGAGACTGGCCTGTGGCGTCAGAGGACTGGAACACCACAACAGGTAGAAATGTCTCTCCTAAACACTCCGACTGATGTCTCCTACACCAGCTGGCATCTGTGCAGCACATCCACACATCATTCCTCCTCAAATACACGCATTCAGTCAGAGCTCAGCTTGCTATATTTGCGCCCAGCGGACTGCTGAGTACATGCTTTGTTGGTGGGATCAAGAGGCCCGCCGAGGATAGTTTTTTTTCCGACGAGCAGTCAGGTGTGGGTTTCTGGAGGGTGGTGCGTCGGCAGAGAAGCAAGTCCTCAATCAGGACTCTGAAGCAGGCTTTAAATAGGCTGTGCTGCTCATCCTCGTGCTCCAGGCTCTTGCCACTTTAATTAAATGTAATCATGGATGGTGGCTCAAACAGAATTAGGCATGCATAGCTGCATCTGCGCACAAGGATTTACTCAGAAAGCCTCGTTAATTTACAGCGGAGACAGCTAGGTTTCTGCCGCCTTAATATAATCATTTCCTCACAGCTGCCCACGTGGTTCAAAACTTTTTATTCTGGTTTTTACTTCAGGGGAAGCCTGGAGCCTGGAGGACACGCTGGCGATGCTTACGGCTCGTTTCCACAAGAAGGTGGTGCTGGACCTGTATGTGTGGACGGACGACCGGGACTCTCAGCGCCACATCATTTATGTAAGACAACAGCTTGCTACAGAATTAACAACTAACAGCAAGTATTAAGGCTGGGTTTTTTCCCTCTTGGAATTGATCCAATGTAAACCAAAAGGAAGAACAAAGCACTTTATAAGAAGATTTTGTTTTGTTGAACCATCTACTCCTAGGATTTAAGTAAAATATGCGCAAAATGATGTAACAAACTCCACAAATTCTTTCTTTTCTCTAAATTTGTTCTATATTATAGATATTTGTTTACAAAAAAAATCTTAAATAATAGGTTGGACAAGTGAAAAAACTTAATTTTCAAAAACAGAACTGTGTCACAATTTAAAAAGTGAATATTTATAGAGAGAGGTGTCAAAAGACAGAAGAGTAACACAAACTACACAATCACACGTGTTACAGTATTTGCAGTAAAACAGCAGCATGAGATAAATCCAGACAAAATGAAGAAAGAAGAAAAGATGGAGGGTTTAAATACATTTGAATGAAATAGTAAACAACTCAAACTGTGGCTTCTTTCTAGAAAACTACAGCTGGCTCACAGAAACATGAAAGTCGAAGGGTATGGAGTTATTGAATTTAATCATTGTTATTTGATAAAGCAAATTAACACTTTTATTCATTCTGGATAATTGTTTGGCTTCTGGTGGATGCAAGGAATGTTTCCAAAACCAAAAACATGCGTTTGGTACTATTTTAATGCATTGAATTTGCTCTTCATGTGGAAGGTTTATACATTAAAAATGTAAAACTTTCATCTCCTTTTCTTTAGCAGCAGCTTTAAAATTTTAACTGTGAAAACTGAAAAAAATATCCTCATAGCTTCTAGTCCTATTCGTTAATAGATATTATTTGTTCTTGTGTTTTTCTTTAGATCGATCAGCCAGGACTTGGAATGCCTTCTAGAGACTACTATTTTAATGACGGGAACTACAAAAAGGTGACATTTTGCTGAAATCTTCCAACAACACTTAAAATAAACAAAAGTTTGGGTTTTTGTGAAGAACATGCAGTTCATACTGAAGCGCAAATACAAACCAATAACTTCTAGGTTTGTGTCACAGGTTCGAGAGGCCTACCTACATTTCATGGTGTCTATTGCGAAAATAACCCGAGACGACAAAAACTTGACTCAGGATGACGAAAGAGTCTTGGAGGAAATGATGCAGGTCCTGAAGCTGGAGACGGACATCGCTAATGTGAGTGAAGATGTCGACTCACGAAAGTAACATGAAGAAGAAGAAAACTAACATCGAGTCTCTGAAAAAAGAAACTTCCAACTATTATTTTGTTTGGAAACAGAGTTTTTCAGGCTGTGGTACATGTGACACTACCTCAGTATGCTTTAGTGAAAGTTTTGCAGATACAACCATAAACAATGGTAATCTGATGTAAGGTTAAGCCAGAAAGTTAAGCAGTCCAACCACATTATGAGACTCCAAATGGAAAAACCCAAAGCAGAGGACAATATTTCAAAAATCTTTATGGAAGCTGAAGTATGTATTGTACTGTAAAACAAAAGAAATGTTTGTAAAGCTACATTAATTTTCTGTTCAGTTGAAAATTGAAGTAGTGTAGGAACTGATCCAGTGCTGTTAATTATGCTTTTCTCACTTCAGGTCCACCATGTTTAAAATTGCAATCTTTAACCATCCCGTTCTAGTTAGATGTGATTCTTTTTTGAAATAAGAAACTCCAACAAACTAAAGTAAGGTGAAAATGAATCAAAATGTAAACACAAAGAGATTTTTTACAGTTTCCCTCCTGTTTCTGGACAGGCAACATCACCAGCAGAGGAACGCCAGGATGTCACAGTTCTGTACAACAAAATGACGCTCGCGGAGCTGCAGAGCACGTATAGCTTTAACGTGAGTTGCCGTTCTCTTTGGTCTGCTGCTTGGTGCGCCTGTCTGATGTCATTCATCAATCTAAGCCAAACATTTTTCATACGCCATAAAAAAAAACCCACAATTTTTTAAAGTTTTAGGTCAATGAGGACTGCTAAAATAGTTTCTATTGGCAGAGTAGTGCTGTGGTAGTTTGGAGTCAGGTGTTTTCATACATTGAAAATACTCTCTTTAAATAATTTAGAAAAATCAAAATGCATTTCAAGGTAATATCTCCAAACACTGCCTTTGCATTATGGGGAAATCATCTATAATATCAGGAAAAGTAATTTGCACCTCCAAGAGACTGGGCCATTCTTCGAACAAAAGTAAGACACCCTGTGAAAATGCTGGTTGAAGCTTTTCTTGCAGCAAAACATGTCCTGTACTGACATGAATTCCAAAAGCAGCATAAGAAGCCGACATAGAGCTTGAAAATGTCCTCAGGGATAAATACCTTAAGATTTAGAGACATGCTCTGTACGCTGGTGAAGGCAAAGTTGAAGTGTTGGGACACAATGACTCTCGTTATGTTTTGTTGAAAAAGGGGGGAAGCTTGCATTCCTGAGAACATGATCCCAACTAGGAAGTATGGCAGCGGCAGCATCATGTTTGGGGGTGTTTTCCAACAGGAAGGACTGGTGTACCTCTCAAGTACTTTGCATTACGCACCAAGCAGTTCAAAAGAATATGTTCTTATTTTCTCTCTACTTCTAAAATTTATTCACACTTCAAACAGGAAGTTCTTGACTGGAATATTAACTGGATATCTGGTGGTTATCTATGAGGGTAGAAAACGTTTTGCTGTAATTTTAACACTAGAGAAATCTAGAATAATTTCTTTGTTGAATAAGAGTAAAAATATTGTAAACAGGTGATAATTTCTTCTTTTCAGGGTTTTAACTGGACACGGTTCATAAAAGGCGTCCTGTCAACTGTTTCCATTGATATCCAGTTGGATGAAGAGGTTGTGGTGTACAGCTCTCCCTACCTGGAAAAGATGAACGACGTCCTCTCCAAATACAGCATCCAGTTAGTCCACAGAAAAACCTTGAAGGGGAAATAATCAAGAAACATTGCATCAAATCAACCACAGATAAATCTTTTGTCCCTGTTGCAGGACTATGCAGAACTACCTCACATGGCAGCTCATCACAGACAGAGTTAATAGCTTGAGCCGCCGCTTCAAAGACGCCAGGGCCCGCTACAGAAAGGTCCAAACAGCCGACCGTCACTCTGCCAGATAACACGAGCCTGCTCCAACGTAAAGCTAACTGTGTGCATGTTTGGTCAGGCTTTATACGGGACCACTGTGGAGGATGCTTCCTGGAGAGAATGCGTCCGTTATGTGCAGAGCAGCATGGAGAACGCGGTCGGAGCGCTGTACGTGCGTGAAACGTTTGCAGGAGAAAGTAAGCGAATGGTGAGTCTGTCAGGCTTCTGTCTGCAGCTGCATTAGTTGGTGTCAATGCTAAAGCCTCGAAATAAACCCAAAAGGTAAAAAAAATAAGCCTGCAATCATTCAGTCGGCTTGATTTTAAATAATTTACAATGCAGTGATTGTAGGAGTGCGACATATTCAATCTGAATTAAGTACATTTCAATAATATTCTTGGAGAAATCACCAATAAATGTTGCCATCTGTGGAACAAAATGTAACAAAGACATAGAAAGCAAAACCATAGAAGGATGTTGTCTAATCTTTGATAAGCAGGAGCTTTTTAAGTTTCGGTTAAACAACCATGCACACACAAAACCATATCTAAAGGCAGCTGGAGCCCAGAGAATTAACATGCATATCTAAGCTGATAGCAGCATAACTATAGAGGTAAGATGGCTCAGGATAACCAAACTCCTGAGACATGAGAGAGGCTGAGTGTCTTACTACAACTTGCTGCAATCCATTTACTTTTCAGGAACATGTGAATAAGTTTCAAATGAGTTATTTCATTGCAGAAGAGTTAATTATGTCAAATAATTACTAAAAACTTTGTGAGGTATTTGACTTGTTTTTAGGGTTCCTTAAAGCTCAATGTTTTGACTCCACACTTTTTGGAAGAAAACACAAACCATGCACAAATTTTCCCTTTGTATCATTTTATAAAAAGTTTAAATTAGAAGTAAAAATGTTCTAAAGACAATTCACCACAAGATTCGCACATTTATCAACTCAACTGTAATAAGAATGTGTGTGAGAAAGGAACGCTTGGAGCTGCATTCATAATCTGACCACTGAGTCCTCAGCATTACAAACAACCTTTTTAATTGTCTCATTATCTGTGTCCTAAATCATGAAGGAGGGCACCAAAGTGAAATTGGGTTTCTTCTTTTTAGTATTTATTGATGCTACGATCATAACTTCGGGTGCAGTCTGTTTTTTATGTGCAAATGATGAATTGAGGCCATTTTTATGTCCACTCCTTGCGAACGATGAGCCCAGATCCACAAAATAAATGCATGGGCATAGATGCTGAAATGTGAAAAGGGCAGGTCTTCAATCCTTTTAATGGACTGGGTGTATAATATGTTTACTTTGGACTTTGAGATTCAGTAAATGTACAAAATAGAGGATTTAAAATGCTTACACTTCATCTGCATCCCCTGCATTTTCAGTTTATTTAAAAGTGTTAAATTAAATTCTGTTTAATTCATCCAACTGACTTGATTTGTTTCCCGTCTTCTGGTTTTATGAAAATGAATTTAAATGATATATTTGTGACCAATAGTTTGTGTTTAGTGAAGAAGGGTTGTATGGAGTATTTAACCTGCAGCAGTCAGAGTTCAACATTTATGGGCAGATTTTCCTCCAAAACAAATCAAATTTCACACAAATTAAATTTTTTGTTTAATTTTTTATATTTTGTGAACTGAACAGAATCTGTTTAAATTCTCTGCCTGCCTGCTACCAAAATGTGAGAATGTTTGGAAAATGAATGTGCCTCTCTCTCTGCTTAATCTGGCTCTTGAGTTTTTATTGTTTTTACAATGGTGAATGTTTTTATCACGTTGAGATTTACATGTACAGTGCATTACAAATGATGTCCAATTAAATAAGGTTTAATTGGACATCTCTTTGCTTTTTCTGGAAAGTCTCACTGTCTTTATCACTTGTTTTAGTAATAAAATAAGAAGTTGAAACAAATAAAGATCAAAATATTCTATGAGAAGTTTTGAGTTTTGCTCTGCTTGCACTTGATAATTTTCCCTGATTATTCAGCCCATCTGCTCTGTATTAAATATAGTATACTGAACTCTCACAAATTAAATCCCACTAATAAACCAATAAATAAATAAATTAAAACATAATAGAGTTTTAAATATGTCAAAATCAAGTGTTTGCTGGATAAGTGTGTCGTTAAAATTGTATTCATCAAACCAAGGCATGAACCATTTATACTAAGCTGATTATGGAAACACTAATCTATGCGTTTAAATGAATTTAGTATTCCTATGTGCAACAATGAATGCAATCTGTTTTATATTTTTATTTCTTGTTTTCACAGGTCAGTGACCTCATCAGTAAGATCCAGACGGCTTATGTAGAAACCCTGGAGGAGCTGAGCTGGATGGACGCACCATCCAAAGAAAAAGCAAGAGAAAAGGTACAAAACGAGGAGAGAGATGGGGTGAATTTTTAAAAATTGCTTCAGAAAATCACACTAGCTGCTTTGAATCTGTGCAGGCAATGGCTATAAAGGAGCATATTGGCTATCCAGACCATATTCTGCAAGAAAGCAACCAGAAGTTAGATGAGGAGTACGCTCATGTAAGTAGAACCTGAGGTTGATTTCCAGTCTATTCTGTTTGAAATATTTACTTATCCCTGATTTCTTTTTTTAGCTAAACTACAGTGAGGAACACTACTTTGAGAATATCCTGGAGAACCTTAAATCTGAAGCACAGAAGAGTCTGAAGAAGCTCAGAGAGCCAGTGGATCCTGATCTGTAAGTGGCAGATTCCTCAAAAACCCAAAAATGTGGGTGGCTGATGGTCACTGCGACGCTTTAGTGCTTTTAGCTGGAGAACCTCTTAAGCATACAGACAATGCAAACCTTGGCCTCTCTGTTGCATGTATAATAAAAAAGGATGCACTTAGTTGAAAGAATATGCTGCTGATGCTTTTATAGTCAGTGTCACTGAGTTGAGCATTAAAAGGAGTCGTTTTGGTCAGCTTCCTTTAATGGTTTCACAGAATAATATCTTTATTGTCAAGAGAAAATGTACAAAATGCATTTTTAAAAATAATCCTCTTCACATCTCTCCTCAGGTGGATCATCGGTGCTGCTGTGGTGAATGCATTTTACTCACCAAACAGAAACCAGATAGGTGAGAGGTTCACTGCGATAACAGGGGCTACTTCGGGGGAGATGCAAGGCTTCCACTGCGCTTTGAAGCAACATTCATACGTCGTGAACTTTTCCACATTTTGCAGCATTTCACCTGCAAAGTTTGAAGTATTTTGGGGACATTTTATGTGACAAACCAACACAAAGTGATGCAGGACTGTGAAGAGGGAAGAAAAACATGGATGGTTTCAGTTTCACAAGCGTGCATTTGCATTCAAACCCTCTGTTGCCCCTAAATAAAACCCAGAGCACCAAACTACCATTATGGACACTGTTCTAGGAACACCTCCAAAGTTTGTTGATGAACATTGGCAAGTAAAAAGCAACAGAGCAAGAAACACAGTGACAGGACAACATTTGTTGGGCATTTTAAAGCACTGTTAAGTTACAAAACAATATTATCAAAAAGTTTGAGCTTCTCACAGAGCTCTGTACACTGAACATCACCATAAGCACATCATCTGTTTGGAACGTCAGTGGCAGCATTACGCTGTGATGCTGTTCCTCAGCTGAGACATGAAAACATGAGAAGCTGGGTGGAGGTGTGCCTTCCAGCTTTACAACTTATCAAACCCTCAGAGTTACACCGAAACTGCTTAAATCAAAGCACATTCATGAGCTAGAAGGGTCTAGTCAAAGTCCAGATATACAGCTCTGGAGAAAATAAAGAGCTCACTGCACTGAACCTCATTGAAAACCTCCTGGTTATTCCACCAAGTATTGATTTCTGAACCCTTCCTGAGTTAAAACATTATTATTGTTGTTTCTAAATTAATATAAACTTGTTTTCTTTGCATTATTTAAGGTCTGAAAACATCTTTTCCATTCAAATCAAATCAAATTTTATTTGTATAGCACATTTCAGCAGCAAGGCATTTCAAAGTGCTTTACATCATATCAAACACAGAAACACAATGCAACATAGAATCAACAATCAAAACACGACATTAAGTCAAGTTCCATCAATAAATTTGTAATTGATTACGTTTAAAATACATTAATTGACCATTTCTCATTTTCTGCAAATAAATACTAAATTTTTGCTTAGAATGTCAGAGACATGTTGTCAGTAGTTCATAGAATAAAAGTACAATGTTAATTTTACTCAAACATAAACCTATAAAAAGTAAAATCAGAGAAACTGATCATTTTAAGTGGTCTCTTAATTTCTTCCAGAGCTGTATATCCAATGGAGAATCTTTGACAAAACCTTAAAATGGATTCTCTCAATCCAATTTTATCATGCAGTATTTTGAAAAGAAGAACGACCCGTCCTAAAAACACCTACAGCATTATTTCCACGTAGTTCTGAAAAGGTTGCGCCATAAAAATACCTGAAGATTGTCTTTTCAACAAAACCAAACGTGGAAAAGCTTAAGAGGTTTCCAAACCCCTCAGTCAGTTTTCACTGAGCATTCATCCTTTGCTTTTTTCTGTGTGTCCAGTGTTTCCAGCAGGAATCCTGCAGCCGCCTTTCTTTAGTAAACATCAGCATCAAGCTCTTAACTTTGGGGGAATAGGAATGGTTATCGGACATGAGATCACTCATGGATTTGATGACAACGGTGAGATTAGTAGTAATGATTTACCCCTGATAAAATGATAATTAAAAACAAATGTTGCTCCAAATTTATTTAAATGTTGCCTCTCATGTTTACATGCATCACGTTTGCTTACCTATGACTGACGTCTTCTTTTCAGGGCGTAATTTTGACAAAGATGGCAATATGCTGAACTGGTGGAGCAATTACTCTGCTGACCACTTTAAGGATCAGTCACAGTGCATGGTGCAACAATATGGCAACTTCATCTGGAACCTGGCAGGTGGACAAAATGTAAGCCTCCTGTTTTTGGCAGAGTGTTTCTGTTTTGACAGTAATATCACGCATTATGTAACCACCAGAGGGTGTTTATGTTTGTCTGGCTGATTGCAGGTTAGTGGAATCAGTACTTTGGGGGAGAACATTGCAGACAATGGAGGGGTTCGTCAAGCCTATAAGGTAGATGTCAGCCACCTAAAAAAGCACATGTGTCTGCTTGAACATCAACAAGTAGCCCCACATATCTCATAATTAGCCGCCTGCTGACCTGCAATGGGTTTTCTAAGTGAAGGTGTGTGTTTACAGGCTTATCTAAAGTGGGTGGAAACAGAAGGCGAAGAACCTCGACTGCCTGGTCTAGACATGGATCATAAACAACTTTTTTTTCTAAACTTCGCTCAAGTAAGTGCAGAGGAAACATGAGATAAAACAAGGAATATGACAGAAATTAGGGCTGGACAATAAATCAATAATATATATCGCGACAGACAAGTCATCGGTATCAATATATTACATTCACTAAACCCTGATCCAGAACCGCACAGCATTCTGGGAGATTTAGACAAAGGAAAGTCTTTAGCTGCTCAACCTCTAACAGCAAGGTTGAGCAATGTTGGTGGAATCAACTAACTCACTCTTTGGTTACCTAGCAACTCGCTCACTCTTTGGTTACCTAGCAACAACCTGTTGAATAACTGCCGCAGCAGCAGTTTAAGGTTCCACTATTGTTCCTCATAACTGCTTAAAAATAATAAAACAACAACATGGAGGTCATGCCACCAGCTTGACAGTATTTCAGATATTTTAAACAAGAAACAAATCAATAATCATCAATATGGGCTGATATGAAACGTTTCCATGGTGAAAGGTTTTTCAACCATATTGTCCAGCCCTAGCAGAAACGGATCTGTCTGGGATAATAGGACACACAAGTCTAGTTTGAGTAAAGTTTGAAATTATTTCAATCAAAATGATAAAATATAGGTAATTAATTCAAAACATATTCAAAATTATTTAAGAAATATGAACTGTACATGTCTGCATTGTAAACTCTGCTAATACAGCTTTATTTTTCCAGGTGTGGTGCGGTGCCTATCGGCCTGAGTACGCCAGCCAGTCCATTAAGACGGACTCACACAGTCCGCTAGAATACAGGTAACATAAACACTGGGTATTTATTTATACAGCTTGTACTTTTTTATGCGTTGCCATGTTACAAAAACACACTTTAATTAATTTTATTTTACTTTCAAACTTCAAAATAATCAACATACAGTGCAACTAGCTGTTCTGTGAAGTAATCAGAGGTTTGTTAGAGAAAATGAGCGATCAAACAGAATCAGGGCGAAGAGTTCAGAGAAGTATAAAACAGATTTAGGTTATAATTCTTCTAGCTTTGAATATCTAACAGAAATCTTTTCAGTCCATCATCTAAAGGAGTGATAATTAAAAAGTCAAAAATTAAATTACCACAATGTGGAAAACAGTTTGGGGTAGAAGACTGAAACAACACCTACATTTTGGGCTCACCAAAAAGTCACCAAAATTCTTCAAAATGTTATTAGATTAGATTAGGCGAGATTAGAAATAGCTGAGAATGTTGAAATTTGCAACATTACAAATCCAGCAAGTAAAAATTAATACAGATTACAAATGAGAAGAAACAGATAACGATTATTTAAAGAGGTTCGTAAGAAGTCACAATTGCTGCAATCTGAAAACACAATCTCTTCAGTAAAACATGGTGATGGCAGCATTAAGCTGTGGGTTAGCAGGGTAAGTTAAACTGGTCAGAGTGGATGGGAAAATTTTAGAGTCTGTAAAAGACTTGAGACTGGGGAGGAGGTGTGCCATCCAGCCAGTGGAAAGGTTTGGATGAAAACATATTAATGTGTTAAAATGGCCTAGTCAAAGTCTAGATTTATATCTAGTTGAAAATTTTCAGAAATGCAAGCATTTCAGTCTTTCGATCTGAATCTGTTGATTCAATAGGATGAAAAAAAACGCACACCACACATTTCAGATTTTTTCATTACAAAACATTTTTAAAGTGTTTTTTTCTTCCACTTTATGCACATAAAATCTAAATTAAATATGTTGACGTTGTGACGTAACAAACTGAGCAGAGGTTGCAAGAGTCTGAATACTTTGGTAAAGCTCAAAGTGCTCAATCATTGGCTAATTTACATCGCAAATTGTTTTATTTACAAGCTAATTTGTATGATGAAAAATCTTTTTTTGTACCCATCTAACGTTTCTTTTCGTTCTTCGTGTGTTTGTTCCTCTCGTCCTCAGAGTGCTCGGGTCTCTCCAGAACTTCGAGGCCTTCTCAGAAGCCTTCCAGTGCCCGATAGGCAGCCCTATGAACCCTGAGCAGAAATGCCGCGTCTGGTAGAAATCCCAAAACTCTTTACCTTCGGCAACTTAAATCAAAAGAACAAGTTTTGATTCAGAATTTATCTGATGCGGAGCGATGACGCAAACTTAGATTCCGACGTGTAGATGTAAAAAACCTGTATGATATCCTGGACTACACCCTTGTTTCCTGCTTGCCTGAGTCTCCTCTCAAGCAGGAAGAGTTGTCTCTTGCTAGCGGAGGTCACTTGTTCTTTTTCTTGTGCAATACTAATGAAACCAAGTGGGTAGATGAATAAAAAGTCTACATTTAAAAACATAAACCCTTCTGAGAGGGTTAAAGCCTAAAGCTTTTGATGAACAAACCATTAACATGTATATTTTATAAACTTCTTTCTGATTTATCTGGAAACATCTCAGCACAAAGTTGGCTTTGTTAGGTCTAATATATTGATTCTTAGGACATTTACAATAAAAAAAACCGATAGAACAAATTTCTTTTTTGAAAGGCTATGAAACAAAATGAAGGAAGCTTTGCTAAAGTAAAGCTACAGTGAATTAAACACACTCAGAGGGTTTTGGTCACTGTAACGTGAAAACAAATCATCTAAAGACTTTAAGACTGTTAAATCTTTGCAGCTTGAAGTTTTAAATTAGCATTAATACAGAGCTGCAGCTTCCCATATTTTTTTACACTAACTGTTTCTCTGTGTCTGCAGACGATTGTTAGCCCAAATTTATTGCAAAAATCAGCAATAAACCACAGTTCACCTTTTTTGGAAGATGCTTGCAGCCTGCAGCTTTAAAGTTTGTTCAATACCCCTAAAGGTCGTAGATTATAAGTGAGCAGTTCTGCCAGTTTGGACTTTAAATCAAAGTAAGTCCAGATGCTTGAGGGTGGACACCTCCCACTTACAGTGCTTTATTCACTCACACTTGGCTGAACAATTAAAACTTCTGTTCAGCTGCCAGATCATCTAACTTGTATAATATCTGCTACAGAATCCCAGTTGATTTGTTGAGAAGCTTCTCTCCTGAGAGGAAACAGGATTGCAGGAGTTTTAGCCTCGGTGTTCGGCCGCTTACATGAAAGGAAACGGAAACTCCTGACGTTGAAGTCTTTCGCCTTCTGATCTCTCACTGATCAGCTCTGTAAGATGAAAGGAAAAGTGAAGTGTGCCTAAATGAGGGTCCGCCGCCACCACAGGCAGCATCACTGAGGATTGTTGCCATTAAGGAGACTGGCCAGGACCAGGACTGTTATTTTCTACCCTTATTAATAGGTAATGACAGGAGAATCAAACCCGAACCAACATCATACTTCAGATGCTGGCTGAGCAGAACTTTGAAACGCAGACAACAGACAGCTGGTTAGAATATTTGCTCTTGGTGTTAAATTTAGGATGCCTTGGTAAACTGAACATGACTGTTAGGTCTCGACAGAGGCTGCATTATTGAATGTGAACGCTGATAATTTATAGTCCGTCTCTTTGTCTTCACCTCCTGGCAAATACTGTTGTGACACGCGTGAGCGGGTAGGGAAACACAGATGACAGACGGATGTCCTCATAAAAGCTGATGTGTACAGCTAAATATCAGATGCATCTCAGTAAATCAGTTTATCATCATAAAGGTACTTTATTTTAGTAATTAAGTTCATAAAGTGGAACCTTAATAAATTTTAATTGCACAGAGAACGACATATTTCAGGAGTTTGTGTTAAATTTGATGTTTATTACAATTAATCCATCGTCTGTAGCCACTTAGCAGAGACAGAGGCACGACTCTCTGTCCTGAAGGTAAATTACAGAAACCATTCAGACCACTTAGCATCTAAAATACCCAGAGAGAACTCATCCAGGATAATTTATGCCTGAAAATGTTAATAAAGAAAAGAAATCGCAAACCTTAAAGATTGTTCTAATCCGTGTTACTTTGCATCTTTTTTTTAATCCTCAATTTTACTTCCACTAAACTTTCCACTACTATGCTTGGATGTGAAAGCCTTGGATGTGAAGGCGGTCTGTGTCTTCTCCATTATTTTTTAGGCCGTAACATTAAATTATTGTGTTAAATATTTTGTTATTGGTCTTATAAAATAGTGTAAGTTTGTCCAAAGTTTGAATTTAATTGCTAAAATAAACTTTTCAGTGATATTCCAATGTGCTGAAATGCACCTGTCAAGTTAATATTTGACATTTGGGAAATATTATCCACTTAAAATATAATTATATTTTAAATGAATATTAAAAATGGATGGATGTTTACTCTATATATTATCTAATGCTGGTTGGTGCAACTAGAGAGAAATGTGTTGCTCTTCAAAGAAAGAGTTTTTTTTGTTTTTCCCAAATCTTACCACCATAACTTCAATGGATTTACTGATGATACTGTGTAAAGGGGAATAACCCAGATGTTTTTGGTTTACCATTTGTTTGTTAAATTTTCAAAATGCCAAAAATACAGCAACTTCCACAGTTATTGTCCACATCATGTAAAAATCCTTCCAATGAATTTAAGTTGTTTTTCTGGTTGCATAACCTTCCACTAAGAAAGAGAAAAAAACACTTTAATCTTAATCCAACTACATTTAATTAGCTGGTGAAAAGTTGTATGTTGTGAAATATAAAAAAAAAGTTTGTTTAGTTTTGGTCATTTTTTAAAAATCATTATCCTGTTGAAAGT
The DNA here is from genome assembly GCF_001444195.1 of Xiphophorus couchianus. Lineage (NCBI taxonomy): Eukaryota > Metazoa > Chordata > Actinopteri > Cyprinodontiformes > Poeciliidae > Xiphophorus > Xiphophorus couchianus. Next base: position 12,562,810 of record NC_040247.1, on the reverse strand, counting down.
GGAAACCCACTTGCAGAGTGCATGAGACATTATTCAGGATGACCTGATTTGTCAAACAGTTTATGATACCATATACTCTGTAGGGACTTCAGTAGAAAAATAGGCCCACAGCATCACAGATCCTCCACCATACTTTACTTTGGACATCAGCATCTTAGTAAAGACCCTATTTTTAATTGAAGTACCCATAGTGTTTAGCAAACTCCATATGGTTACGTTTGTGATAGTAGGACAGAAAACACATTTTTGTGGCATGATATCCATACAACTGCTATAATGTTAATTTGTGATAGATCGCTTCAGAGATTTTATTTTTCTCTTATCTTCCTCATTTGGTGTAAAATCAAGATAAACCTGCAACCTAAAACGCCTACAAACCAGCAGCTAAAGAAATATACTTCAATATATTTAAACCCCAGGGAAGCAAATTCCCTTGATACGAGTATAAAAAGTATATTTCCGGTGTATTCTGTGACTTTTTAGGCTATTGTCAATTGTTAATTTCAATTAAAGAAGATATTTTATTGCACTCTCCAGGTTGGAGTACCTTTATTTTTGTGATCCATAAGTAAAGAAAGTCCTTTGTGTCTGGAGTTTATATAGTTTGTAACTGAACACATTAATCTTTAGAAAGGCTAGCTTTTTGTGCTAGGCTAAGCTAAGCTAGCCATCAACTAGCACCAGCTTCAAGCATCCTTCTGATAAACCTCTCTTACAAATATTTCCCAAACTGTCAAGCAGTTTCTTTAAAAGGAGAAGCTTGTTATGGGCGGAGGAATCGGAGCTGGAGGCTAAATTTGAAGTTGTGATGCAGCTTTGGATTGCTGGCAGAGGATCAATGAGTTTGATTCTTGTATATTTTCCCATAAAAACAGTGCAAATGTTCTTAACTGAACACAGAGTAAAGAAAATGTGATATTGTTGATTGTAAATAATACCTGAGCCAAATCAGGTAAAATAGTTTTAAGTTTTTGTCTCACATTTACTTAAATAGTGAAAATGTTGCTTTGAAATCAAGTACAAATGCATTTATTTTCTATATACTGTATTAATCTGTTTCATCGGTACACCCTTCAAAGATGAATATTTATCTAAAGAAATATTTATCAAGTAAAATTGTTGCTTTGCAAGACTTCAGATGTAAAAGATGTTTCTATGAATGTTCCTGCTGCTATGTAATTATCTAGACGGCTATTTTTGTGACTCAGATCTGTAATTATTGCTATTAAAGTGACTGTCTCCACTGGTGCAATATCACGAGTCTGCTTTATACGTCTGGTCTTTATACATTCATTTTATTGAACAAGTACTTACCAGAATTTTAAAAAAAAAAAAAAAAAGACAAAATAGGTTTCAATTTTTTTTGTGCTTGATTCATTGGTGGCTCTGGATCCACTTCTTCCAAACACTGTAATTAGCAATAATTACCTGCAATTTAAAAACTTCCTTCACATTTGATATGAGAAACATCCTGTATAATTCAACAATTCACCTTTTTTAGAAGAATGTTTCTGACATTTGCCCATTTGTGTCCAAAGTCGTAGTTTAAACAGTGTTAATAAAAGAATTATTAAAATTATCTTTTTAGGAGAAGAGAACAACCACAATTCAGCTGCATAATCCACAAAATAGTCAAGGCACTCATCAATAATCAATAACTGAAGAAAATGTGGGATAACAGTGACATTAAAGAAACTGGATGTTTTCAAACCAGAGCCTGACAACAACAATGAGGAAGCAGCAGGCAGCTAGCAAATACTAATTGTGTTCTACATGAGACAACGTCCTTTATTCTCTATATGTCAGGAATAAGGATTTTATTTTCTATATGTCAGAAAAAATACCTTATCTCAAAAATCTCCAACAACCTTGTTGAAGAAGGTATTGGCTTTTGATAAAACAAAATATCTGGGTAATCATTTTTAAAAAGTCGTGGCACCTAGTCTCTGGAGACATTACATCTTCACCGAAAAATAAAATATCTTAAACTGACTTGAAGTGCTCAATATCTGGAAGTATGACCAACACCGACTGAATGGCTTTGTTCACTTCTTCCGCTGCCACTGTCAAACGACGTTTCAAAAACAAAGAAATCGAGTTCAATGGGAGAAATCCAGACTGAGCACTGAAGGGAGATGAGAATCAGGCAGGACTGCATAGGAGAGACATTTGTTGTGAATTGGTGGAGATTAAGCAAACTGAATTGAGCTGAACAAATGAAACCTCCTAGAATTATGTTGAATTATTTAAGGGAAAGACAAACATCATAAAAATGTCAGACTTTCTATGTAATGATTTATCGCCAAAAGATTTTATTATTGACTGCAAAAATTATTCTTTACAGTTAAAACAAATGTAAGAAAGTAGATGCCTTGTGATCCAACATAAAAAAAACCTGAAGTCAGAGAGAGACTTCCAAGTGGAATCATTACCAGACATACAAAATAAGACGTCCTTCATAAACTGTTTAAGGTGTACAAAGTTGCATTAAAATATAAATCATGATTAACATATTATTAGTCACATTCAGAATCAAAAAGGGTTTCTATGAAGATGCAGGTAAAGCTTTAGCTGCAAGTACATTGAGATTTTACAAAAGGGAAAGACAACAAAAGCGTTGGAGTTACTGCAATATTGTCAGTGTTATCGTTCCTCTTCCTTTATGTTGGAGACTCGAGGTTTTCAGGCGAAGCTCCCTGCTGCTGCTGCTTCATCGTGTACAAACATCATCATTGCACTACAAGAGAGGGCACAAAAAAGCAAACAAATAATGAGCTTTGCATTTACAACCTTTACCTTTTTCTTTGCCAAAATAAATTAAAAAACAACAAATTTTACACACAAATGTTGATGTTTTGTCAGCAGTCAAGACCTACTAGTTTGTTTTGTGTCATTCAAATATATGTTTAAAAAAAATAAAGACTTACATATTTGAACATTTCTAAAAATTCATTGAAAAATGTGTGAAAATATGTTTCTTTGTGAAGCTAAACTTAGCCAGAGATGTACTTACATAAGCCTAAACAATTTACATTTGGGACTTGCTATCTAATCATTCTGTGTTTCTTACTTTTACTCTAATTGCTCAAATAACTAGTTTTAAATATATTTAATGAGTAATGGATCTTGCTTTCTTCACCAGTTAGCTTTGTGCCTTTCAGGACAAATCTGGATGTAATTTCATGAGATGAACTGCTAGGCTAAAGGCAAACATAGTTTACTCCACATCAGCTTCTTTCTGTCTTTATTCTGCAGAATAAAGTTTATTACATATATAAATATAATGGTGGTGATCTGGACTGTACAATATTGGGTAGACAGACTTTGATGGTTACAAATATGTAGTATATGTTTATAAACTAATTAGAAATAAGAAAACTGAGTGAGTATAACCTAGCTTTTCAATATTATAAAATGTTATTTTCTAAAGGAAGAAATTAAACCACTTATTTTAGTGTTTGTAAAGGTGAGAGGAAGGTACATCCTGAGCAAAGGCAGCATCTTCAGCTCTGTCTGAACCTCCTTCAAAACTCAAAACAGTGGTAGCTTGTGACTTGCTCTGGTTCCAGACAGATTATGACCCCTGAGAGGAAACAAGGTCCATTCTGTTCTCAGTGACATCTGTTAGTCGTCAGACAGGTCATGAGGGTACGCTGCAACAGCTCCGACATGGGGGCTTTTGTTGGAAACAGGCAGCAGAGCCAGGAAGCAAAATGGCTGAAGTAAACGTGGTGAATTTATGTGGCATATCAAAGTATCCAATGATCACAGGACAATCTCCATTAAGCTCTGTAGAGGAGTTAGCTCAGTGATCCAGAGCAATTACAACACAGAAGATGCTTTTCAGATATAATTTCTATTTCATGGCACATTAGACATTGACATCACAGACCCACAATCCATAATGTGGATCATTCTGTGAACTACAGGATCCAGACGCTTGTGGTTTTGTGACTGCGGTCAGATGAACAATTATTTGCACCCCAGCAGATTTCTGTTTCTGCTTTTTCTGTCACATTTCTACTCATCAAGTGAAATTTAACACAAAGATGCACTGAAAAATATTCATCAAGCGTTTGGATGGGTTTTTTTTGTGTGATTTCATGTGTTGAGGAAAAAAGCAATGTAAGCATAAAATGTAAACTGAAACTTCCATTGGAGTTGTGTGAGAACTTCGGAGGATCCAAAACCAATTCCTCTTTGCAGACTTTTTTCAACAAGTGACGTCCATGATGCAGCATCTCGACAAGATTCAAGTCCAAACTTTGATTAGGCCACTCCAAAACCTTCTTTAGTTCCTTTTTGAGCCATTCAGACGTGAACATTATAATTATATTTCTTTTATAAAGATAACAAGATATACAATTAAAGTTAATCATAAAAGCATTATTGAAGAGTCCTAAATTTGCTGACCAGTAACTAAGAACTCCCAAAATCAAATATTTTATTAACAAATAAAGTGATCGGATGTTGTTTTAAAGTAATATATTTAAAAAATAAAGTTCAAATTCTCTCAAGACAAAATGTGCAAATTTATAATAACTTCTATGATATACAAGTTTAATTCACAGGTATATGACTCAACAGAGGACGGTCAAGTCTGCATTTCTGATAGAGTAAATATGAATTCAGATGCTTCTGCAATATCACCACCAGAGGTGAGTATAAATTGTACTCAAGTAAGAGTAGCACTACTTCTACGTATTTTTACACAAGTAAAAGTAAAAAGTAACCGTCCATAAAATTACTCAAGTAAGAGTAAAACAGTATTTGGTAAAAAGTCTACTCAAGTACTGAGAAACTGATCAAATTATGAATAATTTAATATTTAGAAATTACACAACCAGATGAAACAAAAATATAAAGGTAAGTAGAAATTTTGGTATTTTAAGGAGAAAAATGACAATAATTCATATCAGTGATGAATTGTCATAAATAATAAAAATCAGTTTCTATCATTAAAAAAACTTATGAAACTTTAATAAAAACTGCAGGTGTGTGTCTGTATCTGGTAAATATTTGGTTAAAACATGTTTGTTTCTCGTTCAGTGGGTAGAAAATCCAAAAATCTTACTCAAGTAAGAGTAGAAATACTTCATAATAAAATTAACCAAGTAAAAGTAAAAAGTACAGCGTAGTAAAAATACTCTGAAAAGCAATTAAAAAAAATAAGTTACTCAAGTTAATGCAACTGAGTAAATGTAACTAGTTACTACCCAACTGTGACCACCAGCATGTTGCTATGCCACACACAGATTTAATGTAAGAAAGTCACACTGCAGCACAAACAATAACAGAAAGTAGCTGAAGCACGGCTCCAGTTTCACAGAATATTCCAGTTGTTCACCATAAATATAATTAACTAAACCAGTTATTGTTTAGCACTATAATATACTGTAGCTGCTGATGCCACAAAAAGAGTCTTTAAACAAAAACATTTATTTTATGAGTTTTGTTTTGCTCTTTGTGGCTGTTTTTAGGTTATTCTGCTGGTCTGATGAGACCTTCTCTTGTGTTTTTAAGAACAGAGTTCATCACTTCGGTGTTAAAGCTTTCCAGATACTGACAAACCACTAAGATGAACTAATAGGTGTGAAATTGAAGAGACATCTCAGCTGCATCAGTATCTGGTGACGTAAGTGAGTCACACACTTTCCCCTCTTTTCTTTTTAACCGTTAAGTCATACTATGTTAGTTTAACAGATGAAAAGGCCTTACCACTGGCTTCTGCCCGGCTTTCACTGTGGCTGAGATACCGAGAGCCGTGGAGATGTCGTCCAGAGGTACAAAGTCTCCCGGTGAATCCTGGATGAAGTGGAGTAATACCTTCTCTCCACCTTAACAGCATAAAAAAAAACAGAAGTCAATGTCCATTAAATAGCTTCCTTGCTTTATTAGAAAAGATTGTGCAGTTTTTAGGTTATTAAAATATTAAGAAGCACAGACTTCATGTTGAGTATTTGGGAGAAATAATATGAGCACATAGTAACAGCAACAAACACAAAGACATCACCATCCAAGATGCATAAAGCTAGCAGAAAAAGAAACTTCGATTTTTCTTTTCTAAGAAATGAATGACCCAACAAATTAATATTTTAGAATTTATTCATGTCTATTCATTTTATTGCTTGTTTGATAGGAAAAGATACTAGACCCATAGATCAAGACCATCTAATGCCTGCATCACAGTTTTTATAGCCACTGCTATGGGACAGTTATAGAAGGATCTTTAATTGTTGATTTAAATGAAAAGTTAACATCAACACAATAAAATTATTTTTTAAAAACCCAATGTATTTAAAACTACAATTACAACATTTAAAAATATATATTGTTCTGGTTCATCATTAGCTAGTCCTTAAGTCTTGAAATTAACATTTTAATTTCAATTATGGTCTTAAAATGAGATGGTAATGGTGCCAAACCTGTAATAGAAGGCAAGTCCAAAGGTTGTCCTGCAAAATGATATTTTGCAGTCATGATCTGTGATGCTTTTAGTGGCTCTAGTGCTGTTCTGTCTCTCAACAAATGTAAAATGGTTCAGATGCTACATGCTTAATGCATTTGTTATATTTTATGACACATCTACTGCTTTATTCCTGTATGTTTTTATGTTCTGTTATAACGTATCACCATATACTGGTAGGACCCATCATTTGGTGAGAAGCTGGACTGTTTCCATAAAGGAGCTTTGGTGGAACAAAGACAAAATTGTGCAGCTGCACAGGACAGAATGACCTGCGATTTAAACTCCTTTCCGTCAGGGCAAGCCGCCCTGCAGCTCCGTAAAATTTATCAGTAAATTAACCGAGAGGAGCGGTGCAGCAGTCACCTAGTTTTGACCCTAGTGTTTATCCTGACCATGAAAATGATCTGAATAAACAGCAAAATTATATGTTTCTCTTGTTTAAAAGGGCTTTGTTCGCCAGTTTTATAAGCAGGTGATGTTATTTATTTGTACCTGCGATTTTAACAAACAAACATCAGCACTTTGTGTGGAATCATAAATGAGTTCCTTCAAAACTGAACAAGATGTAACAATGATTTAGAAACAAGAAATGAAGGCAGACTTCCTACTGAGCACTAATGGGTAGAGAATAGTGGTTATACCGGTTAAAAAGTATGATACACTACTGCCCTCTAGAGGACAGACAGCAAAAGTGCATTTCCAAAGTTTTACCAAACCGACTTTAAATCACTAGGTACATTTCTCCTGTATCAGTGTCAACCTGTAAGATGATCATCAGGTCTTTTGAGTGAAATCTGTGCTTTATTTTCACATATACATGAAGATTATACCTTTTGTCACAATGATCAAGCCACCACTCTGCAGCAGATCTCCTGAAAAGTTTCCCTGGATTCCTACAGCGCTGGCCTGGGGGAAGCAAAACATGGTCAGAAAAAGTCAATATAACTGCATACTATCTTATATCTAATGACTAATATGAATAACATGAGCTCCAAAGAATAGCGGATAACTACATTTTTATTTTCCTTTTTTTCTGTAGCAGTAAAATAAATATGAATAGACCTACCTTTGAAGATATATCTCTCACTTTCTTCCCTAAAGCAGCAGGAAGCACGCTTAAAGCTGTGTACCTGGAAGAAACAGGTACAAACTCTTTACTAGAGTTGATCAGCAAATTGCAGAATCTAATTGTAGTTCAGAACGCCTGCACTTTAATCGCAGCTTCAAGTGGTTTAATAAAGTGTTAACTTGATACAGACAAAAACAAATACAAATAAAATCTTCCAGAATGTTCTACTTGTGAAAAAAAAACCAAAATCAATTATCATTATGTGTTAGCTGCTATGTCAGGTTGTTTTGAAAATGTACACATAAAACCTAAATAGAATATGTTGAAGTTGTAATGTGATTAAATCATTTGCAGGGCACTATAGAGTTTAAGATAAAGAGACTAAGAAGTTCAACCAGATTATACTGCAGTTAGTGTCACAGGTTTAGAAATAGAAACAGTATTTTCATTTATCTAAACATGGACTTTATGTGCTCACCGTTTGAATCCCAAATCCTTGTAACACTTCTTTTCTTCATCCACATAAATGGCTGAAATAGAAGGTGACAGATCATGTTTTATACTATTTATACAACAGGACTGGCTGTAGAAAACAATGGAGCCAATAAAAATGCCTGTATGCCCCCGTGACGCGCCCATGGGGATTTCTGTGTTACAAAAGAGTGCAGTAAGGTTACAATGATGGCTTCAGCCTGGAAATGATGTGAGTAACTCTAACCTCAGCTTAAATGGGGCCACATTTGGTCTCGCATGCAGATTTAATTTGATCATTTGGGGCCATATTTGCATGATGTGAATAAGTGGTGCTTACAGCCTTTAAAAAACCCTCCTTCCTTGAACTCCTGGAGCCCAAGCTCCTCTGGTCCGACTCCCGCCAGGGAGACCCCGTTGGCCCTGAGGTCAGGCTCCAGCTTGCTGATCTCCGACGCCATCCATCGGCACACCTGGCAGCCGAACCTGCGCAGAAAGAACACAACCACAGGCTGGTTCTGCCACAGAGACTGGAGCTCCACTTTCTGAAACACAGGGAGGAAAATTAAACCCCAAAATGAAAGGAATGGGAAGCAGGTGAGAGTATTTGGTAAACTGATTGATGAATTCAGTTCTCAGTTAAACCAGTGACTTAAACAGGATCATTTGCATCAAATCATCATTATGTCACAGCAAATTCCCCTTATGTAATGCAAAAATAGATCTACAACTGTTTCATCTCCTTTAAATGTTAAATTCAAGGAAACAGTTAACAACAACAAAAGTTACAGAATTGATTTAAAAATCCCATCTAAGAAGACAGATATAATAGAGAAAAAACCTTGAAACAGAGCCCACTGCGTCAGCTCACCTCTCCACTGTCAGTGCTCTTCAGTAAGTTCTTCCCAACTTTAGCTAGGTCGATTTTAGCCATTTTTCCATGTGTTTACCCGCACAGACTTTACAACGAAACCGGTTTATGAGAAAATCCACGAGAAGTGGACACCAGTGTGTAGTAAACACGTCTTACGCCCACTACACTCACAGCAGTTGTAAAACACCTTCTTCCTGAAACGCCTACAAAATCTTAGCATCCAATGAATCTCAACTGATTCTGAACGTTCAGCCAATCAGAAAGCGTTTCGAACTACCCGAAGGCGGGGCTTGGTGACGACAGATTTCGTTACATGATTTCTTTACAAATAAATGTGCGTGTTTTGCTGGGGTTTCTGTCCTTACGGGGTTGTTTTCGTTTTGCTCAAGATACGCATCAGTACAGATGTTATTCATAACTACAGATTATAGATTATAGTTTAGATTTTAACTCTTGAGCAAATTGATTTTTTTTTAAATTGCCTTTTCATAACGCAGATTGCATAAGGTTTTACTATAGGTGGGCTCAAAGGTGATAGGTTTTTACTGCCTGGCCTTTGTTACATGCTCTAGTTAAATAAGATGCACATTTTATTACCTCTTTACATGTTTGTCCTACTTGAGATTTTTTGGTAGCCAAACATGTTCGATCATCAAAGATGGAGGAAAAAGATCACCTTTAAATATTGCTGCCACTTTGGTTTGCAGTTTTTCTTTTCTTAAATCTCTTCAAACAGAATAAAGATAACACCTGTGATACATGTTATTTACTTCAAACCAAAAACAACAACAATAATATTAATCACTATCATTATTATTATTATTATTATTATTATTATTATGAAAGAAGTTCAGAGAGTGGACTATCTTTTTATGTTATAAATCGCTTAACTTAAACATCAACAACTTTTTAGTGTAGATAAAAAGGCAAAATTCTGGTTAATATTCACAGTTTCATAATCAAATGTTAAAAAGATTTTACATATTACTAATTGCCAATAATACATAATTTTACTAAGCAATCTAACATCTAAAACCGCTTCAAAACAATAAAACATCTGGTTCATTTCAGATTCAGGTGATGCTTCATTATTGCATTTCACACTTATACAGTATTTTGTTTGTGAATTAAAGCTTTACAGTAAAAAGCTTTGATTTTATTAAGAGAATAATCAATTAACACGTCTGGTCCACCTTATTGGTTGTTTCCACTTCTTCGACATGGAGGTGGTCGACCTCTTGCTTAGATAATTACACTAAAACTCAATTAGTCATAATGAGTTGGCTATAAGAAGTGGCCCTGAAGCCACTTCAATGTTCCTGCAGAGACTGTGAATAAAAAGCAGCCATTTCAGCTGAAGGACAGTGTGTCACTGTCGGCTCTTAAAATACCCTCTCAGCATTCATTTGACATTTGTTCTGGAATAGTTAAACATGTTTCTGTTATTGTTGCTATTTTTTGATGTGAAAATATACATGTAATAATGTAAAACAAACATTTTCAAGCGGAACAATCTGCAGTAGCATGACAGAAGGAACCCAGGAATAGATTTTTTTGTGTCCAAAGTTTCTGATTGAGGACAGACCCTCACATAAATCATGAGCTAAAAACAATGAGAACAAAACCACAATGAGAATATGTACTGCTTTATCTATGTTCACCAAAACGTCCTGCTGCTTTCTCTGACAAAAAGTCACAATTAATCACACAAGACCTTGCAGCCATACGTTTTAAGTCAATGTGAGGAGGAACATGCTGAAGAAAATAGTGTACTGTGAATTTCAGTTTTGTGTTTGTGCCACAAAAACATTCAGAAATTTGAGTTATTTCTGTTTATTCTGTAAGATTTTCTGCTAAAGAAGCAGCTTTTTAAATAATCTTTCAAAGTGGCGACAAATGTATGTGAGCATAGAACAAAATTCAAGTTATAGACATTGATCAGTTTTGTTGCTCAAACTTCACATGCTTGTTTTTGTGATGGTAAGACAGAAAATACGTTTTTATTACTGGCATAGCCATAGTGGTTCCTAATATTCCTGGCCAATAATAATAATAATAATAATAATAATAATAATAATAATAATAATAATAACGTAAAACTGAGCAGTTCTGTTCTAGAACAGTTCCAACAAATAAATGTAATAATACATTTTCACTTAATATCTGCAAATAATTTATCAATATAGAGAAGGATTGATCATACATTGGTATATTGACTTTATAGCTGAGCTTTTTTTTGTCCTTTGGCTGGAAATAGTTAATTATTATTTCTGTATTTTCTGTAAATATAGAATATTGAATAGAAGATTTTTTTTTTGTCATTTCTTTCAAAGAACAGCAATGAAACAGTCATTGTTTATTTTCACCACAAACCAAATTAATAATAATAATTATTATTCAGTTAATCAATTGAAAACTGATACTCTGGGATTTTTTTAAAGAGTTCTATAGGTTTTGTGGCTCTGACATTTTGTATATTATGACTGGCTAGGGGCAAAATGTAAAAAGTTTCTGACGTCTGGTGTCGCTGTATGGAAACTTATTGGCTCCTCTAACATTGAGTTTAAAGAGTGTTTCCCCTAGCCCACACCGTCCTCCTCACTTTGCATGCTGACAAAATAAGTAAGAGTCTTCATCCAGTTCCTAAAGGAACTAAAACCTCTGATCAATGGGAAAAGAGAAAATTATAAAATAATAAATGCATTGTTATATTTATTTCACATAAATGTAAATTTTTAAAAGTATTCCTGCATCAATAATTTTATAAAACATTTCATAAAATGGGTTTTCCACTCTAAATAGGCAAAATATGCAGATAGATAGATAGATAGATAGATAGATAGATAGATAGATAGATAGATAGATAGATAGATAGATTTATTCTAGATGCCATAAACGGATGCTGAGGCGTAGTAATCACGCAGAAGGACGCACTCTGCGTGGACGGCCAGATGCGTTTGTGCTGCTGATGTTGTAGGGAGGGGCATGACGTCACAGGAGAGACCGGGAAAGGAGGCGAATGGGGAGAAAGGAAGAGGGGGAAGGAGGAGAAGGGACACAGGAGAGAGGGAGAGCGGGGGGAAGACGCATCAAAGGAAAACAAAGCAAAAAATAATGACAATGATAATAATCATGACTCCTGTAATTAACACTACGTCTCTTTGCACACCATAATGGCTCCACTGTTTACCTACACAGTGTGCCGCAATAAATGACGAGCCGCCCCTCGAAGGTAATTATCGTCTTTCATCTCTGCACGTCTTTTAAAAAAAAATCCTCTTACACACGGTCGTGTGGTAGTGTTCACCTATAAGACCTTTAAATGCCAAGTCGAGAAAAATGCAAAGCATCATTTGCGAAGATTTCGCGAGCAGACAACCGACCTAAGGCTACGTGAATACCAACAATCCGCATATTTTTAGATATTCGTTGAATCGCGACCGATGGTGATGCATTATCCCCCTAACAGTCTCTGCTTTGGCTCCATTGTGTACGACTTTGTCTTCCTGCATGAAAAATTAAAATGGAAACAGGCGTCATGAAAGCACTGCCGCAGAGTACACTGCTGTATCAGCCGCGGAGAGCACATGGGCTCTGCGCACAACATGCGCACTGGATGCAGTGCGCCCGCTGATCACTGCAGTGTCCTCTCAGCAGCTGTAGCTGGAATCACCATAAGCACCAAAACACACTCTGATCCAAGGCTGACCCCTCAGATGAAGGTTTAAAGCAAAACACAAGTTAATCACGTCTCAGTTTCATCTTGCTGTTGCGTGTTATGGTGTCCTTATGCTGCAGTGCACTCCAGCTTGAGAGAGATGTCATCTCCAGGCATGGGGACCCCCACAGACCCTCTCTTGGCCAGTCCAGGAGGGAGGTCATCCTCAGCTCAGGAAGGCCTCTGGAGGACCACGCTGCCCAAGACGGCCAGCTTCCCGACATCCACCACACGGCACCTCAGTCACAGAGCCAACAACTTCCAAAGACAGCCGAAGCGTAGGAAGCTGATACGACCCTCACCGCCTCCCCCGCCCAACACGCCTTGTCCCCTGGACCAGCTAGACCTCAGCGAGCTTCCCCCCAGACGCACCTTCCAGGAGCTGCTCTTCAACGGCTGCATCCTGTTCGGGATTGAGTTCAGCTACGCCATGGAAACGGCCTACGTGACCCCTGTTCTCCTACAAATGGGCCTCCCGGATCAGTTCTACAGCCTGGTGTGGTTCATTAGTCCCATTCTTGGTGAGTGCATCACAGGGATGTAACAGGTTAACAGGTTTTTCACTTTCACAATAGACTAAAAATCTTGCTTTCTGCGTTTGTCTTGAAGGATTCCTTGTTCAGCCTCTTATAGGAGCATGGAGTGATCGTTGCACGTCCCGGTTTGGAAGAAGGAGACCTTTTATTTTTGCTCTGGCTGTAGGTGAGACATGCTCAAAGAACAATACAGTGATCCTGCTTTATATTGAATATTGGTCAAAAACAGAGCAAAAAAAAAAAATCATAAAAATCTACCACAGTCCAGAGATTCATCTCAACTTTTAGGCAATTTCTTTTGCAGAAAATGCAAAAAAAAAAAACAACCTCACATACATTTCTATAAAGACGAAGTAGTTTTCTGTGTCATTGCCAGTCTATATCTTTTTCCAGCTTTATGGAGTTTAGAGTAAAAGTACACCACCTGTTGCTGCACACTGCTGGTCAGCCATGGAAGAGTCAGATATACAGCTCTGGAAAAAAATTAAGAGACCACTTAAAATGATCAGTTTCTCTAATTTAACTTTTTATAGGTATATGTTTGAGTAAAATTAACATTGTTATTTTATTCTATTAACTACTGACAACATGTCTCTAGAAAGTTGTATGCAAATTATTACTGTAGCTTTAATATTCATTATGCCAGATTATTTTAACTACAGGAGGAGTGCACATATAGATATAATGTTTTAAAATAAATATATATATTTTATATTATCTCATACCAACCTAAGTATAGATAACATACACCAGTTTCTAAAAATGTAAGAAATGTTGTATTTTTTCTGCTTTTCTTCTATTCAGGGGCTTTAGTGGGTCTGACCCTGGTTCTGAACGGACGAGACATCGGGGGAGTCCTGGCCGACACGGCATCAAATCACAAGTGGGGAATCATCCTGACGGTGTGCGGCGTGGTCCTGATGGATTTCAGCGCCGACTCGGCCGACAACCCGAGCCACGCCTACATGATGGACGTGTGCAGCCCGGAGGATCAGGACAGGGGGCTCAACATTCATGCATTACTAGCAGGTAATAAAGAAAAAATATTTTGCTGGTGTGGTATATGTTGACTTTTTAGACTCAAGCAGAACAATAACAATATAATAATAATATTGCAATAACAATATTATTTATACTCTGATTTAAAGTTGTTCTTGCTCTTCCAAGAAGTTTGTTTCTGGTGTGAAAGGAGAAGTAACTTTTCTGGTTTTACTTAAGGTTTCACAAAAACTTGCATCAATTATTATTTATAATCTTCTCCATAACTAGTGGAAAAGCTTTTTGTTGGCAATCAAACGCTTCTAGTAAACACTGGCCAGATCTTTGTATATCTATTTTTCTTCTACTGCTCTCAGGACCATGACGTTCTTGTAAATAACATTTTTAATCTCAACAAGTTTTTTATTCTGGTTACATAAAGGTTAATTGAAAAAAAGAAAAAGGTCTTTGATACTCAAAGGCCTCTTTTCCATCACCGTAATCTTTAGCTCGATTCTCTAAAGGATCTGACCGGGTCACTCCAAATCATTAATACTGGTTTCAGTCAGAAGAATATTTTTTTTATGAAATGGTGTTGTATAAATAAACCAAACTGAAGTGAATTCAAACATGTTGTTAAGATCTATCCAGAGGTATGCATAACTTTGAATGAGTATTGATTTAAATAGCTTTATGTTACAAAACAATTGAAATCTGAAAAGTGTGTCTTTTTTATCTTACTTTGTTGATTTGTAAATACATTGTTTATTTTTGCACTGTTTTTATTTTAGTTTTTAAAATGACTAGAATTTGTGCATAATTTTAGCTGTTTTGTCAAAACACTTCACATAGAATAAATAAATCAGAAATTCTGATCAAAGTTACTCAGTTCATATGTAGTTTTTTCACAAAATATTTTTATTACTCAATACTTTCTATGATAAGGCTTTTTACTTCTACTGAAGTAAATTATTCTAAAATAAGGCTAGTTTTAAGTACAATTTTTTTTACTACTGTACTTATCTTCGTCTGCTAGTGCATGTATAGTACATAAATCCACATTTCTGTACAGCAGACAATGAGCAGATATAAATGATCTAAATTATATACCATTATATAAATTTATCAGTTGATATAGGAAGTGTAAAGTTCAAGATGTTTGCCAGGTGGTTGCAAATTTAGACACGGTAGGTGAAACATTTCACATAGCTGCGATTTGTACCCCATAAAGTTGAGTACAAAACAAAACTGGTGAAGCAACTAAATGTCAGATCCTCGTTTAGTTTGTTAAATACATGTAAGACACAAACAACAGCACCTAAAAGCAATAATTACTGTTTTAACTGGAGTTTCTTACTTTCCCCTCTCCATTCCCGCGCTCAGGACTGGGAGGAGGATTTGGCTACATCGTAGGCGGCATCAACTGGGACCAGACGCAGTTTGGGAGGTCCATGGGGGGTCAGCTCAGGGTCATATACCTGTTCACCAGCATCACTTTGGTGTTCGCCACCGCCATGACTCTGATGAGCATTCCCGAGAGGCCGTTACCAAAGAGCCAACCAAACAGAAACTCCAGTAAGAACCATCTGAAAAGCCCCAGCCTCCCTCTGCCTCCGTCTCCTCCCGTCCCCCCTGGAGCCGGTCTGGGGCTGGACGAAGAGGACGAGGATGGACTTTACAGCTACAGCTTTCCAAAGTCTCATCAAGGTAATTCTGACCCCTTGGCTCACTCTTGCAGCGCCAGTGCACGCCTGTGTGCCGGCCTCACCAGCCCCATATCGCCCCTGAGTCCCCTCACTCCAAAATATGGCAGCTTTATAAGCAGGGACAGCTCACTCACTGGCATCAATGAGTTTGCATCTTCGTTAGGAACCTCCTACATAGACAGCGTGCTTATAGACTGCTACACAGGCCAGCAGACGCCTCCAAACCTGGCTTCAGGCTCCACTGCCATGCCCCTGCCTACAGGAGAATCCCCTCCCTCTGAGAAGGCGGGTAACCCCCCTGCAGGGCAGACCGAGGCTGATGGGGGGTCCCATCCAGCTGAAGAGGCTCAGGAGGCAGAGGGGCCTCAGACCAAGGGAGATGCACAAACTCAAGGCGCTCCTGCGGACACAGCCGGGTCTCAGTCAGGGGGCGGGCTGCACCGGGGATCCTCTGCTGGGATCCTGAAGAGGCCTCAGAGTCTGGCGCTGATGGAGGAGCCCACGGCGACGCAGATTGTTGGGCTGGAGAACGGGCGGAGGAGAACAGTGACTTTCAGCCAACAGGTCAGGAACTCTTTCGCAGGCTGTTTATCTGACAGCTACCATTGTGTTTTAATTCTAAACTACATGTTCTTGCTTTTCTCTGGATCAGGTGGCAAATATTTTGCTAAACGGAGTGCGATACGAGAGCGATCTAAGTGAAAATGTGGAGACAGGAGAATCCCAGATGTCCATGAAGCTGCTGTGTATAGCCATCTACAGAATGCCTCCCTCTCTGAGGAGCTTATGCACTAATCATTTTTTAGGTGAGAGTCATTAATCACTAAAAAAAACCATTGTTATTTTGAATTTCTTGAATAAATTAATGTTTTTTTTCTTTCTTTTCTTTTTATTTTCAGGCTGGTTGTCATTTGAAGGTATGCTGCTCTTCTACACCGACTTCATGGGTGAGGTTGTGTTTGAGGGAGACCCCAAAGCGCCGCACGACTCTGAAGCTTATCAGCGTTACAATGCTGGCGTCAGCATGGGCTGCTGGGGCATGTGCATCTATGCATTCAGCGCTGCTTTCTACTCAGGCAAGCAGTGAACTGAACAGTTCACTTTTCATGCAAGAAAAATCTTAATGTGATGGGATTTATACAAAGTAACGTCTGACTCTTGCTGTTTTTCTACGTCTCTTTTACAACTTGCAGCCATATTGGAGAAACTAGAGGAACGTTTCTCCCTACGCACTCTTTATTTTTTTGCCTACTTGGCATTTGGTTTGGGCACAGGCCTTGCAACGCTATCCACCAACCTCTATGTGGTGCTTTCGCTCTGTGTCACCTATGGCGTGCTCTTCTCCTCTCTGTGTACGCTGCCTTACTCTCTGCTGTGTGAATACTACCAGAGCCCTCAGGTAAGCATCTTCTGTTGTGCAGAATGTTTTTAAATGCTATAGCATCAAGAACTGTTTAGTTAGAAATTAGATTTATTTTTAAACCATTGTTTTTTTTTCTCTCAGTCTGCATAATATTACATTACATTTGGTGCACATATTTTTATTTCTTGTGGCTCTTTTTACATTTGTTGACATACTACAAATTTGATTGAGCTCATTTTAATTATTTTATTTCTTGACACAGTTTACACTTTTAAATGTAATCCACATATTTGTAATACGGTTAAGGTCCATGACTTTTATTGTGCAATACACTTACATGTTAATATTATTTATGGCAAACCTGTGCCCACACCTGTTGTTTGGAAAATTGTAAAGTTTTGTATTGTAATATTATTCCACCTTGAGTAAAGAACAGTTTGAATGCACCAAAATGCAGAATTAAATTGACATTGATGCTACCAGGGTGTGTTTGTAAACCTTTGACAGGAACAGAAAGAACTTCTCCAATGCACAACTTTCTTCTATATGAAATGTAAAAAAACATGGAGTGGCATCAGAGTTTCGTGCTCGATGAACTTCTCTTTTATCTTTGGCAAAAGACCACAATCTGTTTCTCCCTCTGGTGTTAGACACTCTCGTTTTGGTTGTATTTACCCAGAATGCTCTGAACTGTAGTGCGCTTCCTACTTTTTGAGCATTCTCTGGTGCGTTTAGCATCCACATATGCATTTGAAAACGCACCAGAATTCATTTCAACCGAATGAGACCTAAGTTTTTAGGTGGACCAAAGTTTGCTGTTTTTAGTCTGCATCAGAATTCACATCTCCCCAAATAAACTGGACTTTCTTGGCACACAAATTAAAGTTCGATTAAAACAGACTAAATGGGGCTGGTGTGAATGCGCTCCGGATCTGAATCACAATCATTCTTAGTCACACATAATGCTGCAGGGTAAAAATGGATACGTGTCTTATGATAAAGGCCTACCTGTTGGTGGGCTGCAAACTAAAGTCTGAAATGCTCTACAATTAGTCAGATTTATATTTTATTGCACAATAAAAGACAAAAACTGCTGGGTATAGTGTGTACAGGCAAGACAACGCTATTTTTGTTTATTTAACTCAATTCAAATTTTATTCTGTCTTGCAGTTTTGCGGCTCGTCCGAAGAGGGGACCAGACGCGGGATGGGGGTGGACATCTCTCTGCTCAGCTGTCAGTATTTCCTGGCACAGATCCTCGTCTCTGTGGCGATGGGACCTCTGACCTCACTGGTGGGCGGGGCTCAGGGGGTGATGTACTTTGCAAGCCTGATGTCATTCGTGGGTTGCCTGTACTCCTCCCTCTGCGTGGTGTACCAGCTGCCCCCCCCTGAGGGTGAGCCCCCCGAAAGCGAGACCCAGCCGTTACTGGCGCACATTTAGCAAAGCCTCTTCATTCACTTTACCCTCACAAGAAAAAAAAAAAAACACACAGAACGCCACGCGCTCCCATACCGTCGCTCGGTGTGCGAGTGCGTCTACCTCCGTAGCGATGATAGTGACAGACACACTGCACATCCTGCCACACACTGTTTCAGCACAGCTTCACAGATTTTACACTAATCCGCACTGCTCTACTCAGAGCCAGACAGACAGACAGACATTGGCCACAACTCCAACAAGCATAAACATAACCAGTGTTCCTACAGTGTGTGTGCCCATGCTTTCTTTCCTGAACTTTCTGCAAATGAATGTGACGTCGTCTGTGAATGTGTGTGTGATTGAGCTGAGCTCTGTTTGTCTGATTCCGTACTGCATCGTTTTGGTGCTGCCTGTTTTTTTTTTTTTTTTTGGTGTTTAGGATCACAGTGTGAATCAAGCTAACCACAGCTTTTTCCCTCTTTTCTTTCCTTTGATCAGTTGCCTAACATCTGCATGAGCTGCTGCAGTGTGGTCTCTCAAAGATTTTTTTGTTTTTTGGTCACGAGGCCTAACTAATGTCTACCTGCCTGTTTCTCTGAGTTAGAGTACTAATAACACACTTCAGCAGGATTTTCTTCACTGAAAGTGCTGCCAGTGGCTGTTCACACTGTTAAAATTCACATAAATCTAAGAGCTTTTTCAGGACAACAATTTTTTAATATTCACCAGAATACTGAGTGAAGTGGTGGCCAAAGGTTTTGTGACTGAAGTTTCTTTATTCTACAAACTTTATTCAATGTTGTTTGATCCTTTAGTCAGATGTTTATGTTGTTTACTGAAGTTTCAAAGGGTTATAATATTTTACATTGAGTTTTGATCCATGCAGCAGTTTCTTATTGCTTTTGCCTTAAAACTGTCATCCATTCTGGTAGATTTATGGCAGTGTTTTTAAACCAAAATGTGACTGTTCACCTTTTCCCCGTTAGAAAAGTTGTATTTTTTCCAGATGCCCCTAATAATCCTTATGGGTCTTTATCTGAGAATTTCACTTTAGCCCAGAACCCTGCAGTCCAGACGGTATATTGTGCAGAATCTCAGCCTGTCCTTGTTGTATTTGTTTGTCAGTTGTCACTGCTGTGCTGTCCGTCTGAAACCCGGCAAGAGTCCAATACTATAACTTCTCATTCAAAAAACACTCGAGCCTTTTCATAGCTATTCCTGACTGAGCTCTCCAGTGGTGGTAATACAATACCCTCCTTGCCGCAAAAGGCAAGGCAAAAGACTAAAAGTTGGATGAGAAACTCAAATTTGCCTGCTTGTCATTCATTCCTGAGCAAAATATACATTGTTGGCAACCCCCGTCCCTTAAAGCTACAGAATGTAACTTTTACAAAAATATGTGTTTTACATATTTGTTCAAACTGTCATCATGTCGTGACAGTATAGTATGAGACAGATAGTCTGTGTAAAGAGAAAGGTCCTCCTCCTAGTGCTAGTATTGACCTCTGCAAAAACCAATCAGAGCACTGTCAATCATGTACGCGCTGCTCAATGTGCTAATGGTGGAGAAACAACTTACAGAAAAACAGTTTATCCACCATTATCAGTAGTCATGCTAACTAGCCTGAACATTGGTGGCTAGCTGCATGCGTAGCAGAAAGAAAAGGGGAGGATGTGAAGGATGTCGAAGATGATTGACAGCGCTAAGACCCTCCCCTGGCTCTGATTGGTTGTTTCTAATGGAACAGTGTAGCTGTGCAGATGGCAGCAGGGAGAAGGCAGAGGAGCTTGATTTTTTTTTTCACATATCTGGTTCAAACCATACTGTTACGACATAGCGACAGTTTTAACAAATATGTAAAAAAAACCAAAAAAAAAACCTTTTTTTATAGAAAAGTTACATACTGCAGCTCTAAATTTTGAGATTGGGGTTGCAATTTTTTAAGTGCTTTGAGACCACATTTGCTGTGAATTGGTGTTTTCACAAATGGTCGGTTTGGCTTGTCTAGCAGCAATATATTTTGCAAGTAATTCTTTATATCCAAAGCACTTAATATTTCCTTAAAGATTAACAAAAGATTTTATGTGAAACAATAATTTTCTTTTAAAACAACAATCTTGCTGTTCTGATTCAGATAGAATCACAAAGTGATGACTTTAATAACAATTTCTTCAGGAAAGTAAATATTTAGGGCTCCTGGTAACATCCTAGACTCCGTGCAGATTGCCACCACAAACACTGGGGCAGTAACGGTTGAGTCAGTCTTAAAACTTTTGGCCACAACTTTACATGTTTCTACGATGGAGTATTAGGGCCACAGTAGGAAAATATGAAAAATTAAATTGCAAATAAAGTCATAATAGAATACACTCGTATGAGAATAAAGCCATAAAATTACAAGAATAGACTCATACAAGGATAAAGTCATAATAGTTTAAGATAAAGTCATAATACTACAAGAATAAAGTTGAAGTAAGACAAGAAGAAAGCCGTAGTATTACGACTTTACAAAGTCATACTATTATGGCTTTATTCTTGTAATATTATGACTTTATCTCAAAATATTATGACTCTTTTTCTTGTACAAGTTTATTCATGATATATTACAACTTTTTTCTCATAATTTTATGACTTTGTTCTAGTTATTTTATTTTTCCTTCGTATGGCCCTAATACTTGGTTGTATTTTCCCATAGTTTAGGAGGGCTTTGCACTGTGCATTTTAGCAGCAATACATATATTTCTATTAGTCTGGTCTACAATTAAGACTTTCACACTGAATTTTGAGTCAATTCCAGCTAAGAATGGAGTCATCAGATGACTCGCAGTACTTTAACAGACCCAGAGAACAGTGTTGTGGGTCCTCACTAAGCCACGTTACAGCTCTCTGAGCCGTCAACGTACTCCCGGCCATTCCATTGTAATAATGACAGTGATTCTTGTCATTGTCAGGAAGAGGAGAAGTTGAAACTGGGGTGTGAAACCAAGCAAAACAGAGGAACGGCAAACAGAGAGAAGACTCATGTGGACTGTGGGACGGACGGCGTTAAAAAAAAAACTAAGCAACCATGGGGATTTGCAGAGCCAGCAGCGAGTCCTTCCTTGTCATCGTTAGGGTGCATGCTTAAAATAGTAGGCTTCTGCTCCACCGGGCTCAGCCCATCATTTCTGTATAAAAACAATCCCTCGGTTGTCTGCAGAGGTCTTCATTGGAAGTTCTTCATCCCCTTTAGATCCAGAATAACTCATCTCCATCAGCAAACACATTTAAGTTGTTGTTGCATCTGCTGTGCCATGCCAACTTTCCATAAGGCAGAAACTATGGTAATGTAGAGCCTTTTATTTTGACGGCTCCACTGAGAACCTCAACCTTCAGGCGCCTCTGCAGAATGTCAGTAACTGCCTACTATTGAAGCCTCCTGGACTGAGCTGATCCCCGCCACGCTGACGTTTCTTAGGAAACAGTAACTGTCTGGATCTCGCTGTTGCAGCTTGCTTGAGGAAGAAATACAACACACTTT
The DNA here is from genome assembly GCF_001444195.1 of Xiphophorus couchianus. Classification (NCBI taxonomy): domain Eukaryota; kingdom Metazoa; phylum Chordata; class Actinopteri; order Cyprinodontiformes; family Poeciliidae; genus Xiphophorus; species Xiphophorus couchianus. Next base: position 12,540,683 of record NC_040247.1, on the reverse strand, counting down.
GTGTTATATGGTACCTCCTTACTGCTCAATGTCAGCATCAATGTAAAAGCTACTTTTATTCAGGGCTCAGTTCAAACTAAAATTATCATTTTTGCCACTTTTGACTCCTGTGTTGGTTATTTTTCTCTGAGTGAAATTTTAATAGATGATTAGAGTTGCATCTAATTATGAGGGTATATTAGTGCTGTCGTAGATTGAAAAAAAAGGTTTAAAATTTCCATGAGATTAATCTCTTTTCTTGAAAAAACAAGAAAATTCCTGAGTTTCGAAGATTGATTTTTTTTCTACAGAATTTCTCAGATTAATTTTGCTACAAATTTCGAACATTTTTCTCGCAAAGTTTTGACATTTCAACCTCAGGAGTTCCCAAGTTTTTTCTAAATGGTAAATGGACTGAACTTATATAGCGCTTTTCCTGTCATTTTGACCACTCAATGCGCTTTACACTAGAGTCACATTCACCCAGTCGCACTCACAAACACACACACATTTATACACCGATACGCAGATCGGTAGGCAATTTCTACAAAATTTCTGAGATTAATCTCCAAATTTCAGTTTTTTCTTGCAAAATGTTTGACTTTTCAAGCTTAGAAATGTTCACGTTTTCTTCTAAAATATTTCTGAAATTAATCAAAAGCTGAGTTTTTTGTGTAAAATTCACTGCTCTTTTTCTACCTGCCATTGTAAACTATAGCATTATCCAAAACTTCATTTCCAAAACAAAACACTACAGTAATATTTCAAGTGGCTAAGTTATGATTAAGGATTATTCCTAATGAAAACCCAGAATAAAATACCAGAATATTACATAATACCAATATAAGAGACTTTAATCCAGAATTAGGTCATGACCTACACAGTACAGGGAGGACTGCTGACTTGACAGTTGTCCAGCACAGTCATTGGGAGGGTATGTGAGAAAAGGTCATCGCTGCAGAAGCTGACGGCTCAGACTGCTACATCAGAGTGCATTAGTGGGAGGTTTAGGGGAGGGAAGTCTTGTAAAAAACCCCCACAGTTTTCAGGAAATTTCACAAGGCCTGGAGTCTATATTGTGAGGATATAAACATGTTTATTTCAAATGTATTTAATCAGGACGGGACATAAAACAATGTTACAATTCAAATAAACCTTTGTTCTTTGCTTAGGCCCTCTAGTCACAGGCAAATTTGAAGCCCTGGTTCCTGGTGAAGCTTATTAGAAGTAAGTTTAAAACTTATCATACAAAGAAACATATTTAAACAATAGAATAAGACTTTAGTTTATTAAAATAGTAAAATAAGACTTCAATGAAGAAAATGTCCAGAGCAGTGGACATGTTTCCATGTTCACATGCAGTATTAGTTTGTTTGAGATATTCTTTCACTTAAGGTGTAATGGCTCTATTCAAAATCTGAGATTTTTAAATCATTTGACTAATCACCTCTAGGACAAACTTGACATAAAAGAAGAAACAACTAAAGCTCAAACTTAAATGGCTTTTGATCTAAAACCTACAACACTTGTTTGTACAAGTTTTACATCACAGATTTAAAACAAATTAGCTTGTTTGCTCTTTGTCAGTTATGCGATGTTTTAGAAAGATGGGATCAAAAACAACTCAGATATTTAAAATAATCTCCTTCTGGATTTCTATAAGGATTACCATGACAAAGAATTTTGGTCCAATTCAAGGACAAACATCTCACTTTTCAAAAGTCCCAAATTTCTGAATTTAAAATTACTTTATTGAACTGATTTAAATTTTCCATAAAACAGGTTTTTATGAGACCAAAATAGGACCTGTTTTTTCTATTATTTGACTGGTTAATGATGGTACAATTCAAAAGCACCCAAGAAAACTTAAGTGTCCCTTCTCCAACACACCTGAATCCAGTAAGTGGCTCGTTTATGGGCTTCTGTCGAGCTTAACGTCGATAAAAGGATTCAGATGTGTTGAAGCAGGGATAAATCGATGAGGATCGTGGATGCATGCTCTGACTGGAAGCTGAAGTTCTAAAGTCCACCACCAGGGGGAGGCATAGCTTAACAGGAAGCTATTGATTGCTTGCTTGCTTTTAGTTCCATTACCGAGAGGGAAATTATCCCTGCCGCTTCCTGTCTCTAAGACAGCCATTTTCCATGTTAAAAGAAAAAAAATGTGGGTCAAATGACATCACCAGTTACAAAAAAAAGAAAAATCAATTTCAGAAAACTGATCTGCTAGCATACACTAATAGGACAGACACGCAAGTAAAAAGACAAATTTATTTCTTAATCAGAATATACAAAGCAGTGGCTGAAGTAACCAAATGCCATTCTGGTTATGAAAAAGGCGGTCTACACAGAAGTGGGCTACTCAACCATAACATAAAACTCGTTGAAAATGCAAGAAAAAAAAAGTATAAATGGTACAAACTTGCGTGGAATGCATACAGAACAAATGACCAAAGCCTTAAGATTTAAGAGGGGTTAATTAACATTGCAAACTCCTGCCTCCACAGGAAAGAAAATGGTTACACAATCAGTGGAGGTGTAAGAGACAGCCCCTTTACTCATTTGCACCATCTGTTATGTTAACAGGGCAGGCAGGAATTAAGTAGCAGCTTAACACAAAAATTGACACCTCGACTAATAATGCCAACAACTGTCTATTATCCCCTGCTTAAAACTTATCTTTGGTCCTTTTAAGTGTATCTGAGAGGTCAACATGAGCCTTGAGGGTGAGCAGCTGCCTGTATGTATGAATCACCTGGTCAACACTTGCATAGAGATTGTGCTTTAAAAGACTGATGTGAAACGTCAGGAAATGAAAAAACTGATCTTATGGCGTGGCCCGACTTGAACAAGTAGAAAAAAAAGCTCATTTTCAAGACCAATAAATAACATTTCATAAAAAAGAAGTATGCAGGGCCACTACATCTCAAAGACTCCAGTGCAATGTGAGAATATGGGAGCAACCAAAAGGAAAATTTCTATCGAAAACATAGAAAGCACAAGCTCTACGAAGCAATGTTGACCAGACTGGTAGGACAGTGCCGCAAACAAGTAGCAGGGTAAAGACTTAAGCCTCCACGTCTGCTTCTTTTGAGTCGCCATTCTCCTCTGTCTTCTGCTTTTTTGTCTCGGCCTTGTCCTGAAAGGAGAAAAACAGATTTAGGAGATAAGCAAAGCTGCACGAATCACCATATTACTCAAAGCAATTACAACTCGGCCTCATGACAACTCACCTCCTCCTCTTCAGCTGCACGCTTCACCGGCTGTGCATCGGTTTCCTCAGCAGGGGGCGCCGCCTCCACATCTTCTGCAAAGACAGGGGTGTCACATCATAAATTACACCCTTTACGACCTATATCCAGGTAAGCACTTGCTCGGGGTGAACACCTAATCGGAATTCATGCATCAGGGGCAAAAAGAGATCAGAGGAAACATGTCAGCATTTCAAATCGGAAATTTGAAATTTTATTTATATATATTTTTTTAAAAAGAAGTGCAACATACCAGCTCCATTCTTCTGCTCCTCCTCTGTAATTTCTTCCTTTTTGTCACTGTGCTCAGCACCATTCTGCAAAGAAATAAAACAAAACAATTTTAACTTGTTTAAAATGGAATTAAACAGATCCCAACCTAGTACATGTAATCTCCTTTGGGGGTCACTTAAAAAAAACAAGGGGAAGTGAGTGGAGGTCTTGTTACCTCCCCAGAGGACTAACTACCAAGCAGTGAGAAACCACAGGCTAGAGAGGCCAACGGAGACGTCTAAAAAAAGGGGTTGCTAGCTGCAACATCTGTGCCATTTCACAACCCAAACAAAGCCTGGAGCGGAGGGAGCAGCTGAGCAGGAGGGGGAGCCGGGCGAGCAGCGACACCTGCACGACGAGGGGCGCTAAGACAAAAGGCCATGCGGCGGGGTTTGTGTCTCAGACTCACGGTGCCATTGGCAGGTGCGTCCCCGCTCTCGGTCGACTTCTCCTCCTCCTCCTCCTCCGCTGCTTCTTTCTTCTCTTTCAGCTCCTACAAAATAAGAGCACCGAGTCAGCGCTTCACTCACGTAAAGTGCACTCGTTCAAACACAATCTTCTTTCGACAACCACCAGAAGAAAAGAAAAGAGAATCACAGTTTGAAGGACACAAACGGCGCACGGTGGATAACTGTTTATAAAAGAAAGCGCTTCGGTCCCCATGCCGCGCAATGTGAACGCGCTTCGGCTTCCCGCCCACAGCAGCTCCGCTTCACCAGCTGCACCGTTTCAGCCGCTTTGTCTCCTCGAAGCGGTCCACATTTGCGCATTTTTTGTTTAAATCTTAAACACTCAACAGGTTTTCATAACAGAACATCGACAAGAAATGACCTCCATCGAACATGGACGTCGAAAAAAAATGTATTTTAAGGCAGTAATTTATGAAATACACCTTTCGTTAAGTAGTTCCTCGAGTTAAATCAAGTAATTTTAACACTCACGCTTTATACAACCTGTCCAGTCTGATTCACTAAAACTGTTACGAGCTTAAAAAAAAGTTGGCTAAATCTTTTTTTTTTTTTTTTTTTATACACGACACTTCGAAGAAGAGATGGAAACTGAATAAGACGCACCTTGGCTGTAACCTCTGTGGTGGCGGTTGTATCAACAGCTGTATCGGCCATGGCTAGTTTTTGTTATTTATTTTATATAAATATAATCCTGTTGAGAAATATTTTTTTCCTCGGTCTCGTTGCCGTCGAGTGCTTAGCCCCAAAGACACTGAGAGAGAAATGATGTCTTCCCTTCTCCGCTCTTCTCTCGGGCTCGTTGAAAATCCACTCTCGTTGGACGCCACAGCTCGATCTGCCACCTGATTGGTTGAAGTCGGCCACTGCGGTCAACGATTGGCTGAGTCTCATGTCGATCACAACTATGAGGTCCGCCTTCCGAATATCACGTCGCTGATTGGTCAATTCTTTTTAAAGCGCTGTTGTATATTCTTTAACTAAAAATATAAAAATGAGTAGTGTTTTCCAGTTTAAATGCGACCAATAGGCTGGAGTCAACAGTTATTAAAGTTATAATACTCAAATGATCTTTTACATGTTTGTTTTAAGTGAATACATTGTTACAAGTATCCCTACCACATGGCCAGAGGCAACATCTTTTGTCTAAGCGGTCTGTTCTGCAGAAATAAGGTGTCAAATTACACACGAAATAGCAGGCAGCCACTCCTCCTTTCCATATTTAACTCTTCAAATGTGCACCAGATTAAGTGTGCTTATACTCTTTGCAAGACCTGATTATTGCTCCTGCCAAAACAATTAGCAAAATTTCTACATCTTTAATTTATTACGCTGCAAATTAATGGGCAACACAATTTCTGCACAACCTGGGGGATAAACATCCGTTTCTAAAAAAAAAACGTGTTACATTATTTAGCATCCCCTTAGTCCATTAACTTGGACAATAAATTGCTGTTATCTGTATTTACAAACTGCTAAAGCATGTTGCTGCATGAATGTCACTTGGATAACAATAAATATCAGTAAGATTTTTTTAAAAATAAAATACAAGCTGAAATAATTAATGAACAATCCTATTTTTGAGTTTACTACAGACAGTCTTCACTTCATTTTTCAATGTTGTGTACTTTTCCACTGATTTGCAAGCAGGCAGAAAGCAAGTATCTTTATTTGGCAAGAAGATTTTGCACTAAGGACTACTGCATAGTAATTCAGCCACAAATTTAAACACGCTCTAAGAATTTCATGTGGTAAATCAACACAAACATGAAGGTTTGATGTACCAAGAGTATCACACGACTGCAAAACTACCAAGAAATGGGGATCAGTTTTAAATGACAGACCTTTGAAGCTTCGAAGGTCTACTGCTCAGGTAGGGAAATCTGTTGACATGACACCTATTGGCTGTCCACGCCATAAAACAAGAGAGCCATTGTTGAAAGAAGTCACAATAAGCTCTGTTTAAAGAACTTGGCAAAGATGTGGAAGAATATGTTGTTGTCAGAACAAGCGAACCTTTAGGCTTTCACACAAAAATCCTTTGTTTGAAAACAAACACTGGCTTTGTAAACACACAATCTCCACTTTAAAACATGGAGTTGGCAGCATCATGTTGTGGGAATGCTTTTCTCTAATAAGGTAATAAAGCGAGTGGTGATAAATAAAATGGTATAAAAAAAACTCTGGGAGGCTTTAAAATACTTGAGACTGAAGTGTCTTTATTTATTTTTTTTTGGCAAATAACAACCCTAAATATCCAGCCACAGTCTGTAGATCATGATCCAATCTGACTGAGCTCAAACTATTTTACAAAGAAGAATTGGCAAATATTTCAATGAGCCAAGATACTAAATATCTACCTTAAAACACGTCCACCTATGAGTGTTTCCATAAAATTTTAATTCAGATTGAGCCGAAAATACATGCACGCTACACCTTACAGAATTTCTTAGTAAAAAAAAGTTGGTGAAATCCAAAGATCATCTTTCTCTCACTTAACAGTAATGCTCTACTTTGTGTTAGTTTGTTATTTAATGAAAATAAACTGAAGTTTGTGGTTGTAACTTGAGAAAAGGAGAGCTGCATTTGATGATGTTGATGCACTAGACAGTGTTTTTCAGTTGCCTTTGTCATCTTCAGCAAAATTATTTCACCTTGAACATTTGCCACTCCTGTTACTGTTCCACTTAACCGCCTGTCATTTTCGACTAAGTAACTTTTACCACTCAGTCATCATTGCAACAATTTATTCTCCACCCATTCTGGTTCTTTGTCTAAAACATTTAGCGCACTCCACCTATGACACAGTTTAACTTTTTGTTTTAAAAGATCCTAAAAATGTCCTGGACTTGCCTGAGCACATTCAAGCTGGCTACGTTGACACTATCTTCCATTTTTTGGCTCTCCACTTTTAAAGCTTTGAGAAATCAAATGCTCTCTGTTTCAGCTTTAATCTCGTTGTGTTGGAAATGTTACAGACTCCGAAGAAGCCTCCAGGCCTTGTGTTGTCATTCACCCCACATTTAGCTGGAATATAATTACGAGGAGTGTAATTAGCCATAGAGATCAAAGGGTTGGGTTCAGGGTTAAAGCTGGTTTTTTGACTATTTATCTTCTTCTTTATGTTGGCATTTCATATGCTGAATATGTTCCTCTGGTTGTTGAACCATGGTGACACAATTAATGATTTTAATTCAAATATATTGTTGCTCTCTAGGTGTAACCACACCTCTTTAAAAATCAAAGCATGACAAATATTTTCCAGAATCTTTCCATTTAACATGACTAACATCCATTTATAATTCAACTGAAAAACAAACTTGTCATAGGGTAAAGTAAGAAATAAAAATGATCTGGTTGTAAAAATGTGCACATATTTAAGGTTTTACTCTCCTTAGGTTGCCATCAATTATAGAGAATCTAAAGAACCTGAAGTTCAGCTGTATTAACAGGATCTTGCTGACATTGTGGTTGCATGAAGTGCAAAAATAATCTCATTGTACAAAAGTATCAGGCGGGGGAAGACTAAAAATAATTTTAGACAATCACATATTGACACACACCAATGAAAACTGAAAACTACTTGGGAAAAACACGAGAGCACAGCTACAACACCGGGTGTTTTCCTAAAGTTAATGAACACACAAGATGGAAAGTAGCACTGAAGAAGCTGTAGCATATTTTTTTTTACTAGTGGTGGTTGTGTGTGGCAGTAATCTGCGGCATTCTCCATGTTTCTGGATGTAGAAAGGTGGGAAGAAAGAAGCCTCTTCTTTGAAAGAAAACATCCCAAGATCTCCCAGAACCTTAAAGGAGAATGTTTTATGTTCAGAATAGATCCAACTGGACATTTTGGGCCATAGATGACAGAGAAACAGAACTTAACACTTTCAGAATGAACACTATGCTCACATTGAAACATGGAGGTAGCAGCATCATGCTCTGGGGATAATTTCATCAGATGGAAATTGTCAAGAAAGAGGAACTCATTAACAGACCTTCAGATATTTGAGGGATTTTGTTTTTCAACTTCAAAGTGAGCCACAAAGGAATGGCTTTGGTAGAAAGAAAGAAAAGTAACATTTTGGAAACAGAGAGTTGAAGTCTGTAAGTAAATCTCTGAGGTCACCTGAAAAGGAATGCGGACCACAGACATTCACAAACGGATATATTTGGAAAATCTTTTCAAGGTAGGCTGAACAAATGTTATCTATTTTTAAAATTGTTATATTTCTTTCCCTGGAGAATTTGTTTGGCTTTTGCTTGACCTGTAAAAGCTAAATGTCACATTAAATACGGAAAAAGACAGAGATGAATGATCTCGGCCTCAAAAAACTGTCCACCTGAAATGACAAAAATGTTCATGAGCAACAACATGCACAAGTAACACTGCTCCAGAAAGTCAAAACACCACAGAAATCCTCAATGTTAAAATCACAAGAACAGCAGTCCCTGCTGGAAAGCCGTTGGCGGAACAGTGCAGCAGACTTAGCAGAGAGCATTACTCACTTTCTCTGCAAGTGGAAAATAGGAGCAATCAAAGAGAAGAAGGTTGTTTGTGAGATCATTTCCTCTCTATTTTTTTATGCTTCATTTGACTACCTAAAATTCAAGTGACCTGCAGGAAAACAAACACAAATGTGTGAGCACCGTGTCCATTCGGCAGGTAGGAGACGCAGCAAATGTCAGGGTAAAGAAGGTGGAAAAGAGATGTGATGTGGTAAGTTTAACTCCCTCCCTCTATTTCTGCCAGCCACTGTATTTACCACACTTTCCACTCCCAGGAATAAAAAAAAAAAACTTTATTTAAGCTACTGAAAGCTGTAAGAGCACAGAAAGTAATAGTCATCTAAAGAAAAGCCCCTTTGTGTTCCCAGTGACTTCTGTTTTAAAAAAAATATGGAATATTGTGCAGCAGCAGTCACTTGAAGCCAACTAAGAAAAAACTTTTTTAGTGCACAGGGCTCCTTACCTGCTGGGTTCAGGGACTTTAGGAGAAAAGATGTGAAATACAAGCAGGTTAATTTCACCTTAATTTTCTTGGGCACAAAGACCCTGACCTCACTCGTGGAATTTCAGTGTTCTGGGGAAGAGCAAAATGGGGCCCAACAAAGAGCAAAGGTCAGAACTAAGCGGGGGAGGGGTCCCGATAATTGGAGGAACTAGTAGGGGCACACTGAGCTCTTTTGTTTTGAACAGCAGTGTCCTGCGAGGTCTGGTTGCCTTTCACTGGCTCATGCAACATAATATTAACTTCACAATGGGGCACTTTAAGTCATGCATACAGTAAAGAGGAAAGTTTGTGACGGCGCTCGTCTGCAATGAGCACAATTAAGGAAGCCCTTCACTGATGAAGGAAACATACTGCAAGCAGAGACCTTTACGTGTGCCGTATCGACCAATAGAACCTGCAGAGATGTTACTCCTCCTATGATCTTATGTGTTCCTGGACGTCACATTTTCCAAGTTCCAAGTCAGAAAAGTCAACTACAATGCCTCCTTAAGATGAATATTCCAGTCTGAAAATCAGGCTGTATGGTGCAAAGCAATTGTACTCAGACATCAAAATGTTTGGCTTTAGAAAAGGAAAACACCTTCTGAAATAAGAGTTCAGAGTGAGAAAGACTAATTATCACCTCCATTTTCAAAATTCAATGCGACTCCTGCAGGTAAAAATCTTGGCTTTTGAAAACACAACCTGCTGAGGAATGGGTAATTATTAGATAGTATCGTTAACAATGGTTAGCTAAGCCACTAAGCGCAACACTTTTAAGAATCCCACTGGTTTTCCAACTTACTGCTGGAACAATTTGGCTTGGTGCGACAATCCTAAAAACAAAACAAAGCACATCTGCATTTAACCCGTTTAATCCCAAATTATTTCCTGCAAAATACATGCATTTCCATCCTTGGACGTCCCTAACACATGATATTTATGAATTACTACATTTTATGTTGGTTATGTTAGTGAAAATGTAGGTTTTATACTCGGCAACAATTGTTGCCGGTGGGAAACTGGATAGTCTAAATTACACAAATATGGCCTATTTATACATATAAAAAATAAGAAAAATCATGACATGCATAACCTGTTATAACAAAGAATAGTTACTAGAGTGTTCAGAAATGTTTTAGATACATAAAGATTCAATGCCACATCCAGCAAATGTCAAAGTCTCAATGTGCCGAGTGACCTTTGACCTTGTTTGGTCATTTCATCAATGAGGCAAAGTCAGGTGAAAATGTTAGTATGAACAAATCTGCATCGGGGAGGAAATTCTCCCAGTTCCACCAGACCAAGCGCTACACCTTGGCTCTGTCCTAAACTAGTTTCAGGCGTAGCATCATCTAGTAGTGATCACTCAGTGCATAGGCCACACTCTGTGGAAAGGATCGCCTTTTGGGGGGGTAAAATAAGGAGGGTTTCAACTGTGGGATGTAGAAGACATCATTTTGAGGTTCCTTCAGGTCTAGAAGATCTAAAATATTTGATGGTTTTAAGCTGTGTGGGAACAGCAAGGTATATAGAATAAACAGCAAAGCTATGGGCACATAGCACAGCGCTGTCTATGTATTCTGCTAGCGGCAACAATTGTTGCCATGCTTACATTCACTCTTCTTATGATCAAAAGATGAATGAAGGGATACAATTTCCTTTACATATCAGTAGAAGACACTTGAAAGAAAATATGTTCAAAATATTTTATTTATATTTGTTTATTTAAATATTTTACTGACTTCCTCTTGTACAGGTTTGTGACAGACATTTACCTCCAGCGTTACAGGCGGGAAGTAAAGAGGTCTGGTCATGTGACCTTTCACACTAGATACATGAAATTGATATTGCTTAGAGTAGACGCATTATTATTTTATTTTAAAACTTCAATTAGCTGCCAAAGTCAAAACAATTCTTCTAGAGCTTCCAGTTAGAAGTTAGAAAAAAATGTCTGGCAACAATTGTTGCCGGTGGGATTAAATGGGTTAATATTTAGCGATTGTTGCACACAACTGATTGTTTCTCATTAATAAAGTAGACAAATACAAAGTGCAATATAACATCTGTATGTAAACTTGTTCCTAGGGCTTTAAACTTACAACACATAAAAATTCATAGTTACTGCATATTGGTAACAATAGTACTCTGGTCAAGGAATACAACAACTAGCATGTCGTATCAGTTTTCTTTGATTACTTGCAACTGAACATAAATCTTAGCTCAAACCGGCCCCCAAATCCAGCATGACAATGAAAGGAAATACTTGGTGAAAACATCAGAAGTAATTGTTTGTTTGCATTTCTGTTTGTTTCTATATCTATGGGCTTCCATATATATCAGATTAGTTGCATACTTTAAGAATATTTTAGTGAACATGTTGCTGCAGTGTCTGAATGAATACAATGCAGAGAAGTATGTTGTTAAGCCACTTAAGTTGTTAAGAGTAATGATCCCAGTTGCTAAGCACTACAGTTAGCTAATCCCAATCATTTTTCTACTTTAAACTGGAGCACAAATGCAGTGTGACGTTATTCTTACATCAGGTTTTGGCTTTAAGGTAAACAGTATCAACTTCAAATTCAAATATGACTGCTGCACATTTGGCACATAGCAATAGTAGCACTAACATATAATTAGTTGTACCGCAGACTTTCTATATGTTTAAATTAAATTAGTAGTATGCAAAGTAGGAAAAATGCAGCAAAAATATATTGCACTGGTCTGTCTTTAGTGGATAAAAAAAACGTATTACTGCACATCATTTTGTCTTAAACATGAGTTTAGAGAGATATTATTACCTTGCTATGTTAACAGCATCAAGCCTTGTCATTGCATACAACAATTAGCAAATTTCATAGCTTTTTAAAATTCCAACCAATTAGATAGCGGTTAAATTGCATATTTACATATAATTCCCAAAGTTGACTTTAATTTCTGTTGTTAATGGAATGATGCACTTTCAAATAAATATCACAGTGATCTAACATTTTATTCAGTACAATAAATATTTTTACCATATTTTGGTTTTGGCTATTTGAAAGATAAAATATAACATGATATTTGTGCAGCGATTTCACACATTTTGGATAAAAATAGCAGATTCAAATTACCTGTCAGTGCAGTTTGTTTATATTATTGCTGAAAGATTCTGACATTTTGTCTCTTTATCCTCTTTCGTCCTCTTTGGTTTTGACATTTCCCCTCAGGGTTCTTTACTCTGGTCTGAGGAAACATCAGACTATAGCTGCCTCTTGATCTCTGTACTCTCTCTTATGGAGGGCTATTTGGTATCAGTTCAATTCAAAGTCACTCATTTTATAGGTACTAAACAACTGTCTCCTTTTTTCTTTCAGAGTGGACAGGATGCGAGTACACAAGGTGAAATGTTGCTTCATGAGCTCTATTATAAACAGCGTTGCTACTGAAAACACCAGGCTGGGCATTAGCTCCCTCTGAGGTTGTAGTGTGAACATCTGATTGAACAAAGAGAAGCTGTAGTTTGTGCCTTAGGGACTACATTTCCCAGCTAGCTGAGGGGTGTGGAGTTGCCAGAAGAAGCCGATGGGAAAAGGGTTGCTTGAGGTATTCAGGTATGAAGCAACAACAAGACTTCTAACAACAAGCACATGAGGTTAGCGCTTACATTTATTACAAAGGTTCTGCCTAAGACTCTGAGCATCTCCCAGAAAACCTGCACAAATTGAACCTCAATAAAAAAAGCAATAGATTGGATATTTTATTTTATGAGAACAAGTATAAGGATAGGAATATTTAATGAATCCACCGATGCATTAGAGGCTGAGGGTGTGAGCAGTAACTAGGTTGGTTTCCTTCGAGAGCACACGACTTGAGCTATACTTGAGCTCTGCTACCTTATTTATTTCACCTCTTAGCTCCACCCATGTAACTGTCTTGCCAGAGGAAAGTGGAAATTTCCAGTAATTCCTACAGCTTTGCAAGAAGTGCTCCTCCTCCTTCTGGTTTCCCGCCTTTCCTTCACTCTACCTGCTCTCTCCTGCTGCAAGCTGCCTCCAAGAGTCTCAGCCTCTTGGTGCCCAGAAGTTTTTACTTAGCACATGTGAAAACTCTTAATCTCTCAAAGACTAAATGCAGGCTGGCGCTAAGGCTACATGCTTCTGCGAACATTACTATGCATATTGCAGAACCTTTCAAAGGTTCTACCTTCTTGCTTTCTTGACTTTTGCTTTCTTGATTTGAATGACAAAATGTATGCTTTTCATTTGAATCTGCCACACTGGATCCCTGCCTGTCATTTTAAACAACCAAGCCACACGTTGCCCTTTGAATAAATCTCAGAGGTTGAGCAAAAGTGTAAATGTTACATTAGATGCGGAATGATGAAGAAGGGGTGGTTTGGGATCGCAGAGCAGATGGCAGATTTGCATTTCTATTTCTCCGGTTGATCTGGCTGATTTTCCTGAGTCTGTTCGCTTTCAGAGACGCTGTAAAAAAGCTTCGCTGCCACTGCCACATTAAAACAAGCTTCTATTTTTTTTTTTTTTTTAAAAAACATAAAAACAAGGACTTGAAAAGTAGCTCACACTTGTAAAACTAGAAACTGAAACAGGTCCACAGCTTGAGATGACCGGGCTATCTTTTCACTACATCTGCGGTTTTACAACTTCCTCCTAATTCAGTGCAGAAACTCAACCGTTTTTCACACGAGCGGCGATGACAGTCTACAGTATATCTGCTTAAATGAGCTTTACAATACAGCCACGAGTCAGCTGGAGTGAAGAAGTCCAAGTGAGTGGATGGTAGGAGGCACTCTGACCTTAGACCTATTGTAAAGAACCAACAAAGAGCCATCTGCACAGCAACCAAAGCTCAGATGAGGGACTCACACACGCGGGGACCTGAGGAGGGGGGCAGGGATTTGGAAAGTGAAAAGGACGAAACAGTTGGGTGATTAAAATAAATAGCAAGAGATCAGCAGGGATGAAGCCTAAAACAGGAAAGTGGTCAGTGTAACATCTCGGAACAAGACGCTGAGCGGCGTATCAAATCAAAGAGCACACAGATCCCTCTAACTGCTTGTAAAGTGGAAGCCGAGAGGCTGCAGGCCTAATCACTCAAGAGCACATTTCCTGCCTCCTGCATGATGAGATGGAGCCAACTGAAACAGCACATGGCTAATATTTAACCACCACAGACCGCATTTCAATCATCCACCCAACAGAAACATGCAGGACTCACTCACAATCATTCGCAATGAACCCGAAGAGGCTTTTTTTATTTTTGCATAAATAGCTGATTCTACATAATTCTGTTTAGCTCTCCTAATGGAAACTGGGGCATTTTCAAAATGGTGATGACAAAAACAAGATGGTGTCAGGGACATCTGTAAAAATACAGAAAACTGTTTCACAGGTAATGCATGATAGTAAGGATTGCTTAGCAACAGCAGAGAAAATGTCTTGCAGGCTGTGTGGCAGAGAAACGGCCAGTGCTGCCACCCTGTGGTCCAAAGTGGAACTACCTAAAGATGGACCCGGACTATAAATGACCAGAACCGCCTTTTGTCTCTGAAGTCTGAATGTAAAGTGTGTGGCAGTGTGAATCCTTTAATCCAGAGATGGACTGATCCAAGAAAGATAAAGGAAACGCCCTTGCTTTCACAGCAGCGTTTGAAAATATACTAAAGGATTTAAATGGCTACCAAACGCACCAGCTCTCATGGTGGGTGATTGCTTAGCAACCTTCGTGGGAGGGAGAAAAGAGAAGAGGGGGGAATGCGAGTGACTCTGCTGGGGGGAGGTGTGGCCTACTTTAATGGGAGGGAGCAAAATGTGAGTTCAGGCTCTCTGAGTGGGGAAATACCTGGCAAAGATCCCAAATAAACAAACAGGACAGGGATACAGGCTGACATGAGGGGAAGGACTGAGTGGAGACAGAGGACAAGGGGAGCTTTTCTGGGTCCTGATAAGAGTTTCGTCAGAGATAAATGGGAACAAGCCGTTTTACGACTTGACATGCTGTTGTTCATTCCCCCAAAGCAGAACAAGACCTGAAGCAGGAAGTAGATAACCCTGGTCATACATAGAAGAACTTAAACAGCTTAGTGATATATGCTTGAATGCAAGTTACTCTAAAAGTTCAAATCAGACGGAGTAGAACTGCTGGGAAGCTGAAAGTAAAGGATGGCGCTGTGGTCCATTGAAGGGAGTGAAGCTGCCAGTTTGTGGAAGCTCAGCATGTGTTTGCATGTTGCATCTTGCACAGTTGGTTGTGTAGGTTCCTGGAGATAAGATGACTGGAACTACAGCGGATTGCAAAAATATTAATGGAGACGCTCTCTGAGCAGCAACGTTGAACTGTTGCCACGGATTCTCAGTTGGATATCGGTTTAGACTTGGAATGGGCCATTCTAAAACTTCTGGCTGCATGTTTAGGATCTTCCTGCCAGAAAATTAAGCTCTACCATTACTACGTCTCCTCCAGGATTGCTCTGGATTTAGCCACATGCTTCTGTCTTGCCTGTTTTTGTGAATAAAAGCATTTCCACAGCATGACTATGCCACCACCATGTTTCACAGATGGCATTAGCTTTTTTGCTACACATAGGGCTTTGCATGTAGACCAGGAAGTTAAATTTGAGGTTAATCTCACCTTGTTTCACACGTTCACGGTGTCCGTTATGTGACATGTACAAATCAAACAAAGTTTCATTTTTATCTTCTCCGTCTTCCACGTGTTTCCTGAGTCTCCAACATGTCTTGTAAATCAGTGTTTCCCAACCCTGGCCCTCAATTCACACTGCCCTGCATGTTTTAGGTATTTCCTTGCATCAGTCCAGCTGATTTCAATTGATGACTGATTAACAGGCGTTATGTTGAACTGCAGTCAGATGAATCAGGCACATTAATGCAGGGAAACCTCTAAAACATGTAGGACTGTGTGCCTTGAGGACCAGGGTTGGGAAACACTGTTGTAAATAACAACAAACAACTTCTTACGTTTTTTTTCCTTTTTAACAATGGCAATCTTCTTGCCACTTTTCCTTAGCAGCCAGATTTGTGCACAACTATCTGTCCTATCCAGATTCTTCCACAGCAAAAATACAAAATCTTACCAAGTATTTTTGGTCTAGTTCCTAGTGTAAACATTTTAGCACACTTGAAATAAGACAAAACTAACTTACAAGTAACTTTTGTGCAAGAAAGCTTTTTTGCACATAATTCCTTAATATTGATGATAAAGTACTAGTTCCACTGGCAGATTATTTCTGTGGAAAATGTCTTGGTATAAGTGAAATAACATGCCAGTAGAAATAGTACTTTTTAAATATTAATATTCAATATTTGTTTACTTAAAACAAACTTCTATATCTTGCTGAAAATTTACTTCTAAATTAGTCTTGTCTTATTTCAAGTGTACTAAAATATTTGCTCTAAAAACTAGACCAAACATACTTGGTAGTATTTTGTGTTTTTCTTATTCTGCTGTTTCCTTTGACTTCAAAATGATGAACTGCTTTGTGAAATGCCCTGAAAAGTCTATAAAAGTGTGTAGTTTTGTATCCAAAATTGACATGAATAAATAAGAAAAAGGTCAATTCTGACAAAAAAAAAAAAAAAAAAAAGATTCTCCCAAAAAGAAAGAGAATATTAAAAGGGAGAATATGTGCTTATAAGGAAATGAATGGTGAAAAGGGGAGGCTGCCCATATGTTCAGCCTGTAGAAGAAGGAGGTGGGCTTTTGAAGAAAAAAAAAGGCTGTTGTAAGCAGACTCTACAGGCAATGAGGTCTCTTTGTCAGAAGCAGGAAATGAGGTTTCTGTTGTGATTAAAAGGAAGGTTACTATGGCAATGCAGAGAGCCGTGTGCACAGAGAAATTTTTTGGGAGGGAGAGACGGGGGGAGGCTAAGTGAGAGTTGAATTTCAAAGAAAGCAGCCTCCTCCATCTCATCACCCACCACCCAACTGCTTCACCGCCACAGAACCCTTTCATATCTGATCATCTGTTTTCATAGCCACACAGTTTTATCCTGCGCAAAGGCAAGCCGTAAGCGAGAGGCAGTTTCGCTTCCTGAATTAACGCTGCTGTCAAAATGTACCTGGAAATAACCTTTAACCGACAGGAGACATCTCAGGAAAATAAAACACTCTGACCCAAATATGTCGCTGCCTTCTTCAGAACACTTTTGTCAAGTGATTCCTCTCTTCGAATCCTTGCACAGCCGACACGGATAAAAAAAGAGAAAAAAAAAAGAATGATGATGGCATCAGAGTGACCTTTAGGAGATAAAAATAGCACCTCGCTTTGTTAATTGTTTCACGAAAGTGGCACTGAAAATATGCTGCTTAAAATAAGCTGCCCATCCTGTGCTTTATGTTATATAGGAAGCTGCTCTCTGTAGTGAATGCTATCTTTGCTCTTGGGTGACATGATATTTGGCTTTAAGAGATTTTCTTCTTTTAATCTGTGGATAAAACAAACCACATTGACTGCTTATAATATGGTAATCTGCCCGGCACGGTAGAACAGCAAATAGGTAGCAGACTGCGCAGACACAGGGACCGACTGTATGTTAACTGTTTGTGGTGTAAGTAAAGAAAGCAGTGTCTTAATGGAAAACTTTATTTCAGGATTCAAAGGACAAGAAGCATCTTTAAAATTTCTGCCAAAGATGGTTTCAAGTCTGGAGAAAGTTGGAAGGAATTATGTGAATGAGGAAACATTTGTGAGACCACAAAACATGTTTCTTGTTCGGGAGGCTCCAGCCCAGATGCATCTGAGCCCACAGGAGTCGACATCCTTGCTAGACAAAGCCTGAGGCTGTTTCTGCACACAAAGTGTCCTTTATGATGATCCACAGAGGTGAAAACCTTCATCATGTCAGCTACTGATGAATACAGTTAAAATCAAATATTTACACAGTCTGCATGAAAACACACATCAAATCAGATTAAACTTTCCTGTTCTGAGTCGATTGATTACCAAAACTATTTTGTATTTCCTAAGTGTCAGCGTAATTGTAAAGAAAGAGAATTTGAGGAGATGTTACATAAACCTTCTTAATTCCACCTAAAATTTATGACTTAAGTCAGATATTTTGTGTTATCTTTGCTCAGGTTTCTGCCACATTTCCTGGGATTTTGGCCCATTCCTCCTGACAGGACTGGTGCAACTGCGGCAGGATGGGAGGCTCCCTCGCTCTATCACACCTTTTCACTTCTGTTCACAAATCTTCTATTGGATTTAGATCGATGCTTCGTCATGTCACGCCCAAAAAGTTTTATTATCTGTAAGCCACTTTGTAATTAAAATAGCTGGTATCATTATATAGTGTATTTTGAAGACCTACTTGTATCTGAGCTGTAACTTCCTGGATATGTCTTGACATTTTGCTGTTCGTCCATATTGAGAGGACTCAGTTGAGGCAGGTTGGGCATCTGGTTAGCTGAGAGAAGTTCCTTTCCATGAACTATATTACATCTCACTTTGACCTCATTATGCAAGAACTTTGTTTGTGGATGTTCCCCTGAACTACCAACTGTACCATTAGACTCCCACTGGCAGAATATGCTTATACCTACCCTTCATTGGGTAGATATAAGCATAGATATAAACAGCAATTTTTATTTTGCAGTTTCTGAAAATGTTCTCTATATATCAATGTCTTATATTCTTTCTTCTGTCTGTCTACTGTGCCACCACCAGGTGGAGCCAAACTGCTTTTGAAACATTTTGATTCTACATAAATCAAAAATAGTTTTACCGTGCCTTCTGCTTTCTCAAAATTATAGAAAACACACCAATGAGGCCATCATTTTATAAGTTATTTTATATTTTGTAATTCGTTTGGAACACAAATCTCTCCATAAGGTGAAAACAATATCAATATTCTTAAACACACTAACACAAAGCTAAAAATTACAACACACATTAGCCACAACTACAAAAAATGTAACAATCACATACTTTGTAAATGACTATTTTCACACTTTTGAACATTTTTTAAAAGTTTAACATTGCAAATGTTTTTTGAAAAATTAAAGTTTCAATCTAATATTACAAAATCAGAAGCTGAAAGAATACAGTTAATCAGAAATTATATTTTCTTTTACATTTTTGCTGCTGATTTTAATCAAAGACCAGATACAGGTGTCTAACTGGGAAAAAGGGAATTTTAAAGATTGCTTCAGTGAATTCAGATTGTGTGCACAGCAGAACTATTAAGACATGAAACTGCTGATAAGCAGTCAGTTTATAATTGAACAAACCTTGTCTGATATTTCAAATACATTTCGAATATGAGTGGGTCATGCTGTATACACAGTGCTGTCTCTTGGAAAATGGCTGATAAGTCTGATTAAAAGCAGCATCAACAATGAAAATTTTAGTTTTGAGCTTGTTAAGGTAAATTAATTATTAAGGATCCTCCACAGAACACTGCTTATACCGCATGAGTCCATCCTCCTGGATGTGCTGTTTGCCACTAAAGCTTGTTACAGACTTTTGTAGCTTAAGTGACTCCTTGATGACCACTCTGCTTTCTGAATCAAGGAATCATATAAAGAAGATCAGTTAAGCTGTTCAGAAAAAGACTAAACAAAAAACATCTCTTCATATTGGTCATCTGCAGCCATTTCAGGCTAGATTTGTGGCTTTATTGAACTGACCCGTCTCATTATTTTCCTGCAAAGCTCCTCATGTGAAAGTGGCCGGTCGTCCTCATCAGTGATAGGAGGCTCTTCTGGACCAGAATCCAAACTGATGGGTAAAACAAAACAGAGCCGTGAGCATCATGCGTTTATATGCTCAAATTTATCCTCCAAAGCAAACTACAAGGCCGACCTGCTAAGAGATGTGTGGACACTGAGTTCTCGCTTGAGGTCAGGATTTTGACCTAGAAAGTTTCTGGCCAGATCGGCTGCATCGAAGTCGTCTTTCAGTTCCTGCACAAAACACATGATTTCTTACAGGTTGAGGATCTGCAAACACCAATAATACTTTCAAAACTGGCACAACCTTAAACTTGAGGAAAGCCTGCACAGAGAGCAGCTCATTGGTCTTCTCCTCTATGAGATCCAGGTATGTTATGATGTTGCTCTCTGTGATCCCAGAAGTGAATCCCAGCCTTTCCTCCACTGCTGCGTAGTCACACCCGACCTCTTTGAAGATGTTGTCCACCCCTGACGGATGAAAAGAGCATGTTTGAGAACTACCTTGATGTATTTTTATTTCTCTACATCACATGCAGTATGATGATTGTGTTTAGTTTTTTTTTTTTTTTTAACCCCTCCAGGGGGTCTTTTGTGGGCTCTAGTGTCCCTTATATGACAGTAGGCTGACAGGAAACGGGGAAGGGGGAAGACATGCGGCAAACGTCGTCGGGTCTGGGAGTCGAACCCGTGACGGCCGCGTCGAGGACTCAAGGCCTCCAAATATGGGTCGCGCTAACCACTACGCCACCACGGCACGCCCGATTGTGTTTAGTTTTTATATTGTTTTTTTACTCAATACAGACACATTTATCTTAGATTCATTAAGATTTTATGGGTCTTTATATCAAATTATATTTGAGAGCAACTCAAAACCATACACCTTTAATTACACATTGTTAATTTTATGTTATCAGTTTGATTTATTTTATTCGCTTTAACTTCATTGTATTGGTATCTGGTACTAGAAATCTTAGCAAAGCAGAGAATAAAATGTAAAGAGAAATAAAATAAAACATTGCTGAACCTTTTTTGATTTGATCCAGAATTGTGCTTATGGTGTCAGCTTGGCTTGCATAAGTTTCTGTTTGAGATTCAGCTTCGTTTATTTTTCCTTTCATGTCTTTCAGCAGAGAGAGATGCTTTTGCTCCTGCTCCAGTTCTTGTCGGTTAAACTTCTCCATCTCTTCCTTGATCTGCTGTGACACACAGACTTACTGTTACAAATCTCAAGGAAACAAGACACACCTTCTCTAGTTTATTTGTAACCTTGTTTTGTTACTAACCACGTTATAGTGTATGAAAAAAGTAAGCAGGCTACACTAAATATATATAAAAAGAAAAATATATTTTTTTAAATGTTAAAGCAAACCAGAAAAAATACCTTGTTGATCTGATCCTTCAGTTTCACAGTCTCACTGTTTTGCTCATTGACAAATTTGAGAAAGGCCAAGTTTCGGTCTTTAGCTACTCAACAAAAGAGGAATACATTAATAAAAAACAGAAATGTTAAATGCATTAAACTTTTCATTCATATACATATGCAGTCTATGAAAGTAATTTTGATCAAAAGTTTTCTGTGCTTTCAAAGTTATCTTTGGACTTTTGCAGCTTTATTATTTATTCTTCTCTCTAGATTATATGCATGACCAGGACAGAATATCTGGCAATGGAGGCTTAGAAATGTGGAAAATTGCTAAAAAATAAATTATGTGCCAAACAATTGATCTGACTGAAAGCTACACAGTTCGTCTCAGAATAGTTAATAGGTGATCAAATCCTGAAATGTATGTTTTTTTTCCCCTGTTCATTAAATGTAATAAACGTAAAAATGTTGATGTATTTTAATGATAGAATACATCATTAAACAGGATGTTCTTTAATTAGCTTGCTTTAGAGTTGAGTAAAAATCAGATAGAGGGTGCTGGAATGTACTTTTGTCATTTTTTTGTCCGAACTGATTTGGAGGTCAGAATTAACAGTCTTAGCCATAACAAACTTTTCCATATGAACAGTTCAGCCTGGACTGAACATAAATTAAAACAATGTCAAAGTCCAAAGAAAACATTGAAAGGCTTTAATACTCCTTAAGACCATTTGAAAAGCCAAAAAAACATTCAAATTAAATCAAGACTTTGCACTGCTTTGCTCACATCATTGCATAAACAGTGCATAATGTCATGCTGGTGCCTATTTAATTGAGGAAGCCTGTTGCAAGCATGACTGAAAAGTTACTTTTGTGGCTCAGACTGAAACAGACGACCATAAAAAATATTTACATTTGTTCCACAGTGAAACAGACTGTGTGAAGTTCTGTCTCTAAAAATAGGTAAGTATAAAAGTCTCACCCTCGATGAAACTATTGACCAGCTGGTCCAGGTTTTTCTCGCCCATTATTGCCTGGAGCTTTTCAAACGTGTCCTTCAAGTTCTCCACAGTCTGTTCTCCTGAGAGCATCTTGCTGAGTGCCTTTGCACCTGGCACTAATAAACAAAAATAATCAAAATCTGAGCCCAATCAACGGAGAATATCTTTACTCAGGTTCTAAAATTATTTTACCTCTATAAGGATATAGAAATACCCCTATAGTGATGACACTATATACATATAAAACACACAAATGCATATAAAAAGATTTTGACTGAAACAGTAAAGCTAAAGCTACCAGCTATTTCTTGAACATTTCAGGAGCTCACTAAGAAATTTACTTTCCTAGGTTCATAAAAAAGAACTTAAACTTACATTACCATGCAAAATTATTCATATACATTGAACTAATTCACATTTTGATCAATTAAAGCCATAATATTTTATTGAGATTTTATGTGTTACACCAGCAGCACAACCGTCTGTCAAACCCTTAGAGGATCACCGGTGAACAAACAGAATGTTGAAATCCAAGGAACACAGCAGACAGGCTGTGGGAAAGTTGTGATAAGGTTTAAAAAAGGGTTTGGTTATAAAACACAATCACAAGCTTTAGGCATTTCGTAAGAAGTCCAGTTTGCAGTTGCAGTTAAAACGGCAAACAAGTGGAAGAAGGAGATCCAGACCGGTGAGACAAAGCTCTTTGAACTCTTTGACCCACATACATAACACTATGTTTGAAAGAAAACAAATGCTACACATCACCTCAAGTAAACACCAATTTCTTAAAGAAACATGGTGAAGGCAGCATAATCCTGTGGGGAAGATTTTCTTCAGATGGGGTGGACAGGCTGGTCAGAGTTAGTGAAAAGTTTGATGGAGATAAATACTGGGGTGATCCTGTATTTATAAGTAACTGCAGAAGATGCTGGCATGGACAAAACCTGAAAACATGCAAAAAGAGATGGTTTACAATATCGAGACATAACTGATTGGAGAATGGCCCAGTCAAAGTCCAGACCTGAATCTTGTTGAGACTTCCCTCAGCCAGTCCGACTGAGCTTCAGGAATGTTGAAAAGAAGAATGGGCACAAATTCAGCTTTTAGATATGGAAAGCTGCTAGAGAATTGCAGTTCTAACTACAGTCAAAGATATTTCAGTAATGATCTGGCTCTAAGGGTCTTAATGCTAATGTACATCAAACTTTAAAACATTAAAAATAATGTTTCAGTTTTCTTCCACTTGTATTTTGTACTTTGTATTGGTCTATTACATAAAATCCCAGTAAAATACATTGAAGTTTCAGGTACGTTTCAGCCCAAGGACTTTAGAAAGTCACTTTCTAGTTTTATGTAGACTGAGGTAGTTTCTTTTATTTGTATTTTTCTCAGTGGCAGTAAAAAAAGCTAAATTGATAAGAATTGATTATACCATTTCAACAAATTCAGAGCAATACACAGAGTCATCTGAGCAGAAAGCATGGTCTTACATTGTCCTGGTGCCATTTTGTCATCGTAATACCCCAATTCCTCATTGCACTTGGTCATTATGAAGTTCTTCAGGGTAAACTCGTTTGCAATAAGCCTCTCAAGTTCTCTCATCTCAGTGTTGCACTGAATGAGGTCCTTCGTTGCCTTCTCTCTCAGCAGTTTCATCCTGGCCAGAGCCTCCTGCCTTTAGTACAGATTATAAAAATGAGCTTCACTTCACCCTGATTTGCTCCACGCCAAACTAAAATATTAAATCTCACCTGATGTCGTAAGCAGAAGTGGACAGCCTCGTCATTTCCTCAATGTTCTTACGGAGTTTGTGCACCTCCTAAAGCACATTTTATATCAGAGAAGAAGAAGAAAAAAAAACATACTGTCAGCTACACTGCAAAATAAATAAAACTACAAATATATTTTTGTTAATATTAGATTAAATAATTTGCATGGCCTCTAACCTTTGCTAAATTATTGCGCAGTTTCTGGAAATGTTCTCGTTCTATACAAAGAGTGCCCAGCTCCTCTTTCAGTTGGCTGTTTTTGGTCATCAGACCACTGAATTGAGTGGAAGCCTCAACACAAGGTATATGAAATATTTGAAGAAGTCAAAGACAAGAAAAACATACAGACAGCAACCTTTGGAAGCTTGCGTTACCAGTCTCATTTGTTATATTTTTTGTAACTTACTCTCTTCACATTGGATTCCATGTCGCGGATAATTTTCTTGACCTTCCGTGTCTTTGCACTTTGGGAAAGACTGCTACCGCCCCCCCCTTTTCTGATCTCTGCCAATCTCATCTCCATGTTCAATATCTATACACAGTACAGACCAGTGACATAAACTGTGGTTTGTTTGTCCAAAAATCAAAAGAAATCAAAAAATGAGAGAAAAAAAGACCTCTGTCTGCAGCTTTTTTTGGCATTCCCTCTCCTTCTCCATTTCTTTGTCTAGTGCTTTGTTCTGCTCTACCAAAGACCGGACCTCCTCTTGGTCCTGCTGTTGACGAGCCAAATTTTTGCGGGCATTAAGATTTCGAATCACCTCCTCTCGTTCTTTCAGCAGATTCCCAATTTCCTTCCTAGAAACAGACAGCAAAAAATACTTGAAAAGGTTAAGTGAAACACACACAGATGTGACAATCAAATTTCAACACGTTTCTGTTCTTTATTCACTCTTGCTTGCGGATTTGCTCCCGAGCCTGGATCTCATAACCCCGCTGGTCTCTTTGTTTCATGATCCTGTACTGATTTTGAAGTTCAGCAATCTCCAATTTTGCTTGACAAAATATCAGATAAACATTTTAGTATTTTGTGTGACATAACAAATGTTGAGAAAGCACTAGCATTTATAGCTGAATAACAATATATCAAGCAATAACATACCCACTTCATCGGCATCCATCTCAAGATTGTCCGAACGTCCACTCATGACAGACCTTCCCTGGGCCATTGTTGTGATAAGCTTCTTTAAAAAAAATAATAAAATAAAATAAATTAAATACTAGCATACATTCAAAACTAACACAACTAACTTTTTACTCTGACATTAACTAAGATTAAACTTTTCAGGTAACAACACCATAGGGATGTGCAGCAACCATGCTACTCAAGAGAAATAGGATCTCTAAGGGATAACAACTTTTTAGAGAGTGTATGCATACAATATTGAGCTTGTGTGCTCGTGTGTGTGTGTGTGTGTGTGTGTGTAATTTTCAGTCTATTTGTATCAAACTCAATATATTTTTTAATCTTTTCAGTTGAGTGTAGAATCAGTTTATCCTGGAAAGTGAACTGTTCAAATAGTATAAGGAAATGATGAGAGCATATAAACTTCTGACTGGAAATGTATATCTTTGAAAAATGACCATTAACCTATTAGTGAAAGCTAGACAAGACATTTGGCTAAATATACTTATTTTCCCATGCATTAGGCTCTTTGTAGAATGAAAATGTGATTAAGCTGTCTATTAAAAACCCATTTAAAAAAAAGAAAGAGAAAACCGCCTTTTAATGCATACCAAAATATCCAGGTTGTTTCACATTTAACATATAAGCTTACAACGGTTCAGCCATTAGCCTCTTTCGACGAGGATACATTTGCGGTTAGTTGTGCTAACGGCGCAAGAGCAACATACACCAATGGTAGCTGTTGTACAAGCTATAAAAGTCGTGTTATAGTGAGAGTGTTATAATAGATAAGCGAAAGAAAACTTACCTTAACAGCTGCGGGTCGTAACTAGGGTTTAAAACAACAACCAACAAAAACTTACAAACTTCCCCAGAGATAAGCAGCAGCTGTTAACAAGTTAACACAAAGTATATGAAACGGTTGCCGTTAACAAGTTAACACGTTGTTAACGGCAACCGTTGCTATGCAACAAGGGCTAATTTCTCCCTGGGCTGCGACTGTCAGGCGTCAGGCACAGCTATCAATGTCTGTCAACTTCCATGATTCCCTCCCTGATTAGTTATATTGACTTCTTAATGTTTTATCTTTTTAATCTACGAACAAAAACTGTAATTACAACAGACGATTCGTGATTTGTGGTATTTTGTGAGATTAGCTCCCCTTTCTCGTGGATGAAGATAAAATACATTTATGGATTTACCTCAATCTAAACTTTCTCCATCCAATCAAACTGAAGTTGAACAGTTTTCCAAAAAGAAAATGGACAAAGTTTATGTTCTTCAGAGGAATTTGTAGATGTTGTGTATTCATGCCTGTTATGCTATGTGCATCTAATACTGTCTAATATTATTTAGATTTAACATTAAATTGCTAACATTGAGTTATATATAAACATGTTAATATATGACAATTTTTAGACACAATTTCATTTTAAATGTGATGAACCTGTGTTAAAGCTGAGAAAAGAAAGCTAAATAACAAAAAATAAATAAAAGCTAAATATCAGAAACCGGTCACTCATTCTTTTATTGTAAAATTTCACACTTGGCACCCCATAAAAACACAAGTTCCATAGCTGGAGTTTGAAACATCTTTTCATGCTTCTGAAAAGCATGAAATAAATAATTCTGAATAAATTACAATTCTGTAATTTATATTCTGAATAAATAAACAATTCTAAATAAATTATTCAGATCACATTGATCAAATGAGATCACTTGTTTTCTGTTTACCATTTATAGCTAAGCTACTAATAGGGTTTTGCGAAATGAACTTGTCCAAAAACTAAAGGCTAACTGGTGAGCTAAAGGCTAACTGGTGAGCAGTTAGCCTTTAGCCTTTATTTCAAAGACTAAACTTCATCCTCAAAGTTTAGAAATAAGGACACATAGGATTTTTGGGGGGAGAAAGTGATGTTTAATTATAATTCAATTATTAGAAAGTCTGCATAAATGTTTTAAATAAATTATTTGAACAGGACAGTTTCTTACAAAATCACCCTGTAGCACTAACATAATGTAACTATTGCACAAAAAACAACAAAATGGAGCATGTGTATAGTTCATACATTATAAACAAAGCACAGAAAGAAAGGAAAATTGAGTTTCTGTTTGGTCAAAATCCCTTTCACCTAATTATGTTACAATGTTGAAATGTGTTGTTATAATCCTTTAACATCTGAAAGAAAAATATGTTAGCAGTTTGTGGGTGGGCCACTTCAAAAACTTCTCAGGTCATCTCTATTTTCATCTTATTTGGCTATTTGTAAGGAAGTGTGGATGAACTCTGTGCAGCCTACAACATCCTGCCACCTCATACTTTGGTTGGTCACCAACTTGATCATCTGCTGTGGGATGGGATACCATTCCTCCAACAACATTTCTTACCAGTCATACAATGTGTTTATGGTCAGCTTGGCACAAACAGTACCACATAAGTCTTTTAATTCAATTAAATTCAAATTCAGAAATACTTTATTGATCCAAAAGGGAAATTAAATGTTGTTGTAACTCATATTAATTCAAATTTTTCAAAGAGTTATCTCTGTTACAGCAAATTTGAAGAAGCCTCTGAGTGAAGACACTTTGTTTTCCCAAACAGTCTAATGAAGAGGATGGTCAGAGTTGTCCATCATTTTCTTAATTTTATGGGGTTGAGGTCAGGACTGCAGACAGGCTATTACATCCTCTCTGTCATGCAATTCTGGAGGTATTCTCTAATAAAAGAGAAACCTTTGTGAAAATTAGCACTAATAATGTTTAACAAAACTCAGTTTATAAGAATGAATAAATACGACCACTGCTGGTGCACTTCTACCATCATTAGGCTTTATGGAAGAGGAGTTTTTCACAAGTGTAACTCACATGCTGAACTCTACAGCTCAACCCACAGGCAACATTTAAGGTGAAATAAGCAGGGTAATAGAGTTCAGTCGGTAGGTAGGTAGATTGGTTGATTGGTTGGGTGGCTGGTTGGATGACTGGATGGTTGGCTGGTTGGTTGGTTAATAGCTTATTTGGCTGGTGGTGGCTGTGGCTCCTCCTGGGCCGGTGTTGGTGGGACGCCTTCTAAGAAAGTACAGAAGTACTGTGGAGTGTTGGAATCAGGATTCTTAAACAGCAAGTAGCATTTTGGAAAGTAATAAGCAACCACCAGCCCTAAGTTACCTGCCAGAGTGAAATAAACATGGACAATAGACTTATTCTTCGACACAGTGAGTATATTTGCTGTCAACCCTGTATAGACTGGAATAAAGATCACCCAAATCACACAATAGATAAGAGTGGAGAAGGTGATATCCCTGGCAAGATTGTATTGATGATGAGGTTTAATTGCCATGAAGGTGGACATGAATGACACAAGGGCCATGGCAGCATTAAAGCCTTGCATGACAGCAAGTTTATCTGGAGACACAGGGCATGGCAAAAAGGTCTTCATGAAATTGATCTCCATATTGAGCTTATACTCCGTAAGAGAGGGTTCTTCTTGAACAAACCAGCCACACAGTCCAGCCTGAATAGAACAGCAGATCAGCACAAACAGACAGCTTCCAGGGCCTCGGAGCGTACGCAGGTGGGGAGCGACCTTCTTTGGGAACTCTGTCACAAGGAATATCTGTTTGAAAAGAAGAGTTTGAATTATAATTGAAAGGTGCCAGGTTCTTACTGTTTGGCTTAATCTGACAAATAGAAACAACTGCAAAGGCAGATAGGAGACATGTATTCCCAAATTAAGCAAACAAAAATATTTTAATTATGTTATTCTCTTACAATATTATTTTAACAAACATCCATAAAATGTCTAGATAGTAGAAATATCATACTTTCAGCACTGCAATCAGCTAATCTCCTGAATGAAAATTATTAATCTATTTATCTTTAAAATAAGTTATTTTCTGAAGATATTGGATAATTATTTGGTTTATTAATTATTTTTAAAACATATAAAATATAGCAATCTAGAGAAGAATGCCAGTATACCACGTTTTTTGCGCTCATGTAGTTTCTAGATATTGCCACTTGGGTGCAGTATTGCACCTGAAAGTACTCACCTGCAGTGAGATAGACAAGATAATGGAGAGAGCTACAGTTTGGAAAATAGTGATGATTGGGAGTTGAAGATGACACACCACATCCCCAGGCTCCCCCAGGAAGAGAAACAAACTCAAACAGCCTCCCATCAAGCTGAGCAGAGCCAGGAATGTCAGGACTCCCCCTGAGGCCTTCACCAGTGGGGTTCCTCGGTGGATCAGGAACACGACGGCCACTGACACCTGACATATAAGCAGCACAAGAACCGCCAGTATAATCTTCAGGGCATCATCTGAGTCCCATCCCAAAATTTCAAAAATTGGGGGTGTGCAGTTAGTACTGCGATCATTGGACCACTGACGGTCAGGACACTTGGTGCACTGGATGTCCTCTAGAGACAGAAAAAGAAACAGAACTTGATCATAGTCTGAATATGGTTGAAGGTAATAGTAACTGTATACAAAAGAAAGAAGTTAATGTTTTCCCTGATGGCGGATTGACCTGTGGGATGCATACTTCTTCAATATGACTTTTCAACCGTCAGTACTACCTGCTGAACCTTTTAAATCTAATCTTAACAACACAGTATCCCACTCAAGTAGTGTTAAAATGTTTTTTTTTTTTTTTTTTTACAACATCTCTGTGTTATGTCCAAATTTTGTCAAAACGCTTGTCAATGTTTTTTGTTATATAGAAATTCTGCTAATTTTATACCAAAGTAACTCACACGACATCTAGTTTGGTTCATCAAGTAACAACAACCCAAACATTGATCCTTCAGTTTAATGATGTGATTTTAGCTACAATAACAGATTTTTGACATTTATAGTTTCTCTCTCTCTCTAAGGAATATGACAAAAAACCCCAACAAAAAACCAAAAATAGAATCCATCCTTCTTTGGTAGTGCAATCTGACATGACTAAGTTTTTCAAAGTTTTCCTCTGATTGGACAACCAGCATCTCATGATGACTGACATCTGCTGAGTTCTGAGACTCCAGTAAACATGGGTTGGAAGTAAAAGGTTTCTATATAATAGTCAGACTAATTACATTAATTAAGGTCACTCATGGGGCCATTGTGACACGTGAGTCATTGACCCTACCCTCCATTCAGCTCAGTGTTTGGGTTGTTGTTGCTTGACGACCCAAACTAGATGCCATGTGAGTTACTTCGGTACACGTCGCAAGGCGGGAATTGATGTGAAACCTTCCTGGAAGACGATCAAGGCCACCTATTTGTGTGATTATTCTGACTGCTATTTGTAAAGTTACGTCCAGAACTGAAGAAGTATCTTTGTTTAGGGGTGAAACATCTTCATGAAACAAGAGAAGTCTAATTGTCTTCTGTCATACACCATTGTTCTTCATTTTAGACGTTCATCTAATTTTTGTATGAAGTTGTCTTTCATCCATAATGCTGCCATGCTCAGCACCCCCATGTAAATATTTGAACTCCTTTTAGATTTTTTTCATAAGCCCGCTTCAAAGCCGCGTCCAAAGCGGGGAACCACAACCCCATTGAACAAACTGAGCCGAAACAACAGAAACAAAGCTAGAAAAAAAAACACAACTATCTACTCTGTCAAGAGAAACAGAGACATCAAGGGTGAAAGAACCCTGGAGCAAAAACGCAAGTTGCTTGGAGAAAGAAGGTAAACAGCTGTCTCTGACCCACTGTCTCTGTTTCCTGCTTGATTTTGTTGGTACTGGTATGAGAAGCTGACAAATCAAAGTTGATTTAGATGCATAAAATTCCTCCTCACTTTTGCTTTCCCATTCAAATTAAGATTTGATATCAGAACTCAGAGTTGCCGACTCAAAGACACTTCTTTAATTCTTGATGTACAACCAATGAATGCTTCGGTTATATTTTGACTTCACACTTTTCACTCAGTCTTAATTGGTGAATTTCCTTTTACTTAATGGAACATTTATTAAATTAATATTATGGTTTAGAGAATAGATCTACCTTGAGATAGATTTTTGATAGATTAATGAAGCTTATTAGCCTACATGCTTAATGTTGGTCAGCGAGACCAAGTCCATATTCAATTTCCCATTACTCAAAATGTACATCTACTCATTTACAGAACAGAAACACGGCCGATCACGCTACCTTTATTTGCCTGGTAAGTGCCAGCCAAGCAGTCAATGCAGTCATAGCAGCAGGAATGAAAGCCTTTGACTCTGCGAACCTGGCCATCGGCACACTGCGCTGAGCAGGTCGACAGAGGAACCTGAAACAGTTATGTTGAGAAGAAAAGTAAAAAAACCCACTTTTTTTCATATAAGTTGACTTAAGTATTTCAAAGAAGTAACTGAATTTACCGTTGAGTTCTCAGTGTGCCATTCAAAGCGAGATATGTTGATTAACAGTTTGTTTTGATAATAATTTCCCACATTTTTGAAAGCAACTTTGTCTGAGGACTTCCAGATCCACTCCAACAAGTTGTACCCGACATTTGGGTTACCATTTTCGTCGAACTTTAAAATTGTGCCACTTATGTTAACAGAAGTATTCCTCAGGACCTCCAACAGCTGCAAAACCAGATGTAATTCAAATGTTAAAAAACATGCTGATTTTTAGCTGTGCTCAGTCGGCTGTAGGGCTTTTAACCAATGTTACCTTCCAGGGATAGATTTTTGAATCTGGCCTCCAATTACAACCACCGGAATCACACTCAAGCAACGTATGCAGTGCCTGCGCTACGGTGTAGATGGCAGAATACACAGCGAAGCCCAGTCTCTTCACTGCAAGGTCATTCACCAAGGTGATGTTGGCTGGTGACAGGTACCAACACTGTGGGCATGGATTGTCAGGATTATGAGACTTTGGTTGCATAGTAGCATTATTTTCTCTTTCCTCACTTATTTTTCTGAGGAATGCTTCTGTGTAGTTGGTCAGTAAATCCAGACTATCCAACTTGTCAACAAACCCAATGATTGTGCCAATGTCTTTGATCTTGGGAATGGAAATGAGTCGATTGTGGATTACCCAGCTTGAGCTGGCGATCCACACACCTGTTAAATTTTCCATGATGACCTGGAATAAATGAGACGAGATGACTTTAATCGATATGGCATGTGCCTTTAAAATGTAATGAGTTTTGTTGCTTTATGGCGGTTTCAGAGTTCCACAGCTGATAAAAATGTGTAATTAATTGATTAAAGGTTGAAATGGAAAATCAATTCTATATGATGAACAAAAAATGTAACAGAAAATTACTACTACACAATTTTTCTTCAACATTTGATATATTTCTTTTATCCAACACCATTAGAGGTTAGTAATACTTCTCTTGTGCAGCATTTCACAAGCCAAATATCTGACCTCAGGTGTTAACATATAAGACATTAGTCTATTTTAAAGACCACAATAGCTGTTTAAATTATTACATTAGTAATTCTTACAAGACATACCTTTAAAACTGTGGATATTTGCAATGTATAAAAGGATTCTTGACATTTTGTCTGATATTAAAACAGAATAAACTTTTTTATCAGATGGAGTTACCAAAATAATTTCCATCTGCTGAATGCCAGAGTAATACCATTTGGCCGATCTCAGTATTTGGCAGAATTGCCTTTCAAAAGATTTGACTCAGCGTAACGTTTTTGGTTCCCTTCTACACGTTTCTCACAGCAGTTGAGCTGCAGCTAAAATTTTGGTCCATTCGTCCTGACAGAACTGGTGTCACTACACTCAGCCTTTCAGCTGTGCTCACAAATTTTGTATGGGACTGAGATCAGGATGTTATATTATCCAGTCAAAACTGGTAATTTTATTGTCCCTAATCTAGTTTGTAACTGATTTAAGGGTCATTATCCATTTGGAAGAATGTTTGTGCCCAAACTTTAATCTTCTTTGCGATGTTTTGATACATTGTTGATGGCTTAACCATTTCATATTTTGCATATAATTTGTGTTAAAAATGAACATTTTGGATCTGGAAATTGTAACTAAGGGTGAAACAGACTTGAGGAAGGCGACCATTCTCTTCCAGAAATCTTAGCTGATTTCTTTTGATTTTCCAATGTTCCCGAATAAAGGAGGCAGTAAATCACGTCAATGCAAGCTTATAAAGTCGTGACATGATCATCTAGACTCTATCAAATGATTTAAAGGTGGAGTAATTTTAGTGTGTGAAATAAAAAATTATCAGAAAACTTCCCATCTAATTACTCAAGTAGCAAATAAAATTATTTTGAGACATAGAAAACCTAAAACAGGAAAAGTTTACTCTGATTTAATGTCAGACAACATAAAAATGGTTATGTCTTCTATACAGTGCATGCAATTATCTGGTTCCAAAGTAATTATTAAAAAGTTAATTGAGTGGATCACTTCCTAATTTTAACACATAATTCAACTTAAATAATTCTTGATGAATTTTTAAATGTATTTTTCTCAGTTTAACTGTAAAATACTGGATTTCTTTATTTATTACATTCTGGCACTCTTTCAGCACTCCATACTTCTTCACTAACCTGTTCAAAAAAGAACGCAGCCGGTTCTGGGAGGGCAAACACGACCACCACTTTGACCTCTGTTGTTTTGATGTTGTTGATGATGGTTTGGACTGCTGGTCCGGGGTCAGTGTACACTGGGATCAGGCCCTGATAGGCCACACATACAGACTTATTCTCTGCTACTTTGGAGAACTGCTGCACACCGCTTTGTCCATACTCCTCCTCACTGCCTATGACAGCGACCCAGGTCCAGTTAAACTCATACATAAGCTGAACCATGGCGTCCACTTGCCATTTGTCGCTGGGCACCGTGCGGAAAAATGATGGGTAGAGAAGATTATCGCTGAATTTGTCACTGGTGGCACCGTAGCTAATCTGGGGCAAAAAGAATCACATTATGAAACAATCTTGAATAAAGAAACAACTTTTAAGTCAACATAGTTTGTGTGACCGTAAAACAAAAGTCATGGTAAAATTTTACACTGTGCACTTAAATGCAATAAAATAAAAATAAATGTTGGCAGGACTTTTCTAAATTTGATCATTTCAGACAAAATAAATTGTCTTTCTTCAAATTTGGCAGATGTTACCTTCCATCGACAATAATTTTGCAACAAGATTGTTTTACACGCAGAAATAAACTTAGCATTCATTCCAACATAACATTTTAATCAAGAATTTCTATCAAATATTGACTTAATAAGAGTTTTCTCTGGTTATTCCAGCCTCAGTCCACAGAGATGCACTTTAGATCATTTGCACCTAAGATTATTACCCTTCAGTTCGAGTTCATGCATGCATGGCTGTGACACATGCATTCACCCCCTTCCAGCCATTTACCTGCTTACTGAAACTCTTACAGGACTAAGTAGAACTGGAAAACTCGTCATTGGAAAGATGAAGCTCTTTTTTTCCACTTTTAGCTGAAAAAGTTGCAAAAGTGGCATTTCTGTTTTGTGTTTATACCTGAAGTTGATCCCTGTGCTCAGCACAGGACACAAACAGTTATAGCACTATCAAACTACACAACTTAATAAAGTTTTAAGGTTGTTTTTTTTTAAATTGTTGATATAAACCAGAATATTTAGATGTGCAAACATCAAAGACTTAATCACCTTCCAAGTATTGCTAGATCTCTGCCACACTTTACAGTTTGGGAGAAAAATCCCATCCTGATTTTGAACTATGATTTATTCTGTCATTTTACTTTTACGATTTAAAGAATTATACAATTGTTTTGTAAAAAAGAACAAATTGATACTTAATGACATACAAATATTACAAATATTTGAAAGTTTAATGTAAGATAAAATTATGTCCAAACCTGAGGCATCAGAAAGAAACCCAGAAGTTTTCCGATGACTGACACCATTTCCGAGGTATGAGGACCAATGACGGCTGATATGCTGGTTTCATAGTCGGTGTAATTACACTCCACAGAAAGAGCGCTGCTTGTTTTGTCAGTGAGGAAGGAGATAGTGGGCTTCACAATGACTGAAGCGTGTGTGCAGGTGTCGTACATTTTATAACCTAATTTGACGCCTGGCAGAAGATCCTGTTTTCCGTTGATCTCATCCACAGCATATTTCATCACCAGAGTGAGACCAAGTCCATATTCATTCAAACTGTGAAAGAAAATCAGAGTCAAGTTAAGTTTAAACATGTGTTTAGGTCTCATTTAACAGAGAAAATCTAAAAAAAGCAATGATTTCTCATAACTACATTACCTTTCACACTTGATGCTGTTCGGCTCACTAATGAGATCAACGCTGTTCGATTGCTGGTTTATTGGAAAAAGTCCTCCAATAGTTACATCTCCAGGCAAGCTGAAGATGTTTGCGGTGATGTTTTGGAACCACTCAGGCGAGCTGACGCTGCAGCACGGCTTGAGCATCCAGCACAGAGCACACAGCAAATACAAGAGGGAAGTCATGATGCAGATAAGCAACAGACTGCAGCGACAGACGGGAAAACAGAGCACATATGTGTCAGCGTGTCAAGAAATGTGGCTGCATGCAAATTCACCAGTAATTCCCCTGAAGCCATTCAACATGGAGTTAAGGGCGTGTCACGCAAACAGAAGAAAAAGAAAAACATATGAATACATTTCAAAACAGAAAATTATTTGAACATCAGATCAGTTCTAAAGTAAAGATAGAAATATATGAAAGGTAAAAGAATAATTTAATGTAAAGTTCTTGTACAACTATTACATCATGCAAGTGCAATAATTTACTATTCATTGTTTTGTTTAAAAACGGATGCACATACAGCAGTATTATAATGTGACTTGACTGCCTGATTTTTAGTCATCTTCAATGAATCAGAGCATTACTGAAAAGTCCCTTTAGTAATTTAGTAACTCAATCCACAAAGTAAAACACATTACATGGATTAATTACAAACAAACCGATGTCTTAAGGTTTTTATTTCTGTGATCTTCTACTTCAAACTAATGAAAACATGACTGTTATGTTTATTGTGTATAATATTGCTAGTGTTATTATTAGTTGAAATACGCCACCTTGTGGTCACTTTAAGTTATTGTTTAAGTTAATAGTAGAAGAAGAATATGGACAGGAAGTGCTTTGCCCAGAATCAAACGGCCGCTCCACACTCCTCCTAGTTCTTTCTTGGTGTTTGTTAAAGCATTGTCTGTGAGTATTACTTGGTAAAAACATTAAGACACTTGTAATGTTACATAATACGATGGTATTGTGTAAGGTTGTATGTTTATAGCCCGTTATTATTGTGCTAATGAGTCCGTTTCCATATGCTAATCTTTGTTGCTAATCGCTAGCTAACATCCTCATTTCATTGAAAGTCAATGTCATGTTGGTCCTTTATTTTATTTGTATCGCTCTGTAAAGCCTAGATTGTAATACATTGCATTTCTGTATGTTACAGTTTCACAAAAAAGGAAGGAGAAGAAAATTACTGAACTATCACTGAAGTAAACTTTATTAACCAGTCATCGCCGTCAGGATTTTCTTCATCTTTCAAGATTGTTTAGCTGTTTGGATAGCTAGTGCGAGTATCTAGTGAGGCCAATAACAATGACACTGAAGATTAGAATAGTACATCAGGCCAAGGGAGAATTTTTCATAAAAAGAAGGTGTGTTTAATGAAAAGTATGTTTAATATCTGCTTAAAAGGCATTATTTTTAAGATACTTTAAATCTGACAGACAAACATCATTGGAATGCATGTTCTAGTTTATTGAATGCGACTGCAGTGAGTTGTGTTTTGCATTTCTTCAGCATTTCCAGTGAATTGGTTTTGAATTCTTGAATATTTTTTTTCCTTTGACATGAACATTGAAACATGAGTGCTACAAAGTGTCACTGGCAACAGTATTTAAGAAATGTTGATATGATGTATTGCACATCAGGTTTTTAAATGTACTAATATTGAGAAAAAAATTAATTTGTGTCACTGGCAGGAGGTAGGGGAAAGCACAAACAGGCAAGAAGTATTGAGACAAAAAGCAAATCTGAAAAGAAATGGAGTGAGGTCAATACAGAGGTGAGGAAACAGATGATTGATAAGAACCAGGGAAGGCTGATTGAGAAAATTATTCAAGGTGAACCCAGTAAACAACAGGGAAACACTGGAATCATGGAGACGCAAGAATTTGAGAAACAGTAACTAACAACAAAACTCAGAAATGTACAAAAATGCAGAATCAACCAAAAACACAAACATAAACTCGCTCCTAAAGGCTGCAACACACAACTTCTGTAGAAACTCCCCTGAAAATCCTAAAGCAATTACACCATGTATACTAAGCCTGCATATATCTGCCTGTCAGTGAAAGATCAAATGAAGGACCAATGTAAATGAGATGAAAGTTTTTTCCCTCCTTACAAACATCTGTTAGCAGGGGTCGGGCTCTGCCAGTTGTTCTTGTGATGCTGTAGCAGATACAGGACACCTTGAAGCGCTTTGAGCTAAGTAGCAAAAGAAACTAAAAAGAAAATAGATATATTTTAAAACCTTTACAATGTCTGGAAAATACAAAATCCAATTTGTATTCCCCAGCTCTAAACACACGGTGAGACGAAGCTTTACTTTCGTTTTTGTTTTAACTTGTTTTTTGCTGGACATATTTTCATGTCAACCTTTTTATTCTCATTTAAATTTTAATTAAATTGGTGGAGATTAGACAATAAAAACCTCAGTCTAAACTGCTAGGCAATTTAAAACCAGTTTTCATATCATGAAGGTAAGACAGAGGAACTCTAACTTTGCATATTCTGTGTCTGTGAGCTGTTGAAGCTCATCTTTCCGGTGAATTTTCTTGTCATTTGCCTGCGGTTCACACATTGGTGTAGTTATCCATAAGGAGATGCTCATGATGCAGATTCCTTTAACCTACTTACCCCAGGTTGTTTTCCCAAGAAAGCCTCATCCGCTGTCAGCTAATATTTACATGTGATGGTTATCATCACCATAATACATTAATCACAAATTGTTCGTGTTGCCACTCATGAAACTCCCCAACGTATCTATTTTCTAATAAATACTTACATGTTAAAAAAACAAGGTTGTTTTGATCTTAAATCACATGTTGACACGTTTAGTATCAAGTTCTGCATTTACCACAGTGTTGTTTTTGCATGTTCTTTTGCATGAGGTGTTCATCCATTGACATTTCCCTCCAAGATATTTGCATAAACCTACAGAGGATATATGAACTTGCAAATAAGTGTTTGATTAAGTTTTAAGCTAGACACAGAGTTCATCAAGTAAAGAAAACTACACAGCTGTTTGATAGTTGACTTTAAATCCTCAAGCGTTGCATAAAGCTGTTTGAACTGCGTTTGTTTAAAATAGTGCAGCACATATTTTTCATACCAGATTAGAAATGGAAGAAACTGTGGAAATACAAGCTTGTGTAATAAAAATGTTTCCCAAATTATTTAAAACACCCATTATTTCTACACTTAGGTTAAATTACGATTATTATCTAGTTCCGAATCTTCATTTGATATAAACTTCACATACCTGCAAATAGTAAAAATATGATTTTTTTCCACTAAATCTTTCTTTGTTGGTTATATTTTAGTGTGTTACGTCCACCAGGCTCATTTGGTGGGGTAACATTAAAGGAGACCACACAAGGATTTTCTGATTAAATGAAAATTGAATTTATGAAATTATACTAAAGAACTAAAGCCTGAAAAGGGAATTACCTGAAATGAGAAACCAAAATAAATTAATGCAAAACCCATAACCAACCAGAAATAAGCAAATGCAAAACAAACCTAACACAACTCAACCATAAGATACAAACCAAACCAAATGGGGTTCTGAGGAGAGAGAGGGGAAAAGCCTCCTGTCTGTTGCAGCATGGCAGCTTTTAAAGCAGCAGAGCACCAATCAGGGAAAAACATAACACCTGCAGAAGGCCTGTCTCCAGAACCCTACAAGGAAAAAGGGCAGAGACCCACTGCAGCCGTAACAAG
The DNA here is from genome assembly GCF_001444195.1 of Xiphophorus couchianus. NCBI lineage: Eukaryota > Metazoa > Chordata > Actinopteri > Cyprinodontiformes > Poeciliidae > Xiphophorus > Xiphophorus couchianus. The sequence continues at coordinate 12,501,795 of NC_040247.1, read as the reverse complement.
TGAGTTCATTTGATTTGAAGCCTTAAATTACCCGAAGCTGCAACATAAACTCACTAGTATGCAGACTAATATTGCTTACTAATAAATGAAATAATGATGACATGAGCTATAACCCACTGTAGAAAGGGAGAACCCACCAATTTAATTTAATAATTTATACTCTTTTAAAAAAATAACTATTCAAAAACATTTATTGATTTAACAAACAAGGATCACAGCTGTGCAAAATGAATGAAGCATTATTATCCATATTTATAAAGAATGTCAGACCCAAGAAATATATAAATGGACTTCTCTGGTCGTAAAACATCAATCTAACAATATAATTTTGGCAGAATCTTCAAAAATATCTACTTGATTGGCAATAATAATTGTGTCCGATGACACTCTAAGAACTTAGTTGTGATCTAAAAGGCAAAACCTAAATAAAGCATGAAAATCAGGAAGTGGGAATGTTGTGTAGAACCTTTCATATGCAACGCTTCCTGAGGAAGAAAATTAAAGACAAAGGCAAAACGGAAACACATTAAGCGCATTAAAGTCTAAGAAAGAGGTGGGTTGTTGTCGGTGCTGATCCTTTGTACCTTCACTTTCATGCCAAATCGTAAACAGGATCAGCTCAGGGAGTGGTCTCCTCTTTGCTTCACATGACTGAAAGAATTCCTCTGAATCACAAAGTGAATGCTCAGTACTCATTTGATTTGGAAATTGTGGAAAAAACCCACAATGCAAAGTAATTATTGAGAGATCTTCCTCAACACCGTGATAATTGTTAAATAGAAACAACTGGAGATTGGTCATGAGAACAACAGAAGAGAAAAGTTTCAGCTCTGCATCTCAACTGCAAACTTTTTAGATGCACTCCTGCAGGCTCCATTCATAACTTTTCTCTGCTGCCATGACAGTTTTTTTATGTAATCTTGTAAACTGGCCTGATTTGAAGGCATGTCAGTTACAGGAAGGGTTTGTTCTTGAATATAAAGGGAGGTATTCTATTGCCTATCTAGTTAGTCATCTTGACGTAAGACGAGTGGTGATGAAATCTAGTGTTTTTCTTCTAGTGCCGCCTCTCCGTTTTTCCTACCTACACCTCATTCTTGCGCCTTGAGCTGATGTTTGAAGTTTGATGGTTGGGATCTCTTTATTTGCTGAAACTTTGAAAAAAAAAGCTCACATGCTCCTGCCTTGATCTGGTGTGTGCGATTAGTGTGGGCACAGAACCTCTGTTGTTGTGCGCAGATGGTGGATTTAGATTAAAATCTTGTTTATGCTTGAACTGCTTTGCCTCTGAAGCATGGCCTCACCTTGTACCTTTTTGTGTTGTACAGTCACGGTAAACTCTCATTGATGATGTGTGTCACCATCACATGAACGTACTTTGCTGTTTTGTTTCACAATAGTTTCACAGATTTTCCCTTTGTTGCTACAACGTTAATTTAATGCAGTATTTCTACAACTTAAACTTTTCCACATTTTGTGTGCTTGAACCACATGCTCAAGGTTGTTTTATTGACATTTTGCACCACATATCAGCACAATAAAGCACATAATTGTAAATTGGAAAGAATTATTATGCATGTCTACAAATAAAAACCCCTGAGTAATATCCAGTTCAATCAAATGCCTTTGGAATCTACCTTATTAGAAAGGATACAACACTCCTTTTATCCCATTTTAGTGGTTTGTTAGTCGGTTTCATTGAACAAAAAGCATTGACATTGATCAAGTAACACAGCAGACAGATCGGGGATAAAACTGTGGAGAAATTTAAACCAGCATCAGATTATTAAGCTCTATAGCAAGGTTTGAACAACTCGCAGAGCTCTGTTCAGTCCATCAACTCAAAATGCAGAGCACAAATTAAAACGAACAAAGACTTGAATAAAGACCCAGAACATTAGTAAGAACATTAATCAGAGAAACAGCCAAGAGCTCCATGGTAACTCTGGAGGAGCTGCAGAGATTCAATGTTTCTGAATGGAGAACTTGACTGTACTGCTGCTTGTAAATAAGTCTGGCGTTAATGGAAGAGAGTCAGTTTCTTGTTGAAAGAAATGGCTACAGAAATTCAGTTTGAAAAGCTGCTATGGTCAGATGAGACCAAAGTTAACTTTTTGACCGATATGCAAAAAATCAAGGCAAAAATGAACATCCACATAAAATTACATAACATTTACATAAAATCTGAATAAAACATATTCAAGTTGTAAATTGAAAAAAGGCAGTTCAAGGGGTATGGATACTTTTGCAAGGTGCTGTACATACAGGCAAAAAAACCTATCACTGAAGTTTAGCTGGAATAAATTTGTACTGATCATCTGTAGAAGAGAAATAAAACTGTTTGCAATAACTCATAAAATTAGAATTCGGCGGAGTTTAAGACTCCGCCGATCTTTCTGAGATCGGCGGAGTAAATCTTTCTGAGATTTAATTTTAATTTTTGCAGTGTTTTTGCAGCGTATAGTCCATTAAAACTGTAACTACAGACAATTACCCTGTTTGACCACTAGATGCCAGATGTGTGCACTTTATCAGCTTGAGTCACAGCATCAAAACTCATTGCATTGTTAGCAGAGCTGCTCTAATCTGTCTCTTTACTTGCACATGCAGATTAATAATGTAGGCCTGAGGGGAGTAAATGATAAGCAGCATGTTGTTGAAGATGGCGTGGTCTGGGAGCTTTTCCTCTGCAGCTGTGTGGGCAGAAGGTACATTGGGTACAGTTCTTGGGAGTCACTCTGCATGAAAACTGATATTATTGTGTCATTCAACTGTCAAAAACAATGAAGAACTGCATGTTTTGTCCTGTTAGCCTGGCGTCCTGCTTCCTGTGTTTTCCTGTAGCTTTCCAGGGGTAAAGCCACATCACCTGCAAAGGAAGGAACACTGTTGCACAACATGAATCATGACGAAAAAGCTCGGGCATGGTTCACATCGAGGGAACGATCAAAACGACTATCCCTATGTGCTAAATGGACAGTTGTGTACATTTGCATGCTCTTATACCTTTGTGCCCATTTTAATTTACTGGTCTCTAAGTTTGCTTCACAGCAAGAGCAACATTTCCTTACTGAGACAGACCCAGGAAGACCACCCACTCTCCCTCGTATCCTTCCTCACCCAGCCCCCCAACACACACCCCTCGCTGACTGGAGAGTCACTTGAATCTTCATAGATGGCCCAAGGAACACTGGGCCCGTTGTTGACATGCTGGCCTCATACCCCACAGGGGCTGATAAATTATTAGCCAGCCTCTCAGTGCAGAGTGAGGACATCCAGGCAGCCAGCAAGTTTCTTCAGCCTGCCAAGCAGCAAAATACTAAATGAAGCTACTGGAGCATCTGCTCTGATCGGCTCTGCGATGCTGTGGAGGGAATATCGGAGTGCTGAGATTCCATGTAGGAATTGTGACACGGTTAGGATTGAGGCAGTTTTTGTTTACAAACTTCAGCTGTGTCACTGCAGTCTGGAGAGATCATTCTTACCTCACCTTGAAGAGTTAAATAAAGCATTCATCCTCACCCCATTTCAGCAGAAAAACTTGTTCTTGTTTGTGTCTGACGTGTGCGCCTTTGTGCATCCGCAGCTTTAAAGTGTGTCGCAACCCCTGCTTGTCCATACATCCACATGTGCAGGGATATATTGAATGTAGCATAGCTCGTTTATATCATTTTACATGCAGTTAATTAACCACACATATTTGCTTTTTTCCCCCTCACCATTATAAGACCATTATGTATATGTTTATGCCTAGTTGGAGCAATTCCCCATCAATATTACTTAGTTACTAAAACTGAACCCAAATCATGTACAAATTAACCCGATTCTTAGAAACAGTGTTTGCTCTCTCTATTAAATGGCCCTCAGGTGAGGGCAGAATGGGCTTTGGTGCATGGCTTGACTGACTCAGAACAGTCTGTAAGGATGAAGCAGTGAAACCTTTATGAGCCTGATGAATAATCTGGATAAACAGGAGAAAAGCTGAATGCACTGTCTTGGACAATTATATTCTGTTATGAGAGAAAAGTAACTTGCAGATGGAAGAACTGCAGAGAAATATAATCCAAGAGGAGCTAGTCAAAGAATGACCAAAGGCCTTGAACTCTGACATCACCTCAGTGATTGATTCAGTTATTTATCACTTTGTGCAAATGAACAGTGTTGTCCCTGCTGTGCAAATGCTGGTGACATTTAAGGACAAATGAACTCAGGGCAAGTTTGTGTGACCTTGTGTTGTACAACCCCTAGCAGATCTGCACACGACAGCAGTTCAAAATGAAGGAACAGCGACTACTGACTTGAAACAAAGCATTAAGCTTCAGAGTCATTAGAAACCGGCACATAATGTATCACACTAACTGTTGTTCCTTCCTGTTTCCTAGCACGATCACATGACACAGTGTGGTGTGCATTACATCTAATGATATTTGTTAAAGATGGAAACCTTTCACAGACACAAGAATAACTCCATGTAAGGAGTGAAAGTATTGCCAAAACCCAACCAGTAAGAGACAAAGATTTCATGGCTAATTTTATTAACAAAAGGATGCCAAAAAAAGGGTTTGACAAAAAATGTTAAATGATGGAATAATAAACAAAGTTGTGATGGATATTTAAGTTTGATTCGCAAGAAGCTGCCATGTAATAAATTGACAGCTGAACATATAAGTGGCAACACCAAGAGTTTATGGATGTTTCATCCTACAGTATGTTACCAAATGTGCTGGAACACCATTTTAAGTGATTTAAGTATGGGTTCCAGTCCCTTACATGGCCAGACAACGTCTACACAGTTTTATGAAAATTAAGAAGAATATAAAGATGTCACTTTTCCATAAGTCCTTTTTCTTGGTGACTAAAATGTATAATGACAAGGTAAGAGCAACTGGTAAGAAAACAAACTCTGCCACAAAGTGGTAGACCACAAACATATCAGTATGCAGAAGTTGCCAAGTTTCTGCAGTCAGTAGCTGCAAACCTCAAAGCTTCACATGGACTTCAGATCAGATCAAGAATGGTAAATAAAGAGCTTCATAGCAATGGCTAGAAGCTGCATCCAAGCATCACAACGTACAATTCAAAGTGTTGGATGTAGTGGCATTAATCACACTGCCATTACAATCTCTGGAGAGAAAAATCCCAGTTCTCCGTCTGGTTATCTGGTTATCTGTCTAGGTTTGACACTGGTGCCAAGGTTTGGTGGGGGCTGTGTTATGGTGTGGGCTAGCTATTGAAATACTGAAAATGGCTCTTCATGCTGCTGCATACCTATACATTTTGGATAATTTCATGATCCCAGTCACGTGGGGAGACAATCTGGGGATGACTTCTTCCAGCTCCAACATTAACCTCGGATGGTTGGGTTTGGTGTGGAAGAACTTGACTGATTATCACAGAACCCTGATCTCAACTCTTTAGGAGAAACTAGATCAGGGACTTCAGTCTGACCTCACAAATGCTGTCCTGGGAGAATAAACAAATGTTCCTTTAAAACACACGTAGCCAAAGAACTGAGGCTGTTATGCCAACTCCAGATTGAAGCCATTATATCATCATAACAGTTAACGTAGTTGTAAAGGGAAGCATAAAGTCAAATATTTCTTGCAGTAATAGCCATGAGGTTGCGCTGTGAAATCCCGACTGCTGCATGTGGTGGCAGTATGGCACAGCACCTGAGTCTTATGACCCCACACATTGCTGTTTGGAGAATACAAACGGCATTAAACCACTCAAAGAAGGGCAAAGTGACAAGGCAATCAACTTTTACAGTATGTTTTTATCTAATTATAATGTGATTTTTGTATTTTATTGCATCTTATTTGCAAGTGAACCAAGATTAGGCCTCCAACAATCTATTTAAAGTCTAATTTATTTCTGGTGCTTACTTTGAGGTAATTCATTGAAGTTTCACTACCAACAGTGAGATCCTGAAAATAGCTTTAGCAACCATTGGTTTTCAGGATGCTTATTTCAGTGTCTAAATAAATATGTTGCGTAGACTGGCAGTGTTGTGTATTGCATCACCCACTAAGTAAATGATTGATTTTAATTTTTAAAGGCTCTCAAATGCAAATGAAATGTATTTTGATACCAAATATTTGGCTGTTAAGTTGACCTGCTTCTTACATCAATTATCAACATTTTGGTTTTGTAAAAATCTTTTTCATGTTGTTAAATTAATAGTTTAAATATCAAATTGTGCTCAGGTTTTGTTAAGCTTTTTTCCGTGGTGAATCTGATCTTGAATGAAAAACAAAACAATATTTATTCTAACTTCATGTTGGACTGTGCGTGCAGCTAGGCGTGTGTCTTCTAGAACGTGTACATGCCCTTAGTGGTGTCATGTTACATCCCGAAGCTAACCTCTCATCTGTCACTCTTCATCATGTGACTCATCAGACAAGTTATCTATAATCTATGACTTGATTTACCTTATTGCTGTGGGCTAAACCTGCAGCAGCAAGCAAAGTGAAACATTTCCTACACAGCCAATAAACGCTATGAGCAACAGATTTGCATGAACGTGAAAAAGTGGGTCAGAAGTAATCACATTTATCCTATTTACCTGAAGTTGTGCATGGATTTGTAAATTCTGTTTTTCAGTTTTGTTAAAAGGTTTTTCAAATAATAAGTTACAGATCTTTTAGCCTTCATTTCACAGAACATCAACCCTGTTAACATAAAAAAGATCAAGACCTCTTGCACAATGACGTGGCTAAATTTATCTTCTCAGCGCTCCATAAAGTTCTACTGAGTTCTGCTAATAAACCATCATTTGATTCAGGTGCGTTCAATAAGGAAGTTTGAGAATGACCTTGGACACCACGGTCAAAATCAATATGTATTGATTATTTATTGAGGCAAAGATTCACATCATGGTGAACGCTTTGAGTTGCTCACTTTGCAGGAGAGTTGCACCGATTTTATAATTTATTCAGCCAATAATTACTTCACCACATCCATAGACTGCAAATAGATAACTGGACTTTCATCTCATGATGGTCAGATGATGAGAAAGTTTGCAGGGATGAAACAACCAAATATCCCACAAGTATTATCTAAAGGCTGAAAATAGTGCAGTAGATGAATTTATTTTATACCCTTAAACCAAATACACTCAACTATAACAATCAGGCTGCATCATACGCAGCACTCATCCTCCATGGAGGTGACGGGGTTCGATGCTTCATGAAATGCTCTTCATTTCTTTACATTCAGACTCAGCTGACATGCTTTTAGATAAACTAAAATACATGTCTAGATAAAAAAGCAGCTTTGCTTCATGTTTCTGTTTTTGCCATTTAAATGCGTTTAGGTATTTGTAACTGTTGATAAATTTGTATCTGTTTCTTTGCAACTCGCTCTGCTTATTCATGAATTTGGCTCAAGCTTTACCTGCTGTATTTTTAGCTTTCTGTGGCTGAATTTTCAGAACATCTGCTTTTCAAAAGCAGATGTTCTCCTGTCAGAACCCCCTCTTTTTACATCAGTTTAAAACATTATGGAGACTTAAAACCATTGCGTTTAAATATCTTAGATACATGACAAATAGTAGGATTGACTCCTGAACAGATGTCAGCGCAAGCTAAAATTGAAGAGAAAATAACAATAAAAAACAACATTGTTTCTTACATATTCTGCACAGCCTCAGAGGTTTAATATGCACATGTTCAGCCAAGAGTCTGCTATTTTCTCCAAAAATAAAAGTGCTCCTTCTATTAGATCAGCGGCCAGAGCGTTGACAGCTTACGACTACTTTCAGGAGATGCTCCAGACCAGAAGCCAAAACCTCTCTCAACAATAACACTGTTTTCTGAGCTCTCTTAAAGGTACAGCCTCCCTTTGGTCCAAGCCTCATTTTGAAGTGAGGTAGCCTTTTAGTGAGCAGCTGGGAAAACATCCCATGAGTGGGCGGCAGAATCAGAACAGTAAGAAATTGTTGTCACTGCATTTGGAGCAGCTTGGAATTTTACCCGGCCAAACTTATGTAACAGACGCATCCAACATGGGACAGAGGATACGGGTCGCATAGATAAAAGAAAAAGCTGCAGAGAGAAGGAACAGCTGATAGAAAATCTGAAGAGCAACTGGAGGCTCCAGCATTTGAGTGGAGGGGAGACAGACTGATCATGAGGAGATAAACGGAGGGGAGTGAAAGCTCGAGATGTCTGGTGCTTCAAGTACGGTCCTGACTCTGCTTGTTGGAAGGCCTCTAATTTAGTCTGCCGCGTCTCAAGTTGAACCCTGTCACCCAGCACTTACACCCAAGGCATGAGTCACGAACCGAGTCTGTCAGTCAGCAGATGAGTTAATGTGGTTTTATTAAAAAGAGGTGTGTCTCTTCTCTCTGACTCAGTAATTGCTTCCTTCTGAAGACAGACAGAGATCAGCATCTGCTGTGAAGAACAGAGAAGGGGGCGACGCTGTGGGAGACGGGGGGAAGCAAGCAGCCTGTTTTTAGAAACATATCAGCTGCCTGGGTCTGACCCGCTGGGTGTTTGTCCCTCCTCTGTACAGGTTAGGAGCTGCCCCACGCCAGCAGTCATTTCAGGAAACCTGACTGCTTCCTGTCGTAGTCCTTTCAACACCCGTATCGCATGATGAGACAGAGTTTAAAGTGTTTTTCTATAGGTGGGTGAGCGTGTGCTTTTGTTGCTGCTTCTAGATAAATCCTGTCGACATCGGAAAAATGAAATGAAAATGTGAGTGCTGGGAAGCAGAACCTTTAAGATTTCACATTTTGTCACATGACAATCACAAACACCAGATTGAGGTTTAATGTGAGAGATCAACACAACATGATGCATGGTTTCAAAACGTTTTAAAAAAAGGTTTGACATGCTTTCCTACTTACTCTAATTCCTTAGGGCAGAAGAATCAAACTCATTTTCATTGTGGGCTACATCAAAAATCTGAATGTTCTTAAAGGGCCGGTCGTGCCACAATGTATTGATGAAACTCATTAAACTGTTGAAGCATCGATGATCAGCTGTTTGTTTCTGCATTCAATAAGTGTTTCTTAAAGTGAAATAATATAGACATTTTTTTCATACTGATCAGTTCATCCAGGATTTTGATTGTTTTTGTGGTTTTTGCAATCAGAATCACAGATTCTGGAGCTAATTTAGGAATATTTGTAAGAAATTTTTACATTATTTGTGTTGACGTATGATGTTTTTATAACTTGTCCTGTCGGTCACGGAATATAACTTGACATTAAGTAAGGCTGAGGCTGCAGTTAATTAAACTTAATGTTTTTGGTCAATTTTGGGAAAAACGTGCTGCAAAAATAGGAAAATGTGGTCACATGTTGATTTTGTGAGAACTTTGTGTGAATTTTGAGAATTTGTAAACAATTGGAGGGACTTATTGATGTAATTTGGAGTCTAAAGGGCCACATAAAAAGCTATGGCGGGCCAGATTTGGCTTGAGTTTGACACATGTGCTTTATAGAAATCTGATGCCCTGAAATAAAATCCATTGTAACCTGTTGCCTTAAGAGGTCACCTAACCAGAGCAAATATTGTAGATTGTAGATCCAGCTGTTCTGCGAAGATCTTATGGGTTTATTAGACAACAAACGCCACCATGAAGACAAAGGAGAACAGAGAGGTCAGGCAGAAAGTTGTGGAGATTTTAAAAGCAGGGTGAGGCTACAAAACAATATCCAAAGCTTTTATTGTTCAGTCCATCATCTAAAAGTGCAGAGTATGGCACAGCTACAGAAGGTGGTCAGGGTTCGATAACGACACAAAAAATGTTGTCCTTCATTCAAAAAAACAAAAAAACATGTGGCTAAAAACTAATGTCACCCTGAAATCAGCATCCCGACAGGTAAACATGATAATGGTGGCATCTGATACCAAGTAAAAACATGGGCAGTATTTCACTTCAGTAGTTTGATATATCATCATGTTCCTTAGGATTCCTTTGAATTATTTTGTTAAAATCTCAGTTTGGACAAAGTTTATAGTTGTCTGATAAAATACTTTAAAAACATATGGACATATTGAACAGAAAAAATAGAATAACAAAACAAATCTCTGCATTTTTCCTTAATAAAGTTGGGAAAAATATAACTTGAGAGCAAATCAAAACAAAATCTTGAGGTAGAGTTTAGATATTGTATACTGTCTGGTTAGAATGAAGAAAACAACTATTATTTGTCTTAAAACTGGTCTTACATTTAATAAAAATTCAGTTTTTCTACCTTTAGTTCATCATATTTGCAAACAACACAAAATTGATAAGACAGGGATGAGGCCTGGAATTGATTGCTTTAGTTTGAAAGTTGGGGTGGAGTCTTGTGTCACGCCAAAAAACACAACTTATCTGGGTGCATTTGAGGATTCACCACAAGCTCGAGCTTCAGCTTGTTTCATCTGCAGTGGAAGAGACAGAAGATCAAAATGAATGTGTAGGTTTGCTGTATTTGCTCTGATTTCCTTTCACACTCCCAAAAGGTGCCATTACAGTAAGTGGTCTCATTAAATTACCAGGATACAGAGGGTGAATACGAGATGTGATGTTAAAAATGTAACAATGTTAAATTCAAGGTATTTTCGTTCAGGGTGCTTCAGTTCAAAATAGTTCAAGTTAGGTTAACTGGTTGCTGTGCGCCGGCCGTGGCAGACAGCTTGTTCGTGGTGTTCTGTGCTGACCCTGTGATTATCTGCCAACCTGGCATGATGTTGTGTAACACATCACTCATCAAAAGGCTCCACCTCTCCTGCAGCCTTCAGCACGGGTTAAACAGGTAGAGAAACTGGATGAGTGATAGGCAGAGAAATTAAAAATACTTTAAATATGAATCAAACTGTGACACATCGCATCTCTTCAATGGGGGCCTTCAACACGAGGCTCCCAGGACAGCAACACCTGACCTCCATCTTGTCTTTTCGCCTTTTGATTTTGCCCTTGTGAGAGTCTTGCCTTCAGTTCAGAGTTTTATTTTTTATTGATTTTGTTAAATTAAAAACGCACATTTAACAGTCTATTTTAACTCAGACAAACAATGCTAATATTTCACTGAGGAACTGCATTCTGATTTAAATATTCCCAAAAGGTAGAGGTTTTTGTTATAAACTGCTCCTTTAATTTCTGTTTACATTTTTAAGGATCTTTATGTAACATTTGTGACATTTTAAATCTTTACAAAATAAAACAATCCACTGATTAAGGTAAAAACCTTCAATCTCAGAAGAAATATATAAATAAGTAATTATTTATCTTTATCCTTTCATTCACTATACAGATCCTGTCAGGTGTTGCTATATATACAATTCATATAGTGATTTAAATATACAAGTACAAAACGGCCAAAAACAAAAACCACCAAACAAACAAAAAAACACGCTTTTATGTCCTAAATATAGACAAAGTTAGTTCTAATAAATGCAGATACGGTTATTTAAACCATTTCAATTTGGTTATAAATTTAGGCTTCTTCTCTTGCTGGAAGCTGAAAGTCCACCTCAGTCCCAAGGCTTAACATCTTTTCCTATGTTGAAGAAAATCATCCCGACAGCATGATGCTGCCACCACCCAGGGTTGCCATGGGGATGGTATGTTCAGAATGACGTGCAATGTTGATTTTTCCACACACAGCTCTGCTTGTAGGCAAAAGAGTTCAGTTTTAGTTTCTTCTGATGTAGCACCTACACGCCTTCGAATCGCTGAAATCTGCAAATGCTTCACAGCCCCTTGATTTTTGACGGGCTCTCAATTTTATTTTTGTAGTATGAACACCAAATATACCTTAATATGCATTAATATGCACTTTGGATACAGTGTTAGCAATACTGCAGAGGCTAATGTCCACAGTTTTCCTCATCTGCACTGTTTAGGGTGCAGCCAATCAGTGCCAAGAAAAATAAATATCTCTACTAGATTGACCAGACAATAGTGTTGACTCAAATTGTGTCTGTCTATTTCAGTTTCCCAAGTTGCATTTTCCTTCTAATATTTTAGATAATTTTTCTGTGAACAATTTGGAGTTACATTTCACATAAAATGATGTGAATAAGTGAATCTGTGAATGCTGAACCACAAATCCACTGTACATGACATTAAGTCGCAATAAAATGCTTTGAGGTTTGTGGCTGCAGCACGACAAAATAATAAAAAAAAAAATCTAAAGATAGTACCAGTCCAACATATTGCTCTCACACAATACAAATAATAATCAAAAATGAGTTCATGCAAAGGGCATTCATAAATGTTTTTAGAGGGGCATTCAGGTGAAAGTCTGTGATATTAGGCCTGGCACTGTTGAGGAAAATGTTGTATCATGCTTACTTCTACTCTTCTTTGACAAAAGATGCTTGAAAAGCAGCAAAGGTTTCTTAATGTTCTGCATTCAAAGAGGGCAAATTGTATTGTATTTTATTTGGATAGATGAGTCAGTTTGTACTCTTGAGACGCTGGGTTTGCGTCACTCTGGTGACCTTACAGGAAAGTCTGCATTGTATTACTCCACGCAAGTGACAATACCAGTCATCGCCATTATCATGCATTTGCAACAGCTGTACCGATGACACGCTTGTGCTCAGATTCAAAGGTGGGCTCTGGGTGGAGTCTGGTCAAACTGGGGAAATATCAGGTATAATTTCAGGAAAAATGTTAATCTCTTCTGTGGTTGCATATCTTATCTAAAGACCCAGATTTAGCTCCTTGTGTCTAAGTTATGGACCTTAATTTAACTTTTATCAGTGACTCTTATCCATAATTTATAGTAAGTGCAAACTCTACCTGTGCTGGCAGCTAGTTTAGTCAGATTTGGTCTAAATCTGTATGTATGTGAACGCCAGGAAACCAGCAGCAGACCCTCTGACTCGCCGAGGTGTGATGACTGACACCCTGTGTGACTGACAGGAAGGCTTGCGTGTAACGATGTCTCACAACTATAAACAGAGCAAACCTGGTAGAAGGGGGTGGTGGTGTTCTTTAGGCTGCTCTTCAATTGCAAAACACCTGCATCTGACTCACACTGAGGTAATTACACACCTTTACTGCTCAGCAGCCCTGCACTGCTGGTTGGATGCTGAAAGACGACAAAAAAGAAGTGGGAGATTGACAGCAACTTATGTTATTTATTTACTTTCACCACAGATTTATCTATATATGTTCATGTAATTGCTTTATTTATTATACAAATAAGTGTTTCCTCTGCCATATGAAGGATATAAAAACTAACTACTCAAGTTATATCTGTACTGGTGTTACAGATCACAGCTATAAGGAAGATTAGAGCTGCCACTGACATAAAGAAAAATCAAATTTCAACACATTATAGAACAATACTTTATTGTAGACCAACAAAATGGACACTTTATTGTTCCAACTACAAAGCTAACTGGCTTTGGACCGGTCAGTAGTCTAGTCCTTTGTGATCTAAGGTTGTGTTTGGTACAGACAGGACTCACAAGCAATGAGACAGTTATAGCCCATGTCCAGGAGGAATCTGTGTGGCGGCTGACACCAGCTGCACTCCACTCCTTGTAAATCTTTAGTTCACAATCATCTCATCCCTTCGGTAATTTCTATTGATCCCTCAACTTTTTTGCAGCATTTTCCTTCCACTTAACGTCCCATTAATATTCTAGAGTCCAGCACTTTGAACTTTGACCTGTAGCAGTGATCTACGAGGCTGAAGTCCTGGAGGCTGGAAGTTGTGAAAACACTACCTTGGTTTAGTTTTGAAGAAAGCTTAAGAGATTTACTGCAATTTATGCTTTACTGTCTTCTAAACTCTTAATTTGAATATACTGTGTGTCATTAAAATAGGATGGTATGCCATGCTTTGTGAACAAACTCAGATCCAGGAATCAATCCCTGGGGGATACCACAAAAGAGATGACCCATTCTAATTGTACAAGTTTTGTCACTCAAATGTTTTTGCCAAAATCACATTTGATTTGACGCAGTGCTGCAAAAAAAGCAGCACTGCGGTCTAGAAGCACCAATATATAATAATTCTCTGTGTGGATAAGAGATAAAAAGACATGTAAAACATATTTTTATAGAAACAATCCATTTAGATCATACTGATCCAATAAGTGACTTGATCTCAACCATTCATTTGGAATTAAAAGCTTTTAGTTTGATTTGATTTTCTAATTAACTATGCACAGTCAGTCCTGGTAGATGCCAGGTCACACTAACTCTGGCTCTGCTAGAAATTTCTTCCTGTGAAAAGGGAGTTTTTTCTTTCCAGTGTTGCCACATGCATGTTCCGATTGAGGGACGGATTTAAAGTTATTGACTAGATGGAATCAGTTTTCCATTTTCACATGGATTCATATCAATTGAATCTGTTTCTGTTTTGAAATGATATTTGTTAAATACTAAATTGAACTGACAAAAAATTAAAGATTTCCTTCTGTGGTTGAAATGAAATATGAGTGCACTTCTGGAAAAGAGGTGCACAACTTGATAATCTAAACTAATGAGATACTTTGACAGCAGATATCACTGTAGCCTAATGGGAAACATTTCCATCAAAAATAAAGGACGCATCTTTTGCATTTTCTTCCAGCTGCTGACTGTTTGCGATGTGAGGGCATATGGAGACATAAACTCTATCTGCATGTGGGAACTCTCCCGTATTTTTCGCTCTCCCTTAGGTGAAGAAGCAGGAGAGTGAGCTGACTTTATCGGAAAATTCAAAAGGACACACAGCTTACATAGTATAAGCATTAAGCTGTTGTCGTGAAACTAAACGAGTTATACTGCCATGTTGTTCAGAGGAGATATTATGTCAGGGTGAACTGGTTAATCTAAAACTGATGTACCTGTGCAGGGCCCTGAGTGTCTGTTTGATTAGGAGATAAAGAGACTATTGAGGTGATGTGTGCGTGTATTGTGGGGTGCGTGTGTTGAGGGAGAAGTGGTTGGTTGACTCCATTGGAATGTGGCGCTGGCTCAGTCTGTCTGTCAGCCGTGGCCTTGTTCCCTCTGTGAACTTATTCACACCGTGTCCGGGCTGCAGAGGGGGGCTCGGCCTGTTGCCTCATGCTGGATTTCCGGCAGGACTCTTGGCATATCAGGAAACAGAACTCCAGGGAAAATACTGGCTCTGGGAGTGAGTTTCTTTATGCAAATTTCAGTAAAATGTGTAAAGTTCCCTTTTAATGTTCAGTAAATGTGCAAAGAAAAAGAGCAAACAGCAAATTTTTAACTTTAGACTTATATTTTCAGTGCAGAGTATCAATACCTCTTGAGCATCAAGACGTTTTTACATTTGGTTACAAAACAACCAAACTGTGTTTTATTGAAGTATTTTTATGATAACTCATCACATTACAAAGTCAAAGAAATAACTGGTGAACAACTCTCACATATCTCCTTCTGACATTTTTCTACGTACAAGTGCAACAAATTGAATACATTACTCAAGAGATATCAAGCCTTCAAGATCCAGATGCAGCAAAACAAGTCAAAACCATAATAGCACCTTCCCTTGTTTTCTCAGATGAGTGACATTTGATGTGTTTCTTTCTTCGTTGAACAATTTGCTTTGTCATTGTGATGTTTAGCTGCCAACAGGAAACCAACAATGTTCTTTTTGGAGAAAATAATGCTTTCCTGTCCCTGGATTATGCACACTGCATGGTTAATATGTCAAGTTTGTTTTGCAAGCTTTCTTCCATTAAAACATATTTTTTTACATGTAGCCACTAATGCCCAGGAATGTTGTCCATCCATTTTCTATACTCACTTATCCTTGCAGGGTCATAAGAGACTGGTAGTGAGATGATTGGCTGTCATTCCATCACAGACAAGTAGTAGTTGAACCATTTACAGTTTTTCTGATTTTAAAATAACTAACCACGCGTCCAACAAGATCAGCTTCATAAAAGCAGAAGTGAATACAATTTATTTTTTTAAGGTGACCTTGAGATGGGATCTTTTACTTTGTTGTTGCCGTCGTTGTAAGAGGAGAAAAACAAATGTTTTTCATTCGATTCCACCGACAATCAGCAGCTGAGAAAATGCATTGTTACTTTAAGATGACTTCCTGTGACTAATCTGAGATGCTGATCATAAGATTAGACAAAAATCTACTTGTCAGCTGACCCAGATGACACTTTTATAGGGCAGAATTTTTTAAGGTGAGTAGTAAAGCATAGCAGATGTCAAAGGAAACCAGTTGGAGTCTTGATGCTTTATTTGAGCTTGCCAAGAGCGCGTAGGGATTCTCATGCAGTTTATTTCCTGCTGCAAATCTACACAGACAGACTTCAAGATGGACATTTTATTTTTCCGTTTGTGACTTAATGAACTCAATGATTTAAAGTGAAACGGCAAATTTGAAAAGCAGAAAGATACTTTACAAACCCTCTAAGATGACTAGGAAAACCTGATTCAAATATGTTGGTTGTTAGTTACAGCATTTCTAACTAAAAACATTGAACTTATTGTTTATTTAAAGATTTAAAGATTATTCAGACTATTTTTCCTGGGGTCCACATCATAAAAAGGCATGATGAATTGTTATTTGTAGGCCAGGCTTTTTGAAACATGGCTGCATGGTGGCACAGTTGGTAGCGCCGTGCCACCGCCACGCCCTCACGCGTGCTTTGACAGGAGAGATTTAAACAAAAAGCAGTGAGTTTTTCAACCATAAGAATCAGCAATCAGCCTGATGTTATTGACTGACAATGTGCTTGTACAACCATCCCTGATTGCAGAGAAAAGATTGGACTCCCATTTTTCTGAAATCTGTCGTATGTTTCTTCCTTTGTAGCCCTGAGATTTATCTGTCCATTTTAGATGATGCAGATGTTGACATAACAAGAAGATAAGAGCAGGAAACAGTTTTATCTCTAGGTCACCTAAGCTTTGTTTCCCCTTAGTTTTAAGATTAGAGCAAGTAAGCGATGTTTCAAAGGATTGAGGACAGGAGTGAAGAATTGTGCAAGTTTTGCGCTGCAATATACTTTTTAAGCTCTTGTTAAAGATGAGTTTCTCGCTGCAGATACTGACAGCCTCTTCCTCTAAAGGTGTCTTCAGGTATCAAACACACAGGGACTAAGTCAACCAGACTGAAAATGCGTCTATCTGCAACTGATCCTTCAGAATCACAGTGCAGCCCTAAGAAAATAGCAGATTCTCATTGCAGCTGCAGCCAACCACGGCTTTTAATTGTTTGCATTGATCACATTCCTGTATAGCGCATCCTATTGCATCTCTTGTGTATTTTATTTCTGCAGACAGCGCAGCTCTTCTTTATCCTTCCATGTTCAGCCTGACCTGCAACCTGCTTCCAGTTGGTGCAACGCTAAGCGACAATAGTTCCAATAGATGAATGCAGTTTGTGGCATGAAAAGCAAACAGCTCATTGCACACACTAACTCCACACAAGCATACCACCTTCCACACTACTTGAACCCAGAGGCAGGATGCCAAAGAGCTGGAGGAATGTGACCTGTTGACCTTGGCTTGCAGACTTCCACAATGAGACCGGACACCCGGATGGCGTGCAACAGAAGAAGAGGCCAGAATAGCTCCGGTGTCCGGTAACGGGAGGCAGACTGTTTGTAAACTGCAGCCATATGACACACGCACTCAGTCTGCAGGATTCGCACAGGTGATGGAAACACATGCACTCGGGTCCAGAGGTTAGACGGAACATCATGATGGATGAAATGACGGAGGAAACTTTTTGGGTGGTGTTGGTTCAGGAACAGTTTATGTGTTTCCTTCTGTGTAACACCAAGTTAACCTCGCAGCAACACTTTTTTTCTTTTTTTTTTTTTGCTGTCATAAATCCTGACTTTCCTGTTTGACGTTTTGAGTTGGCCCATAAATCCGTTTGCAGAAAAGGCCAAGTTCAATTTGTCAAACATGCTGATATTTCTAAAACATTTTAAATTGAGACACTTTACATATATAAAGCTCTACATGCTTGTGAGCTTGCATGTCTAATTAAGTAAAACACAACTGTTTTGGCATTGAGGAAACCTTTTGCAAACACTTATTTAAATGATTTGGCACACGCTGCAAACTTAGTGCCAAGTCTTTGCGCAACATATTGACTTTTTTTTTCTCTTCCTGCAGAGAGTGCATGCAGGATCCAAGTGAAGCATTGAAGGTGGTCAGGATAAGGTTTACCACAACGCCACAAATTGCACTTTTTATAAACCGTTCTTTAAGCCTTTATCATCTGAGAATGAAAACACTACCACTTCCAGAGAAACCTAACCCACACACAACAAGAAGCAGGATTCACAACAAGAATTCATGATTGTGAGATTCTTTAAGGTGTCATTATGGAATTAGAAGTAAGATAAATTGCCTCTTTTAATTTTGACGTTTGGACAAAAATAAAAGGGAGATGTTCAACCCTTTTTTAAACTCCTTCTGTTTCGACAGGCCAGGGGTAAACCCCACCCTCTGAGCTCAACAAGAGGACAGAGATACATCTGACAGATCAGGTCTAACCAGTCCCAGTTGACAAACCCTCAGCGTTTCTCCTTGATTATCTGACAGGTGGTTGACTCCTCTGCAGGAGCCACTCTTTCAAACATTTTAATTTCTTAAATGTTTCTACTTATCCTTGTTTGAAGGCCTTCCATTAAGCTGCTTTTTTTTCTCTTTTTTTTTTTTTTGCAAAAGTCACATGTAATTTTATGCTTTATGCCCTTTCCATATTTACTCACAAAGCACCTGGCTGTCTCTTCAGACCACTGCAGTTTGTCTTTGAGCCATTTAAAACGTGCTAAGCGCACACACAGAGGTCATACCTGAGGCAGACCGTCTGGTGCCAACGAGTTGTAAAACAATCAAAAGGCAGTAATATGTCCCTCTGCCTATCGTATAGTTAACAGAGTTGGAAAGAAACACCCTGGTGATCCAGGAACAAACAACATTCAGCTCTGGGGCCTTTTCCGTCCGACTCGGGATGATCCATTTTGGTAGCGTTCCCTCTCCAACCTTCACCCTAATTTTGACCCTAATTATGGGACTAACGCGGCCGACGGCTCGTCTTTGCACAGCTGGCACAGTAGATCAAAAACACCCCACATACTTTATTTGCCAGAGCAAATTTCCACTCTACAAGACAGCAATATTTCTAATCCCTTCTAATCTCCAGAGGTAAGGCACATTAAGCTTTGCCCGGCACTGCCCCCATAGCATCTATTCAGGTCAAGCATTGAGAGATGCCACGATCACCCGGGCAACCAGTAAAACAAACAATGTGTGGGTTTTGTATGTGTATGAAACGCTAGACTGGAACCAGTCAGCCACACGGAATGGAGCTGGTGGGAAGAGAAGAAGGACCTGCAACCCGCTTCCAGTTGTGTTTTTCAACCGCATCCTGCCTTTGTGAGACAGTGTGGGTGGTGGGAGTTTAAAAGTTGTCAGACTTTTTTTTTACTTGATCCATGTTTACCACAATGTGCAAGTTATGTAAACACACGGGCTTGCCACAGTATTATCCCAACAAGCCCCATATTTTAAAAAAAAACTATAGCTGAGTGTGATGTTTTTCCATCTAAGAGATGATTTATCTGGAGTGAGCTGGCAGTGAGATGTTTAACTTTTCCCAGGCTTTTTGGTGACTGTGGCACGGCACAGCGATGATGCATGATGGTTTTACGATGATAGTGCTGCAGTATTTTCATTTTATGTGCACCATGGCAATTTAGAGCCTTACCCTATTTGTTTCATTAGTTTCCTGGTTGCTATTTGATGCAGTGATGACACAGTATTTCCCCTGGCAGTTGAGTAACCAGCTAATGTGGTGCACTCCAGGAACATTTTTATATTTTGTCACGGTTTAACCGTTTTGCTGTGAAAAATAAAGGAATCTACCAAACGCCTTCAGAGCTTTATTCATCTTAGATATAAGACTTTTCTGTGCAAAGCTGGATGTGCATTTAAAGCATGAGTGTCAGGAAGAGGAAAGTTGTGTGTGCACACCACCTGGGCTCTGAGCCGGTTTTAGTGTGCACACACTCTTTTCTACCTGTCGTAATCAGCAGTTCTTATCTGAGCTTCCACGGAAGGGTTTTATCAGCTTGGAAATACAACCCACGGAGAGACAGAACGTACGCTGAATGATCTGACAGGCACACTGAGAGAGGAAAACAGGAAAAGAAATCCAGGTGCTTAAAAAACATCACGTTACATATGAGCACACCTGCCTGAGTTACTGTAAAGAAACTGTAAAGTCTCTGAGAAACTGTCTTTTCCTCCACAAGGACAATGTTTCTCCTCTTTGCTTGTGAGAAGAATGTTTTTTAAACAATCTTTGTTGTTTCATCCAATCCCTAACTTCAGTTAGAGATTGGAAGATTAAGAGAAGAAAAGAAGATTAACAAGGACATGCCATGCAAAACTGATGCAATAACAAGACTCATATTACTATCTCATTTAACTGTAATGACGAAACTTTTTTAATGAGATCATATAATTTTATTTCTCTTAAACAGAAAGAGTAAAGATATGTTTTTAGGTGCTTTTGGTGGATCAACAATTCTTGTTTTTCATCCAGTGAGACTAATTTCTTATGAGATATTAGCGGACATGTAATCTAAAGTAAAACATTTACATTTACAGTATATGTGAGACTAATAAATTAATGTGCATCATATTTTTGAGAGTCTGAAAACACACATGAAAACATGCAGAGAGGGCTTGGTCAGGGTGGTTGAAAATAAAAACACTTAGTCAAAGTTCAGCACTTAATCTGGTTTAAATGATTCTTGCAAACCTCAAAAACCAACAAACCGATTCAACGCTTTTAACCGGCTTAGTCCAAATGTGGAAAATCTGACAGAGGCAACAAGAAATGACTACTTCAAGTCCTGCAGGTGATTCTACAAAGCTTTGTCTTCTTCCCGTGACTGTAACCGATGTTGTAAGAGTGACATTCACAATAACGTGCTTGACGTTTGCCTTACAGCTGAGATTTCACAGTGTGCTCTCTGTAGGGTTGTACAGTATGTTATGATTGAGACTGTTGCATGTTTTTTTTATGAGCTTACAGTCACTGTGACTACATTTGTGAGAGCTGCTGTCAAAACTTTGGGCGCTCCCAGCTTGACAACTCTGGCCAGATTCAGGGTCAGCCAGCAGATTGTGGAGGAGTCCCAGAGTGATGTCCTCGACTCCCTACCATGTGCCAACCAAACCGCATGACTCAGGCTGCGGCTAGAGTGGGTGGCTTCCCCTCCTGTGACTACTCCCTGACCCATCCAGCTCCAAATCCCTCAAACTTGCTTCCGGTCTAACTCCCTCCTGTGAATCAGCCATAATATTTGGGATGAAAATGAATGTGAAGTCACTGAAAGATTCATTTCAAATTCTGACCATAATTTTAACTGCAAGCATAAATGTTACTAATACATCACCAGCCTTGGAACAACATGACAGTCTCTGTTTGCTTAACTAAGGCTGTGTCACATGAGACATGTGCATTACGTCAGATGGAGCCATGCAAACTGAAAGGCCACAGGGCAGCATGGTGCGCTCGTGTTTTTGCAAGTTCTGCTCTTTGCAAAAGTGTTTGCACCCCTTGAACCTTTCCACATGTTGTCAGGCTACAACCACGGACATCGAGCAACAGTGCACTGCATCAGGATTTCCTGAGTAATACAAACACAATTTAATAAATAATAAGTGGAAAAAAGTGGCATGGTTTTAATTTCTTTTTTTTTTGTAACAAAACTAAATCTAAAAAGTGTGGCGTGTAAAAGTGCTCGGCCGCTTTTTGCTTCTCTCCAAGATATCTTGACAAACTAATTGTAAATCAGACTGGATTTAGAGAGTCTGTGAACAGAAATTTTCAAGAGATGCCAAAACTTCTCGATTACTTTCACTTTGACTGGGCCGATCTCACACATGAATCTGCTTTGACATAAACCCTCGATTGCAGCTCTGGCTGCATATTCAGGGCTGTTTCACTCCATCCTCCAGTGGTGGGAAACTTTAGGATGTGTTTTTCTTTGCCACTCTTTGGTAAAGTCCAGATTTGGGACTGGTGACTGGTTTTCCTGTGGAGCTGCAGAGATCAGCCATCTGATCTCTTCAGACCCTATAGAGTTACTGTGGGCCCGTTTAGGTGGGGTGTGCTGTTGAGTGTCACTTTTTGCTGTTTTTTTGGGTTATTGATTGAACAGAGCTCTATTAAATGTCTAAAACTTGGAATATAGCTTTATAATCTAAACCTCTCCAATAATATCCCTGACATGTCTGCTGTTCAGTTGTCTTAATGATGACTGGTCCATTAGTGTCCTCTAACAATCCTCTGAAACTTCTGAAGGAGTATAAGATTAAAAGAAGTTGAATGCTTGCAGCACTTTTGAGATTTATAGTCGTAAAAACTTAAATGTATAAATATTCCTCCACTTCACAACTTCTTACTAGTTTGTGTTATAAGATGACAAATTGTGACAGAAAACGTATTAATACTGTTGCAAGGTACTATAGGACATCCATTTTAAGTTTTTGCTGTTACTAAAAACCATTTTTGCTCTTTGTGGATCTGAGGAACATGCAGCAGAGACTGGGAAAACACATCTAGTGTCACATCTGCTTCTTCTCACCGCGGGTGCCAACGACATGCTGACACTCCCTCCCCCATGAAGTCCTCCCACTGCTTAGAGCTCTGCTCTTTGTCCTCAGACATTATTTACCTGCTCCTCTGCATCCAGTGACTGTATCACATACAGTAAGTGCACACAGACATACTGAGCCTTCGTGTGAGCGCTCAGTCTCACAAACTTAGCCTATTTCCATTTTCAAGATGCGTAATCCACTTCCTATTTGGTGATTTTCCCACCACAGGGAGAAGCTGGTGGAAGCGGCGCTGTTCTTGTCTCTCTTTGCTGGGTGCTTCCTGTGTTGATAGGAGGCCAAGTAGAGATATCCCTGAAAGGAGCTATTGGTGCAGGCGAGGAAGAGCCGGGTGTTTTGGACCTCTTTCAATGACTCACAATCTTATCTGGCCTGAGTTTGGTATGCATCCACTACAGCAGCTCTGTGCTCGGAAGATTTTAGCTTCCTTCTCTGGTGCAAACAGTGAATACTTTGCACAGCTGCAGATAGCTGAAAATCACTGCAGCGCCTTTCATGCAAAAACATCCTAAAATATCAAATTAATCCAGCAATCTCTATGCATTCTAGGCCCTCATTAGTTGCTCGGTTCTTAACCTGAAAAGACTCGGATTGAAAAGACTTATTGAGGATTTGTTTGGGGTTGTTTGTGTTGTTGTTGCATTTCAAACGGTCTTGAATTTAGCATTTTAATGAGCATAAACCTAATTAGAGGGTTTTTATGGTGGGAACACTTTGTGAGCTCCAAAAGCTGCAGCTATGCGGGATAAATACAAACAGTCGCCATACAACAGCACATTGTTTAGCAGGAACAATACGAGTCTGTGATATTGCACAATCATCACAAATGCAAAATCTGCTTCAATGGCTTACAGAAAAATACAATCATTCATCAATGCTTATGGTGTCAGGAACCTTTCCACCCCCAACTTTGCATAAGATTTAATTAGATGGAGAAAATCGTAAGACTATCCAGATTTGCGAAAGGAACAGAATTATATTTTCCCAGTAAAAATAAGTAAGCTTATCCTTGTAAAAGAAAATACAATCGACAATTAGATGACCAGCTGTTGTTGCAAACAAATGCAAGGCAGAAATGTTTATGTCTCTCCAGAGGCAGATGCATGAGCTCAAGGTTTTTTTTGCACTTTAAATCTTTGTGTTCAGGTAAATAAGGTGTATTATTTTGGCTCCTCATTTTATGTTTATTAACTAAAAAGCAGACTTTTAAACCCCATGATAGTGTTGCTTTAAAATCCATCCTCATGGAAAATGACATTTTGGACTTTAATTCAGGCCAACGTTCAAGTCTCTTCAACTCATACAAAAGTATTTGTAACTATGAGCACTTTTTCACATTTTGTCCTCCTGTCATAACATTAAACTTTATTCAATAAACTGCCACAGTCTCTTTGTCATTGCTGAAAGGAAGTCTGCCCAAAGCATGACGTTGCCACCACTTTACTTTACTCTGGAGATAGCTTATTCAGAACCAGGTTCGGTGTTGGTATACGTCCCAAAACTGTGGATGAATATAAAAATTAGTTTAATCTGACCAGAGCACCTTCTTCCATGTGCTTACTCTGTCCTCTACACTACTTATGGAAAATTTTAAATTTGATTTCTTCAATTTCTTCTTCCTTTGGAGTTATGGGTCCATTTCTGTTATTCTGCCATGTTAAATCTCAACAAAATATACATAAATGTGTGGCTGTGACATAAAAACGTGAAAAGTTCAAGAAGTATAAAAATCTATGCAAGATATTGTATTTCTGCTTGTGTCATAGAAGTTCTTCAACGAAGTCTGTTTAAGGTGGAAAACCCCACATGTAAGTGTGATATATGGTCAATATGTGCAAAACGACACGTTTTTGGCTTTGAAAAGGCTCCAAATGACAGAATAATTTTGCAAGCTTGAGTAAATAATATCCGTGACAACTTATACGGTAACTTAAGCTCAGTCCTGTGAAAGCTTGTTCGTTAAAATATGAAAATGCATCAGTTAAACCACCAAATAAGTATGCATGAGTGAGTGTGAGTTAGGGCGCACATCTGTTTGTTGAGCAAAGTGTCTGTTTTCTTACTTGACCAGGAAGTAACAAGCAGACTGTGGCCCGTGAGTTTAGTGTACACCTCCCACACGCCTTCAGGCTCCAGAGATCCGCGCTGTGTTTGGTCTCAGGCGGCTCCTTGGCTGATTTACTTCCTGCCAGGGACCACAGCGCTGCACGAAGGACATTGTCTCTTAAGTTTACAGAAGACAGACAGATGGAGGATTCACAATGTTTATTTTACAAGGAATAATTGTTTACTGCCTTATGATTCCTCTTTTCAACATATTCGTTATTTCAAAAGGTTTAGCTTCACATGTTACATGATTTAAAAATAGAGTGCAGAGGAGGGATGGCTTATTATTTTCCTTGAGTTAAGAATAATCTGCTGGCTCCTAGATAATTACAGTTCTTATATTCAAGATGGTGTTGAATGTTCTTTCCACTCTGTGCTAAATATACATAACAGAATCTGGTGCCTTACTTTCTACATATTTGCTATAATCTGAAAATACATCATTTTAAGTAATTTTTTAAATATTACAGGAGACAAACAGTCTTTATTCAATTAGGAAATCTTGTGACATTTCCTTACAGACCATGATTGAACTTAATTACATTAACCTGGGAGAAATCATCTCCTTGTTCTATGCTTTGGATCCTTGTCTGTTGAGAAGTGATTGTTTGCTCAACCTGATTTTATCCATCCATTCATTTTCTTCCACTTTATCCGGGGTCGGGTCGCGGGGGTACCAGCTTCAGAAGGGAGGCCCAGACTTCTCTCTCCCCGGCCACTTCTTCCAGCTCCTCCGGTGGAATCTCAAGGCCAGCCGAGAGACATAGTCCCTCCAGCATGTCCTGGGTCTTCCCCAGGGCCTCCTCCCGGTGGGACGTGCCCGGAACACCTCACCAGGGAGGCGTCCAGGAGGCATCCTGACCAGATGCCCGAGCCTCAACTGGCTCCTCTCGATGTGAAGGAGCAGCGGCTCTACTCTGAGTCCCTCCCGGATGACCCACCTTCTCACCCTATCTCTAAGGGAGAGCCCAGACACCCTACGGAGAAAACCCATTTCGGCCGCTTGTATCCGCGATCTCGTTCTTTCGGTCATGACCCAAAGCTCATGACCATAGATGAGGGTGGGAACGTAGATCGACCGGTAAATCGAGAGCTTCGCTTTTTGGCTCAGCTCTCTCTTCACCACGACGGACCGGTACAGCGCCCGCTTGACAGCAGACGCTGCGCCAATCCGCCTGTCGATCTCCCGCTCCCTTCTTCCCCCATTCGTGAACAAGATCCCGAGATACTTAAACTCCTCCACTTGGGGTAGGACACCCCCACCGACCCGGAGAAGGCACTCTACCCTTTTCAAGACCATGGCCTCGGATTTGGAAGCACTGATCCTCATCCCGGCCGCTTCACACTCGGCTGCGAACCGATCCAGCGAGAGTTGCAGATCATGACCTGATGAAGCCAATAGGACCACATCATCTGTAAAAAGCAGAGATGAGATCCTAAGGCCACCAAAACAGATCCCCTCAACACCTTGACTGCGCCTAGAAATTCTGTCCATGAAAGTAATGAATAGAATTGGTGACAAAGGGCAGCCCTGGCGGAGTCCAACTCTCACCGGAAACGAGCCCGACTTACTGCCGGCAATGCGGACCAGACTCTGACACCGGTCATACAGGGACCTGACAGCCCGTATCAAAGGGCCCGGTACCTCATACTCCTGGAGAACCCCCCACAGGGTTCACCGAGGGACACGGTCGAACGCCTTCTCCAAGTCCACAAAACACATGTACCCGATTTTACCCAATCACTAATGTTTGGCTGAGACGTACATAACACACTACCTCGATCATGAAAGAAACCACGCTACGAAGCTTATCAGAAATTGTGTGTGCTGTATACCACGAACAAAACGGTTGTTAATAAGAGCTGTAGATATATGCAGAGTAGAATTCAAAAACAGCACAGAAACTCAATGTCATCATTCAAAACTTCTCTTTCTGTTTGCTGAATTTCCAGGATGAAATTCAACCAGAGAAATCAACCTCAATGGGAGAAATCCCAGACGGAGTACTGAATGAGAATGAGAATCGTAGGAAGGCAAAGGTCAGGGTGCAGTTACACAGAAGTGAAGATAAAACATGAACACAAATTTGTCCCAATTTATGCAATATTTAAACTATAAATTTGAGAGCATCACAAGTGTCTTCGGGCCTGTAATCAGCCAGCATTTCACAGTGACTACTTGTCGCCCTTTAAGTAGAAATACTGGCTGATTACAGGCCCGAAGGCACTTGATGCACGTGACGCTAATTAAAGGGAAAAACGCTTCTTTAACATATAACTCCTCTCAATTTATTTTAAGTAATTACTGGAGGTACCTTGAATTTTGTTCAAGCATGTTTCATAGATTTATTTTTAAATATGATCCCACCAAACCACAATTAAACAATTTAAAAATGAATATACCTGAAATAAGGTGGAATGAAGAGGTGAATTTATGAATAACCAGAAAGATTTTAGTGTAGGAAGGGAGGCTAAATAGTCCTTAGAGGTTAACAGTAAAGATCCGAAGAATCACATCTTAGTAATATAAAGTTTCCTAACTTAAATTACTTGTTTTGTTTGTTTGGGTTTTTTTTTTAATCTTTAGCAAAAGTTTCTGTAGTATTTAAAATCATGTATACAATATATTTTACTTTGATTAGGACAGTGCACATTAATCAACATTACCACAATTCATGGCAGTGTAAATATGCAGGAATTAGCACAACAGCTAAAAATCATCCTTATGCTGATGAGCGGAGTCAAACTGTATATGCATTTACATTTTTGAGAATGCCTGGATTGTATGTAAAGACAAAGCATCAGTAGCCTCATTCTCTGAGAGAGTGAGAATGGAAACTGTAACCTACACAGCAGAGAAACAGCATCAAGTAGAAAAATACTAATAAGGATGATAAAAAGCCTCTCAAACTGTGTAGGTTGCTGGTGTCAGGCCATGCTGTGACTTTGCATTTTAAAGGAACAGACGGTATTAAACCACAGTGCAGATGGAAGTTTAGTTATTCATCCTGCTCGCTTTTCAACATGCAGCCTCAAGGCCATTATTACACCCTTACAATTGGATGAACTTGTGCATTCCAACCCACGCAAGGTTCTCCCCCTGGAGCAGCACATTTTACCCCTTACATATGCATCTGCACAGCCAACCTGTTTGCAGGAGATGGAAAACAGGCGCTGGACCTCAGCTCTATTCTCCTGAAGCAGCTGATTAAGAAGTTTGTGCGAGCAGTCACCCAGAGAGCTGGTACTGTGAGGAATTAATGAGCCTGCAGCTCAGCGGCGGATCAGCCCGGCTGCTTGATTTAATCAGGCACCCTAAAATCCATCCATGAATGGAACAAAAAGAAGCTCTGACAAAGCATACTCTGCCCCAAAATGAGTCAGTGTCTGTCGTCAGGCACACTCAGAGACTCACAAAAATGGGAAAACAGGACCTGTTCAGCTCACTGGCTTTACCTCATCTGTGGATTGCATCTGTCCTTGCGCATGTGTTTTCTGTCCTCTTAGTGTGCCAAGAGAGCAATCCCTTCTTGACCCTGCAGCTTTTGATTTATATCTCCTCCATCATCAACTCCCTCTTTTCCTTTTGATGGCAAACATAATGATCTCCTTGGTGGAGAACATCTGAAATCTTTATCACAGGAGATGTGGGCTCTGGGTTGCACCACAGGCTAAATGCCTCCCAGGAGTGAAGCCCAACCAGGAAATCTGGGAAAAAGAAATGTCTCCCACTGATCAGATGTTACCTAAGATTAATAGATTGCTACTTTCAGAGGAGCCTGGTCCCTCGTCTCCACAGACTAACACCAGCAACACCGGAAACCTTGAAAGCCTGACAGCTTAATGCCAGAAACACCTGTGTGGTGTTTGAAAGACAATACTTACTTTACATTGAAGGCTATATGTAATGTATTGGTTTACTAAGACCATCTATGATCATCAGACAAGAGCAGAAAACTGATATGAAAACTGCTGAGCCAAATTATTGAGTCATCCCTCATTTACCAATATTTTCCTATCGGAGCAAAACGTGTGATCTTTTAAAGTCGTCTTGGTTAATAGGTCTTCAGTTTCAGTAGGTCGATCAAAGCTTTGGTGAGTAACAGCTTTCACTTGAGTCCCTGGAGAGCCTATTCTTTTGGTTTCCCACCAACAACTATTAAAATCTTCCTTCCTCTCCCTTTCAAAGCATTTAAGCTGGTTCTCCTCTTCTCGCCTGCAAGAAAGCAGAATCTATTCAGCACACAGACGTCTTATTAACAGATGATGCATACAAGGTAGACAATAAAATCTTTTTCAGAGCGCCACATCAAACACAGTCACTGACTTTGAAATATTTTTCTGTCATCATTCAGGTACAAAGGACCGCTAAGTTCAGTGGCGAAACCAGTTTTCAGTCAAAACCTAACAGATAAAATAGGAAGTAACCAAATCAGATACTTTATTACAGTAATAATTTAATAATAACAATAAAAAACTTTTAGTTCAAGTTACACTTGTTTATACTGGAGTGATGAGTGCTGAGTTTTAGCCTCACTTCAAGTGCAGAGCAGGTCACATGACAGGAAGCTGCAGCAGCTAATGCAGTCTCTCTTTAATATATTTGCAAATGTTGGAAAACACTGACGCACAGCAGGGCCGAAGTTGTCTTAACAAAAATGGAAAGTTGATTAAACTTTTAATATATTTTGGTTGCAATTTAGTTGCTGTTTTCTTTCATTTTCATTCAAAAAACTTGCTAGAAAAAAGCCCAGATTTGTCAGGCTAGCAAAAAATCTTGAGTGATCAATACTACAGGTTTTCGAATAGAGCACATAAAAGTTGGTGATGATTTTTAAAGCCAGGTTGAGCTAACTGTGACAAATGTGGGTGTAAAAATTAATTTCCTACTTCGTCACCATATTTAGCAGTCAAAGCTCTTCAGGAACTTTCCCAAAAATGCTTCTGGTGACAAACTTTGTGACTTTTTCTGCAGTTAATGAAAACTTTTAAGGCTCTGACATGACCGGGTATATTATTGTTGCTCTTCTCAGTGAGCAGTGGGAGTTGCCATCGGCTCCTCCTTTGTCCCAAAGAGCTCGTAGACCTTGTTCACCAGTTGCAGGAGACATTCACTCCTCCACATCCAGATTGCATATTTAACCCACGTGTGCAAAGCTGTGACTGATTCTCTCACAGTTTCTCTGTCTAAAATAAATCAGTGTAATTGACTGCTAGCCTGAGTCTCTCAATAAACTCATTCAAAGTGTGTGTGTTTCTCTGTCAGATAAGGAAAACATCTTAAAACACCCTAAAGTGACTGAAACAAATAAATGAATCCAATGTCTTGAAAAGTTCTTCTGTTTTTCCGTTTTTGTCATAGTCATAAGTTACAGATCAAACAAATTTTAATAACAGACAAAGTCAATCAACAGATTGTTTTAGTTATTATGGTCAAAATGCCATCCAGACTAATTAGGCTGTATATGAAAAAGTTGGTCTGTGGTCATCCAGTGTGACAGATGCACTGACCGCAGATTTACCTCTCTATTGACCTGACTAAAACCCACAAACTAAAATCGATCAGTAGTAGACATTTTCTGGTAAACTCGCACAGTGTCGCTGCTGCTGCAGCTTTGAACATCGTCTTTCACTAACCAGGCACGAGTACTTCCACAGTCATCCCTTTTTCCTCATCCTCCTCTTTTCAGCATCTGACTCTAATTAAAAGTGAATTAACATCGTAAACATGGTGGGTATTTATTGTTGCGTGGGGGTAGGAGTCGGATTTATCTGAAGAAATTCTACAGCAGCAACAAGTCGAACACTCAGGCATCTTCTATTGTCAAGATCGTAGCATGTCACGCTTGTACAGTGTGACATGTCCAAGTCCTGTTTGATGTTTTAAAGTGGACCATGCATGCTGGGTTTGATGCAGTTTTGCAAGGAGTGCTGGCAAACCTACGCTGCTAATTTTACAAACTGGACACAGACTGCTCGGGGAGCCCAGTGTTTCCAACGTCCACCCATCCATCCATGATCTATACCTGCATTTCCTTGCAGGGTCACAACTGCAAGGAAATGCAGTGTCTCCAACTTAGTGATTCTTCATCAAAAAGTGATTTTCGGCATGTCGAGTGACTTTTCCTGGTGTTACTAAAAGCTCGAACTTGAAAGGACGTATCATTAGCCACTTTCAGATGATTCCTGAGCTTCACATGTTTTTCAGACCTCAATCAACTGAAAGGCCCTGAAAATGAATGGGGGCCTGAAATAAAAAATGATGCCCTTAACTCCCTAATGGGAGGCAGTTACCTCCCCCATAACCACTGTGAACTTTTAAGGGTATTACGTGAATGTGGAACAACTTTAAAGTTTGAAAGGTTATAAAAAAACAAAAACACCTGCAAATCAAGAGATGACGTCAATTCCAGCAGTTGTTTTGGTCAGCTAATTACTAAATGAGGAAATAGCGACACAAGACATAAAAATTGTAAAAAAGTATGACATATATTTTGGAGTTTAGTCAGGAACTCTGACATCAGGTATCTAAAATCCCCATGATGGGACATCTACAGTTAATCCTGTATGAAATGTTAGAGACTAATTGAAAACAGGAACAAATTAAAAATGATAAAAACCCTCAAAAACGCACAAGAATTAATGATCTAGGCCACTGTTAATCAAGGCTTTTTATCAATCAATCAATCAATCAAATTTTATTTGTATAGCACATTTCAGCAGCAAGGCATTTCAAAGTGCTTTACATCATTACAAACACAGAATCACAATGCAATATAGAATCAATCATTAAGTCAAGTTCCATCAATAAATTTGTGATTGATTACATTTCAAATACAATTCTAAACAGGTGGGTTTTCAGTTGAGATTTAAAAGAAGTCAGTGTTTCAGCTGTTTTACAGTTTTCTGGAAGTTTGTTCCAAATTTGTGGTGCAAATTTGTGGTCTTTTATAGCTAAAATATGATAAAATTGGGGTTGGTTTAAACAATTTTACACCCTGACTTAAACTTTAAAAAACTGTTGTGAGAACATACAGTATTTGGAAACGTTTATCATCTCCTTTTGCAGCTGGAAAGAAAACCCAAGCTGCATGACGCCCTCCGCAGCTGTCGTTTTCACAGCTTCACCCAAAAAGGCAGGCACAAATACAATGTTTATGAGCGTGTCTGCGTGAGGGATTATGTGTGACGGTATAAGTAATCAAAGAAGTATGTTCCTTCTCTTTTTTTAATGGGAGACTTTTAGAAGCCATGCTTATAATTATTAGAGCCGGTTCTACTGAATCTGACTCAGGATCAGACGTGGGATGAGCTCAGCAATGACTCCCCCGCTCTCCGTCAAGTGATCCTCGGATCCTGGAGACTAAACAAACCCTGTCATCATAAGGGGGTGGATGGCTTGTTCCTCCCATTACTGACAGCAAACTCCTGGCTGCACTTGAACTGCTCAACGTAACAATGCTGAGGAGTGATGCAATAATGACTCCGTGTTGCTGCTATTGATTACATAGCTCTCGAAAAGAAAAGCAGTAAAAGGAAATACCTGTGCGTGATCAGATTTTCTCTAAAATCCCACGACTTCCCAGAAGTCGACACAGGAAGTGATTAATGACTGAAGCAGCCAGTGGGACTTTAGCAGTTTGGCATTGTTATGATGTGGAAGTGCTTTAATACGGCCTTATTTACATATGGTGGTGAGAAATGACACACTGTTGCCTAGAGTTTTATATTTTGTTTCCATGACCGGAGCCAAATGTGTGTCTACCAGAATAAAAAAGGCTGAAAAAAAAAATCCGGGGCTTGAGGAGCGCAATGTGTGTCATTTTGAAATTTAGTGCTCACAGCTGCACAAACTGGATTCCCAGCTCAATCTCACCAGTAAGGAATTAGGACTTCTTGGGCCACTCTTTTAGGAAAATGTATAGATAAACCTTTAAATACAAAATTAAAATATACACATTTTAAATGAGGCTGTATGGATTAAGTCTTACTGGAAAGAACAAGATAGAAGATAACTGGTTCATTCTAGGCTCTTAAAAACTTGGAACAAAATTCTATTTAGTTTCTAATTGGATGTTGCAAGTTCAGAAACTCCAGCAAGGATCATCAGGACGTGACGTGTTTTTCACTCGTTTACCACCCAATAGCATGGGCCGCTTTGGTTCTGTCAGGTGCATTGTTTACCTTCTGACATGTGAGGTGTTTTGGTGACATGTTTCAGAAGGTGAATGGTTGTGAAATTGCCCGGAGGGGAAAGTAATGGCAGACTCCATACACACTGTAGGTATTAGAGAGGTGATACCTGAGGCCACTTCTTCTGTTGAGGGGTGGTTTTTCATATTTTACATAGATGCCGTTCGTAGCTACCTGGTTAGATAATCTCTGTCCAGGATGTGTAAATCCTGAAAAAACAACTCCTACCTTTGCAATGCTGTAAGTCGGACAACTGAGTCTAGAGCTTTTTATCGCTTGTAATTTCTTCGGTTCTTCCATTCCTTTCTCAAGTGCTTGTTTGGTTTTTCTAAAATGTCTGAGCGCTCCTTATTACACAAGGCTGCATATATCAAAATGTGTTATGTCAGGCAAGTATATCAGCTTTAAAGTGCAACACTTAATGCCACAGAATATTTTGAAATGCACGTAAAAATCTCTAACAGCCTGATTTAACTGTAGATTAATGCTAGAGTTTCGGGAGCTAAAATGCCAAAAGATAATTTACTTACAGTTGCAAATACTATCTTGTTTATTAGTGAAACCGATAAAACACATAAAAAGGTATGCAACAGTTTGTTTGCAGTATATGTGTGACATTTAATTATGAAGATTACATGTCTACACTGTCAAAAGTAAATGTTTCTCAGCACATCTAGTGAAGCAAACAAAACCTGTGGTGATCATAGATTTGATATAATTTTATGGTTAGCAGCTGCTTAGCCTGACATAACATTTGCTTTTGAACATGGAACAAATAACAGGGCCTTATATTTACCTTGGAAGTTGTATCTCTGAATTATGTCTTGCAAATCGCAGGGGTCTCAAACTCCAGGCCTCGAGGGCCGCTGTCCTGCAACTTTTAGATGTGCCTCTGCTGCATCACACCTGAATAGAATAATTAGGTCATTAGCAAGGCTGGGAGAACTGATCTACACAAGGAGGAGGTAATTAAGCCATTTCATTGCAGCGTTTTGTACCTGTGGCACATCTAAAAACTGCAGGACAGCGGCCCTCAAGGACTGGAGTTTGAGACCCCTGATAGGAAAAACAGCAAACAGTTTTTTACGCAGTCAAACACCAAAACAATGTGTTCACAGAAATATTTACATACTATTTGTGGGACACAAAATGTAAGGTTAATGTTTTAATTTCTCAAACTTTTATACATTGTGGCCATATTGGATCATGATGGCAGGACCGACAAAGAACCTTCCAGCTTTAATCTCCAGGAGTTGTTCTTGCGTTTTAGTAGAAATGGAGCACATCTCAATTGATTTTGTGAATATCTTTACAACAAGAAGACATTAAATGACCAAAACCTATGACTTCAGGCTTTTAAAACCAAAATATTAGTTAAAGTTAACCATTCTGAACTATTTGTGGTTCAGTATCCTCCAGGTTATTTCTCTACTTATTGGTTGTACAGCTTTTTTGTGGCATACATCTTAAATATTCAAATGAAAACACAATGTGCAAAGCTGAAATACCGAGGCACAATGCTACTGTTATTGTCTGCTGTTGCAAGGCAACCAATCCAGGAGCACCATTCACTTTCCTTTGGCTGAACCCCCAAGAGCGGCGATAAGGAAGACTGTGGAGGTTTTTACGAGGTCTCTACGCTCTGAAGGAGCAGATAAATAAAACTTTCAAGACAACAGTTGTGTGCTTGAAATTCATTTTATCAATAAAATCAAAGCTGTTTTTACATTTGCAAATTACATTTTTATGAAAAGATATTCATTATTGTTTAATTTCAAGAAACACTCATTGAATGCAGTCTTTGACACCCTGCTGTAGAGACTCATCAAGCATTTTGTGCAAAGATTCAAATGACAGATAGGCAGACAGAAGGGAAAACAAAACGTTCTTTTTCATTCAAGCTTACCTGTAAAAAATCTTCACCACTATAATTGTTGTTATGCAACTGTAAGGCAGCTTCATTGATAAGTCTGCAAACAAATACAAACTGTACAAAACCCTGCAGCATAATGTGCTTGAAAATATGACGTGAGTGTTCTGATTTAATCTGTATACACAGAATCTGGGAACAGCTTTTTGCCCTCACCTGTGCTCCATCAAGTGAACTTTAGCAGGATTTACAGTGTAGTGCGTCACCTCACTGTAACACCAAACATTTTGCTCCTGTGTGAATATCAGGGTGAACTTTGGAAGCAGACTGAATATACACGTAATCTGATTACCTCAGCAAGCAGAGAAGATCAATGGTCTGATCTCCACAGAGAATAAATCATTTACAAAAATACTATGTTTTTTTGTGCTCTATGTGTGACTGACCTCCGCTCTTTTGTTTGAAGGATTGAGAGTGATCAGCATAAAGACAGGAATACAGTTTCATAGCCTTGCATATACTGGACTGTGACCCATGAAGGGCACTTTCTTTGTATTTTCACACCAGCTGACAGGAAATGAGCCAAAGGTGTTACTTCTTTGAGAAGAGCTCGTCTGACAAACACCAAGTATGAGTCATGAAGCAAAGAAACCAAAGAAAAGACAGACAATTTTTTTTTTCCTGAGAAGGGTATATCCTCTCTGACACAAGAGCTGCCATCTCAACTTCTCATCGGGACTGCCTCTGACTGCGGCGGCTTGTCTTACACCCTGACTTAGTTTTTTTCCTCTAATGACTACCTTTAAAAGGCACTTCCTGTGAGCAGTGACATCACAGTATGGTTCACAGGCAGGGAGGGGACTGGGGAAGTGAAGGGAGGAGAGATTACTTGGACATGAAACCTATTTATGTTTTTGGCGGCACATGGAAACCAGCTCACTTGGAGATTCACTGAGTAATTCAAAATAAAAAACAGCTTTATTACACTAACCATCCACTTTTTTTTTAATCTTTCTCCTACCCCAACCAGGCAACCTGAATCCTGTCATTGGTGCTCAAATACACTGCAGGTTCCACCTCTTTTCACTTCATTGGTCACAACTTGTCCGGAGGAATTCGAAAAATGTGGCTGAAATTATAAAAGGGGATTAGTGAGCGTCTGGTCCGTGCGAGGGCCAAACATGCAATGATAAGCCTTTTTGGGTTTGGAAGCAGGGGAAGCAAGCTGCAAAGAATTCCCAAACTCAGGAAGAGGAACAGTCTGTTCTTTCTCTTTCTGCACACGCACACCTGTGCTTTTCTGCCTCTATTGATTCCACTTGTTTGTAGCCATTGTGTCACTGTGTTTGCTTAGTGTGCATGTCACTGTTGGGTTTGTTTAGCCCAGTTAGATTACAGAGTTAATACAACACCACTTATGGCCTAGCAGGCCTAAGTGGCAGGAAATGCTAGGTGGGACAGACAGGGCATTTAAAATTGTGCATATTTTAAATTAATGAGACTGAACTCTCTCTGTGTTGCTGCATTCAGAGGTCGTCATGTCTGGTGAGCGGGAAACAGGCCTGGCTGAAAGAAAATACAGAGGGAGAAGGAGAAAAATAACTGCTTAGCTCAGTTAAGCTGTGCAGATAAAGGTGTTTCTTTCTGCCTGCAGTCTGTGTTATCTGGAGCCATCCCCATTATCACATCTGTCTGCTTGCAGACCTGTGCTCCTGCCTCTGCAGCCTCGTGCTCATGATTCTTTTTATTTAGGTAAAACAGAGCTTGTATGCAAGAAGGTTTGAGAGGTCTAATCCAGCACTGCCCAAACATTGCATAAGGAATTTAGGGGCACACTTGCCTTAGGGACTTCTTGCAATCACACCTTGTTGCTATCATTTGTCACAAACTCAAATCTGGGAGCACCCGACTCAAAAGTATTCTAGTTGCAAGCTTGCAATGGTTTAGTGTGAGTGTTTGTGACCAGAGCAGAAGGAAATATTAAAATGTGGCTCACTTGGTTCATCTCTAAAGTTGGACCTCTGACCCAGGAAGAAGACCCACCCAAAGTAAGTGAGTTCTGGTTGCAAGCCGGAAGATTTGTGGGATATGCTCATTTTTTCTGTGCTAACTACTAATAGCAACTCAAGCAGATAATGTATATCTTTTCCTTTTAAAAATTCAAACACTGACATGCTTATAAGGTACTATGTGCGCCTCTTGTTTAATAAGAAATCTGTCAGAAGTGCCAACTTTCACTATGTTTCACACGCGTGGATACTGAACTTGAGGCTGCTTTAGCTTTCTCAGTAGTAAATCCTACTTCAAGGAGGGTTTTTATCGTAGTTCCTGCTGGAGTCAAAATCAGACTTGCAAGTACAAAGGGAATGCATCATTTGTATCAAAATGAGACTGATTTCAAGTTAGATGTTTTTCTTCTAATGTGTTTTTAAACCTACCTTACCCATATTTAAGTGCTCTTCCGGTGAGCAGGAGGCCCTCACCAGTCACAAAGTTTGCATGTTCAACAGGCCGGTTCCGATCTAATCAGTTTGAGCATGCAACAGCCAGATTCTTCACAATAGCTATTGTTTTGAGATATAGTCTCTCAGTTTATTGCATGCAGGTAAAACCCACTAATAAAGAATTACCTTCTAACTAACTATGCCTCATTTATTGTGCGCCAACTAAATATCTAAGTGCACACCTAAATGTTACCCCATGCCTGGGTTCAAGGGCGATTCTTCAATCAATATGCAAGTGACGTGTAGCCAGATAATTCTGGTTAAAAAGAGGGACTGCGCCTTTAAGAGAGGGGAGAGGCGGAGCCTGCGTGTCTCTATGGTGTGGAGCTTATAAAACATTTCTCAATACAACACTGGAGGGATCTAGAAGTGTCACAGTGTAGTCGGAGCGCCGCCAACTTGCAGGCGTCTTGATCTGAATGCATTAGAAATCTGAAGACTTTACAAATTCAAGCTAAACCCAGAGAAAAGCAGCAGATCGTTATTTATAAGGACAAAAGGACTGTTTGTGGGCCAGTCAGCGAGGGAGATCAGAGGAGTTATTTAGGTGAGTCCATAATGTGATATTTAAATTTTTTGCTTAGGGTACACTTGATGCAGCTTCAGATCACACTTCTTTTATTATTACGATTGTTTGCTTTACTTTTCTTTTCCATCTATTTTTTTTATTTTTAATAAAATAAATAAT
Source organism: Xiphophorus couchianus (assembly GCF_001444195.1). Classification (NCBI taxonomy): domain Eukaryota; kingdom Metazoa; phylum Chordata; class Actinopteri; order Cyprinodontiformes; family Poeciliidae; genus Xiphophorus; species Xiphophorus couchianus. The sequence continues at coordinate 12,463,850 of NC_040247.1, read as the reverse complement.
CTAATCCAAATTGGAGTTTCTGATTACAGTTCTGACAGATGAGCTAGAAATTCTAAGCAGATTCATAATCATGTACAACAATTTAAAAACGAGTGAATAATCATATTAGTGTTGCTTAAATTGCGCGTTTAATTCAGGGGCTGCAATATCAATTCCTGACATATATCCCACCTACACATGAAAAGGTAATCATTCATTGTGTATCATCACTGTGCTTGCCAAATATCTGTCCTCTGTGTTGTGGCGTGACTCACTTGGCTGCTACAGGGCTTTTAACCATTATTATCTCAATCCGGTAAAGTGAGGGGGTGTGCGCGCTGTTTGCTTGCCGCACAGGTAGAGCGGGTATGGTTGCTCGGAAACTGCTGCAGGGATATCATGAGCGGGGTGTGAACCGCTGCTTTCAAGCTCTGACTCCGACTTCTACTACCAACTTTTAAAACCAGAGGGAAATAAACTAAATTGGCACCACCGTGTCAATTTATTATTATTACCCTTTTAAGCAAGAGTTTGTCCAACTCTACAACCATAAAAAGCCCACACTGTCTGGCCAGAAGGTCAGAATTAATTGACTGAAAGAATTTCTCTTGAGGAGACGGGGTACATCATTTGTTTAATCCTGTTGCCTGTAAATGCGCCTGTGGTTAGCTGCCAGAATGGACTGTCTTTGCACCTGTTGCAAGAGGAAGCGCAAGCCTCAGGGGCTTCATTATCGAGGATCATGTTGCTTCCCGTCTCCGCCGAACCGAATCGGCAGCCCAGGACATGAGGAGGTGGGAGAAGAGGAGGGGGGGCAGGCTGGGGCTCCTGCATGCCTTGTTGGGCAGTTTGGCTTGTCTCGATGGTCCTCGTGCTTCCTGTTGTTTCAGAGCTTTGTTTCTCAGCAGCTGTCAGGTCAGCACATAAATACATGGCTCAGGAGACCAGAAGCCGTCACAGCAAGCCTGCAGCATAAGCAAACCTTGCAACTGCTTTGCACCCAAACTTCCGGAAGGACAAGCCTTCAAAATGGCTTGTCCTTCCGCAAACTTGTTTTGCCAAGTTTGCCAAACAAACTTGGCAAAATCTTTACAACTTGAAAGTATGCTAACAGAGCCATAAATGGTGCAAATTAAATCTTTTTTTTTTTTTGCTGCGTGTTTGTGAGCTGCGGTCACTTGCATACAGAAACGAACAGGTTTTTCTGGCAGACACCCAGTTCTGGTTTTGTTTGAGTTTGGCCAATTTCAGTTTGTTTTACATTGTCAAAACAAATACAAATAAATACAACCATGAATTCAATGAACTAGGAAATTAAATAAGCTATAATCTTTCTCTATTTGACCTATTTACCATTGATCAGAGCTAATCAAATCAAAACTGACGATTCAGATCTCTAGTCGATTTAATGTTGCCTCTCTGTTCCTTAAACAGATAAACAACTTCCATATCTACAATTTACATTTTATTAAAGTTGCAGCTATAAACTATTTAGTAGCTCTTTAGACAGTTTGCATGTCATAAAATCAGTGGGGCCAATAGTTTGGTACAATTTCTACTGGTGAACATATTTATTTAGTGTTACAGAATTACAGTGTTATTAGCTGGCAATGCTAACAGTAAGTAGCACAGCTATAATTGACAAATTTTACTGATTCTCCAACTTGAGTCAACTTGCTCAAGTCATTTTCATATCTGAGTTTTAATACACCATAGTTATACTGTGGAAAACACCATAACTATATAGGAAGTATATCTGCTTCTTTTGTCCAGGCTGAGGTTGCATGCTCATTGTAGCTATTAGGAGGGACATAAACAAAAATTAGAACATTTTTTCATGGTTATTTGTGGACAAAACTTTAACCTATTTGCGATTCCTGTGGAAAATTCAACAAGAATTCTCCTTAAAGTCAGAATTGTAACAATCCAATATGGCTGTCAGGCATCGAAAACTCTACAAGTTGTAGGCGTAAACTATTTGTTTGGTTCTCTTGTGGTTATTATCCCATTAAGCAGGTGACAAAATAGTTAATCTCTCTCTGCATTAATTAATACTCATGCAACCAGATAAAATGAAGAGAAATGCAACATTATTGTCCTGCATCGCTGCTGGTAGGCAGATCTAAAGTGATTTAAACAAGAACCCACTCAAGCTCCAACATCCAAAGCAAATTTAAACTCAGCTTGGTTCTGATAGTCCCAAGTCAGATTCTGCTCAGGACCTCATACAACCTGACAGTGTTCGTCTGCTGCACAGGAGGTTCTGCTGTTCTTGTGAAAAATGGAAAAAAAAACTGGCTAAGTATGTCTTGATCTGGGATTTATCTATGATGACTTGCCAGATTTTTACAACAAACTATAAACTCTCCGCAGCAGTTTCCAAGCACAGCTCTGCTTAGACAGTGACACATGTAAATGTAAATTCAGTGTCACACAAAAGCCAGATCAAACTTTGCTCCCAGCGCTCACAGCTGACCCCAGAAATATCAATACGCTGCGAGGTTTCCACCCCTCTGAATATTGTATTCACTGTTTACTCAGGCCTGACACATACTTGTCGTGACACAAGCATTCAGGTCACTTGACATTCGGAGTTCTTGCAACATCCAGTCTATCTGCGGTAACAGGAGGAGCCCCTTATAGTTTCCTATTCAGGAGGAGCAGGATTGCGGCACTGGTGCGTGGCACAGTCGTGTTTTAAATCAACTAGAACCATTGTGAGGTGCAGAAAAGAAAATTGAAAGTTGGCTCTGGCTCTCTGGCTTGTGTATGCACAAACAGTCTAAAACATACAGATCGGACTTAAAATTGTTTCATTTGTATCTTAGTCGCTTTCGGAGTGAAGCTACAATACCTGAGATAAAGTATTTCCATGTTTATTCTTTTAAAAAACAGAACAATATTAAAATTGCGCCAGTTAAGCAACAAAGAGGAGAATATTTCCTAGAGAAGGATCTTGTCAGTCATGAACTGCTTGACGTTTTGTGTTGGGGTTTCCTCTCTGTCTTCTTTTGCTTTCAGTCTTCATTTCACCATCATCCTCCTCAAGTCTGCCTTTTGTGTGTGTTTTTTTAGACAGAGGAGAGAAGCAGGGGCAGCCGGCCCGGTGATCTGAGTGTTTCCTCGCTTTGATGCGATCCGACTGTGCCTGGAGCATGTCCACAGTGGGCCTGACTACCCAGGAGATCTCTCTTCCCATAGAAAACCCCTTCCTCCGGGGCAGCTACTGTCACAGCATGGCTGGATCCAAACCGTCCTGGAGCTACCACCAGGAACCCATACACAAGTAAGTGTTTGGGTCTCGAAGTTCATCAGGGCTTAGGCACGTGTGACACGTTGAGGAGAAGCAGTTCAGGTTCGTCTTAGAAGTGTTGTAAACAAAAAAAAATGATGCTTGTGTGATTTGACGTTCTGAAAATCTAAAATATATTGTTTTAATTTACAGTTTCTACTTTACAATGGACCGCCACATAGAATCGAGCTACCGAACTCAGCAGAAAGCGCCGCCCCAAAGCCATGAGAGTAAGTGTGTGTTGGATTATGTTTTTTTTTTTTTTTGAAAGATGGAGTTGTAACCTATCTTAAAGCCTTGTTTCACTGATTCAGTGATTGTTGTACTGTGGTTTTTATCAACAGAGCTGAAATACAGTCCCAAGTCTCAGAGTTTAGCTCAGAAGAAATCCCTACCCTCCCATCTGTCCCTGTCCCACGCCATGGAACCATCCACCCCGGGTCCTGCAGATGACATGCAGAGGCTTTCTGTCAACGAGAACAGTCCACCTGTAACGCCAGTTAGATGTTCAAAGCCCCTGCCACCCATCCCACCACAAACGGACATCTCCACTGAGCAGGCTATGGATCATGAGGTGGAATCTTTCACCAGTGAAGATGAAAGCTGCCGCCTTGTCTCCAATGATGAACGGTCTTCCAAATCTTCTCCTTTTCGATATGGACTCTCCCACAGAAGGAGCTTAAGAAATGTCGGGGAGATAAACTATGCTTATTACGATGGCCCTTTAAGGCCACATATCCAGCAGCACTCCCAACCCCAACCCCAACACCAGCACCATAACCATCACGCATATCATCAGCAGGAAGTGCGACAACAGCATGAACAGCAGCGACAGGAACCACCAGAGCATGCCAGTCCACGACCACAGGACAAAGCTCAAAGGAAGCTACGACGTTCTCACTCTGGCCCTGCGGGCTCTTTACACAAACCTTCATTTATGCGTCTCTGTCCAAAACGTTACACCAATGGTTCAGACAAACCAGAGGTGCCACCCCCAATCCCTCCTCGCATGGTCAAGACTACAGAATCGCGCCGCTGGTCAGCAGAGGTCTCCTCAGGGGCTTACAGCGACGATGATAAACCACCCAAGTTGCCCCCAAGGGACCATTTTCCCAGAAGCATCTCCCGCACTCCAAGTCCAAAGAGCCTCCTCCCCACATATGAAAAGGGAGTCATGCCCAAAACTCAGAGTTTTGCGCCGGACCCCAAGTACGTTAGCTGTCGGTCTTTTAATAGACAGAACAGTGAGGGCTCTGCATGCACCGTTCCTATCATTGTGAAAGGCGACAGCAACACTCATTACTACATTCTGTCTCAGCGGTCTTCGTTTGCAGATTCGTCCTGTGACTGCCACACCAAGAGGAAAGTAGATCTAGTTTAGTTTGAGAGGTTCTAGTGGAAGGAGGAGGACTGTACATGAGCAAAAAAATAAATAAAACAAACAAAAAAAACACTCGACAAAATAGTGAAACCAGACGCTAACAACAGTCAAACTGCTGCTTTTTACAGTTTTTTTTCTTAATACCCCACATATTTTTAACTCACAGGGTATGTGTGCACTGTATACAGTTACTGGTAATGTTGAACAGCTATCACAACTAAGATACTTCGTCGGACTAAGGATTGTGATCAACATTCAATTTTGTAGAGCTTATTTTTGATATGATTTTATTTCGTGACATTCATTACTGTACTGTTTGTTTGTTTTTTCATTGTCATTGACGATGTGGTACAATCAAAAGGGGCAAGCCGGCCTTGCACCCTATGTGCTCAGTGTTTTGTGTCTGGAATGGTGGGGATGTTTTTTTTTGTAATGCACATGGGGTTTTCTGTGATGCTGCTTTTGTATCTTACAAGGGACAAAAGGTCAGTAAATGTAAACCATGTAACACTTAATATATGAAGTCTAAACCCCATCCCAGTGAACTTTTTAATGAAATGAAGGATCCTAGATATCAGTGTGATGTTTTATCCCAACTTTGACGTGATGTAGTTCAAGTTCTACTCGTTCTGTGTTTTCCCCACATGGCACGTTGTTTCTGGTAGCTATGCTTGTTTCCAAAGGAATCTTTGGTGCAGCTTATATGGAGAACTTGTCTGTTGATGAAAGTATTTGTGTTTGCGTTTGTGCATGTGATTCACAATCGTTTAGTGGTGGACTTTCTGCAATATGTAGAGAATTGTCAACACAACCTGTTACTGTGTGCTGTTTCTTTTTTTTTGCACACATTCATTTATTTCCAGTCTGTGTCCAGGTTTGTCCAGGTTGCACAGTAATTGTGTTCATGCATCCTTACTGAAGTTTTCTCAAACTGTTAAAGGAAGCAATAGTTATTCTTGTTTGTGCTCAAAAGTTGAACTTTCCGAGGTCTCAGTCAGAAAGGGAACAGAAATGCCTCAAACCAATATCCAATATGGCTGTCGCACATCTAACACATAGTGGAAAGTGTGTTTATAAGCTATTTATTAGCACTTCTGATAGTGTGTGTTGTATTAAACCACTGACATACATACTTATTTTTATGAACATGTTCATTTTAGAGTTTGCTTAAGAAGGAAAGGAATATATTATTAGTTGTATTGTTCAATCCCACAAGCTTTTCCGATCTTTTGAATCCACTCAACACGTCATTCTCTAAATCTGACTTCCAAGTCAAACTGAGCTCAGCATTACTTTTGGTCACGTTCTGAAGAAAGTATTACGACATTTTTCAACTCATTCAATTTTTCCTTTAAATTGTCCAAAACGGTTTTAAAATATTAAAGTTTAGGCCCCCAGCTCAATATGTGACTTGACTTTTGACCTAATATTCATAAATAGATTTGAAATCAGGCAGATCTGCAATAAGGGATGTCAGTCCAACCAGTTAATACAGCGACGGTGCAGGATTCAACCTCCTGCCTGCCTGACACCGACTTTCCTGTTCTGCACACGCATTCCTTGCTTTACGTGATTGCAGTGGGTGTGGCCTGAAAGACTTTGGCTGCTGGCAGCCAGGAAAGACGTATGAGTTTTATTGTTGTAGATTATTCACCAAGCACCCGGATGTTGTGAAAATTGTAGCACATGTATTGAAGTAGCCCCTTCTGTATCAAACACGGTGTTCAGTTTTTGGGAAACATGACCTTTGAGGTCAGTCGGTCATTGAAGTCTACCCCCTCTATCCTCCTCTTCCTCACCAAACATAATGTTGCTTTTTGACCTAAATGTTTGAAATGTTTACATCACACACTATTTAATCTTAAGGTATTCGTATGTCTTATGAAAAATAATGAAACTAAATGAAGACTAGTGTATCAAGAAATAACTTCTCTGCTGTGGTTGAAACAAAATGCACTGGGAGAGTTCAGTATGCTTTGTACAGTATTTAACAATTCCATTTGTTATTATGAATAGCTGAGACTTTTAAAAGAAAGCCAAAATAAAATGACTTATTTATGAGCTTGCTTCAGTCTTGTTTCTTGAATCTGTCAGCGTGAACTCAGTTCCTTTCAGCTGTTTGGCCTGTTTTATCACCCACACGCCCTCATGCTGTGCCTTATTGTGACTGGCCTCCATCCAGAGAAAGAAGAGTGACAGGTGTAAAATCTTCCTCTTCCTGGTTAAACAGCAATTTCCTCCTTGCATGACTGCTCTCCTGTTCCCTGTCAACCAACTTTGCACACAAAGGTTTTTTTTATACATTTTAACAGTAATTATTATTTTTTATTCTTCTGTTGAGTCCAGGTGGCAAAAGTCAAATATCCCCTAAATAAACTGCAGACCAACTGCTGTCATGTTATACTCAGTTAAACCTTTCAGACATGCACAATAATTTGTGATTCTCTAGATTAGGTGTTTTTTAAAATTTATTTTTGCAACAAAGGGTGGCAGCTTGATCTACTCAGAACATGCCTTTTTACTTGGTTCACTCAGGCAAGCTTTAGCATTGAGAAAGGCAGATTGCTTGTTTTAAACATCTGTTGAACTGGAAGTTAATAAGCAAAGTTTGTGACAAGCATCTGAATACACAAAGTGGCATCATTATAGTAAGAAGGAAGTATTTTTTTTTTGTCGGCTTTATCTTTTGGTAGATATTTTTAAAACTTTGCCCACGGGATATTTTAAAGGTAAATCATTCAGCATGTCAATCTATTTCTGTCCTCTTTCTGTTTTCCTTATTTTATGCTCCAAAATTGGTCACGACTTCCTGTCTTTCCTTACTAAGCTGTTTTCAGAGTAATTAACTTCCTGTGAGTGAATTTATTTCAAGCTTAAGACTTTTATTCTGACCTCAAAGTTCTCGCTAATTGTTTGACTTGTGGAGCTTGTTCTTTGGATGACAACTATTATGATGAGTCCAGCCACAGATTCAGCTATTGTTACACTCCCTCTGCTGGCTGTCTTGAGCAAGGCATGCCTGTGTTTTCTGTGTTAAGAAAGATAATTACCTTAAGTTGGATCTAATAATTTTAAAGATTTAAAATTAACTAATTTCATTTATTCAATTAAAAATGTAAAATATATAGATTTCTTTAACAAAGCTGAATTTATTTCCAGCGTTTATTCTAATTTGGATTCTTATGGCTCACAGCACGCCAACCCTTATTCTGCTCTGCCCAGGTAAGACACTCCTGACATTGTCTCTATTTCAGGAGTGGCTTAACATGAGGATTACAACAGTTGCAGCCCATGTTTGTATGCGGCATCCATTTTTTAGTGCACCACACTTTTTTCTTCCACACAACCTTACATGAATATGTTTGGATTCAGTTCTTCGTAACTAATGTATCTAATAAGGACCATTTGGATATGATAGCTCTGATTATTTTAGTCATTCTGATTTTTTCGAAAAACCAATTTAGGGTTTCTTCGTAGCTCTAAGTCGACTGGATTCAAACCCTGGCCTGGACTCTGCAAAGTGGATTCTCTCTGGATTCTCCCTCAGTACTCCCCGAATCCAAATGGATAATAGGTTATTCAGCCATACTAAAACAGCCAATAAATCACAGTGTATACTTAAATCAGCATGTGTCTCTGTGTTGCCTGCATGAACAGGTGACCTGTCCAGGGTTTAACCCGCTTCTTGCCCAATGACGTCTGTACATAGATGTGACTCTAACTGACCCTACAAATATAAGAGGGTATGGGCAATAGATGGATGAAGCAGCTAAAAGCCATTAAAATGTTTTGAAGTTAAAACTAAAGCTGTTAATAATAAATGTATAGTACACGTAACGTGTAACACATTTCACTTTTCAAACTGAGTTGCTGCAAAAAAAAAAAAAAAAGCTTTTTGCATATAATTGAAATTTATCAATATTACTTATAAATGAAGTACATACAGAAACAATGATGTTCCAGCATTTCTCCCAGTTTATTTTGGGAATTTGATAATAAGCCAGGCAAATTGCATAAAAAAAGAAATAACAAAAAGCTAATTGATGAGAAATAATGACCTATAGGGAATTGAAATGTATGTGAAATAACCCTATATAGGCCTATATATATACATTTAATTCCCACAACAAAAAGAAGATAGTAGAGTCTGTTTACACTCTTGTAGGTAACATTTAACTTGTACCATGTGCATAACTCAGAAATCCAAATGAATACCTCTTATGTTTGCTTGTATCTTTCTTATCATTTGGTGTGGCAGGGAGACAGAGTGTTAAATATTTAACCCAACATGAAGTGCTGGTGGTTAAAATTTATTCAAGTCAGGGCGCCATATGAAAAAGACATATAAACTGAAGGTAAATAAATTAGTCAATATGTTTCCAGTGTTTGGACACTAGATAGAGACAAAGCTAATTTAAAGTTTTATAAACCAGAACTCTCTAGTCAAGCTTAAATGGGTCTTAGATAAAGTTCTGCTCAGTTTAGTTCAATTTACTTATTTATTTACTTTTAAAACGACAATAGATGATTTGGAAAATTTGCATGCAAAAACGTGAGATTATTGTCCAGGGGTTAATTTCCATATCTAGTCCCACTGACAGGTTGGTCTTAAAATACAAAATAATAAAAAACAAGAGAAAACAAGTCTGTAAAAAAGAAAACAAACAATGAAACTCGCCCCCTCAAAAACAAAAACATAATTTTCTGTGAATTTTCTGTGGATTTAAAATATAAATACAAATATATCAACCCCAGATCTTAAAACAGTAAAAATACATGTTCAGTGCAAGAAGCAGGTCTTTTAAAGATCTTTTCCAAAATAAGAGGACACATTTCTACTGGATACTGAATAGGTTATAGGGAAAATGCTATTATTAAATTTCTCTGGATGGCAGTACCTTCACCTCCAGTGCTACTAAGCCAGAGATATATTTGAACAGATTATGTCCCTGGGCTCAAGCATTGAACAGGGTATATTGGATTAAATCTGCCTCTAATTATCTAAATCATCATTTAAAAACTGTTCATTCTGACTCTTTATAAGACTACAGCAAAAGTGATCTCAGATCACCTGTCAAACTCTAAAACCGGTCATATCTTAAAGACCCAACAGCTCCATAACCTTCAATTTGAGCATTGGACTCACAGACTGCAGGCTTACCTCTGGATTAGAGATTATCTGAAAGAAGAATGGGAGCAGAGGATTTACTTATCAGGCTCCTCTCTTGTTGAACTGACTGCCAGCTACGGGTTCAGGAAGCGGACACGCTCTCTAGTTTTGGAACTGAGGTTTGCTGTGGTGAACTCAAACTATTCATTTAGTTATGAACCATGGCAGCTGACGTCACTGTCAGTAACTGCTTACAGCTTCATTCTTTTAGCATCTATTCATCCCTCAACACATCAACGCATTCTCGTTTTGCTGGAGGTTAAAAGAAAGGTACACCATGAAACAATTTAAAGCAAATAATGTAAAATAGAAGATTAAACAAATGGAGAGGATCACATGTATTATACGTGTAGGCTTAAAATAACGCTTGGACTCGAGAGAGAGTTCTCCTTCTTCATTTTTCCACACACTTTGCGCAGGGCACCAGGCCCAGAGTATATACTGTTGTGTCCAAAGTGTGGGCCATTTGTGACCCTAGAGGTGATTTTGTATGCTCCTAGTCCACAATACAAAAATGGCAACAACTTTTGTTTTTCCAGCTCAAGGATGATGCGGCAAAAAGAAAAAAAAAATCCATTAAAAAAAGATACAGACATCCATTTTTTGTTCACCCTTGTCCCTAATGGGGTCGGGAGGGTTGCTGGTGCCTATCTCCAGCTACGTTCCGGGCGAGAGGCGGGGTACACCCCGGACAGGTCGCCAGTCTGTCGCAGGGCAACACAGAGACATACAGGACAAACAACCATTCACACACTCACACCTAGGGAGAATTTAGAGAAACCAATTGACCTGACAGTCATGTTTTTGGACTGTGGGAGGAAGCCGGAGTACCCGGAGAGAACCCACGCATGCACAGGGAGAACATGCAAACTCCATGCAGAAAGACCCCGGCCGGGAATCGAACCTTCTTGCTGCAAGGCAACAGTGCTACCAACTACACTGTGCAGCCCAAGATACAGACATTTTAAAGTATTCTAAGTATGGAAAGTGCAACACAAAGTATTAATCTTTTATCAACCATATTTTTTACTTTAATTAAATTTGATAGTATTTAATTAACATCCAGTTATTGCAGTGACCAAGACTTCCAGTTTAATATTGCTCTTATCAATCAATATTAATTTCTGGATAAGTGGAAATTCCACATGTAAAGTTAAGTAAAAGAAATCCAAAGTGCTTCACATGTGAAAAAAATAGGAGACAATAAAATGCAAACACAAAAGTGATGAGCTAAGCAAGACCAAACATCAAACAAAAGACAACATAGCTCAAAATAACATCAAATAAAAGATGGAAAAGTACTAAAGAGTGCAGAGATGATTGAAGTATAAATTATAAAAGCATATCTAAAATCTTGTTTCTGAATAGAAAATCACAAATAGAAAGAACAATAAAAGTAAATTCACAAACAAATAACAAATTAAAAATAATGCAAATAGAATAAAAATCAACATAAATAAAAATAAAAATTTACAGATACTTTGAATGTAAATGACAGATTACTTAACATAAAATTAAAGGTATAAATTAGGATTTCATAATCTAAATTTGGAATTCATTATATTAATTAAATAAAATATTTAATTTTTGTTCAAAAACACCAATAGTCTTTTTTAATAAAAATCCTCTTCAAAAGATAGGAGTCAATTTACACAGTTCCTTTCCCTAAAAGAAATAATATTTAAATGGTTAACAACAAAAATTAATGTAGAAGTTGCCAGTTATATTATTGGGCTATGTTAAGCTGTATAAGTTTGGTTGATTATTGACAACTAATAACCCACCTGATGATAACAACGGTGATTATGATAATCAAAAGCAGGAGTGCCAAGGCCAGAGATCCAAACTGTTCTCCATAGAAACCAGAACCATCTGCAGAAAAACTCACATCTTGGACCATAGTACTGCTCTAAACTGGTCTGATAGCACCTGGGTTGAAAAATACATGAGAACACCAATAATAGTATGATAGCAAAATAGAGTTGAACTGTTTAATATTTAATAAGGCTAAATCAGATAATTTAGTTTACCTGCACATGAGACCTTCATCAATGTGATTAAAACAATCTCCATGTCGATTACAGTAATCAACATTTGTTTTACAAGGTCCACTGCCATGCACCATTGATAATTTCAGCAGTGTAGTTGGCAAACTGGAAGCAGCTGATGAAATGCTTCAGATTTGTAATGTCTGGTTGATGAAAAATGACCAATAATTTAGATAGAACATAGTCATGGAATTAATATTTACTGAAAATTTGTTGAGATAAAACCTACTTGTAATCAAAGGTGTTGGCAGGCTTAGTCCACTAAACAACACTTGACTCCCAAAAACCTGAGAGATATTATAGAGGTTCATGGTGTCATTTAAGATGTCAGTCAGCACACGATCAAGCTGATTGTTGAGAAACTGTATCTGAGTTTCATTGTTTTGATAGTTGTACAGCACCACGCTCTCTGAGACAACGCTTCCCCTTCTGTTGCAAAATAAACATAAAGTATTTATGAAAGACAAAATTCTTGCATTTAAATGTAAAAACTATCAAATGTTCATTACATATTAGTAAGGAATTTTTTTTAGAAAAACATACGTTCATTTTATAACTTCTACAGCCTTGTAGGCTCCTGGGACAGCTTTTTTGGAAAGTGCTTCCAACTGAAAGATATTGGTGTTGTTGAAAGCATCTTTGCTGTTGGTGTTTCTTGGCTAATCAATGATGTTGATTGTGATAACTGTGTTAAAGAATGAGTAAAATGTAATGTAGTAGTGGACTTCACTCCACTCTAGCAATAGATGCAGACTTGGTGGTAGAAGGTGTCTCTGTTGCACATGTGTCGGGAGAACTCAAGAGTTCAGAGCTAGTTGTAGTTGAAGATGTTTGAGAAATGTGGGAGGTGAAAAGAAGAGGTGCTTGGGTTGGAAGTCAGGAAATCCTCCGTACTTGGGGACAGCATTGTGGATGTCGAAGTTAACTAATTTGTGATGAGGTTGACTGGGTTGTCTGTACGTTTCCAGTATGTGGGAATGTGGCAGTAAATGTAGACATTGTTTCTGTTGGGGAAGACAGTGGTGTACTTGTTGCCTTAATTGTTGGTGGAGCTATACTTGATTTGGTTGTTTCAGAGTGCTCAGCTGGGGTTGTCATAGTAAAGTAAGTGGTGGCTGATGATGCTGTTAGACCCTCGTTGGTTGTTGTAGTTAGTCCGTTTGTGATGGGCGAGATTGTCAACTCTATAGGAAGTGTTGTACTGGTGGACTGCACTGCAGTGATCGATGTTGAATCAGTAAAGTCTGTGATAGGTATCTTTGTTGTAGATGTTTCGGGACTAAATAGTTGATTAGGTAAAGTAAAGATAGAATAACATGTTTCTTCCCAGGTCAATATTTTCCAAGCTGTAGTTAAAACAGACATTATACTTTTACCAAATTTTTATCACAAGTCAATACTGCTTAGGAGCAAAGAACCCATGTGATACAAATATAATGTTTTAAAGTTAATCTCTGGAATGCATTAACAGGAGTAGATTAAGTAAACGTTTTAGTGTAGATATATTCTCAATGTCCCACATCAAAATACTTGACAAAAATTGAGTTCTGGCCATTTCAACCCTTCACACTTTCATTCTTTTACGCTGTCAGGAGTTTCGTTCTCATCTTCTTCAGCCCTGAACCTCCCAGCCACAACAAAATGTTTCCACACAAACTACGAATTAATTCAAATCTTCCAGGGAAAGTATTGCAGTAGTTTCTACAGCTAAGGATTAAGAGTATTTTTTCTATGTTCTACTCATCGTCCTATAAGGACATGTTGTTACCTGAGCCCAATAAATAACATTAACAACAAGAGATCACTGAGAAGTTACAATACATCAGAGTCTAAAATCTCTCATATCAGAACCAAAATAAAGAGAAAAAGTGTGGGATCCAAACTTTTTAATTCAATGGGCTCTTTGCACCTCAGCTTCCGCGTTCGGGGAAAAGCGGCTCAATCTTTTCCGATCTATTGAAAAAGGCTCTTTACACTCAGTATTTGCAGGGCTTGTCCAAGGTAACAATTAATGATGAACATCGATCCGAAGCCCCGACAATAAGCTGGAGAAAGGTTTTAACATGTTCGCCTCGTTATACACAGATACGAAGGTGAGTTTTACTTTCTTTAAACTTTGTGGCTAACATTAGCTTTAGCTTATGCTAGACATTTTTGTTGTAAAAACGTGCTATTTAAGTATCTAAACATGTTTCATCATTCATTAACGGACAATGTTTTTACCTTATGTTGAAGTATATTATGTGGTTTAGTGTCGTTAGTGTCAGAGACCAAGTAACGGGGATTTTACGGTTCAGGCTTTTTGCTTCTGAAGCCTGAGGAACAACAAGCCCAGAGCTTAACATTAGCTCTGGTGTCGGAGTTCTAGTTCAGCTGACTGTTCAGGTTAAGAGTTGTTGCTTTTAGAAAAATATGGCCGTGTTCCTTAAGGTCTCCGTGTTATTTTGCTTTATTAGTTTTGCATGGTTCTTGTGAAGCAGGACGGTGTTCACAGCGGTTTGTACAGGCAGATCAGTAGCTCGGCTGTCTGGCTCTGGTCTGCTCTCTCGTTCCCATAAACTCTTTCAGGCTGAATACAGAAGTGATTCCATGGAAATAACACAGGAGGCTCCTTTGCCTTCTGCTTTAGGTTGAAGAAGCTGATCCGGAGTGAAGTGAAGGCTGCAAACTTTGCTGTGCGGCGTTAGCTTTAACTGTCTTCTTAATTCAGGACCGCTTGGAAATCCATGAAAACTTAAAAGCCCATTATATTAGGAAGACAGCAATGTTCACAGTATTGTTTTATTTGCGTCTGAAATAAGACTTTGTCTTTTCTAGCTGTCATGGTAACCCAAAGCGGAAAAAAGAGAGCCGCTTTTGCGCATGTGGTTGTGACGTCAGCGCAGCAGTTGCAAAGAGCCCATTGTTTGAGTACCATTTCTGAAAATACTTGACTGCACCAAAATTAATGTCATATAGCAGATGGACTAAGGAAATGGGTACAAAACAAAAATATACTGTATATACATCTGTTAATGTATTTTGGTCCCAATCTGAAAGCTCTGGTCACACTGTTCTCTCACCTATACAATACTATGTGTTTTGTCAGTTTTTATTTGGTCCCCCATGTGTTTATTTTACCCTTTTGTTCCCTTTTAGAAGTACAGTATATCAGTAAGCATCATTTTCAAAATTATGGTATTATAAGTTCTTGGACCTAAAAAACTAACAGCTTTTTCTTTGAGTGTAAATTTAATCTCTGCATTCCTTACACTCTGATAATATACACTAAGTACAGTTTTTTGTGTACGATAAAGAGAGTAGTAAATAATCTCTTCTACTTCATTCTGTCTTCTTCCATTCTGGGCCCCTTATTAGTATGCATGTGTGTGTGTGTGTGTGTGTGTGTGCGCGTGTGTGTGTGTGTGTATACATGTGAAAGTTTTTTTTAACATGCCCCTGCTGCTAGTGCTCTAGCACCTAGACTTGTTTGCGACCATGTAGTTATATATTCTGTTACATATTCACTCTTGAGGGGATTATGCTCATTTTCTCACTCTCCATTTCAGCTGCAACTTGGGGGCAGATAGGTCCAATCCCATTTACATGCAAATGTTGAGGTTCTTTTGCTCGCTGGGTTTTTCTAAAGGGGGATCCTTCCTACAGAATTTGACTTGAATGTCTCCAGAAACTTCCACTTTGATTTTAATATCATCTTTGATAGCAGGCAACAGCTCAAGATTTCAGAGTTGTCACCAGGCCAGTGTACCAATGGGTCCAGCTGATAGGAGCCCCTTTATATAACATCAAAAAGGATGGATGGATGAAAAGCTACAAGGTGCAAGATGAAAGAATTATTATTATTTTTTTGCGATGCTGCATCATCATGGACATATTGACAATTGAGTTCTGGCCATTTCAACCCTTCACACTTTCATTCTTTTAAAGGTATTGCAGTAGTTTCTACAACTAAAGATTATAAGTAATTTCCTATGTTCTACTCACTCATAGTTCTCTGTAAGGACGCGTTGCTGCACGAGCCCAATAAATAACATTGAACAGCAAAAGATCACTGAGAAGTTACAGTGCTTTCATCACAGTCTATAATCTATCATGTCAGCAACAAGAATCAGAACCAAATAGAAAAAGCGTGGAATCCAAACTTTCTAATTCAATGGTTTGAGTATTTTACAGCCATTTAACTCCACCATTTACGAAAATACTTGACTACACCAAAATTAATGTCATATAGCAGATGGAAATGGGTACAAAACGAAAGGAGGATGGGATGAAATGGCTATATTAGTACAGAATAGGTTTACAAATAGGAAAAGAGGCCAACTGACACAGAGCCAGAGGTGATGTTTGCTCTGCCAACTGTATTACTATTTTCTGAAAAGATCAGGATTTCTGGTTACTTTGTTGGGTACTATCAATTATCTGCTGTCCATGTTGCTCTCTGCATGGTGTGAGAGCAACATTCCCGTAAATCTGTATGTATGAGTCACTAAATGGAGAGGAACCTCAATTTGGATTTTGGCCTCTGAGGGACTCCGTAGATAAAAAGAAACAAATTATTTGTAACGTTCTGTAACCTCTGTGTGCTGCTGCCTGTCTTGGCCAGGATTCTCTTGCAAAAGAGATTTTTATCTAGGTGGGATTGAAATAAAATAAAATAAAAATAAAAATTGTGTAAACAGGTTAAGACCACAGCAGCCAGTATTTGTATCTTCATCTTTGTAGATTATGTCTGTAATCTGTGCAGTGTCGATTTCTACTAATTTGGATGTTATTGCATAGCTGTTCTTGGAAACTAATAGCTAGTGTTGGTTTGAAACTTTTATGCTGAATTTGTGTAAAAATGATAACCAAAACAGGTAGAAAATAAAATAAGATTTTAAAATATTGAAACAAAGATTAACCTTATGATGCATACATTTTCTTTCTCTCAAATATATAAATTTAATTTATTTATTTTTACAATTGTTTCGTTCTTTAATTTCAATACAGAAACAAGTGGGAAGGTTTTATGACTTTTATTGAAATAATATTTTACTAAACATATTACAGTTGCATAATTCAGCATCTGCTCCATAAATAGCTTATTGGACATGATCACAGTCAGTGTAACAAATTATATCAATAGCAACAAAAAGAAACAAGCTGTGACAAGGTGAAGATGGTCTTTTGACTGAGGTCTGAAGAGGTTTTGTAAAGTCATCTACACCTCTGTTTGCTGTTTAGGAAATCATTGCTAAAATGTCGCAGCAGAAAGTCTCCCTTTCTCTCTAAGCTGTGTCATTATTGTAATAACGTTCAACAATTACCATTATTTCAAAACTATTAAAGCTGTAACTTCATTATGGAGACTCAAAGGGACTTTTGTCACACATGTTCTAAAGGAAGTCATGAAATTACGAATATACTGAGATTCCTAAACCTGACAGTCGGCCATTAACTCCCAGTTATGCCAGTTTATCAGCAGCTTCTTCTCTTATGACGAACTGGTTCCTGGTAAACGTTGGGTTAATTTTAGTTGGTTGAACAGTAAGTTTCAAGGAGGGTTTATAAGGTTTAACTAAAGGCAACCTTTAAAAACCTCCTCATAAATTTATGAATTATAAACCAAGACACATTTTACCACCAATGAAGAATGTAAGACTCAAATTATTGAATGTCCACAACTTCTCTAAACCTGTTTTTTCCCCCTAATTTTAGCTTTTCCTATAACTATAACTTCTTATGAAAGAAAAGGATGAAAGCAAGGCTCACCTAAAGCAAAACACAAGCACAATCTTACTGATGGCATTTAAGTCTTACCCTACTGTTCGCTCCAGATGTTTCTTTGTATAACCAGAAACTGATTTTGTTTTTCTCTAGAGGACCTTCAGGAAAGTTATGGGTTTATTTTTTTAATGCAACATTGTTTAATGTCTTATCCCTGCTCACATAAATATGGATAACTATATGGAGGCCCTACTTCTTCACTCTACTCTTTCACTTTACAAGCTAAAATCTTCAGCATTGCAATAATGAGATATTACTTTATTCAGAGAATACCAATGAACTAAAAAAGAAAACACCCAGTTAAAACTGTCTTATTTGAATTAGCTCTACAAGCTATAAAAGCATGCAGAGTTCAATTTTCTTTACGTTTCCAAGTTTTGGCTTTGTTCTTAATTTTTAAATAAATACATTGTAATGAATTAGGTTTCTGCTCAGTAGAAGGCAAAATTTACCTTCTACTCATTTATTTAGT
Organism: Xiphophorus couchianus; assembly: GCF_001444195.1. Taxonomy (NCBI): domain Eukaryota; kingdom Metazoa; phylum Chordata; class Actinopteri; order Cyprinodontiformes; family Poeciliidae; genus Xiphophorus; species Xiphophorus couchianus. Next base: position 12,445,742 of record NC_040247.1, on the reverse strand, counting down.
CTTTGCCAGAAGCAATTTAAGTTAAACCTTTTGTGTAAACATTTAAAGTTCATAGCAGGTGAATCAACATTTTACTGTGACTGTAAACTGACTTCAGCAGCCACTTCTGTCCGTGATCTCAATCTAGTTTAATGTTGTCTCGACTCTCAGAAAAATAGTGAAGGGAGGAGTTTTTATTCTTAAAAATATTTAGTGATCCTTAAAAGGATTTTGTGTGTTTGCCATCAACCCCATCTACAAACACAAACTCCTTGCAACTTTACTTCGTTGACATGGCTCCAATATATAAACCAAAAGACATAATATGAGACAAAGGGATTTTGAGTGAATTTCAAAAGGGGCAAAAAGTTTTTAATAAAAACATGTATAGCCTTGCAGTTATGACACATTTTTTAATAATAAAAAAAATAACCAAAAGATACAGCCTTTGTCAATCTACGATCAACTCAGAGCTGTTGATTTTTTCCCCCCAACATTATGAGTTGTTCACATTTTTGAAGAAGTTTGTTCATCAAGACATTAGATCAGTTGTTTTGAGCAGTCCACCAAGAAAGAGAAAAATGTGTTTTTATAAGTTTTCTTTCAAACAGCAGCTTCCCTTTGATCCAATCACACGTCAGCCTGTTTCTCCTCCTCTGTTCCTGTGGCAGTTTCTGCCAGCTTCGCCTGAGCTCTTCGACGCTCTGCCTCCGTTACCGTCATGGGATGGAGGGGGAAAAACCCAGACAACCCTGATGATGTAAGAAAGAAAAGTTGTTTTTAAAGTTCAGAAGCAGATACAGCCTGGCTCATTCACAGTGCCTTGCAAAAATATTAAGGCTACTAAACTTTCTATGGATTTACTCGTGTTCCAGATAAAACCACAAGGTATTTTAGGGGTGTTTCATGAATTAGACCAACCTTAAAGTAGCGAAAGGGAAATTATACATTGCTTTACTTTATTTTACAAATAAAAATCACTAAAGTATGGAGTACATTTGTATTTGGCAGTAACGCCAAGAAACTCTAATTCTTGGTTCATGTCCGTCAGTATGAATTAACATTTAACATGTCAAAAAATTTGTCATGAGGAGGAATAAAAAACACTTATAAGTTGCATAACCAGCCAAAGTATGAAAAGTATGATTTATAGTCATGAAAATACGGTACTTAGTTTTATCCACTGATAGTTTCAGGAACTGTGTTTCTTCAACAAACCTTTGAATCAAAGAACATTATCAAGGTGCTTCAGGTAATGTTGAATGCACATAAATATTTAAGAGGTAAATATGAAAGAAATTTTAAAAAAACTCAGAAGAAAATAAAGTAAAGAACTTCACAGCAGTTTCTAAGGTGCAGGTGCTGATGAAAAGTTACGTAAGGACCTCCTTGATTAAACAATTCCTCATGAATTAACTGAATTGCCCAACAACAAAATTGTGTAATCTTGTCACAGGCTACAATTCGTGTCAAAGAAAGTCAGCACACACCTAGAAGTTTGGCCACCGGTTTGGAAGTGTGAGCACCGCAGCCGATCCAGTACTTGATCCGGTCGAAGTTGAAACTAACAAGTTTCTCGTTGTAGATGTTAGGGAGCGGGTCGAAGCTGCCCAGCTGCTCGATGTATTTACCATCCCTTGACCTCTTGTTGTAAGCCGCCACGATGCGATAAAAGGGTCGGTTGGCTTGTTTGTGGCCTGCGAGGGCGAGCCGGATGACGACGTAGCCGGCGTGGTAGTTCTTCAAAAGGAGGGACGCTGCATGAGGACATCAGGACAAAAAGGACCATCAGAGGAAAACATGATTCTTCTTCTTCTTCTTAAATTAACTCATTGCATGAGTGAGATATGGCAAACTTCTGTTGATAAAAATTAACTTTCATACAAACAAATTATAGTTTACGTTCTATTTAAAATAATTTTTTGTAGAAAATTTATTTGGATCAGTGTAAATTAAATAATGCACATATTTTTTTTTCTTTCTTTTTTGCCAACAGCTACAACTTCTGACGGCAAATATCCTCCAACTAGATGATGAAAAACTGCTTTTTCTGTCTTACTGAATGTTAGTTTCTTATATTAATGATGAATTCCCAGAGTTATTTTAGGAATTTATTTGATAAGGAGATTCCTAAAGCTGTAAGGTTGAAATGTAGTACTCATTTTATCTACAATTATGTAAATATGATGACAGGTACCTGACGAAAAACTAGCAAAGGTCAAAATAAAGACTATGTTTTCGGTGGTTTATATTTTTTGCAGAGTACCTTCGTAACTGTCTTCTATATCAAAAAAGGAAATTAAATTTTATACTCACATAAATGCACCATGATGAAACACCCTGCAGAAAATAAGACACGCTTAAACTGACATAAATGTTGAGATTACTACAATAGTATGTAGTTTCCTCCACTAAACTCGGCTTAAGCTGAAAGAAAACTGTATAAATGTCATTGCATTGTAAATAGCAAAACTGCGGTCCAGTCGATGCTAAGCTATTTTTAAGTGTAAGATAAAGAAATGAGAAAAACCTCTCAGGACGGAGAATGACGCACAGATGATAGTCACAGCCTTCTCCTTTCGATGTTTCGCTCCACTGTTGATCGACCTGCAAATATTACCAAAATGTTTTCTTTCTCACAAGAGAGTGTGACATTCGTCAGGGCGCAGCCATGTTTAAGCCGGATGTTACGCAGCAGCGTCGTTGTTCCCTATTCTGGACGCCAGATGGCGCCATGGGACCGTTGACCACTGAAAGCGTCAACTTTGTAGATAGATGTAGAAATTCAAGATTTTGTAACGTCGCTGCTCATTTTTCTAAACTTCACGTTTCTCTGTGATATTCATGAGAGTTTTCTTTTTTTTTCCTTCCAATTTTAGTTAAAGAAAAAAAACTAAATAAATATGTATTTAAAAGAAGGAGAATGATGAATTTTGGAAGTGGAAATTCTAACAGCTGAAACAAGAATTTAAAAAATAGGAAATATTTTTTGATAATAACAAAAACCTACTACAATACTATTCAAATTTTCACATTAAGATATGGGCCAAACATTTGATGATTTCCCCAGGAATAGATAAATTGAAAGTTATTTGTTACAAACATAATTTTGTAAGCTTTGGGCTATTGTAAAATCTGCAGGTACATAGTTTTTGCTAATTTTGTAGAAGACAAACTTAATTTATATGTGTTTTATTTGTAATGCAGTGCCCTCAAAGTTACTGATGACAAACTTCTACAATCTGTAAAAACATATACATATAGGTAGAAGATCAAATATATATATATGAACTCAATAACTTTTAGCTATATCCTATCACAAATAATGTGATATACATATTTTATTAATGTCAAAATGACCAATAATGTTACTGTTGCTGTTTTAACTTCATCTAGAGACATTAAGGTTTTTTCAGTTTAAGAATAATTACTGTTTAGTTTAAATTATATATCTAATAACATTAGCGTCTAAGGAACAACTGTATTCTAATAAAATCACATAATTTCATTGTTACATAACAGTTTGTCGTGTCTGTAGTTGAACAGTACATTGAGTTTGAAATGCCAACTCCTGGAGAGATGAGAACAAAGTTACCTGAGTCTGCTCATTAATTCAGGAGCCTTTGTTTGTGCCTCATGTTGTCCAAGAGCACAGATATTTTTTTTCTTTTAGTCCGCTGAGAGCCCAACCACCCCGCCACCACTCCCAGTCTTGGAACATGGTGATTTCACACTCCTGTTGTGTAAAGCTTGTTTTCCAGTGTGTGTGACAAACACATGGTTTTCTGTGAGGAGAGGTCACACAAAAGAGATGGGCCCTTGTTTGTAATTCTGAAAATATCCTCATGTCCCAGAGTGACTCTTTGTGCACGAGGCCAGAAATGAGTTCTGAATCATTTCAAGCAGACAAAAGGAACAATGCGGCTTCATGCTTTTAATGTACTTATTTGATGAAGACAAACAAGAAGGTAAATTTAACTTTGAGCTGTTGAAATTAGGAGTGAATGAGGATGAAACTGCATGGAAACATCATTTGTTCAAGATGTTCAAGAAGATTAGAAGATGCTGGGGAATTTATTAAATATAAGATGAGTAGGAAATGAAAAGATGACTTTTTACATCCTTTTAGAACTGAACTAGAGGTCTAAATCAATGTTTTCCAACCCTGGTTCTTGAGCAGGGTTGGACTGGCATTCTCCTACCGGGCATTTTCCTGGTGGCTGATGAGTTAGTGGGTCAGTGGTTTCGCCCATGGAAAACCTGACATACTCGCTTCGTAGTCACACTGCACGCTGTTGTTTTGCAGCGCCATTATTCCTCAAACTGTACCTTCACATTTGTCCTCTTCATCTCTCCTCCACGTGAATCAGTAAGATCTCAGAGCGAATTCATCCTTAACCAGTCGTTGGCCTACTTGGTCCTTTTGATGCTGTTTGCTCACCAATAATTTCCTGCCAAATCCAGCCGGCAAGATTTTTTTTTTTTGTGGTCATCTAAGCTGGAAATAGAACCTTCAAGATGAGAGTTGTGTGCTTAAAAAATATATCAACCAAACGACAGCAGTTTTGTCTCTATAGTAGCAGATTATATCAATGTGAATATTTCATTTCAAATGCAGAAAAGCCATTTATTAATATTTTGACATTTTGTTTGTAGGTAGCTTTATCATCACATTCTGCCACAATGTGATGACATCTGAGGACATTCTTGATCTTGATTTGACCCAAAGTGAAAAGAAGTTTAACAGACAGATTTATATTGAGATGAAATTACACAACCATATGCATGACGTAACCCACTTCTTCCTTTATGATTTTATTTACATGTCACCATTTCTCAACAAAAGACATTTTTACAGGGCTTTCAAATTACTTTATCTAATCCAGTTGCTCAATTTAATGTTATCAGTGTATAAACAACTCAGTCTGATTAACAAGGTGGTACAATGGCGCTTGCAAAAAAAAAAAAAAAAGTTGTCAATCCAAGTCAGTCAGGAGATTCCACTTTTTGTTTTACCGAAGTCCCAAAAGGTTGTGGAAGAACAGGGCGACTGGAGGGGAACGATTTGCGTTTAACAGGAAGAAACCTCCAGCAAAACCAATGTCTGGATCTGCTTTCAGCAGTTGTGATTTCAAGGAACAGGAAAGAGATACAGACACTGACGCACGGGGCTATGATACATTGTATAAAGAGAACATCAATTTTATACAGCCAACATTTTTCAAAAATACAGAACGCATAAAGAGTAAAGATACCAAAGTGAGGTTATTTAGTGACTTTGTACCATAAAGGATTGAGGTTTGTGTATTAATCATTACTTTGTCAATTTCTCGTTCCTTTGTCAGTTTCCAGTATTTAAGCTCCTGGTTTTTCATTATTCCTTTGCCGGATTGGTACAAAATCTTGTTTGTACAAAAAGTTGTACAAACAAGGATGCACACGGATGTATTTTAATCCCTGACTTTAATCTAAGAAAAATAAATTCAAATGGAACAAAATGCATGAATAAATTAAGAAACTAAAAGCAAATGTAATAACTAATGTGACAGTAATAAACACAGAGCTAAATATGGCAAGATTTATATATTGTATCGTAAATTAACGAGGAAATGATCAAAACATAAACACGAAAAATAAACAAATAGACCCAAAACCCAAAGGATCGTGAAACACCAAAGTCCAGTTCATGCCACTGTATCATCGACACTCGACAAATGAATTAATGATGTTCTGCACGGTTCTGAACTCGAGCCAATTCTTCTCTATTATTTATCAACAGAAGTATGAAACCCAACGAGAAAATTGAATAAAAGACACAAAAGTCAAATTTATCAATAATGTTTCACATGTAAATTCAAAAATAGTCATTCTTGGTTTTAATCATTAAAGCTGCAGAAATTTAGCCAGGCCCCAAAGTAATTTTCGAAATATTTTGTAGTAAATAAATACAATTTTAGATACAATGGTTTCTGTTATCAGCCAGAAAAATCATATTTCCCTTGCATTAGAGCATTTTCACATCAATTTCTGTACATTATGTTATACAAAATGTGATCTTAAGTTTTAAAACAGAAGTTTAGAAAGCTTTTTTTGTTCCTATTCAAGAAGGTAATTAATCACTTAATAAATTGTTTCTATTTAAATTTTTCAAATCTGTCTTATCCGTCTGCAGGACGGACATTTGCAGGATAACGTCGAGTTACACACTCCACAGTTCTGGCCTTTGGTGAAAAGTGGAAAGAAGAAGCCCATTAAAATTTTCATTCATAGTTTTCAACAAGCCATTAGGAGACACAGCAAACATTATAAAAGACATGCTTTTGTCAGATGAGACCAGATTAATATACATATCTATAGTTTCATGATTTTCACCTTGTATGAGCAATAATACCAACTATATGCATTTACATTTTGTCACAAATATCTCTAGCTGGTTAATAACATTGCATAAGAAGTTAATACAAAGTGATGGATAATTGTGCATTTGTATTCAGATTCCATAAATAAAAGGCAGAGCAGCCCACTGCCTTCCAAAGTTATGTAATTACTAAATAGTCATGTTTGTACTGTAATTAAATCTCAGGTATTTTCTCTCTGAAGGCCTCAGAGATTTGATAGAGAACATTAGTGAATAATTGTGAAGATCAAGAAGCGCAGCAGACAGTGGTGGAGTTTGTTTGTTCATCTTTTAGTTTGTTGAACAGGGACCATGTACAGTAGCATTAATCTGAAAGAAAATATACCTTACCTCAAGCACAAAGTATTACACAAAGAACAGTACAGAAACAGTACAGAGTACATACATGTATTAAATCTTTAAAATGTGCACTGTCTGATTGAAGTTTACATTGAAAAAAATAAAGCATCACAATTAATGAAAGTGCTGCTAAATCTGTTAAAGCAAACTTAAGTTATAAAACAGTATCCCAAGTTTTAAACATCCATCAGAGCTACACTTCATCTACCAACCAAAAATGAAACGAGTATCAAACAGCTGCAAACCTACAAATGCGTGATCTTCCACCTAAACTGGGAGGTTGGACAGAAGAGCAAAGATCAGCCAAGAGGAGCGTGGTAACTCTGGAGGAGCTGCATGGATCCACAGGAGAGTCTGTTGACAAGTCAACCACAAATCCAGCACTTCATAAATCTGTACTGGGAAGAAGAAAGTCATAAAAAGTGTCAAGCATGTAAGTAACACAAAGAGATCCTTTGGTCAAATGAAACTGAAGTATACTTCTGGGCGTACATGTAAAGGACAATGCACATTCTGCTACAAAGCATAGTGTTGGCAGCATCATGCTGTGGGGAGGCTTTTTTTCATAAGGGAAAAAATGAACTGAGCAAAATAAAATATTTGAAGAAAACTCATAAGAGGATCTCTGCCCTCCTTTCTCTCCCTCTCTGTCTCTTTCTATCTGGGTTTAACCGGTTCTCACTGAAGTTATTAATTAACCAATTCATGTATCAGCAGGTATTACTTCTTACATTTCTTGTTTAGTCCCTGTTAAAACTTTTTATTCCTCTTTGGGAAACTTTACCACATATTTTCTTTGGATAATGGGCAAGACTGCAACTTATGCAGCACAACCTTTTCTCTTGATAGCCTGACCAACTTGACAAATCTGTGAATCAATAATGCAGCATTGCAGATGTGCGTTTTGGAAATTGTTTTAACAATTTATTCTGGAAACATGCAAAACTGTAAGAACTAAGTGCCTCAATTTCAAGTATGAGAAATGCTTAATGGTATTTCAAACCAATCTCATTGGCTCTTTAATTGGAAAGAATAACAAGATTACAGGCGTATTAGTTTAAAAAGATTTGAGAATTTTGTCAGTCTGGTTTGTCACAAGAATAATTTAAGCAACCAGACTGAAAACCCTGTAGCAAACGCTCTCTTCCCAACAAGAGGGCTGGAATTTCAAGAAAGAAGGATCATTACTGCGCTGACCACGTTTTTTCCCCCCTCTTTCTGTGGAAAATTCAGAAAATGAATAGAGGCTTTACACAGTTAGGCAGCAAACAAAATGCATCTTACATGGTGAATCGGTGATGCATGATTATCTGAACGGTGACATTGATTCTGGTTGGGGCTCACCCTCTCTCGTGAGGACCTCATGCTCTTTGGGGTACCAAGACGAGTTGTTCCTCCTCTAATCATCTGTGACAGTTCAGTTAGCGCCGCTCAGATGACCAGATATTTTACTCAGGAAAAAAAGGCGAGACTGCTCTAAATGATGAATGCTGCTCCAGACTATGCAGGCATATACGTCTGAATTTAATGTGATTATGTGGAACATGTTTCTTCTACCTTCTACACATTGAACTTCCTCAGACATTGAAGACATGTGGGTGCTGAATTACAGCAACCCTCTTAATAATTGCAATTCTTTATGAAAGTACTTCAGTGGCTTCCTTTGGTTTTGAAAGTAAGTAAATTATTAAAACACCTTAAGCAATAAAGTGCTGTGTTTTGAGTCAGTTTGGTGTGCTCGATTAAAATAAGGACAGAAATAAAATTTAATGCTGTTATGACCACACTAAGCAATGACGAATCACCAGAATTAGAATGAGTCAATTAGGAGCTGTGATTCATTCAAATGTCTGCCTGGATTATTTTGGGATTGTGCTTTTGGGAATCCTGTGTGAATCCTTGCAACATAAATACGTCTGCTGCTGCAGTCAAATGTTTACCTCGGTGTTAATGCTGGAATCTGTGTTTTCAATTTTCCCAAAAGTCCCTCTAATCAGCACAGCCTGTGTCACTTTAGCAACACGAAAACACATTGAGGTGGCAGTAGATTAATACATCCATCAGGGTCAAGACTGGGTCCATCTTGGACAGGTTGATGCTCAATCAGCAGCACAGAGACGTTCAAACTTTGAATATTTTTGAGATGAGGCAGCAGCGCTAAGGACTGCTCCACCGTGCAACCCTTGGCAGATAAAGGGAAAATGTTTTATGGCTCTTTTAATTCATCAGTAGAAATCATTCAAATTAATTTTTATTGCTTCTTAATACATGTTTTTGAACGGTCAACATTCAAACTCTGCACAGAGGTCACAATCTGGATTCAAACCAAAGACTTTTTTGCTATGTGACAGCAGTGATAACTGAGCCACCAAAAGGCCCCGTTTAACCATGCAAATGCACTACAGGTAGTTTCAGACTTCAGACTAGTTCACCTGTTTGTTGGAAGGGTTTTTTGTCATTTTAAATGAGGCAAAAATCCTAAATCTTCTTGTTAGTCATTCCAAAGTTGTCTGTGCTTTTGTTAAGTTTTAAGCCTGTTGATTTTTACCTTAATGTGATGATTCATGGTGATGTATTCACAAAGGAAAATGAATCCATTCATAGTTTGTGCTGATGCCCTTTTTCTGTTTCTCTCTGTACATGGAGAGAGTATTTGGTGAGAATATTAATAATCGGATTAGATCTTACTCGATGGTTAGCAGCTGGACATCTTGGACTTGTTGAGAAGACTGAATGTGGCTGCAGTAAATTGTGTGGTGGAAGCGTCTCTGGGGGTCTGGTTGTTGTTTGTGATGAACCATAAGGCAGACAAAGAAGCAAAAGTGACAGTGGGTGACTTGGCAAAGTATGTGGGAAGGACAGATGTGGAGAATTTTTTTCTGATCGGGAAGGCAAACAAGTCTTGTGTGGAACTTGAGCACATTTACCTCAACAAAAGGCAAAGGAAATCAGCTGAGCAGCTTCTCCTAATGAGCCAGCCTGATGAGATGATCAGACTCAGGTGTGGAGCTGCAGCCTGGGAAGCTCCACTATCCCAGAGTGGATGAACACGGAGGAACTGGGAGAGATACACACAAAACGTTCATGAAGATGAGGTGAGGAGATTTTGACAACATTCAAATTCTGGACAGAAGTTTAAGAATACACCCATGACCTTCTCAGCACCCCTCACTATCCTCTGCAGTGTGCCACGCAAATTCAAAATGGATTCACGCTTCGGGTTGAGCTACTTTAGAAATGTTCTTGTTTTAGTAGCTTTTTATAACCTGACCTTAACTATTCAGCCACTTTGAGTATTTGAAATTTTGCACTGTTCTGGAAAACCTTGCACTGTGTTGTTATGTGATTGACCCACTGTTCATTTTAAACATATGTTCCAGAAGTAAAATATAGCAAAATAATGTCGTGCACATCCTAATTATGTTGTTTTATTTCCTCCTTTGTGAGAACGCTGAAGGAAGATGAACCAAGAGGAGGAAGGTAAATTTCCACCTGGAGGAGAGTCTACCAGCGTGAAAGTACTGTCCGTCTTTATGCCTTTCTACAGTCGAACCAGTGTTGTCTCTTCAATTCAATTCAATTTTTTTAAAATGCGGAGTGAAGTCATATGAGTATTCTTAAGAAACCCACATGCTTACTGGGAGAGGATTCAAATCCTGACGTGCAATCCTGGAAATAGTTCTTGGAAATATGTGGACCCTGTGATGAGCCGGCAACAGATGCCCCGAGACAATGTTCATGCATGCAAAAGAAAATGATTATTACTTATTTCCAATATGATCAGATGATTATTTCAGAAAATCCCAAAGGATATTCGACTGATTGGTATATGCACCTTCCAATTTTCAAGCATTCTACAGAATCAAACAAACACCTCACCTCCATGTTTTTGCTTTCACTATGAAATAAATGCATTTTATTAGAACAAAGAAAATTATGATTACTTTCTTGTCGGAAGCTTTAGATCTTCTCATGATATACATCAAGAGAGGATGCCTTGAACTTCACATCAAGGGTGGCATTTTAAGCTCGAGAATATCCCAACCAAATAGCAGTTTTATGTTGTTTTAAGTTTGTTTTTGAAAGCACCAGCAAATTCATAAGATTCTTGGGCTTGGTTAGTCTGAATAATGGACCTTTTCAATCACAGGCGCCATGTGACTTCTACACTGTCAGCTCTTTGTGATGCCCTCTTCTTTTTTAAGCATCTGTGTCCAGCATGAGGAGAGAGAGATGTTATGGTTGCAGAGAGCACCTAATGGGGTGATGGGATTCAGTCACAGATGGGGGGTCAAGTGATCTGCCTTTTCTAGAAGGATCTTTCAGATGGTTGTGGTGAGACTAATTGTGATAGCATGCAAAATGGAGCCATTACTTTTATCTTCATTAACAAAGAGTCTTTTTCTGTTTTCTTCTATTTCTTTTCTGAGATTTGTCAACTCTTGCAGCCACTGGTTGAGCCAATGATGCTCTGTGTTCTCTGTCAGAGGGAGGCATGTGTTTAATTGACAAAGCCAAAAAAGTAGAAAAATAGTGAATGATGTGAAAGAAATTCGCTTTTTAAATTTATTTATGTTTATAATTAACTTCACAGAATTGTAGAATAAATATCTTCCATCATTTATAAACCAAACAAGTCTGTCACACCGATTGCCTTAACTATGATTAAATACTTCAAGTTGGACTTAAAGCCACAAAAAAAAACCAAAATTAGACTTCATAAAAGAAACGTCTGTTAGATAGTTGCATATGTCTTCATGGTCAAATTGCCATAACAAGGTTGTAAACTATGCTTTCCATTCACTTTGCCTCACTTTCTTTGGAGATCTTGATCTCCAGCGATGCTGAAAATAGGAACTTGCGCAAAAAGACCAATAAACTGTCTTGTGATTTTGTAAAAAAAAGAGTTTGAAAACCACAAAAAACAAGATATTTTTGAGTAAATAAGAAGTCGTTTGGATAATTTTAAAAGTGAAGAAGATATCTTGTCTCTTATAGTTGTGAAATGTTATAAAGTGTAATAAAAAATTTGCACACTCAACTCCTATATTGTCCCTTAACTTGATTTTTTAACCTGCATATTTCCACTAATGATTAAATACGAAACTATAAGTTAAGCAGCAAATGTTTTTGCCTTTTAAAGTTTTACTTATATCTTGATAAAAGTAGTTAACATAAAACCTTCCTGGATACTTATGCTTCATTTTTGGTATTTCCAACAGTTGCTTAATCATTGTCACTAGTACTTTTTCACCAAATCAAAGAAAAATGATAAAGCTACTTTACTAAGTTGATAGAAAAAACATGGACAAATCTGCAAAAAGGAGATATTTTCTGGTAATTACTTGAAACCAAATTGCAGAAATCATAGAATGAAATATTGGGATTCCTCTGATGTTTAATCAAAAATGTTGTTTCTCTAAAGAATATTTACTAATGCATACTCTACATTTATTATAATTCTCCAGCATTTAAATTTGATTTTAATGGGCTGACTCCTCCATCCCAACCATTGCTGCAGTTTTGAGAGAAGGTGTTTCCAATTTTCACTGAAATCTGCTGCTTATTTTTCATGGCATTTCATGCAAAAGTAATCACAACCCATTAACATTTTGCATCATATTACAACCACAAACCCTGATGGTTGCTTTTTATTACATATGACCGAGCAACATAAATTAGTGTATTAATTTGAAAAGGAAAGAAAAGGATTTATGGTTTTCTAATATTTTTACCAGTAGAATTCTGAAAAGTACAGTTAATTAAGTTCAATGCTTCATGAAACCAGCTTTTATTGTTTGTTATAGCTGCAAGTTTTCCGGGATATGACTCTAAAAGCTTTGCAGACATGGACACAGAATTTCTTTACATTGGTTTTGAAGTGTTACCAGATGTAATCTGAGTTTATGACTTTGGCTTTCTAAATTTTCAGGGTTGTTGTCCTGCTAGAAGCTGCAGCATTTAATTTAATATTTTGTCTTTGAAATTATGTCCTTCTTTGTGTTTGTCTACAACAGAAAAAACCTAAAAAATACACTTAAGTGTGCAACTGTAGCACGAGAAAATGTAGAGCAGTTCAAGGGGTTTGATAAGATTTCCAAGGCAAATTAATCAAAATAAATGAACTAAATAAATAAATAGCTACATAAATCAAATCAAACTGTATTCAAAGAGCATTTTTATTCCATTCAGATCTAAAACAATAGATTTTTAAATGTCAAAAACAGAAGGAAATAATTTGCTAATTACACATCATATTTAAACTTTTTCAATTATCCTACAGAAAAACAAAAAAATGTGTCAAAACGACAGCTCTGCTGACATTCACTGTTCAGCAGAGATTATAAACCAATTATCAGCAAGCAAAAATGTCTGGGTACCTCAGCTGTCGTAGGTCACGTTTGGTGATATCGGAGCAGCACACTGCTGTGTGATTTCTGCTATGAGAGGTTGTGACCTGCCTCCTACGCCGCCGCTCTCTCCAGTCCCCCACTGGCAGAGCTGAAGCGGTGGAGCCACACTGGTAGGTTGTGTGAGAGGACAAGCGGATTTGGCATGCACATCAGAGCGTGATACCCAAGCATTTTGGTCCTATCACATGCCACACACACCGACTCTCTCACACACTAAGAGAGCATTTCTGGTCGCGTAAAATGGATTGTAACACTGGCCACTGTTATGAAATGATGCCAGCAACTCATAGTATCCCTTTACAGCCCACTCAACCAAAGGTCTGAGTGTATTTGTGCCATGTTGTTGTTGAAAGAAGTGGTTTTACAGGTGCAGTTATCTTTACAGTTTAAAGCTTCTGCTTGCTTAAGACGTTACACGGTCACTTTTGATCAAATCCAGCCAAAACAAAATAGTTGCTTACACTATGGAAGGAAACAATATATTAGAGAGCTTTTTAGATCTTTTTTTTAAAATTTAAGGTCAATGTTTCAATAAACAAGATTATTTTTTACAATGTTTAAGTTAATTGGAGGCGCAACTCAAACACATGACTTCTTTGTGACGACATGGAAAAATTAATCGTCCTGCGGTCTAAGCATGACGCCCAGGAGGAGCACAGAAAATGTCAACGTAGGACAGCGGGGCAAGTGGGGGTGTTGTCCCTTCAAACCCTCATCTTCCCAAACCACACACAAAGAAAATGCATATTTTTAAACAATTACTTTCATGTATAAACATCATGTAAATGACCAGTCAACATACAGTTCAGATAGACAACGGGATTCTGCCTGTCAAATTTCAACATGTCTTGGTGCAAAATGTTTGCATCAATCCCAGAAGAAACGGCAAAACACTTTGCAAAGATCCAGCATGAAGCTGGTAATGAATCCTGCAAACTTGTGGACAAAAAGGCCACTCTGAAAGGACGACGTTATTGTCCCAAAAGCAACAAAATAGAAATGCAGAACACAGTGTGGCAATGCACACTGTCACAAAGACCTTCATTTTTTTTTGCACCAGTTCCATCCCAGCAAACTATTGTCAGGAGCTCCAGGAAGGAAAACAGTTTAGACGGCAATTCTGTCAAAAACTGGGAAAATTTATGTTAACCACTGAGCTTGAAGAAAGCTTTTAAAAACTTTTCACAAGAAAAAAATATTTCAGTCATCCTTTAGGCATTTAGCAAACAGAAATAATTGAGCTAATCCAGACTGACCTAAAAGAAGAAAAGTTTAGTTCGATTTAATGTTTTTTTTTTTTTTTTTTTTTTTTTTACAATTTCAGTAAATATCTGGTTTCATCTGGAAGCTTCAATTTGACAGATACTTTTAGTTTAATTAGATCAGCAAACATTGTAATCACTAGAAAAACCCTCCTGGTTGTGTTCTAGTCAAACCTTTGAAGGGATTTTGAGGCTAGTGAAGGATATCATCGGGGATACATTTTTCTAAAATGCTAGTTGACTGATTTAGTCTCACACACGCTTCAGGGAAATCTGTTCATCTGTGATCTTAAGGTGTTCATGCAACCTGTTTGTTCAACACCCAGTAGCAACATGCAGATTGTGGTTTTTTTTAAGTGTGTAACTGTAAAAAATGCCCGTCTCTGAGGATACTGACACTAAACCCAGAACAGCCATATCTTAGGGACATTGTAGGCGGCCATGACAAGTTATGCCCCATTTAAGATGTTGCATTATCTCAACGTGTTTGAGCCGCTCTGAAGCAAATCATCAAAGACATAAAATCAGCAGTTGGCTATGATATGGTACCTTGTTTTCGTGCATCACAGATGAGCAGGCTTCGCATTAAAACTCTAACGTCATCCCCATATAAACAAGTGAGAAATAAAGTGGTGTTTTTGGAGTGTAAGTGTGATTTCACATGACAGAGGAGCAGAAAGGAGAGCTCTTTTGGCGTTAAACGGAAGAGGGCAGGTGAGCCCTGCTGCGGGGCGATAAGAGCCTCGGGGAACAACCAGACAACACATAGTCCCTCCGTTTTGCTTCAGTGAAATAAAGAAGAAACTGTTGCACTTCCTGAAACACTCACCATCATGTGCTTTGTGCTTTTCGCTTATTTAATCCCTGCCACTTCAAAGTGTGGGGCTGCCCTCGTTTGCAGACTTAAGATGGTTTGTCTCCGCTCAGTGGACGGTCCTCCGTCTCCTCCCCATTGGTTCGTCTTCAGACTAGGTTTGAATTTTCTATCTTCTCCTCTCAGGCCTCAATCTGCAGCGTCAAGTCACGAGTTTGTGCTGTCTGCTGCCTGGAGAAGGTGTTACTCGGGATAAACAGAATTCACACTATAATGAGCGACGACAGGATGTCACCCCGTCTGACACAAATCAAACTCCAGCCACCGTGCTTCCACCTCTGTACCCACCTGCACCCATCCAGCTGAGACGTCCCCCGCTCCCCCTCCTCTGGTTTTGTGATGCCATCCGCAAAACTTATTTTGGCAGATGCTGTTGCAACAAAGGAGCAATATTTACAATCACATCTTCAAAGCTTGGCCAAATATAATGCTTTTTTGTCTGGTTCTCACCAAAGTTTTGCTACCTGTTGTGTCTCACACATTTGTGTCCAGCCTTACGGGCCAAGAGCTTACCTCAGTAAATGGATCTGTGGCCAAGTCTGATGGCTTTTTGAGTTTCAGATTTTTACACAACTCATAATTCATATTTATGTGCCAAATCAATGTTTTTCCAACGCATTGTGTTCCGGTGTTGTACGTCTAAATCAGTGCCCACCATCTATTTTGGCTTACGGTGCCTTTCAAAACTGTTTGTACCCTTCTGACTCATTTTGTCACATTACACTATTTCATAAATAAAGTCCAAATTCAATTTCTGTATTAATCCAGCAGTTTGGTGAAGGCCTCAGAGGTTTGACAGTTCTCTGATCAGACGAGGCTTTTATTCAGCATCGATGGGGAAGCTGGCCACAGCTGATTGAAAGGTTGAGGAGCTGAGCACAGAGCAATCCTGGGAGGGAATCTGTTAGAGGCTGCAACAAACTCTGAGATTCACCATCCAGCAGGGAAACGGCACGGAACGCACACCCAAAGCTATGATGGAGGGGTTTAGATGAAAGCATCTTCATAAACTAGAATGGCCCAGTCAAAACCCAGTCTGGATTCCAATTCATTATCAGTGATGAGACTTACAAATTGCCTTGCATCCTATTTGACTGAGCTTTGGGTGGAAGTTTCACAGGAAGGAAATTCAGAAAAGTTGCAGCTGTATGATTCAGTGCTCAGGGGTTGGAGGGCTGAATATGAATATAGAGTTTTTACATTACATTGTGTCATTGTCCTTCCACCTCACAGTCAGACACAATACTTTGTACTGTACCACTATGTAACATAAGAAAAGTGAAAGACAACAACATAAAGTTTGTACTTGTAATGTGACAATATATGTAAAAGTTCAGGACTTTGTGAGGCACCAAAGGGTTATAGATTGAATTCTCAGAGCGGGTCGAGTGTGTGGCCCGGTCCAGAAAACCGGTTCTCCCTGGCTCTGCCTCTCTAATGCCTCATTCTACGGGGTTAGCTCATCCTGAGCTACCTTTGCAGCTACGCTGCTTTAGGCTTAGGCTGCTTGAGAATAAACTGACCACTTCTCCTCACTTTCCTCTTTTACTGCTGTCCACTTGACCTTTATTTCAACTGTTAACTTTGTTTTCTTGCAGTTTGCTTGCATTCTGTTTGCCCATGTTGCCTTCCTGGAGGAGGAAATCGGCTGAGATAATGGTGTCAACACTTCAACGCTCTCCCTCTTCTGACATGAACTTTGCACATATCACTAACATAGAAAGCACTCCTGGGTCAGTTCTACTGTTTCCTTTTGTGTGTCTGCTCTGTCGCCTCATGGCAGATGGTTGCTTCCTTGCACTGAACCAGGTTCTGCTGGAGATTTCTTCCTGTTACAAGGGAGTTTTTCCTCTCCACTGTCGCTACGTGCATGCTCGGTATGAGGGATTGCTGGAAAGTCAACAACATAATACAAGCAGCTGTCTACAGTACTTGTCCAGGAGGAGTGAATGCAGCAAGTCAGCGACTCCATGTAATCCGCTGAGTTTCCTTAGACAGAAAACTTTTTAAACTAATTTGAATAATAAACTGAGATTAATACTTGATGACTAGGATTAGCGTGTATTTGTCATTGAAGTGTCTTGAAGCAATATTTGTTGTGAATTTGCTCTGTATAGATGACCAGGAATTAATTACATTTATAAGTAAAAGAGAGAGAGAGTTAAAGAGGCTAAGTACACGATTGTAATAATTTTCTACCACACGTAGCCAAAACATTATTTTTTTCCATATTCTTCCTCATATTTAAAGACAGTTCCTTTTGTCTCCCGACTAAAAACAACAAATGCACACCTCAGTTTGCTAAAGGCTCATCTCAAAGTATGCACTAGTTAAATGAGATAAGAACTCAATATTTATAATCCAAAGTTATCTTCAGCACAGGAAATATAAGTTTTTCTGTCTCTCTGTGACTTTTATTTCACCTTATTCAAGGCTATTTAGCTGTATTAATCTTCCCAGGAACTCTTACCAGCTTTATTGCTCCTGCTAAAAAGAAGCAGGACTTCAGCATGACACTGCCACCATCATGCTTGCCCTTATTTTGCTGTGTGTTTGTTAGTTTTCTGCAACACAAAGCATTTTGTAAGTATTTCGAATGTCAAACTCAAATTCATCTTTATTTCCTCTCATTTGCACAATCCCGCTGGAAAGAGCAAACCAAAAAATGTTCCTGGCAGATCTTAAAACTGACCATTTCACCACATATCAGAAATCCCTGTTGTCTGCTTTTCTTAGTGTTGGGTCCACATCAATCTGTTCTCAACACAACTATGGTGCAGACCCCGAAGAAATCCTGCACTGTACCTGAAGGTCATAAAATATATACGCATTTTGTTTCCATCTGCACAAATACTACAATTCTTTTTCATGCCTGTTTCACAATTTACCTTGGGTCCATGTAAACTGGATTATAGTCCAGTCAGTTGTGGTTTCTTGATGAAAAAAAGCTGTGTTGTTCTCTTGTATCTGACTTGTTTTCCCTTGTCTGTACTTCAGGACCTATCTGCAGGCCTGAAGAGGTGAAAGGGTTTTTTTTCTTTTCAGGAAAATATGCTTTTTTTCCAGTTTTTTTTTTTCCGCTTAAGTCTCATAAATCTCAGTGAGAGTTTCTTCTTCTTGTTTCTCAAGACTTACCTTATAAGTTTCAGTTTTTGTAGTTGTAGACCTAGTGATACATTTATTTTAGATTTTCCAAACCAATAACAATGACCTTTTTCTTCATTTTGAGGTCATGTTTCCTTAAAATGCACAGGATTAACTGAGATGGAGGCAAAGCAGCGAAATGTTAGTCAATTTTTACGTGTCAGCTAATTTGTTCCAAATGAGTTTTTCAGGAATTCCTGAATCTCTGCTCTCCTTATTAACCAAACATCACCTTGTTAGACCCTTGTTAGAAAGTATGTGTAATCAGAGCTCCTCCCTGTGCCACACATAATGTGATGAATATCTCAAATCAGCTTTCTTTAATTACACTTATAACACATAGTAGGGCTTTACACTAGTCTCCTCCTAAGAGGCCATTTTATACGCTTGCTGTGCGCCATGATAAAAGAAAAATAATTCCCTGTAAGGAGGTGATTACACATTTGGATAATTCTGAGCAGATGTGAAAATGTCTCAACAAGTTAACAAGTCTTTGGAGGAAGTGCAGGCTTTGTCACCACTGAAACAGCTTGAAGGATCCTTCACAGTTGCGATCTTTGTTTTGAATAGATGCAGGATGATGGTAAAAAAAATATGGCTGCTGTTTTTGGTGTTCAGGGTCTCGAAAATGTTGGGCAGCAGTTTATCATGGTTGCATCTGTTTTAAATGAGTTTGCATGAAACATTTATGAGAACAACCAATGCTGGTGAGAAAGGCAGCTGACTGATGCACCAACTACTTTTGCAGAGTTCTGGTTTGTTTTTAGAAGCATTTGTTGTTTTCAGCAAAGAAAAAAATGCACATAATATGGAAAATAAATTTTCAGATTAATACAATTCTCTCTCCTTATGCAACAATGATGTAGAATTATCTTTTTGTCTTCATAAAGATCAGAACAATAAATGTAACAAGCTTAAATGTCCAATTACTCTTTAGAATGTAAGACAATTTATTTTCAATTCTCTTCTTTGAAAATTAACTTTAAATTGCTAAAGGATTATCTATCAGAAAGTGTTTTTTAAATTATATTCTGTGCAAAGACAAACTAAAAAAATGTTAAAAACTTTTGAACACATAAACTTTTATACACTTAACTTGCTATGGTTCTTCTCAGAAAAAGATAAAAGCTCAAATTGGCTATGCCTCTCATCAAAGGTGCTTTCTCTCTTCTGAACAACTAAAACTACACATTAAGAAAAATCCATAGTGAAATAAGAATGAGTGGAGGAGGAGGGGTGTTCACCTACAAGCAAGAAAGAAACTTTGGGTAATTGCCATAACACAAATAATGAGAGGCTAAAGCAGCGAAGTGTTTGAAGAGCGGTCCTGATCGAGATAAGATTGGAGACATTATCATGTTGGAGAGGAAGCTTTTGCTTTTTTTTTCTGTCTGCTGTAGCTGAGAGGAAACTTTAGTGACGGAGTTGCTCATGTGAGCCAGACGTCGAGGTGAACCATGCAGAAAAAATGCTTTAAAAAAAGAGCTCAGGCACTGCAACAGGGATGAATCTTTGGGTGCAAAACAGGCAACACAGAAATACTTTAAGTAGATATGTGACTTTTAATCATTTTTAATGTCGTTTATGAACATGACTCGCCCACTGGTGAACACTCTTTTTGATCTAAAAACAGTTCCCTAAGTAACAAATAAGAATGTACTTTAATTAGAGTAGATTTAGAAAAAATGCACATTAGTTTCTGCGGGCTATTTTGTTTCCAAATATCCAAAAATTCCCTTGCAGTTTTATCACATGACTCCGGGTTTTGCAATCTGATGTTTTCAGAAAACAACTCTTTAAAGTCAAATTAATTCAACTTTATTTGTTCATAGCAAATATATCCTCAATTCACTTTACAAAGCAAACTTGTCAGATTATTTAGAAACATATAGAAGAATCAATTAAAGACAACACAATTATAAAGACAGAATAATATTCAGTTACATACAGACCAGTTTAACCCCAATTATTACAAAGTAAAAATCCAGTTTATAATTTAAGTTGGTAAAAGAATATATGTCAAGACTTTTCAGCGATCCCACTACTTCCAGTGAAAGAGTTTTCTCTGTTTTCAGCCTGTTTTAGCATTTCACTATCAAGTAAAATGTTATAAATCATGCATATTCTGCATTTTAAGCTCAGCAGCATTTATTGCTTTTGTTTTAGCGTGCAAACATTTCAAGAGAGGTGTTGAGCAATTGCAACGCTTGTATCAAATGATTCAAATAGCCTCTGACAAACCTATACGTTTAGTTTATGTTGAGACTCTGAAAAAAGAAACAGGCTACAAATGCTTGCAAATACATACACACACATATATATAAAGCCCTTCCACAGCCTGGTTCTTAAATTCACCACAATCTAAAAATTTTCTGCACACTGCTAATGCCTTTCTTTTTGGTGTAATTATAAACAGATGCATAGCAAATGAATATCAGGCTTGTAATGATTAGGATAACAGAGGCAAGACCTTACGGTGCTGAACCAATGGTGTGTTCAGGGAACACGGAGCCTCATTTCAAAGGCGAACCTGTTGTAGCTCCAAAGAGGTAGAATATTTGTACTTTTTACATTTTACTTTTACTTTCTCCTTGAAGTGAAATGCAGCTTGTGTCTCCAGATGATTTATGCTCGACTTAATCCAGCGCTCTTTGCCCCTTCCCCAGGAGACTGAGGCGGTCTCTTTGTGCCCCCTCTGTCCCATGCGAAGCAGACCAAAAGCGGGGAGAGCGAGGGTCAGAGATCCGTTCGGCGGGGTGGCTCCTTCCCACCGGCGCATCTGCATGTGAAATCGCCATTTCACCCCTCCACACTCCCTAATTGTTGCTAAAATTATTTGTGAAATTGCCTTCCACCAGGAGTGTTTTCCACGGCAATTGTCACACGATTTTATATGCACGGTGGGCCCACAGAGCCAGCACACACGCACACCTCCTCTCCTCCTCCTCTCTCTCCATATGCGCTCGTTCGGTTTAACTTTAATTGTGACGCGTTATTATTATTATTATTATTATTATTATTATTATTATTATTATTATTAAACAATTAATTTTAAAGGGTGCCCTCTGTACCCGACCTGTTATCATCAATATCGGGTCGATCCAAATGTTGTTGTCAATTACAACAAAAGCAAGAGGAGCGGACTGGGCTGATCCTGCAGCGCAGCAGTTTGACTAATTGAAAGGTTAACAAGCGAAGGGCCGCAGTTCTTCTAACCTCCGTCTGGTCTGACAGGGCGGCTCCTGTTTGCAGTGAAGAAAAAAACAATGCTGCAACTTTGAACAGGAAGAATAAATAAAAGGCTCTAACTTTATTTAATTTTTTCCCCCCTTTGTTTCAATTCTATTTTTTTTTTTAAGTTGAATAATTCAGAATTTATTTAGTGGACTGACTTACACTGTTTTCTAAACTAATGCATATATTTGTAAAAGTTAAATAAGTATGTAAATAAATGAATATTTTTAAAATGTATATTTTATTAAGTAGTTTTTTAGGATGTTGGAGTAATTGTGAGTAAAATAAGAGTAAATGTCTAAAAAAATATATATATATGAAAATCTTCAGATGTTTAAAGTTCTGCTCATTTTTTCACAACAGTTCTTCTTATAGAATATTTTCTATGCGGTCCTCTAAGAGAGGCAGCGGTGAATTAAAAAAGTAAAAATGTGACGATCTGATTGGTCGTCGGGCTCTTGGCTAAACCCACTCCCTTTCATCCATAAAAGAAAGGGCAGCGAGCCTATGGGAGCGCTCCGCTGTCTCCTCCTACGACATGCACCAAAGTTGGCCACTTAAACTACTTCCAGCCAGCCGGCAGACATTATACCGAACCCAAACTACACCAGGGGGAAAAGAATAACACCGCGTTTCCCACAACGCGCCACCATTTAGCTGCTTGCGCCTCCATTTTTTTTATTTTTATTTTGTGCAAACTTACCTCTGTGGAGGTTTTCGTTTCAGCTGTTGCAGCGTTTTGACGTTGTATTTTTGGCCGATTTATAAAGCAAGAGGAGAGCATCCCCCCCCTTTTTTTCTTCTTTTTTTTATTTTTATTTTCCCCCCCGGTGGAAGAAGGGTCTGTCCAGATTTACTCCGCCTGGGATTTGGGATTTGACAGCGGCTGTTCTCAGATCTTTCCAAACACATTCCGTTTTCTTTTTCTTTTTCTTTTTTGTTTTTTAACTTGGAATTTCAGAGTGAAACACGTTCTTTAGCGCAGTGATTTTATTTTTATTTTTTTGCCTCGGTAGCTACAGGATGGCTACTTTACCTGGAACAGTGCCTCGGATGGTGCGCCCTGCGCCAGGCCAGAACTACCCTCGAACCGGCTTCCCCCTGGAAGGTGAGGACAAGGACAGCCACGGGTGCCTGATACTTGAACTTGTGCTGGTTTAAGAGCGAAACTGTCCGCTCTGTGAGCTCGTACGCAGCGCGGCGGTGGGCACAGTTTGTCATCGGCGACATGCTGGGAAATAAAAAGATGGGTGAACAAAACGCGCCGCAGTCAGGGCTGATTAAAGTTAACCTCACGTCACGGTCAGGGGAGAATTATAGCTGCAGAAAATACAATCTGGTGTCTTCAAAATGCTCCAAAATCTCAAAAGTGTATAATCCATGTGGATTCTGGTTGTTTTATGTGCATTTCAGACAGCATTTAAAACAATGTTCTTCAATTTTTTAATTGTTTTTTTTTATTGTTTATTGTTATTTTAATGCAACATTTATTCTCCACTTTTTATACCTAAAAATATATGTTTAAATCTTTCATTACATCACTGGAAATTATTTTGGCCCTCAGAATTAAATGTCTAATTTGGAATTTATTTGTCTTCTTTCTTAGACGCACACAACATTTAAATCGCCCGTATATGTGGTGGAGGGAAGGAGAGGAAGGGTAAAAAAAATATATAATTAAAAAAAAGATCATTGTATTTGCATGTATTTGCGGGAAACTGGTTCTTCCCCATCCTACACCCGCTTCGTGCTCAAGTGCCCTGGACTGAAATGTGCAAAAACCACGTAGCTCGCAAGTGACTCGAGCTGCGGGATTTGTTCGAGTGGTCCCGCAGCTGGAAACGGCAATAATACACACGGCAAAGAGCTGGCTCAAAGGATCACATCAATATTTGTACAGCATGACTAGGAATAATCAAGGTGGGGAGTGCCATCCTCTCTAGTGTCTCTCGGATGTGAAATTGCATCCCGGAGTGGATCCTTGGATGCATCCTGTCAGGATGAATTTGGCACGAATCTCCCCTGGAAAATGGTTAATATGATAATGTGCGCAAACTGCGTCCGAATGGAGATAAAAGCAGCAAATGTGGCATCATCTAATCAAATTAAAATCTCATCTGTATTGTAGGATACCTTAAATTGAATAAAGTCTCGTTGAATGTGAATGTTTTTGAGTGTTTTTTTTTTTGTTTTTTTTTGCGACGCAGTGTCCACCCCTCTGGGCCAGGGCAGAGTGAACCAGCTTGGTGGGGTCTTCATCAACGGGAGGCCGCTGCCGAACCACATCCGACACAAGATAGTGGAGATGGCCCACCACGGCATCCGGCCCTGCGTGATCTCGCGACAACTGCGAGTTTCTCACGGCTGCGTCTCCAAGATCCTGTGCCGGTACCAGGAGACCGGCTCGATCCGTCCAGGGGCCATAGGGGGCAGCAAGCCCAGGGTGAGTGGTGGTCTGTGTAGATGACAGGCATGCAACACCTGATTCTATTTACACATGGGTGTATAATAATAATAATAATAATAATAATAATAATAATAATGTGCAATTCAGTATCTCTTGAAACTGAATTGCAATCCACCTGTAACATTCTATTTAAAAATATGATCCAATTAAAACTCAGATGTGATGTGAAAATTTCTCTCACGATTTAAATCATTTTTTGCATTACAAAAAAAATCCAACAAACTTAAATGATAGTTTAAAATTGGTATAACAAAATAGATAGCTTCCCGGACGTATGGTCAGTATTGAAATATATACTGAACAATCTAAATACAGATATTTATTTTTTTTATTTCAGCATGTTTAATAATATTAATTAGTAATTACAAATGACAAAAAACACATAAAAATGACAAAAACAATAAAAAAGATCATGTAATTTTCACACTTCTAAATACTCAATAAACCCTTCAAGGAGGGAAACAATTTTTAATATTTAAGTGCAAAAGTCAGAAATACAGGAGCTGCACATTTCTGTACCTTAAACGTGAGCATAACTCCTTTTACTAAGAAATCCAATAACATTTTATTGCTGTATTTTTGTTAATATTATCTATTTCGATAGTTTATCTAGAGAGATGTGTATTTGTTTTGAAATTTAGGTTTCATTTTCAATCCGTTTGTTTATGATTTGTGTCCAAATCGATCCAAATCTCATGTTTGATGAATTAATAAACGACAAATAAATCTGTCCATTTAAAATTAGAACCACTTCAAATGTATTTTTTTTTTTGTGCTATTAAGCTCAGTGTAGCGAAATGTGTGGTGCTAATGATGCATTTCATCTAAATATTTTCAGAATACTTTACATGTTAAATTGTTTGATTGTAGAAATGTCTGTCTTTCTTTTGCATTTATTCAAATTAATTCCAAATTATATTTTCCTGACTAAACATTGTGTGTTTATTGGATGAGATGAGTGTTTCCTTTAAACTAAAATCCCTCCTCTTTGTTTGCTCGCTTGCCATCAACCTTTCAAACCTAAAGCAGGTGGCAACTCCCGACGTGGAGAAGAGGATCGAAGAGTACAAGAGGGAAAACCCGGGTATGTTCAGCTGGGAGATCCGGGATAAGCTGCTGAAGG
This sequence comes from Xiphophorus couchianus, assembly GCF_001444195.1. NCBI lineage: Eukaryota > Metazoa > Chordata > Actinopteri > Cyprinodontiformes > Poeciliidae > Xiphophorus > Xiphophorus couchianus. Next base: position 12,420,489 of record NC_040247.1, on the reverse strand, counting down.
ACGGGGTGTGCGACAGAAGCACAGTTCCTTCAGGTGAGGCTTCATCTGGTAAGCTGCACTTTTTTTTCCCCTTACTACCAGCGAACACCGCAGCATCACCTCTCAATGAACGTCACTTTGAATTCAACATGTTACTGATAATAAAGCGCCTCTGTAAGCAAACCCACAGAGCGATAGCGATATACATGTACATGTCCTGTTGAAATGTGGCTTCAGTGCTCCGTCAGTTCATAACATGTGCTCCCTCTGATGAGTATTTTCCTCCAAACGCTGCTGCTTCATGTGAAAACTTTTCCTGTGCCATTTTTTTGTATCCTTCTGAGAGAAAAAGAGAGAGCAGAAGAAGAGAGAGAGAGAGAGAGAGAAAATGTTTGATAGGATTATGATGGTTCTGTTATGGCTTTTAGGCCTAATCACCCATTTACCTTTTTGTTGCCATTAGTGAGTTCCATCAGCCGCGTTTTGAGGGCCCGATTTGGCAAAAAAGATGACGAGGATGACTGTGATAAGAAGGATGAAGATGGAGAAAAGAAAACAAAGCATAGCATCGATGGCATCCTCGGTGATAAATGTAAGTTAACAAACAAAAAGTGTATGTCTTATTATTATTATTATTATTATTATTATTATTATTATTATTATTATTATTAGAGTAAATTTGCAGCCTTGCAAACTGGAAGCAAATGTTTTTTTTAAATTGACTTCCTACTTGAACGTCCTCTGGGGAAATCGTCCCATATCCGAGCTGCGGCTCTAAGCGCAGACAATTTATTCCCGCTTTAAACTCCGAGCCAGCACTTGTTCACTGCCTTCAATTATTTATGAGAGCCTTGGCAGAAGGTATTTAGCTGCCGAGAATTAATTTGCGTGGCGCATTCTTGCTCATTTCACTCACTCATTCAGGGGGACATCTAAAACGACAGCTGACAGTTGACCCACTTCAAGCTCCCTGACGTCTCACCGCTTGTCAGTGAAAGCGGAAATGGATGCGCATGTTATTGTTTTCTGCTGTTAGTAATGTGTGAGACAGTGGTGCAGGTATTTTGTTTCTGAATGGCCCTGGAAGATAATCATTTCCCCCGTGGTCCCAGGTTTTGAAGCATGTTGTAATGCATTTGAATTCTTAAAATGAAGCGAGGCCTAATGAGGGATTCAGTTTTATCCTGAAAAGATTTCAATGTAAAATATAAAAATGCGCGGAATGAGCGCCTTTAAACGCCCTGCTGCGAACAATGTACACTGCAAAAATGAATTCTAAAGGGAGTTCAATTTTAGCAAATAAAAATCTCTTTAAGCATATTATTTGTAAAGATAATGGTCACTAATACCTGCATTCTAACGTCATTATATTAGATAGGAATTTAAGAAAAAAATGTTTGTTCTGCCAAAACGTATTCTAATTTGTTGTTGTCATGTAGAGGAGCGTGATAGGTCGATATTTTAAAATGAGCTGTGTTATGAATGTACATGTCAACTCAGTAAAAGTTAACAGTGTCATTAGGCTTGTTGCAAAAATGTAAGAATGTAGTTTATTTATTCTTATCTACTTTAGCGATAGCGCTAATGCTGGAACTTGCTAGCACGTTTAGGTTCTTAAGCCTGAGGTTGAACTCAACTGCACATGTACTGAACTGCACATTTTAGCTAACAAAAATGCAGTTTTCAACACACCCAAGACAAAAAGTTGCTTAAAAAAGACTTTTGTGTAAAAAAATATGATTGCACAAGGCAAGTTGCACAAAGTGGCTATACAGGTATGGCTGTGTGTACAACTAATCACTTTCAAACATTGCCTAAAGAGAATATCCTATAAATTTCCAAACCGTCCCCATTTGAATTAGTAAAACTCTGCTGCAAAGATTGTTAGCATACCAAAATAACTTTTTTAATGCTGAGATATGGGCTATGTTGGAACTAATGAGACTTGACTTATGTTAGCTACATGAATACCTCTCCTACAGCCAAAGCAATTGGCACAGGTGTAAAACATTTTGCTATGTTCAATCAAATGTTAGCTCACTGGAAAGAAATCTGCCACACAGGGTGAAGTTTGAAAATATAATGTTGTAGCATGTCTATAACTGAGTCTCTTAAATGTTAAACCGTGTGCAATAAACTATTCACTGTTAAGTTTTGTTTTTTCTCAATGGTAAATGCAAAAAAGCAAACAGTAGAGTGAGGAGAATGTGAGAGAGCAAATAAAGAAATAACTGATATGATCAAAAATAAATGATTAAAAGTAAATAGAAAAGACAATTTTAAAAACACTAAAATGAATTATAGATTCAAGAGTTTTGATTTAAAATTTAAACTATGAAAATGTGATCACGAATCGTTTCCATCAATGGATGCCTGTAGCTAATACACATCTGTGTATTGTACATGATATATAGCCGAAAAAAGAGACTGCAATAGTGTCTACATAATGTTGGATTTGTGTTGAATAGATTCAGAATCAATCTTTTAGCAAGTTTTACAACTTGAGTTTTAAGATGTTAAAATGTATCTAATCTTTGGGAAACGTTATAACAGTCAAATGTTGCCACTTTTCGTAAGATTGCTGTGTCTTTGTAGAAAACATTAAAAAAAATTATTTTTAGAAAATTGTAGTCTATAGTTTTTTGTTTTCAATTACTTTCTGAAATATGACCCACTCTAGCCTACTATTTCAGCAACATATGTGCTCTTAATTACAAGATAAACGAGTTAAGTAATGTAAATATTTTTAATTGACTAAGTACACTTTAATTACTAGAATTACAAAATAAATTAAATTATGGATGTGATTCCACCAGTTTTATTGCTTTTATTCTAACAGTTATTTTTATCAGTGCAAGTCCCGCTTCCTATGATAAAACGAGAGAATAGAGATAGTTTTTTTTTTTGTTCACAATAGCTATTTTTTTTTTTTTTAAAAAAAGAAGACTGCCAAACAGCTTTTTTTTTTTTTAAACTTGAAGATGAACTTCATGAGCAAAACCTCCCCTCTATTGAAGCTTTTCTAAAGCGAGGAGTCGGGGCACAAAAGCAAATCCTGGAAAGCACGGCGGCGTAAAGCGGAGTGTGTGGGCCTGCGCCCATTCACATTCAAAGAGCTGCTAAAAGAGAGAGAAAAGTTTGGACAAAGGGCAAGGAGCGGCATAAAAGGAGATGAATTATTCAGTACGCCCCGCTGCTAGATAGTTTTGTAATTTAGTATATAATGGCCCCGTTGGAGAAGAATCGGTATGTGGCGTGAAAACGGCCTCTTTTCTCGGTCACAGCGCAGATTAATGTTAGGAGAAAAAATGTCACTATTTTTTTGCAAATATCTCCGGTGTCTTGTAAACCCTGCTGGCTGCAAATGACCGGCGTGCAGAGCTGGAGTCTGGTCGTTTACGCACAACGCGCCTGATTGATAGTTTGCGCTTCAGCTGCATCTCCGGAGCTTTGCTGGTGACTTTCGCGTTTTTGTAGCAAGATTTCCACATGATGTCACTTTCGTTCTTTTAAACACTGCTTGTTGTTTCAAATTGGGATCGAATTACACTGCTATAAAAAGAGCAGTGTAAAACAGTGCGTAAAACAGTTTAGACAAGCAGCATCCGGATGGCGTTTAATAATGTTAATACTTATTAGAGTAAAAGCGCTGGAAACGATGCTCTCTTGAATAGGTGGCTGTGTTCGTGCCGGGTGTAATAGCTCGAAGGCATGGTAAGAAATGTATTTATCCCCAATCAGCCCCTCACTCTGCGAATTTGAAGCACAGCCCTTATGTGGAGAGGGGTTTTTAAAGCAGATTAAATAGAGCCTTTTATTTCTTTTCACTTTCATCTCAGAGCGGAGCTCACTGTGGCTCGCCCTGGGCACAAAATTCATAGATTTTTTTTCTGGCTTACTTATCCAGATTTTAAGACTTTATTTATTTATCTATCAGTTTGTTTATTAGGTCTTCGCATTAGTTTTTTTTTAGACTTTACATCGCGGATTTATCTTGGTACTAATCTAGCTTTAATAAAAAGTGTACTTAAAATCATAAACAAATTAATGCACGTTTGATTTTCCTGCAAACACAGTTTCTTGCAAAACAAGCCAAGCCGAGATCGTGTATATGCATGGGAACCCGTGTGGGAATATTCTGGTGCATGCGCTATTAACGAAAAAATGACGCAAACGCTGCGCTACACCACGCGCAAACGCTTGCACGGTTTTGTTTTGCGTCACGGGAGCATGTATCAGATGTCAGGCGTCGATTTGCCACACGTGACGCATCCTGTCCGACCGTCAGATGAGGTGGAGACAGGCGATGGACACTTCAACAAATCGCAGGATTACCTGCAGGTCGGTCTAATTAAACAGATGCCAGGTGGGATTATTTCTGGGAACGGAAAACTGAGGAAAACTGAAAACGTGAGAAAGGGAGTGAGAATCGGTTGGAAAGAGAGATAGGCCTGGCTTGTTTAGAAACGCAAAATGGAGTCAATTGGTGAAATGTCTATTTTATTGCAGAAAAGTCGTATTATTTTAAAAACTTTATTTTGTTTCAGAAATAGAACAAAAATATTCTTTATAATTTGCGCTTACTTTATCCTGAATTGCAAAATCTCAAGCTCAAATGTTCCACCTGCTAAACCAGGTAACACAATAGACAGAATTTAGCTTAAATTGGATAAAACTGAAATAAATGCCCACGCACCTCCACTTCCACGCACATATTCGTATTTGCTCGGGCGCGCGCTCCAGCGCCACGCACACCCCAGTCTCTCTAAGTGTATGGTAATATAATGTAGCCATATTTCGGGTCTAAAGCCGCGCTGAATGAGAAGGACAGGGGGAATGAAGCGAGAGACCACTTCAAACAAATCCATCTGGAACAGTGTGTGAGAGAGATTCAGTGAAAGTATGGGGAAGTTATTTAGCTATTAATAACGTTTTTTCCTCAGGCATTCAGAGTGACTCCATCTGCACTTTCTCGCAGCTATTTGGCTGGGTGGAAATTGAGGGAGACCCAAATGTTGGGCAGAGATAACATACCCATCATAGCCCAGACCCTGCGCTGTGCTTCACTGCATTAAACTCGGATTAACCTCCCCTGTCCCCGCAGCCACTCAAGCCACATTTCACTGGAATTTACATCGGAAGGCCTGCATTTCCTATAGAGGGGGCAAGGAGCTAAAAAGACACGACACGATAGATATTATTATTATTATTATTATTATTATTATTATTATTGTTGTTGTTGTGTTGTTGTTATGTTTTAATAATAATAATAATAATAATAATAATAATAATAATAATAATAATAATAATAATAATGTCATTTATGAAAAGAAAAAAATATACCTACTGGCTTAGAAATTCTAAAAAAAAAAACCAACCAAACAAATTATTAGTATTTTGATACAATAAATAATCAGAGCTTGACAACAGTAAATATTGCATGAACTAGCCAAACGAAAGGCATAAAAATGTGCTTGCTAACAAATAGTGAGCAGTGTAATCTTAGTGATGAGAACTATTGTAATATATTTAGAACCCAATTTATTTATGGTGTCTAATTGATAAAAAGCAGTTTGTGTTTTTTTTCTCTGTATTTATCTTGCAAGATAATAAAAATAGGCTTAAGATTTTTCTTTTTAATTTCTTTAAATAGCTAAAGCTACAATTTGGCTAGTATGCGTATAAGCTAGCAGGTGGCAAGCTGCCTGTATTTTTTTTCCTTTATTCCCATGATAAACCAGCAGTGGCAGGCAAACAGTAGCAGGTGAGACAGATTCCCACTTAACCTCAACAACTGCTAGATAAAATATGAGAAATAAATCCTTGGCGCATTAAATGGATTCACCGTTAATGTATTTATCCACTGCAGTTGGATAATATTGCTATTAGCTTAGTTCGTCAGATGCTTGGTCAGATGTTGCCTAGCAACCTGGACATAATTCTGACCCTCTTTTAAACCAGGTGGGATTGATGAAAATATGACCAACTAACTTGAATTGTACTTGCTAGGATGTCAAAGAGTAGAAGTAGAATTTTATCTGACCAGCCGCTATGCAAAATAGAAAAATTAAAGACATGTCAAAGGGGTAATTTTGAAGAAAATATTTATCCCTTGTAGCTTGCTAACGTTCTTGTTTGCGTAACTTTCTTTAGCTGCTGCTGAGATGTTGCTCAGAAACATTGATAGCATTTTGATATTCTTAAAACTAATAGGAAAATGGATTACTTTTGCCCACATTTCTAACAGTATGCAGACAAATAATACAACTGATTAGCATTTAATTTCTAAATAATATTAAAACATCATCATTAACAAATTATATGGATTTCAAATGGACATTTTAGGAGCTACTTTGCAGCAACGTAATATTTCTTTTAACTTAGTTTATTTCTTTGAGATGTTGTCCAGAAAGCAGGACTGATAAAAGCATCAACCAATTTCTTATATATCTTTAATAGTTTGCCAAAGAGTATATTTAGCTATATGACTTATAAATTGACCTCAAGAACTACTAAATAATAAAATTAATAATAATTGATATATTAAACGTATTTACCACATGCATGTAGCTGGATAACATTGCTGCCTAGCCTTATAGTTACTGGTGAAATGTTGCTTCCCAACCTCAACAGCTCTCTGGTTAGAATATGATGACTGATTATTGTTCAACCTAAAAATATACACAGCAAATAATCAGTGATATGTCAAATGGATTTATCAGAAACATATTTATCAATTGTTGTTTGCTTGTTGCACTCCCATTATCTTAGCCTTGATCTTTAAATGGTAAGGTAAGATATTCCCTCGCAACCAGGATAGCATTTTGAATTTCCTTTTCCTTCTGAAAATACTGACTATTTTTGCGTGTCCTTTCATGCTTAAGAGAAGATTTAGAAAAGGGATGACTGATTAGCATTTAACCTCAACAGCCGCTAAATTTTATATAAAAAAATAATCAGTGACACGTCAAATGGATTTCATTCCTATTAGCTTAGCTTAGTTCTTTGGTTGCTAGGAAAGATGTTACCTAGCAACCCCATTGGCATTTTGATGTTCTTTAGGGGATTAATAAAACACTGACTAATTTTGCTTGTACTGTTAGTGAAGAGAAGATTTAAAACAGAAAATGCAGTGTATAATAGGTTAGCATAGGTTCTCATTGATTGTAATTGAACATATCGTGAGACCTGATGACAGAATCAAATACAAGTAATTGCTTTCCGGTTCCAGCAAGGTAAGGCGAACAAATCATCCTACACAATAACGCGACATCTCCTGCTTATTAGTAATGAGCATACATTTTTTAAAAGAGCACAGTTTAAGCTTGTAGACCTACCAACCCGGCGAGACATTTCAGTGTCAGGAGCTTTAAGTGTCAACAGCACGAAGAAAAAAAAAATGAAGTAGGCTTAAATTCACTCTGTGCTGGCATTTGACTTTGATCACATGAGAAATATTCATGGAAGCACAAACACTAGCTCTGTCACCATTATCCAGGCTGACAGTGATACCTCTCAAGGCTGTCTATTAATTAAAGTTGCGCTTACCATGTGGGACGACTTCCTATCTGGGCACAAAAATGGTTTTTCCATCTCTTGTGGGGGGCTCTTGAAAAGGGGCAATCTCTCCTCTCCTGCTTCTTGTGGGAAATTTAAAAGTGTACAGAGAAAGACATGGGGATTTCTAGCTCATTTATAAAGACGAGTTTATAATCCTTTCCTGCTTAATAACTTAAAAGGATTCAATTTCTCCCCTCATTTATGGGGTTATGATCACACATTGTTAGGCACAGATAGCACCATTTCAAGGTTAACGTTTCTTGCTCAAAAATATCAGAATATAAGCTGTAAGCCCATAGGTGCCTCCTTTGTTTAGCCGGCAATTTCTCCCACACACAAATGCAGATAGACCCATTTTTAGATGTTGTTACTTTTAATGTGATAACAATGAGGAAGTCGATAAGATGCCTCCATGCACTGAACATTTTTCCCCATCTTATTTCAAATGATGTAATATTTAATTATAGCATATAATTTCACCATCGAGAATTAAATTCGGTAGGCTTACGGAGGCTCTGAGGATTGAATGACTGGTTGGGGGTCTCAAACCATACGAGACAAATTAAAGAGGAAGCGCTGCCCTCCAGGTATCCTGTCACAACAGTAGGGTGCTTCAATGCGGCTCTCATTTCTGTCTGTGTTTTATTCCGCCAATTTTCACTATGGGGCTGCGCTGAGGCCGCAGGGCTGCAGGACCAAAAGTAATAGAGGAAAAATCTAAAAAAAATTTTTTTATCCGTTTCCATATTCATGCTGGAGTTTGATTTCTCTCTCGCTTTGCTCCTACTTCCTTTAGTCAGATGCTGTTCATTTAAAATTTGTGTAAACAGATTAAAATTAAAGGCAACCTGCTGTAGTTAAATTGATAGATTTTATATTTTTATGACTTTATTTTAAAAAATAATAATTTTTTAAAGTACTGAAAAAAATTTGCATTTGTGGGGAGCATAGAGATTTCATTAACGGAAATGTAGATACATTTTTTTATATCTCATTTTATTTTATTAAATGTAACAAATTCCTAGTGTTGTAGTTTGATTTCTAAAACTGCATTTTTATTTTTGCCGCTGTTGTTGTTGTTGGTATTTTTCCTACCAGTCATTTACATTTCCACTTGGGTCCTTTCATGTCTCCCCCTCCCCAAACTGCCATCGCTTTGTTAGCATTAATGTTTAATTGGCTGGAAGAAGATGAATGAGGCTGACAGGAATCAGCTGTCCAGAGATTCCCCCTGTGAGTCTGACTCGGAAATCATAACCTGACCAGCTTTTCCTCCTCTGAAACCGGCTCGTTGAACTTGTCACATCTAATTAGGGTGTTAAAACGCACCCAGTGCATCTGTGGGAAACAGTAGGTGGTTAGTCCGGGGCAGCCAATAACGCCCTTTTTTTTGGGTCAGATGGTGGAGGAGGGAGCAGGTTTGGGGGGATCAGCGTGGTTGGATGGCAGTGTTGTTGAATTGGACTGCTGTGGGCTTTTATTTCTAAGCAGCCCTCCTTTTTTTCCGCTATTACTTCAATTATGACCATCCAGCGGGCTAAACAAGCGAGCATGCACGGACTGTGGCCTTGTTTTAATTAGGTATGAAATTAATTACACTAGACATCTATTAGAGACTTTTAAGTTTGGCTATTTTTTTTTCTTGACAGAGTTTAAAGGTATAACAGTGGATTAATGGCTTACATCCAAAATTACATTTTATTGCATCCCATCATTTCAGTGCTGCCTGTCTCAGTAGGAGACTGACTATCAGTAAATAACCAGATAACAAATAATAATAATAAAAAAAACATATTTCAAATTCAATTAGCACAGACTTTTAAGTCAAAAGTCCTAATAACTAAGTTGAGTTTTTATTCATTTTTATTTTGCAATTTTCCAAACATATTTTACAGCCTGAACGCCTTTTAGATCTGAGAAAATCTGCAAGTACAGCAGCGTTTTGAGAGGTTTTCTTTCCTTTTTCGAGTGCTTTTTTGTGTTGCTACAAAAAGGCCCTGTGATGTCTGACAGCCTGCTCTCACTATTGTTAGACAAACAGCCACTAGAAAAGGAAGAGAAAAAGAAGAGGGGCGCAGAAAGGACCCCTCTGTTATTTTCTGTCTTGAGACTTGCTTCATCGGCTATTCAGGCAAGTTGATGAACTCCTCCAAAAAGTTTATTAAGGGGGGAGAAAACAATAAGAACTAAAGCCTTTGGGTGCCTGGGCAGACAGTTTATAAACTAGCTGCTATTGTGCCTCAAAGGCAGATGCTTGAATACTCCTGAATAGGGGCCTTCAAACTGACACGATCAGGCTGGACAGCAGCAGTTTTAAAGAGGGGAGACAGGGCTCTTCTTCTGCTGCTGCTACTCAGATCTCTGCCTCTCCTTTTTTTTGCATTAATGTACATCTGCAGGAAGAAAAGAAGAGGAGGAGCTGGGCATGGTCTGCTATGGATACTTGGGTTTCTGTGTTTTTATGAACATGTGTTTACAAAAAATGCCAATATGTGCCAATCAAGAACACAATCATATCAGAAAAGCAAATGTTTTTCACGAGGCGACATAAAAAAAGCTAATGTTCTTTCTTCTAAGTATTCATTTTTATGTGATCAAGCAAAAATATATTGTCAATGTTAAGTTTTAAACAAATATCTGATCATTTTTTGAGGCCCAGAAATCTGTGAAACACACCCACCGTTGATGTTTTTCATTCTTTTATTTTCTTTTTTCTGAATGGGATACTCTGGCTATGTGCACTCAAGAAGATACATTATTCTTCTCCTTTTCAGGAAACAATAGACTGTCACTCTTTATCCCTCTTCCCTCCGCTGTCCCTCCCTTTCCAGCCTTTCTCTTTTTTTTCTTAGGCCTCTTAGTCTCTGGCTCTGTGCCTCACAACATCAGAGGGAGTCCAGTGATTTGTGACCCCCAGAAACCCACACTTAATCTCGCTAAAGAGTGGAGGAGGAGGGGAGCATCCAGTTTACAGCTTTAATGGGCCCCAAATAGGGCCAAGCCTGCTCTGGCAGGTGTCAACATTAGCAAACAATTGAACCCCAGCCCCATGCCTCGTACCCTGGTGCGACGCTGAACCTAAACTATTCGAGACTCGCTAAAAGGAGCCGCATAATAGAGAATATGGAAGGGGGGAGGAGGAGGAGTGGACAAGGGAGAGATTACATTCTCAGACAGCTATTAGTCTGGATGAGGCTTTTCTAAACAAACAAAAAGAGAAGAAGAAGATCAATATTGTTTTAGTTCACCAAGTGGACTCATCATTGCGCCTTTGGAGTATTTATTTTCTGCTCCATTGTTTGTCTCAGCTCCTCAGACGTCTGTGGGCCGTATTGGCAATCCAATTAAGTTTCAGGGGGTCCAGTGGAGGCCCATTTCTTCTCCCGGACAGCTGTGTGTTTTGCGCTTGCAGTCGGCAGTTCACTCACAGATTCGCCGCTGTAATGAATCCTGATTGGCGACTATTGCCTTTCGACGGCGGACAATGAACAAGAGGGGAAAACAACACTCAGGGATGACAGAGCTCCACTCGGCCCTGTGGGACGGCAATCCTTCTAATTCATTAGACAGAAGTGTCTCAGCGCAGAGAGCTGAGGAAACAGGGAGAGAGGGAGTTGACTTGAGTGGACTGGAGCTGCTCTCGAGAGGGTATGTGTCTTGACAAGAGGGACAATGTTTGTGTTTTCTTTAAAGGCTATTTATTTATCTCTCAGTGTTGATTCAGAGCCATGCCACAAGGAGAGACAAGTGTTCCCAGCAGGGGAGATTAGTTTCAAACGTTTTTAATGGGAAAACGTGAGGTATTTGTTGCCGTTTAATTGCTTTGAGATGGTCTTTTGCTGCATTTATTCCTCATACTGAAGGAAAACTGGCAAAAAGAAACTTTGTGTTGCAGTTCTTCAAGTCACTGTGAATTTATTGCAATGTGACAAACTGGCATCTACTCGTCTTGTAACATTGTCTAAATTCAGAAATTCGACCATCAAAATGTTATATAGCAAACACAAAAACCTCCCATAACATAGACAGCTGGTAAAATATCATTAAATTAATTTGTGTGTAGCCATTACTGTACATACAAGACTGTTTATAGACGGTTTATATTAATTCTGGCTCTAAGTAGTATGAAATTAGGCATGTAATTTCATAAATTGAAGCCGTTTGCCTCCTAAGTTATCTACAAGACAAAATAAAAGTTGTTGCCAGCTCACAGATAATCTTACATAATGACAAAGGCTTGCAAAGCCAATATGGGCACGTTAAGTATATAATATGGAAGGCTTGAGTCGGCTTCATTAAAGGCAGGTTTCCATCAGTGACCATGTTTGATACGGGCCAAATGGGCAGTTGCCCATGGCGTTGTTAGAAAAGAGGCATGCAGAAGCACCAGATAAAGAATGTAACTCCTCTGTCATTTACCCCATTAACAAGTTTTCTGTTGCTTTTATGCATGTGCCTTCAATGGGGAGTTGTGCTCCCTGCTAACTGCTGCAGATAGGAAGACTGTTTTATATGCTTTTGGTGGCTTTCTGCTCTGTTTTCTGTCTGTTATGTATTAATTTTGTTTGTGATAAGGACTTCCTGTTGGTTTTAGAATCTGAAAGGATGACTTGAGGCAAAACAAAAAAACATAAGGCATCTGGATTTAAAGCATATTAATATGGTCTGGTTACCAGTAATAAGGTATACGAAGATTTGAGAACAAGCTATTTATACAATTTAAAGTCATTTTAATAAGAATGCAGAATAAGAGCTGAAACAAAAAATAAGGCCCCTTCCACAACTTGTTGCTTTGCACTGCTGATTAACAGGCTGAAATAAGGCTTTTTTTTCTTGTTTCAATAAAATAAAAAATACAAACAGTAAGTCTTGGTGTGGAAGATAACAAGCCACCAAGTCAAATGTATTAAACAAGACTGCTTTAAAAATTACTGCTGGCAATCTGTCTGTTTGGCAGCCTACTGGAACAGGTAGCCTGACTGAAAAACCAGCTAATATTAGCTTGTTACAGCTGTTGCTCCATAAACAGAAAACAAGATAAATGTGTTTTATTTTGTGCAATAGTAATTTTAAATGTACAAAAAGATTGGTAGAAGTTTATACTATAGTTCTCCATAAATATATGGATGAAAATCAACGACACTAACAAATATTATAGATAACCCTAATTGTGACTATATACTACTATTGCTATTTTATAAGTTTGTTATTTTAATGTCATATTCACCGTCTTTTTGAGGTCATTTTGTTTTCTAAGTTATCTACCAAACAAAATAAAAGCATATAATCACATGTAGACAAAATATTTTCCGAATCAGTAACATTTTCATAATTGTAGATGGTTGCTTGAATTCTGATAAAAGGGCAAATAAAATTTCTGATCTTGTATTTATTGGCTTAGCAGATTAGAAGTAACTCAAGATATGGAAGCTAGATTGCAATCATAATGTAGAGTGGGCTTTAAAAATTGTGTATTTAAAGAAAGTCTTAGTCCAGTTTCAGTTTGTTCTTTCCTGAGATTTCAAAAAAACTGAAGTGAACAGTTCATCACAATACTGGAAAAAATATGTATTTATCTTGATAAACAAGCCATTGTTATGATGTAAAATAATAAAGCATGCCAAAATAGAGAGCGGGGTACATCAGCACATCTTAGGTTTTAATATCATTATTATGTCTGTGTGAAATTGTGTGACAGATGAGCAGGTCAGAGCCGCATCATTTGCTGAAAGAAATGTAGTTTCCTCCAATTTGCCTTGCCAGCTAAGGTTGTCAAACTCTGACAGCTGGCACAGATCGGGACAGTGTGCTGCATTACAACCATCCGCTGGTTACCGTGGAGCTGCATTAGGAAAGACAAAAAAAAAACATTTCTGGCTAATTTTATTACAATACAGGAATAGGCCACATAATGTGCAACAGTAATTATGTTTAGCACAGTGCTCCCTCAGTGATGAATAAGGAACATTGACCATGGTCTGCTGGTTTAAAAAATCGCCATTAGTCTATGCTACTTAGGGCCAGAACATTTCACATTTTATGGTCTTGATGGGGCCGCACCACTGAAATATTCATTTGTTTTTTAATTGTGCGTGTTTTTCCACAGCCACAAAGACAATAAACATGTTCCCTGAGTGTTGCAAATCAGAAATGTGTTTTTCTTCTACCGAGTTAAAATGTGAAAAGCGCTTGTCCAAACAGTGGGGTGGAGCTCCTGTCCTCGCCGACAAAATAACAACTTCAAATGTTGTCCCCTCTTTTCAACTAATGGGCTTATTTCTGCATCGTCAGTCATTCTCTCCTTGGGGAATATGTAGTCACAGTATAAAAAGCTTTTCTGCTGTGCACATTACAACCTCTCAATATGGAGAGCTCTCACAAATTAATGCTTGACTGTGCCAAATAAAAGCTCTTATTAGATTGTTGTATATGGAGGAGTTTTTACAGTTTTGCTCTTTTATAGGAATATAAAAGGAAATTTTATCAAGGAAATACCGCAAGATTTCACACATTACTCGAACCTTAGTGCTATTTCTTTTTTTCTATTATTTGGATTTATGGGAGCAACAAGAAGTAAAGTGAACAGTTAAAGTTAAAATGTGAGCTTCTTGTTTGTTAATTTTATGCTTTGAGCTTTTTTTTATTGCCATTTTTACATTTAGTTGAAGTTGAACTCATTTTCCCCTTCTAGTGTCCTCAATATCCCCAACTTTTCAAAATTATTTGCCGGTCGTCCTTGTCCAGAAAATTAGAAAACTTCCCTTAGGCACAAAAAAATGTCCGCTGTGCATTCCTGTACGCTGCCCAGTAATCTCTCTTTGGCTTTGTTGGGAGAAAAAAAAAAGATTTGTTCCTCCAGGAGACCTCGGCTCACAGCCCTGAGACGAAGCTGTTTGATTTTCTTCATACGTTTTTTTTTTTTGGTGCCTTTTTCTTGTTGGGGGACCGGGACTTTGGCTGTATTTCCATTTGGCAGAGAGACCCCTGTGGGCTCTTCTTTAACTTTCTTGCATTCTCTTAATTTCATTACATTCGTTGTGACCTCAATTAGCAAAGAGTTTAGCTCAGGCAGTGACATTCTGCTTAAAAGCTCAGAAGTAAAACCACGGCAGCAACAGCTAAAACAGGTCTGGATCTTGTGAAGTCTGAAATCAACCGTGGTCTTTCAGATCTTCTCTAATTGAGCTTTGTTCTTCACATTTAAAAGAAAGAAACATGTAATTTCTAAACAACTTCCCACATTGCATCATGTAAAAGAAGAAAAGTGGCATCCATCCTTTGAAGCGAGAAATACCGCCACCAAAATAAGAGTTCATATTTTCATTGCTAACAGTGCTGTAAAGACAGCCATGCAGAAACAAAGCATGACTTAGAGTCAAAAGCAAACATTTATATTGTCACTAATATCCCACTTTTAGCCAGTAGTGCATTAAAGAAAAAGAATACCACCCTTCAAGCCCTTCACGCTTTCAAAACTCAGGCAGCACAGAGGCATGGGGAGTCAATATGTCAGCGTTTATGGATGCCCTGCAGAGCTGCACAGGGCTGTCAGTCCCCCATTCATGCTCTAATGGCCCCCTGAGGTGCTCGTCTCTAGGGGCTGAAAGGGGCCGGGAGGCCCAGTGGACGCCCTGTTGTTGAAGGTGAGCGTGCGCTCTCATGGACGCGCTGCGCCTTCATCCATATGACAAGAGCAATAAAAGAGCATCGCTCTCCCTCTCCTCTGTCTCCTCTGCTTTCTTTCGAGGCCCTCCAACCCCCCACTCTCCACCTCAAACAGTGAGAAGGGGCCTAATTGTTTGTTGTGAGAGCCAAAGATTATAGAGCCTCGCTCCCATCTTTCTTCCTCCCTTGCCTTTTCCTCCCTTTTTTTTTTCAAGCCCGCTACTTTTTTCTGTGATTCTGTCAGAGAGACAAGGGGAAGAAAAGTACTGGAATTTCCCTGAGGAATGCGGATGCTAAATTCCCACTCGGACTGTCAGACGTTGCACGTTTGCTTTAAAAACAGAACAATGTTTTACGATTTTCTCAGATAGACGAAGCTTGCATGAAGAAAAAGTGTGTAAATTTTGCATTCAAAAGTTTAATGCATTCAAGCATTCACATGAAATGCATTCTGGCAGGAGCGCCCTTGGCCGTCTGCTACCTGCTATAAACCAGTAATTGATATGATAAGCAGGAGTTAAAACTGAAACCACTGACATCTGTCCATAAAGGTGAGAAGAGACTGATTTTATTTTATTTTAGATAGATAGATGGCCGAGTTGTAACGTATGGACACACATCACACCCAAATTCAATTTCAGCTAAATGTCAAATTATGACCGAGAGAAGGTCAAAGATATCAAACTTGTAACCGGACCGGGTAAACACCTAACTTGATTTATAACCATTTGAACATTTTAATCTAATATTTCTAAATAAGCTCCATCCGAGTTGCCACTATGATTACTTTTAGAGTTTTCGTGGTTCTTTGTTTTTTTTCTTTCTCTTGTGTGGAGATATCCACAGGAAAAGATTATTCCAAAAACAATCTGTCCTTAAACCATTTTACTTATCGCTGGCGTCTATCTTGTTTTCACACAAGGGTCCTATCTCATACATCCCTCGGTGAATGCCTTGAATCGCATGGCTTCTTTAACTTGGCAACCCCTTCAGGATGAACAGGCAAGTGCATTAAAGAGAGATGCCGCGCCATTCTCAGAAAAATGCAAATTGAGAAGTTGTTAGTTATTTGATGTTGCTGTGCGAACCTCCACCCCCCTCCTCCCGCCTCCGATGCATCCCTCCAACTCCAGTGTTGGTGGTTGAATCGCATGCAGTCCTGGGGACAGGCAGGCCTGTTTATATGCAGGCCTGGAGCAGAGAAGACAGCGCAGAGACAGATGCATGTCAGAGATAGAAGATCCCATCTGAGGCAGAAGCCTCTTATTGCGGGCCTGTTTGCATAATTAGGCCTTTTGATATTCACCCCCTCTGACTGACAAAAAGTATAATTGCAGGCATCAAGTACGACAAAAGGTGGGCACAAAATAAACAAGTCAACACAAACAGGGAGAAAAGACGTGGTGTTATTTTTGTCCTGTGGGAAAAAAAGAGGGAGGAAAAAACAGCATTTTTAACCAAATCTGCTGTCAGTCACAGTCAACTGGTGTGACTCGGTGCTCAGCAGCCTGTCCTGTGAATGCCTGCAAAACACAGAGCGTGAGGCCCGATTGTAATTATGCTGGAACTAATATGCTTTTCAAAATGAGCCATTATGAGCTAATGCTGCACTGCCAAAGCCCTGTCTGTTTTTGTCCCTCTGTCTTGGAGAGTTTGCAAAGGTATGGCTGATATTGAGGCCATGCGTTGTGATATCAGAGAGAGAATGTGGGGAGTTGAAAGGGGGCGCCACTTTACTTTAGGGTTTGGCTGCACAGGTGAGGCTGAGACGAGGGATTTGGAGAACCTTCGCTGCTAAAACGGGAGCTTCTCTTTGTCACTTTTAGAGTAGTTTAAATGTTTTTGTGCAACGATTGTTTTTCGTATTTTTACTTTTTCAATATTTAAGAGCTTAATAATTTGCTGTGTTTTTAATGGCAATGTTTACAACAGGCATTTAAAGATTTTTTTTTTTATCTTTGCATTAGTGCTTTTTGAGAAAAAATAAAATAAAATAAAAACAAGTAATGCCTTAACTGGTTTATGCACACATTAGTCATCTCCCACATGCCCCCGACAAAGATATGTAAAAAGCCATAACATAAATGCATATTTTATTGCAGTAGCACAATTTCTCACTGAAAAATTGACCTTTAATTTTAGCACATTTATTCATGCGAAGCGAACAAAAATTGTTTTCCATGAGATTGCCGATTGTTGTTTCTCTCCCATCGATGCCTTGTATGACACCCCTTTTCCAAAAGAACGCTCATTTGTTTCATTTAACATAGAGTCTCCATTTTGTGTCAGGTGAATCATTTCTATGTATATCTGACTTTTTAAATCAATATTCTGTTGAATGAGCCAAAGATGAGCCATTCTCAATTTTACAGCAGATATCTGTTTAAGAGAAAGTTTAAAGATTTCATATGCGCTAATAAAATTTAAAGAGTCCCACAGCATCACAGGTCCTCCACCACCATATTTAGCAGTGGGCATGAGGTACTTTTCCATATATTCATCTTGTGTTACAGGCAAGAGTCTAACAGTTGATGTGGTGATAGAAAGACGCCACTCTTTGCTTTACATCTTGACATGTATGTCATCCTCTGCATTGTGAATTATATCAATATAACTCTGAAATTAAGCTTTGAGTTGTTATATTTATACTCCGGCGAAACGGAGAGTTCAGAAAGTTAAATATAAATTAAGGAAATTGCTTCAGTCAAGGCATTTCTAGGCCGTCTGTGATTTTGTGAAAAACAAAATCACAGACGGCCTGTACATCTATATACTGTATATCTATATGTAGATATACATATATATAGATATATACTGTATGTATATCTATCTATATATATTATTAGGCCATTTCCAAACCAGCTGCTAGCAAATTTGTCTGTGTCTCACCAGCCTGGGGAACATTATGTTTATTGCTCTTGTTACCCATCATAAACTTGTAGTTTAACAGATTGCTTGGTTAATTGCCACGTTAAATAGACAGCTGTCTATTTAATTAGCATTAGCTCACAAACCTGGAGGATAAAGGTGAGTTAGAGAAGTCTGAGGGTTTGGAGGGAGGTGGTGGTGGAGAAAGGGGTTTCAGACGATGCACATGATGACTGGTTTTGAAGAAGAAAGTGTGATGAGGATCCCATCTGTCTGGGGTCTGTCTGAAAGGTCAGGAGAGGAGCAAGAGGGGCAGGAAAAGCCTTTAAACCTCGCTGCAACCTCCAAACTATTAACTAGCAGTTCAAGTCTTTCAAGAGGAAGAGCTGTGTTTTATCTGAAAGGTCTGTTCAGAATTAAAGCTCATTAAAGCACAGCCACAGCAGGGTGAAGCGATCTAATGGGCATCTTCACGTCGACAGAGTTCATTTGGAGTATTCAGTACTTTCACACTAATTAAACACGGT
This sequence comes from Xiphophorus couchianus, assembly GCF_001444195.1. NCBI lineage: Eukaryota > Metazoa > Chordata > Actinopteri > Cyprinodontiformes > Poeciliidae > Xiphophorus > Xiphophorus couchianus. Next base: position 12,401,890 of record NC_040247.1, on the reverse strand, counting down.
TCACTACATTGGTACATGAAAATTTAGATTTTTTTCTCCTTGTATTCGAGCAGCTTATGTAAAAATACCTTTATTCTCATTGATTTTTATTAATATTGCAATACTCTTATAAAACACCTAACAGAATAATCTATGCTTACTGTGTTTACTGCTTTGTGACTCTGACCAGGCGAGTTGTTTTCTTAAATTTGAATGCACAAAGGAAATGAAAGAGAGAAAGAAAAGCTTTTCCCATCTAGAAGATATTTCAAACCAACTGTAAAAGGCTGTGAAACATTTCCAGAAGCTAAACAAAGTGCTTTCTATTCTTTTCTGCTTTCTTTGTTGTTGTTGTTATTGTTGTTTTTTCAGCATGAAACATTTTTCATGACGATATTGCATGATGCAACGTTTGTCAAGCGTGGATTTGCACATATATACCGAGTATCTTGCATAGATCAATGATTGTGATATGTGCAACTTTTTGCTGTGGTCAATGTGTCACCGTGCCTTCTGCTGCAGGTTGTAAAAAAGAAAGCTACCTGTCAGTCAAACAATCGTATTATTTCAGTACAGGTTCTTTGCCTGCCCATTGAATGTAAGCAACCTTTATAATAATTACAAGAGAAATATTTTCTTTCTTTTCTTGAATTCTTAAGAATCACAATCAAAAAAAGAAAAATTAGTCGAGATTAAAGAAACTGAAATTAGTCAAGTCATATGGGGAAATTAAGTTTGAGTCGTGTAACTTAACAAGTCTAGTTTACAGTTTATAGAGGTGTGAAATACTACATATTTTGTTATCAGTTTGATACTAAGTAAAGCATCACTGGTATTAATACCAGTATTATATCAAACTTACTATTTAAGTTGGATATAGAATTGAACTTTTGACCTTTAGGCATTTTTGTGTTTTTTTCCTTTGAATTATTTTGTCAAAATCAAGTTTTATGGGTGTCTAAAAATATTTTATTAGCATATTTATATAATATGATGACAAATTTGTGTGCGTTGTTTTTTTAAAGAAACAGAGTGGGAAAAAAATATTCAAATCAAAGCATAATGTTTGAAGGGTAGAATTGAGAAACTAAAAAACAAAATTAAATTTCAAGATGAAATCTGAAACTAAAGTATCGATCTAATCATTCTGGTAATTATGCAATACTCACACCGACTTGGTATTGATATAATTGATATTTTGGACTGATTCACACACCAGTTTATTCCCAGCTACAATTTACAAATGCCTGAAGGTTCTACCATCTTGTGTTCCAGAGATTAATGTTTATTGGTGCAAAACATGTATAATAAACCAAAACAACAGAAAAAAACTTGTGAAGATACTCAGTGAAGCTTGGAAGAGGATCTGTATATACTTATATATAAAAATGGTCAGTTCAAACTTCCGTGTTACAATCATGTTTTTTGGAAAATCCATGAAATGTATTGTAATGTGGGAATGTGGGCTTGGAGCTTTCACTGCCCCCGGAGTTCTTTCTGTAGCCTAATCAGGCTTTTACCTTGACAAAGCAGAGTGTAAACCTGATTAATTCCTATTCATGATGGCCACAATTTTAAATCAATATTGAGGTAAAACCTTGGAGGGCCCCTGGAGCAGAGTACACGGCACTAATCGTGCCCACTGGATGCAGCATAATGAGATTCTAATTGGACAATAAGTAATGAGACAAGGCATGAGTGGTTTACCAATATCTCATGAACCTTTGAATGGAAATTACAGCAGTTGTATTATGCAAAGGTCTAATCAGAGTTTACCTTTTTGCACTGTTAAAGAAATGACCTGATCAGTCCTGCAGGGCCCCATTTTGTCTATTTATTTAGCTCTTACTTTGCATGAAGCAGCCTGAAAGGCGGTGATTTCCTCTCTCTTTTCTTGCCGGTCCGTGTGTCTCGGGTCGTTTCTTAGATCAGCGGAGAGAGCAGCCATGTGTTTCGGAATAATTTCTGTCGTCAATTTTTGTCGGCATACAGATGAGTTTTACATCATGTCCAGGTCCCATTTGGCCTCCAACAACATGTGCCGTGTTCCATTTTCCTTCACTCATTACAGGCAGCACTGTTGACCTTGTGCTTCTGGTTCATGTACAACAGCAGATGTGTTGGCTCTGCAGGCTTAATGACGAACAGCAGTACAAGCTATACGCTGCTGAGGTCTATCAGGATACTGTTGAAACCACATATTTACATATTCTGTATTAAAAAGTCAGGTAACCCTTATTTTTTTTTAGACCATTTGGGATTGGCAAAATTATTTCTATTTGAAAAGTGCCAGAATAATGAGAGAATTTCTTTGGAGAATCTTTTTTCTTTACTTTTTTATTGTTCCGACGTTTGCAGGAATGACTACAGTATTTAGTAGAACTGTCTCTTAAACTGTATGACTTTGGAAAGACATTTTGTGGACTCTCACAATATGTGGAACATTCCTCCTGGTGGTACTGGTGTAGCTTAGCTTAGCTTAGCCAGGTTTCTACGCTACCTCATTCACAAAATCCTTTTAGCTATAAGGAGCTAAAAATGAGCTCCTTATAGATAAATATAAATTTACTGACATCTAGGCTTTATGATGGCTACTCTCATACACTGACTTTCTTGTACTTAATTCACTTTGTAACTAATTTGGCTGTGTTCTCAGGCTCATTGTCCATTTGTTGGATTCAGTTGCACTCCAGTTTTAACTTCCTTGCTTTTTTCACATGTGATTTCAATATTTTCTTTTCTCAGGATCTGTTTAGTGAAGTGCACCACCCAATCCCACACAGCATAATACTGCTATTCCTGTGCTGAACAGCTGAGATTGTGTTCTCAGGCTTGCAAGCTTTCCCATTTTTCCTCCAAAATTAAGGTAGTTGTCTAAATTGTATTCTTTCTTTTGGAGTAATGGCTGCTTCTTTTCTGAGTGGCCTTTCTGTCCATAATGGTGGGACTGGTTTCAGTGGGAAAAAATCTTAAAAATCCTTGATCTTGACATTAGCTGGACTTTGCCAAAATATTTAAAGGCACAATACTCTGACTAATAACAAAAAATCTCCGAATAAATTTTTATCTCATTATTTTTTGCATTTAGCAAATAGAAATTTAAATATTTACTCTGATTCAATGTCAGATTGTTAGAAAAAAAGATTGTCAAATGTAGTACGTGTTTTCAACTGTACAGTGATAAACTGCGAGGTTGGTTTATTAGCTAGCTAGCTAAAGTTTGTGAGAACATCTCCAACAAAGAAAAAGGCAAAGAAAAGTGATAATTTGAGGAGGAGAGGACCATGGTGTCTTGTTCAGAACCCCCCTGAGCATGTGTCGACTCTGACCCCGGCGTCTCCCCCGTGGGGACGTGGAGGTGACTTTGCAAAGTGATCCGCAGACCGCGGCGCTGCTCTCAAGTGTCGTCATGGCGAGTTACAGAGCAAATGGATACTCGCATCCTCATGAAAACCAACAAAGGGATATGTGCTGTATGTACATATTCAACTTTGTATGTTCAAGGGTGTTCTACGAGCTTGTGCTTCAAGAATCAATCTTTATTAAAAAGGATAAGACTGAAGAATTGATTTAATGAATGCGGCCTCATGTCCTGCGGCCACATGTAATCCGCACGGAATCGTCGAGCACGAGCTCAGGGGGACAAAAAATGTTCGCAGAAGACTGGTGGAGTGGCCTGTAATGATAGTCTCCATATAATCCCATAATTCCTTGTTTAATTAAACTCTGGAGCTGGCCTTGAGTCTCCGCCAGCTCTGTTGCTCTTTTGTTCTCACAGTTGTTATTTGGAGGCAAGGTCTGAGTGTTCTTTTGTCCACTGAAAGATTTGACTGGAGTGAGCTGAAACAAAGAGCCAGAGTCAGGTGCGCATTTCCACCGGAGCCGGATGGCAAAGGGCCTCTGTCAGAACCCGAAATCTCTTCACGCGCCCTCTTCTTCAGCATCTCCCTTTATTTTCCCTTCTCCCACACTTTCTGGACTGAGCATGATGCAATCCAACTAGGCCTGGAGCAACACTGGCACATCACTCTGCCTTGTCAATGTCTCAATGAGGAAATTATGAAAATAAGAATTTTATGACATGAAATGAAAAGGGCCATGTAGTTTGAATAGACATGCAGAGGAGGTGAAAATGATGCAATTTTCTAAATTCAGTTATAATGGTAATGCGTATTTACTGTCAAAAATTTCCCTGTCGGCCCGGATTGTACAGCTTTGTGCTGTATCTGTGTTCCTCGAGCAAAAATTCAGCTTAGTTGAATGCTGAAAAAGTAATGTAAAATATGCTTTAATTCATTCGGTGACAGCAGGTGGAAACACATGGGACTGAATGGTTTTGGTGCGATATTGTGCTCTATTTTATGCACTTTGGCTGAGCTGTGTATGAGCAGTATGCCCTGGGCCAATGACAGAGAAAAACAGGGTGAGGAGCAGCAAGGTGGCCTCTGCAGATTAACCCCTCTACCCACTGGCAGCCCGCTCCCCCTCAGCTCCCTGCCTCCACTGCCTCTGGGGCCCCTCTCACAGGCAGGATTGCATATCAGGGCCTCTTCTATAATAAATAAATATCCACAGATTAAGATAATATTCTCCCAGTTGTGTACGGAGAGAAAAGTAGCTGTCATTTGAATCCTCTCCGATGCAAACCCTGCATCACGAACGACAAAAGAGGCCCTTTTAGAATGCAGATAACGACGTTACTTTTCCACAAACAACTAATTTTCCCAAAGTCCTCTGGACTAGATATTCATTAGGTTTCTCTACACCTCAGGTAACCGCACAGATGAAGGATCGGATGTTGATTCGGAGCCAGATTTGCCCCTGAAGAGGAAGCAGAGGCGCAGCCGCACCACCTTCACAGCGGAGCAGCTGGAGGAGCTGGAGAAAGCTTTTGAGAGAACGCATTACCCTGACATCTACACCCGAGAAGAGCTGGCTCAGAGGACAAAACTCACAGAAGCCAGAGTACAGGTAGGTCCAACAGAGCTGTATGCAATTTAACCTTAGCTGAAGCAAAGACGAAGCAAAGATTAGCCATTCTTTTACTTTTACAGGGACTATGTCTTTGTGAGTAGGGTGCACTAACTTTCAACGACTCTTTAGGACTACATGCTGCAGAAACACTGAATGTCACCAATGAAAAAGCCTTGCCTTTCTCTATAATTTGAGTCTGCACATTGCTTTAACATAATGTTCTTACCCCTTACATTTTTACACATTTAGTTCAAATTAGAGCCACAAATTTCAACATAATTAACTGGGATTTAATGTAAGCAACCAACAAACTAGCACATTGTGAGGGGGAATGGATTCAGTTTTTTTACAAAACAAAGTTCTGATATTTAGGTTGTGACCAGCCACTCCTTCTGCAGGGGAAAATAATCACTCAGGGTGATGCTGCCACCACCGTGTTTCACCATTGCAATAGTTTGCTCAGTAAGATGGTGCGGTGTTACAGTATTTTAAATGAACACTATGTCTCCTGCATTGCTTTTGGCAAACTTCATGTGGGACTTCTTGCAGATTTTACTCATGAGTAGCTTTATTCTTCCTACTTCTTCATTAAGGTTAGATTTCCTGTCAATCTCCAACCGGAGCTGTTGGAGCTCTTCAGCTTCTTCACAGTTACATGGGGCCTATTGGCTGATTCATTGATTATTGCTCTCCATGCCTGGCTTGTCAGTTTTGGGACACTTGGAGATGTCTTTCTATTTTAATATCATGGATTGCACAATGCTCTATAATATGTTTAAAGCTTGGGACTTACAACCTAACCGTATATTAAATCTTTCCACATGTTATCCCTGGCCTATCTACTGTATTTCTCAGTGTTATGATTATTTTTATTCATTAATGTTCTCTTAAAAAGCTCTGAGGCTTTTATAGTACAGCTGTATTCATATTGGGTTTAAAAGACACTGATTCTTCAGGTAATTTGCTACTCTGGATTTTATTTATGGGTGTCAAAGTAAAGATGGCTGAATACAAATGCTTCCCAAATGTTTCAGACATTACCCTCCTTCTAGTTTACAAATATACTGTACTCTGTAAATAAAATGTATCAAAATTTGTGATTCTAACCTGACAGAATGTGAAAAGTCTTAAGGAGTACGAATACTTCTACAGTGTAATACATTCATCCATCATGAACACGTTTTCCTTCTTATCATGCTATTATCCTTAATGCTGAAGCAGTTTGACAGAAACACTTCCTTACTTCACACCCTACAGTCTAGGGCATAGACTAAGGAGGCCACTCTGACAGCCTGAACTCCCCACAATTTAGTGCAAGATTGAAGGAAGATGTGTACAGTAGAGTTACAGCAACAGCTGTTGTTCTAAAGATGGGAAGGGAGCAGAAACTAGGAGAGGAGCGAAAGGGAATGCATTCCTGATGGATTTCTCATTTCGGCCTTTGGCCAGGATCTCATCCCACCACTTTCAAGCTCGCCGCTGCTTGTAAAATCCTCCACATATCACACAGAGTTCTTCATCCTCTCTGGGGACCCCATGCCCCGACAACAACATTAATCAATCAACTGCTGGAGAAAAAAAAGTCTGGGGCACCCCTCTCCTCTTACCCCAGTGGTTCACACTCACTCTGAAACGGCCCAAACTCCTCACCGCATGCTAACTGTTCATCACACCACAAACACGCAGAGTTGGTAACTGATTCCACACATGTCACTGTCCATCTTCAAAACCCCCCAACATGCACGGGTATCCAGTATGTCTGAGTAAAGGAGTGCAGTATGTCAAGTGCTGAAGAACTAAGAGCTTCAGCTGAGATTTTAATGTAAATATTACCCTACATTGTCTTAAAAAGTTCATTTCAATTTTGCATTTCATCTTCAGGGATTAAAGCAATCATGATATTTCTATAGTAGAAGCAGACTTACTCAATTTGTTTCTTGTTTTATATATTATCATTTATTTAACAAATGTATTCAATTATTATTCTTCATTAGAGCCGGCACAAGAAAACTAAGCAAAAGCTTAGGACTCTCAGAAGACAACTTATCTAGTGTAAATATTATATGTACAAGTGACAATTCAATGGAGAAAACAAAAGTTGAAGCTCTACATTCAAGATAAATGTGATTTAATTTATTCAGAATGCAAAGACCTTCCTATATAAAGGAGAAATGGTATAAAACTTGGTCAACATCAGAAAAAATGGTTGGCTTTGATTTTGGTTGATCTGGATTCAGGGTTTTAAAAAGGAAAGAAGAAGAAGAAGAAGATCCTAAAAGCCACAGAAACAAAGAACATCATAAGAAATGAATGTGAGTCAAGCAACACACATCTAGCTATTGTGTGACTCACTTTCCCTCTAGTTAAAACTGTAACATTAATGTGCATAATGAATAATCGTTGGTAAACAAGGATTAATTAACAGGAATATGAGTTGTGGGGTTTGTTGTTGGATGGATGGCCTCAAAAATATGCTTAGGGTCCCAAACAACATAAAGTAGAACATTTTTGGGTGGTTTTAACATTTTTACTAGCAAAAATGTAAAATGCACCATAAACTGCTTGTCTGTCACAATGACATGATGCAGCCACTACCATGTTTTACTATGAGGAGGTATGATTAGAGTGTGCAACGCTTGTTTTCTGACAAATAGTGTTGTTCATAAAAAGTGTTTTTTTTTATTGTTTATTTTTTTTATACTGGTACCATTATAGCAGATAAAAGGTCCACAAATCTAATTTTATTTAGAACCGTATATATCCTTGGGCTGGTTCTGTTCTTCAGTCATCATTGAGGACACGTCATTTAAAAGATTTCTTTCTTCCATTAACGCCTGAGTGTTTATGGAACCACAAATAATCGTGGAGCAGAGAGTGAGAAGTACGGGAGTAGAATGCCACCGGAGTTACTTCTGTCTCTTTGCATTTGGATAATCGACTTAAATGATGTCATGTGAAAACCTGAGGAATTTGAGCCGCGGCTGTAATTTGTTAATGCTGTTTTCCTCGTAATCTAATTCTTTGAGGCTTTGAAAGTCTCAAAAGGTCAACTCAAACTTAATTTTCTGAGAAGGTTATGGAGAAAAGGGTACTGATGGCTAAAATAAATAGTGCCAACAGTGGTTCCGCAGTCTGCATGCTTCAAAGAACACATTGTCAAATCACTTTGTGAAAAGCCTAATAGTTTTTTCTAGCTTTTGCTCCAGATGCAACACCGCTTTTAAAAACTGATTCTGAATTACACACATATGCATATTCATCTCCTTTTACCACTTTGGACAGCTGATAGAGTCAAAGACTGTTACTGAAATGTGAGTGTACATGAGAAGATGTCCACCAGCTGGGCTGCTACATTGGTGCCTGAATGGCCTGTCATAGGCCAGGAGATGAGACCCTTTGGCCAGAGTGCAAAGCTCCTCCAGCACAGCTGCAATGACGCATCTTCCAGATGTCATCCAGAAACTTGCTGCAGTTTGAGGCTGAGAGAGAAATTACGGGCCGAGGTCCGTGCCGGGGTCCCACAGCCTCATATTTTATCCTCAGATTTGTGAGAGCTGTCATGGTTCGCTGTTATCTGTTTGTCTTTTAAGATGACAATAATGTGGAAAGCAGTTTTTGGGACGGGTGCAGAGGTAAACTGTGAGGCTAACACCTCTGTAAACAAGGCCGCCAGTCAAAGCAGAGCTGTAAAATTAAAAGCTGGATCATCATATGAGTGATGAGTGTTTGGCTTAGCGCTGACTCACAACATAAACTCATAAATAGAGCTAACTGCCTGGCGTCTGCCCTCGTCTGCCATTTTAAGACCCTCTCAGCATCTATCTTGATCAGCCCCGCTGCCCCTTTTCAGAGAACTTCCCGGTGCTCCTTTACCACCACAAACCGTGCAATGGTTTTATCACCCCGGCTGACAAATTGTGGGATGTGATCCATATCTCTCAGCAATTAGTTCCAGACTGTCTCTGTAGGAGGGGACGCTGCCAAGTCTACCTTCTCTGTATCCACCGCGATTGCAGTGTGCTCTGCTACTTTCCATCTGATAACCCCTCAGTTTTAACAAGAACAGGCAACAAAGCCATTTCACAAGAGTGCTGCTGAGTGGTGGATCAGGTGGGGAAGCATCGCGCAGGGGGAGAGATGTGCAGGCAATGGACAGCAGGTCGCTGTAAATCAGCTCTTACACATGAGGCAAATTGCATTTCCCTCCCATTTAGGCTGAAGTTTTTAAGAGACAGACTCCTGCTTCTCGACCGGAGCTCATCATCTCAGCATGCTGCTGCCGGCTCGCTTTACCAAATCTGTCACATAGGTCCTCTTTCATTACCAATAAACATCCTCCGTGTAGCTATTATAGTTAGTGGAATCTAATAAGGCATAAGCACTGCTTTTTATGAAGCATGCAAATCAATTTGGTAAAAAGTTTCTTTCTTTATCTGTGGCTTGCGCTGCTCTGAATGAGAGCACACAGAAAAGACCTATAAGTGGCTGTGTGCTAGCATCTTTAGCTGGGTGTAAAATACATTTAAAACTGAGTTTAGCCTCATGCAGGTGGTTTTAAGCAGGTTAGTGGAAATGTAAGGTATTCCATGTTTATATTTCCTCATGGTTGTGCTATCAGTCAAGTTTCAGTACTGTGAAGGAAAAAAATCCCAATAGCGCCGAGTGGTAGCAACCAAACCCAACAGGCAACTGTATTCCCGCCAGTGCGGGTTTACTTCTCATAAAGGAATAAATAGGATTTGTGTAGATTGTCGGGAGGAAATTGTTGCAATGCATCAGAGTGAATGTTCTAACACTTTCTTATTATTAGAATTTAAATGACTTTGGTACAGTGCTTCTGTACTCCTGATACTTATCAAGCTAATCCCACTCTCCTCACAAATTCACACTCCTAGCTACTTTAATTAGCATAGTGCCAGTCTGGAAGGCAAGCAGGGAGGGAATCAGAGGGGAAGAAAGAGGAAAGGGAAAGAGGAGGAGGACGTGTGAGGCATGGGTAAAGGGGGGGGGGTATTGCGTGGTATGAGGCAGAAGAGGATTTGGTGTGTTGTTGAAGCCAGTTGCATCACCTCTTCTGCGTTTTTATGGGTATGAAGTCAGCAGCACATTTTGTTTTGTCATTATCTGTCGGCTCCTGGTATTCATCTGCCGAATGTTGCAAATTGGCTCTTGAAAGGCGTCACATATTCAAGACTTGTCTTTGGGAAAAGAATTCATGGAGGATTGTGTAAACAGGCAATTCTCAAATGTAAATGATCCTGTTTAAGAGAAGCAACACATAGTGGATTTTTTATTTTTTGGTCTCTGTGGTGCACTGTCATGGCTTTACAATGTTGGCATGAGTGCCCACTATCATTGATCAGCCAGGATAAAAAGGAATTTAATCGCTCAAAATCAGTTCTTTTGACTAACACGGAAAGGAAGATTAACAGAGATGAAGCAATGTGGAGTGTACCAGAAACCACAGACTCAGATTTCATCACTGCATTTAATATTTTACATTCTATCAGATTGTAGGCTTAAGGTTTGCATACACCCTGCCTTGCAAAACTATTTATACCTCTTGAACTTCAGGTTAAAACCACAAAACTCCAAGAATTTTATGTGACAGACCGACACGAACAAGTTCATATCTGTGAAGTGAAACTAAACTGTGAAACTGGAAGGAGTCCAACTAAACCAGAGATCTCCAACACTCAGCATGTGAGCCACATGTTGTGGCTCTTTGGTCGTCCACAGTGGCTTTTAACCTATAAGAAATGAGAAAGACAAAATAATAGTGCTTTTTCACAACAGTGACAACATTGGTGAAAAAAATATTTGGAATAAATTTGTTTTTTGAATTGGGGCTGCACAGTGGCACAGTTGGTAGAACTGTTGCCTTGCAGCAAGAAGGTTCTGGGTTCGATTCCCAGCACAGTCCAAAAACATGAGGCTAATTGGTCTCTCTAAATTCTCCCTAGGAGTGTGTGTGTGTGCGCATGGTTGTTTGTCCCATCTGTCTCTGTGTTGCCCTGCGACAGACTGGCGATCTGTCCAGGATAACCCCGCCTCTCGCCCAGAATATTAGCTGGAGATAGACACCAGCACCTCCCGACCCGACTACGGACAAGGGTGTTAGAAAATGGATGGATGGATGGATGGATGGCATTCATGAAATTAATAAGCTCTCTGTTTTTGATGGGTCATGTTGTGACTGTAGATGTTACTTAGAGGAAAAATTGGCTCTCTAGGTTTTAAACATTGCTTGAGGAAACCAAGAGAGCCATAATATCTCTGGAAGAGAAACACTTTTGCGCACACTTTTCCTGATTCACAGCTGCAGCTCAATTGTTCTGCTTTATTCTTTGTTCTTCCTTCCCGGGTTAAACTTGACTCTTGATGATGTCCCTTTAACCTAAATGGGTCTAAATAACGTTCTCCACCACAATCCAACAATACAGACCTGTCCACGTGCCCTATATACTGGGAGACCTTATAGTCAGTGAAAATGAGACAGAAGTGTATTCTGTGAGTGAATTCAGGCCACGCACTCACAGGTAAACGAGGGTAACAATGAAGAAGCTCTGCAGCTGTCTGTGTTTCTGCAGAGAATTAAACCGGATTGGGGAGAGTCGAGGAGAATTTCTGTTCCAAGGTGACTTTGTGATCAGGTTCCAGAGCACACAGCCTCAAATCCTCAGCTTCGGGCTGTGTGTCGTAGTCTGTGCTAGAGTCGATGTGTGCATGTACAAGAAGACTGGGCTGGTAATATATGCATGCTGGTGATAGGGTATGGGCACGTGTGCAGCCCCACTCAAGTGCTTGTTTATCCCTGTTTGTGCTAAGAGTCTGATGACTGTTGGAGAAAGCCACTTTGTGCCTTATGGTTCCCTCTTTTCCTCCTTATATTAGACTGGATGCACTGCATGTCCTGTCTGTGCATCCTTACTCGACAGACGTGTTACACTAGGTCTTTTTTCAAAGTAATGTTGCAATGATATCTCTTCCTACTTCACTTTTGCACCCTAAAGCAAAGCATTTGCAGTAATGGATAATGTTTTTATTGAGCTACATGTGTGTATAAAATTATTAGCCTGAAGAAATGTTAAAAAGAAATGCTAAGGTGTGAATATTTATCTTCATTAGGGAACCATCTTATTGCCGAATTTCATCCGGACATAAATGAGATTTAGATATTTTATGGGGAAAAAAATAGTTTCTAAGTTACAGTATCAACTAAACATAAAACACCCAAAAACATTAAATCTGGTGACTACTTAAAGAGAAAGTCAAATGAATTATTCAAGAATGAGTATTCAGAGTAATAACAGCTCATAAAGTCTAAATATATAAAAAATTGTTATCACTTTTCCTCTTTAAAAGTTAAACATACAGGTTCTCTGCATAACTGGAGTTCTTTAACAAGTCTAAAGGAGAAATTTGACAAAGAAAAAAGGAGGTCTTAACTCCACAGGAGTTTACCTGTTGTCCATCAGCTTGACCACCACCAACCCTAAAAAAAACAATAGCAAGGAAGACTCCTTCTAAGACTGTTTTGTAACTTCTGTCTGGGTTCCTTACTTTGACTCAGAACTGAGATGTAACAAGTACATGATGTAATCTTGTGAGATAAGCTGACTCGTATTTCCACCTTTTGATTCTGATCAGTGTGTTTCCTAGATCACACACAGAGGATAAATTTGAAAATTCATCAGGACAAATTAGTTTCTACTTAAAACAAATCATATCGGTTAAGCTTCAAAGAAGAAACAAGTCCAGACACTAGAAATTATATATTTCAGTATGGACACAGGCATCTAGTTCAAGGTCTAAGAGAGAATATGAGTTTGCATTCAAAATGTAACACTCTACATGTTGTGCCTGATCATGAATTTGTTATAGATCATTTCAAAAGCTTACTGAGCTCTAAGCTTTAATATAAGGCACTCCAATGACTACTTTGACATCTATTGACATGCATCTAAATGAACATCTCCTTCATCAGATAACTTCATAAACAATGCATGTCTTGATGTTCCCAAAATCTTCTGTGGAATAAAATGATCAATTCATTTAAAGTCATAGAGTAGGCACATTCTTCTAGTCTTGGTCAGAGAGTGAAATGTGTGCATATATTTGTTTTCACTAAATAAATATATTGTTTTGTAAAAAAAAAAAAAATCCAAAGCAAATATAGATACAGAAGAAGGAAGTAAAAGTACAACTTAGCAGGATATCAAAACAAACACAGCATATGGCTGAATAAATCTTTTAAGGTGAAGCCGAAACTGAAAATGGAAACACTGAGTTAAAGAAAGTAGTGAAAGAGAAACTTAACTTTAACATTCAGGTGTTTTTGTGTCCGCCATGATGAAGCACCGGCTTCCTGAGCTTGGATGACAAAAGAAGGAAGGAAGTTAAAGTGAGCATGAAAGAAGGAGTGTTGTGAGTGGATGAGGTCGAAGGTGAAGTGGCACTGCCGGGTGGGGTGATCGGGAGTGTGTGGAGGGAAGGGGGTGCACCTCCCACTACCCCTGCCCCCAACCGTGCGCCCCCTCCCTCCCTTGAGCCAGGCAGCTGCTTGTCTGGCCCAGTCGGTGCTCAGTTCAAACCTCAGAGCACGCTCCACTACATCCCAATAGGAAAAATTTCCCCGAGCTACACCTCACGTTTGTTTTGTAATAGCCGACTGAAGAGATTCAGACTCAGCCTTTAGAAGCAGTCGCGCTTTAGATAAAGATTTCCTGTTGGTTTTCCACTTGTACACCCCAAGATTTGTCCTTTTCTGAAAAGCTGACACAGTCGCTGGCTGTTGTATCTTATTTCCTCCCTTGCAAACTGAGTTAAAAGCAAAGAAGTCTTTGTGGAAGAAACAACTGTGTAGAAAAAGAACCACATTCGAATTAAGATCTCTGCAAGGCTGAGATCCCTTGTAGGCCCATACGAGTTTATATGTATGTTTGTGCACACAAAAAAGAGGCGGGCCCTCAAAATGCAGAGTACGTCTCTGTGTAAGTCGCCTTGAAAATGTCCCTCTTTAAGACCTGTTTAAAAGGGACGCCCCCTCTTTGTGTCCACTGTTCTCGCTGGCGTACGGAGGGCCTTTTGTCCCCCTCTTTCATGTGCTCTCACAATAGCGCTGGCCGTTTGAAACACAACAGTAGATGAACTGCGCTGACAGTGTATTAAACTCTGATGAATTGCCTGTGCGAGGCATAGATCAATGTCCTTCAACCCCAAGCACACAGCGAAGCCCGAGCCTTGTCTTGGCTAAATGGAACAGGTTGCTGGCTCTTTTCAAAAGGCGCCTGATTATATTCATGTTTTGTTGAAGCAGAAGCCTTTTTAAAATGTGTAAATCTTTGCCATTCTAAAGACTCCCTATTTTCTTCCCCTTTCTTTCAGAGAAGTGACATGGTAATGCTGCTCATTTTGTTACCGCTCTACTTGAATTTTTTTTTTTTTTTACTCCTAAAATATACCTTGCAACTTAATAAACAACAAAAAATACGCCTTACAGTTATATCCTGGAAATCATCATCATTTACCAAAATGTCTTTTAGCTTTTCAAGCTTACTAGAGGGGTGTGATGCAGACTAATGGCCTGCCTCTGACCTTTCAGTGACTTCTTTCCTCTGAAGGAAGCTTAGAGCTGCCTGTTTACACAGATCACAACCACTTAAGAACAACACATATAGGCCACTGAGCTCCCAAGAAGGGCTGCAGACTGTCAGCTAACAGCAGCAGTGCTACTGTTCTCACCAGATTAATCACAGGTGTCAGAACTCCCTCTTAGAGGTCAAGCTAACACACACTAAAGAGAAACTGAAGCTACTTTTTGGAATGATGTGTTTTTATCCAACTTGCAGGTGTGGTTTAGCAACAGACGGGCTCGGTGGCGCAAGCAGGCCGGCGCCAATCAGCTAGCAGCCTTCAACCACCTGCTTCCCGGCGGTTTCCCGCCCACGGGGATGCCAACTTTACCCACCTACCAGCTGCCGGAGACCAGCTACCCCAGCACCACGCTATCACAGGGTAAATCTGACGCAGCCCAACATCCAAAACATACAGAATGCTCTGTCCGGTGGTTTTAACTCAATTTTGCTAAATATTCCATTAGTACTATTTATTTGTGGTATGCCATCCATTTTTCATGTACATGTTAATAAAGTTGCACGAATCATGTGCTGCATATAAGAAGCATGCAGCAGCTTGTTATCTTTCTAATCACATCTTTGTCACAGTGAGAAAGAGACAAGTCTTACATTACAAGCAAGGGTCACATGGAAGCTTTACACTTTTTACTAAGAAATTTGCTTTCGAAAGATGATTCAGGAAACGCCTGTCAGATGCTTTCAACGATCACAGGATTTAGTGTATTTTATTAGGATTTTATGTGATTTACCATCACAAATTAAATGGAAATGGCCTGTATTTGTATAGCACTTTAGCGGACTACAAAGCGCTTCACACTACATTTAGTGATTCATGCACACATTCACACGCTGATTGTGGGAAGCTACATTATAGCTGCCCTGAATAAAATGATGATCAGCACCACCAAACCTTCTGACCGCCGTTACCAAACCACCAAAGTAACAGATAATTGTGAAGAGGAAGGAAACTAATATGTTGTTTTTAAAATATTTTGCAAATAGAAAAATGAAATGTATTTTTATTTAGCCTTTGGGGGTTCTCTTCCTAGAATCATCTTTAGCTATAATTAAAGCTGGAGGTTTTGTGTCTCTGCTAACTAAGCTCAAGTCAGTCAGACTGGATAGAGCGTCTGTAAGCAGCACTTTTCAAGTCTTGCCACAGTTTCTCAATTGTATTCATGTTTGGACTTTGACTAGGACTTCCTAGCATTTCATATAAACTGTTCCCATTGTAGCTCATCATTCTGGTCAGTGTCCTGCATAGGCAGCATCAAAGAGGTTTACTTCCAGAGTTGTCCTAAGTTAAGCTACATTCACCATGTTATCCTTCTCAAAACATCCCCTCCATCACGTTTCAGGGTGGAGATAGTTTTTGTTTTGGTTCCACCTGACCAGATAACCTTCTTCTAGACGTTTACTGTGTATCCTGCATGACTTGTGGCACACTTTAAGCATCACCTGTAAGAGCTTTGTTTCAACAATGACTTTATTTTTACTACTGGTCCATGAATGCCAGTTTTTGGAAACTTTTTTACCATTTGTTATTCTGTCAGGTTGCCTCTTTGATAAATGCTCTTCTTACCTAAAATACCAGACGCTAGTTCTTAGTGGACACAAGTTTCTTGGTAGGCTTAAGATAAATATGTATGACCTAACTTAACTTCTCAATAACTTTCTCCCTCTCTGAGCTGTAAGTTGTTTAGGTCCTCAGCTGTGTTCACTAATGTTCCCCAACAACTCCTGAGGCCATCAGAACAGTTGTTCTTATGTCAATATCAAATTCAAGCTGCTTTTTATTAAAGTATTGAAATTTAATTAGAGGTATCAGAGTAAAAATCAACTCTACACTTCAATTGGAGCCTTTTGTCGTAAAGATTCCTGTTGTTGCGGTGCAGAACATTAATGTTGTGTATATTCTTTGTTTATGTCAGAGGGCAGCAGCACATTGCACAGACCACAGCCTCTGCCGCCGTCTTCCATGCACCAGGGTGGTCTGAGCGCCGACAGCAGCTCCGCGTACGGCCTGTCGTCCAATCGACACAGCTTCTCCAGCTACTCCGATACGTTCATGAGCCCATCCGCCTCCAGCAACCACATGAACCCTGTTGGCAACGGGCTCTCCCCACAGGTCAGACCCAGCAGCCCTTTAAGGCCTCATGCCACGTCTTCTTCTCTCATAGGTGTTGATAACATTCTTTATTCCACGGCTTTCCTCCTCCTCTCTCAGCTAAGGATATGTAATTGCGTTTTTTTTTCCACTGAAATTAAGATTCAGAAACAGCATGTTCAGCGAAAATAACTGCCAGTGTGGGCTTTTATGTTCGCCTTTCCAAAGCCCTGGATTTATTTTAGCTACTCCAAATTGCTACATTTGTAAAACAATTGGATTAACATCAACAAATTAAAATTCATCTTGATAGCAACCAGAAGTGCTCAAGCTGCTCCAAACAGCGGTTTTCTACTTTCCTGGGACATCTAAATCCTGCACCGCGCAGAGAGAGCACATGCAGATGAAATAATTAGCTAAAGCTTATAAATGTGGACCCATAATCTTCTTCACGTAATTGTCTGCAGCTCGAAGACTCCAGTGCCTTGTGTGATTTTTATTTTTTTTCGCTTGTGTCTTGTGCTGCATGATTTTCAGGCATCTTCATATGCAGAGTGAACCTAAATTTAACTCTGTCCACTTCTTGGACCTTAAAGTAAAGATTTATGTGTGTTGTTTTCTGAAAAGCATTTGGTTTTAGTTGTTAACATCTTTTAGACACTTCCATTAATGAGCGTTTAAATGCGACTGCCTCTTGTAAGGATTGAGCTTTAAGTAGCACAGAATGAAAAATGATTTGTATTGATGCAAATCGTGTGTACGGAGTGAATTATGCACAATTACCCATCAACACTGGCCAGTCTTGCCCACCCTCACCAACAAGATGTGGTTAACAGGCAGAAAATAAGATTGAAATGGTGTGTAAAGAGTTGAAAATGAATTTCAATGCTGCATTTGTCCACAATTACCCCGTCGTTCACACATGTTTTATTGGGGAGGTTTTTTTTTCTCCTTCCTTCAAATATTTCTCAAAGCAGATTGGAAACATTCTTGGTATTACCCTCTTTCTTCAGAGAAGAAAGAATTAAGGATTTTGTGACAAAAAAGAGATTTTCTCTCCTGCTGGAGCGACGGAGGATAACATGGAGGCTCACAGCGTGTTTGATTGTTAATCGTGGCACAGGGGTTTTAACTGCTAATGCTCTCACTGCAAACCTGCAGAAAAACACCAGGAACATGGAGCCCTTTTTTTTATTATTATTATTAATGGGTCTCTCTAATGCTGGCATGGGGTGCACTGTCGCTTTCCTCTCCCTCCCGTCAGAGCGGTGGAAGAATGTGTTGGGATATTAAACATTTCCTGTCACAGTGGGGATTAGGACGTGAGCATTTGGGCAGCTGTAGAGAGCGGATTTTTCGTTTTCAATTACTCAATCAGAAGTGATTGATAGAGGCGCCAACTGACATGCGCTTTATTTGTGTGGGGTTTTTTTTCTGGAAGTTTATTTAAATATCTCAAAGTTCAAGGTTTTTTTTCCACATTTTCCTGCATGATGTTTGTGCTGCACTGAGGTGAAATGATTTGAATGCATCCAGATTGCTGTGTGGCATTCCTATCAGTGTCCCAGCATGGAGATGGATGCTCCCGCTGATAGCAAAATCAGAGTTCGCTCACTGGTGCAGCTTCCTGCTGTGCTGGACAGACCTCCTCTCTCCACAAAGCAAAACACTGAAAACCCAAACAATAAACCCAATAAAAAGGTTGACTGTATGCCATTTTTTTCTCTTACCTAATGTCAATCATAAAGCAGAAGTAGCTACATTTTTATTGTAAACCCATTTATTTTTTTCTCCCTTTGTGTATTGGTGGGGAGGGATGGAAATGAGAAACTGATATTGTAAGTTGCAGACAAAGTCTATTTGCAGGAGATATGCTTGTGCATTGGTATGTGCAGGCCATTCCTTCAAGTGTCTGGCACTGATGGCCTTGCAGTTGCTGTAAAGATTGACAAAAATTCTGTGATTCGAAGTAAATGGGCTGCGGTCGCGAGGTGCCAAATCTGTAATGGAATCCTGCAGCGTTGGGCAGACCCGACAGGAGCCCGCGTCCATCCCAATTCCATGACCCTTCCCGACAGCACACATTTTTGCCCATTACAGGCGGTGGGAGAAACGCTATCCACACTCCATACCGGCCACTGTCATTGTGGGGTATACAACATGTTTGGCTGGTTGAGGGCGGGGCAGGGGTCGTGGGTGGGGGTCGGGTGGTGGTAGTATATTAAAGGATCGTGAGAGCAAAGCTGTGCCTGGCTGGGCGAAAGGTATGAAACCAGAAGTGTGTTTTGTTGTTGGTCTTGTTTCATTTAGCGGCTCAGCAGGTGTTGGAAAAAGGAGAAAGCAGGGGCATGAAGGACGGGCATCCCTGTATTTTTCAGCCATGCTCAGCTGAACACAAAGGTCAGAGACTATGTGCTCTCTGTGACTGACACTATGAAGCTTTGATTTATTTAAAAATGAGAGAAAAAAAGCTGAAATTGAACAGGTTTTACTCATTTTGCTAGAAAAACGTGATTTCCAACAATTGTAATTGTTGGAAAATTTGACGCTTGTCAAATTGTTGTTGCTTTAGCATCTATTCTAAACATAAATTACTGCATGATAGGAACACATGATAAAAGAGGAAAAAAACTACAGAGTAGTTGGTGGGTGTTTGGAATCGGACGATTTTCATCTTGACCAGCTCAGATCAGTCATGGATTTGTTAGAAACTGAAAATCAAGTCTTTTATTCCAATCTGTAAGCACAACTTTCCTCCACTTTACTGATATACTGATGACAACAACCTTCAAGCCAGGAAGAAGACTCAAATCCTTCTACAATGGAAATATTATTTTGTACAGAGACGTGTCAGGCTGCTTATAATCTTAAAAAGTCCAATACTTTCTGTGGCTAGAAAGAATTTTCCAGATTAGAAAACGTTGGCAATCTTTTGGAAATCTCACTGACTAACTCTACAGGGGGCACCAACAGTTTACATATTGTGATTCTGACATGCTAATAATGCTAATCATGCTAAGCGCTAATACAGGATGTAAAGGACAGTTTCACATGTGTATCCTGTTATCCTTATATTGTCCTGTGAAATTGTGGTGATATTTGTATATTTTCAAGTGCGTAAAAAATACATAAGCAAAACCACTCAGTTACCTCACAACCAAAACTGCAAAAGTACAAAGTGACCAGTAGGCAACCTATAATTCACTAAAGTTGAGTTTTATTTTATTACAGATCTCTCCCTCTCAGAATCTGGTGGATTTTTTTGTAGTGGTATTTTTAAGTGATGTGAGGAAAGAAAGCTTTGTACATTTCTTGAAAATATACGTTTAGTGTTACACCGAGCATTTTGTTGTTAAGATTATTAGGGCTTCAATTAATGCTGAAATCATAACTGTCTAAACTGGCAGATAAAAACGTTCAGACACAACCGGTGATTAGAAATTGGCCACCAAATCTCTGATCTGTCCACATGTAAAGAAAATCAACTGCAAGAAGAGCTGGTAGCACCATTCCAAGACGTGTGTACAACATGCAGGAGCCACAATAACCAGCCATCAGTGGCAGAATGGAAAGTGCATGCCATGGAGGGGTGTTCACAGCTATCCTCTCTCCCTGTAAAGAGGCATGATGGAGCAAGAGAGAAGCTGCTAACTCGATAGGTACGGTGGATATTCCGATAAAGGAAGTTCACAAAGTTTTATGAGAAACTTTTCTTTCCTGTTTTGCAGTTTTGTGAAACTGTTGTGTGTTTTGGAATGACAAGGATGTGTATGTGTGTGAGGAGGGCCTTTGGGCTGTGTGAGTGGGCCGGGCCTACACACACACACAAACACGCACACGCACACACACATGTACACGGGATCAGAGGCAGAGCGGCTCTCACCCCTGCCTCCCTTTGATCTGTGTCCCCAGGCCTGCCTGCCCGCGCGGCGCTGCACCGTACCACGCACGCTGACACCATGCTCACCAGCGACTCCCCACAACTGTCTGAGCGAGATAAGCCAGGGGAGACTCCAAACTGTGCTGCAGCTCTTCCATTAGCTAGTGCAGGCGCTTCTTTTAAAAATGGGATGAATTATTTTTAAGAAGCTAGCTCTGCTGTTGCCAAAAAAAAAAAAGGAGTGTGGGGGGGGGAGGGAGTGAATGTACAGAACAATCCGGGGCTCTGGCTTCATTCCGCCTCCCTCCCTGACTTCTAACAAGACATCCTGCACCTGAATACCAATGAGAGAGGGAGATTCATGTAGTCCCCCACATTATTAAAACTTGGGCATTAAGCCTCTCACCGGGCACTGTGTCAGCTGGCAGCCTCCACTGACAACAAATCAAAGGGGATGAGCACATAGCCTGCATTCACAGCTCAGCCACTCGCGGAGCAAGTGGGGGAATACATACTGGTTAATTAGAACTCCCATTAAAACAAATACTGTTTCAATTTGGCAAGTATAAAAAAAGATGTAAGAGGCTTTAAAAAAACAGACCTGCTGTCGGCAGTTGCCAAGAAAATCCAGGGGCTGCAAATCATATCCACTGGCTATACTGTTTCTGAACAGATTATTAGTGTTTTTTAGCTGCTGTTTCGCAACACTTTCGAACTCAGGGGAAATATTTCCACCATATGTTCCTTTTTCATGAAGCGCAGCTCTGTTGCACGATTGGTTTGCATTTGCCACTTGCAAGTTGTTGATTGATAATTCCGCTTCTCACTATTAAAGCTTTCATTGTGGTTCTTCTGTAGCAGCGCTGCTGCACCTGAGCCATTTGTTGCTCCATCTTTTGAGTCTCAGGAGCAGCCTGAGCGCTGCCATTTTCATGTTCATTCCAAAATATTTCTACTTGGCGCTTGGTGCATTCATAATCTATTTTTCTCACCTACCAACCTTGCTTCCCCTCCACTTGGCGTTCTGTCATCCAGCTATGCCTTCCTTGCCAATGGTGCTCCGCGTTCCCTCTCCTCTCCCCGCCTTCCTCTCCTTGCTCTCCAGCTCTCTCCCCTGGAGAGGCAGCTCTTCTCCCCGCGCCCAGATGAAAGGCTACGGCGGACAATAAAAATGCTATTTAAATGCAAGGGTGTTTGTGTGCGGGTGAGAGATATTTCCCGCTGAAAGTGAGCTGCTGCATCCTGATAAATAGTAAATATAAGGGAATGTGATTTACATTTATCTTGCAGAGGCAGCCAATATGAATTTCAGTAAATCCTGGAAGATGGGGATTTAAGGAGGAAAATGACTGAGGCTGATTCACATGCGGTGTGTCCCACGCAGCTGAGATGCCTATGAGGTGGAGAGTGCAACTGCTTTTATTAAAGTAGAGACGCACACAGACGCCGATCGTATCTAAAACCACTTATTACACACAGGGATACATAGTGGAGATATCCAGGCCTTACACACTCTGCATAATAATAGTAAGAAGAGATGCACCGATCAGACTTCTCGTGGCCGATATCTATTCCCATTTTTCTCTGAAGCCTGTCTTCCAATTTGAACCCATTTTTTTCTTCTGAGAATAACACATAAAAGAAAAACTGTGTTACATTTTCTTTGATATATAGCTCATAGTTTTGAATCCAACAGAAACTAAGGAAATTGTGATATTATACAAAGCATTTGCCCCTGAACTTTCTCTGATTTAAAGAGAAATAAATGTGAAATAAATGTTGCTGTTGAATGCATTTAAGATGAAAAATAGAATTTGTTCTTAGTTTTGATGCATTTATTGAATAGGAAAAATAATTGGAGGCATAAATAAAGCTTTTCCTTTCATATTCCCAGCTTTCTTTCGACTGTGATCTGCCATCTTTGATTTTAGCTTATTTTAATGTTTCTTTTTTACAGACCCCTATTAAAAGAGAAAACAAATATCCGTTATCGTTTTGATGCAATCTTGGAATGGAAAAAAACAGTTCTAAATGCACCCACAGACTTTTTCTGGCTGTAAATTGTTTCCGTTTCCGTTCAGAATAGAGAATCATTTTCTCTATTCTGTGATCTGCCGATTCTGATTTCAACTGATTTTAGTTTGTTATTCTAAGCAATATGATGGACAAAAGAAAAAAAAAATGCTGCACATTCTTTTTCAGAGATTGTAATTTAACTCAAAAAGACTATTGAGATCAGTACCATATATGGCTCCCTAAATGTGAACTGATGTTTATTAAATTACATTAAAAATGCTTCAGTGTGCAAGCTGTTGGTTGATGTGTTCTTGGTTTTGAAGCTTTTTATTAGTAAGAAATAAAAATGCACTGATCAGGCTTTTCCTGACCGATACCAATTTCTGGTGCACTTTGAAGCCAGACATTTCCACCCATTTTCATTCCTAAGGACCAAAACACATAAAAGAGAAAACATATATAAACGACAGGTTCCTGGATATAGGCAGTATTTGAGTTCAACAGAAAATGAAGGAACTACAGCATTATCATTTATTACCTCAAACATCTGCCCTAACCATTTTATAATGTTAGAAACTTTAAAAAAGCTATTTCTGGTGGACAGAAATTAGTGGGTGTTCTTACTTTTGATCCAAAAATCAGATTTTTTGATTACTCTTTCTAGTCGATGGACTTATGCATCTCTAATAATAATAATTATGATAATAATGATAATGGAGGGAAACTGTTGAGTGATTGGGGTCGGGGTGCAGCAGGTCTGGGGCTGCTGGGTAGGAACCTGCAGTGAGCAGCCAACGTTTGGGATGTTGTCCGGCTGCATGTGGTTCCTGTTAGTTCCAGATGCCACTCTGACAGGTGCATAGCTGTGATTAATAGTCTCCGACTTTGTCTCTCAGCCATTCTGTCGCTTCTCCCCTTCTGTCTCTGTCTCTCATCAGTTCATCTCTGTGTTTTCAGCACAGAAATAAGAAATAAAAACGAAACAAGCCCAGGAGCGTCGTTATTGACATTGAGCTTCATTTGAATTGTCTCTCTTCGTCTCCCCTTCCTGACAATACGATGAGAAAACATGGAGGTTGGAGGGTCCTCAGCTGGTTGTCACATGCAGCAGCTTTCCCCTCTCAGTCTCCAGCTGAGAGCTATTTCACTATTTATTTACATGTAATTATGGCTATGAGGTGCAGATATTAACACTGTCAAGAACAATTTGACCTGACATTTTTCACTAGACCTGGCCCCTGCTGTTTTCAGCAAACAACCTCCTCTACTCCTGCTCCTCCTCCCTCACTCCCTCAGTCCACCTCGCCTTCCTGCTGGAGCTCCCCTCTCTCTCTCTCTCTCTTTCTCTTTCTCTCTGCGCGCACACACTGGCCCCGCTTCGCTGAAACCACTCTCCTGGAATCAGAAAATTTGCCGTTTAATTTAGAAAGAGGCGTCGGCGCGAGGTGCTGAAGAGTCGGAGTCTGCATGTGTGTGCAGAGAGAGGGAGAGGAAGTGGGAGAAGAGGGAGGAGGGGTGTCTCTTGTTCCCAATGGCTGAATCCATCCCATAGTTACTCAAGCATATCACTAGCAGAGAATAGAGGATTGCTCCCCACACGTTCTCCAATTGCAGTCCAATAGACGGCATATTAACCTCTGGTTAGCGCGGGGCCGGGTATATAGCTCAGACTGGGGGACGTTTAGGAGGGAGGGGGAGAGGGGGGCGTCCTGCGGCTCCAACAGCTGGGCTTTCTTCAACAATGAGGCGAACATGACCAAACGTGGACTCGAGCGGATTCAGCTTGATAGTAATTTGCAAAGAAGAGACGAGAAGAAGTGTGGACAGGCCTAACATAAATATGAATTATGTTTCATTTCCACTCATTTAGGCGTCTTTTGTGTTGCATAAACAGCTCAGATAGAAGAGACGGAGGCGCGGAGTGGATAACACGTTGTGAGGAGTGACAGCTTGTTTCAATGCCCGCTAATCGTCCTCATCTGTGCCTGACTTGTCAATGCCCAGATTCTGTCACTGCCAATCAGCCACTTAATTGAACACAATTAGCACCCCCTCCCCTCCGGTCTCTACCCCCTCCCTCCATATGCAATACATTCTTCAAAGCCCTATTTCTCTCCCTGCAGCACCACATCCTCCACCCTTCCTCCCGCTCTACCTCTTCGTCCTGCGCTGCAGCCGTTTGAGGACACTTTTCAGTTTTTATTAATGTGTCGCGGCCAATTAACGCAGTGGCACGCAGGCCGGGGCCCGTCATCTGCTGCCTGCCACCGGCCTGGCTATCTGCTGCAGCCCCCTTTAGCCGCCCCCTCGCACCTCCTCCAACCGTGACCAAAACGCTTTAATTCAATTTATGCAATCACTGTTATTTTTAAATAGTCATTTTGTCTGCTCAGATGAGGGGCCTTACTGCCCGCTGGGCCGGTCCTCTCATGTGAGGGATGAAGTGGGGGAAGGGCGGTCTCTACCAGAGACTTACTAACTTTTAGGGAGAAACATAAGTAAGGAACTGAAGGGATATTTTAATATTTTTGATAAAGTTGATAACTGTTGATCCTGGAGGCTGGCAGAGGGCCTAGACCAAAAAACACTTCTCCTAAATATCTAAGAGCGGTTTATCATAAATCTTGACCTCAACAACTTCATTTCTTACCATCTTCTTCCTCTGCCTGCTTCCTGTCCACTGCAATTAAAGACCCCTAATGCCAGAAAACAAATCTTTAAAAGAACCAACTGTTTCCAAACTGTCAAGCAGTTTTAATGCAAAAATTGTTTTTATGAATGCTTGAAGCTTTGTCATGTCTATCTATCTATCTATCTATCTATCTATCTATCTATCTATCTATCTATGACTAAGTACACCTTCTTGCTGTAATATTTTAAACAAACAATTGTAATAGCAACAACAAATACCAAAGTGTATTTATAGTATGTTTAGTGTGTAATCACTGAGAACAGTTGTCTATTATGATTTATGAACAGCTATCAGCTCTCCAAAGAACGTCTACTACAGAGAGGCTCCATCCAGTTGACTGAATGTCTTATTGGCAGGCAGTATGCTGTTCTGACAACTGCAAAAAGAAAAATCTAAACAAATGTACTCCTTCAGTGTACACAATATTATTAATGCATATGCTGATATTCTGATGATACGCGGTGAAACTCTTATTTAGAGGTCCATTCTGAAGAATGTAGAGTTCTGAATACCTAAGAAAAACGGAGACCCTGAAAATGAAAAATGTTGTATATTTCTATGATATGTTTAACAAATGTTCTTTTATTAATTATTAGATTAGATGTCAGTTTACTGACTTTTAACTGAAACCTAGTCTAGTCCTATATAGTCATTTTGATTTGCCAGAGTCATGTTTGTTACTGAAACAACTTTGGGAATTTTATGACTTTTTCACTAAGAGTAGCTCCAGTAAACATTCTTCAAACCATTGGTCCTGCATTGACTAACTGAGCATCAGCTAATGTAATAAATTAATAGATTTTTGGTATGGGCTGCACAGTGGAGCAGTTGGTAGCACTGTTACCTGGCATCAAGAAAGTCCTGGGTTCGATTCCCAGCCCGGGGTCTTTCTGCAGGGAGTTTGCATTCTGCACGGAGTCTCCCTGTGCATGCATGGGTTCTCTCCGGATACTCCGGCTTCCTCCCACAGTCCAAAAACATGGCTGTTAGATAAATTGGACTCTCTAAATTTTCCTTAGGTGTGAATGTGTGTGTGCCTGGTTGTTTGTCCTGTCTGTCTCTGTGTTGCACTGCGACTGACTGGCGACCTGTCCAGGGTGACCCCGCCTCTCGCCCGGAACGTTAGCTGGAGATAGGCACCAGCACCTCCTGACCCCACTAGGGACAAGGGTGTAAGAAAATGGATAGATGGATTTTTGGTATGTATATGCCTGAAAACATGAACTAACAGTACTTTATTAGTCTATAAAAAATATATTATTCTTCAGTTCAATCAAGCTTGGTTTTGGTCTACAACTTCAACAGAGTGTGCTGGATTTGCTGTTAAAATATATGAAGAAAAATGGAGAACTACTGATATTCGAGATATATCTAGTTTTAAAAACTGCAACCCATCACAAATATATACTTATTATAATATATGTATTTAAATATATTGCATGAACAATTCTGAAGTGTCCCATTAGGCTTTTTTTTTTCAGATAATTTGAAATAGCGAGAAAGAAAAAGACGTCTTTATTATCATGTGTGCATTTTGGCTTTTTCCAAAGTCATCCACTTCCCAGGAACTGTAAGTGCTTCTGTGTCACTTCTGGGTCACAGAATTAAACACTTTTCTCTTCCTGTAATCACACCCTCAGGACTGGCCTTCAAATATTGATCTCAAATTCAGTGTCATCCGTGTGGATCTTTAATCGTTCCCCGCTGCTGAGCGGGTATCAGCCGGGCAGATCTGCTAAGGTGCACAATGCTGTTCTGCAGCACTCAGATAACTTGCAGACATTTGGAGTGCTCGTTTTTTTCCCAGCCCGTCTGCCCCGGTGACCTGCGCCTAACTTAAAGGTACATCTCGGGGGCATTTTGATTTGGGCAGAGCGGGGAGGTATCGGTGACAGAGGAACTAATCCAGTATTGCACAGATTAAGAGTATTTGTGGAAGTGGGGTGTGTTGGCGCTGGGGATGGAACAGAAGGGGTTCCTATCAGCTCTCCAGGCAGGCTGGCCCTCAGGCCAACACAGTCCTACAGGAGTCTTTGTACTTCCCAAAGCCTCTACTTTCCTCTCACTCACCTTCTCTTCTGTCTTCTCTCTATATTTGGCTATCAGGTTCACAGCTCTCCATTTTCTGTCAATGTATTGGTGAATTCATGCTGTTTTAATCCAGGTTGAAACCGCCTTCTTATTAAGACCAGGTGCATGTGTGGAAGTTCTGATATGCATTTCTGACAGTTTTAGAAGCATTCAATCAAATTATTATTTTCTATAGTACAACTCCTTTGAAATATTTTTTTTTTAAAGTGAAATAACACCAACACAAAATCCATAATAGTATGTATTCCAAAAAAATAAATCTTGTCTAGCAGCTGTTTTAATTTTTTGTGTATAGCCACTTTGCTCTGTCTGTATCACATTGTTTTCTTCTTGCATAAACACCAACAAAGAAAAACTAATCAAACATTCACGCAAACAACAACAAAAAAAATGTAATTTGACTGCTAAAGAAATTAGTTAGCTGTGAAAAGGGCCCCTTTTTGTCTCAAGTCTGCTATTTATTTATCTGAAAGGATGCACATTGTATCAATTTACACTTCCCCATTTAGTTTGCCACAGGCCGCAGGGCTCAGAAGTTGAGAGAATTAATTACTTTTTTATTATTATTTATAAAGTAATCTATCTGTAGAGAATGAGAGGGGGAAAAAAAAGAAAAGAGAAAAGGGGTGGGTGAGGAGAGAAGGGGCTGCGTGTCTTTGTGAGTGTGATTGTGTGAGAGAGAGACAGGGAACGCCCTGGAGCATTGTCCTTTAAACTGGGTCCTGGCTCACATTATCTCCCAAACCAGCACTCACACAACGTCGCACAACAAACAAACTGCAGGCTGCTGAGGACGCTGCATATGCAGGCGGTGGAGG
This sequence comes from Xiphophorus couchianus, assembly GCF_001444195.1. Lineage (NCBI taxonomy): Eukaryota > Metazoa > Chordata > Actinopteri > Cyprinodontiformes > Poeciliidae > Xiphophorus > Xiphophorus couchianus. The sequence goes on along the minus strand of NC_040247.1, from coordinate 12,373,695 downwards.
AGGAGGAGGAGGAGGAAGGAGGGAGACATGAAGGAAGAAAACTCTGCTATGTAAGAGAGTGTTAGGTTTCTTACAAACAGCTTTTTGTTAATTTCATACATGTGCATCGCTCAGCATTTATAGCATAAAAATTAAAAAGTGTTAGAAAAGTGTTAAATTTGATTTTATCAACATCCAACATCCTTAAAAAACTATATTTTACATGTATAACCTTTGTAAATCATACATTTATAACATTCTCATATCTAAAAGATAATTTAAAATATATTATAATTTGCTTGATTTATTTTTATATCATTCATTCGACTTTGATTTGACATATTAGTAAGGTTCTAAATGATTATGCATTTATAGAACCTGCAGCTAAATGCATAACTATTTAAAAAACAAAACAAGCAGTCTCAGTGCTGCTTGGTTAGGTGGTTAGGTTTAGATGCCAAACAAAGCTTGGAAACACAGATGGTGTCCTCTACTTGGACTCAGAAGTTCTCCAAAGTTCCCATTTAGAAACACTGTGAGAACTTCCTCTGAACTTGTGAGATTCAGACTAAAAAAGTTGGAGCCTCTCTGAGTCCAACATAAACATTTAAAACAGCATGATATTCATAATCTAAGCTGTTTACCTGCAGTTCTGACACTTTGCATCTAATTAAACCAGAGGTGACGATGCTTCTGAATAACTTCTATTTGTGGACATTTATTTTGTTCTATAACACAAAAATGGAGAAAAATACTTTGCTACTATCCTGTGTTACATTTACCAACAGAGCAAATACAAGCGGCTCTACGACTTGCAAGAAGAACTCATCCCAACCTAAGACAGCAAGACAGGAAACATATCAACATAATAATAAATTTTTTTATATTTAAAGCGAAAGAAAAAAAACAAAAAACTGTGTTTTAAAAAGATCTGCATTTCCATACTCACCTGTTGCTGCACGCTGAAAGAAATCTCCTTAATTTTTCCCTGTTCTTAGTTTGGAAAAAAGTGGTAATCCCAATAAACACGCGCAGTACAATCCATCACTCATATTAAGGCTGTTTTAAAATGACCCTGTGTGAACTGCTGTTTGTGAAGAAGGCGACTGCAGACTACTTTAAAAATGTAACAGCAGATGATTAGACGCCCCATGCAGCTTCAGAGACCACACAAAGGTGAAAAAGTGCAATGCATAGTAGCAAGGAATGAACATTTTCATTCAGATTTTGCATTTTAATAGTTATTACACTGTGGTGTTTACCCAAGGTTATCACGCCGAGACAATGTCAAACTGACCATTGTTTATTCAGAAAGTTTTAAAAACTTTTGGAAAATCTTAAAATTTGAATCAGGAAAAATTATGAAATGTTGAAAACTCATTGGAGTCTTATTCACTAAGATTTAACAACAGTGCTCTAAGCACTAATGGAAATATGCTCACCATCATTTAGTACCTGTAAAGTTTGATGTTGAAGGTAAGAATAAAAAAGCATCAAGATGCAAACGTTATATGAGCTGAAGCCCTTTCTGACTAAACTTGCACATTTCAAAGACGAGTGAAGATGTAATTAAAGACGACAGCTGTAGGTCAGGCTGCAGCCTGAATCCTGACAGTCAGCTTCACCCTCTATCTGATCCTTCATCAGGCTTAAAGTATTGTGCTGAAACTGTATTGATTTTTATTTAGCAGTGTGAACACAAACCAAATGAGAATCCCACCTTTCCAATGACATGTACCCTTTCCCCTCAAGGAAAACTTGAATTATTAACCAAGAATCTTCCTTTTTTTTTCTTCATGAGGACGTCTGAAGGATACTGTCGCATGCGCCAGCTCTTGTCACACTCTGCAGCTAGCTCCGTCCCAATTTGCTAAAATAGCAAAACTGCATCCCGCCAATGATAAGAAGTCATCTTCTCTTGAAGAACTTTTATGAGCATGAATAATGATTGGGCCAATTGTTGGCTATTCTGTTTAATAAGGAAGCGATGTAATCGAGCTTTAATTAGCCAGAAACTGAAATGGACTCATGCCCTCCAGCTGCCTCTCTCAGGACACTTCCCTCCTTCCCATTTCACTTTCAGCAAACCACCCTCCTCTTCCAGCTCGGCATGTTCAGCTCCATATGTGAGGAAGCAAAACATGTGTCCGACACGAAGAGGGCCATGAATCTCTCTCTTATAGATAAATGTCACATGCTTTGTCCGCAGATGTGGAGGGGAGGTGGTGGGGGTTTCCTTACTGATAGAATTAACATGTGGAAGTGACTAACCAGCCTTTGTGTTTCTGATGTGCTGCGGGTGCTTCATATTTCCAGGGAGGCCCTTAGAAATGATTAATTTGCAGAATGTGGTTAATTTCCCCTCTCAGCGGGATAACTCCTGGCCTGTGCACGTCCAACCGTTTTCCTTACCCCTTGTTTTGCTGCATGCTGGAACGTATGAGCATGTGCCGGTTTGTGCATGCATGCTTGCAAACATATGTGTGGGAGTGTATCAGTCCCTGTTTAACTACCTCCATGATGGGCTAATTGGTTTAGCAGCAAAGGGGCCAAAGGCCAGTGCAGCATAGCGAAGCTCAACATGAACCTGATGTTGAAAGGAAGAGAGAAGCATGTGTGGGACAGTTCCTATCTGTATTTTTTTTTCAAACAAAACCTTTTCTCTCCCACAAACCCAGAAAGAAACTTGCAGCATGAGGAAAACTATATTTTTTGCTTCATATGAGAGGAGACGTAATCTCTTCCATTTCAACATAATTTGAGACCTTCCTCTGACGAATGTCACTAGCTATTACACTAATCTACTATATTGAAATGGGAGCTTTATGCATTATCAATAATATACACGCTGTAATGTTCAAGGCGAACTCAAACTTGCAGGATCAGTGGCCCCCTTCACTTGGGTTTGTGGTGCCTACTTTGTGCAGGGATCTGAGGGGATCATTTACCAGTTCCAACTCCATTACTATTCATGAGATGGGTAGGCCAGGGGCGAGGGATTAGGGACTCCCTTGGTGCTTGTTGTGCCACAGGCTTGGGCTCAGGCCTCAGGCTCTGGGACACAAGCTGTCTGGCAAGGATGGTGGGTCTATTATCATACTGGGACCCTTCTGTCCCACCGTAGAACAGTTACTGTCAGGACCAGCTAATGGAAACAGAGTCTCCTGTTCCTTTTCTCTGTTTTCCTTAACCTCAACAACCTCCTTGTTCTCTTTCACTTGCTCCAAAAAGAGATGGAGAAGTTTCTTTCCTCATTTTAAAGTTTGAAACGATGTACTTCTTTTGACTTTCTTCGCCACAAAGTGCAAAAGTTGGTGTTACACTCGCAGGGAGGAAAGAAACAAAATATTTCTGAACTCTGTCACTCCTTTGGTCTCAGATGGTCTAACATTCAAACATCTTCCTCTTCCTCTCCCTCCAGGTGATGAGCATCCTGAGTAACCCCAGCGCTGTACCCTCGCAGCCGCAGCACGACTTCTCCATCTCCCCCCTTCACAGCAGTCTGGAGAGCTCCAACCCCATCTCAGCCAGCTGCAGCCAGCGCTCCGACACCATCAAGAGCGTAGACAGCCTGGCTTCCTCCCAGTCCTACTGCCCGCCGACCTACAGCGCCACCAGCTACAGCGTGGACCCCGTCACCGCGGGATACCAGTACAGCCAGTATGGCCAGAGTAAGCAAACCTTTATTTGCTCTGTTTCTGTCTTTAAAGAGCTTCACTTAAGCATTCATCGCAGGATTTTTGCATTTTTATTTTATTGGGATTTTAAGTGATTGACCAACAAAAAGCAGTCCTTAACTGTTCTGACTGTTTTCACAAGCACACATCTAAAAAGTGTGGCATGCTTTTATTTCCCACTCCACTGGAATCCCCTTTTGTCGCAATTATATCTGTAGTTCCTTTAGGCCTTTATCAGTTTTACTAATTCATCTTTGCATAGTAACTCATATTTAGTTGAACGGAGCAGTTAGGAAAGGATCCCCACAGCATAATGCTGCCTCCACCATGTGTGGTGGGGATGGTTAGTATTAGACAGAATGAAGAGCACATTTTGTGAACATAGATCTTCAAGTATTGCAGTAGATTCTGAATTAGATCAAGGTCCAGACTTTGACTGGGACATTTTCATGCTTTATTTCATTCTATTCCATTATAACTCTATCTACATGTTTGGTCTTCCTGAAGACCGGCCCAGTCTCTAGAGCTTGGCAGTTAGTAGGAAGTTTTCTCTTAGCATTGCTCTGAGTTTAACTTCCATTGAAAAAGTCATTGTTACTCCAGAGCAACAATGGGACTCTGGGCTACTTCTGTGACCGATGTTTTCCTTGTCCAGCCTGTTGGTTTAGGTAGGCGACTGTCTTATTAGGTTCAGAATAGTGCCATATTTCTGAAGACGCATTGGGTCAAATAGAGTTTATTGAGAGGTAACAGAGTAAAAGGGTGCTGGATCTAAAAACATGCCACAAGTTTCAAAATGTTGCAACCCATCCATATGTTTCTGTCAGTCTCATTGTTTGTTGGTTTATCACACAAAATTCCAGGACAATATGTTGAAGTTAGTGGTTTGTAATGTGAGAATATATGTTAAAAAAAAAAATTGGAAAAATATGAATCCTTGTGCAATGCATGGTAAAGAGGTGATGCCTCCTGACCTTTCCAACCCTGGGTTGTGAAGGCATACACGTGCTCTTGATAAAACCCACCCTGCCCCCGTTTCTCGTGCTTCCACCTCCATCCTGGTGCAGAGCTACCTCAGTCACACCCCACTCCACTTGGATGGGAAAGGGAAGAGGGCCACTTCAAAGGACGGCACGCCCTCGGGGCCCGCAGTGTCCTCTTGCCCACCTCTCGTTCTCTCGTCTGCATCACGCACACACATGCGTGTCCCCCTCAGGACAGGAAAAGAGTTTGCTTTATTAGATTAGCATAATTGACTGATGCTGTCACAGCCATTCATGAGAGCTAAAATGAAGCACACTTCCCCAAACAAGGCAGCCAGCAGCAGCTATCTGACATTTGTTTGTTATTTACGTGGAGGTTCCAGCGTTGACGGGGCGCTTTGTGCATTGAGGATCTGCACAAGCGAACCCGTAACAGTCTGTCACATTTTGGGGTGGGTGTGTGTGTGTGTGCATGCTCAGTGGAGGAAACTGATGGCAGCGCGGATGTGATCTGATGTGAGGTTAATTAAGATGGTGATTGAGCACAGTGGATGGGTAATGAATGGAGGGGAGAGGAAAGAGATGCTGTCTGATGATGAAAATGATCGGCCATGTGGAATGTGGAGGGCATGAAATCGGAGATGCCAGTAGTAATGAAGACTGGCACACAGAACACACACGGGGACCCCTGTGACTGACAGCATGGAGACTCCACCAGGATGCACATGCTCCGTGCCAGCAGCGTGCCAACCTCAGACAAGTGACAAGGGAGGGGTTTTTATCTTTCACTCTAGCTGTCTGAATTGTTTTTTATTTGACTCAGTCTTCTCTGCCACAACTTGTTTCAGACTTAATCAGAGAGATGAGATGAGAGCGAGTGGGACGTGGGCTGCTGAGGTCCACCACCTGTCTCATGCGTGTGTGTGTGTGTTTTTTTCCCCCTCTTCTTACTGTTTTCTGTGCAGCCGCCGTGGACTACCTGGCTAAGAACGTGAGCTTGTCCACCCAGAGGAGGATGAAACTCGGGGACCACTCGGCAGTGCTCGGGCTGCTGCAAGTGGAGACGGGACAGGCCTACTAAAGAGGCCCCTGACGCATCCTCCACTTCCTGTCTCTCTGTTTCACCCGCCTCTGCCTCTGCCTCAGCTTGCTTCACGCTCTTCATCAAGCCTGGACTCCAGGTCGCCTCTCTCCTGCCCCGCCATGACATTGGAGAAAGTGACGCTTTTGGGGAATTCAATCGCTTCTTCAGGCAGTCTCCAATCCTTAAAGCCTTTTCAGCTCCGAGGGCCCAAACAGGACCCCTAGGATGGCGGATCCGCGTCGGCTTGGACTCCTTTTTTGTCATGGCTGCAGTCCAATACACATTTAGAGCCATCAACAACATGTACTTTGACCTTGCTGTTCATAGTAGTTAACACAGCCAACATCATTTGAGTAACTCTTATTCCTTGTTCCTTTTTTGATATTGTTAAGCTTATTGTTGCTGTTATATGATTATGGTTAATGTGATTTTTGTTGTTCGAATCCATTTGTATCTCTTTTATCTGTTTGATGTCGGAGCGCTAAAAGACACACAAAAAAAAAACACACAGAGGTTGACTGAGACGACACGGAAGCGAGTGTCTGTTGTGCGTGCGTGTACGTTCGCGTGTCGGCACATTCACACTAGAGGAGATGATTGTTTTCCAAGCTGCTGCTCCCCAAGCTCCAATGCTCATGAGCGATTTGACCTTCCCACTTTCATATTCCTCTTGACATTCCTAAAGAACTTGGCCACTCGGTGGGAAGTCTGGCTGGATGGATTCAGCAGGGAATTTAAGCAGCATATTGGCGGCCAATAGCTCCCCCCTTTCCTCCTCATAACCTCCATCCCATCCTTAGCCGCGGCCCACAGGGAAAGGGGGACATTGTTTGCAAAAACAGGATTGGGGAAATTAACGTGTTTTGAAATATGGACCTTGCCAAGGAGGGCTAACTCACTTAAACCACCAGCTTCCTTCCTTCCCCCACTCCCCAGAAAGACCATCTTCCAGGGAATCCTGTGTTTGGCTTTAGCACTGTAAAGCTGATTAAAATCACACAAATATAATGTCAAAGCTAATTCACAGTGACCCTTTTCCATTAATAGCCCGGCCTTTCGGTTCCTTTTCCCATTTTGTAAAAATGCACCTTCAGTTCATTTCCACTTCCTGAATTTTTACAAGCATTCCTTCGAAGCATTCCTCATGATCCGTCTATAAACAAATATAGAAGAGAATTCCAGCGTTTTCTGGTTCTGTTGTGAGATTAGAGAGAAGACAAGCTGTGCCATTCACATGCGCTCTGGAAAATCACATAATCCAGTCAGCTGTGAAAGGGCACAGGTAACGCCGCTGATTGGCCCCCCACTTCGGTTTGGACCGGAGCCTCGGTCTGTAATCCTCCATGTTTTGACGAACTTACCACAATGTAAAAAAAGAAAGGAGTAAAGAAATTAAATAGTTAATATGAAACATTGGTGTAGCACTCATAGTTGACTTTTGAGATGACGGAGGATCAGGTGTTCCTTGTAGGTGTTAATACTTTTACTGACATCACTGTCTGCAGAGGATTCGGTCCTTTGTCGCCTTTAAAAATAGTGAAAAAAACCCCATACATTTCCAGGAGCAGATTGTGTATTGTTTGGTTATAAAGAGTATGTTTTATACTGAAATAATGAGTGGGAGGTCAGGGAGGAAACTCTGATAGTAAATGTTTTATTTGAGTTTCTTTAACCGGTCTTTTGTCTGTTTCTGTTGGGTTTTTTTTTTTTGTATTTAATTGGTTAAGTTGTTTGAGCCAAAAAGAAAAAGCTTTTGTTACTGTTTTTGACCCACATGAGAATGAATTTGTATAAATTAGTAAAGTATAAATTGCATTGAAAAAGTGTAAAGGTAAACCGTGTTAAGAAGTATCAAAATGAGCTCAGATAAAAAAAAAAAAGGCAAAGCTTGGTTTCTCAGATGGACTCCCGCCTGGACCACAATGTAAATTTAAAGAGTGGCTTCACCTGCCGGAGAGTTTCTACCAGAAGGTTTCACAAACTGATTATGAATGGACAACGGACCTAACCCCACCCGCACTCAGAGCCATTTTGGTTGTGGCTCTTGTTGACGGATGTGAGTGACAGTAAAGCCCCTCCCGAGGGCGAGGGGTGAAACTGAAAAGTCAGGTTTTCATTTGTGGACCAATAAGACTTCAGGAGAACAACGCGACGCTGACTCCGCACTGAACGGCAGCAGCTGCTGCTGCTCCACTTAGACACCTCACTCTTGTACATTTTAAACCTGAAGAATTTTAGAATTGTCTTTAGTGTATTGAGCCCATTTCTAACACTTGGATATTTAAGGCATACAGCTCCTTATTCTTCCTCCTCTTCTTCCACTTCCTCCTGTCTCTTTGAGCCCTAACCTGTTTTAGTTGCTTTCTGACATCTGTGCTTTGCTTTACTCCTCTTTCCGTTCCGCATGTGTGTATATTATCATGGTATAATTTATTCTGCTGTATGAAGTATTAGAGTAGTGGGAAACTTGTATTGGTATTTACTACCTTCAGCCTGTTGGTGTGTTTAATGTAACACTGGCGTAACTGTTATCAATTAAAGATCCAAAACTGACTTCCTGTGTGTTTGATTGCTCAGTAAATCCTGCTAGGTTTGTCATACAATTGATTAATATATAACAAAAACAAAAAAGTGATGCCTTTTAGTGTATAAATAGTCTGGTCTTTACCAAGTCCTAAAGTTATTTAAATCTTTTTTTCCCCCCAAGTGTGAAAAACAAACAAAATAATAAAATTGAAAGCTTAAGGAAAAACCACAAAGAAAAAACAAAATCTTGGATAATTACAATGTATGCAAACTCCTGAAGTTGTATTTATCGGGTGCCCTTTCTTTTTCAATAAATAAATATCACAGATGCAAAAATATGGTAAAATACTAACTTCTTTATCTTAAAATTGTTTTAGGTTTGTTGTTTGTTTTATTTCAACAATTAAATGTTTCTAAAAAATGCTGGGTTGGACAGGCCTTTAATCAAACAGAAAATTAATTGATAAAAACATTTTTCTAATTCATGAATCAAAGCACGTGTTTCTAAATGTGATCTGAGTTTTACTGTACTCAAAAGAAAGTACAATAAGGGGGAAAAAGATATTTTTTACACTGAAAAAAGGTTTCATGTGGGGAGTTAAGGTTTTGATGCATTTACTTAACAAGAAACTGAGATTTTGATCTTGGAAAATTGGCAACTAATTATTGTCACCTTTCAATTGCATAAGTACTAACAAATAAGGTTAGTACTTATGTGTCATTAATGCAAACATGGTGAAGAGTCTTTTTTTATTATTTAAAGCCTTGAAACATGATGATCCTGGTAGAAAACCTGCAAGTACTTTATCTAAAGTAGTTCAGCAAAGTGAAAGCAGCATCTGAAGGAATTATAACCTTAAGGAGTAATTTTTCCCCTCTTGAGAATTATGCAACAAGTCATTGACAAATCATCTATCCGTCCACAAAGCTTACACACGTGTGAGTGTACGTCCTCCTTGTGCGTTCAACCGCATTCATGGGGGTCACTGGGCCACCATTGACTTTTTGGAGTGCTGTTGATGTGATTAGCGAGTGATGAGAGCTCAGACGTCTGAGAGGGAGACACACAGATAGCGTGTGCGTCTCACCGCAGCTGTAGGAAGTAATTCATTCTGCCCGCTGACCAGCAACGCTCGTCTCAGCCCGCTGTCGGCCAGGGAATGCAGCCTGCAAATCTCTGTGGTATGGTGTGAATGTAGGGGAACTAACCGGTACGGTATGGCAGCATCCGCTGTGTTTTATATTACATGACAGAACACAGGAGCACATTTAGTCATTTACCAACAGCACTGCTGGAGACGTGTCAAACACGCCTTAGGTATGTTCTTTTAGTCCTGGCTTACTTTTAGGAACATTTCATCATGCTGGATGTGACAGCAGACGTTACATAGCGTAAAACATCATTTTTTACAAATAAAAATCTGCGTACATTTAGATTCATCCCCTTTACTTATGATGCCACTAAATAAAATACAGTGCAAACAATTGTCTTCATCTTATTAGTAAACTGTGTTGGTCCATCATCTAAATTCCCAATAAAACATGTTAAAGTTTGTCATTGTTCTTCCATGATGAGCTTCCCTGTCTCAGTGAAGACAAGCATCCCCAAAGCATTATGCTGCCACCACCATGTTTCACAGTGAGGATTGTGAAGTAGAGGGGATTTATAGTGTTATTTTTTCTGCCCCACATTGCCCTGGTCTCAGTTATTTTGGTTGCAATAGATCTTATTTAGAGGCATCAGTGTGAATGTGGCTGAAGACAAATACATCCATAAGTTAATATTTCCATCCACTTCATAATTACACACTACTTTATCTTCACCTGATGTATTTTATTTTTGATAAAATACAATAAGGTTTTTGATGGAGAAGTGGTAAAATATGAAATCGTTAAAGAAGAATAGTAATGTAACTGGTTAAATTCATTTAAAAAAAACCAATAAATTCTAACTATTAAGAATTAGCCGGATGGGCCAACATTATGAGAAAAAATAAACTGTTAAAAGAAGCCATTGTTGATCTACCTAAACTTTATTTATTTGAAAATGGAAAGAATAATATTCCTTTTAGACTGTAAAATAAACTGTGGTGCTTTCATTGAGATTTGAGTGTTAATTAAAAACAAATTATAAATTTCAAAAGCAAGCCACGTTCCAAACCAGGTTTCATCTGTCAATGAGTTCAGAAGGTAAAAACAGATCTCCTCAGCATTTTAAATGTGTATTGTTAGGCGTCTCTCTGTCATCTCTCATATATTTCTCTAAAAGTTTGTGTTCTGGTTGTCCAGATTAGACATTGGCATGTGCTATGGTTGTCCCCTTTGCTCCTGCTCGTCTCCTGGGGAATTTCGTCTCCCTCCGGTGTGCTGTCACTCGGACCGGGCGAGGTGGAGGCTCAGGCGGTGGGGTTTTTTGTGGGAGAGCTTTGTGACACTTCCCTCATCTCCTCCTTTGATCCCCTAATTGATTGACTACAGGAGCAGGGGATAAACAGAGCCCACAAGAGCCCATTCCACTCGCCTCTCTGGAGTGCTTTAGATAAAACGGAGAAGGCCCGAGCTCTTCGTTCCCCCCTTTTTTTTCTCCCGTCTCTATATGGACACACGGCCATTGAAGGTGGCTCGGTGTCATGGTGGCTTAGCTGTGGGCTGCGTCCTCAGGCCCGGAAGCTTGCGTCCTTCCCCCTGAGCATAAATGGCCTGTGGTAATGGGTTTGTTTAGATCACAGGGATGGAAATGAAGCTCGGAGCCTCGTGGTAGAGACCAGGAAGCCCTATCTCTCAGGAGAGGAGTCTCCACAACTTCAGCTCGGTCACAAATGGAGAGGAGGTTCTGATTCAGATCTGATTTAGGACCAGGCTCAGAAACCTGGAAAATCAAGACAGCCAGGAGACGGTAGCACACCAACAGAAAGGCTCAAAACATTTTCATTTTCAAAAGAAAGCAGTGTTTGAAAATGCAACTTTAACACCATTTCCTGCAGATATGATAATTATATTCTAATTTTACAAATTTGTCTTCAGAAAGAGTTCAGAGCCGTGTGCAGGTATGCTAAGAAATGATTAAGAGATGCTCCGGGGGTCTTGGTTTTATTCTTTGAGATTATGTGTCACAGGGAGTAAAAAGCTCCCAGCTGTCGCCATGAAAGTACTTACAGTATAATAATCCCCCAAATCCTGTAATTATGCCAGCATACGCTGTGTACCTGAGCCTCAGCTTTGTGCTCGTCACCTCGAGGATCCCCCTGACACAGACACAGACGCGCAGCCTGCCGTGCATACATCTCCTTCCCAACGACGCCGCTTGTGCTGGGAGGGAATCTTATTTTCAGAATATTTCAGGTATTTTGAATTTCATGGTTACCCCTCTCAGGTATTATAGACAGATAATCTGTCGCACAGAAGTAAAAAAGAAGGAGCTCAAACAAAGATTGTTCCATACCATAGTCATCTGATTGGATGATGAGATTTATTTTACCTTTATTACATCCAATCTACTGGCTAATACTCTATAATATCAGTCCAGACACCTTGCAATGCCTTACAAAAGTATTCATACCCATTGAACTTCTACACAACCACAAGCATCTATGTGTTTTATTGGGATTTTTGGTGACATGGTAGTGTTTGAGATTATTTTATTTCCTAATATTTTACCTTCATTTAATCAGGAAGCATCATAAAGAGACCCGAAATATGTTTTATGAAGAAAACTTGGGCAAAGTTATCCAAATCAAAACCATACAAACAATGAAGCACCTCTTCACTGCATTTTTTCATGCTCTAGAAATAATTAATGGATTTAAGTGTTTTTAGGTTTTGAATCTTTAATAGTATTTCTGGACACTGGTGAATGGTGGGACAAAAACCAGATGACCAGTCCATAGAAATCAGTTGGAGGCATCTGGCTAATAACAGGATGATGAGGCCTGAAGGTCAGATGGAGGAAGGTACCTTGGTTACATGAAAACAAATAAACTTTTCACTTATACAACAGAAACCCCAACAGCTGTAATTCTACCAGAGGTGATCCTACAAAACCTGGAGTCAGGCGGCTGGATACTATTGCAGCAGCACTATTCAGCTGTTTGAAGTACTTTGAAAGCCAGGTATCATTTTTTCTTCTTGATTTATTATTTTTATTATCTTTTTTGATTGTTTTTAAGCATTTTTCTCTTAGCTTTTAAATGTGTTGATGGTCTTGGTCCTGATCTGCTTCAGTTTTATGTTTCACCACAGGCCAGATCAGCTGAGCAGATGCTGTTGGTTGTTTCTAAAACCACAAGAAGATCCACAACTATGGAACAAGTAGCCATGAAATAATAGACAGGATTCCTCTCTTTTAAAAACATACTTGTTTTAAGTGGCTTTTGACACAACTCCAATCAATTCATTGTTGATTCTTTACTACCATCTCTGTTGTACATTTTATTCTTCTTTTATTCTTGTTTTTTATTATTATTTTTATCATTATCTTCATTTGTGCCTTGGTTTGATTTGCTTTAGTGTTGTTCAGTACTTTTTTTTCTTTAAATGTGCTTTATAAATTAAACTGGATTTTACTCTTTTCCATACATGTTTTTGGTTCTATCACATAAAATCCCACTAAGTACAATAAAACCTTTGGCTGGATCATGACAAATTGTGGAAAAGTTCAAGGGGTATAAATACTTTTGCAAAGCAAACAACTCCCTCAGTGCTGCTTTCCTATAAAACAAAAGGAACAGGAATAAAGTCAGAGTAAAGTTATGAATCTAAGATAAGAATCGCTGTGAAGCCGAGCTCAATTTAAAAATCTGAGCTGCATTCTCAAAGCAATTAATATTAATAACAAAAATGGAAATGAGTGCAGAGGCAGCCCTAAGTAAAGAACAAGCTGGGTGCATTCAGTCAGGAGATTCATATACAAGCCCTTTTCTCAGGAGAAGTGGGCTCCAAACAGGCGTGACGGCAGGGCATAGACCGCCATACACAGAGACAATTTTTCTAGATAATAGCCTATCACGCAGGATACAATTTAAATTAAAAAATGCAATTTTCACCTTGAAATGAACAAATGATTACAATTTCTATACAAATTAAGGCATCCAGGCTGCGCCTCAGTACTGTGCCAAGGCCATGAAACCTGACATAATTACCATGAAATACATTTTCAAATATTTGTATTTTGTCCATCGCTTTAAAACATGCCACTCTGCCTTATGCGGGTTTGTGATCTCACCTTCTGGGGGAAATACATGAAAAAAGGAGAGAAAATCATCAGAGATGAAAAGCTCTTCAACAGGAGAGATAAAAATGTAGAGAGAAGAAGAGAAAAAAAACAACCTCCCATACACAGGGTAAATCGGCGCAGCTCAGCACAGCGGCCCCCAGAGCTATCTCTAAAAGCCAAATTACTGCTCCTTATCTAAGGAATCATATCTAGCAGTTATCTGCTCCTGAGATAGGCTCCCTCTCTCTCTCCTGTGCCTCGCGCTCATCGCCAGAAAAGCTATTTATTCGTGATTACAGACACCCTTTGAATAAAAGATGTTTGTGTTTGAGATCCAAAGTTTTGACGGATTCTGAACTCTTCAGATTCTTCAGAGAGACGAGGATTGAAGGCAGAACACCTTATTTGGGCGAGGTTGCTGGGAGGTGGTCTTCAGCTGGGGGAGAGAGAGAGGGATGAAAGTGTAGCCGATGGGAAACACGAGACAAGACCTAAAACTTCTCTGACGCTTCGTATCACACGCGCTTTCAGAGGGGATTCATACTGAGGCGAGGTGTCGAATTGACTTTAAATGCTGAACTTTGTGTTTGAGGGACACAGAGGCAGGAAGTTCCTGCATGTGTTCTTCTAAAAGGAGGCATCAAAAGTTTGGAGTTTGCTATTGATAAGTAAAGGTGGGGAAAATTTTACAAGTGAAGAAATGAAGCTCTGACAAATATTTAAATCTGGTTCCTACATGTTTTACTTCTGCATCCTCAGATTTCCAGATGTTAGCATCCATTTTTTATTCTGGATATTGGAGTAGAAAACACTTAAATTACCTTGCAGGGTTACCGTTTGCTGCAACTCTTTGGAGGTATGTCTTAATGCAAAATACAAATAATTTTGCATTATTTCTTTCTTCAAGATCACTCAGGTGAGGTAGAGATAATCAAAGAACAGCAATTTCAAAATCTCACTAAAGATTATCTATGAAGTTCAAATCTTGACTTTGACTAGGTAATTTGAAAATATAAATCCAAGTCTCATCAGCTTTTCAACTGAATAAAAAACCTCCCCACTACATAATGCCTTCATCACCGTGCTTCAAAGTGTGAATAGTGTGTTTAGAGTGAAGGGCAGTTTTCTGTTTTGTGGCTATAATGTGAACTTTTGGGGTTTTATTATTTTTATGTTCCATAAAATATAGCGCAACACAATGTTGACATATAAATGTTTTATAGTGGGAGTGATCAGAGCAGTAAGAACAATTTTAGAGATTTTTACTAATATTTTTCTTGATTAGACTGGACTAACTCCAATCATCTTCAACATCTACAACAGCAGGACTTGACAAATCTGGGCTAGATTAGCCTTCACTGAATAAAGATTAATTATTTCCTTTCATACTTTTAATCTGTAAAAATTAAATTGTTAAATCAAAGATAAAATCTCCTTTAAAAAGAAGTTAGAGTATAAAGGTCATTTTTTGGGACATATTTCTTTTGTCTAGACTGCATGAAGTTTGGAAACTCAAACATTTTTCCATAGTTTGTTTTCTTTTTTTTTATATAGTTATCCAGTTTTAAAAGCAATTATGGCTCTTACTTTAAAAACAAATGCTGAAAATTAGAAAGATTTCCATCTGACTCACAGATAACACACCAAGTCCATTTCTCAAAAAGCACCCACCAGGAACAACTTGTTAATCTTACAGCGCCTCCTTTCTCCCTCCTGTTTGCCTCCTTTTTCTTCCCCTTCCATCTGTTGAAGTCTCTCAGCCAGAGAGGCGCACATCAGATTTCAATAGTTGACCTCTTAATGCTGAGGTCAGTGCTGCACCGGCAGCGATTTCACACTCAAGATGAAAGGGAAATGAACACTGAGGACGCTGGGGGGTGACATGGGGCCCTGACCACGCCGGCCATGCCACTCGAACCGCTTCACTGCACCAGGCTGGGATCTGCAGGGCAGCCATGGAGGAGGTGCTGAGATTGAGGTTTGGATAAAGTCACTGACCTACAACAGATACACACTGACTGGCAAATTAGTTTAGAGATAAAGCAGAGGCTCAGCTACACAGGTAAGCTTACAGGTTTTAATATTTCCTTGGCAGCTCTGGTTTGAAAAAAAATAATAAAATACCATTTTACAGTGAAGTTGGGAGTTTTTCCAAAATCAGAAATAGTTTCCAGCATTGAAAGAGGCTCTTATTCTTCTCCAATGACATGGCCATGTGGAGAGTTGGATGGAGGAGCAGAATTTTTCATTTCAAAGTTGAAGAGGCTCACAAAGGGTCAGGGACACTCATATATTGCACAAAGGGGGGTAAAAGCACAGCCATGTCCTTTTCAGGGAATGCAAGGTCATAAAATATTTCATACAACAAGAAGTAAAATACATTTTTCTTATTCTGCAAACAATAATAACACCCAAAAATATTAATATTCAATTTATTTGTCAGAAACTGCAGGCAAGAGACTGACATAAATTTGAGAAGAAAAAGTTCGGTAAATAATAGTTAATGTTATTTGTATTTCAGGGCTATGCTAGTGTAGCAGAACCACCAATTGTAAATGGTATTTTATTGGGGTTTTTTTGACATAGTAACACAAAGTAGTGAATAATTGTGAAAAAGGAGAAAAGTTATGCTTTTCCTTCCACTTAGCAATAACTCATAACTTACAAAGCCTTAAATGTTTAGCTTTAATAAAGACAAATATGAAAAGTATGTATGTTTTCTTTGCAGAATAGCTCAAGCTCAGTCAGAGCAGCTGGAGAGCATCGGTAATCATTGATGTCTTGAGGCAGGATATCAGCTGTATTTAGGTTTTTACTTTAATTTTGATCATTTAAATCATTAGTTTGCTTTAATCTAAACAGTCTCCATTGTTTCTCTGGCTGCATGTTAAGCCAGAAACTGGAGCGGAGACTGGGAACTCCAGTCTTCAGTCTGTTGGTTTTTGTTCTTTCCTCCCAGTTCTGTTTTGTTTCTCCTGACCAGCTTTTCTTTCCTGTTAAGGAAAAGTAATCCCACAGCATGATGCTGCCACCACCATATTTCACCCAGGGAAGTTATGTGAACTGTGTCAGTATTTTACACGTGTTAGCCTCTACCGAGAGAATCTTTCTCTACACGTTTCTGCTTTTCCCCACATAACTTCTTGCGAACTTTAAAGAGCATTTCTGATAGCTTTCGTTTATAACTTTCTTCTTGAGATGCTTTCATAAAGACCATATTTATTGTGTACATGAATTATACTTTTCCTGTCAGCAGATTCTCCAACCTGAGCTGCGGCTCTCTGCAGCTCCTCCACAGTCACCAGAGGCCTGCCTTGTCAGATTAAATGGAGACTAAATGTGAAAAGGTTCAGTGGGTGCAAATACTTTTTTAAGGCACTGTGAATTGTAAACAAATCAAATCATCAATACGTAACTCTATAATATATTTCTATAATATTAAGTATTACTTTTTATCTCTTCTATGCAGCTTGTTACATATTAAATTTTGTCTCTATATTGCTCCAAAATTAAAACTTATACATCTTGTTACTTTAAACTACAAACTCTGGGCTTCACTTGAAATTGAAGTTTACTCTCATGTCCATCGAGTCCAAAGTGAAGGAGCGCTGTTATTATTCTGGAGATGTGTCACCGCAGTCAGCCTATATCCATACATTAAACCATGGGAGGCTGCAGCGGAGGCAGACTCAGGGGAAGGAAGGATTTTATTTTGCACATACAAGGCAGGATACTTTTAAACAAGATTTATGTAAATGCTATTAAAAAAATCTAGATGTAGAAATGTACGATTTGCTATTTGTTGATTATAGTAACAAGCAAACCATCAGCAGAAGTTTAACGATTAACTCTTAATCACAGGCAGATTTGTTCTCTGTCTTTGCAACTCTTTGAATTTCATTAAATTACATCACTTCATTAAGTGAGTTACGATAAAACTCAAACAAACTTTAACGCGCTGTTGATTTCTGATGCAGGATGTGGAGAAAAAGAGCAAGCTGAAGCAGATAGGCATCAAGATCATTTTGAAGAGCTCTTCTTCTTCATCATGTTGCTCCCATGTGAGCCACTGAACCCTGACAGACTGCTTCTTTTCACCAAGGAGTCGGGGCCATTTTAAAGGTGTCTTGATCCCCGGCGCCTGCCTGCCTGCCCACCTTCCCGGGAACAAGCTGCTCATTCCTTGTGCATTTCCCAAAGACCATTATTGAATGAACAGTGAGACAAGGCCCGCAGTGAATGGACAGTTTGGTTACACCGCCATGAGGCTCGAGCTCCTCGGAGTAATGTAGCGCTTAAGTACCTGTCAGCTTCATAAAGGAGGGAGTAGACGGAGTAAATGTGTGTGTAAATAGAGTGTCAGATCAGGACCCCAGGGAGTGGAGGTGGGGGAGCGTGCATACGTGTGTGTGTTGGTGTGTTTGTGCACCCCATTTGTTCCCCGATGCATACGTGAAGCATGTGTGTGTCAGCGCGTCCGTGCCTGTGAGTGTCACCGTAATGATCATTTAACCCTGCTCAGCATTCCCCAGGGCTCCTCGTCCCTCCTTTTCGACTTCACAGTGCTGCAGGCTCTCTGCCTCTTCTGTCTGCTTCTCACGGCTGGGCACAGTCGGGGAGCGCCTCCTTATTCATTCATGAGAGAGGCACCGGATAAATAAAAAGGTTCATTACTGTGCTAAAGTGTTACTAATGACATGTACCTGCCACTGAGCACCTCCGAAAATCTAATGTGACACACCAGAATGGAAAATCTATTCTTCGGCACCGAGGCCTCCAATGGCGCCTGCACATATACTCTATGGAAATTTCCCTCCGCTTGCCCTCCAATTGTGTCTCTCTAAAACCAATATTTACAATCCCATAGCCATTATGTCCTACTACGCCCTCTGCGCCTGCTGTTGCGACCTTCGCATTAGCTGAAAATTGGACTTTGGCGAACTTAGCGAGGGGAGAGGAGGCTCTTCTTGTGGAAACCAGGGGGCGCAGCATGATGAAACATAGGGTGTCTGTCCTTCAGGTCCCTGCTGCCCCAAACTCAAACTGACAACAAAGTCAGAAAGGCTTCACCGTGCTGCATACCATTATCCAGCGTACCCAAATGAAAGTCGCTTGAAACTAAATGCCAATAAGCCATTAGCCGATTCTATGACTGTCTCAGTTTATGTCATGGATGCACTGATAGTCTGAGGCTTTGTTTATGCTTCAAACTTGACTGGAGGAAAAAGTAGCCTCTTAAGCTCAAACAGCAACATATATTTGATGCACAATTTAATACTGCAAATGTTAACGTAATCTCATTGATTTTATCAGAAATTTTTAGCTGTTTCACGAAGTTCACTTACTGAATTCAGATCATGCTAAATAAGTCACAGAGCAACATTTGAATTGTTGAAAATAAGAATAAGGGGTAAAATGGCAAAATATAAATGAACACTTTTAAAATGGTTGTTCAAATTTTTAGAAGTAACATTTATTTGAAAGGTTATGAGTAGTTAATATATCACCTGTAGATAACTCTTTTGTTGTTTTCATTTGATTTGCATCCAGCCTGGTTGGTCATTGAGGCTAAAGCAAACAGCTAACCCAAAATAGCTTAAAATAGCTCTGATTTAACCAACATCATTGTATTTGAATGTCAAAGCCTTTTAATTGCCCTCACATTTGCACCGAAAGGAAACAGTGGAAACAGAGGTAGGAGACTGGAACTGATTCATAGTGCCACTTCATAATATCTGAAGCGAAAATGCGTAAAGTGCTAATTTCACACAAAAATCTAAATATGCTGTTTTTACTTTGAAAAACCAGCATTTACTTTGAAGATGATTGCTTTCCTTTCTATGTTTTGGCAACTTCCTGTTTGTTCCAGGGTTGGCTAGTGCTCAAAAGGTAGACTGATACAGAACAAAGAGACACAGGTTCAACAAGGTAAGACTCCCAAATATACAGTAAGTCATCAACACAATATTAGTGTCTGTATAATGCTGCCATTGACGGACAACTAACGTATTCTTTTTCACATTTTGATATGTTTTTCTAATATTTTTGGATCTACAGTACAAACCATTGATTAATCTTTGATCTATAGAAAGTCAATGGTGGTGCACCACCTTCTTTGTAAATAACTACACAATGCAAACAGGATGACTATTTTAAAAACTTGCCACTACAGAAACACAGTTTTTATTTACAGCCTGCAAACAAAATAAAATAAAACAAGATTTAATAAACTTTTAAAAAATACAACACAACAATCAGACTAAAGATTGCAGCTCAAACCAGCACTTTATCCAGAAACCTGAAATTTCACATTTAAATTATTACATATATATTCATTAAGGATGCACTCGTATTCTGACCAAATTAAGTCACTGTACATGTGAATGCAGACTTGCGGCTTCGCTGGTGTAAAAGTAATTAAATGAAGGTGCCAAACCTTGGCTTAACAGCAATATTATCATAAATGACAGTCTGTAGCTGTGTTTTATCCTGCTGAATGATCATCTTCTATTCCACTGAGTTGCTAAGATGAACATTGTTTTTTTCAAATAAACATATTTTTGTTCCTGAAAGCACCAGAGAGACTGTCAGTCAGCTGTGTTTTGTCGTCCCCATCCCGAGCAGAAAAAACTTGTTGCATCTTTAGAAGCTTGACATCTAATTGAATCTCAGCTTCCATCAGCGTCTCAGCAGCATCTTCACATGACTGTTTGCTCAACATGTCTGCCCATTTCCACTGATTAATTCGTACGAAGCCAAACCAAATGTTCTGCCTTGTTTGTCACGTCACACCCAGACCCTGCAGTCATCGGGTCACAATTAGAACGAATGTCTGCAGATTTCGGAAAATCACAGTTTTAAAGAGAACAGCTAATACTTAGCTGGGGAGTACCGATTGGAAAAAGCATGTTCAATTATGTCCCTTTCTTTTACAACGCATTAAGGTGAAAAATATCACAAAACTTCAAAGTTATTTTTAAAAATTAACTCAATTTGTTCTCTTTCAGACACTGTTTGTAATGTTTCCCTTTTGTTTGTGAGTTTAGGTTTTTTGTTGTGTTTTGAAAACGTATGATATTCTATGTCATTTTTACATAAAAAGTTAATTGTTAGCTTTGACAGACTGATGTTTTTTTATTTGCTCTGCTAAGTGAAATAATCACTATATCTAACACTATATCAGACGGACATGTGCAAGTCAAATGTTTGAAACATCCCAACTTTATATGCCTTACTATAAAGCATAAAAAGTTGCCTTATAGTAAAAAGTTGCCTTCATTCAAATTTCCCATTTGAATGAAGAAATTTAATAGGAGAAGAGTGAGAGTAGATGATTTTTTGTTTGGTTTTTTTGATGGCATGGATTATTTTGTCTGAAATAAATGTAAAATAATTTTTAGGTTCAAATGAAAAAGTGAAAAAATCTAACTGAGATGGATTCATCAACTAGTTATCAGCCTCCAACATATTCTTCAAGAATCGTTCATTAAAAGTCACAAAACAAACTGAGCACTAAGTGAAAGATCATTAGCCTCGTGATGGATAATTGTAAAGGTCTAGTAGTGTTGTTATATTGCAGACCTTGTGACAACCCCTGTAATTATCCTTCCTCCCAACGCTTCCCAAGGGTCCCATAAAACACATTAGCACTCGGCCTGCACAGATCATTCAGACTCCTGCGCAGTCTTCCTCCTTTCAGCATCACCTCCCAAAGCAACAACAATCACCTACTTACATATTCCAGTATGCTCATTTCATTATGATTTGCCACTGGGGTGTAAAATATGTCGACCCTGGTTGTTTTACTTTCAAATGGGAAAGCCAGGTTCGCCGTTTATGTCTTTTACATTTAAAGAGTCTAAAATCAGGGCTCCACTGAGCATACATTTGTCGCACTGTGTGCTTGAAAAGCCGGCTCAGTTCCTTATTCAGCAGCCTCTTCAGTCCGTGATTGACTCCTTCCCTCAGCACCCTGCAGCAGATGAAGGAACAGAGCTTAAACCTGTTACTGTCAGCCTCTCACCTGGATCATAAGAACTCCTGCTCGGAGCATGCAAACCAATATCCTCCTATTCTCCGCACAGCCGCCAAGGATTCACAGCGGTGGCTCTTCACAAAGAGCAGGGCCGAGCGCGCTCAGTGTTATCTTATTGAGTTACCTGTAGCTAAGCTCTGAGCGGGCGCACACAATGGCAGGCGGTTAATGACAGTGCAGGCCCTAACCCCTTGTCCCCGGCCTTTCCCTGAGCCTCATTTCCGCGCGGCGGCTGCCATTTCACAGCTGTTAGCCACAGACTCTCTTTGTCATGATTAAGGACAAATTAATAGATGCCTCCTGGTAATCAGCTTTCATTAGGGTTGTCAAACCGTCAGTGGCGTTCGCTCAGTGCGCTGGACACAGGATGATCACATCCCAGTCGAGAGGCGCTGCAGCTGCCTGTGTG
This sequence comes from Xiphophorus couchianus, assembly GCF_001444195.1. NCBI lineage: Eukaryota > Metazoa > Chordata > Actinopteri > Cyprinodontiformes > Poeciliidae > Xiphophorus > Xiphophorus couchianus. The sequence continues at coordinate 12,351,790 of NC_040247.1, read as the reverse complement.
CAGCCTCTCTGCTCCTGTGTCTGTGCTCTTGGTGTGGCTAAAGTGTGGGTAACCAGTGCATTAGCACGCTCCTTCGTGGCACAAGTGCTTGTAGTTGGTGCATTAACGGTGCTCCGTGTGGCGCTGCAAGATGGAGGTCATCGTTGGAATGACATAAAGAGTAGTCTTTCTGCTGAGTGTAATTGGCCCCAGCATGCTGAAAATGGACTGTGAAATGTAAGGGGGGGGTCAAATAATTGATTTTTCCCCCGAATGCAGAATCCAGGGCAGGGCTGTTTAGAGAGTAATTTACAAGAGCAGTTCAGCTCAGGCTGACTGGCATATCTGCTGAAAGTTCCCAGAGGCAGAGGAAGAGATAAGACACACCTGAGACCCCGGAGCAGACGGACAGCAGTCACAGAGCTACTCAGAGGGCAGAGAGGAGCCACATCAACCTCACTCACACATCATCTGTGTATGTATGCAGTGTAGGGGACAGCTATATACACACACTCACATGCTCCGAGGATGATGGACACAGGCTATTGTATGTAGAAATAGACTCCCGTCTCTCCCTCTGTCGGTCTCCGGTTCTCCGTCTGTCCGCCTCCCGCCCTCCTTCTGGAATTGATGAAATAAACTCATCAGACTTCCAGCAAGTTTGGCATTGTGCTGGAGAGCTGAAGTCATTTCAGTATGTAGATTTCAGACTTAAACCCATAACCGTGTTGCGTGGTGCATGACCACCCCCACCTGCTGGAGAGAGAAGGCTTGGTTGTGCATGATGGGATAGGAGCGTCTGCGAGGCTGGATACAGCCTGGCCCTGTGTATGCTCAGTGATTTCCCAACACTGCTGCCTAGGGGAATTAAGACAATGGCCTTAATGCAAATGCTTTAATCTAGTGACAAAATGGCATTTTATTTGCTCTGCCAAAACTGAGCTGAAATACATATGTAAGCTAATTGAGGAGAACCGGCTGCTTTGCAATCTGCTTGGCCCCAAAAATTGTTTCATCTTCAATTTGGAGAATATCTCGTTAAAGACAGCGATGAGCGACATCCGTCAAGATCCAGAATCTATGTCATCTGGGTCTATGGAAAGCACAATGGCTGGTTGATTGAGAGTCATTGCTGTCAAAAATGTAGCGCTGTCACACTGAGCTCGTCTCATGGAGACGTTTGTATGGAGCGGCGTCAGTTCCCTTCAGTTTTCTTAAGCTTCTTGTTAAATTGCACCAAACAATTTTCAAGATCAATTCCAGCGTCCAAAAACAATGCACACAAATCCCATTTATTCAACACATATTGTGTTTGGAGAGGGCCCCTGTGTTTGCATGAAGGTAATTACAGTGGGATTTGATGTTGTGGTGTGCCCAGAATTCTCCAGCTTTAGATCAGGCTCGGGGTGCTCCACCCCATTAATGCTCCATATGGGGAACCCAGCTGTGATCAGAATTGGACGAGCGGGAGGGGAAATCGATTTCATTTGCAGGATTATTGATGTAACCGAGATGCCGTTTGTATGAAACATAAAGTCCTATTTCAGAGGTTATGGATGAAGCTGGATGGAGGGGCCGGCTGTTTGTTTTGCTCAGTGAAACATTACAGAAACAGAAAAGTCAGCGCACATCACACTGTTCGGTCTGCACCCGCATTGCACCACATTAAAGGGATAGTTCAGGATTTCTGAAGTGAGATTCTGCTGAAGGGTTAAAAATGGTTAATATCTTACCTTCATTTAGTAAAATCAGTTAATCCGATATTTATTAAATGTGGCCAAAAATCACGTGTCTTAAAAGAAATTGATCCAAATCTTGTTTTATACCCAAGAATAAATTTGTTCAACTGAGCCTAAAAAAAATTGGAAAACTAGATTGTTTTCTTTAAATACAACAAATGTGCAAAATCCTTCATTGAGAATAAATGTTTCCAGTCAGAATAACGACTTAATGGAAAAGTCAAGTGGTGTCAAAAGAAGCAGTACAGATTTATAGGGGCTTAAATAAATGTAGTTTCATTCATTTTTACACATTTATTTCTAAAGTTCATTTATTTCAGGAAGTCAAACAAGTAAAAAACATAATATAGATCATTCAAATACAAACTGGTGTTTTCAAACCTGCATTTTCTTAAATATAATTTTTTTTAACTAGAAACTTTTTACATGTTCTGTTCTCAGAAGGAGGTAGATCACCTCCTGACTCCATTTCTAAATGTCACCAACTTCCTGTAAATCATAATAATAATAATAATAATAATAAAATTTCAAGTTTAGAAATTTGTGACTGCATAATCTGCTGTGTTCTTTCTGAACAAGGAGCCCAGTCAAACCAGTCACTCCTCCCATCTCTCCACCTCCAGTAAAACTTAGATCAACATCTCTTCAACCAACATCAGAAGGTAGAAAAAGAAAAAACTGATACACAAATCAGGAAATTAGGCCAACATGCAACTTTTATTGTTCATTGTGCATTATATTAGATTTGTATGTCTATTAGGATGTTGTGTTAATGGTTTGTGAACATGTTCAAGAATGAATAAAAATATGAACTGGAATTAAAAAAGTTTAATTTCTGAGGACGATCATCATTTTGGTCACTGTTTGCTTCAGCTTTAGCCTCCACATTAGCATCTATTACGGCTTACAGATCATCAGTCATATTCTGGCTCAAACACATAAAGCTGGACCAGATGCTGAAGACGCAATGCTCTTTCTGTTGGACCTCTATTTGGTTAAAGTCCATCTGAGTTGTGTTCCTCAGCTGAAAACTGAATGAATTCATTTCATGCTTCATCTTTATGTATCACATGAAAACAGAAGTTTGTCTCCCGTTTAATATGCAGTGCTTAGCTTTAAACAGGTGTCAGCAGGGAACGCAACAGATGCCGCCACCATGTTTGTGGTAAGTCAGCCTGGAAAATCTTGCAAAAACTAAAGCATTTTTAGCTTTCAGAAGCTAATTATGCTAAATGAAGACACTTAAAGAAAAACTGACGTCATGTAAACTTCCGAAAGCCTAAATGATTCATTTGACTGTTTACTGTTCTTCTGTCTATAATAGTGTGGCCTGCAGCATACCAAAAACTGGCAGCAAAAAGATGAAACTTCTGAAAAAAGATTTTAAAATCATGCTGTGGGAAAATTAATGACATAAAATTTTTTTTTTTTTTTCTGCGGCAGGAGGCCAAAAAAGGAAGAACAAAAAAAGTGCAGTGTTCAAAGTACAGCATGTTGTTGGCAGCAATAAGTGACCTGGCATCTGGCCTTTTTTCACCCTTTGCCAAACTTTCCCTCCACCTGTTCCCTACATTCTTCTGGAGGCTTTATAAGTCAGAGCGATGTGCTGGCGAGGTGATCACACATACATTAAAACAGTATCAGAGTTTCCCAGGGTTCACATGGCCTAACAGCTGGATCTTTCAACTGAATCCATCCCTCTGCACAATTATTCCCCCCCTTTTCTGAGTCTCAGCGCCCAGTCGGGTCGGCTGTGGTTCCCACTCGTTTAACTGCAGCAGTGGGAGCAATGGTGAACCAGCTGGGGAAAGTTTTTCTTTTTTTTTTAAACTCTGGGTTGATGACAGGACTGAGTTGAGATGAGGTAATGTTAAAGAAGGGTTTCCCCATGCATTTTATTTTAGCATTTCATCTACAGAAAACACATCAACGACAAGAGATTTGGTAAATTGTTCATGTCTTGAACTTTAAATTTTGTCATATTTTAAACACATCTTAGTGGGATTTTTATGTTAAGCCTTAACACAGAAGTGCACAACTGCGAGGCGAATGATACCTGATTGAATCCGTTGCATACATGTGCATCCAGGACCTTTTAAATAAAACCAAGTGCAACTACATGAGAATTTCTGTAATTATTCAAAATAGTTGTAAGTAATATAAAGGATTAGTTCTGATTTTAGGTTGTGTAAAGATCTTGTCGATAATTATGAGGGGCCGTTTAGGACAAAATTTACGTTTTGTCTCTCACACACTACCAAAACGTCTCGCATACTCCAAAAAAATAGCCACGCACACTCCAAAAAATTACGTTTTGTCTCTCACACACTACCAAAACGTCTCGCATACTCCAAAAAAATAGCCACGCACACTCCAAAAAATTACGTTTTGTCTCTCACACACTACCAAAACGTCTCGCATACTCCAAAAAAATAGCCACGCACACTCCAAAAAATTACGTTTTGTCTCTCACACACTACCAAAAACTCTCGCATACTCCAAAAAAATAGCCACGCACACTCCAAAAAATTACGTTTTGTCTCTCACACACTACCAAAAACTCTCGCATACTCCAAAAAAATAGCCACGCACACTCCAAAAAATTACGTTTTGTCTCTCACACACTACCAAAAACTCTCGCATACTCCAAAAAAATAGCCACGCACACTCCAAAAAATTACGTTTTGTCTCTCACACACTACCAAAAACTCTCGCATACTCAAAAAAATTACATTTTGTCTCTCACACACTACCAAAAACTCTCGCATACTCCAAAAAAATAGCCACGCACACTCCAAAAAATTACGTTTTGTCTCTCACACACTACCAAAAACTCTCGCATACTCCAAAAAAATAGCCACGCACACTCCAAAAAATTACGTTTTGTCTCTCACACACTACCAAAAACTCTCGCATACTCAAAAAAATTACATTTTGTCTCTCACACACTACCAAAAACTCACGCATACTCAAAAAAAATAGCCACGCACACTCAAAAATTACTCACGCACATTCAAAAAATACTCAAATTGCGTATACACACACTACTAAAATGTCACACACACATTCACAAACGTTAACTTTCTCGCTCACATACACTACTACCAGCTCGCGCACATACACTACTACCAGCTCGCGCACATACACACAAACGTTAACTTTCTCGCACACATACACTACTACCAGCTCGCTCACATACACTACTACCAGCTCGCGCACATACACAGAAACGTTAACTTTCTCGCTCACATACACTGCTAACAGCTTGCACACACACAGACGTTTATCTCTCACATACACAAGACTAAAGTTGAACACACACACAGTACTAAGACTCGTTTTATGTATGTGTGAGAGCGAGACTCTTTATGAATGAGTGAGAGCGAGACTCTTTTTGAATGTGTGAGAGTTGTCACGGAAGAGGCGGGGCATAATTTTTGGATCAAACTCTAATTGTTTAAAATGGCAGCTGCCTGACCAATTCTCTCTCGTTTCGAATTAGAGTTAGCCATGTTCGGTATAGCAAACTCTTTCTTCTTTGGCACTAGTTGGCGCCGGTTAATAATTCCTGTAATACTGGCACCCAGTGGACAGATTGTACTACAGCAATTTAGCTATTTTTAATCAATCAATCAGATTCATTTATTTCTATAGCACATTTAATCTACAAGAAAGTTAAACGTTCTATATATATTTAAAAGCACAAATATACTAAGTAATAGAACATACAGTGAGTCAACAATCGAAACTTATAGTTTAGGATCTACGCATGCGCAGTTTGATCCAAAAATTATGCCCCGCCTCTTCCGTGACAACTCTCACACATTCAAAAAGAGTCTCGCTCTCACACATTCATAAAGAGTCTCGCTCTCACACATTCATAAAAAGTCTCGCTCTCACACATACATAAAACGAGTCTTAGTACTGTGTGTGTGTTCAACTTTAGTCTTGTGTATGTGAGAGATAAACGTCTGTGTGTGTGCGAGCTGGTAGTAGTGTATGTGAGCGAGAAAGTTAACGTTTGTGTGTATGTGCGCGAGCTGGTAGTAGTGTATGTGAGCGAGCTGGTAGTAGTGTATGTGAGCGAGAAAGTTAACGTTTGTGTGTATGTGCGCGAGCTGGTAGTAGTGTATGTGCGCGAGCTGGTAGTAGTGTATGTGAGCGAGAAAGTTAACGTTTGTGAATGTGTGTGTGACATTTTAGTAGTGTGTGTATACGCAATTTGAGTATTTTTTGAATGTGCGTGAGTAATTTTTGAGTGTGCGTGGCTATTTTTTTGGAGTATGCGAGACGTTTTGGTAGTGTGTGAGAGACAAAACGTAAATTTTGTCCTAAACGGCCCCTCATAGATAATAGTTACACTTGCATTAGAATGATGTTTGGTCACTGTGAGATTGTTGGAAATAAGCAAGTTCTCTGCGTTGTGGAAGCTAAATGCTAATCATACATACACCATTTGTTTTAACTGACTATTATTTAAATCAAATTTAGGTTAGCAGATATTAACAATCTAAACATCCACAGGAGACCTCTGATAATTTTGCTGCTGTTCTCTCAGCCCAACAATGACTGGGTTTCTCTCAGGACATTTGCCGTTTGAGCCTTCTCAGCTGCACCAGTTCATCCAATCAGCTGCAAAACGTTTGCACCAGCTCTGCCAAGAACGCAGTAAATTTTTCAATAGCTGCTTCTGTGCTTTCCAAGTCTTCTAATTATTTAAATTTATACTGATTGACTCAGAATCAGCTGACTTGTGCTTAGCTAGCTAGCTGCCATCACTACATTTTCATCAAGCTTAATGGACTTCTTTCAGCTGAAGGTAAGTTAAATGTTATTGACAAAAAAACTTAAAATCTCACTTCAAATACTATTAAATTATTCAAACTATCCTGTTAATAGGAGGAGAACATTACCCAGACAGGTCAGAGATATAGTTGTATAGAAGTTTAAAGCTGATTTAAAGTTATATAAAGAATATTATATAAAGGAAGACATAAGAAAACCTATCTGCAGTTTGCCACGAACTATGTAAGAGACACAGAAAAAAAAGTGGAAGAAAGTGACCTTATATGCAAAATGTCATTTATGGTGGAAAACATTGAGGCACACTGGGAAGTCCTGTGGTGGAAACCGATTGAAGTATGTTGGTGTGAGCAAGATTTTCTTCAGCAAGAACAGGAAAGATTGTCAGAGTATATGGAGAAGTGCGAAGAAGCATTATCAAAGAATATGGCAAGCTTTGGACATCTTGTGCAGATGACAAGCAGAGAACCTGTTCACTGGACGACTATTATTTGTAAATTTGGGCTTCCGCTGAACAACAGAAAGAAGAAAGATATTGTGGAAATAAACAAGTACTATTGACGTAGAAGCAGGTGCTTTAGTTGGCTGGAATCAATTTAGAAATCTTTGAAAATGTTAGCTTTCTATGAACTAAACATTCTCACAATGAAAGATGCTGTGGGGATGCTTTAACACGTCCAGGAGAGTTTGTAGTTGATATAAAGATATATGAAGTAAATGCAATGCAATTCTAGAGCAAAACCTGCACAAACACTGAAACTGGAGCAGAGTTTCACCTATCAGCCGAACATGCAGTCAGAGCCACAATGGATTGTTTTGGATCTTCAATGGTCCAGTCAAAGTCCAGGCCTCAAACCAATGGCCAGACTTGAAAACTGAAGTTCAGAGATGTTTTCCTATTGAGCTATTCTGAAAAGAAGAATGGAGAAGAAAATTTAGTTTCTTGTTGTGAAAAGCGGGCACCTCCAAAAACCTGCAGCTACAACTGCAGTGAAAGGTTCTACAGAGTATTGACTCTGGAGGGTATGAATAGAAATGCCCACCACATCTTTCACTGTTTGTGTAAAATATTGAAATCCATACTTACTCTTTACCTCTCTAGTTTGCACTACACTTTTGTAGGTGTATCGCATGAAAACCAAATAAAATACATTGAAGTTTGCTGTTGTGAAAAGAAATAAAAAATTTTTTGTAGCTTCTTTCAACGTTGTTTTGTCTTCTCATCAGAATTTGACTTTTTCTACCAACTGGTCTTGGTTGTCAGTTATCACAGGAGGGGCCTCAGAGGGCGGTCTCCTCCCCCCCAGCTTACTGTCCTTGTTGGTAGCAGATGTTTGTGGTGTTTGAGTGTCAGTGATGGGCAGTGTAAAAGCAGGCTTACACATGTTCATGTCACCCAATCGTTGCAACTGCAGGAGGAAGTTATGTCACGAAGCCAGCTGGCTCTAATATGCAGCATTGTGTAAAAAAAAAACAAAAAAAACTGCAGAGCAGAGGTGGAGCTAGACGCAAACTTGGCCGAGGCGCTCCCAATTTTTCTTGCTTTGGCTTCGGGGGTGCAGACAGACAAAAGGCATCCGCAGCAGAGTTTGTGCATCTTATCAAAGTATGTCATTAATTTTACAGCCAGCTCATGTGCAAGCGAGCGAACTGCACCACATTGTTTCCAGCTATAACAATTGAGCATTTATTGGCTGAGAATTGGTTATTAAAGAAAACTGCAGCGTAATTGTGTTTTGACAGAGAGAAATCTGAGCCAAGCGGGGGAAAAAAAAAAAAAAAAAACAGAAAAGAGACTATGGCATGTCTGCGAGGGGCCGTTGTTTTGATTTGTGCCTGTTTAGAGAGAAAAGAGGGGAAAAGGGCCCCTGTCTGGGAGAAGGGGCTGAAGCTCTGTTACGGAGTTTAGGCCTCCATCTAGTCTAATAAAAAACACTTAAGCTAAACAACCCCCCTCTCGCTCTGCCTGTGTCTGGTCCTGGGAGCTACCTGGAGGCCCTCCACAGAGCACATTTAATAATAATGGTGCTCCTCTGCTCCCTCCCTGCTTCTCCATGAGTGATGGGCAGTCCATCTAACACTGGGACTGGCTGGAAGGACAGCATGAAGGGTGTAGTCATGGTCCCTGCAGCTTCTGTTACACAAATCTAACCTGAATAGAGTTTTTATTTCTGGCCTCAACTTTGTTTTTATGTTTTCTTTTTTTCTCTTCAAGCTCCTTAAAGGTGATTTCGCTTCATCGTAATCCCTTGTTTTAGTTCCACGCAGGCCTCGGTGTGAATGAGCAGGATTGCACACACATAAAAAAATAAAAGACTTGTGTTCTTTCATGGCGTGGAAGCTGAATAAAAAGTGGCATTTTTTTATTTGTTTTGCTTCATGTTTGATTCTCGGTAACGCAGACAATCAACAGGGTAGGGGAGTTAAGTGCATTATAAATTACCAAGAGGGAGCCACCTCGCTCTTGGAGCTCTTCCTGGTTGCTGCTGCTGCCACTTTGGGTTATGTGAGGAGTAAAGTACTTTAGCAAAGACCGTGGAGCCGCTCCACGGTGCTCCTTTGCATATCAAATAAACAGTGGAGCGGGCGATGGCAGTGCCAACACAGACGGCTATGTTGCATGTGCACGCTGATGCACATGCATTTGAAGTCTTTTGAATATCTCCCATGGTGCAGGTCATGGTGACGCCATCTGGTGTGTGGAGGAACCTAAGGAGATGTCTCAAATGGTGAGCTTTACCTGCAGGATGTGACACTTTTGATTTAAAGCATCACAGGTGAGTATAGTAATTAAAGGCAAGCCATTCACTCAGAATATAATTAGGAATTTTCCACAAGAGAGATTTCATATTACCTCTATCTGGGTTTATGATTTTAAATTGGTAAATAGGTGATTTTTTTTGCATCCTGCAACGCTTTTATTGGCTATAAAAATAAATGTTTCCAGATTTTCACACTCAAATCTCATGTTTATAGCCCCCATTTTCTGTGTCCCCAATCCACAAGGTAAAGACGCACGGCTCGTATTTTCATAACAAAGCTTTTTTGGGGTCCAGCAAACAAACTGTTGTATGGATGTACCATTGATTTCACATTCACACGTCCAGACTTAAAGGGACTATGGGATTGCCAGTGATTCCCGAAATCTGTGTGCTGCTCACAGAGTGTCAAGTTGACATCCACTCCACTTCTGTAAACTGGCGAGATTATTCACTCAACAGGATCTCTTCCTGCCTTTCATCCTGCGAACTACAGGCCAATCCGGCCGCTGACAGCCAAGCGATAGCATACAGATGGAAATTAAGGTGGAAGAGGAAGAGAGAGAGGGGGAGAGGGGAGGAATGGTGCTGCTTCTCAAACACAAGAGGAAGCCTCTGGGTTCAGGGTTTAGCCTGATGCTCAAGACTGGATCTACTGACTTCATTTAGAGAGGGTGGTCAGTGGTCAATCTTCCACTTCGCACCACACACACGTGGTTTTTCTCATGGGCACTACGGCTCACAACACAGGGAGGCATGGACTCAGGGGGCAGCACAAGTACTGTTCAAATCACAGTTAGCAAGTGAAGTTAAGCAGTATTTCTATTGTTTTTAACAGTAAATTATCACTTTGTTAGTGTAACCAAAAAGGGTGCAAAAATAGACCCCGTGAATATTTTCCATTTCAAAATTCCAAATTGCTTCAGACTTGAATTTAAAAACAAAACTTCTGCAGTTCTTTTAACATCCAGGAGATATAAATATGGAACATTTATCTTAAAAGTGGAAATCTCAGTATATTTATTAATATTTGAGTCACAAAACAACTTGGTGACAATTCAGCAGTATGGCAAAAGACTGTTTTACTATTGTTGTGGGCTTTGGGCTAACTTAAGTTAGTTCTACTTTGAAATGTACAAAACTAAGACTTACATCAAACTAAACTAAAATATTCTGGACATTTATAAAACATTTCACTAGTTGTCATTATTTGTGAATCCAACACAAATCGTGAAACAACACAAATGCAATGTTGTCTTCTGACAGTATGGCTTCATCACTTTTTTGATGGTTTACGTCACAACTAGTAACACAGTGGTCACATTCTCACATAAGTATAGGAGATTCTGTGGGATCCAATTTCTCTATTTTTGTTCAAATTAAATTTAAAGGGGTAATATATCAAACACTAGTGAAATACATTTAGATTTGCATCCATTAGAAAAGGAAACAAAGACAAAATTCTGGAAAATTGAAGTTTCAATATTCAATTTCAACTCTCAGCAGCATCCTTGTCTATGCAGCATAAAACAACCCCACAGCATGATGCCACCATCACTATTCTTCACTGTGTGTCCTAAGGGTGATGTGCAGTGTGACCTTTCTACCACTCATTTTCTTGCATGAATGCATATTAGGAAACATGGAACTTATATATTTGCTAGAAATTGCACATTTCTCTTATTTTCGTCTTTATCTATGGTTTCTAACTACCCTCTGTAAGTTTGCCTGCAGAACATTAATTCATAACTGAAAATTCAACGTTGCAATCAAGTAGTAATTGTGACTGCAATCATGCACATAGTTTTAATATGCTTTCAAGCTGTAATAGAAAGCATTAACGCAATAAATTCAGAAGAATTTATAATGTTCTACCACTTTCACTTTTAACACACAGCCCTACCCATTTTACTGTAAGCAGTTGTAGAGGGGGGAAAAGGAGCACCACTTTCTATTCTGATGAGGGAGGAAATCCTGCAGAGAAGTTGTTATTAGTGTCAGTTATTTGAGGGAGTAAATTGCACACAGCTACTGCCTTGATAACAGCTCCATATATCAACTAAACTGGTCTCAAAACCTGATGTGAGCAATATGTGCTATGAAATGTATTTCCTTCTCCTTGGGCAACAATACAAATAATGTATTCTGCCTGTTCCGTCGTAACACTGGCACCCAGTCATTTTGCACTCTGGATCACAATTCTAAGTTACTGGAATGAAACCAATTTGAGCTCCTTTTAAGATAATGCAAATAAATATCAGTCCTGATTTGTCTGTTAGTTTTATTTTTTTTTTTATTCCCCTCAACTGCCCCTCTCTTTGCTCCCTTATCAGCACACAGAGCATTTCTCTCTTTCTCAAGGGTCGCATGAAAGGTCCCTCTTTTCTTGAGAATCAAGGCAGAGGAGAAGCCTGGTCCAGGACTGATTCATGTCGCACACACTGCCGGGATGTTATGCATGAATAATTGATTGTCGGAGCAGCATGGCCACTGTTGGATCTTGATGGTGCTGCCGAAATGTCACCTTACTGATGTTACAGCGGCGCCAATATTAAAAAGGCCGGTTCTCAAAGACTTCCATCTGAGCCCACTCCTCTCCCACTGCGTCTGGGAGAGACAGCGCTGTTTGTCAGGCTTCTATTTCAGAAAGACAGATCTCGCATTCGCAACCTTATCTGCACAGGACAGTGCACCCACTTCCAGAAGTGCATTGAACATTTCCAATCATAGGGATATATCACTCTCCTTTTAAAGTGGAAATCAAACGTGTGGGAATGGTGAGAGGGAGAGAAAAAAAAACTGCATAATTGAGAGCTCTTAGGATTTATTTATAGGTGGTTTGTCTCTTCCAAAACCCCCTGAAAAATTACACCCCTCGCAGCAAATACCTCGCTCAACAACAATAAAGAATCCATCTTTTTTTTATATAGGAATGGTTTCATACTGATTCCAGGGGAAATTTTTATGCAAAATTGTTTGGAAACATCTCAGACATTAAGTCAGATAATGTAGCAGGATTTTATATATAAAAAGTGGGGGATTAACGGAGTAAAAACCAGTTAATTTCAGAGTTCGGATAGTATGCAGAAAGCCGAGCCTGGACTGGTAAACTGTGTTAATCTATAAAGGCTTACATAGGTAAAAATAGAATACACCTGCATGCCTTTTAAACACCATGATACTTAGCTGAGAGAGAAACCATCCAGCTATAGAAGCAGTGAATGAAAAAGGGAAGCCTCCCCATTTGCTGTTGTTCTGACAATGCAGAAGTTTGGCAGGATTGGTCAGGAATAAAAAAAGATTTGAGTCAGACTTTAGGGTACATTTGTTGCACTTTAGATAAAGGATAGTTCCTATGATAAATGATATTGTCAGATTTTTTTTTAACAACAGTACTTTTAAGAAGAAAACGGCATCTAACCTGCTCCTGCTATGCTATTCTCACAAGCTGTTACATCATCTGAAACTCTTGCCTTAAATACTGAATCCCTTCTGTATAACTGCAGCATCTCTCAAAAGTATTTTTGCAATCTGATTTTTTTTTTCATATTCATTTTATGTGATATACAAAAAGAAGCACACATTATGAATTGGAAAGAATTTTCTGTTTACAAATAAAAATCTGAAAAGTGTGGCTGATTAGATATGATCTGAACAGTCCTGCTGTAGATCAGACTGTATGTTTAGGGTTGTTGTCCTGCTACAACAACCCTACACTTTGGCCCCAGTGTCAAGTCTTTTCCAGCATCTAATTGTTTTTTTCCACAAAATTGTCTTGTAAATAATTAGATCCACCCTTTTATTACATCTGACCAACTTCAAAGTCCCTGCAGTATAAAAAAAGTTTCCCACCGCATGCCTTCGCCACAGCTCTCTGTCTGGATAATATACAATTTTTGCAATATTAGTTTTCTTCCTCACAGCATGATACTGCGCCCACCATGCCTTCCCATGCAAATAATGTATTTAGGGATATGTGTAAAATTACCTTTTTGTGAAACTCTACACGTCACCCTGAACACACCATGTCCACAGCATTATAATTCTCACTTTGGGTTATGATGCAGTTAGTTTGAATTGAGAGATTAGTTTTCTGTCGAACTGTATACATCACCCTGAACACACCATCCCCACAGTATGATTCTGCCATCACTATGTTTTACCATTGAGACGGTGTATTTATAGTAATGTGTTTTTAAAACATTTACCTTCTGCTTCAGAATTATACACTTGTTGGTCAAGCACACAATTCTAATATGATGCATTAAAGTTTGTGGCTAAAAAGTGGAAAATTATGAAATTGTTCAATAGGCATAAGTACCTTTACAAAGCTGTGACTACTGCCTGCTTTTCTTTGTCCTGACATGCTGAAGCGATTGGAAACTCAGGGCTTCCCTCCTATAATCAAGTGTGAATGAACATGTAAACTTAGCCAGGTATTAACAGAACTTGGCCCTTCTTCAGTGAGCAGTGGTTCACGCTACTGGCTGGCATGACAGAAGTAAAAGGCGAGCAGCTTTGAGGAGTGAGGAGGACCCAGAACCCAGCAGACAGGATGGAACGCACCATACGCCGCCGAGGCTGCCGGCGGAAAGCGGGAGAAAGGGAGCATTAATCGGCACCACATGTCTGCATATTCTCCAGTCTCCGGCATAAATTTCATTATTGCCCAACATAAAAAACGGGCCATCTAAGGGACGTGTGTAACATGGCCTGAGACAGCTACCGTGTGAAAAGCGGGGCCCCGTTATGTGTGAGAGTCATGGCCCAATCTGTCACGGTGGGGATTTTTTTGTTTTGTTTTTAAAGGGAAAAAGGGGGGAAGCAGCTGCTTGCCTCACCTGTCCATTTCTGTACACGGCTCTCTATCAAACCAAAAGGGTTCCTGCACCTTCACGCAGGCTCCTCCGCAGCAAACGCACATGCAACACTCCTATGTAATGTGACAACACCAGAGAGACCACAGCCCCTCTGTTTATCACACATGTACAATTATATGGTGTTCTATTTGTATAAGCACACTGGTTATGGAGAGAGAGGTATTCATAAGGCCTTCAGCTGGCCGGAGCTCAGCGGGTTTTCCTCTGGATTTGCAGTGGGTTGAATCAACACAGAAAGCAGTGGCGTTAAACTTGTTTTGGACCAGGAGGTGTGGGATAAACTGTTTTAAGAGACTGCTTGTCAGGAGTTGGAACTTTTACTGGGAAAGTCTTCACAGGGAAAACGTGTCAGCATGAATATGTGCTTGAATTAACTGTTTGCACACATGTTTCCTTGTTTAAGGGGGAAACTAGTTACTACATTGGTGCTTAAGCTTCGGATTATCTGTCTGCGTCCTCTTGCCTCTTTAGCATCAACATGAATTCACCCACTCACAGTCTATCACACATCCACAGAGCTCCCTGAGAGAGCGCGGACCTTAGGGATGCCCTAGCAGGGGGAGGCGAGGCGGCGGGTGGAGGGGGGACCTCGACAGAGTGGGGCTTGTGGTTGCGCCCATGGGCACGGCCCTCTCACTTTCTGGCAACCACTTTGTTAGGCACACAACGTTAATCCGTCTTGTGTCTTTATTGCCCTCTGTGCTGAGGAGTAGACCGGGGCTGAAGCTTGAGGGGGTGGGTGTGGAGGTGGAGGTGGGGGCTGTTGAAGCACCGCTGCAGGGCTACGTGTGATCAGGGCTCCTGTTTGAAGATAGGCCACACTGTACAATATTAAGACATGTAATGCAGGCAAGCTGAGAGCAAAACAAACTGATACTCAAGACGCAGGAGGAGAAGAAAGAAAAATGGAGAGTCCTCAAATAAATGCCACCCTCTCTTCCTCCTTCTGTTTTACTAGGGGTAGGGGAGGGTGGGGGCGCAGATCTCTGCAACCTGAAATGACTATGAGGCAATTCTGGCCCATGTTGTTACACATAGTCAATGAGCTAAACAACACACTGAAAACAATTTGTCACGGCTTGGATTTGGAGGAATCTCATTTTTAATATTCTAAAGCATTTAACAAAAATTGTTCAATGAATGCTGAGACATTCATGTATGTTTGACCCATACATCTGAAAACTCTTTACATTTCAAAACTTCTGTATATGTTTTTTCTGTCTGCTCAAAGCGTCTTCTCTCAATTGGCGCCATCTTGTGTCTGCGTGAAGGCAGGCACAGGTGCGTAAAAATTCAATGTCACCTTTTCCCTCCCAGCTGTCACCTGAGCTCTTGGCAGCATAAGGTAATAGCATCGAGATGCAATCAAGATTATATGGTTGTCACTCATTCGGTGCACTCGGTGGCTTACAGTGTGTGAAGCAGAGGCGAGATAAAAGCCTGCACACAGATGGGAAGATAAACTGCTCCTAAATATGCATCAGTTTCCTTAGAGCAGAAATGTTAACTTGAAAACTGCCATTAGATCAGCGAGAGGAAGAAATTGGTTAGAAAAGAGCTGCACAAAAATGAGCTGAAGTAAAATGACGCAAAAGGGTAAAGAAAAAAATCTGTTTTTTTCTTTGCTTGTAAAAGTAAATTTTCTGTAGAAATGCCCCAAGTTTTTCTGACACTCTTCCTCAGTCATGATCTGAAGTAGCGCTTGCTGCTGCTGCTGTATATCTCAAATGAACAGAACCTCTGCTTGTAAGCTACATCCACATTAGCTGTTTATTTCCATGTTTACACCGTTTCATATTACATCCAGTGGTAACAGGATTACTTTGTGACAATCAGTAATTTGTGGAATTCCCTCATTTCAGTTTGAGGATTTTCTCTTTGCTCAGAAAAAAAAAAAATGTTTTTGTATTCTTGTCTCCCTCCCCTGAGGTTTGACTCCAGAAACCCTTCAGGTTTTCACTCAGACCTCTGTGAGGGTCCCAATAAAACAGAGCAGCGAACAAGGCCTGACTGTGAAGGCAAGTGGGAACATAGCAGAAATAATAATGTGCAAAGGAGTTTGGTGATGAGGATGTTTTTACTCCACAGGCTCAACTGAGTCAACATAAAACATGCAATAAGCACAACTTTGACAAACAAAAGCCCAATTATGTATTTATCTTTTATTGCAGTTGCATAACATCATATTGAAATTTTTCAAAAAATCAAATCATTATTAAAGTAGGTTAGTTCAGTGGAGAAAAAACTACATTATAATAATCATTATTGACAAAATCTTCGCAATTATTAAAAACCCTAAGAAATCTTTAAATTAATCTAATGGGACCCTTTAAGGTATTTCTACAATCTGCACTTAAAAGTTTGTCAGGAATTCTAGTAATTTCTAATAAGTAGTATTTTTGTTTTCCTGAGGTCTATTTTGAAGCTCGTCTTCAAAATAGGAAAGACAAGAAAACATGGCATTTAAGACAGCCTTTTTTCCACTACAAACAGTCAGGGTACCTGAAAACAAAATTTCTAAAGCTCAGTTAAAAAGAATCCTTAAAAAAGTGGTAATTATGCCAAATTTTCAATATAAAACATTGCAAATATTGTAAAATATAATCCAAAAATCTTTGTAAGCATTATTACCAGGGTTGCTAACTGTAGCACAGGGTACTGCACTCTTCCTGCTAACTGAAACTTATTCGAAAAGATGTGCATCTTTTCCTTTTGTGTATTT